>NW_027518689.1:18957500-21357500 GCF_043159265.1 Tasmannia lanceolata | reverse complement strand
TATATCTTCATTAATCATGGTCATGAACTTCTGTAAGCCCAAGGGTTCCCATGGGTTTAATCATCCACCTTACCTTCTTGTTTTGATGCTAGCAAACCTAAATTGATTAGTCTTTATGGACTAATGTGTTGCTTGTAGTGTTGTGCCTTAGACAGGAACTTGACATGTCATATCGCCATTACACAACTCAACACAATACATGGCTTGCGGATCAAGATGCAAAGGAACCAAAGAGCTTGCACCTACATTGAAGATATCAACCTTGTAAGATGGTCGAACCAAGAGCTCAAGTCAAAGATCCCACAAGCATGCCTAGCAAGTGCCAGTAGGAGCTTGGAGTTGAACAAGCATTGGTGACGACACATCATGGACCATTCAATATGCTCAAGGAATGGAGGATGTCACAAGAGCCGAAGAAAGCCAAAGAGTTCACTCGCAAGTAGAAGTTGTCCAAGAAAGTGTGGAGGAACCAAGCAATCCAAGAAGACTCAAGGTTTTATCTTTTGATATTGTATTTGGAGTCCTCTTGTTATTTGTATATGCATTTTCAAAAAAGTTTTCAAAATGGTTTTCGTAACAACTTTAACATCTTTGAAAACCATCTATACACTCCCCAAAATGTATTTGAAAACCTTAGACAAAAGCCCAAAGACTATGGCCCAAAGTCCCTAAGATTTTAACTTTAAATGACTTTCAAACAGGGCCGGTTGACCGAGGTTTCCCGGACGACTGCGACAAGGAGGCCGGAAATCCAGCACTTGCCGAAACATAGCGGGCCGGTCGACAGGGGCTTCCCGGGCGACCGCGAATATGTTTCTGTTGAATAAAAAACAATCCAACATGGTCGGGCCGTTCGACCGCCATAGAGCCAAGCGACCGCGGATAGGGATTTGGACAAAAATAAAAATGTCCAGGTTGCTCTCGCCGAACGACCGCCATGACCCGGTCGACTACGCCGGTTTGAAATTAAAAAGAGAGCGCCCGATAGGGCGGGCGACCGCGATGCCATGATCGACTACGCCGGTCTGAAAAACTAGCCGTTGGGGCCTGCACTGCTTGACTTTTTCGACCCCATTTTTTTTACGGTTTTGCCCCCAAACGGTCATATCTTTCCATGGGCTATTTAAACCCTATCCTATACCAACTAAGCAACATTTTGGCACTTCATTTTCAAATCCTTTGAGCCAAAACTTGAAAATCTAAGGTTCCTTAGTTTTCCTCTTCTATGCTTTGATTTGTATATTTACATTTATCAAGAGGATCTCCATAGGATTTATCTTTGCTATCTTTTGAAGAGTTTATGTGAGCTATTATATTTGTAATCCGCCTATTAAGAGGCTTTGAGAGTTTTTCTATTTTGTTCTTCATTTGTGTTTGAGAGGGTCTTCGATTCGGCTCGTTAAGAAAGGCGAATCAAGATTGTGAGGGTTCTACGCTTCGGCCCATTAGAAAGGAGAAGCTTGAGTGTTGCAAGAGGATCTTAAGCTTTGTCCCGGTAAGAAAGGAAAAGCTCGTCATTGTAAGAGGGTCTTACGCTTCGGCCCGATAAGAAAGGAGAAGCTCGACATTGTAAGAGGGTTGCTTGATCCGGCCAGATAAGAAAGGAGGATCACATAGTGGAGTACCCAAGGAGCCAAACTTGGAAGAGTGGAGTAGGTCTTGTTGATAGACCGAACCACTATAAATCTTGGTATCTTCCTTGTGATGTGTTTCCTCTTCTCCTTCTCTTGCACTTCTGGTGATTGGTAAATTCTAACCCTTTTGTGTATTTATGTTTTAATGTATTTATATTTTAATTGAACAAGAGTTAGTAAATGCATGATAAAGTAATGTCTAAACCCTAGCCTTCATTATTATGATTATTTGAACAAGGGTTAGACTAATAATTGCTCAATTAGTAATTCAACTTTAATAATCCACCTAATTAAGCCTAAAAAATTTTATTAGCCAATTCACCTCCCCTCTTGGGTTACCACACTTGTATTTCAACTTCAAATGCTGACGAAAGTTTCCTTGGTTAAGCGAGTCACAAGATTCATCATGCCCGCGAAAAGGTAAACCTTGTTCTAAAAGGAATCGAGCATTCAAAACTGAAGCATGCAAGCGAATTCGATAGTCATTTCGTTGTTGCTCTGTTTGCTTATTTACCAACGATTCAATATGTTACTCTTGATTCCTAAAAGCTTCACATTTACTCGAAGCTTGATTATGAGCACTATTAGGACCCCCTATATGTTTTTCAAATCTTTCTACTTTCTTCCAATTAGATAACCCCTCAACAACAAAAGCATCACAACTTCCCACATGCTCCTTACTATCCGATTTAAAAAGATAGCAACACAAACAATAAGCCGCGTGTTTTGCAATGCTATACTTCAACCAAGTAGGATAATCATCAAACCACTTTGGATTAAACCGCCTATTCTCTTTTCCTTGCATAATTTGAGGAAAATCATAATTACGTGGTTGAATTGGACCCATTCCTAAGTATATCATTCGAACTTTTGCCCTATCATTAGGATGATAATCAGTTATTGGCCTTTGTAATCGGGGATCAGCAGGAGGATTTGTAGGATCAAGTTTCAATCGAATTCTTTTAGAATTTTCTCGTTCTTTGGTGGGGACACTTGAAGTTGTAGGAGGGGTTATCGACTTTAATGACGGTACTCTCGAAAAATATTTTTCCATACCTAAAAAAACAAACAAGAAAGACAAAAAACTTTTATCACTTTATCAAAAAAATATTTAATTATCAATCACTATATCAATGTAAAAGAATGCTAAAAAAATTATTCAATAACTATTGATTCAATAACAATTAGTAATGACTTACCCTAAATAAAAAGCTTCCACAGATCAGAACCCAATAGATTGAAAACCCAACAAAAAAAAATACAAAACCTAACCATAGTATGAGATCCGAACACTAAACATAGAAATCACATCTTGAATGCCATCCTAAACAAGCCATCGTAATAATATAGCCTCAAATCACACCCCAACAAAAAAAAACCCAAAATCAGAATTTACTATGAACAAAAAGAACCCAAAACCCTAACTAAATAATATAAAAGGCATGAAATCTGATTTAAAACTACATAGAAGATGAAATCACAGCCACAGAAAGCAATATATCGATTAAAAACTAAAAAATGATGAACCAAAAACCCCAAATCAGAAATTCAGAACCCTACCATGAAATCAGTTGCAAAAAAATCAAAAAATGAGAGCATATAGTCATATAAATGAAACCCAAAACCAAAAACCCTCAAATCAGACCCTGAGAGATGATATTCCATGGTTCATCTTCCACCAGAACTAGAAGACCAGAATAGCAGAAATGTCTGATGTGAATAAAAAAACGGCAAAAAGTGAAAAATGAGAGAGAGAGAGAGAGAGAGAGAGAGAGAGAGGGAGGGGGGGGGGGGACGGAGGGAGGGAGAGTACATGGCTGCAAATTTTGCCAGAAATATGAAGCCGCCGAAGCTAAAGTTTTTTTTCACCTTGGAGAGGGGTTTTTTTTTTTGTCGCGTGGAGGAGTCACGTGAACTCGTGAAGAGGTTTCCCGAGAAAAGAAAATAAAGGGGCTAAGTGTAAAAAAATATATTAAAAAATAAAAGTATTTTTTTCCCAAAAAAATAAGGGGGGCAATTGTCCCCCTTACCTTTCACGTGCCATCGCCCCTGATTAGGATGATAATCAATTATTGGCCTTCGTAATCCGGGATCAGCAGGAGGATTTGTAGGATTAAGTTCCAATCGAATTCTTTTAGAATTTTCTCGTTTTTTGGTGGGGACTTGAAGTTGTAGGAGGGGTTATCGACTTTAATGACGGTACTCTCGAAAAATATTTTTCCATACCTAAAAAAATAAACAAGAAAGATAAAGAACTTTTATCACTGTATCACAAAAATATTTAATTATCAATCACTATATCAATGTAAAAGAATGCTAAAAAAATTATTCAATAACTATTGATTCAATAACAATTAGTAATGGTTTACCCTAAATAAAAGCTTCCACATATCAGAACCCAATAGATTGAAAACCCAACAAAAAAAAAACTACAAAACTTAACCATAATATGAGATCCGAATACTAAACATAGAAATCACATCTTGAATACCACCCTAAACAAGCCATCGTAATAATATAGCCTCAAATCACACCCCAACAAAAAAAAAACCCAAAATCAGAAATTTACTATGAACAAAAAGAACCCAAAACCCTTACTAAATAATATAAAAAGTATGAAATTTGATTTAAAACTACATAGAAAATGAAATCACAGCCACAGAAAGCAATATATGGATGAAAAACTAAAAAATGATGAACCAAAAACCCCCAAATCAGAAATTTAGAACCCTACCATGAAATCAGTTCCAAAAAAATAAAAAAATGAGAGCTTATAGTCATATAGATGAAACCCGAAACCAAAAACCCCCAAATCAGACCCAAAGAGATGATATTTCATGGTTCATCTTCCACCAGAACTAGAAGACCAGAATAGCAGAAATGTCTGCTTTGAACAAAAAAATGGCAAAAAATGAAAAATGAGAGAGAGAGAGAGTACCTGGCTGCATTTTTTGCCGGAAATATGAAGCCGCCGACGAGCAGATGCTGAGAAACAAAGCTAGGGGTTTTTTCACCTTGGAGAGGGGTTTTTTTTGTCACGTGGAGGAGTCGTGTGAACTCGTGAAGAGGTTTCCCGAGAAAAGAAAATAAAGGGGGTAAGTGTAAAAAAATATTAAAAAATAAAAGTATTTTTTTCCCAAAAAAATAAGCGGGGCAATTGTCCCCCTTACCTTTCACCATCACCCCTGGATTTCGTAACCTTGGATGATAACGAGATGAACACAAATGAGGGCGATTAGATAGATGCGAGAGCAGTGAAATAAGACAGTGTAATGACGGATGTCGTCATTTATTTACCTTAATTTCATTTATGTTTGGTTCCAAGATTTATTTAAGTCATTAGAAGTTTTTAAATTATCCCAATTTGAAGGGATTGAACTTTCATGTGGTGACATTTTATTTAGATGGTTGTATGTTAGTTAAATTAGTTAACATGGATATTAATCGTTCTTTTAATGGTTTTAAAAAAAAATTCTTGGTAAATTTACATGTTTTTATCTTCTCTTTGTGGTAACAGCCCGATACGGTTTTTGTGTCGTTACATCCCTTATTGTTTTGCAATGTAGAAATATATAATTTATTGATTTTCCCGCCTCAATACATAAGGCGCAAGGATCAATTATAATTATCTTCGTCTTTCTAAGGAAGTCCACCGTTTGAATCGTCCCTCGAACCGCCACCCATAAGGTACATGCCTTTCATTCTTTTGTGAATAGGCTGAGATTAAAAAACATGTGTTTTAGTGAGACTGATCCTAGCCTTTCACAAAGAGAATGAAAGGCCACCCATCTGAAGGTACATGCCTTTCATTCTTTTGTGAAAAGGCTGAGATTAAAAAACATGTTTTTTAGTGAGACTGATCCCAGCCTTTCACAAAGAGAATGAAAGGCTAATTTCTCAGCTACGCGCTTAGTCATGAATTGATGGAGGTGAAACAGCATTGTTGACATTTTAAGTTTAAAAGTTGAGGTTGTTTCACCTTCCAATAGTGGCACTTTTACTTGGATAAAATATGTGTAAAATTGAAGCTGAGTTTCCATGTTCATAGATATGGGCATTTTCAGTGTAGTTTTTGTGGGTTTTTTTTTTTCTTTCATTTTTAGTCTTAAGAGGTATCCAGCTAGTTGAGTCGCATTTTATAAACTATCTTCTTCCATAAACATCTCCATCGTTCATTCGTTCCCCATATTGGACAAGTGAAACAACCTCTTAAAAGTTTATTTCGAAATTATATTGAGAAGTGTGGTCTTCGTAGTGGGATCAAGTGTATTAAGTCGTTTGCTCATTTTTAAAAAACCATTTTATGTAGGGAAGGATACAAGAAGTTTCCTTCACTACCACAGCAGAAAATCCTAAATTGATTCATGTTTCTTCTCTACAAACTTCTTTTTTCTTCTAATTTCTATTTCGATTTTCTCCTCAGACAAGGCAATAAGGCATGCATATTGTCTTAAAGATAGTGGGATTTAAGAGAGCAGAAGGCATTTCGCAGGCAGGCTATTGCATAAGAGAGCAGCCATGTAAGCTCACTTTTCAACAGATTTTGTCTTATTAATGAGGTGGCTGCTCTCTCATGCAATACCTGCCTGCGAAATGCCTTCTGCGATGGTCCCTAGCACATCCCAAGTTTTAAATGTCTAAGGGAGAACTTATATGGTGCCCGACCGTGAAAACATAAAGGGTACCCTCCCCCCTTGATTTCCGATCCAGCAAAAGCTGCCATTTTTAACTTTTTGCTGGATCGGAAATTGTGAGAGGGGAGGGGGGGGGGGGGGGGGGTGAGATTTCCCCTTTAAATTGTGGAAATAACAAAAATTTACCTCAAGACTATTTTTTTTCCTAGGCTCCGTTGACGTAAAATTGGGCATAATTTTTTTTATTTTTAGAACATAAAATGAATTTTACGCCCATTTTTAAGTCGAAAGAAACGGAGCTTAAACAAATGTTTTCCCTGCAATCCAAATGCTAAAGCCTTCTTCCTAATAGACTTTAAACTTTTACCCATCCTGACACCAAACCTATGTCAAATTTATCAAAGTATGATGATTTATTGCAACTATTCTCCACATGAACATTGTCACTTTACTAGCACCTGAAAAACAATTTTACTCTTCAGAAATCAACTTAAATGTTCGGAATAAGGAATAAAACACATATCGGTCATCATAAATGGCAATTTTCCCAGGGAAAAAAATTGGGGTAAGTCTGACATCAATTGAATATCTTGTATTGACACAAGGTTCTATGACATTTGTAAAACAATAAATCATCGGAAGATACATGCATAGGGTCTGTTTTCTCAAGCATTTTGCTTATATAGACATGGTCATCACATGGTTGGTCCACAGATGAGTGAATGTGGTCAAGCCTTGATAAAGTGTCATCTTGTTATCAGCAAACAAGATCTCAGAAACAATATTTTGGATCTCAGAGTGTTGTCCTTCTAAATAAGGATACATTAGAAGTAATGTATAACATAGAACAGGAAAAAAGACAAGATGTTTTGTCCTCCCAGCAGTATCAAGTGTGTTTCAACATAGAAATGCACTTTAGAAAAGGGTCTCTGTTACAAAGCAATTGAATACCTTCAAAAAGTCACAAGAGACACATGGTTATCAGGATGAGAGCATATTTTTTCCATTTTCTGGTAACACTGAATATAATTTGTACAGCGCAGATTAAAGACCACAGCTCAAATCATTGACTCACTCGAGTCTACTCGGTTTTTACCTTTGGCCAAGTTCTTGTCCGAGCCAAGTTTTTAAACACTTTTTATAGTTTAAATGTCTATCTAAGGTAATTGGTATGGGTAAAATCTGAGGGTGTATGGACAAGTGTCTAGAGTGTCTAGTATCATTCCCTAAACACTTTCCAACAGAAGGTGACAAACGGTGGCCCCGGTGAGACAATTACAAAGGTTGCTTATCTTGTATCTGACACAAATTTATAAATAAGAAAAAATCAGATCTTTAATGGAAAAAAGGAAAAAGAGAGCATTTTAAAGAAAGATTAAAAAAAAAGCAAGCAGAGCCATTATATAAGGATAAAAAATGTGCCCCTCAATTCATAAAAAAATGACTCATGCATGACTTCGATGTTTTTGCTAGTGTGTGTGTGGTGTGCCTGTAGAAAGTCGTACCAACAATAACAGTAAATGAGTTTCCTTATACCATTCAAAAACAAAACCCAAAAAAAAAAAAACCAATAACAGTTAATGAGTAACATTTCATACCTGGATTCTGTAAGCATCAAAGGATCTTTCACTGCTCTTCCATTTTGGCTATTTGGAGATGTCCATTACCTTTGGTCCCTAAATAGAGAAATCAATGTTTGTTACCCAATTTGAGCTTCCCCATTCACTAGGCTAACCTCATCTTTAGATGCAACGCCTGTAACTGCATTACTGCCACTTTTCTTCTGCCTATCTTTGTTAATATACGGCCCATCTTTAGGAGAGCTACCTAATCTCTTGATAACCTTCTCTTTTGGTAGAGTTTTCTCAGGTGTACTATCTTTGTCAGATGTTACTTCCTTATGGGAGCCTGTGACTTTTCTTGGGGCACCCTTATCCTGGGGTTGACCCATCTGCTGTCCTGCGAGTTCTGCCTTTGGCACGCCTGCTACTTTTTCTGGTGCATCCTTCTCGATGGCATTTTGGGGTGGTACATTTTCCTTTGTTGTGCTATTCGTCCACTGCTTGCCACTGCTTTTCTCTTGGGTTGCATCCGGAAGTAGTGTTTTGTGGCTTAGGCGCAATTGACCTTTTTCATTTATCTGGAGCACATGGAAGTAATCAAACATAATGTTTTCTTCCGTAAATTCTAGAAGCTCTATGAAAGGCTACATATCAATTTACCAATAGGAAAATAAGAAAGGAGCGGTGTAGGAGAGTCCATCAAGGAGATATTTAGTCAAGATGGAACCATTCAGAACCTCATCCATTCATTTGTTCACTTTACTTGGCAGCTGCCACCAGTTGGTTGTAATGAAATGATTTTCAATGCAGCATTCTTCCATGCTGGTGAACGGCTGGTTTTGTATGTATCTTATAAATGATCTTGGTGAACTTATTTTGTTCATCTCAGCTCCTACCGGTGGCCAGTAAAATGCTCTACCATAGGCGATAGACAGCCGTCATGGCTCATCATTTGTATCTTAAGAATATATTAAGAGATTATTTTTTGAATGGCATGTATAAAGAGGAATTTATATGTTCGGTGATTTACAGAGCACATTGAACATGCTGCTAGAAAAGGAATAATCAAAATTGGAAATTATTCATCGTATTTTAGGACTGTAAACACTTATTACAGAAGTTTGACGATTGGCAACCAGCCAATTGTTTGACAAAGCAAGATTTCGGAGTGACTTCTTAATGTGTTTGGATCTGACATTAAGTTTCCTCTAGATAGAGAAGCCAGTAGTCTCCTTGGTTTTGGTGTCTGGCATGCTTAGTGCTTTGTGATGTTTTTGTTCACCAAAACTAAAATGAGCTTGGAGTTGTTTTAAAAAAAAAAAAACTAAAATGAACTTGGACTAGAAATTAAGAGTCCAGCCTAACCGTTAACTTGGCAGACTTTGGAGATAGAGCAGAAAGTTTTTTAGCATTGGCTGAATTACTCTTGTTATAAATTCAATTTTCAGGTTGAAGTGCATTGCTATGACATGCAAGAAAAGGAAATAGACATTTTATGTTGACCGTTAACTATTGAAAGGTTAGACCAAAATGTTATCTTATGAGAACACAATTATCTTCACCATTTCCTGGGCTCAGGTAAAACAGCAAAAGCCATCAAGGATACAATGATGAAGATTGATTGTTTATGAATTCCCCCATTATAACTTTTTCAAGATCCATTTCTTTTGGAGTTACAGCATTGAAAATTTTCGCTAAAAGCTATGGCTCATTCTATAGAGGTTTATATCATTTCACCAATCACCACTAAAATATGAAAAACACAGTTCTAAAATTTCAGGTATCGATTTCACATGAAAATTGCAAGGCTATTGATGTTGGCACTACCATGTTTTAATAATTGCAAAAACTCAGCTCATCTTTTAATTGGCTTCTAAGAGCTTTTTTGGGAACTGTAATAACCTTTGACATCTGTTTTTAAAAAGAAAGACAGGCTTCTGAGAGCTTTTTGGGAACTGAAATAACCTTTGACAGCTGTTTAAAAAAGAAAAACCGAGCTGCGTTTGTGCAATTATTAACAATGGTAGTGCCAACATCAGTAGGCAATTGCAAATGCAAACAAAAAGATAAGAAGTCACTAACCTCGATAAGTTTGACATCTAAGCGGTCTCCAACTTTAAAAGCCTGTAAACGAGGCAAATGAGCAAATCACTAATAGAAAGATATTGTCATAGTCCAAAAACTCATTCATTGACTTGAAGTTGGAACTCAGTTTGGATCGGTCCATCGTACTGAGTCCAAACTCCAATTCTTTTTATGGGACTCAGATGACTGAAATTGAAAACTGTGACCAATTTAGACCAATTTCTGAGTCAAGCCTGAGCTTTTGAACAATGTTTTGATGATTTTCGTAAGGATAACATAGAACTTGATCAGACTAGATGGACAAATCATGTACACTTACATCCTCAGCCTTCGCCAACCAATTTGAACTCAGCTCACTAATATGACAGAGCCCCTGTAGAGGATAAAGCTTGTGATACACTGACAACTTAAGAGATGGTCCATTGAGATAAAAGAATCTAACTGATGATAAAATAAAACAATTTTATTTGCCGACATACATGGTCAGGTATTGCCACCCTCAAAAAAGGCAATTCCACCATGCCAATTTGTCCTATATGTAAAAAAATTACGAACATATAAATAAGACAGATCAACATGGGTGGAAGAGCTAATTTAAGGCTGAGTCCCCTATATCAAATACACAATGGAATGCTTCAATAAACACACCAAATGAGAAGCTTTGTTTCCAGTGATTTTCCGTTTCTGAATCTCACATGAAATTGATTTAAACATAAAAAGCACTTCTTTAGTTATTAAGAAAAATATAATCTTCATGATAATAAGTGACGAAATTTTGGACCCTAAACAAAGTTTCTTTTTCTCTTTGGTAGCTAAGCTGGATTTTGAGTCCACAACCTCATGGTAGTGACATGAAGAACCTTCCAACTGAGATATGGGCTTAAAGCTCTTAAAACCAAATGATCAACCAGAAAGCTATGCCTTTCGTTCATGAAAAGCATAGATTTGTTGTAATTAGGAATGTTGGGAAGAAGCAGATACCTCACGTCCATGTGCGATCTCAACAAAAACTCCATAAGGGGCAATGGATTTGATTTCACAATTCCTGAGTATCACACCAGAGAGTCAGATATATTATTATGCTATAACTTGAACATTCTACAAGTACATTAAAAACCAGATAGTTAACTTGAACACATAAACTGATGAATGCGTCAAATCAGAATGAATGCTTAGTAGTTTTGGCCCAGGTAAGACTTTGTCATAACGAACGTGGAAAACATTACTTTTAGTAACAATTGATGTTATTAGGATATTCCAGGCAGAGATTTTTGCTGGTATATTAATAAATGGGCCATGATTAGTTATTTAATATCATCAGTTCTTTTTGTAGGTCAATTGTCTCATGACTTGGAACTTGTGCCCTTTAAACCTATTTATCAGAAAAATTAAATAGAAAACTATTTCAAATAAGGATACTAGATTATCATTGGAAAACATAAAAGAAGTACAACCATTTAAGTTCAGAAAAAGAAAAAATTATATTGTGCGACTGTTTTTCATTTTCTTTTCCAAGCGATAAGACGTAAAGGAGGTAGCTGAAATTAAGTAATACAATGATATGCTGGTGGAAAGTATGGAAACTCTAGACAACTTATGTGGGATAGGAAAAGTTGAGTAGCTGAGATTAAGGATGTGTTCTAAATAAATTAACTTTATTAGAATGCACTGTAGCCAAGAAGCATCAAACCTGTAAATATCACCCACGGTTGGAACCATCGTCAGAGTGGTAATTAAGGCTTTTGACTTCTCCAAGCTTGGTAAGTCCCTCGCAGTAATTTTAACCTGTGAAACCACAATCCCATAAAGTAGCAATAATAGAGTGAGAAGATAGGCAAAGTTGAAGTAGACTGTCCTAGTCTATGCCAACCGATTGTGACTTGTGAGTCTGAAACCAATTATTGGACTTAAATTTAAGTCTAATTTTGAGGCCAATAATTGGTTTTGGACTCACAATCGGTTGGCATAATCCCAAATGAACAGGGCCTTACTATGCCATCATCTTGTGTATCGATTGCTTCCACTCCAGACTCTTCGATGATACTTTTCACCTTTTTTCCACCAGAACCAATTATCATGTTCACTTTCTCTGGTTTGACCTGCAAAAGCAGAATGTTGTTGTGTTCAAGCACATAGGACAAGGAAAATTTCTGTATTCTGAGTTTGAACCCATAAAGGGAAAAAAAGCCGGAAAATATACCTTCATAACATGAATTAGAGGGGCATACATGGAAAGCGTCTTTGATGGTGGAGGTGAGCACTTCAACATTTCGGCTGAAGTAAAGGCTAAAGTTAATCGACCTTAGAAAAAGATTAATCGACCTTAGAAAAAGATTAAACACGAAAAATACACTTTTACCAGTAGGTGAAACCAGACTGACAGTAAAGCCTAGTCTTTCTAAACTATGTGAACAGTGCTTTAAGTAGTAAACAGACACCATGCATATACTTTAGAAATATATTTCTGAACTATGTGTACAGTGCTTTAAGTAGTAAACAGAAACCATGCATATACTTTAGAGATAATTTATTTATTCGACCTTATGCATAAAAGCATTTTTTTTTCTTGTTAACACCTATAAATACATCCTAATAAGATATGGTCAAATATGGTCTCAATCTGCGTTCCCCAGTACTATTATATAACACCCAACAGACACCATGCATATACTTTAGAGATGATTTATTTATTTGAGCTTATGCATAAAAGTAATTTTTATTTTTATTTTTTTTCCTGTTAGCACCTAGAGGGCGAGCCTTGGCGCAACGGTAAGGTTGCTCCATTGTGACCTGCTGGTCACGGGTTCGAGTCACAGAAACAGCCTCTCTGCAAAGCAGGGGTAAGGCTGCGTACATCTAGCCCTCCCCAGACCCCACAATGGCGGGAGCCTCGTGCACTGGGCCGCCCTTTTCCTGTTAGCACCTATAAATACCTGCTAATAAGATATAGTCAAATATGGTCTCAACACATGTTGCCCGGTAATATTAAATAACGCCTAATCATCACTAACCATCAATCTCCTATACATTGGTTACTGAGGAAAATTAATGCAATATAAGAAAAGATACTTCAAATTACCAAGAATTTGTTTTCGTCCATCTCTAGCTTGTAGAAGTGCCTGTTCCATAACAGGTAAAGTGATTCCTCCCACCTGTCATAAGAACAAGTGCACCAATAGTAATTTAAAGTCGTCACCCTGCATCAATTAACAAGAACCAAAATACAAAAAACAATAAACCATCAACCCAACTAATCAATTATCTTAGAGTTCACTAGGAATAATGTATGTAGTGACAAGTGCAGTATTTGTTTGAAGTATATTGACCTTTATGTCCATTTGAAATGCAGTGATACCATTTTCATTACCAGCAACCTGCAATATTAAAAATAACTTGTTACAATGTTTATCGTTTTCAAAGCTCTTTTAATGTATATCAAGTGGCCTGAGGACAAATTTAATGCATCAATTAATGATCTTAATTGGAAAGAACAGAACCATTGCAAGGTCAGACCTTAAAATCCATATCTCCGGAAGCATCCTCGGACCCGCTAATGTCAGAGAGAATAAGTGGGGTCCCATCTCCCCCAAATTCTTTTGTGTCCAAAACCATACCCATTGCTATGCCAGCAATAGAGGACTTCACAGGAACACCAGCATCAAGCAGTGCTAAGCAACCCCCACAAACAGATGCCATACTGCCAATTGAGTCATACAAATTAAGTTGTTAAAACACCAACTCTACAAAGAAGTGTGTGATAGATTTATACTGGAGAAAGCAACATAAAAGATAATGTTTGCAAATCTTTGCAATGAATATGATAAAAAAATGCTCCAGTTAGAAATACATTCAAGAAATAAAATCAGTGAAAAGGTTTCACCTTGACGAGCCATTGCTTTCAGTGATTGTACTCTCAACACGTATAGTGTAAGGAAAATCCTCTTCAGAAGGTAAAATAGGCTCGAGTGCTCTTTCTGCAAGCATTCCATGGCCAATCTCCCTTCTAGAGGGTGCTCCCATGCGCCCAACTTCCCCAACACATGATGGTGGAAAGGAGTACTGAACAATTGAACCAAAAGAGTATCCTGTCCATTTAGCTTCCTTTTGAAAGTCTCCATGCATAGAATTTAAATATCCAACTTGCAAAAAACCTCAAAGAGATCTATAACTAACAGTAATTCTTTTGACACCACTTCAAGTACTAAGAATCTTCAAATTGGAATGCTCTGAAAAAGCAAAGAGTTACAGCATATGGGTAGCAAATTATGATGGCAGATCTTTATATGAAATTCACTGGGCAGGAAAGGGGCAAGGAATTAAATAGATTAAGTTGTTATCCTACAACTTCAGCTGGAATTGGGAGACTGCTCTAATTCTAATAAATGACAGTAGCAGGCCAGAAAGTCCACACATATTCCTTCCCTATTAGAGTAGATGAAAGTTCTTATCCAAGAATAAATCTACTAGAAGAAATGATATAATAAAAGAACACTTCAACCTGGATTGAGGTTAGGTTATCCAACCTGGATTGAGGTTAGGGTATCCTAAAATGATTATTTGTAAATAGTGGATTATACTAGTTTCAATAATGATATAATTAATGGCTTCCAAAGAGGCCTTCATGTACCATTTACAAATAAGATCAAACTAAAATAATCTTATGATCTTATTTGTTATGAGTTAGCTGACACTTCAAATTTATTGCTGACACACCTGTCCTACTGTGTACGACACGACACGCGTGTCCACCCGTGTCGACTCTCATCGGCCACCCCAATGGGACCAGTAAAGGCCCAAATCACCTCCCCTGCGGTCATTATGCAAGACACCACCAACACCGGTAGGACCAGGGTTCCCCATGCTGGAACTATCAAAATTTAGCTAAAAGAAGCAAGGCAGAGGGGCCTCCCACTCTTGCACAACGATTTATATTCACAAATTTTGTTAAAATGTGGAAGGACAAGAACACTTTTACATCAGAATACAAAGGGACACCCATAAATACCATCCATTAGTTAGTTAGGTAGGTAGAGATAAAACACTTCTACTTCCTTTGCATTTTGTTCCAAAATCTGGGACTAATTCTCTTCACTCACCTACTTCTGCAATCTTTGTGCATTTCCCATTCTACTGTTGAGCCAGATCTGAGGAAGGATCGTATTTGGAAAAGTCTCAGATTCAGGCTAACTGTAGAGAACAGCTTCTGATCGTACCTCTTGATTCCTATCTTTGATTGTATAGTGTCCTCAATCCTCATTCGAGTGGGGAAAACATATATGCCACGTCTAATGTTGTCATAAAATTAATAATTTGTAAATCTATTGAACATTAATTACCAACCATTTCTTTCTTTCTTTTAAATTGACAAGTATATATATAAATATTGATGAATCATACAAGATAAACATGAAGAAGGGACCAGGAGTCCCCGATGATTACATCGTATGTCGGCTAAGGAGAGAGCTCCAAAGCCCAAAAGATAATGAAAACTATCCAGAAAGAGCTATTTCCCTTTACATTCCCCAACATACCCAAAAAAGACCAACTTCCAACCGAACGCTTGCGATCTTCATCGAAGATCTTGAATCAGCACCCATAAAGATTCCAACAAACTTTGCGATCCTCCTCAAGGATCTTGAATAGAACGCCTTCAACAGAACTTCCAAACAACTTGTGAGATCTTCCTCGAAGATCTTGAAGACAAACCTTCCTAACCAGAGTCTCAAAGAGCTTGAAAACAACTCCTCCGAAGATTAATGATCTCCCTCCACTTTTTGTAATCTTCCTCAAAGATTTTGAAGAAAACCTAGTACAGGGTTAAAACAGAAACCCTCAACATATTCCATCGACAACTCGTGTCAAGGAATTACAAAAAGATTATGATCAATCCTATCCCCAAAAAACTGTACAAATCTAACCCAAAAACGTAATAAAGATTGTCCCCAAAAAAGCCACCCATAAAAGCCAATGGGACCAGTAAAGGCCCAAATCACCTCCCCTGCGGTCATTATGCAAGACACCACCAACACCGGTAGGACCAGGGTTCCCCATGCTGGAACTATCAAAATTTAGCTAAAAGAAGCAAGGCAGAGGGGCCTCCCACTCTTGCACAACGATTTATATTCACAAATTTTGTTAAAATGTGGAAGGACAAGAACACTTTTACATCAGAATACAAAGGGACACCCATAAATACCATCCATTAGTTAGTTAGGTAGGTAGAGATAAAACACTTCTACTTCCTTTGCATTTTGTTCCAAAATCTGGGACTAATTCTCTTCACTCACCTACTTCTGCAATCTTTGTGCATTTCCCATTCTACTGTTGAGCCAGATCTGAGGAAGGATCGTATTTGGAAAAGTCTCAGATTCAGGCTAACTGTAGAGAACAGCTTCTGATCGTACCTCTTGATTCCTATCTTTGATTGTATAGTGTCCTCAATCCTCATTCGAGTGGGGAAAACATATATGCCACGTCTAATGTTGTCATAAAATTAATAATTTGTAAATCTATTGAACATTAATTACCAACCATTTCTTTCTTTCTTTTAAATTGACAAGTATATATATAAATATTGATGAATCATACAAGATAAACATGAAGAAGGGACCAGGAGTCCCCGATGATTACATCGTATGTCGGCTAAGGAGAGAGCTCCAAAGCCCAAAAGATAATGAAAACTATCCAGAAAGAGCTATTTCCCTTTACATTCCCCAACATACCCAAAAAAGACCAACTTCCAACCGAACGCTTGCGATCTTCATCGAAGATCTTGAATCAGCACCCATAAAGATTCCAACAAACTTTGCGATCCTCCTCAAGGATCTTGAATAGAACGCCTTCAACAGAACTTCCAAACAACTTGTGAGATCTTCTTCGAAGATCTTGAAGACAAACCTTCCTAACCAGAGTCTCAAAGAGCTTGAAAACAACTCCTCCGAAGATTAATGATCTCCCTCCACTTTTTGTAATCTTCCTCAAAGATTTTGAAGAAAACCTAGTACAGGGTTAAAACAGAAACCCTCAACATATTCCATCGACAACTCGTGTCAAGGAATTACAAAAAGATTATGATCAATCCTATCCCCAAAAAACTGTACAAATCTAACCCAAAAACGTAATAAAGATTGTCCCCAAAAAAGCCACCCATAAAAGCCAATGGGACCAGTAAAGGCCCAAATCACCTCCCCTGCGGTCATTATGCAAGACACCACCAACACCGGTAGGACCAGGGTTCCCCATGCTGGAACTATCAAAATTTAGCTAAAAGAAGCAAGGCAGAGGGGCCTCCCACTCTTGCACAACGATTTATATTCACAAATTTTGTTAAAATGTGGAAGGACAAGAACACTTTTACATCAGAATACAAAGGGACACCCATAAATACCATCCATTAGTTAGTTAGGTAGGTAGAGATAAAACACTTCTACTTCCTTTGCATTTTGTTCCAAAATCTGGGACTAATTCTCTTCACTCACCTACTTCTGCAATCTTTGTGCATTTCCTATTCTACTGTTGAGCCAGATCTGAGGAAGGATCGTATTTGGAAAAGTCTCAGATTCAGGCTAACTGTAGAGAACAGCTTCTGATCGTACCTCTTGATTCCTATCTTTGATTGTATAGTGTCCTCAATCCTCATTCGAGTGGGGAAAACATATATGCCATGTCTAATGTTGTCATAAAATTAATAATTTGTAAATCTATTGAACATTAATTACCAACCATTTCTTTCTTTCTTTTAAATTGACAAGTATATATATAAATATTGATGAATCATACAAGATAAACATGAAGAAGGGACCAGGAGTCCCCGATGATTACATCGTATGTCGGCTAAGGAGAGAGCTCCAAAGCCCAAAAGATAATGAAAACTATCCAGAAAGAGCTATTTCCCTTTACATTCCCCAACATACCCAAAAAAGACCAACTTCCAACCGAACGCTTGCGATCTTCATCGAAGATCTTGAATCAGCACCCATAAAGATTCCAACAAACTTTGCGATCCTCCTCAAGGATCTTGAATAGAACGCCTTCAACAGAACTTCCAAACAACTTGTGAGATCTTCCTCGAAGATCTTGAAGACAAACCTTCCTAACCAGAGTCTCAAAGAGCTTGAAAACAACTCTTCCGAAGATTAATGATCTCCCTCCACTTTGTGTAATCTTCCTCAAGATTTTGAAGAAAACCTAGTACAGGGTTAAAACAGAAACCCTCAACATATTCCATCGACAACTCTTGTGTCAAGGAATTAAAAAAAGATTATGATCAATCCTATCCCCAAAAAACTGTACAAATCTAACCCAAAAACGTAATAAAGATTGTCCCCAAAAAAGCCACCCAGAAACTCCACGAGAGCTAACCCCTTTACTGCCTGAGAGATTTAAGCTCTCTACTGCCTTTCCCTGGGGTTTTTCCCTTCTTTTTTTCTCCCGCATCCTGCTTCTCAATCTCACGGAACATTTTTTTTGTCCCTTCAACATTCTCCGCGTACCCTATTCCCAGATGGTCCCCCATTTTCATCATTTAATCAAACTCACCAAAATAGTCCTTCTCTTCTTCTTCTGTAACTTCCTTCTCTTCCTCTCCTGAATCCTCCTCTTCCGTTTTTGACACCACCTTCCCTTCCCCCTCTAAACATCCTTCTCTTCTTCTGTTGAAACCTGTTCAGCCCTATCAATACAGGATTTAATTTTCCCACTGAGTTCTGCTTCCAACGAGTCTCTTGACATTTTAGACTCCTCATCAGGGAAAACTGTATCCTTCTCCGTCTCCTTTTTCGCCGAAGCGGCCTCCAGACGAGCCTTTCTTTCTTCCAGCTCTTTTTCCTGACGTTGTTGAACGTATGGCAACTTGTATTGAGGTATGCAAACTTCTTTGACAGACCATTTTCCCGTCAATTAGAAAAACTCTTACTCATTCTCCATTGCTTCCTTTTTGAATTTTTTCCATTGAACTTTCATGTATTCTATCGTGATCTCGCTTTTTGTCGGAGATCCCTCACATGATCTCTTCTTCTCCTCCCCTCCTTTTTTGGGTGTTGAATCATCTTCCCTTACAGCCTTCCCCTTACTTTGTCATCCACTCTTTCCTCATCTTCGGAGGACGACAAGTCTCCAAGTTTCTCGTAACTTTCTACCATATTTAGCATATCTGAGACAAATTGCTTCTTTCTTTGCTCATTCTGTTTGAACAATGGCCTTCTCGTTTCTTCTTAAAGGTTACAGAACCGCCTTTTCTGGCTTCTTGGAGAGAGGAATTGTAATGATGACGCTTGGTCTTATCGAAACCGTGTATTAGAGAGCCTTTTCCAACACGAAAGCTTTTCAAATTCCAATCTAAATTTACACCTTTACAAGCCAAGTGTCGCTTTTCAATTGCTTTCTTGTTCGGTTTCCCAAAATTTGAATTTCTCGAGGCTATACCCGGTCTAAGTACCCTGATGTTCTGATTTTGGCGTAGGTCTTTTCGAAAAGTAATCTTCTTTTAGATTTTTATATGAGTTCTTGCCGTCTTGTCAAAGCGAAGATTATTTTCGTGATTTAGCCCCCCTTCAGTTTGTGGGGGCATTAATTGTGTCTTGTTTGATAGCCTCAAAGTTCACAGTCCTTGGTCTTAGAGAGACGGCTAGGGAAGTCTCAGCTACCATCTGCCTAGAAGAAAATTTGAATTTCGAGTTCAACGGCTCTTTCTGACCCTCCTGTAATTGCCAAATTTTACCTTTTTTGCCCTCCTCGACCATTCTCGCTTCCGGCACCAACGGGAAAAAACCCATGATGTTTTTCCCATTTTGGCTAGCCAATTGGGACGAAACTTCCTCATTTTCAGCTTCAGGCATACATTTAACTTGGACTAAATAAACTCTGTTATCCACTTTTAAATTAATGAATGGTGTCACAGACTTCCAATATTGAGTTAAGACCTTTACCGGGGCAAAGGCCACGCAGTAGTCACAATTCCCTGATAGTTGGACTTGAAGCACTTGTCCAAAAAGTTTTCCCAAGGCTTCTACTGTCAATAATGACCATGCATGGAGAGGAATATCATAAAATCTTAGACACACCGTTTTTGCCCCAGAATGAATGACCGGGTTCAAGGAATGCAAGGAGGCCATGTAGTGACCTTGAGCATCTCCCCTTTTTTCTGAGAATCCATAGGGCTTGCTGCTCTGAGTCAAACCTGAATAGAATTACCAACCATTTCATGCCACGTGTTTCTTTCATTGTTATGTCTGGTGCAGTGGTTATCCTGTCCAGTATATTCTATGTTTCGAACTCTTGTATTAAATCATTTTTTGACAGAAAGGGCTACAATCCCATTGATAAAACTGATGACTTTTATTCATTTAGGCTGTAAAGCTTTCTTTAACTCAGAAGTGTTACTTTTGCCATCTTTGTCTTGTACCAAACCTTGAAAATGCTAGTGTGTGCATCATTAACCATATGCACAGCTATTGCAAGTAGAACTTTTGCACCATGTTTATGCCTGGAAACAAGTCCATGCAATTGGGGATAAAAAGCAGTTAAGAACAATGAAAAGTACTTAAAATGATAATACAAAGGAATCAAACCAATAAAGTTTAAAAGCACCTAAGAAATAAGATGCTATTCAAAAAAAAAAAAAAAAAAAACCTATGAAATAAGATGTCAACAGGAGGTCATCACAGTGTTAAGCGCATATTCGTAGTTGCAGAAATAATAAAAATTATCTAATTGGTATTAGCTGAAAAATACATTCCTCGAACAATCTTTTATAGATTATCTGAAAAGTGCACTCCTTGAACATTCTTCTTTTATAAATAAGTACGTTCTCAAACTCACAATTCAAGATTATGATAAGCACCTGAAGATAAAATCTCTTCAATTCCTCATCATCCACAAGGTTGTCTATCCTTTGTGCCATTTGTCTATCTCCAAGAGTAACTACAGCAAGCGACTGCAAAATATGAACAGAACACCATCATATAACTTGATCTATGCAAATGCTATTATTGAATAACATTAATTTGACAATCAATTGTCAACTAATAAGAATAGTGGCTAACTGATGCACTATTAGCTTACAAAACACTTTAAAACACCAATTACACAAGCTACTATAATGGAAATCTGTCAAATAAATGTAGATGCATAAGATCTAGGCAGTGTTCCTCCTTTGAAGAATTCAATAATGGCCCTAACATGATCTTCATTGATAATCTCCCAGCAATGTCTGATGAAGCCATCAAATCAAACAGACCAAGTAGTTGAGTCCTTAGCATGGCCAAAAACAGCCTTCTTCACTTCATCCTCGTTCGGAATACTCACAAGCCATCTTGTCGTCATCCTCATCTACCTCAATCGGAATAACATCCAATAAATCGTCATCATCATAAACTCCCTCTTCCGTCCATATGTATATATGGTAATCACACACTACCTCCTGAATAAATTCCGGATTTTCCTCCCACTTGCCAGTGTGCAATTTGGGGGTTTTGGTTGGGTGCGCGTGTGTGTGTGTGTGGGGGGGGGGGGGGGGCGCAGGTGGGGCTGCCCTTTCAAGTTTGGTGTTTTTTTTTTTGTGAGTTCGCTTTCAATTCCTGGGATTTTCTTTTTTAGAAATTGTTTTGGACCTTCAACTAAAATGGTGGGGACCACCCACTTAAATGAAAACCATTTAACTTAAGTGAGCCTTTATTATGTCGTGGAGACTATCATTTAACATTAGTTTATGCTAGTCACTTAAGGGGTTTTGTAGGGCTGAGATTAGATTAGTCTAAATGGCGTAGACTGTTTTAGGATTGCTTGAGTATGTAACAGGGAATTATGTTGGTCACTGATCAGTTTTTTTACCTAATTTAAATTCCTGAAGGAGGTTTCTCTTCCCAAAAAGCTGTACAAACAGCAACAGCACCTTGGTTCCCTTCATTCTCACTTATGCTCTTGATTTTCTTGGCTTTCAGCTCTTTACAATTTGTGGATCAGATTTGTTCTTATGCTTGCATTAGCATGGATTTTGTAGCTATTCCATGGGCTCAATGAGGTATAGACTCGATCCTTATTAATATTAAGCAATTTCCTAATATATACCATTTAGTTTCCTGCAAGAAGATGGCAAATGTTTCACATATAGCTAACCTCTATTTCAGGGAGGTGGTGAAGTCACATGAGTTACCGATAACAATCAAGTCAAATTGGGAGACAAAGTTTCTCAATCACTTTTAGAAAAACTGTGGAGAAGGATGAGCAAATTACTACAATATAATAGTTCACCATTATTAGATGGGCAGTCGAACTAAGGTGGTGAATTGTAGTTTTTGTAATCTTCTTAAAAGCATGATTGGCAACTGAAAGGGACAACGAGGTTTACCACTGCCTCATGCAAAGCCCCTAAATAACTCTTCGGGCAACAGGTCTACATTGAAGCGTCTTTTCAAGGTAGCCTGTGGAGGAATCCAAATGGCATTCCTGACTTTGTGTTGTGTAGCCTATGGAGGAAGCCAAACAACATTCCTGACTTTGTGTTGTTGTTGCTATTGGGAAGATCAATGATGTTGCAGAAAAGACGGTGACACGCATTAAAGAGATTCATTAGTAGGTGCATAAGAAGCTAGTATAGAGGAACTCTGAGTACAAGAAACATGTTGATATGCATTAGTGTTGCAACATTCTAAGCCACCCCCAACACACACACATCGAAAATGTTTTTTATTAGATCTCAAACATAAACTATAGAATCATAATAGTGCCACCAAAACGTGATAAAAATAAAAATAAATCCCATAACAGCCTTACACAACAAAAACATAATAAAAAGATTAACAACATCCATGAACATGTTTAGACACTTAGAGGAAACTTCACCATACCTGGGTTTCCCCACGTGTGAAAAGTGCACTTCCATGTGCTCTTGGAAGTAATCCACATTGTGAATTGATTAAACGTAACTCAGACGGGGTCCGTCCATCACTTCTTTTTTCACCCTGTGAAAGGCATACTCATGAATTGAGTGAACAGTCTTCCAATTGTTATCGCAAGGCATATGCAATAAATCATTATAGCCTGGTAACATGACCAGATGGAAAAACTTTATACTGTAATTTACATATGGATGATTCCTCCTAAAACATATGTTCTTACCATAAATTGAGTTTGAAAATACTCAGTAGTCTTGCAATGAAAATCAGTTGGAACATACAGGACACATCAGAAATCAGCAAGTGAAATTCAAAATGATTCTGATTATATACTAGCGACAATTAGGCATAAAAGATAATTGATTCAAAATATTGTATAATACATTTCCAAAAGAAGCGGAACTTTTCATCAATCCAGCAATCTTGGGATCCATACTATTCTAGAGAAGTGTCTGAATGAGTGCATCCTCGTGACTCCACTTACTATACGACTTGTCATCAATAGGAAGAAGATCCCGTGTAATGTAATCAGATTTGCCCTTGGCCCTGAGAAAAGTTTCAATGGCCCTATGCCACGGGGGGTAATTAGATCGATCAAGCTATGTCATCTGGACCATAGGGACTTCAATCGAAGAGGAACTAGAGGATACAAGAGAAGGAGACGCAGCCATGAGACCACTAACAACGCACAATCAAATCACAACCAACAAAGATGAAAAGAAAACACCCAGCAACGACAATGAAGAAGATCACAAGGGCCAGATGAACGCGGCCCAACACACCATCACGCGGCTCCAGAACACAAAAGGAAGCCGAGGATATAAACAACCACCTGTGACAACGAAAAACTCAACAACATTGGTACAGAACCACAAGTTAGAAAGAGGGAAGGAGAGTTTAGATCATCCAAACAAGAACGGAAGCAAGAGGGAAAACCCAAAGAAGGATTTTCGGGTTACGGGAGGGAAGGGTTTTTGGGTTACAGGAGGGAAGGGTTTGGCGGCAATGGGTTTAGGGTTAGAGGGTAGGGCAGAAATGGGTTTCGGGTTAGGAGGGTGGACCGGCAATGAAAAGGGTGTGGCAGCTACTGTAACGGGAGATGGGGGTGGCGGCAAAATGGGGTGGGGTTGTACGGTTAGGTGGTGGTTTTTTTTTTTTTGGGCGGGGGGGGCGAATGAGAAAAAGGAAGGAAAGAGTGGAGCGACAATGTTTGGGAGGGAAAGAGGGGTAGCGGCAATGGTGGTGCAGAGAGACGAGAGGTGGGCGGCTAGAATAGGGTTAGGATTAGATTAAAAAAAAGAGGTGGGAGAGAGAAAATGTTATTGTGGGACTTCATAATCAGAACCTAGGCTCTGATAACATGTTCATTATGGCAAAACCTCCATGGAAGAAGAGAAGAAGAAGAAGTGAGGGAGAAAGTGAAAGAGCTTGTTTCACTCCCTCTCATAATATGTATTATGTACTAAAGATCCTAGGGTTACATGTGAGAAGACAAGAATACCCCTAATCAGGTACTCTGATTACGCAACTCATTCAACAGAGTTTAATCCACCCCAAAAGTAAGCCTCTTTATTTGGAAAAAAAATTAGTTAGCTATTAAAATTCCCAATTTATTACATGCTATAACCATATTATTTTGTAAAAGAATTCGACAGTTAGAATGGATTAAAATATATTTTAGGAATCACAAATCCTTTTCATGAGGTTAGCCGGATTCGACACTCAAGTACCTGTGTCGGATCGTGACAGTTGTATCCGTACCCATGCAACACAGATTTTAATATGGTATAGATATTGCAGTAGCTAAACAACCTATACAAAGTAGATGATTTTCTTATGAACCTAGTGTGGGCCTAAAGTTTGGTTGCACTAAATTACAGAATGAAACATGTGCCACAGATTTGAAGTAGTAATGAGGTGCAAAAGAAGTAATCAATAGTGAAACATAGATGATAATAACACAAAAAAGCATATGCTCATCATAAGAAAAACAATACAAAGAAGTTATAAATATCACACCCAAACAATGTTTCTATGCACCATGGTAAAGGCCTACCTCCACAATACGTCTTCTCAGGAATTTGGACGTTACTTCCTTAAAAACTAGCTTCACGTCCACTTCAGTAAATAACTACATTAAGACAAAAAAAAGACATTTGATGTATGTCGATATTAAATAAGACAGTAAATAACTACATTAGCCATTAGAGGATTAATTAAAATTGCAAATTTTGTGCTTATTTTCCTACGAATTAGAGGCTTTTGAAACGTTCAAATATCCTCTTATGAAGCTTCCTCCAACTTGCTATGACTTTCTATTTTACAAGTACAGCATCATTAAGTCATGACTCATGAAAGTTGGGTAGCATCGACGATGATAAAGCTTGGCGAGGCTAGTCTCAGGTTTCCGTTGGCTTAGAAGATTCCGAGCATGGTTGACCTAGTAAAATTAATTTCTTTTCCCACAAGATGAAATAGTAAAAAGCCTTTGGAAAAGCTATTCCACAAGTTAACTTGTAAAGTTATTAAAACAAGCACAATAGATCAGAGAGCAATGGGCCTCACCAATGGAATGGGTTTCCTTGAGACCGGCTTTATATGAACATCACCTTCATCCACTTCACCATCTACAACCTCTACTTCATCTTCATCCTCATCCTCATATATCTCCAGTGTTGTTTCGGTTCTCCCTGCAGGTTCTTCCTTAGTGACATACCCATTTTCAGTAAGAATGGTCAAGAGTTTCTCTTCTAGTGCAGAAAGAGCCTTCCGTCTTGGAATTTTGTTCTTTATTTGTAACGCCTTCACCAACTCATCACCGGCAATATCCTGTGACAGGAATAACAGATATTCTGTTACCCTCAGTCATGAGAGACTAGACAAAATAAAACACAAACCTAATTGTTATTGCTGAACTATAAATAGAAATCAAGCGCAGATATACATGTAACAGTAGTAATGAAAGAGATACTCTTCAACTCACATGACACCAACTCTTTTATTCAGAAAATGTATTTGAGATAAAGAATGAAAAAACAGATTTGAAAAAATGATTACAAAGAGAAATGGGGAAACAAGAAATGGTTTAAAGAAACTCCTTAACCAGTACTTTATCCCAAGTAACTATAATAAATAATAATTTCCCATAACATATACCTGTCGGAACCATTTCAAAAAAAAAACATATACCTGTCGGAAGCTGTAACAATTTAAAGATGAAAAAGTACAACAATTGTATTAGTTAATGTCATTCTCTTAGAAACAGGCTGTAATTGATCTGATCTCAGGCTTAAAATCCTATTACATAGTATTCAAATCTTATGATTTGCATGTTGTAATATTACCACATTCAAATCCATAAATTAAATCCATTGTACACAAATCCAACAAGTTTTTTAACGAGGCAACATGAGCAAGTCAATGATTGAAGCAGTCAACTTTTCATTAATTTGGACAGGGAGTCAATGGCAAACTCGACTCACTCCTTAAGAGAATAGAAAGGCTGAAGACTCGTGCAGAATTCTTACATCATCCAAGATGTTATGTCAGCAATTCACAAGTATTAGGGGCTCATATTGAAGAATATAATACCAACTTTATTTTAAAAGATTCAGAAACCTCAACAAGCAATGTGAGCTCCAGAATAAGCATAAGAGATGCCATCAACAAAGATAAGACTAGCATGTAACAATGACACCAAGACAATTATAACTCAGAAATAACATAATGAAGCAATTGATAAATGTAAGAGAAAGAGCATGAGCGATCCATAGAAAGGAATGACATAAACCATACTTCAACATGCCTATATAGCTCTGGAGGAGGCAATTTAATTGCTTCAAGCATTTTTGGCTTTCCACACTTCTTGACCAACGCTTCCACCTCAATGCATATTGCTCGTACTGCAACCTGAGGTGGAACAGAAAAAACCTTACAAAGATAAACACACCCAACAGGCAATGGGACAGATAAATCAACATTATCACAATTTTCAAGCCACCATATGCCAAAATCAATATCTCACAAAACAAGCTACATCGAAACAGTCTTATATGTATCGTATGACCCTATTCTGCTCGTATATCTTATATAATATCATTATATCATAATAACGACGAGGGATAGCATCAATAGATTCCAGCAGCAAGGAGCAAACATCAGCTCACATATCGCATGCAGTATTATGACGCACAAAAGAAAGCTAAATCAGAAGTGTACTCACCAAAATTGTTAACTACGACAAATTAGTTTTTTTCTTGAGAAAATAAACTTCTACTAGATGTACAATTCTTTTATCAGCTAGAACACATGCAAATTTTCATACAACAGCATGTAGATAAGGAAGGTTGCACTTATAACAGATTTTCTACACTAGAACAATGGCATACTTTCTTATCATTCTAAAAAAACAATGGCATACTTCCACATCACAGTGAAGGAATGCTCTCGGGGAAAATTTCCTTAACCTTTCTTGATATTAAATTTTTTTTTCCTTATTCAAACACAATGTAGCAAAAGAAATGTTGCATGGTTTCGGAGAGTGCGGAGGAAGAAAACAATGAGCAGTTGGAAGAATTTGAGGAGTTGAAGAAGATGGGAAGTTGTTTGGGATTGGTTGTGAGGAGAGTGTGGACGAGACAAAGAGGATGTTCTTGGATATTGAGAGGTGTGATGCTATGAAAGGGAAGAAAGGGAAGACTCCTAGTAAAGGAGGTAGGGAGCTTAAATCCCTGTTAAGTTAATTCGAAGGTTTTGATGGCTGTACATACAGTTTTTTGGGAGCTTTGATGGACTGCCTCTTTGGATGTGTTTGGGAAGGTGCTTTCTTTGATTTTCTACCATGTGATGGTGTAAATGGAAAGGTTGAAGGGATGCTTAGT
Organism: Tasmannia lanceolata; assembly: GCF_043159265.1. Lineage (NCBI taxonomy): Eukaryota > Viridiplantae > Streptophyta > Magnoliopsida > Canellales > Winteraceae > Tasmannia > Tasmannia lanceolata. The sequence continues at coordinate 21,329,812 of NW_027518689.1, read as the reverse complement.
TTTTATTCTTGAGTGGGCTTAAGGGTCATTGGTCCTTCGCTGCTCGAGTTCTTTTGTCCCCTGGTTGGTCAACCTTTTGTTGTGTTGTTTGGTGGGGGTTGTATATATGAGGATGGATGAAGATAAGGTGTTGGAAGACTCGTCTGGTTGAGAGTCTTGGTTTCAATGTTTGTTATGAGTGGTAGTATTTTGCACTTTCGGGAGTAGGGTGGAAGGCTACTTTGGGGTTTATGGGGTTTATCTGTTGATGTTTTTATCTTTTTGGGCCATTGGAGAATTCTCCTATGATATTTTATGATATAATGTTATGTGACGGGACAACTTGTCCAAATCACTTTGTACAGCTTATCCAATATGAATATATATATGTGTGTGTGTGTGTGTGTGTGTGTGTGTGTGAGTGAGTGAGTGAGTGAGTGTGTGTCATTTTCCAAAAAAAAAAAAAAAACAGAATAAACGTCTTTGGAACACCAACATCAACAAAGAAAATTGATATGGGTATTGGGTGTAAAATCAACCGGGACCTTGCAATCACCCCACGCCACAAGGGAATATAAAGGAAACCTGCCAGTTACCGTTGTCCATTAAAAATTACCAGATTAGCCTTATCTATCACTCAAAACAATGAATATATTGAATAATATATATCTATCCCTATTTCCTTGCCTTCTCTCATTGATGGCAGTTAAGATTTTCATTTTTTGATTTAGGATCTAGAGATTTGAGCACGGTATAGGATTAAGGCTTTTCCTTCTTTGGTTTAGGATTTTTTCGTCTCCATGTTTTTGTTTCAGGGTCAAGCCATATCCTTCTCATTTTGTGAAGGAGACACAAAGGGGAGTCTAAAAGTGAGAGAGAGAGAGAGAGAGAGAGAGAGAGAGAGAGAGAGAGAGAGATGGTGGTGAGTGGTTGTGGGCCTTGTGGCTAAGAGCAGTGCCAAGTGGAAGTGGGGGTGCTTATGGAAAATGGGGGTAGCAGGCAATGGAAGAAAGAGACAGTGTAAGGAGGCAGTGAAGGGGTTTTTTTTTTTTTTTGGGTTGTGTGTGTGCCGCAGGCGGGGGATGGTGGGGATGACGTAGCAAGTGAAATGAGGGGTGGTGTAGGTGGTGGATCAAACCATATGGAGCAGATCCCCCTATTTGAAATGCACCTGAGAGAACCGGTAACCGGCCTTCCCAGGCAACATTGAAAGCCGGAAATAGGTGAATTATCCACTCGGTATAAAATTCAAGCCATCTTCTGCAGGGTGAAAAATGGCATGCCTACTCATACAGCTTACTTAGATGGGAAAGGAACTGTAATGCAAATATCATGACTCATGACAAACAGCAACTGACAACTCCAAGGTAGATCCAGCTGGGCATCAGCTGTAGCGCTTGGTTGGTTAAAAACAGGAACCTCTAAATTTAGTCATTCCCATCACTAAGAAAATAACCCAACAAACATCACCATTAGAGGTGAGCATCTTGCAGGGTCTCTTGAGGGAACTAAAGGCATAATTAACAACGCAAATCTCATTAGGAATAGGTAAATGTCAAATGCTACTGATATTCGCGCTGCCATGTTTTGACAGTCGGACCTACACCTCGTTTTACATGTATTAACAAGCTTCTGAGAGCTTTTTGGGAGTTGTAATAGCCTTCGGCCGCTGGTTAAAAGATGTAAAACAAAACAAGTTCATCCCATTATCAAAATATGGTTGTGCAGATATCAGTCCCCATTTTAAAATGTTAAATTATTATTTCAAGCACAGTTACGCATAAGAATAGCTTAAGCAATTTAGCAGTCCCAACCATTAGAAACATCATATTAGCAGAATACAACTTAGTTTGACGCCAAGCCATCTGCTCGATGTGTTAAGAGTTGGAAAGATCATGCACAGGCCAAACACTGAAATGCAATCTAGGTAGATAAAGCACCAAAATGAAGTAAAGAACAAAAAAAAACTACATCAAGTAGTTTGAGGCTTCGTTAAAAAAATGACCAGTACATAAAACATAGTTAAATAAAGAAACTTCCAAAAATGTAATAATAGACACAGTTCAAACCGATAAAAGTACAACCCATTACAGTTCCAGTTTTACATTCTGAAGAGTCAGACTCCCCATAAAAAACCAGGAAAATTTGACTCGTGAGGAACAGCAGCCTGGCCTCTCTTCAAAAAGAGCAGTTTAATCCCAACTCGAATGGTCACCTGAAAAGTGGGCATAGAAACCGATTCTAGAATCCACCACGAAGTTTACATAGAAACAGGAATTGCGGCAATCCTGGCAATCCTACAGTTCCAGTTTTACATTCTGAAGAGTTAGACCCCCATAAAAAATAAGGAAAGTTTGACTGGTGAGGAACAGCAGCCTGGCATTTCTCTGAGTGGGGCTCGAAAATGTGGAATGTTGAGGTAATATGACTTCCATATAACCCAACAGCAGAATAATTGGCAATGAAATTGAGAGTAACTCCATTGAAACAATAACTGGGGACCCAGTGTCAACCTATAACTTCTGGTAAGCTTACGGCAAAGAGCACGTACGAATTGTGACAACATAACATTGACAATATAATGGAATGGAGAAGCCAACCCTAGAGTTTTATTGCATGTGTGCCCCTCTAACACCAAGCATAACTTCAATATCCAGTTGGGCCAACATCAATGACACCCCTAAGCTGAAATATTTTTACAGGAAACATGTGGTGGGGGAAACATATAGGTAAAAATACACTTTGATGAAACACAATTTAAACAGAAATCCAAGAAAAGCATATCAGGACGCCAGGGGAAACTAAAGCATCCAGAAAACAAATCCGACATTTCAGAAGTACAGTATCACAGAACCTATTCAAATCAACTTTGATTAGAACACAAAATACAAGATAACAATGTGTTAGGTCAAGGGTTAAAACTCCATCCTACCTATAAAAAATCAACTGTTTGAAAGAGCAAATTACAATAGCTGACCATATTTACGCAATATTGCAACAAAAATTCAACTGGGAAACGCATACCTGCCCAACCTCCACAGCTTGCTTCAACTTCTCTTCTGTGAGAAAATTGCAGTATCCCTGGAAAGGAAAACATTACCATCATAGTGAAGTAACTTGGACACCATAACAGTTATTGCAGTCCAAATTCAACACCTAACAGAAAATTCAGTAATGATCATTTCATTTAAGTGGTGAGATGGAATAGGACCTCAACATGAAGAGCCTCACATTCTAAATGGAAGGATACAGGGGAAAAATTTGTGTGTCTAGGTAATCATTGGTAATAAATTTGCATACAAGATAATTCAAGCACCTTCGTTGTCCTGTCCTACCAAACAAAAGCGGTCATTATTTTGAAACATACTGGACCTTAATTGAACCCCCTGCTTCTCCTTGAGCTGTCGCATGGATCAAAAGTGGTCAGCAGTGTTAAAGTATAAAAGATAAATAACGCCTTTCTCCAACAGCTTAAGCTTTTGGAGAAGTTGGTAAGTTAGCATGGTATCAGAGCCAAAGGTCTCGAGTTCAAACCTCCCGGATAGCAAAAATCCACATGCGATGGTCGGCCCAAAGTGGGACCACATGTGCCACGTGTTTGCCAAGTAGGCCACACGTGCAGGGGAGTGTTAAAGTATAAAAGATAAATAACGCCTTTCTCCAACAGCTTAAGCTTTTGGAGAAGTTGGTAAGGTAACAAACAGTAATCATCAGTTTATGGGGCTTTGCGGAACAATATCAGATATAATGGAACCAATATTGTGGACCTAGCAGGTCCTTGCAGAGATGCCATGGCCATCGACATAGAGGTTTGTGCTGTTTGGTCACAATGATAGATACATCCATGGTTCTTTCTCAAACATGTAGGCCATATTTTGCAATTTGATGAAGCAATTGTGCTGTTTGGTCACAATGATAGATACATCCATGGTTATTTCTCAAACATGTAGGCCATATTTTGCAATTTGATGAGGCAATCGATCAATTATGCTCTCAATAAGGAGGAAATAATATTACAGGTGAATCGTCAATGATGGGACGCCCTAAGAAGCTAGATGTGTATTGATTTTGAGAATAAATAGGGGAGTAGGGGAGCAACAGAGAGATGTTTTTCAAATAAAATGGCGAACTGGAAGCGTTCATATACACTTGTTGAATGTCATTCAGTGTTCATATACTTTTGTTGAATGTCATGCTTAGTCACACATATCTAGAGATAAGATAATAAACTATATTAAAAAAGCATGGTTCACAGTTTGAACATATTATTATAAAGAAAACACAATCAGAGCTGAGTTCAAAATCATGATATCAAAATTGCGGTCTGCTCCTACTATTCTATCTTTGGCTTTCAATACTAAGTTTCTTCCATGGAAGACTATTATAAAGCAACTTGAACCTAATGATCTAAAGAATAATTACTAAGTTTCATCCATGGTTATTTCTCAAACATGTAGGCCATATTTTGCAATTTGATGAGGCAATCGATCAATTATGCTCTCAATAAGGAGGAAATAATATTACAGGTGAATCGTCAATGATGGGACGCCCTAAGATGCTAGATGTGTATTGATTTTGAGAATAAATAGGGGAGTAGGGGAGCAACAGAGAGATGTTTTTCAAATAAAATGGCGAACTGGAAGCGTTCATATACACTTGTTGAATGTCATTCAGTGTTCATATACTTTTGTTGAATGTCATGCTTAGTCACACATATCTAGAGATAAGATAATAAACTATATTAAAAAAGCATGGTTCACAGTTTGAACATATTATTATAAAGAAAACACAATCAGAGCTGAGTTCAAAATCATGATATCAAAATTGCGGTCTGCTCCTACTATTCTATCTTTGGCTTTCAATACTAAGTTTCTTCCATGGAAGACTATTATAAAGCAACTTGAACCTAATGATCTAAAGAATAATTACCAGAGCATCGTTACTACAATAGATGATATTGTTGCAAATCAAACTGTTGTCAAAATTAAAAATTCTCCTTGTTCCAATAATGGAGGAGTCGAAGTTCTATCCAAGTGAATGGTATCGAGTCACAAACAACTTGTACGTGTACGTATATACCCACAACGAATATAATGGCACAAACAAAACTAGGTCACTTTCTCATTGTTACTAGATCTAGGGGTGAAACTCAGGTCGGGCTCAACCTGGAGAAAAAAAAAGTCGGGTCGGGTTGGGTTGAGTTCGGGTCGGGTTCAGGTTCAGGTTCAGTATTCCCAACCCAGGTTGAGTTCGGGTCGGGTTCGGGTTGAGGGCTTGGGCAACCCGACCCGAGTGAGCCCACAACGAATATAACAGCACAAACAAAACTGGGTCACTTTCTCAATGTTACTAGATCTAGGGGTGCAACTCTGGTCGGGCTCAACCTAGAGAAAAAAAAAAGTCGGGTCGGGTAGGGTTGGGTTGAGTTGGGGTCGGGTTCGGGTACTGGTTCAGGTTGAGTATTCCCAACCCGGGTTGAGTTCGGGTTGGGTTCGGGTTGAGGGCTTGGGCAACCCGACCCGAGTGAAACCCAACATTTTTATCAATTTTTTCTTTTTGTAAGCTTTAAAACTCGGATTGGGTCGGGTCGAACTCAGGTCGGGTTCGGGTTGGAAAAAGGCTCCTCAAGTCAAGTTCGGGTTGGCCTCAACCCGACCCGACCCATGTTGCACCCCTAACGAGATCTACTTCTGGAAATGAATGAAACAAAGATCTAATGGAAGAAGCTGTTTGGATAGCAACTTACATAATCATATCGACGCCTACATGTGTCTTTTAAGGTATATATGTGGTCCGATTTCTAAAACATGATGTTCCTTTGTTTCCTTCATATACTGGGAGTATTGGATTATTGATGTTTCTTTCAAGACATTGGACCAAAAAAAGATTAAACTACGACGTAGATCCATTAAAATGCGCACTTCTTGGCTATCCCAGCTTTAAAAATGGGTAGAGATGTTAATATCCCATTTTTTAACACGGTAAAACTTATAAAAGATTAAAAAGGAAGTACATAAAAAGTTTAAATAAAGAGGGGGAAAATACCAATATAACACAAAACAAACCAATGGGCCAAAACTCCACTTCAGCCTTATACCTCCAAAATACATTATAAACAAACAAACAACGAAACTTTACAAGATGATTTGCCTTCAAAATCAATTCACTATGAATATGAGGCGAAAAAGGATATCTATAAAATGAGCAATGATAGATGCAAGGGCCCTCTTTATGCAGGGGCTAAAGAAGGGCACTTGAATAGATCCACGTCATCAAGTGCAACCGAATTCAGTTTCTCAACTGACTTTAAAAATGACGTGGATCTATTCAAGGGCCCTTCTCCGGCCGTTGCATAAAGATAGCCCTTGCATCTATCATTCCTCCTATAAAATACAACATGAAATTAACCCTACCCCACGCCCCACGCCCACCAATAATGTGGTGCATAACTCAAACTATAATATGTCACATAAAATGAGAATTTCACAACTTCTGAATGCCAAAAATATTAATAGAAATCTCAACAGGGGGCATCGAGGTAATGGTCATATAAACTAATTAGCTTCTAGTAAAATTCCTTCCATAAAAGGATTGCAATGCAAAACTTATGGCTTCGGAGGTAGTTCAACCAAGCAAATAGAAGAGTGTGGAATGTTGATGGACATAGGAAGCTCACTTTATGATTCCATTTAAAAACATCCATTTGGATCAAAGGTCCAAATAAGCTCTCTTCTGACTCCCAAAAAGAGGAACAAAATTTTCTCAAGATAGTCAAATTGGACCATGGTTTTAAACTTCGGTTTCGGTACCAATTTTGGCCTTGGCTGAAACCGAAATTTCAGGGGAAATCCCGAAATTTCAGCCAAAATCCGATACACCAAAAAAGCAATATTTTAATATTTACCAAATTTGGGTAATTTCAGCCGAAATTTCGGAAAAATAATAATTTTCTTTTTAAATTGAATTTCTTGAAATTTCCGAAATTTGGTGAGTCCAAAATATCGGATTTCGAAAATTTTCGGTTTCAATCCCAACCGGCCGAAATTTAAAACCACTCAACCCCTTTATTGATCCAAGGTTTTAAATTTTTGGAATCAGATTTCGTTTCGGCCGCCACAAAAATGGAAATTTTTTGGTTTCAGTTGGAAATTTCGGCGGAAAACTTGCAAAATCACGGAAATGTGAGAAAACATGTGCACATGATAGAATGTAAGAATAAAACTTCAGAAAATGCTAGATTAAGCACAAATACAGACTTAGAAACCATCACATGAACAAAACAACCATCCATAATGGTCTAACAACATCAAACACTTAGTCCTTAGTGACACGGGTTGTCGCTCATGCAATTCATATAAATAGTTATACTTAATAGATACAGCATATTTCATGTTGTAAGCCCAATGGTTTTTACCTTGGCATTCCCATCTTGTTTTGATGATTCCAATACACAAGTGATCATTTATTACTAATGTGTTTGTTTGTCTAAGTTGTAGATCTTGATAAAGTAAGATCAAGGATGCTTGGATTGAAGGCCAAGAAGCCCACATTGGACCACTAATTGGAAGGCCAAAGTCATCAAGCAAGAAGTCATGAAGACTTGAAGACATGAAGAAATTAATATTGAAGACCATTTTTTAATGTAATTGATCCAAACCTAGATTAGGTTTTTAGAGGCATAATTAAGGTAATCTCACACACCCTAAATAAACAAGTGATTGTATTTGTGGAGTTCCAACACCTTGGAACCCTCATAGCAATCCCATCTTGGTTGAGAACTGGAAGCCCATAAACAGAATTGAAAATCTGCTCTGCATAGGCTTCTCGGAACTCCGAGAGTTTTTCTCGGAACTCCGAGAATTATTCTCGGAACTCCGAGAAATGGTCCAGTAGACTTTTTCCAATTTCTGTGTGGCTTCTCGGAACTCCGAGATTTTTTCTCGGAACTCCGAGAATTATTCTCGGAACTCCGAGAACACTCCAACGGTCTGAAAAAGAGCCGTTTGGAATTTTGCTGGAATTACCGTAATGCCACTGAACGGTCATATTTTGTTTTTCCTATAAATATGGGTGCTCTAAACATACAAACCATCAATCCTAACACTCTTAAACTTCATTTGAATACCCAAGAGTGAATCAAGCTTCAATTGTGCCTCTCATCACCAACTCTAGGATTTGGATCATAGGCTCTCAATTGTACATCTTTTGTAACCCTTGTGAAGGGATTTTTTAGTTCTTTCTTTCATCTTTCAAGATTTGTATTCGGGCGAGTATTCGGAGAAGCGGAGCCCTTTTTTTTTCTCCGTGGTGAGGATTGCCACCAAGGTTAAAGCAATTGTAATTGGCACCGATCTTCGCCAAGGTTAAGAAGATCAAATAGTGAAGCCATCAACGGGTTTGGTTGGTGGAGTGGAGTAGGCCTCGGGTTTGAGGACCGAACCACTTTAAATCTCGGGTGCACTCTTTCTATCTCTTTGCTCTTTCATTTGCATTGCACCATTAGATTTAACTTGTATGCTTAAAATATTGTTTTTGATCCCTTAATCGGTTTAAGTTTTTCAAATTGGTAAATTCTAGTTTTCTTAAACAACCGCATTCTCCCTCCTCATAGTTGCCATTTCTATTATAACTTGGGACCCCCTATATCGGATTTTCACATGTGCAATTCAATCAACCATAATTATGTAACACATATTGATATATTACACCACTAATATAGAGCTATATATTCTGCAAGAATATTAGGTTGTCCATAAGGTTTTACAACTCTTGTGATAGCAATGTTAAGTCTCCGGTTCACAGAACGAAACCCTTTTTGTACATTGATCCGTAATTCTTCGATTCCTCGCGTTTGACCCTTTATTAACAAATTTGGGAATCCAATATAGATTATGACCTGGATCAGGTCGATTTTTTTTTTATCTCTATATGTGCAATTCTTTCTGAACCAGATCTCATATTTTTTTGTACATAATTCTTGATACAATCCCGTATTTTTTCATCTTCCTGGAGACCCCTGGAATAACTTTTGGGTTGTGCGAACCAAAGGGAACGATGACTTTGGTTTGCACCAAGTCGGAAACCAAGTGGATTTATTTTTTTTCCCATATCATATTTATCCCGATCTCTTTCTCTCTCTCTATATATATATATATATATCTATTTATCTCTATTCCAATTCGAAAACCGAAGGAGGTAGAAGTTTATCTCTCTCTCTCTCTCTCTTTCTCTAGGTACCTCTCTATTATAGTATCCTTAAATACACCTTTATTCTCTAAAAGAAAATCTTAATCTCACGATTTGGTTTCGGTATGTGTTTCAACGGAGATGGAAACAGAAACAATTCGATCGTTTCGTGTCAGTTTCAGAGGAAATTTAAAACCCTGTATAGATCTAGATAAAATTCACTCCAATAGCAAAAATATAAATGCATGCTTAAGACAAGAGAGACCAAGGTAATCAAACACTAGAGCCTTGTAATTAAAAGCCCACTGAATAATTTAGGAAGCACTACATGATGTGACTATTAACTATTTGAAGAGACTGGGCCAAATCCTGATTTGGACCATTAAGCTTAGAGAAGGTCATTCTCTGAGAACATAAAACGAACTCTTAATTCACCAAGAATTGTTAAAAGATTTTTTTATCTCTCCTCACATATAGAGGCAACATTAATTAGCTGACTGATGAAGTTAAAGAATTCTCGGCTAAATCATTTTATGCCAAGTTTAGCAGCTAGGCTAGCTTAACTAATTTTCCTACTACTTAGGATTATAGGCCACCTAGACCGGCTGCTTTCCATTGGTTGGTCCTCAATGACAAAATTCTTATCAACACTCATGGTTTCAGGTTTATATTTCAGTGTGCATTCCGATTGTGACGGAAATGGAAACATGTCAGTTACAGGTGAAATTTACGGTCGAAATCCTGCAAAAAAAAAAAAAAAACATATGGAAACATATGCAAATGACGAACATTCAAGATGAAACTTCAGGAAGTGCTAGAATAAACAAAAATAACACCAAATATCCATCCAATAAGGAAAAAAACTACTCATAATGGTTTAACAACAACAAATACCTAGTGACATGCATTGTCACGCACGTCAAATAATTCAATACGTACCACATTTCACATGTAATTCATATAAATATTTATGCATAATAAATACACCACATTTTACATGCAATTCATATAAACATAATTATGTAACACATAATGCTATAATATACCACTAATACACTTAACGATGTTGGTTTCCATATACGCTTCAGATTTGGTGTGCATTTCGGTGGGGATGAAAATGGACACATTCTTGTCGTTTGGTGTAAGTTTCAGTGCGGATTTAAAACCATGTTGAAAACCAACTTAATAAAGTAATAATTATCTTATTGCTTTCATTCTATACGGTCATTTGGCGCATAATCCTACTCATTTATTTCTTCATTGTCCCAGGTCAATTCAGATTTAGAGTTTTTTTTAATGAATTTTAAATATTTAACATAATTTTAATAATTTTAATAGCTTAAAAGCAGTAGCATTACCTTTTGACGATTATATTCCCTCCCGACAGTTTCTGGATCATTTGGGATGAACAGGATTTCAAAGTCTTCCCCCAACTCCAAATAGGCTTTAAATACAGTATTGATTCCATTGTAAGTGAAGTTTCTAAGCGGACAGCTAGGTTGAATTTTTTCTTTGGAATTCTCCTCTGCTCTCATTCCTAATTGGTTTGCGTCTGCAAGGGGTTTGTGGAGTCTGTTAGACCAGCTGGTGTCTTAGAACGGCCAAGAGAGGGATGATTAAATCTTAATTTTGGTGGTAGTAGCGATGTTTTACTTGATTCTGGCGACCAAAGGAAGATTTGTTTAGGTAGCATCATTTTTCCACCACCGAAGTCGTCCACCTTTCATATGCTAGTCCCGTGTTGTGGCTAATGCTCAAGCTATCGATGTGAAGATAAGATTACTTCTATACCCAGGGGCATCCAGAGTCAGAATTGGAAACTTTGCTTAGGTTCATGCTACGCTTCCCAATGATGTTTAGGGAAATAGAAATTGGTCAATGCGTTTAAAAAGTATCATTTCTCGTTCAGTACTGAGGGAAATACATCAGCCGATCGTATGGTAAATTATGGTGATATTTTCTCTGAGGAAGTAATTTCTTTACCTGTAGTTTTTGTCTTTGTGAGCATTGGCTAGAGGATTGGCATTTTGGTTGTTCCTATTCTGTTCTTTTCGGTGTTATATTTCTTTACCTATTCAAGATAATAACAATAATAATTAACAAAAAAACAAAAAATGGTAAAGAGGAATATACATAATTTACAATGCAGGGAATTAGCCCACTAAGATGCTGAAGAGAGATCTTGGTACGTGGGGACAACGGCATAGCTTGGAATCTAAATTTTAGAAGAAACTATTTCGATTGGGAATTGGACCGGCTATCACAGATTTTAGAGATTCTGGATTTGCAATACTTTAGCTGGGATTGATAAGAGGGTTTGGATCTGGTGCACTTCTAAGGATTTTAGTATCAAGTCCTCCTACATCAGCTCTCTCCTTGCTTGGGATCTCTGCAGGCGGCCAAAGTGTGGACCATACCGGCACCTCCCAGGGTTTGTGCATTCGGATGGACGGCAGTTCTTGATAAGATTCTCACTGTGAACCATCTGAGGAATCTTCATATGCTGATCATTGACCACTGCGTTCTTTGCTTAGAGGCTGGTGAGACTGTGGAACATCTTTTATTGCATTGCAAGACAGCTCATTATGTGTTGAGTCGGATCCTTCCTTCAGAGTTTCGGTGTTCCCTGCTAAGTTGGCGGATCTCATGTTTTCTTGGTCTTTCCTACGTTGGAAGAAAAGAGGCAAGATCCTCTGGAATATTTCTTTGTTGGCAATTATTTGGTCATTGTGGAAGGATAGAAATGAGAGAGTATTCAAGGGGGTAAGTAAGAGCCCGCACCATATATCCACTTTGTTTATTGCTTTGTCTATATCTTAGGCTAGATCTCTTCCCAAGTTCAAGTTCATCTTGGTGCATGATCTTTTGTACGGTTGGTGGGAGGTTTGCTCTAGTGGCGATCGAAATAACCTAGGTGGTCCTCAATGGTGCCCTCCTCCCCTTGGCTTCCTTAAAATTAACTTTGACGGATCTAGCATTGGGAAGATTGGAGGCCTTCTTAGAAATGAGGCGGGGAATACGATTTGGGCATTCACTAGCCCGACTGGTTCTGTGAACTCTAATGAGGCTGAAGTTGGAGCGGTGATTCAGGCTCTTAGATATCTTGAGCCTCACAACCTATCGAAGGTAATAATGGAGGGAGACTCACTCAATGTAATCAGGTGGTTAAAGGGTAGTGGGACTTACCCATGGAGGTTTGCTTGTTGGATGAACGAGATTAGAGACCGTATTGATAAGTTGGAGGTATCTTTTCAGCATGTTAAAAGGTCCGCTAATGCAGAAGTGGATAGGCTTGCTATGGATGGAGTTGTAAGGCATGAGCTCGTGCTTTTCAATTTCTTACCCCCTTGAGTTCTTTGTTTTGCTAGATTTGTACATTTCTCCTTCACTCTCTTGGCGCCGACTGTCTCGGACAGCCTTGTATCTTTTTCTCTATTTATTAATGATATTTTACCATTAAAAAAAATAGCCCACTAACAACATGGAAGAAGTAGAAAAAATTTAATCATAATGACAAAATTGTCAATACATGAAAGATTTACGGTTTAGGATTTTTAAGCATCCATGTGAAATGTGAGGAAGTCTACATCAATACAAGCCTAAAGGTTTTCAAAAAGAAAGGCAATACACTTGTAACCATTCATCACATTAATGTCTTTGGCATATTTAAAAAATGAAACTTATGTCAGAATCGATAGAACTTCAATACATAAGAGAGCAATCAAGTACAAACCTCTATCATCAATATGCCACTATCAGTCCCAGCAAGCAGCAAGTCCAACTCTGAGTCCTTCATCTCTTTAGTAGTAGGGTTGACAATGAACTTATCATCAACCAGCCCAATCCGGACTCCGGCAATTACTTTGGAGCTCGGCAATTCAGAAAGAGCCCTGCATTATTTAACAAAGGTCTAGCTAAAGCTGAGATACCATATACTTACAAAATTGAGATATGTTGGAGAAACCAAGCTCACAGAGAAGGTAAATAACAGTTTATTACACTTACACTGCTATTCCAGCTGCCGTGACCGCCAAAGAATCAGGGGAATGCAAACCATCATAGCTCAAAACCTAATCTTCCACAGACATGACAGGTAAATGGTCGTTCAGATTATATCATGTGCCCTTGACAATGGGGGATTTTAATGAAAGCATGTAAAGTTTCGTAATTAGATAAGATATGCAGCTGCCAGTACAGGCAAACAAAGACAGATTATAAAAAATGATATAGAAATATGATGCATTAACGAAGGATACCTATATACATAATTATTTGATGTATATAAGTCATATGGAAATGCTTTTGTAAACAAGTGTAAATACAACACATTTATGTTTATATAATTTAATAAGATGTTACTTTTATACCCCCTAGTGATTGTACGTACAATAAAAAAAGGGGCATTGTTGTAATTGACAAAAGAGACTATTGTAACACAATGCAATACAAGTCATGGGAATGACTTTGATTCCCACTTTCCCCAATTCGTGTATGTGGATTAACACTCTTCCTTGCTCTCTTCATGACTTGGTGATCAAGCAAAAATTTTTTTTTTAAATGGTAGTGATCAAGCAATTATTGTCATGGTATCAGAGTAAGGGAGATCAAACATTTGAACTTCGGTGGTTTCCAAAGGATCCAAGCAAGAATCCCCCACGCCCTTCCTCCCTCCCTCCCTCTGTCTCAATTTTTTTCTTTCTTTTATCCTATACCCATTCGTGAACCATATCTTTTTTGCCCATCACTAAAAACCATAGATCTAAAACCGTACACCTTAGGTCTAAAACCCAAAACACTAGATCTTAGTCCCAATGCCCTAGATTTAACACCCTACATCTTATCTCCAAAACTCAAAACACTAGGGGAGTGTTTGGATCTAGGGATTCTTTTTTCTTGAAAAAACTTACGAAAAAATGGGAAATTCAATGTTTGGTAAACGACTTTAATGTAAATTTTGAAATGCTGGGATAAAACTTTCTGCCAAAAAAAAGTTAAAAAAAAAAAACCCTCTAAGACTTGTAATTACCATTACCATTGTGAGCTGTCTGCAGCCTCCTTATCTTAGCTTCCTATTTAAGGAAGGAAATGGGTACTACAAATATTTGGGTTAAGGCTTTGCATCTCTCTCCTCCTATCCTTTCTCAAAACCCCAACCTCTTCTTCCGTTTTTCTCAAAACCCATATCCCGAAACCCCCCACAAAAATCAAAACCTCCGTCAAATCCTTCTGGCACTCTCCAAAAACCCCATCTTCCCCTCTTCAAACCAATCAAAACCCAAACCCTCCAAAACACCTTTAACACCTCTCGTCTCCCATCCATTTGGACCAAAGAAAACTAGTGTTAAGACACACACCACCGCTTTTTTGCCCTCGATATTTTTGTCCCAACCAAGGCTATTTGTTGCTTGAGTCTATTTTATTTCATGGTCGATGCTAGGATGAGCAATCAATGATCAGTTTCCATTAAATGGTCAAGGGAAAGCCTATTCTCTATCTTGAGTTTTTAGTTAGGCTGATTAATACAGTTTCTCTGTATCCACCTTGAAGTGATGTTTCTCATATCCACCTTGAAGGCAACCAATTGGTACATCGGTTGACTATGTATGGAGCATCTTGGACAAGTTAATTGGTCGGGCATGAGATGCCCATTTTGGAGTTTGGTCATCGTCTTGTTTTGCCTTTTTCTTTTTTCTTTTTTCTTTTTTCTTTTTTTTTTTTTTTTTTTTTTGCATATTCTCCTAGGCGATGTTTCTCTTAAAGCTTACCTGTTCACAAAAAAATACATGAAATTTGACTGATTAAGCTATGGATAAATGGGATAACTACATTCATAAGCACATGAGACTCCATCTGTTAACAAGAGTGTTGTCTATGAGGTCAAGCAACTTGAACCCAACAACATAGCAGTCTTTTCTTATTAAAGAAGACAAAACACAGTGCAATTAAATTAAAGAAGCTATGTGAAAAAAAAATTAAAGAAGACAACTGAAGAAGAAAAAACATGGTGCAATTAAATTAGGGAAACGATAAATGCGCCCCTTTTCATCATTTGGGACACCCAGCAGCATTGTATCAATGACTGCAGAGGGGCTGATGTACTTCACGTTAGAAGGATACAGATTTGAATGCCATATACACTGCAAATGGGTATCCCATGTGATGAAAAGGGGCGCATTTATCATTTACCTTAAATTAAAGAAGCTATGTGCAAAAAAATTGACTTTAGTATAAAACAATAGATATCTACCCACTTAAGTGCCGACCCCAACTAGTTTGGGACAAAGGCCTTGTTGAGTTGAGTTGAGTTGAGTTGATATCTACGCACTTAAGTAGGGGTGCAAGTTTGGCCCTATCAGCCCTGACCCGCCTTGAGCCCGAATAGGGTCTAGGCTGGATTTTCCAACCCTGAGGACGGGTCAGGGTTCATATTTTAGGCCTTGACTCAGGGTCGGGTCGGGTTCAGGGTTAATACCTCGGGTCAGCCCGACCCGGCCCGACCCGGCCCGACCCTAAGTTTTCTATTATAGAATTGAACCATCTGTGCATGTTTCTTTTGCCAATGTTTTCTATTATCTTGGATTGATGTTTCTTTAGATTATTATTATTAATTGTCTCTGCTGCCCGTCATGTTGTTGAATTCATATTGTCTTATTTTGTTCCCTTTCTCTGTTTATTGATCATTTTGTTCTTTATGATATGTGGTTGCTTTATTTTTGCACTCTTAACAGGTATTTGCACTAGGGTCAATCAGAGCCAGTCGGGCCCGGCCCGGCCAAATCAAGGCCAATTAGGGCAGGCCAGGGCCGTGCTGAGCCCTGTAGGGCAGGCAATGGGTTGAGGTTTTTCGGCCCTGACTCAGGGTCAGGGCTGAGATAATGGGATCCAGGGTTGGGCTAGGGTTTTGAAAAACCCGACCCAACCTAACCCTGTTGCAGCCCTACACTTAAGTGTAAAGACCACTCTTTCGATCTCCCTTATTGATCTTTATAAAAATCAAATTTTTGGCCTATAGATTTTAAATTAATGGACAAGATCATCAATCCAACTTGGATCGATATCGGATCTTGAAATTGGACCTTTATTTCCCCTTGATTATCTTAAGATCGGATGATCTATGGATCAAGGGTCCTTATTTCAAGTAATTAAAACTTTAAAATGATAAATAACTTTCCTTGAAAATCAATCTTCACGAAAAATAATAAGGTTTGGGGAAATAGATGGAATAGTGGAAATTGGGAGTAACCCACGTTTTCCCCATAAAGGGAAAAACGTGCGCACGTTTCCCCAAGTTGGGTGGGCCCACCTATACAACTTGAATATTTTAAAAAGATCTCCCAAAAATCTTAAAGAATATGTGAAGAACATATTAAAGGGTAATATATACATAAAAAGGAAAGAAAAATATGTAAGTCAAATAGATAAACATAGAAAGAGATAAAATACGATATTTAGTTAACTAAAAAGGGGGGAGAATTACAATATCTCCTTCTTATTGAAAATCGTGCGCACAACTCACTCCCTTGAGTTGTGTGCAACATCCTAAGTGGGCCCCACTTCCATATTTTGAAAATCAAAAACTTAAGTGAGTTAGCTATGTTATGGGTTTTCTAATTAGCAATAAATGAAGGAGTGACACCTAAGACATGGAGTAATTAAAGAAACAAATCAAATAAAACAAAAAAATAGTAAAAAGCCCACGTTATTCCCTTTTGTGGAAAAACATGCACACAAACCTCTCCCCTCTCCCATGCGTGGAGAAAAAAAAAGAGAAAAAAAAACGAGAGAGGGAAAAACAGACAGAAAAAGAGAAAGGAAGAGAAGAGAAGAAAGAGAGTGATCTAACCTCTCCAACTTCGATCCACTCCAACTAAGTGCCCTATTTTCATAACATAAGGATTTCTACGAATTGTAAAATAAAGGATCCTAGTACCCCATGATCAAGATCTAGAACTTTAGGGTTTTCTTTCATTAAGTATACTCGTAAATCTAGAAATTTTGGGTTTGGTTTATACGAGTGAGTATTGTGTAAACGAATCTGGAATTTTTAGGTTAACATCTAGGTTAACATATATATCCAAACCATTCATTTGCAAGGCCTTATCATAGATAGGGGGTGTACCAAAAATCAGCTCCATAGGATCATCCTAACCCCTCCATTTGTGGAGGACAAAAATGGGGCAGATTTGTGTCTGTCCATTTTTGTCCTCCACAAATGGAGGGGTTAGGATGATCCTATGGAGCTGATTTTTCGTACACCCCCCATCTATGTAAGGGACTTTCAAATGAATGCTTTGGATCATCCTAACAAAGTAGGCCCCCATGTGATTGGGCAAGCTAGCTCACCATAAGTTTGGTGAGCTTAAGCTCACCAACAGTTTCCTCTATATATATATATATATGATATTAGTATTAAATCTGAAATTCTTTTGGATCAACTTTTATACATATAAATATTGGTATTAAATCTGAAATTTTAAGTACAAATTTAATTTACATAGGTATATATTTTGATAAGATCTACTAAATGTAAATACATACATACATATATATATATATATATATATATATATATATATATAAATCTAAAATTTCGGACTAACTTTTATATCTATAAGAATTAGAATTAAATCTGGAATTTAATGTCAGTTGAATATATAGGTAGATATATTTTGATCTTTATGGAGAAAACAAAATTTAAACCTACTAAACATATATATATATATATATATATATATATATCTGTGTGTGTGTGTGTGTGTGTGTGTGTGTGTGTAAGGGTGTGGGGAGGGGAGGCGTGGGTGTGTATGTAAATCTGAAATTTTAGATCAACTTTTATGCGTAAAAATATTGGTATTAAATCTGAAATTTCAGTACCAATTGAATTTATATAAGTATATCTATTTTGATAAGGTTATGTAAATCTGAAATTTTTGGACTAAGTTTTGTATATATAAGAATTGGTATTAAATCTGAAATTTAATGTCAGTCGGTTTTATAAGATGATATATTTGATTTTTTTTGTTGGAAAAAGATTTGATCTACTAAGTATATACACATATATGTATGTAAATCTAGAATTTTCCGGACCTGTAGGAAATTTTGTATTTTAAATATGAAAATTTTAAGTGTCAACAAAACATACGTATAAAGGTATTTAATTAAAAACCAGAATTTTGGATCGATTAAATATACACGTATGAAAGTAAATTCAGACTTTTCTGGACTAGTTATATACGTATAAATGGGGTTTCCAAATCTGAAATTTTAGAGGGCAAATTGAATAAAAAAATAAAAAAATCCGACCCACTCGTGATACTTCTCTTTTTTTTTACAGATGAAAAACATGTTAATTCGTAACTTCTATACATATGCTAACAAATAAAAATAATTAGTAAGGAAAGGATAAATGGCAAATCCGAACCACCTAGGATAGAAATGGTAAACTTGTGTGAATCTAGCATAATTGTATGTTGGCCTCGCTTTCAGGTTGATCGCCTCCTCTACTCTTGTTTAGAAACCTTGTGGTTTCTCTCATCACGCGGACTTGTTAAGACAAGTGACAGTTGGACTATTCTTGTACATCTCTCAATATAGGTTTGTTAATGTTAGATTGATTTTCATATTTATATTCTTATTATTTCATTTAGTTGTTCTAGTTAAATTGACATGATAACTCCGTTGATTTCGATTTCAAATTCTATATAGATATGCATGTCGTAGTTCAAAAGAAAAAAAAATTGGATTTCTTTAAACTTTTCATGGACATATAGATGGGGGCATAGGGGAGGCCGTTGTGTCGTCCTTGGACCAAAAAGGTCAAAAGTCAACACGATCAGAGTGCCCAACCTTGTGTTGATAATCTTTCCGAAGGGAAATAATCCCTAAGGTGGTTTGACATGATGTCTGTCATCCGTAATCAAAAGACCAAAACCGCCACTACCTTTAGACGGGGCTACTGAATAAGCTGTGAGGCAGGGTACCTGGACCGAAATAAGTGAAAGAAAAAGAAAATGGGGGAGATGAGCGCGAGGTGTAGCCGTCGCATGTCATCTACATATTTCATACACCAAAAGTTTATATTCTTTTAACTATTGTCGCTTATTATTTACATTATTCTTCAGGTCTTTATATGTTTCTTGAGAGCATATTCATCGTATGATCACTCTACATTACCTCTCTCTAGTATTGTTTGATTTACTTGAATTAAGTCACTGGAGGATCTTGCTTACGTTGATTTACACCACAGGAAATGAATATGTGGATGATGCTGCCTTTGCTGATGAGGAGACCTAGAAGGAAAAAGGGAGGGGTGCGCGTAGTGGGGATTGGAGTTCATGAGTTCCGATGACTTGTTTTGTCATCGTTTAATTTCAAGTTTATGGATTATTTTATTTCAGGAGTTATGTTTTACCTTTCAGACTGGTTGACTTATTTGGGTTTTATTTGGAATAAGAATTGTGGTTGTGGTAGGTTTAAAAATGTTATTGTTTAGGTTATCTTCTATTTATTTTTTTTTAAATTCATGATGATTTTCCAGTTGTTACTTTTGCTTGTAGTGGCTCGATTGTTTCGGGTCGTTACATTAAGTATCGAATGTGAAACACAAAGACAATAAAAATCCACGGGAAAAACATGATGCCGTACCCAAGATAGTATTTGGGTTTCATGGTAGAAACCCTTCGGCATTGTTGGACGCAAGGGCCTATCTATCAATCTGCAAATAAGAACCTGCATGGCACAAATAAGTAAGTCTGTCTAAAACATGAATATAATGAGCTTTCCATAAATAAATAAAAAAAATTTGAAAATGATAGTCAATTTCCATATATTTAAATACTAACTAGTTTACAACAAAAGAACATATATGACATCATGTTATTAGTTTCAAGCATTACTATTCCAGTATAACAAGTTTATTACAGTGTGACCTATCTTGTAGAAGCCTTCACTATATTTTAGAAATATTAAGCACTGAACAGATGAAAATATGGACAAATTATATGGTCACCACGCATGTATTTCCACGTAGAAAAAAAAATACATTTGGGGCCTACCTATTTGGATTATCTAAACCATTCATTTGTTGGCTCCCGTTGTAGATATGCTATTCCCCAAAAATCTTCTTCATATGATGATCCTAGCCCTCGGATATATTTGGGCTAAAATGGATGGCTCAAAAGTTCAAAAAACGAATCGTTTATAGAAACCTCCAAAACTCGAAGGGTTAGGTTCAACCAATGGAAAAGCTTTTTGGAGCAAGGCCTATTTATGGCAAGGGCAAACAAATGAATGACTTACATCATCCTTATAGGAGGGGCCGCTATACTTTTTACTGCGCATGCATTTCTGTGGAAATATACACAGGGCCACAACATAATTTCTCTATAAGTGAAAGTAACAATATAAACCAATAAGGTGATTGTATTACATCAGGCTAGACAAATTACCGAGTACTCGACATGAGGAATAGTCAAGGAATCACAACAAACAAGTGCAGGAATATAATCCCGAGCATCACAAATTCAATCTGATGATAAGCATAAAAATATAGATATTTCCAAAGCAACGAGGTGCCTCACGACGACTTTCTTTTTTTCCAAAAGATAGTAGACAAAACACACTACAGAAGGGGGAGAGAGTGTCTCACAGCTAAAACAGTCCTATGAACTCCCTACCTATTTGGATTATAGAAAAACATTTATTTGTTGGCTCCCATTGTAGATATGTTGTCCCCCAAAAATCATATGGTGATCCTAACCCTCTGACGTATTGGGCTGAAATGAATGGTTCGAAAAGTTCAAAAAACCGTTCATAGAAACCTCCAAAACTTGAAGGGTTTAGGGTCAACCAATGGAGAAGCTTTTTAGAGCACGGCCTATTTACGGCAAGGACAAACAAATGAATGACTTACATCATCCATATAGGAGGGGCCCGCTATACACTTTAATGCGCATGTATTTCGGTGGAAATATACACAGGGCCACCATTTAATTTCTCTGAGTGAAAGTTACAATATAAACCTATAAGGTGATTGTATTACATCAGGATAGACAAATTACCAAGTACTCGACATGAGGAATAATCAAGGGATCACAAGAAACAAGTACAGGAATAGGCAATAAGTTGATGTAATATAATCCCGAGCATCACAAATTCAATCTGATGATAAGCATAAATATATATATATATATATATATATATATATATATATATATATATATATATATATATATATATATATCCAAAGCAATGAGGTGCCTCACGACAACTTTCTTTTTTTCAAAACAATAATAGAACCTTATTAGAAAAACCACAAGAGACAAAACACACTACAGAAGGGGGAGAGAATGTGTCTCACAGCTAACACGGCTCTATGAAGTCCCTCCTTGGCCGAGGAGTCAGCCACCTCAGTGGCCACTTTAAACAAATGAAAAAAAAAAATTGCCTCCCTAAAAGAAATCCAAGATCATGCACAAAGCCCTAATAATTTCGTTCCGTTAAGATGGAATTCCCAAAAAAAATTGTTCCAAAAAGGAAAATAGAACAAAAACATAAACGAAACTTTCTACATACATTTCCTAAAATTTTGGTCCATTATTGGAAATTTCACCCAAATAAGGTTATTCTGTCCATAATCACACCGATATTCTAAAACATTTTCAAGTTTTTATGTTTGCAATATTTTTTTGTTTATTTCCAATTCTGACACTTCTTATTGACCATTTTAAAATTGTTTTAAGGATATTTGATGTCTTTTACCCTTCACAAACAAGTGAGTGGGCCCAAATACACTAAAACCCTAAAATTTTCATACATTTGAAATTCACATTCTTTCCTAAAACCATACATAAGCCTTGAAGACGAAGATTTCTCACCATTTTCTCCTGCAACCTCCCTCAGCTTCCGTCGGTTTCTACACATATAGGCAACCTCTTTGCCTCCAACAAAGTTGCGACTCGAAAGCAGTACCGTATTTTAGGGTTTGTTTTCCCAATTTTAGAGTTTTTTTAATGGTCTGCCCAATTTTAGAGTTATCATCCCTTTTCATTAAATCTCAGGCAAAATGAGTTTGGGGCCTAGATCGGATGACCCGGCATCGACATGCGTTAAATTGATGCCAAGCTAACAAAAAACATTCGCATTTTTTACGATAAGGTTATGGAGATATTACTCAATGGAAATAACAATTAACGGGTGTTGGGGGCTCGGTAATGACTTGTAAGAAGGTTAGTATAGAAGTCAAATGAAAATAGGGAAGCCTTTGGAAGAGCATAAAGAAAAAAGTCTAGAAAAATGTAGTATTGCATAAAGAGAAGTCCAGAAAAGCTCAATTTTGATGGCTGTAGTATGGGGAACCCTGGGCTAGCTGTCATAGGCGGTGTCAAGAGATTCAAATGGAGAGCTTCTTTGGGCCTTTTCAGGACCTATTGGGATCCCAGATGCTACCAAGGCGGAGGTTTATGGTCGTCTACCAGGGAATAAAGTTTTTGGATAGAGATTGTATGGATAAGGTGATTGTCAAGGCGATTCCATGACTGTTGTCCGCTGGCTTAATGGATTGATTGTCCCACCTTGGAGATTCGCGCGGTACTTTTACTGAAATTCGGGTAGAAGGATCATCAATCATATTTAAACATGTCAAAAGGTCCACTAACAATTGGCAAACAGACTGGCTAGGGTTAGTGTGGGGAAGAAGGGATTGGAGATGTTTGATTTCCTCCCACCTTGACTCTTGTTTTATGATAGATTGTATCTCTCTATTTCCTTCTTATATTCTATTTTGTACTTTTGGGCTGAACTCGGTTTTCCCTCCTCTTTGAATGAAATTGCAACCAATGTTTTGAAAATCGGAATCGAATCATAAATCATAGTGGGGGTGAATTGTATCGGATCGTAGATCGTATCATTTTTCATCTAAATTCATTTTTTCAAATAGAAACTACCATTATTAGCCATTCAATATCGCAATACAAATTGTTTGATAACTAACTTGACACATACTAATCATCTATTTCTCATCCAAAACCATGCATATTGGATAATAATCTAAAAAATAAAAAAAAGATACAAGATCATATCAATTCTCAAAGTCTCAAACATCAAATGACAAATATAAATTATAAGAATCGAGACGTCGGTGTTGTCCTCGTTATAGTCATCTCCGACCTCGATGTAAGTAATGCCCTCAAGCACATGCATTGTACTTGACTAGTTCGATTCGTTCGAACTCCTATTCATTTGTCTTCTTCCTTCTAATGAGAGGGATTTCAAAGGCTGTAATGTAAAAGGAAATGAGGTCTTTCAAAAGAAGGTCCTATTTTCTTTTATACGAAACTTAATTTCGATAAATCGCATGAAACGTATGAATCATACGATTTACGGTCGAATCATAAGATTCAATCAAAAATCATAGGATTCGTACAAATTAAAGTATAGAAGAAGAACAACCCTTATGCACCAATGAGATGGCTTAACAACTGTTGGGAGCTCCTGATTGTTCTCAAAAGAATGCCAATATTTTTTTCAAACCTTTTTGTTATTCGACTTCGTTATGTCTACATTATTAGATCATTTGATCTTAACATGATTGTTTATGACTTCACAAGTGATGAATGGATTTGGGAGCTGAAGCGACTGGCATAAGCCAGGAGGTGGTTGGGAGAAAAGGGGAAAGATCACCGGTCAAATTGAGTTTTGTATGCACCAGTGATTAGAAAGCTTCTTAGAGAAAAATGCATCTGGTGTAGTCCAGTATACTATGCATCTGGTGTAGTCCAGTATACTTTTGCTTGCTTGCTCAAAACGTTGAATGTTCCAAGGATGGTATAATAGTGGCCGCCGGGATAGCCCCCTGGCGGTTTTAAGTTTTGGTAGAACATCGGGTAAGATTATTTGTAGTTGCGGAACCAATCTTGAGCGTTTGGCCGGGGCCTCCCTAGAAGCTGTAGAGGGTGGGTATTCTGCCCAGGCCTTTCAATCGCTTGGATTATTTAATACTTGTTGTCGAAGGTCACTGATCTTGCTAGGTCAAGGAACTAGCCCTCTTGGAGTCCATTGGCTTTCTCCCAGATCACACTCCACATCCCTGGAGAGTCTAGAGGACAGGATTGCTTCTTTGAGGAGATTTGAAGTTGGAGCTAGGAAAATCCCTGGTAGACGAACTCTACAACCTAAAAATCCTACCCCCTTGAAGCAAAATGGTATCACCTAAAGGTATTTGTATTGTGGCTATAAAAGCTTCGCTAAGCGAATCTCTTGTAGGAGGTGCTCTGGACCAAAACTGCAGCGGCAGTGATCTGGATTCCAAAGATTTGGAAATCCCAGCGTCTGGAGAATAAAGATGATCTTCCGGTGATAACAGTACCATTGAATCTGGTGGAGGATCACAAGAGGATTCCTAATTGTTGTCTTGCTGGTACCTTAAAGAACAGTGCAAGCCTATTAGAGGAGGTTTGGAGCTGGGCTAAGCGTTGTTGGGCCCTTCCACAGCTTAAGAAACTGTTCTCCATTAACTCATCGGCCATTTTGTTCTGCTTTGAATCTAAATCCCAAGCTGCATCAATCTTGAAGGGTGGAGATACCCTGGGTGAGTATCTTGTTAGAGTTGGTACCCTAAAACCCAGTATATTTCGCATGTTAATCAATAAAAGTTTCTTTTCATGACAAATTATTGGTACTAAAAGTTAAATATGTGTGATATATTACTTATCATTGACACTTATTTGTCCTTAAGTAGCAAAGTAGGAAACCCATGCTCATGGATTCACAGATCCTAGGGAGCAAGGAGATATGGGATTCTGGTTCTTTGCAGACCTTAGTAGTTCCTAGTTGGGGTTGAGGTTGGACATCTCTTCCTGTACACAACTAGCATCTATCTTGCCTACATGCACGAGATGTAGAGTGACTTATCTCAATCACTTGCGTAGTGGACCCTAAGCAAGATAGAATAGGTACGACAATGAGATTGCGTACTGAACAGGATCACATTAGAATGGCTTGTGGACAGGAAACAGTTGAGCTATTCTACCAGACAGGACCCTTTACATGTCCTTTGACCTGAGGGGTCATATTGGTCTGTTGGCGAGTCTCTCATTTTTTGTCTATCTAACCGTGATTCTCTTGGAGTCACCAAAGGGTAGTATTGGAGTGTTGGACAAACCTTCGAGGGCAATAGTGATACCCGACATAGAATTCTCCACCTATTTAATAGGATAACATTTACGGTTTTGGTCAGAGCAGTAGGCCTAAAAAAATACCTGGCCAGGTGGATTTGATAAAGTGTTTATCAAAAGAATTTCATAAAAATAAGTTTTGAAATGGTTTTAGGAAATGCATTTGCGGGCCGACACTACTTGACTCAAAGGTATACCATGAGTGAGCCCAGGGGGTAGTTAATGTCCACTCCCCATAGGACTCAACTCGGTGGATGTGGACTTGGAGAAAGGACTTGCACATTTGATGTGATTACGGGCATGATGATTTGACTGTTATCTTCAGGGTTACGTCTCGATGGAGGCAACTGATTCAATGCGATTGCAGGATTAGCTACGGAGCAATAATCGCAGTGGGGCCCACTTGTGGGTTCTGCAGGATCTACCGTTAAATCCCTGCTACGATCCCACTCACTACTCGATTGACCTATTATAATCTATTAAATAAAGGTACTGCATTTATTGGTTCGCACACACGAATTATTTTTGTGGCATTTGATGCAAAGAGAAAATTTTACATAGATCTAATGGTGCATACACACCATGGGACGCAATGAGAATATCAATTTAGTTAAATGTTAACTAAAGGGTATTTTGGGAATTATAGAAAAATATGGATGGAGCTTTCATCCCATTGGATGAGAGGAAATATGTTTATTTAATTAAAAAATTAAATAAGCAATTGTAAGTTTAGCTTATAGACTCGTTTTACTAAAACAATCATAACTTACTCACCACTTGGCCAAGATTAATGTGTAAGTACTCGTTTCGAAGAACTTTGAAAGATCTACAACTTTGTATTTTATGATTTTTTCTAATTCGGTCATTTACTTGTCCAAAAATAAAGTCGAAATTTGAATTACAGCATTATAGCGGGAAAATAGAAAAAGGAAAGAGTGTAGGAGATATTTAGGGATTTTTTTTATCCAATAAAGCAACCCACGTTTTCTACTTGCAAAAATGCCCAATTTAGAGTTTTCTAAATGTCCAAGAATTTCTAAAAACATTCCCCTGATTGTTTGATTTCTATTTTTAAAAAAGCAAACTAGCTTGTTTCCAAATTGGAAGCTCCCAATTTTGACTAGTTTCCTTGCTGTTGGAGAATTCTCTAGAAACTTTGGATTGTATCAAAGGCAATTCAAATCTCTATAAATACAAAACAAATGAATAGAGTTTTCTACAGCGCTTTTATAATCCATGTGCTGGAAATTAAAAGAGACACACAAGAAAATTCGTCCCATTTGTTCTCTCTCTTTATTCATCAACTAGTTTTGGGTTTCTTGAACTCAAAGGCATTCATCCAACTAATCTCCATTGTTCTAAACAATAATTCCCATATTATAATCTGATCTTAATCAGATTATAAGTTAAACAAAGAGTTGTTTACAAGATCCTTTGTGCAACAAAAGAAATCCATCGATTCAATTTGCGGTTTCGTGTCGATTAGATCGTCAGCGAATTTTCGAGTAGATCAAGTGGACGAGTTCTTCTCTACAGCAACTTAAAGGTATTTATATTTGAGTTTATTAAATCACAATAAAATCAATTAGTCCCTAGGGATCCTGGGTTAGAGCAAAAAAAATTTTATACATGGTTTATTCTTCCGCTACGTGTAGCGATTTTGCTCGGGGTCTTTTCAACCTTTCTAACATACCTTTTATCTCTTCATCCCTGGCATCCTGCTTTTAATGCTGGAGCCAGGGCTACAAGACTTAGATTCTATGATATCCCTCTCCATGCCTGGTTTGTTTCTACTGTGGAGGCCCTGGGTCAACAATTTGGTCAAGTCCTGGAAGTTCAGCTTTCAGGTAACCATGACCACTGTTTAGCTTTTGCCTCTGCAAAGGTCCTAACATCGCAGTGCAAGTCCTTGCCCCCCTTTATCAATGTCATGGTAGATTCATGCACCTATCTCGTGGGAGTGAAGGTGGTAGACAAGGAGTATATAATTACTAAAGACTGCTCAACAGTGGGAGAACTTAGGGCCAAAGAAAATTGTCTCTCGCCTGAGGGGACTGTATGTCCTGATGCTGGTGAAAAGTCACTGAAGGAAAACATTTCCCAGGAAAAAGGAGGAATTCCTAAGGAATCTCTCAAGGGCAAAACGGTCAAGGGAAGGGAGCCATTAGAAGGGCCCTCAAAGTTTTTCGAATTCGAAAAGTTGTCTTGGGGAGCTCTGAGCAAAAAGATATCCTTGCGTGGAAAGAAGGGTTGGTGTGTGTTAAAGTATAAAAGATAAATAACGCCTTTCCCCAACAGCTTAAGCTTTTGGAGAAGTTGGTAAGTTAGCATGGTATCAGAGCCAAAGGTTTCAAGTTCAAACCTCCCGGATTGCAAAAATCCACATGTGATGGTCGGCCCAAAGTGGGACCACATGTGCCACGTGTTTGCTAAGTGGGCCACACGTGCAGGGGAGAGTTAAAGTATAAAAGAAAAATAACGCCTTCCTCCAACAGCTTGAGCTTTTGGAGAAGTTGGTAAGTTAACAGTGTGGAAAATGGGCAAATCAAGCATTGAAGGCTGAGGCGCTCGGTTTTAAGGGGAAGCCTATTCCAAAAATTTCGCTGACAACATCGATTCACAGTCGGAGGAAGTCAGAAGGACTCTCAACTTAAAAAATCTACTTAATAATGGGAGCAAAAAGAATAAAGGAAAGCTGAGGAAACCAAAAATTTTGAGGGTACAAAACCGAGGAAATAGCTGTAATCTTCCTTGGAAGAGTAAGCATCCTTGTGATGGAAAGAGAGGTCCCTCGCATCGAGTCTCGCGGCTTGAGGCAAACGTTCTGGCCACAAGAGGTGGTCTCTCCTTCTTTAAAAGAAAGCTCTAAGGTCTTTTCTGTAAAGAGGAGAGTATGAAGAAAAGACCTGCATATGAAATATACACCCCTAAGGAAGGCTGTGATATCGCACTTAGTCTCGCCATGTCTGAGGAAGGAGGGTGCTCAAGTTCGGAATGGAAGGGTGAGCAAGACTTTCCGTCTGTAGAATGGGATCTAAAACTGCTAAAGGAATTGGAATATGATGAGCAAATGGCCTCGGAAGAGTTCCCCACGCCGAGAGAAATCTCAATGGGATTCTAGAAAAGACAATGGAAGCAATTTAAAAGGGACGCAAGTGATAATGCAGAGGAGTTTCTCAGGATCAGGGGGGAAATTGCAAAGGAATTATTTTTTCCTCTCTATAAGCTTCCTCATTTCAAGGAAGCTTTGGCTGAGGAAAGGCGGGTTCACCATCTCCGCTGGGAAGAGGAGAAAGCGGCAGAGATAAAAAGGTTGGTGCAGTTGGTGGTAGGTCTGGATAAGGGCTCTATGAATTCTCGAGATTTGATGGATCTGGAAAATAGTTGTTTGATCGGAGAGCTTCTGGGTAAGGAAGAAGAAAACAAAGGTAAATGCAAAGTGGTGGAAGATTTTTTAGGGGTAGCTATGGAAGAAGGGATTGTTTCTTAAGAGCTTCATGATTTGATGTCAATAGGAGATGTATTTGGGGTAGGGTATGGCGATGGCAATGGGGCCAAGAATTTGTTTGTTGTGTTGGCGGAAAGAGACTTAAAGGAAAAAAGGGAGAAAGAGAGGGAAAAAGAAAAATGGAAGCGGGAGGCCTTGCCTCCTGAAAATTAGAGGGTAGTCTTTTCTGGTGCAATTTGTTGTCGTGTAGGTTTTGGTGTTTGACCTTTCCTTTGTGATCTGTCTCCTTTCTTAGTTGCTGCTTTAGTAGTTTATGTCCTTCCTTCGCGGTGAATTGGGTTTCAAAAGCTTTTTGGGTTCTTAGGAATCATCCTAGAGATTGGGTGTCTTCTTGGAGAGCTGGGCACTGGTAGAGTGCAATCACTTTGGTTATTGTGGCTTTTTTAGGGTTCTCTTAGGCGTTTTTTCATCTTTTTGTTGCTTGCTCTTTAGAGCGTGGGCTTTTGGCGGTTAGATTCAGCATGGTATGCAATTAGGAGAAGTTTAAAGCTACATCCAAGTATGCTTGAGGAACTTCGTTCTTCGCTGCTTAGGGAATTTTTCCCCAGATTCTTTCTCCCATGTCTGAGTTCGTAAAATAGAAAGGCGTGTAAAAGTCTTGACCTAGTTGCCTGATTAATTTCAGGTCACTTTTATCCTTTTCTCCGCCTTGTTGAAGTAGTATGGGTTGTTGGTTATCTTAGTTTAAATCGATGGGCTGGATTCAGTTATTTCTCGGTCAGATGTGGTCTGAAAGGATGTATGCAGTAAATTGAAGCTTTGAATCTAAATGAGATTATTATATCCAACTGTTCGGTGGGCGGAAGAATTTGTTGATCTCTTGCGGAGAGAAGCATCTTTGGGTCTTAAGGAATTATTAGGGCTTCTGACTGGTTGGATTTTGTTGGAAGAAGGATCATTGCAAACTTAAAGAAGATAATTCTTTCTTGTAGTTCTTTTTTGACCACCCCCTTGGTTTATCCTGTTTTCTCATGTCTTGTAATTGCAAGTTGGGATGTAATTGTTCGATATGAATACAATTGTCATTTTTCAAAAAAAAAAGTACAAAAGAAAAAATAACTCCTCCAACAGCTTAAGCTTTTGGAGTAACTGGTTGTTTCGCATGGTATCAGAGCAGAGGTCTTGAGTTCAAACCTCCTTGATGTCAAAAATCTACATGCAATGGTCAACCCAAAACTGGGGCCACATGTTGCACGTGTAGGCCAACCCAAAGACAGAGGGGCCACACGTGAGGGGGAGTGTTAAGTATAAAGAATAAATAACGCCTTCTCCAACAGCTTAAGCATTTGGAGTAACTGGTTGTTTCACAAGATTCAATCATGGGATTCAAATCGTTATGCATAAGATTTGATTTGAATCATACGATCGAAACATAAATCGTAAAATTTTCAAAACAATGATTGCACCATTCAAAAAAAAAAAAGGAATTCCATTTGGTACACCAATGGAATAAGGGGAAGTTGAGGACGACGATGATGATGTTGACCAGCATTTAGATCAGGCTAAATAATAGGAAAAGAAAAGAAAAGAAGCTAAAAGACTGTTGGGCTGGAAAGAGAAAAAGGGTATTTGGGGTTTAGACAACTTTTCACTCTACGAACAACCACCAAAGCTCAGTCAAGAATAATAAGTACTTTGGCTACAAAGGAAATGATTTATCGGGATGACATGGTAGTTAGCATCATATGTTAATATGACATGGATCTTTCAATGCTGTTGATTCACCATGTTCAGTCGATGTGGGACTATTCATTTTTCACTTTTTGCCGTAAAAGGTGCCCGACCGGTACGAGTGGCCGGACGCATGGACGCGTGTCGGTCCGGTCCTCGTGCGGTCTGGGTGTTTTTTAAATGAGCCCAGGGCTCGGGTTTGCGGTCTGGATGTTTTTTAAATGAGCTCAGGGCTTGGGTTTGCGATGGGATCAAGGCCCAAGTTTGTGTTGAGCTCGGGGCTCGGGTTTGTGGTTGGCCTAGGGCTTGGGTGTTTTGCAAAAGTGTTAGTCCTTGAAAATAGGCGTGGTTGATTCATCGACGGGGTCCTTAGACTGTGAATTTTGAAATATAGAGTTTTTGTCTCGAATCAGGTATAAAAGTTTTTGTCTACAAGCGTATAGAAGGCGTATAAAAGGCATTACTCCTACGGACAGGGGAATTCATCAATCGTTCTACAAGTTTTTGTCTCACCATCGCGGGTTCTCATCATCTAAGCGAATAAATATGGGGGTGTCTACAGAATGACAAATGCAATGATTTTTTTTAAAGGTATGCAACAAAACTTTACATGGTGGATGTCTATTAACGGAACAGGGTTAAGTTCTTGAACCCTTATCATAGCGCGCGTTATCACCTCCAAGAATATGGCGCCCGACAGCAACAGCCAAAGAATACCAGATAAGTCTTCAATCACCGTCATTCAATGTTGAGAAATGCATTTGAGAGGATATTTGCTATCTTCAAATCTCGATTCACAATATTTAAGATTCAACCGTCATACCCTTACAAAATCGTCATACCCTTACAAAACACATGCAAAGTTAGTAATGGCATGTGCCGTTTGGCACAACTACTTGACGAGGGAATGCAGTAGGGATGATGAGTTCACACCTGATGTCTAAGTGGTAGAGACACCTTAAAATGTTCTAGAGTTAGAGGAATCATTGCAAACTCGAGCGAAGAAACTTAAGTTAGCTATTTCAATGCAAGATATGATGGCCCTGGATATGTGGAAAGATTCAGTCGGTCACACGACTGGTCCTTAATTGACCCAGTCCCCCGAGGTCTTTTAAGTCTTTGTTCACATTTTTGTTATTTGGTTAAAGACTTTTTATTTACATTTCAAATGACTTTGTTCACATTTCTATGTATTTTTTTTCTTTTACTAAACATAATTGCTTGGGGTTTTTGAATGACGACTCAATCATTACTTGATCCCACTAATAAATAATGAGGATCAACTGATGTTAATCTTAGTTAATTGAATATTAGGCCCAAGTTGGATGTTCTATATGTCGAAAAAATGCCA
The DNA here is from genome assembly GCF_043159265.1 of Tasmannia lanceolata. Classification (NCBI taxonomy): domain Eukaryota; kingdom Viridiplantae; phylum Streptophyta; class Magnoliopsida; order Canellales; family Winteraceae; genus Tasmannia; species Tasmannia lanceolata. The sequence continues at coordinate 21,297,945 of NW_027518689.1, read as the reverse complement.
GTTGAATGAAATGTAAGTAGAAATATATGGACCCATTTTAGTGGGACCCAAAAATTTAGACCCACAATTGGGCCACAAACTCTCCCTACGGTAATGGTGAAAAATTAGAATCCAAAACTTTTTAAGACTTTACAGTCCTCATTTCTCCACGACATCACTTTGAAATCCCTAATAAAGTCTCTGTTTGAGGAGTACCACACATTCCCAGAGTGACCCACAATCCGCTGGAATTCTCAAGAGTGACCCACAGTCCAAAAATTCCACAGGATTTTAAAATCCCGCGCGACGAACCCCTATAAGGTCCAAAACATGGTTTTAAATTTCCCCGAAATTTCCCTGAAACGACCGAAATGTTTCAAAACATTTCCCTCCCCACTGAAAAACAAAATCTACATGATTTCCTTCCACGTCATTATTTCCCCAAAAGTTCAACCAAATTTTGACCGAAATTCTCGAAATTCGACCAAAATTCCTGAAATTCGACAGAAATGGTCGGAACGACAAAAAAATGGAAAGATGTTATTATTTACAATTCACTTCATTTCATTATAGTAGAGAATGATATTTGATAGGAAACATCATTGACCTCCACTTCAAGGTAATAGTATCTTATGCATGAGATGTCTGATCGGCATGGGACCAATAATACCTCATAACTAAATGTTGTATTGACATAGAATTGGGGTCCTTAGAGGGGAGACTGGTCATTGGACTTTCTTATACTTCATTACATTGTACTTCTTGATTAACTTTAACGCCTGTCACTAGGTGTTCGATGTAATTAAGCCATTATCGATGACTGTCTTGCTTATGTGATACTTTCTAAGTACGTATTTGTGCTTATTCTAGCATTTCACAAGGTTTCATCTTAAAATTTCATCATTTGCATATGTTTTCGTACATTTCCGGGATTTTACAAGATTTCCAATGAAATTTCCACCGAAACAGAAATGTTTCCATTTCTGTGCTAACCGAAACCGAAATTTAAAACATTGGTTCAAAAGGGGAGTCAAATCCAATGAAATAGAGGTTATTGGGTGCTAGAGGCATCCTATCTTCCATGGTAGAAAAGAAGAGAAGAGAAGAGAAGAGAATATGAGAAGTGATAGAGAGTTGTGTCTCCCCTTCCCACACGAAAATATTATATATATATATATATATATATATATATATATATATATATATGTGTGTGTGTGTGTGTGTGCGTGTGTGAGTAGTTACATAGAAAAGGCAGAAATACCCCCCACATAAGTGGAATGTAATACTACCACTCTCAACACTCCCCCTCAAGCTGGAGTGTATATATCATACATTCCCAGCTTGTTACATCAGTCATTCAACCTTGCTCTGCTTAGAGGTTTGGTAAACATATCTGCTATCTGATCATTTGACCTAATGAACACAATGCAGATCTCCCTTTTTTTAATCCTCCAACGGATAAAGTGACAGTCAACCTCTATGTGTTTTATCCTCATGGAAGACCGGATTCAAGGCTATATGAATGGCTAACTTGTCAAAATGAAGAGAAGAAGGTGATGAGTAACGCAACCCAATCTCTGACATAAATGACCTCAACCATATCAATTCGCATCATGTATAGGCCATGGCTCTATACTCTTCCTCTGCACTCGACCTAGATACAACATCTTGCTTCTTTCTCTTCCAAGATACCATATTTCCTCCAAAGAAAGTACAATAACCAGTAGTAGACCTCCTATCTACAGGCGATCCGGCCCAACCTGCATCTGAATACCCCTGAACTCTCATATGACTATGTTTTCTAAAGAACAATCCTTCACCAGAAGCTTTCTTCAACTATCTCACTATCTGGGTGACTGCTGACCAGTGAGGTGTCTGTGGTGTACTCATGAGCTGACTAACTGCAAAGGAAATGTCTGGACATGTCAAAGTGAGGTAGATCAGTTTTCCAACTAGGTCTGTATCTGCCTGGATCCTCTAGTAACTCCCCTGATCAGGAGAAAGCTTGACGTTTGGATCCATAGGTATCTCAATTGACTTCACTCCCAGAAGACATGTCTCTTCCAATAAATCCAGTGCATACTTCATTTGTGACAAAGATAGTCCCTCACATGAATATGTTACCCCTATCCATAGAAAGTACCTGGCGTCCAAGGTCTTTGGTACAAAACTCTTTCTGGAGGAAATCCTTCAGCCTTTATATACTTACATTGTCACTCCTTGTGATGATGATGTCATCTACGCGAACAACCAGAAAGATCCGAACAATCTTTAGATTGAGAACAGAATACTGAATGGTCAACAGCACACTATTTCATACCAAATCATACCACTGCCTCACTGAATCTCCGGAACCAAGCACGAGGAGACTGCTTAAGGCCATACAAGGCCTTACTCAACCTACAAACAACATGCTTCATCTCCTCCTGAGCAACATACCCATGAGGTTGCTCCATGTAAACCTCTTCCTGCAGAGCACCATACAAGAAGGCATTTTTGACATCCAGCTGGTAAAGTGGCCACGACATGTTTGCTGCAAGAGAGATCAAAACTTTGATGGAAGGAATTTTAGCCACAGGGGAGAACGTGTCCATGTAATCAATACTAAATGTCCATGCGTACCCCTTGGCAACCAAACGTGCCTTCAGTCTTTAAACTGTCCCATGTGGTAGGTATTTGAGTGTAAACACCCACTTACATCCCACAGCCTTAGCCCCAGGAGGAAGAGTAACAACCTGCCAAGTACGATTAGACTACAGAGCAATGGGAGAATGGGGGAAAGAAAGGAAAACTCAAAGATGGTGGGGTTGAGTGGTGCGGCTATGTTCGGGTTGAGAAAAAATCAAAAACAGGGATGGTGGAGAGGAGCAGCAGTGGAGATGTGGGAGAAAAATACAACTTGAGTGATGCGGCTAAGTTTAGGGTGAGAGTTGATGAGAAAACTAAAAAGAAAAAGAAAAATAAGAGAAAGAGAGGAAGGGTGAGTGTTTTTCTTCAACCTTGAATCCTCTAACCTTTAGCTCCAATACCATCTTAGAGTCATCCTATCTTCCATGATAAAAAAGAAGAGAAGAGAAGAGAAGATGAGAAGTGTGTGTGTGTGTGTGTGTGTGTGTGTGTGTGTCTGTGTGTCTGTGTGAGTGAGAGAGAGAGAGAGAGAGTTGTGTCTCCCCCTCCCACACGAAAATATTATATATATAGAGGGCGAGGTTTCTGAGCTCTAGCTCAGCCTGAGATAGAGCTCTATAAATACACCTTCGCAATGTTGTTTGACTCATCCAACCCATACATTCCATAGAACCTAACATAGATAGGGTGTTCCTAAGAAACCATCTCCATACTATCATCCTAACCATTCAATCTATGGAAGCCCATTTCCCAACCATCCATTTTAAACCTCCACAAATCAACAGTTACCATGATCCTATGGAGATGATTCCTCAAGGACACCCTACCTATGTAAGGTTTTATGGAATGAATGGGTTGGATGAGTCAAACAACTATGGGAGATGGTGTTTCTAAGCTCTAGCTCGGGCTCGGGCTGAGCTCGAGCTCATAAACCTTTTCCTAATATATATATATATATATAGTAGAAGTGAAAATCATAGAATTTTTTAAATTTCTTCCAAAATTCTAATAGAATTACACATCATTTTTTTTGCTTTTGTTAACGAAGGCCCCCATTAAAGCCCCATATTTTCAATCCTACCCCCTTCACAATATCTATTTTACCCTTTTTTATGAATTTTTTATTAAACATTTTATCCACAAAGTCAACATGGTGGCGTTTTTTCTTTGCAAAATTACGGATTGGATGTATATGTTACATAATACTACGGATTTTTGTGAACATATTACATAATACTACGGATTCAAGACACCATTCAAAATATTGACGAATTCCAGGCACCTAAGAGGAACAACATATTATGGAAACCTCTATAGATTGGAGGGCTAGGATCAACCAATGGAAGTGATTTTACGGGCACAACCTATTTTTGTTGTGTTCCATCACTTGGACGGTTTGGATCAACCTATGATGTGGTCCGTACAGTTATTTGTCGGCTTTTTTACTAGTATATATATACAGAGAGTTAAGTGAAGCTACACATAAGTGTAGCTAACTTAGCTACACCAACGGCTTAAAATACAGTGGGCCCACATTGTTTGGGTGATCCAAACCATTCATTTGATAGACCCTCACATTGATAGGGTGTGCCCAAAAAATCAGCTCCATAGGATCATCCCCACCCTTCAAACTGTGGAGGCAAAAATGGACAGATTTGTGACGGTTTTTACGCGTCCATTTTTGCCTCCACAAATCGTAGGGTTGGGATGATCCTATAGAGCTGATTTTTTGGGCACACCCTATCTATATGAGGGCCCATCAAATGAATGGTTTGCATCACCCAAACAATGTGGGGCCCACTGTATTTTAAGCCGTTGGTGTAGCTAAGTTAGCTACACGTATGTGTAGCTACACTTTTCTCATATATATATATATATATATATATATATATATATATATATATATATATACATATGAGGAAAGTGTCTCTAGTCTCTCCCCTAGATAAGCTTATCTACTCCTCCCTTTAAAAAACACAGTGGGCCCACACTGTTTGGATGATCCAAAGCATTCATTTGATAGGTCCTAACATAGATAGGGTCAAGGTTTTAAATCTCGGTTTCGGTTTCGGTCATCACCGAAACCGAAACGTTTCGGTTTCGGAACGAAATTTCGGACGAAATCTTGTAAAAATTTCACCGAAATTTCGGTGAAATTTTGGAAATTTCCGAAACGTTTCACCGAAATTTCCGAAATTTCACCGAAATTTTGTACTTCACCGAAACGTTTCACCGAAATTTCCGAAACGTTTCACCGAAATTTCCGAAACTTCACCGAAATTTCCGAAATTTCACCGAAATTTTACCGAAACGAAACGTTTCGGCCGAAATTTCCGAAACGTTTCGGCGAAGTTTGGTACTTTTCCGACTCACAGTGAATTTCGTTTCGGTTTCCACCGAAACCGAAATATTTCGGCCGAAACGAAACGTTTCGGCCGAAATTTAAAACCATGGATAGGGTGTGCCCAAAAACTCAGCACCAAAGGGTCATCCTAGAACTTTGTTTTGTGGTGCCTTGTGGTACCCAGAATGGACACATATAAACGTCCACGTTTATATGCGTCCATTCTGGACACATTGTGCCCAACAAAATGAAGTTCTAGGATGACCCTTTGGTGCTGATTTTTTGGGCACACCCTATCTATGTTAGGACCTATCAAATGAATGCTTTGGATCATCCAAACAGCGTGGGCCCACTGTGTTTTTTTAAAGGGAGGAGTAGATAAGCTTATCTAGGGGAGAGACTAGAGACACTTTCCTCTATATATATATATATATATATAGAGAGAGAGAGAGAGAGAGGAAAAGGATTGTAAGCTCGAGCGTACCAACCTAATGGTACGCTCGAGTGCCCAATCACATGGGTCCCACATTTTTTTGTGGTGATCCAAAGCATTCATTTGCAAGGCCCTGTCATTGATAGGGTGTGTACCAAAAATCAGCTCCATTGAATCATCCTAACCCCTCCAAAGGGGAGGGCAAAAATGGGCAGATTTGTAGACAAACAGTGTCTGTCCATTTTGACCTCCACAAATGGATGGGTTAGGATGATCCTATGGAGCTGATTTTGGGTACACACCCCATCTATATAAGGGCCTTTCAAATGAATGCTTTGGATCATCCTAAAAACGTGGGCCCACATGTGATTGGGCACTCGAGCATACCATAAGGTTGGTACACTCGAGCGTACAATCCTTTTCCTCATATATATATATATATATATATATATATATATATATATATATATATATATATATATATATGAGAATAGAGTTCCTAGGGTGTCACCTCATATAGCTTATATGGGGTGGCGCTTAAAAACATAAGGGGCCCACTTTGTTTGGGGTAATCCAAACCACTCATTTGAAAGGCCCTTAGATGGATATGGTGCCTACAAAAAATCAGGTCCATAGGATCATCCTAACCCTTCCATTTATGGAGGTAAAATATTGGCATATTTATGGAGGTTTATACCCATCCATTTCAACCTCCACAAATGGAAGGGTTAGGATGATCTTATGAAGTTGATTTTTTGGGCACACCCTATCTATGTGAGGGCCTATCAAATGAATGCTTTGGATCATCCATACAAAGTGGGCCCCTTATGTTTTTAAGCGCCACCTCATATAAGCTATATGAGGTGACACCTTAGGAACTCTATTCTCTCTCTCTCTCTCTCTCTCTCTCTCTCTCTCTCTCTCTCTCTCTATATATATATATATATATATATATATATATATAATTTTATTTTTATTTTTATTTTTTTGAAAGATGACAATTTCATTGATATTAGAAAAGCATTGGGGACCAGGAGTCTCGTCTTGCGATACAAAATATCAATAGACTAGACCGGGTATGCCCAGAACCAGTTGGGGTAAAGCTACAGCACAAATTTACAACCAATACACTTTTTCCTGCATTATACTACTCCAAAGATACCTATCTATTTAAAAATCTACATCAGTTTCCATCATCCACATCCATTCTCCTAAATCACAGCTCTACATGAAAGTCAATCCTATGATTAGGTTGCAAAAGCACTACCAAAAACTCATTAGGAGAACGACCATGGTCACTCAAACCATAATTGAGAGCAACCTTCTATCCCAAAAAACAATCCTATTCGTTGAACCATCGGACCCCACAAACAGTTTCATAAAACTCTAGAACCTCTTTACACAAAGACCACAAAGGGACGAATTAGATGGAAGATTTCTTTAATTCCAAAATTAGACTTACCATCTCAGAGACAACTACTTCCTCATCCATACTCAAGGTTGAGAATCCCACATCCGATAGGGTTTGCTCTTCTGAAGCTTTCTTTCTCATTATCATCATTTCTAACATCTGAATTCCCCTCTTCTTGCCCTCCTCCCAGCGAAGGCGCCCCGAGGTCAGTTCCTCCTCTAATAAACTGATGAAGAGAGGATGCTCATGCAAAGGGGAGTGTGATTCTTCTTTGGTCCACTTACCAGTCAACCAAAAGAGTGCTTCCGACGACTTGGAAGCTTCTTCTTTTAATAACTTCCACTGCTGTTTTGAAAAATCCCTGGAGGCTTCCTTTGGAGTAGGCGAGTGATTGGATGCAAGTTCCTCTGAGTATACCATTCTTTCCAGGACTCTAAGGAAGGTCTCCATCTCAAATAAGTCCACTTGCATTTTTCTCTTTTTGCCAGTGCGAGAGCAAGAAGAAGATACCGAAACGCCCCGACTCTCCATATAAATCCCAGACCCAAAGGAAACAGAGAAAGAGTGCCAAAGAACAACATATCGCTTCCAAGGATCCGAAAGGAAGGCTAATAATCCAATATTGAAAAACTCCCTTCATCATGAAACGGCATTGAATGCGCCGAAGTAGCGCGTCCAATTTCTTCATTAATTCATTCATCAGCCCCAATGCCAATGAGGGGTTATACATTACCATAACCACCAAAACCCATAAAAAGTAAGAGGACTTTCCAACTTCCCACGCCAGGAAGTGGCTCTATGTTACCCGGTCTATTATTCTTCAAACCTATCCTTTAATATTTTAACATAACTTGGGATCTTTTCTTGATAGCCACGAAAGAGGATGCCAGAAATCATCATTCCAATTGTCCGAAAGAAAGAAAGACAACCCAAAAGTCTTACTCTTATGCCGAGAGTGCCACGTATGAGGGCTCACCCTTTTCAAAGTACGGAACATGATTTCCAGATTCCTTATTCAACCTGGATAGAGGTAGATTGCCCCGCAAGTTATTAGGCTGGAACAGACCATTGCCCTGATCTGGCAACCCTGGATTGAAGCTCAGATGTCTTTTCAGCCCAGACTTGGGAAGCGAGTCTTGCAAATTTCCAAAATTTGCCATTGAAAATTTGAAATTTGAATCCTGCCGAGGGGGATTCAGAAAGCCAGTCGGTCGCCTGGCTAGAACCTTCAGGGAACGCACCGACGACCGGTTTCCCGGTGGGGCCGTCCACGAAGAGTCTCTCTGACCGCCTTCGGGGACCAAAAGAGAGCCTTCAGGTCCCTGGACAAATACTCCAACTAAGTGACAATGATTGGAGATCCATAACTTCACAAATGGAGGAAATTTCCAGCGAGTAGCAGATATTTTGGCTGAGACAAAACACATATAGTGATTGTGAACTCCTTCCATTTGAACTTCCATCACCTGCCCAAAAAGATTTCCCAAAGCTTCAACCGTCGAGGAGGCCCACACATGTAAAGGAATACCGTAAAAATTAACCCACAGTGTCTCAGAACCTTGAATGTAATCTGGGGACCAATGGGACAGGGACAATAGTGGGATTCCCCAGTTTTCGATTCCCAGACCCAGAATCCTAGAGGCCACTTCTTCAGAGTCAAAAACAAAGAGAACCTCATCATTGGACAGCAAACACGGGTAAGCAAGGGAGGGAAAATTACACGATTTTTTAGCCCACTCCCAAAGATCCTGAAGAGATCCAGACAAATCATTCCTTCTACCCACCAAACATGCCTTTAGGGAATCCATTCTTGTTTCTACCTCCTTACCAGAAATAGAGATCGACGGAGGACCATCATCCACCAATGAGGAGGAAATTACCCCGGAGTCATCCATGGATCAGATTCCTGATCTGTCAGGTCTCCAGCTCTTGATGTGGTGGGAGGTAGATATGGAGGCTTAGGAGGCTTTTGATTTCGATCCAGGTGGCAACAACGACATTTACTCCGTCGTTTAAAGTTAGAATAATTACATGACGAGCAAGACCAATCCCCCTGCCTCCACCCCTGATCAAGCTTTCTATTTCCATCCTGAGCCAAAGCCATCGGTCGGTAAATTGAGGGTGATGAACTCTTCTTCCTCTGAAAACACCATCGACACCTAGTCCCCCATTTGAAATTGTAATAAGCACATGACGGGCAGAAGCAGTCCCCTTGTCTCTGATTTTTTGGTTCCACCTCTTCGGATTTCTTGCCTCTTCTCTCTCCCATCTCCCGCTTCTCTCTCCCCATCCTTCGTAAAGAGTAGAATTTTATTAAGGCTAGTTTCTTTTTAACTTTCCAAGTTGTCAAAATCAGTGATGGTGGAGAGGAGCAGCAATGGACATGTGGGAGAAAAATACAACTTGAGTGGTGCGGCTAAGGTTAGGGTGAGAATTGATGAGAAAACTAAAAAGAAAAAGAAAAATAAGAGAAAGAGAGGTAGGGTGAGTGTTTTTCTTCAACCTTGAATCCTCTAACCTTTAGCTCCAATACCATGTTAGAGGTATCCTATCTTCCATGATAAAAAAGAAGAGAAGAGAAGAGAAGATGAGAAGTGTGTGTGTGTGTGTGTGTGTGTGTGTGTGTGTGTGAGAGAGAGAGAGAGAGAGAGTTTTGTCTCCCCCTCCCACACGAAGATATTATATAGAGAGAGGGCGAGGTTTCTGAGCTCTAGCTCAGCCTAAGCTAGAGCTCTATAAATACACCTTCGCAATGTTGTTTGACTCATCCAACCCATACATTCCATAGAGCCTAACATAGATAGGGCGTTCCTAAGAAACCATCTCCATACTATCATCCTAACCATTCAATATATGGAAGCCCATTTTCCAGCCATCCATTTTAAACCTCCAACAGTTACCATGATCCTATGGAGAAGATTCCTCAAGGACACCCTACCTATATAAGGTTCTATGGAATGAATGGATTGGATGAGTTAAACAACTATGGGAGATGGTGTTTCTAAGCTCTAGCTCAGGCTGACCTCGAGCTCAGAAACCTTTTCCTAATATATATATATATATAGAGGAAACTGTTGGTGCACTTAAGCTCACCAACCTTATGGTGCGCTTAAGCGCCCAATCACATGGGTCCCACATTTTCTGTGGTGATCCAAACCATTCATTTGCAAGGTCCTTACATAGATGGGGGGTGTACCAAAAATCAGCTCCATAGAATCATCCTAACCCATCCATTTTTGGAGAATCATCCTAACCCATCCACAAATCTGCCCAGTTTTGTCCTCCACAAATGGAGGGGTTAGGATGATCCTATGGAGCTGATTTTTGGTACACCCCCTATCTACGATAGGACCTTGCAAATGAATGGTTTGGATCACCACAGAAAATGTGGGACCGATGTGATTGGGCGCTTAAGCGCACCATAAGGTTGGTGAGCTTAAGCGCACCAACAGTTCCCTCATATATATATATATATATATATATATATATATATATATATATATTTGTGTGTGTGTGTGTGATTAGGGTTACATAGAAAAGACAGAAATACCGCCCACATAAGTGGGTATGTAATACGACCACTCTCAACATTACGTTTATTTGGCTTATGAAAAGTTAGAATATTCTCTTCATTTGCATGAAACTACAACGTGAGGGCTTGGGTTGAGCCCAGGGTTTAATTTCAAAAAAATTCCCCTTATGTGGTTCATTTTTTCCTTCTTTCTTATCTTGATTAGAGCTTATTTATTTCCAAGAAACTATTTGTTGTTTAATTTCACTTTATGCACTACATCTGTCCATTGACATGTTTCAGTGTTGTATCATGCTTTATTAGTCTTGTGATTGGACTTTTCAGTCTGCGGTAGTCTGGATCTATTCCAATAGTGACATTGGAGTGATTAAGTGTGTAAAACCCTTCCAAGGACTACATCATAGGCTTACAGAACATGGACCAAGAAAAACCTTTGATTTCAATACATCATACCACCAAGAAAAGCATCGGCAGCTTGAAGGATAGTTCAGAGAAAAACATCGGCATCTTGAAGGATAATTCAACCTTTGATTTCAATGCACATATGAGCAAAACACAAACAAATTCAAAAGTAAAGTATATGGTTGAGTAAAATGAATAAAATTCATAAGATAATGCAAGAGTAATTAAATGGGTATGCTAGGACCAATTGTATATTTGTCTTAAAGATGAACTTCATGAGAGAACTCAAAGAAAGGGTTTCATCATATAAATGCAGAAAATTATTGGTGCTCGTATGTCCAACATTGTAAAAATATTATATAAATGGTTGAAACATATTGCTCCCTGTATGTATGATATTATATCAGAGTTCAAAAGCTTCCTACCCAGCATATACCTTATTCTGTACTTTGTCTAAAATTGTTAGCCTAATGGCTCTCACCTTGGCAATCTTCTATGTTTTGATGATTCCAAACACAAGTTGATTTGTGTTGTTAACTCTAATGTGTTTGATGTTTTAGTGCATGTTTTGGAAATACAATCAATCAAACTCTAAGTCAGGTTAAATGGCATGAATAATGGATAGAAACTATCATAAAGATCAAGATGAGAAGCCAAAATAAAGATGAAGGCTTGGAACATTCATGAAGAGCTTGAGGAGCCAAAAGAATCAAAAAGATGATCCATGGTAACAGTGAAGACTTGAAGAGATGAAGTCAATGAAGATATCTAGTGTTTTTCAAGTCTTAGAATGTAAAAGTTCAATCATTAGCTTAAGATCTATTAGAGGCATCAAGGAGGCATTAATAAGGTCCCAAAGAATATAAAAGGACAAGGGAAGAACACATGGACCCAAAACCCAAGTGCCAAAGTGAGCCCATATATGAAAAGCATCAATTTGGCACTTGCATGAATAACCATTGGACAAAATCCTATCATAATCGGTTCAAAACATTTTCAAATATTTTTGAAAATATTTTTAACAGATAGATCTCCTTCTTCTAATATCCATCGAGCACAAGAACGTCGAAATCCGATAAGAAACGAAGGAGATATGAATTTTACAAGTTAGCCGTTGAAATCTAGAACCCAGTTATGGAACTCCGTGGGATCCCAAGGAGCTCCGAGCTCGAAATTCCATGGGATATCACGGAATTCCGTTGAGGCTTCTGGTCCAAAATAAAAAGGGGGTAAAGACTAGCTTGGTACTCCGTCGATAGCCTCCGTACTAGCCGTTGGGAGCCCTATAACGGCTAGTTTTGGTCTTTCTTGCTTATATAAAGGTCTCTAACCTTCTTAAACATCATTCTAACACTCCCTAAGCCTCATGTGAATATATAATGAATTAAAGAACATCCTTGAGCCTCTCTTGATTCAAAGACAATGATTGGATTAGGAGCTTTCATTGTAGATATTCTACATCAAGATTGTAACCCTTTGAAAGGGATTTTCTCGTTTCTTTCTTTCTTGAATCAACATTGTAATTGGGCGAGTGTACGGAGAAGTGGAGCCCTCTCTCCGTGATGGAGTTCGCCACCAAGGTTAAAGCGTTAGGATTATAAACGGCACGATCTTCCCCAAAATTAAAAAGGTCAAATAGTGAAACCATCAACCTATTTTGTTGGTGGAGTGGAGTAGGCCTCGTGGGTTTGAGAACCGAACCACTTTAAATCTTTGGTGCACTTCTTCTAACTCTCTTCATATTTCTTGCACTTATATTTGTCTTTCTTACTTTAATTTGTTAATTGATCTTCTAACTTCAATTTGGGCTAAAATTGGTTCGTTGTTTTGAAAAGGGTAAAAGTTTTAGAGACAACCAATCCCCCCCCCCCCCTCTCGGGTTGCCACCGTTATACTTGGGCCTAACATTGCATTTTCACTTGATATCAGAGCTTTGGCTCTTAGAAGAGATTTTTTAAAACTTTGGTAACGTTTTTAAAATCTAACAAGGGAAAGATATTTTTTGGCAAACCCTATGGATTTTCATGTAGGCCACTCTATCGCTATCCCTCCATCTTTTGATGGAAGCAATTATAAGCTATGGAAAACCCGTATGTGGATCTTCCTAGGATCTTTGGATGTTGAGATTTTAGAAGTGGTTAAAAATGGTTTTTCATTTTCTAAAAAGTGGGGGAAAATGATTTGAAATTGCAAGACTTAAATGTTAAATCTATAATTGAAATTTGTTGTTCTTTAGCTCCTCATGTGTTTGAGAAAATTTCAAAATGTAAGAATGCAAATGAAATTTGGATTGCTCTTAAGAATATCTATAAAAATCATGTTTGTCATTTAGCATTAGTAAATGAAAGTGCATCTCATACACATGATAAGATTGAGGTTCTTTGCAAAAATTTGAGGTCTTTACAAATTGAAAAGGATCTCAAAACTTTTATTTCCAATTTGCTAAAAGAGATAGATTCTTTGAAAATGGAAATTGATGATTTCTCGCTCAAAAATGATGCTTTGAATCAAATGAACAAAGACTTGATTAGTGTTAACTATGACTTGATTCAAATATGCAAATCAATTGAGAAAAAAAATGAGAAATTGTTTTTTGAAAACCAAAATTTACAAGAGAAGAAAAGTTTTGAAAATCCTAAATTTTCTTGTAACATAGCATGTCCCTCTACTTGTTGTACAAAATGCCATTTTTGTGGTAGATTATGACATTTTAAAAGTAATTGTGTTGTTAGATTTTTACCGAAGACTAAGATGATTTGGATTGAAAAGAGTACTTTAGGTAAATCTAAACCTATTGGAACAGTTGGTTTGGGGTCGAAAAGCCCCAAAGTAGGTTATCTATACCTTTGCATTAGATTAGGGGCTTGCGCTTTCAATTGAACATATTTATAATTTTGGTAATTTGTGCCCAAGGTTCTTGTTTAAATTGATGTATCTCATACCTTGGCAATGTATGTTTTGATGATTGTCCCCATACATTCTTTTTTATCTTCAAATAAGGAGAGATTTGATTTAGGGGGAGCTTGTATGTGCTTTACTTATAAAACCCATTTTGTTTATTACCCCCCCTTGTTTTGCATTTTTATATTTAATAAGGGGGAGTTTAGATTTGATATATGCCTTGACTAAGGGGGAGTTTATCTTGCATATTTTTATTCCCTTATGTTCAACTCCCATCCCTTCTTTTTGTTGATGACAAAGGGGGAGAAGTTTTGGAATTATGTGCTTATAAGTGGAAATCATCTTGTGTGTTGTCATCATCAAAAGGAGGGAGATTGTTAGCCCAATGGCTCTCACCTTGGCAATCTTCTATGTTTTGATGATTCCAAACACAAGTTGATTTGTGTTGTTAACTCTAATGTGTTTGATGTTTTAGTGCATGTTTTGGAAATCCAATCAGTAAAAGTCAAAGTCAAAGTCAAGGGAAATGGAATGGATCATGGATAGAAACTATCATAAAGATCAAGATGAGAAGCCAAAATAAATATGAAGGCTTGGAACATTCATGAAGAGCTTGTGGAGCCAAAAGATGATCCATGATAACAGTAAAGACTTGAAGAGATGAAGTCATTGAAGATATCTAGTGTTTGTCAAGTCTTAGAATGTAAAAGTCCAATCATTAGCTTAGGATCTATTAAAGGCATCAAGGAGGCATTAATAAGGTCACAAAGAATATAAAAGGATAAGGGAAGAACACATGGACCCAAAGCCCAAGTGCCAAAGTGAGCCCATATATGAAAAGCATCAATTTGGCACTTGCATGAATGACCATTGGACAAAATCCTATCATAATAAGTTTAAAACATTTTTAAATATTTTTAACAGATAGATCTCCTTCTTCTAATATCCGTAAAGCACAAGAACGTCGAAATCCGATAAGAAACGAAGGAGATATGGGTTTTACAAGTTAGCCGTTGAAATCTGGAACCCAGTTACGGAACTCTGTGAGATCCCACAGAGCTCCAAGGTCGGAATTCCGTAGGATATCACGGAATTCCGTGGAGGCTTCTCGTCCAAAAAAAAAGGTGTAACGGCTAGCTCGGAACTCCATCGGTAGCCTCTGTACTAGCCGTTGGGAGCCCTATAACTGCTAGTTTTGGTCTCCCTTGTCTATATAAAGGTCTCTAACCTTCTTAAACATCATTCTAACACACCCTAAGCCTCATTTAAAAACATATTGAGTTAAAGAACATCCTTAAGCCTCTCTTGATTCAAAGACAAAGATTGGATTAGGAGCTTTCATTGTACATATTCTACATCAAGATTGTAACCCTTTGAAAGGGATTTTCTTGTTTCTTTCTTTCTTGAATCATCATTGTAATTGGACGAGTGTCCGGAGAAGCGGAGCTCTCTCTCCGTGGTGGAGTTCACCACCAAGGTTAAAGCATTCGGATTGTAAACGGCACGATGTTCGCCAAGTTAAGAAGGTCAAATAGCGAAGCCATCAACCTATTTTGTTGGTGGAGTGGAGTAGGCCTCGTAGGTTTGAGGACCGAACCACTTCAAATCTTTGGTGCACTTCTTCTAACTCTCTTTATATTTCTTGCACTTAGATTTATCTTTCTTGCTTTAATTTGTTAATTGATCATCTAACTTCAATTTGGGCTAAAATTGGTTCGTTGTTTTGAAATGGGTAAATGTTTTAGAGACACCCAATTCATACCCCCTCCTCTCTCTCGGGTTGCCACCATCATACTTGGGCCTAACATTGCATTTTCAAAAACATCAAAGTGAAAAGGAAACTGACTAATAGTTGATTTAGTATCAAGTTTGGGAGCCTCCTAAAAGATCAACCAAGTTTGAGAGCTCCTCCTTTAGGCCTCCTCGAGTTGAATTTTGATGGTTTGAGTCTAGGGAACCCTGGTCCTACCGGGATTGGCGGCGTCCTTAGAAATGATATTGGGGAAGTGATTTGGGCCTTTGCAAGGCCAACTGGAGTAGCGGATGCCTCCGAAGGAGAAGTTCGGGTTGTTCACCAAGGGGTAAAGCTATTGATCGAAACCAAATGGATAAAGTCGTGGTTGAAGGAGACTCCCTAAATGTTATTCGATAGCTAAGTGGCTCTCAAAATCACCCGTGGAGGTTTGATAGTTTCTTTGACGAGATGTTTGATAGATTTGGACCTTCCTCGATAGCGTTCCATCATATTCGGTGATCTGCCAACTCAGTGGTGGGCAATTTAGCTAGAGAAGGAGTTTCTAAAGAAGCCTTGGCTTTGTTTGATATCTTGCCGCCTTGACTTTCACTTTGTAATTACTCTTTTACTTTGACCATCTCAGTCTTTTCATTATAATATTTGGCTACCATTCAAAGGAAAAATAGCTGATTTATTATCAGAACACGCTCTTCTTTAGCCATACCAAATGCAAACTTGGAAAAATAACACTAAAAAATCTGTTTTTCCTCCGAAACAGAAACAGAAGGAATAGAATATACATTCTCACACCATTCCAAAAAAAAAAAAAAAAAAGAATATGCATTCTCATGATTCATCAAAACACTTATGAGAAATGGTGTGGATATACAAAAAAAACTGTGTCGTGAATATGAGCTAAGATGTAAATTTACAAAGGTAATTCCTCACACCTCATGATCTTTAGCCCTCCCTTCTCGTTTGAAAAAACCGCCACTGAAATGATGTAATGCCAAAAGCAGTGTAAAAATCATCATACAGGATCTTGCTATAAAATCAAAGTGTCAAGAAAATCATACCTAGTCCGACCAGCAGCAGAAAAACGCTCTTGATAATTTACGAAGAGAGGGAAAAAATCAGCTGGCTCACTTGGAACATCAGCCAGACAAACAGATGTGTAGAGAATCTACCAAAAAAGCATAAAAAGGTAATTAGGTAGGGAATAAATATCAAGGAGTGAGTGAATTTAACTCTGATAATAAAATATAAATATGCTAACTACTAAATGGAGAGAAGTTACAGGATAACATCAGTATACATAATAAAAACTCTAATAAGAAAGTAGTTCCCTCTTTTTCTTTTATTTTTTTCTTTGAACATATGACATCTCAATGAACAGAAAAGTGTAGAATAAAGACAATAAACCAATTGCTTTGAATGAAATCGGAATGTATGGTTGTCCTCACATGGGCCAGGTAGTGATAATTAGCCACATATGATAAAAGGATAAGGAGAGAGACCATTATGTAATATTCTCTGATTAATTGGATTATGAGATCAGCCTTGATTGAAAAAATATTACATGGAATATAGTCTTTTAGGGCACTATCTTGCACCTAGAGGCACAGTACGAATTTTGAAGGATCACATGTTTCCCGGTCAAGAAGACTCCATCTCCTAGCTCTAACCTCTTAGGTTTCTCTATAAACATAGGAGAGAGGGCCTATAGCTCCGATAATGCAACCAACCACTAATTAATGGAGAGAATTGAAGAGAATATGATAGGAGGGAAGTTTGAGGTTCCCTAATTTGGAAGTTCCCAAGGCAAGACACCCAATTACCATCAAGCTTAAGGTATGTAATTTATTTTAGAATGTTCATTTTAGTTTTATAGATGATTATGAAGATCCATATTGTGAAAGATCTAGAGGTACGCATTCATCTAGGCCATGCACAAATTCCCATCAAAGAAGAGAATGGAATTCTAACGAGGAGTCTAAACTCTAAACTCTAATTTATCATTCATCAAAATAACTCAATACAAGTGATATATATATATATATATATATATATATATATAGCAGAAGAGAAAAGGAGAGAATTATTTGAATTTCTCCCAAAATTCTATGAGAATTACACATCACTTTTTTTGACTTTTTTTAACAAAGGCACCCATTCAACCCACATATTTTCAATCATACCCCCTCCTTTATGCTTTTTAACAAACGCACCCATTAAAGCCACATAATTTCAATCCTACCCCCCTCCTTTATGCTTTTTTAATTATGGAAACCTCTATAGGTTGGAGGGCTAGGATCAGCCTATGGAAATGATTTTACGGGCACAACCTATTGATGTTGTGTTCCATCACATGAACGGTTTGGATCAACCTATAATGTGGTCCGTACAGTTCTTTGTCGGCCCATGCGGCGCACAGGGTTCTTTACTAGTGTGTGTGTGTGTGTGTGTGTGTGTGTGTGTGTGTGTGTGAGATTGTGATAATGAGTAAAATACCCCTATTCATAGACTTCGACCACCTCTAACAAAGGCTTCAACATGTAATAAGAAAAAAAATACAAAGGAACTCGATGACCCAAGGTACATGATCCCCATATATATATAACACTTAAACCTATTATTATTAAGTAATCCGCATCTAAGTTTGCCTTTTGTCCACATTCAATGCCAAAACCCACAACCACAAAAAGTACAAGATCTGACGATTTATTGGGTCAGAAGCATCGCATCTAAGGCTGATCCACGGAATGAAGCTACAGGAATCTCTTCCAAGGTTTTAAATATCCAAATCAAGCCGGATTACAGCCAATGTCCAAACCAATAGATATCAGTCGTATCGCCAATACACAGTATGACACCTCAATTTTTCCTTTTCATTCACAATTTCCAAAAGAAACCCAAACTGTGGGAATCCACCAGAGAGTAAACTGAAATTTTATTCTCCTAATTCTTGGATTAATTATCTTTCAATGTGTTACGAAAAAACAAGAGGTATTACATATTAGCTTTTTTCCTGATCATGTGTGCTATATGGATAACTCAAAATGGAGTCCACAAGCAACATAGGAGTGTCAAATTTTGACTTATTTTTTATAAAACTCAACGTGTGATTTGCAAGCAGAACCACGTGTATCAATGTGCATCATGTGGCTAATTACCCACAGTGGATGTGTGACCTGAGTCTGTATAACTGATACTCACAAGCTTAATTGGAAAAGCATGTGGATAAACCCATAAAAAAATATATAGAGAGAGAGGGGAAATTCATTGTTTACAGATATTTAGGTATGCTTTTAAGAACCCTGATAGTGTAACTTGTACAAGTAATAAAATGCACAATATGCTTAGTGAGATCAGCAAATGCAAAAAACTCATAGCTCCTTATGGACCCTGCGTATCATATTCCCTTTTACATACCAAGAGATGCAAGCATGATCCCATTTAATATACTCAGGTAAAAATCCATATTAGAGGTAGTGAAAAGAGATTGTGGGGTTCAAAGACTTGGCGGATTGGTTTTCTGAGAGGTAAACCAGGTTTTATAAAGGCTGGTTTTATCCTGTTTACATAGTTCAGAAAATTCCTGGAACCAAACATTCCAATATTAAAGATTCTTTCAATAAGGAATATAGTTGAAAAAATTATCACAATTTCAATTAAAAAAATCATGTCAATTAAAAAACCATTTCAAAAGAAATAAATCATTCAAAACTAATAAAAATAAATAAAAATCATCAACATTTTCATTTAAAAAACTTTAGGAAGTTCATTTAAAAAAGAAAATTGTACATCTAGGGCAATCTATGTCAAGTTTCCCTTCATGCTGAATCTCCTTATAAATTAAGGGAAATGTTATCAGCAAAACCTTATATTGATATTTGCACAAACCCACCTGTGTTTTCTTTAATAGGCTCATGAGAGTTTTTTGGAAAATGTAATAACCTTTTGACAGCTTTTTAAACACTAAAAGACAAGATCGGTTAGCAAAGATATCAAAATAGGGCTGTGCTGATATCGTTTCCCTAAATTAATTTTTCATTTGTCAGACTAAACAAGGAACCGTCACACAAGTTTATTCTCATATTATGAGTTCAATGGGGGCAATTAATTATAGAACATGAATACTGTAAGCTTACAAGAAATGAACAATAAAAAATGTGAATTCTTTGGCAGTTACTGAGTAATGATTTAATTAAATTGAAGTAAGAGGCAAAAAATTCTGTATAATTTAATCAAAGGAAAGAAATAAAACAAAGAAAAATTGAAGGTGTTCAACCACTTGCTTACACAACTAAAACAACTAAATGCTATGTTTTACAAAGTGGCTAGAAACCATGTGTGTAATTCAGTGCAGACAATTCCACATGGAAGCGCCCCTTGTTAAGAAGAAGTTTCCAATGAATCAAAATTCTGAGAAAAAGTTGAGCATGAAAATAAATTTCTTACTAAAAGAATCAATAATACATGTCACACATCCATTTCTCACATAGGAATCCAAGGCACAAAAAGTACACAAACTTACAGTTTCCCCATCAGTTACAGTAACAGCACCACTAGCCTGTCTTCCAATAAGACCCGTTTCGACTAATATCTGCATCAATGAATGAAGGGAATAAATTTTAACCCCAAAACATGCAATCAGACAAGAGCAATACTAATAACTGAGGTCCGGGAAAAAGACACCTTCCCAGGTTCTCCTGAAACAACAGAAAAGAAAAGAACAGAAGTCCTCCGGTGATAAATAAGGGCATCCAGTGAATTGGATTTCAGGGAGATACTTAAAAAATCCGCCAGATCCTAAGCTAAGTTCGTTTTGCTAATTCTTACAAATAAATGGATGACCCAACTTCTGTGGGAGTCCCTGGTCAAGGGCTTGACCCTACTGGTTCCAACTCCAAACTCATTTGATTAGGATGTTAAGCACAGCACGCATTGCATCCATAATGAGGAATATTTACGGAACTTGATTCAATCAGGAAATGGCTTATTGGTAAATTTATGTAAAACAAGGCCGATTTCAGCTATTTGTCTGACTAGAGCATTGAAGTTCAGGTAAAAAAAATGCCCACAATTCATTTCTAGGGAAAGGTTTCTTCCAGTTGTATGGCCTAAGGAGAAAGTACATTCCATTGGAAGGCAATGGAAAATTGGTCGAAAATCACTCACATTGGAAGAAATAGCATCGAGGTCGAATAATATAAGAGCAAGATTTCAAAAAAAAAGATAGTTGGCATTCTCTGCCTACACATCCCATGCTGGACGGACACATCTCCAAGCTATACCTCTAAATGGAGGTTATCATCTTGTGGTTATCTTATGTTAGACCCAGATATCGCCTATCTTAGTAGACCTAAAGAACTGCAATCAGTTAGCTCCCTCTAGGTTATCGTCCCAAGCCTTGTTGATTTGTTTTTCTTTTTTTCCCCCAGAAATGAAATCTTTGAATCAAGAGAAGGTATAGAGGAGGTAATAATCGGCTGTTTCTTTTCTTCTTCTTTCTTTGAATGGCAATAATTGGCTATTTCTCCTCCATGTTACGTGCAAATCAAGAGTGGCATCCCTAGATTTATGAAGATATCCCATGTCTCTTTACCCTGAAGAAAGATTTAAAATTTCGGTCTCGGTTGCCATGAAAACGGAAACATTTCGGTTTCGGTTGGAAATTTCGGTGGAAGTGTTGTAAAATCATGGAAACATATGTCAATGATAGAATTTTAAGATGAAACTTCGGGAAATGATAGAATCAACACAAAATACACACTCAGAAACCATCACATGAACAAGAAAACCATCCATAATGATTTGACAACATCAAACACCTACTGAGTGCATGTCTGATTATTCAATACATACCACATTTCACATGTAATTTATATAGATTTGTATACATAATACATATATTACATTCCACATGCAATTCATATAAAGATAAATATGTAACACATACTAATATAGTATATCCGTTTGGGACAAAGGCTTAGTTGAGTTGAGTTGAGTATACTAATATACTATATCACTAATACACGTACGATATTGATTTTAGTATGTTTCAAGTTTCGGTTTCGGTTTTGGTGAGGAGGGAAACGGAAACATTTCAATCATTTCGCATCGGTTTCGGTAGAAGTTTAAAACCATGCCCTGGAGAATGATAATTTGGAGGAAGTTTGCCTCGTCCATTTTGCTCTAAACAAGGATACAGTCCCTGCGGCAAATGGTTTCTCTACAGCCTTCTTCCAAGAGTTTTGAGAGGTTATTGGGGAGAATTCTTCTATCATGATTAAATGATCAGGGCCCTCAACGTCTACATAATTGCTTTGAATCTTGAAGTGTGAAACAAGTCAAACACCTAGGAACCTAGGCGGCTAGGCCCATCAGTTTGGTAGGGTTGTGTATAAAATTATCTCTAAAGTCTTGTTTTATCTGTATGAAGTGATGCCTAAACTTACTGCCCCAAACAAAGCGGCTTAGTGGAGGACCACGAAGATTATAGGCAGTATTATTTCAGCTACTAAGGTCAGTGACTACGTCAAATGCTTAAGACCCAAGCGCTTCACTTATAGACCTTTGTACTTTTAAGATTGAGGATCTTTTGATGGAAGGGGAGATTCAAGAAATGTGATATTATGGGCATCAAATCATTCACTAGGTCCATGGACATCGGCGATCTTGATCTTGGAGATATTGGACCTTCAAAAGGATATCTCAGATTATCATCACTGAAGCATGGTTTTAAATTTCGGCTAAAACATTTTGTTTTGGCCAAAATATTTCGATTTCTGCTGCTACCGAAGCGAAATCCACTTGGATTCGAAAAAAATACAAGATTTCGTCTGAAATTTCGGAATTTTGTCAGAAATCTCGAGATTTCATTCATGTTCCGGTTGAAATATGCGAAACGTGCAACTTTTCAAATAAGAAACAAAGACATTTCGACAAAAACCCTAAAAAAAATCAACTCCACTGCAGAAAAGAGAAAAACTACAATATTCCTTTAATATATTCTAAAAAGACAAAAAAAAAAAAAAACCATTTCGACTGTGATTTTGTACCAAAATGTTTTTGTGAATTTACAAGATTTCTACCAAAATTTCATACCAAAACCGAAATTTAATACCTTGCACTCAAGCATACTAAGATTGATAAACAATAAGGTAGATGGCTTGGGTAAAAGATAACCGGAGAGAATTGAGCTACTTTTAGGCAATTAGATCCCATTGTAGCTAGAAATAGAGAAGGATTCCCAAAAAACAGAGGGAACCATAGAACACATACTCATCGCATAATATATAAATTCAAAGATCGAAAGGTAGAACGAGTGGGAATAGGAGGTGAAACTCCCCTCGGGTGAGGTCAATAGAAGTTCTGACTTTTCAACAAAATCCAAAGCTTTGATTTTCATCCACCCATCCAAGGTGGACCACATGACCACCAGGAAGTGATTCAAGCTAT
Source organism: Tasmannia lanceolata (assembly GCF_043159265.1). Lineage (NCBI taxonomy): Eukaryota > Viridiplantae > Streptophyta > Magnoliopsida > Canellales > Winteraceae > Tasmannia > Tasmannia lanceolata. The sequence goes on along the minus strand of NW_027518689.1, from coordinate 21,275,116 downwards.
TCGTGCAGCCTATGGCACAAAACATCAGGCCTCTATGAAGTAATTTAACCTACTTTTTTATGATTTAAAACTACCATGCTTAACTTTACAGTTTGATCAACCGACCCATAAGGTTTATGTTGTTGGGATTTAAAGTTTTGAACTGAGATTTCCCAAGTTAATGTGCATTCCAGCACGAGGCAGAGGTAGAAGATTCTCGGATGAAAATTTGTTGTAAATTTGACAAATTGAATGTGGCCAAAATGCAAAATGACAAATAGGATAACTCGATAACTCAAATGGGGAAGAGAAAATAGAAAAAACTTTGGAACACAATTACTGTAAAAAAGGTGGGCGGATTCAAACGATAAACTTCCTTCGAAAACGTGGAATGTGGTTGGTTGATCATTGCCCGTTGTGCGTGGTGGATGGGGAATCCGTAGAGTATTTGTTCATTCATTGCAGACTTGCTAGAGTAATATGGAGTTATATTCTATCTAGATTCGGCATTTGTTGGGTTTTCCCCTCACAGTCCCTAAGTTGGTTCTTTGCTAGGAGGCGGTGACATGGAGAAGGAAGGGTAAGATGCTTTGGAGATTATGCCTTCTTGCTACTTGGTGGCTTATTTGGAATTAGAGAAATTCTAGAATATTTGATGGGTCTGCCAAAATGCCGTATTATTTACATATCAAAGTGATAGCATTGACTATTACTTGGGTAAGATGCCTGCCTCTTTTCCGATTTGTATTGGCTTTTGATCTATAGGAGGGTTGGCACGAGGTTTGCTTCAGTAGGGAGATCCGGCCAAGGATTGTCCAAAGTTGGGAGGCCCCGCCTGACAATCTGGTCAGGCTTAACTTTGATGGTTCTAGTTTGGGTAATCCGGGTCCAGCTGGTATTGGGGGGACATTAAACAGCTGGGTAGAGATATTCTTGACACGGTTATTGTGGAGGGTGATTCTAAGAACGTGGTGAGATGGTTGACTGGCTCGGTGGTCCCACCATGGAGATTTGCATCGTTCTTTGATGAGATTACCGATCTCGTTTCTAGATTGTCTATAATATTCAGACATGTTAGGAGGTCTGCTAATAGTGAAGTGGATTCATTAGCCAGGGCTGGTGTAGGGAGACTTGGTTTGGTGTGTTTTGACTTTTTGCCACCTTAAATTTGTAGTTCTTGTTGTAAAGCTCTTATATCTTTTGTACTTTTGGTGGACCATCTCGGTCATCCTTTATTGAATGAACCTTATTACCATCTCAAAAAAAAAAAAGCAATTACTATAAAAAACTCCTAGGAAGCATAATTTGAAACAACTGAGTAAGAAATAACATTCCTCGAAATATCCAAAAACAAAAAGTTATTGAAGTATAAGGGCACATTTGGCTGCCAGGAATTGTTTTTCATAATAAATCAGGCGTCTCCAAGTGGAGATCAGGGTGAAATCGCTAATAATCAGGAAACACAATCCCAGAAACTATCGTCTCCTATGATGAGAAGTTGCTAAAATTCCAGATCGACTTTTTTCTGGAATTTTAGCAATTTCTCATCACCGGAGACACTAGTTTCCAGGATTGTGTTTCCTGATTTTTAGCAATTTCACTCATCCCCACTCGGAGACACCCAATTTATCCTGAAAAACAATTCCTGGCAGCCAAACATGCCATAAATGATTAAATGACACCAACTCTACGATCTTAAACTTCCGGAATTTTAGCAACTTCTCATCACCGGAGACACTAGTTTCCGGGATTGTATTTCCTAATTTTTAGCGATTTCACCCTCATCTCCGACGCCCAATTTATCATGAAAAACAATTCCTGTCAGCAAAACATACCCTAAATGATTAAATAATACCAACTCTACTATCTTAAGCTTATGGAGTAATTGGTTGTTTCACATGGTATCACAGCGATTGCCTCATGCCATGTCCTGGGTTCAAAACCCAACAACTCCTTAAAATTAAAAATCCACGTCTACGGCCAACCCAAGAAAAAAGAGGGGCCACGCGTGAGGGAAAGTGTTGAAGTATAAATGACTAAATAACAACTCTAACAGCTTAAGCTTTTGGAGTAAGTGATTGTTTCGCAAAAGAATACCCAAAAAAATGAAATGAAAAAAAAAAAAAAAACACACACACACAACAAAGAGGAAAATTCCAATTTGCAAAAGAAAAGAAAGAAAGAAATGAGAAACTCCTTCAAAAACATCTAGATATCAACCATATGAATCAAACAGTGCAAAAATATACAAAACTCACGTGTCTATCACCAACAGGGATCTTGACAGAGTAAGGCTGAGGCACATAATGCATTCCCTCAAAAGAAGCGCTGGTTTCAGAAGCTCGAATTCCGTGTCTGTTTATCTTCCTGGCCGATAACGAAGAAAATGAAGAGAAGGGAGGTTTCCTGCAATGTAGAAAGTTAGGGCAGAATGAGAAGAAGAGTTTTCGCGAGCGAAGAGGTTGGAAAAATGTAGGGGGTTTAGGTCTGCCATGAAAATTAGGGTTTGAAAACATCTTGCTTTTCTGTTTGAGAGAGAGAGTAAAAAAATCTCTGCAACTCTATCCGTTTCTCGCTTAATGAGTAGAAAAGAGTTTAATCTAAAATGCGCGGCGAGAAGGGCAACAAAGAGTGAAATGACCAAAATACCCATAGCAGTACATGAGGCGGCTTACACGCTTTACATGATGAGTAGCTAATGGATGATCTTGTTCGGTTAAATGCGGACCGTTGATCAGCTTTTTGAGCAATTACTGAATGGATATGATCATCCCGTTGCTGTGATTTTTTTCAATGGCCAATCCAAGAAGCAGGTACAAAAGTTTCATGGAAATTTGTTTGGTGTTGATATTCGCACCATCACATTTTTTATAATTGCACTAATTCTCCTTTTCTTTTATTGCTTATCAGGCTGTCAAATGTCTATTAAAATTCCCAAAAAGCTCACAGAAGGCGGTTAAACCAAAAAAGACAGGGTGAGTTAGTGCAATTATCAGGTCTGTTTGGTTGCCAGTAAAATTTAAAACCTGGGAAGTTTTTAGTAAAATTTTCATCCCATCCCATGTTTGGTTGCCTTTTAGCACTAGAATTTTTTTAATCCCACTCTTGTAATAATTGCTTATGAGTATGACATGAACTTCTTGTCCCCTCTTTTTCTTTTCTAGGGAATGATGTCATCTCTCTTTCTCTCTCTTCCCTCTCTCTCCTCCCTTCCCATATTTGGTAATGACACCCCTAAATTTTGGCGGGAATTTTAGGAATTGTAGGAAAAAAAAAAACCTAGCAAATCCCGTTGACTTCACTGTTGGGATTAAAAAGCTCCTAGGATAAAAAATTTAATGGCAACCAAACGGAGCAAATAACTTGAAAATACCTTAGGTCAGGTTTAGACATCATGGATCTCAGGTCAAGTCACTTTTCATGTTGAACAACCCGACGAAATCTCAAGTTGGTTCGGATTTCGAGGGGGTTAACTCAGACCAGGGAAAGCCTTACTGATCCAATGAAATTTGTCTCATTGTCTGATTTTGCCATATGAGTTCTTGAAGTTCGAGTGAGAAAAAAACCCTAATTCTTTTTTCGTTTTTTTTTCTTTTGTGTGTGTTTGGAGTCAAAGTCAAGCTACCAATCACATGAAAAAACATGGCAAGAGCCCCACAGATACCAGTAGCAGCAAGGCTGCCTCGCAGCCCCCGATCGAGATGAAGACCCTTGATTGGCCAGCAGTCCGGAGCCATCGACCACTCTGCCTCGCGGAGCCAAGAACGAGGATATCTTAGCCAAAAGGACAGGCCTCGGAGACAAGAACCACATTAAAGAGCCGCCACGTGGCAAGATGGTGACCTTGCCCTAGAGGAGAGTCATCGGCCAACCGAATCCCAAGAACTCACGACCGAGTACAGCAACAGAGGAGGATACAAAGCCAAAGTCGGCCAGGGGCTTCGGGTCCCCGGCCGAGTAGCAACCCTCGATAGTCGTGTGGCGTCCTTGTTAGCCGAACAAATGATCTGGACACAGTAGAAGAGGCTGTGAAAACCATAAAAACAAAAAACTCTCATCATTCAATGTCCTAAAAACCCTAGATTACTAGATTATCAATTATTGCATAAATAAAATACAAGAGAATAAGAAAACATAGCCAAGTTGCTTATCCGAACTGATAACCTCTACTTGATCTACTCCTCGCTCTGCTTCTGATCTTCTCAAGATCGAATGGCCCAAAAGTTGAATTGATGGCTTCCTTTGATTCCCACAAACAATGGATGATTGGTGAAGAGAATAACACTTATTCATCTCTTTTCTAGATCTAATCTAGAAGTATGGACCAAAGAATGCTTGGTTGCTTGTGATAAAAGAAAAGAGAAAGAGAGTTCTTATGAAAAATAATCGGAAAAAAAGTAACTTGGACGTCCAAGATACAATCAGGGTTGGGTTAAAACGTTTTCGCATATTTATTTTATATGGGATGGGAAACCAAGAGTTCCCATCCATATAAATTCCAATTTTCTACTTTAGAAAATCCTTTTTCAATAATTATGTCTCTCTTTTCTATTATCCGCATGACCCACCCAATATGATTCAATCTTTAAAAAAAAAGCAATCAATCACAGCACACTTAATCCACTAGCCAATAGGATTAAAGTTTTTAAAGCAACAATAGATCACATTACACATAACCCCATTGGCCAATATGATTTAAGCTTTAAATCAACCAATCAGATTATATATAATCCATGGCCAATTGTGGACCCCGATCCCGAGGAAGGCGAGGGAAGATATGAGATCCTCGTCAATCCTCTAAGATCTCCACACGTGAAGGAGAGCCCTACCAAAGAACTCTAGAAAGAGTGCCCCTCACAGCATGAGTGGCGATGTAAATGAGATACCTCTTGATTCGGGGATGAGCCCGGAACCAAGACGTACCTAAAATAACTCATAATCGCCATTTGTGGAATACGGCAACCGAACCAAAAATCTGCTATGTGCAATAGATAAACCAGAGATAATTGGGTCCGTGCCTGGTGACGAAAGACGAAGGTCTGAAGAGCACCCCATCCGCCCATATGCAAGCACTCGGTCTCTTATGCCATTTATTTAATAACTTTGAAGAATTTTTGCGTTGTTTAATAATTTGAACATGTTTATTTTAAAATGTTTGCCTGGACGTGAGAGGGGATCAAGACAACGTAGTTCGAAAACAGAGTCTCTTAACATTTTAAATGTTTTTTATGTTTTTAATTTCTGTTATTTTTAAATTTTCATGTTTTCAAGTATTTTTTTTGTTTTGAAATATTTCAATGTTTTTGTTCTTTAAAGTTTTCCAATGTTTTTGAATTTTTAAAGTGTTTTCACCATTTTAGCCAAAATGAACCCATATGTCTGCACCCCGTAATCCACAGCATGAAAGAGTGTTAGTGCTAAGGGTTGAATCCTAATAGCTAAAAAGGAAACTCCTATCTAAAGACAAACTCACAGAAGGAATGAACATATTCCTAAACATATATAAGGGCAGAATAGACTCAGAAGATTTGCAAAGGTTAGACAGAATCCTATGCTTTGCAAGGGTTGGACAGAATCCCATTACTTGACGAAAGGTTGGACAAAATCCTCACTACCTATGATAATGGGACAAACTCCTGAAAGACCGACTCTTATGCTAATGGACTGACTCCTAAACTGGTGACTCTAAGAGGGATGCTATTGAGACAAAGCATGTCTTCTAGAAGAAGAAGAAGAAGAAATAAATGGTTGTTTGTGAGACTGGGTAAGTCTCCTAAAAGAGATGACAACAATGACCAATGAGACAAAGCATGTCTCATATAGGGAAAACAACTAACTCTAATGAGACACTAAATGTCTCCTATGGAGGGCTCCAAGCAACTTTATCATTGCCCTTGCAATGATAAAATAGGGGTTAGGCAACTAAAAGACTGAGTTAGTCTTTTAACTTGAAGGGGTGCTCTAATGATGGGACTAATCAAGTCCCCTATACATGACTTGCTAGTGAGACCATGCATGTATCCTAAAATGGAATAACTTTTCTACTGAGATATAGCTTGTCTCCTAAAATGGTGGGCTCTAGATAACTCTTTCATTGCCCTTACAATGAATGTGGACTTCTAATGTACAAGGTTACATGACTTAAAAAAGACTGGGCAAGTCTTATAAATAAAAGAGGGGAGTGCTACTTGGACCGAGCAAGTCCCCTAAGGATAGGCTTGGGCTAGCGCTTTCATCGTCCTTACAATGAATAGGGCTTGCTAATGTTCAAGGGTATCTATAAGGCCAAATACTTTCTTCTAAAGAAGAGGAAAGAAGACAGAGGGTACTACCATGATCTGGTATGTCCCTCTAAAGATGGGCTTGGGCTAACGCCTTCATCGCCCTAGTAACAAATGGGGTTCCAAAAATGAAGTGACATATTTTGCCCCCCCCTTTCACTCCCTGGACAACCCTTTTAACGTATAAATTAATATAATATATATATATATATATATATTTAAATATATTAAATTCTTAACGAGCCTTAACGAGCCGAGCTGAGCCGAACCTGGCCTAAATTGGGCTCGGCTCGTTAAGCTTAACGAGCCTGGTGAGCCGGCTCGGCTCGGCTCGTTAAGGATTCGAGCCGAGCTCGAGCCAAAATTGACACCCTTAACCGACTCGATAAAATCTTGTTTTTAAAATATTCGTGCAAGGGACTTTGGGCTTTGGGTATTGGTCGTTGGGCTTTAAACATGTGTTTTCAAATATATTAATGCACTTAGAAAAATAGTTTTAAAGATGATTTGAAAACATCAAAACATGCAAACATTAAAAGCCAAGAGTACTCCTATGCATTGTAAACATATGAACCTTGAGTCTTCTTGATCTTCAATCTTCTTGGGTGCTTACATGAGCTTCTCCTTGTCATGAGATAGTCTTCAAACATGTTCTTGCACCTGTGGTTCCCTTGATTCTCTAATACAACATACGGATTGAAGGATAACCACCAATACTAGCTCTTGTTCTTCTTGCTCCAAGTGTTGATATTAATGAAACCTGTCTTAATCACAACATTAGAGTAGCCATTAGCAAACTACCATCAATTTGGGTTTATTGATCATCAAAACAATAGAGGGATGTACCCTTGGGCTTGCATCAATTAACGAGGACTTTTATTAAAAACAAACACACACTAAACACATTTTTTTTACTGTTAAACTTGGATTTTATCAAAGCAGATACAAATCAATCACCTAAATGTGTTGATGAACAAAGACTTTATCAAAGCAAATCATACTCTTTAAATTCATTTGCTTGTATCGATGTGATGGCGTCTGAATCCGGGTCTGCGATCGCGCGGTCGGTAGAGGGCCTCCGCGGGGTCTGCAATCACAAACAAAGGGGGTCATGGGGTCCGGGGTGGGTCCCGGACGACCACTTCGACACCCAAGTCAGATCCTTCGACCAATCAATATAAAGGACAGCGAGAAGAGAAAGGGGTTTGATCAGGGTTACTAGGACCAGGACGTGGGTTCTTTTCTAGGTGGGGGTGAGTGGATCGGAGGGGACTGGCAGGGAGGGTGGGATAAAGTCCCTAATCTCCTCTGTCGTTGCCTCGCCTCTATTTCTGGTTGCTTTTTGTGGAACTGAGGATGGGGGTAACCTTTTGGAGGATCGGCCGCCTCTTTCTTCTTTTCTTCCTCCCCTTTTAAAGGGAGGCGGGCGGACCTTTTCATCATTATGGAAGGAGAACTATCTTTTGTGAGATTGGGCCGTTTCCCTGCTTCGCCGGCGCGCGTGCTTTTCTGGTTGCTCTCCTTCCATATTGTGATGATGAGGGTTGGATGGCGGGGAAACGACACGTGTTGGGACGTATGGTCTTGCCATTTTCCCACACCTTCCTTCATGATGATCTGCTTTATCTGTGCATGGGCGACACGTGGCGACATCTGGGGGCGACGCCGTATTTGTACCCTTTCATAACTCCCCCTTACTCCTTTGGTCCATTGAATGGGCGAAGGGAGTAACGTTTTGTTCGAGCGAAGTCATGATGAGGATATTTACGAGGGCTCCGGGGTACGAGGAGGCCTGCCGTTCTATCCGGCGGCTGTCCCCGGGAAGCGGCAGCATCGTTAGGGAGGTCGGCTTGTTTCGAGGTGCCTGGTTACCTTTTTCGAGCTTTAAGAGAAGGAAATTATCCTGGCGATTTGTTGTGGCTTTCTGCTCCTCCTTTTTTTGTAGCAGGAGTTCTTTCGTGCTTTCCTTAGCAAAATGTCCGGTTCCCCTTCGCGTGACAAGGGCAAGACCTACCTTCCTCAGGAATCGTCGAGCGACCCCGACTTGTCCTCTGATCTGGGGGAGGACCTTGTGGCTAGCCGGAAGAAGGCTAGGAGGAACTTGGGCCCTTCTTCGGGCTCCCCCCCCCCTTCGCCTTTCCTCTTTGCCTATGGGGGATAAGTCGTCTCGGTCCCGCGTCGCCAAAGAGTGGTCTTTTTTCTCGCGGGCCTATCACCAGGGGATGGAGTTGCGCGATCGTGTTTCGAAGATGGGTAAGGAGATCGAGGACCTGAAGCGGGAGAACGAGGCTTTGCAGAAGAAAGTTCTCTTTCTCACTGAGCAGTTGTTTGAATATGAGGTGGACCCTCTGCTGGAGAGCTCCTGGGAGGAAGCGGGGAACTCTTCGGGGGAGGAGTACTCTTCGGATTAGTTCCCGGCCTTTCCTGTTTACGGATTTATCTTTCTGCCCCTTTCCTATGGGGGGGATTTTGGGGGCCTGCGTGCCTTTGCTTTTGTTTCTTGATTTCTCTTTTGTAGGCCGGTGGGGCCAGGAGGGTGTGAATGGGCAATCTTTATGAATTTGCGTCGTGCCTCTTTGCGTTGCTTTTCTCTTCTCTTTTTTTTTGTTTGACATAAATCGTTTTGATTGTGAGGACTTGCGACGTTCTGAACCTGCAAGGGATTCGGAGCTTTTTCCCGGTTCTTTTGATCTTCTTCCCCTGTTGAGCTCGCTCGCCATGGCCTCGCGCCGTGGTCACGTGCCTGGGCGCGGGTTTTTCCTTGGTGGGGCTGATGTTTTAGCCGTATGGGTGCATGGGCGACACACGGCAAGAGCTGAGGGCGGCGCCGTTTTTATGTCCCCTCATTTAAGACTACCTTTGGTCCCGTGGCTGTTCCAAGGGAGCAGGCCTGTTTACTAGGTCAAGGAATATCGTGATGATTATGAGGGCTTTGGAATGCGGGACGGCGTGCTGGTTCCTTCCCGACGAATAGCGGTGATGTTATGTGGCAATTGACACGCATGGGGTTTATAAGGGGCAAGTTCTTCTGCTTTGTACGCAGATTACTCTTTCGTCTCTTTTCCCATTTTTGCTTTCTTCTGGCCTTTCGTCAGGCTCGTCGGAGATGTCATCGTCGTTCCGGGGCCTCTCTATAAATGGCGGGGGAGAGTCGCTACCGAGGGGAGCCCTCCCCGTGGTCCCGTGACTGCCCCCAATGGGTTGGGGCCCCGGCAGATGATTCCTGGGAGGGACCCACCTCCAGGGTTTCCCCCACGCTTTTATCCTCCTCCCCCCTCTGAGAGGGAGTCTCACGAAGCTTTTGTTCACCGCAACCGTTCCTTCTTTTCCTACGTTCATCATAGGGAAATGGAGGTCTTCAGCCGGATGATCGACATGGATCGGGAGATTGCGGCCTTGCGTGCGGAGAACGATTTGCTGAGGAACCGGGTGAGGTGGTTGAATGACTAGAGGGCGACGGGCCTAGCAGATCCGGACTCGAAGAGCTCTTCAGAGGGGGAGCGTACTGAGGGGGAGCTTTCCGACATGGAGAACTCTTTCAGTGACCAGTCGCTTTAGGTTGGAGAGGGTGGAAATGTGGGGGACACTTGGAGGGGTTCCTTCCTTGTCCTCCCCTTCTTTCCTTGTTTTTTGGGGTCTTCGAGACCTGGGCCTGCTTGCGCCCTATCTTCTTTTGTCTTTGCTTGCCTTCCCCTTTTTGTAGGCCTGCGGGCCAAAGGAGAAATGGTTATGAATGGCTTCTCTTTGCATTTCGGGCTTGTATTTTGTACTTTCCTTTTATCTGCGCCGTGGCTGAGCCATTTGGGTTCTTCCATTGGGCGGATTTGTATGACGGGCCCTTGTGGTGGGTACCGAGCCTTTTTGCATGTGCTTGGGCTTTTTCCTATCTGGCGGGTTTGTCTGCCGGGCCCTGCGAAGGGTCCCGAGCCTTTTTGCGTGCACTTGGGTTTTTCCCATCTGGTGGGGATGTATGCCGGACCCTTGTGACGGGATCCGAGCCATTTCCTTATGAACGTGGTTTTTTCCATCTTGTGGAGATGTATGCCGAACCCTTGTGACGGGTTCCGAGCCTTTTCTTTATGGAAGTGGTTTTTTCCATCTTGTGGAGATGTATGCCGGACCCTTGTGACGGGTTCCGAGCCTTTTGCCATCGAACGTGGTTTTTGGATGGCTTGCTGGGGAAGTTACTTCGTGGGTAGGGGTAGAGACGTCCTTTCCGTATGGCGCTTCGACTTATGGCGGTTCCCTTGGGTTTCCCAATCGGCGCCATGTGTTCGTGTCCCATCGGATTTAGAAAGGGCGGGAGTTGAAACGACACGTGTCTAAACCCTAGCCCTTTTAAAGCCTTTTTGGGGATTTCATTCTTTACTTTATTGTTTCGTCTTCCTCGGGTGAACGGGTTTTCCTCCGCGGCGGTTTTTTCACGCGTTGCTTATTCACCAAACTTCTTCCGGTGAGTTCCGTGTCTTTTATTTCATCCGCGATTTGATAGTTTACGATGTCTGTTGCGACTGTACCTCAGAGCCCTTCTTCTGGGTCGGTGGAGGTGGTGGAGAGGGTTCTGCCAAGAAAAAGGAGGCGGTTATCTTTAGAGGGTGGGGGCGTCGTCTCTGAGGATGTACAACAGCCCACGGAGTTGAGAGATAGCTCCGGGGCCTCTGGGTCATCGGTGGGGGCCGCTCCCTCGGAGTCTCTGGCTCGTGAGGCGGAGGCTGGGGATATTCGGTCTGGTGCCGTTATTTGCCCCGGTCGGGTGGCGTGTTTCAGGAACACTTTGGGAGAAGGGGCGGCTGAGAAAATTAGGAGGGAGTTCCACATTCCCGATGACTATGGGATTAGGGTTCCTTCCTTTGTAGAGAGCGTTTGTGGGGGTACTACTGAGGAAGAGGTAGCTTCCTACGTTGAGGCTTTTCGGGCGGGGGTTAAGTTCCCACTGTTGGGCATTATAGTAGAGGCCCTTGAGTTTTACCGGGTGGCTCCCTCCCAACTGGCGCCTAACAGTTTGCGTACTCTCTTGGCCTTTGTGGCTAAGGCGGGCCTTCGCAGGGTTGAACCTACCCTTCCGCTGCTCCGGACCTGTGTTGCCCTTAGCCCGTTGGTGAAGGGGGAGGACAACTGGTTATATCTGACCCAGCGTCCTCAGGTGAAAATGGCGGCGAACTTGCCTTCCTCCATCAAAAGGTGGAAGGAGGAGTATGTGTTCATCACCCCTCCGGCGGACGCTGGCTGGGGCTTTCCTCGCTCTTGGAGGCGCTCCGTTGAGTGGCGAAGGAAGTCCCTCCCCGACGAGTCTGACTATAGCAAGTTTGACTTGGGGAAGCTCGCCTCCAGGGAGGCCATCGATGTTTCTGAGTTTAAATGGGAGAGGAGTCTGAAAAGGCTTGGCTTGATGGGAGCTGGGGAGAAGAGGGCCCGTTGTGCGGGCGAGGGAATGGGGGAGAGCTCCGCCAGTCCTCGTGGTGAGCCCCTCCCCTCTTTCTCTCTCTATTTCTCCTAAAAAAATTTTTTTTTTTTTTTTTGTTGCCTTCCCTTGTTCTGAGCAGTTGTTGTTCTCCCGTTTTTTTTTTTGGCAGGAGGTATGTCTTCTTCTGGTGACGGTGGGAAGGGAAAAGGGGTAGCGGTGGCGACGAAGGGTCTAACGAGTCAGACGAAGATCCCTTCTGATTTCATGGCCGCGGACAGACTGGGCCGGTCTCAGGCGAGACTCGCGGCATCCGTGCCTTCTAGCCCCCCTGTTCGAGCGGTCGGAGAAAAAGGGGCGGCTGGGCTTTCTCCTTTGGAGTCGGAGCCGTCCGCCAAGAGGGCTGCCTCTTCTGGCGCTCGACAGGGGGACGCCATTCGTGTGGCGCACCCTCCTGTCTTTGCGGAGGATGTGCCAAGTCGACTGGAGGGTGCGGCTATGACCAAACTTCTTTTGGAACGAGTGGTGCTTCCTCCGCAGAGCTTCCAGGTGCGAGGAGAGCTGTTTAAGCCTGACTGGAGGATCGGCGTCGAGGATAGCATTCTTGCGAATCCCCGGGTCGGGGTGGAGCTCGGGGTGACGACCGCCCTTCCTGGCGACGAGGCTGAGTTGGAGGGCTATGATCGCAGGGCCCTTGGGGCTCAGTATTTTCAATCGACATCTTGCGTAAGTGCCGGGCAGCCGGTTTTCTGTTCGCACGTTTCTCTTTTGGGTACGTTGGAAATTTTCTGATAGGTTGCTTTTGCAGTCCCAGAGCTACGCCAGGAAGATGGTGCAGTGCCTGCTCGAGGATGAGGCTGAGATAAGTGCCTTTGCGGAGCGAAACCGGCGGCTAAGTGAGGATTTGGACAGAGCCCGGGCGGAGAGAACGACCTTTGATGATACTGTCGCTCTGCTTCGGGAAGACCTCCGGAAAACCATGGAGGGGAGAAGTCGTGCGTCAGACAAATTGGCGGTGTCTCAGCGAACGCACGCCCGGGAGCTGGCGAAGGCGCGGGAGGAGTGGCGTGGTTCAGAGGAGTTCCTTAAGGCTGCGGCTGCGTTCAATGTGGATGTTGAGATTGATGCTTTTGCCGAATGCCGGCGGCGTGTCCACGAGGTTGATCCTTCCTTTCCCCTGGACAAACTGATGCACGAGGCTGAGGTCGATCCTCCGTCGGTATCGGCAGAAGCACCGGAGTTGGCTGATGAGGAGGTGGCTGCTCTGGTGGATCCTGTAGTTAGCGAGACTTCTGAGCGGGCTTAGTGATGCCAGGATGTCTTTTGGGTCTTATAATTTACTTTGCTTGTGGGTCTCTAATAACTTTTGAATTATCCTTCTTCTTCTCTTTTCTGCTTTCTTCTTTTACCTTTATATACACGGTGCGCTCCGGGTTATTCGAGTTTTTTGAATTTAATCTGGTCGTCGAGAATGTTCCTGGTGCACCCCGAGGGGTGTCTTTTTGTGGAAGGACTATCTTCCCCTTGAGTGATCAGTTCGGGGTTAATGGGTCCCGCCTGCCTTTTTAGGGGGAGATCTTTTCTTCATGGGAAGCGTTTTAGGGTATTCTCGGGGGGATCGGCCCCGATGCTACCTCTGTCTCGCTCCCTGTCTTCTTTCGGGTCCCTCGCTTATCATGGGCTGGAAAGTGGAGATACGTATGTTTTTAAGTAGAAACGCTATTCCTTTGATTTGTTTAAGGAGAAAGATACATCTTTGCTTCTAAAGACACAAAAAAAAGAAACAAACAAACATTCGTCATGCTTTTAAAGGAAAACACTGAGCTTACCCTGTTCTTTTACTGGTAAAATTTTCGGAGGTTGTCCATGCTCCAACTTCGAGGGACTGGGGTCCCGTCGACACGTTCTAGTTGGTAGGCCCCGGGGCGGAGTGCTCGAACGATCCTGTATTAGGTACGAGTTTTCTGGTGTTGCGGGGGTCGGATACGGCCGTACGCCGTAGTACGAGGTCTCCGGGTTTTACCGAGCGCTTCCTTACCCGGGCGTTGTAGTATCGCGCCACCTTTTGCTGGTAGGAGGCGGTTCGGAGAAGGGCTTGTTCTCTTTTTTCGAGCACGAGATTGAGGGTGTTCCGGAGGAGCTCGGAATTTCCTTGTTCGTCATAATTCGCGGTGCAGAAACTGGGGAGGCCAATTTCCAAAGAAATGACCGCTTCGGCCCCGAAGGTCAAACTAAAAGGGGATTCTCTGGTCGCGGTCCGCGGCGTCATTCGATAGGTCCATAGGACGCTAGGCAGCGCTTCTACCAGTCTTTCCCAGCTTCTCCTAGTCGCTTCTTGAGGCTCTGAAGCAAGATCCTGTTAGTTACCTCTACCTGCCCATTGGCCTGTGGGTGTGCTATGGAGGCGAAACGGTGTTCGATGCTTAGGTTTTTGCGGAATTTGCCAAATTCGGCGCTTGCGAACTGGGGACCGTTGTCCGTTACGAGTGTCTTTGGGATGCCGAAGCGGCAAACTACGTCGTGGTAGAAGAACTTCTCTGTTGCTTTCGAATTGGGTTTTGCCACGGCTTTAACCTCGACCCATTTGGTGAAGTAGTCGATAGCGACGTACAACATGGTATGCCCCCCGGGGGCTTTCGGGAAGGGTCCGAGTAAGTCCATGCCCCACATGGCGAAAGGCAGGGGTCCTGCTATAGCGGTATATGGTGTGGCCGGTTGGTGGGGGGTAGTCGCGTACCTTTGGCATGGGCTGCATTTTTTGACGAACTCCTTGGCGTCCCTGAGGATTGTAGGCCAGAAGTAGCCGTGCCTTACGATTTTCTGAGCCAGGGTTCTTCCGCCCCCGTGGTCTCCACAGATCCCTTCATGTACTTCTCGCAGGGCGTAGTCTGATTCGGAGGGCACCAGGCACCGGAGGTACGGCCATGTGTATGACCGTTTGTAGAGCCTGGGCCCGTGGACCACGTAGTGGGCAGCTCTTGCAGTTAGGCGTCGGGCTTCTAGCTTGTCTGCGGGTAGTATACCGTCTTTCAGGTATCATATGATGGGGTCCATCCAGTTTGGTCCAGGTGGGATTTCCAAGACTTGCACTTCGTCGATGGGTGGGGCAGAATTTCTTTGAGCACGGTACCGAAGTCATGGGTCTCTTCGGCGGCCATCCTTGATAATGCGTCTGCTCGGTTGTTCATGTCCCGAGGTACTTGGAGGATCTCTACCCCTCCCATTCCCTGCAGCTTTTCTTTTACCTTCTGGAGGTATTTCTTCATTCTGGGGCCCTTGGCTTCGTATATGCCGTTCACTTGGTTGACGATGAGCTGGGAATCACTATGGACTTTTAACTTTCCTGCGCCGAGCTCCGTGGCTAGACTTAGTCCTGCCAGCAAGGCTTCGTATTCAGCCTCGTTGTTGGAAGCTTTGAAATCTAACCTGATGGCGTTTTCCAGTGTGAATCCTTCTGGGCCGTGGAGGACCACCCCCGCCCCGTGCCCTTTTGGGCCTGCTGAGCCGTCAACGTGCAGGGTCCAATGAACCTCGTCGCTTTGTTCCGCCACGTTTTTGCTAGCCGCCTCTTTGGGGGGGCCGTCGCCATTTTCCGTTGTTGCTGTTTCCTCGGCCAGGGCCGTGGATTCCACTATAAAGTCAACGAGGGCCTGGGATTTAATGGCTGGTCTCGGGTGGACTTGTATGTCAAACTCTCCCAACTCGACGGCCCAGCTGACCATCCTACCCGAGGTTTCTGGCTTCTGGAGAATTTTCCTCAGGGGTTGGTCGGTGAGGAGCACAATGGGGTGGGCCTGGAAGTAGGGGCGGAGCTTTCGAGCTGCGCTGACAACTGCGAGGGCGAATTTCTCTATGTTCAGGTACCGGATTTCTGCACCGTGGAGAGTCTTGCTCACGTAGTACACCGGGTGTTCCTTTTTGTCGCTTTGTTTGGCCAACACCGCACTCATTACCGTGGGGCTGACGGCCAGGTATAAAAATAGCTCTTCCCCCGGCTCGGGTTTGGCGAGTACGGGCGGTGTCTGAAGGTATTGCTTCAAGGAGTTGAAGGCCTCTTGGCAGGCCAGGGTCCATTCGAACTCCCGTATGTTTTTTAATTGTTTGAAGAAAGGTTTGCATCTTTCTGCTGATTTGGGCATGAATCGGCCGAGAGCCGTGATTCGTCCTACAAGCCTCTGTACTTCTACCGCTGTTGCCGGGGGTTCCATATCTAGGATGGCTTGGATCTTTTCGGGGTTGGCCTCGATCCCTCTCTGGCTGACCATGAAACCCAAGAATTTTCCGGAAGTTACCCCGAAGGCACATTTCGCGGGGTTGAGCTTCATTCGGGCTCGTCGTAGGGTGCTGAAAGTTTCCTGAAGGTCGGAGATGTGGTTGGAGGCTTCCGGACTTTTCACCAGCATATCGTCGACATACACCTCTACGTTTCTTCCGATTTGTGCTTGGAACAGCTTATTTACGAGTCGCTGGTAGGTGGCGCCCGCGTTTTTCAGACCGAAGGGCATAACAGTATAGCAGTAGACGCCCTGGTCGGTGATGAACGCCATTTTCGGGATGTCTGGCTCGTGCATTTTGACCTGATTGTAGCCTGAGAACGCATCCAAGAAGGTTAGAAGTTCGTGTCCGGATGTGGCGTCGATGAGTTGGTCTATGCGCGGCAGGGGGTAGGGGTCCTTTGGGCAGGCCCTGTTTAGGTCTGTGAAGTCTATACAGGCCCGCCAACCTCCGCTAGCTTTCTTGACCATGACGACGTTCGACAGCCACTCGGGGTACCGGATTTCTCTGATGAAACCGGCTTGTAGTAGTTTTTCCACTTCAGCCTTTATGTGAGTTTGACGCTCTATTGCGAAGTTCCTTTTTTTTTCTGTCGGACGGGTTTAAGGGCTGGGTTCACATTTAACTTGTGAACGGCCAGTTCCTTCGGTATCCCGGGCATGTCCTTAGCAGACCATGCGAACATGTCTTGGTTTGTTCTGAGGAAGTCGATCATTTGGTCTCGCAGGGGGCCTTTTAGCAGGGAGCTGATCCGGACTTGTCTCTCCGGCTGATCTTTGGCTAGGGGGATGGAGTCTAGCTCCTCGGCGGGCTCTCCTTTGACTGTGCGGGCCCGCTGGCGAGGATCTTCGCTATCGATCATGAAAGTTTTGGCCGGGGCGTTGGTTCCTCTCAGGCTTGCGGCGTAGCACTGGCGTGCTATCATCTGCTGTCCCCGGACCTCCCCTACCCCGGTCGGAGTGGAGAATTTCATCTTGAGGTGGGGGGTGGAGACTACTGCTCCCAAATCTCTTAGAGCAGGGCGTCCAATGATGGCGCTGTAAGTGAATGGTATATCTACGACCAGGAAGGTGGTCAGGATGGTTTTTTGGAGGGGGTATGCCCCGAAAGTTACGGGTAAGTCGATCTTGCCGTCGACCCATACGGACGCGCCGGAGAAACCGTAGATAGAGTATTCCGCAGGTCCCAGCCTTTCTCTGCCCAGTTTCATTTCTTCGAAAGTCTCGAGGTGTAGCACGTTGACGGAACTTCCTGTGTCTACTAGGATTTTTCCTATATCGAAGTTGGTGACGACCAGTCTGATGACCAGTGCGTCGTCGTGCGGGACTTGCAGTCCGTCGAGGTCTTCGTTGGAAAAAAGTGATGATCTGGTCTTGGAGGGGTGGATCTGTTCGGGCCTTTTTGGAAGGCATATCCATGGAGAATATTCGTTCCGCGTATGCCCGCCGGCCGGCGGTTGTCGGCCCTCCCGCTGCTGGCCCGCCTGTGATGATATTGATTTTTCCGATAATGGTGGGTGGCTGTTCGCGGGTCTGCGGTTGTTCGGGGGGCTCCTCTTTCTAAGGGCGCTGGTGGCGGCGTGCGTCGTGTCTGCTTTGGGATCGTCGTCTGCTCCTTGAGCGATGCCTGCTAGGGGATCGACGTCGGCTTGTGGATCGGCGACGGTTGTTGGACCGGCGTCCATTGGGTGACCGATGCCTACCCCTGGGCTCGTTGGAGGGACGCTGGACCTCGCACGAGCTTTCGTCAGGGCTCCTGAGGTATTGGTTTAGGTGCCCTTCTTCGGCCAACTTTTCCAGTTGGAGGCGGAGGTGGAAGCAATGGTCAGTTTCGTGGCCGTGGTCCCCGTGGAATTCGCAGAATTTTCGGGCGGACCTCTTCTTTGGGTCTGTGGCCATTCTCTTGGGGGGGTCAGGAGACCCTGATCCCTGATGGCCAGTAGAACGTGGGAGAGGGGGAACTTTAGCGGGGCGATTCCCAGTCTCTCGAAGACGGGGACGGGGTTTCTGCCCGCCTGCCTCTCGTCGGCACGTGGCCTTATGGGCCTTCGGCCGTCGTTTTTTCTTTCGTCGGGGCCGGGCTGATTCTGCTCTCGAGCGCAGGCTACTTCTGCTCGCACGAATTTATCAGCCTTGGATTCAAGTTCCTGTAGGTCCCGTGGTGGCTTGACGGTGAGGTACAGCTTGAGATTCGGATCGGTGGTGGCATGCTTTAGTGTGGCGACCGCGATTTGGACGTCCATGTTAGAAAGTTGGGCTAATTCGGCGTTGAATTTCAACATGAAGTCCCTCAGGGTCTCGTTTCTTCCTTGCCGGAGGGCTAAGAGGGCATCTGCTGGATCATGGCGGAGGCGGTTGTTGGCAAATCGTGCGCTGAACTTCCTTCCGAATTCGTGGAAGGATGCGATGGAGTCGAGCTCCAATCTCATGTACCAGTCCTTGGCGGTTTTCCTTAGTAGGGACGCGAAGGCTCTGCACATGAATCCGTCCGACGCGCCCCGGAGCGTCATTACCCTTTTGAAGGTTTGGAGGAACTCGAGGGGGTCTGTGCTTCCATCGTACAGACCAAAGCGGGAGAGATCCGTGCCTGCTTCTGCTGGGGTTTTTAAGACCTCCGAGGTTAATGGGGATGTCGTCTCCCTTTCCCATTCATCGAGGATGCCGTAGGCATAGGGCTTTTTCATTTCTAGCTTTACCTCCCGGATCTGTCTCTGTAGGTCAGCTATCGGATCCACGCCGGGCGGTGGTGCTGAGGTGGCCACTTCTTCCACCCGAGCCAGGGGCGGTTCCTGGAGGCGGGTAGCTTGGACAGGGGGAGCGCAGCTGTTTGCAGCCTGCCTCCCGCTGTCTCGTTGGTGTCCCCTAGTTGCAGGGGGCAGAGGGCTATTTGCTGATGGGGACGGGGTCCGGGGAGTCGGTGTTCGCTTTCGCCGAGGATGGTGTTCCCCTGGTTGTTCCTCGTTGCCTTCGTCACAGGCCTCTGTCAGGTCCTGTGTTATTGGGGGCCTGTCCGAGGCCGGAGGAGGCAACCGTTGGAGTAGTTCTCGGCGAAGTTCGTTGAACATCTCCATGGTGGGGACCATCTGTGGCGTGCTAGAAGAGGGCTGGGGTTGGCCCGAGGGCGGTGAGTTGGGTTCGTGGGAGGTTGAGGTGCTGGTTCACGCGCGTTGAACCTGGCTTCGGGTCATTACCCCTATTTCTTGCTGTTGGGTGTGGTTTCTCATTGCCATAAGGCGTTCAGTACTCGACGAGGGTCCCACGGATGGCGCCAATATGATGGCGTTTGAATCCGGGTCTGCGATCGCACGGTCGGTAGAGGGCCTCCGCGGGGTCTGCAATCACAAACAAAGGGGGCCAGGGGGTCCGGGGTGGGTCCCGGACGACCACTTCGACACCCAAGTCAGATCCTTCGACCAATCAATATAAAGGACAGCGAGAAGAGGAAGGGGTTTGATCAGGGTTACCAGGACCAGGACGCGGGTTCTTTTCTGGGTGGGGGTGAGTGGATCGGAGGGGACTGGCAGGGAGGGTGGGATCAAGTCCCTAATCTCCTCTGTCGTTGCCTCGCCTCTATTTCTGGTTGCTTTTTGTGGAATTGAGGATGGGGGTAACCTTTTGGAGGATTGGCCGCCTCTTTCTTCTTTTCTTCCTCCCCTTTTAAAGGGAGGCGGGCAGACCTTTTCATCATTATAGAAGGAGAACTATCTTTTGTGAGATTGGGCCGTTTCCCTGCTTCGCCGGCGCGCATGCTTTTCTGGTTGCTTTCCTTCCATATTGTGATGATGAGGGTTGGATGGCGGGGAAACGACACGTGTTGGGACCGTATGGTCTTGCCATTTTCCCACACCTTCCTTCATGATGATCTGCTTTATCTGTGCATGGGCGACACGTGGCGACATCTGGGGGCGACGCAGTATTTGTACCCTATCACGATGAATAAGAATTTTTGTCGACAATTAGACCAAAAATCGCTTGGCTAATTATCCGGATTATTTCATTGTGTATTGATGAATAGATTTTTTTCTCGACAATTAGACAAAAAATCGCTTGGCTAATTGTTAGGATTGCTTTATTGCTTATTGATTGGATGAGGATTTTTCTCTCGATAATTAGACAAAAAATCGTTCTGCTAATTGTTATGATTGTTTTATTGTTTGTTGATGAATAAGGATTTTTCTCGACAATTAAACAAAAAATCGCCCGGCTAATTGTCAGGATTATTTCATTGGGTTTATTAATTATGGGCGATAGCTATACAGACCATTGCTGCAAATCCATCTATACTAGCTATCCGAGTAATCCTAACTCCTCTCTTTCAAGGTAGCAGATCACCCTAGATTTATATGGTCCCGTGGAAAGGCTCCATATAAATCCGTACTGATATACATGACTCCTAATTCATTAGGTAGCAGTACATTCCGAAATGATAATTAGACAAGCCAAAATTTGGCATTTCATTGTCTAATTACCTGGACGATGATTAGACAGGTCACTACTTGACATTTCACTGTCTATCATCTCGGGCGAAGGAAGAAAATACCAGACTCCAAAACACGGAGCTAACTTTCACTTGTAATTTCTTACTTCTTTCTTCTTTTTCCTTTAAAACCTTCTCAAATGATTGAAGAAAAATACCAGATTCCAAAACTTAGAACTATTGGTAATTTCTTACCCTATTAAAACCTTTTCAAATGATTGAAGAAAAATACTGGACTCCGAAACTCGGAGCCATTGCCAACTTCTTACTCTATTAGAAACATTTTCAAATGATTGAAGAAATATGTCAGACTCTAAAAATCGGACCTATTGTCAATTTCTTTCTCTATTAAAATCTTTTTAAATGATTGAAGAAAAAATGCCAGACTAAAAAAATCGGAGTTATTGGCAATTTCTTACTCTATTAAAATATTTTCAAATGGTTGAAGAAAATGCCAGACTCAAAAAATCAGAGTTATTGGCAATTTCTTATTCTATTAAAACCTTTTCAAATGGTTGAAGAAAAACACAAGACTCCAAAACACGGACTATAGCAATTTCTTTCTTTATTAAAACTTTTTAAAATGGTTGAAAAATTTGTCAACTTCGATTGATTTCACTGATGGATTAGTCATCTCTTGCCGAGAGTAACTGGGGAATGCATGATCTTTGCCAAAGACCAGACTCAAGAAACT
Source organism: Tasmannia lanceolata (assembly GCF_043159265.1). Taxonomy (NCBI): domain Eukaryota; kingdom Viridiplantae; phylum Streptophyta; class Magnoliopsida; order Canellales; family Winteraceae; genus Tasmannia; species Tasmannia lanceolata. Next base: position 21,254,010 of record NW_027518689.1, on the reverse strand, counting down.
TGACATGGTTTTCGAGTATTGACTCTTTCAAACAGGTGAAAAGCATTCTGCTGATATTTGAAGATTGCATGAGTGAATTCTAAACTCCACTGAGGATTGGATTTTCTGAAACTTTAACTCTGACAGAAACAATTTAACCGAGGAGTTTGATTCAAAGAAGTGTGTTCAAGCTTCTCTTATCTCTATTTGATGAGAATAGCCATCTCAATTATCATTGTTTGATCGACATCTTTTATGACTTGATAGACCAAGTCATAAAAGATGCCCCTAGTATGAGTTTACTTCCGTGACAAGTTTCATTGGAGATCAAAACAGAAAAAGGTTGAACAAAAAAGCTTTCATTTATGAACACTTGGGATTATAAGGTTTTGACATGTACAGGAAATTGGTTCAGCTCAGGGTATTCCTTCCATCTCTGCTGACTGCTGATGTTTTGAACGGGCTTGAGAGCCTGCTATTTTTTGAACTCTAGTTTGCCTTACATTGTCCATAGGAGGCACTTCTTGCTTTTGATACCTGTCACCCCGGATTTGGGAGGGATACTAACTAAACATTACTTTGAAACTTGACCTCGACTCGACAAAGAAAATACTTTGACAAGCAAAGAACAAGGACTTTAACAAACACATGACTTGGACTCTAAGAGATACTGATTCTGCTTTTTAGCCTGATAAACATTTTAAGATGGTAAAAGCCTACCACTCTTAGAATCTTTTGAATACCATGTTTAAAGGTGTTTCATTCCTCTCTTTCGTATTTCTGCCATGGTTACTATCCCTTTGGATTGCTTAGTTTCAACCATCTTAGCTTAAAGAGTGCCAAAAGAAGTTTTGTTGATGCTTACTCAGACTCTGGAGTAATGCTAATGAAGAAATGAAAGTACAACTGGCTTTCAAAAGTTTTGTCCTTTTTTGAAGTGACTGCTATCACTAAATCGCCTTTTTAGGTTTTCGATTCGGCGGACCGTATGCCTTATCTTTTGCCTTGACTGCCTGCCTTTACAGGTTTTCCATTCAGCAGACTCTGCATCCTACTTTTTGCCTAAGCCGCCCTTTCGGCTTTTCAGCTTAGCAGTGAATGGCCTTATCTTTTGCTTGGACCGCCCTTTTGGGTTTTTCAATCTTGCGGGTCTAAGACGACATCATTTTTCTTTCTTTCTATTTCTCTATAAACCTGGGCCTAAACACACCATAAGGACTTTTAGGTGGGCTTAGGTTAAAAAAAAATTGAACTTTGCTAAGTTTGCCTATTTGGACCGAATCTGGACCCTTCAGACTGCCTACATATCTCCAAAGAAATAAGAATCAAGTCCGCATAGTTCGCCCACTTGGAGTTTAAAAGATTGTTGTTTTTTTTTCAAAAAGATCGACCGAACCTGAATTGATCAGGCTGCCTACGTACCCTATAGAAAGGGATCATGTCATAATGTAGTTCAAACTTCTTACTTTTTTAAAAAAAAATGCCCTAGTGTGGGTTTAACAAAGAAAAAGTTTTTTTTTGCTCAAAGAGTTTGCAAACGATTTTTAACATTTAGGGTTGTTGGTTTTGAAGCTTAAATTGTCCAAGGATAGCCCCCTGGTGTGCTTAAGCATAATACTTCTTTAACTGATCCAGGTTTGTAGGTTTAATTAATTTTTCTCCATTTTCATCGAAGAGTCTTACGGCTTTTCCCGGCAGACTAGTTTAGTCTAAACTTCCCTCTGTAATCAAATACCGGTGCCATGTAAGACTTCAAGATAAGATCTCCTGGCTTCAAGTCTCGGACATAGACTTTCTTGTTAAAGGCTCTTTCAATCCGTCTCTGATATCCCTGAACATGGTAGAGAGCTCTTAGTCTCTTCTCATTTATCATCTGCAATTCCTGATATCGGGCCTTTGCCCATTATGACTCTGGTAAGTTAGCCTCCATTAATACCCTTAAGGATGGGATTCTCAGCTTAATAAGGATGACTACTTCCATTCCATAAACTAAAGAGTACGGAGTTACACCTGTAGAGGATCTGATCGATGTCCTATAAGCCCATAAGGCATACGGGAGTTTGTGTTGGAAATATCAGAGGGGGGTGAAAACATCACAAAAAAGGGGAAGAGGGGAAATTTTTTCATGCCTTAAGCTTTACACCCTATTTATAAGTTTAGGGGGTATTTGCTGGTCATTTCGACCCATTTTGGCATGCCTTAAGCCTTACCCCCCATCGAAAGTGGGCATCACCTGAATGACATCATATTTCATAAGGTGCGAAAGTTCGTCTTCTAGTTTGTCTCAAAAAATGTGATTTTTCGTCTTTTATCGGTGAGTTTTGAATGTCCGTAACTCCTCCGATTGAATTCCGAATCACACAAGGTTAGATCCATTGGATTCCTCGTTCAGGGGAGTTTCCAATGAACCTAATATCGCGTGCTTTCGGGAAAACGAAGTGTCCTTTCGGTAAAAATGAAAGTTTCTAACCCAAAGTTAACTTACCGATTGGAGTGCCGTGTGAAAACAGATTTACAGGTTTATGCTGTAATAGGCGGGTGCTGTGTAAAAATAGGCGTTCGCTTGCTGAAAATGCAGGTGTTGTGTAAAAACAGGCTTTCTGGTTGTAAAAACAGCTTTCAGAAATCGTTTCTTTAGTAAATACCCTAAAGAGAGATTGAGAGAAACCGAACTAGTGCTCTGGGACTCGTCATAAGGTTCTTCCTCACGACACCTATCATTAGTACCATATTGACAAAATTGGGTGTCTACACAGCCTTGATGGGACACAAATACGGCGTCGTTCTCAGATATCGCCACGTGTCGCCCATGCACAAGGAGAACCTACCCATCATGAAGAAAGACGTTGGAAAATGATAAAGACCATGCAAACATGACACGCGTCATCGTTCAGGCCTCATCATCACAAACTATAGAAGGAGATGGCCGGCGAAGCCACGCGCCGGCAAGGCAGGGGACGGCCCAATCCTGCAAAGGAAGGCTTTCTCTCTATAATGATGAAAGGGGCAGCACGCCTCCCTTTAAAAGGGAGGGAAATGAAGAAGAGAAGGGATCCACATTTTTTTAGAAAGGACTTCCCCCATTCTCAGCTTCACAGAAAAGCAACCGGAAAAAGAGGCGAGGCAACAACAGAGGAGACTAGGAACGCAGTCCTACTCTCCCTTCTAGTCCCCTCCGACCTACTCATTCACACACCCAGAAAGGAGCCTACGCGTTGGCCCTGGTAACCCTGATCAAAACTGCTTTCCCTTCTCGCTGTCCTTTATATTGATTGGTCGAAGGATCTGACTTGGGTGTCGAAGTGGTCGTCCGGGACCCACTCCGAACCCCCCTGACCCCCTTTGTTTGTGATTGCAGACCCTGCGGAGGCCCTCTACCGACCGCGCGATCACCGACCCGGATTCAGACGCCATCATATTGGCGCCATCCGTGGGACTCGTCGAGTACTGAACGCCTTATGGCGATGATAAACCACACCCAACAACAAGAAACAAGGGTAATAACCAGGAGTCAGGCTCAGCACGCGCAAACCAACAGCTCAAGCTCCCGAGAGCCCAACTCACCACTCTCGGGCCGACACGAGCCCTCCTCTAGCACACCGCAAATGGTCCCCACCATGGAGATGTTCAACTAACTCCGCCGAGAACTACTCCAACGCTTGCCCCCTCCGGCCCAGGAGAGGCCCCTGACGACGCAGGACCAGACAGAAGCCTATGACGAAGGCAACGAGGAACAGCCAGGGGAGCGTCATCCCCGACCGAAGCGAGCACCGACTCGCCGGACGTCGTCCCCATCAGCGAATAGCCTTTGTCCCCCGCGGCTAGGGGACGCCAGCGAGACAGCGGGAAGCAGGCTACGCTAAGGCGCACTCCCCCTGTCCAAACTGCCTGCCTCCAAGAACCGCCCCTGGCTCGGGTGGAAGAAGTAGCAACCTCAGCGCAACCATCCAGCGTGGATCCCATAGCCGACCTGCAGAGGCAGATTCGAGAGGTAAAACTGGAAATGAAGAAGCCCTACGCCCATGGCATCCTTGACGAATGGGAAAGAGAAACGGCATCCCCATTCACCTCGGAAGTCTTAAAAACCCCTGCAGAAGCAGGCATAGACCTCTCCCGTTTTGGTCTGTACGACGGAAGCACTGACCCCCTCGAGTTCCTCCAAACCTTCAAAAGGGTAACGACGCTCCGAGGCGCGTCGGACGGATTAATGTGCAGAGCCTTCGCCTCCCTGTTAAGAAAGACCGCTAACGACTGGTACATGAGATTGGAGCCCGACTCCATCGCATCCTTCCACGAATTCGGGAGGAAGTTCAGCGCAAGATTCGCCAACAACCGCCTCCGCCATGATCCAGCGGACGCCCTCTTAGCCCTCCGGCAAGGAAGAAACGAGACCCTAAGAGACTTCATGTTAAAATTCAACGCCGAATTGGCCCAACTCTCTAACATGGACGTCCAAATAGCGGTCGTCACACTAAAGCATGCCACCACCGATCCGAATCTAAAGTTGCATCTCACCCTCAAGCCGCCACGGGACCTACAGGAACTTGAATCCAAGGCTGACAAGTTCGTACGGGCAGAAGAAGCCTGCGCCCGAGAGCGGAACCAGCCCGGCCCCGATGAAAGAAAAAACAACGACAGCCGAAGGATCCTGAGGCCGAGGGCCGAGGAGAAACAGGCAAGCCAGAACCCCATCCCCGTCTTCGAAAGACTGGGAAGCGCCCCGCTAAAGGTTCCCCTCTCCCATGTCCTACTAGCCATTAGAGATCAAGGTCTCCTTACCCCCCCCCAAAACGAATGGCCACAGACCCAAAGAAGCGGTCCGCCAAAAAGTTCTGCGAATTCCACGGGGATCACGGCCACGAAACTGACCATTGCTTCCACCTCCGCCTCCAGCTGGAAAAGCTGGCCGAGGAGGGCCACCTGAACCAATATCTCAGGAGCCCTGGCGAAAGTTCGCGCGAGGTCCAGCATCCACCCGACGAGCCCGGAAGCAGGCGTCGGTCACCCGATAGGCGCCGGTCCAACGGCCGCCGCCGATCCACTAGCCGGCACCGATCCCCGAGCAGGCATGGCGCACACCGCCATCAGCGCCCCCGGAAAGACGAGCCTCCCGAACAACCATAGGCCCGCTAACAGCCGCCTACCATCATAGGAAAAATCAATATCATCGCGGGAGGACCAGCAGTGGGAGGGCCGACAACAGCCAGTCGACGGGCCTATGCAGAGCGGGTGTTCTCCATGGATATGCCCTCCAAAAAGGCCCGAACGGATCCGCCCCGACAAGACCAGATCATTACTTTTTCCAACGAAGACCTCGACGGGCTACAGGTCCCGCACGACGACGCACTGGTCGTCAGACTAGTCGTCGCCAACTTCGACATAGGAAAAATTTTTGTCGACACAGGAAGCTCCGTCAACGTATTGCACCTCAGAACTTTTGAAGAGATGAAACTACGCAAAGAGGGGCTGGGACCCGCAGAGTATTCCATCTACGGGTTCTCTGGTGCGTCCGTACGGGTCGACGGCAAGATCGACTTACCCGTGACCTTTGGGACGTACCCCCTCCAAAAAACCATTCTGACCACCTTCATGTTCGTAGAGATACCATTCACTTACAGTGCCATCATTGGGTGCCCCGCTCTAAGAGATTTGGGGGCAGTGGTCTCCACCCCCACCTCAAGATGAAATTCCCCACTCCAACCGGAGTAGGGGAGGTCCGGGGACAGCAGATGATAGCACGCCAGTGCTACGCAGCGAGCCTAAGAGGAACCAATGCTCCTGCCGAAAACTTCACAATCGGTAGTGAAGACCCCCGGCAGCGGTCCCGCACAATCAGAGGAAAACCCGCCGAGGAGCTAGACTCCATCCCAATAGCCGAAGATCAGCTGGAGAGACAAGTCCGGATAAGTTCCCTACTGAAAGGCCCCCTGCGAGACCAGATGATCACCTTCCTCAGAGCAAACAAAGACATGTTCGCATGGTCCGCCAAGGACATGCCAGGGATACCCAAGGAGTTGGCCGTTCACAAGTTAAACGTGAACCCAGCCCTTAAACCCATCCGGCAAAAAAAGAGGAACTTCGCGGTAGAACGTCAAGCTCACATAAAGGCCGAAGTAGAGAAGCTGCTACAAGCCGGGTTCATTAGAGAAATCTGATACCCTGAGTGGCTGTCTAACGTCGTCATGGTAAAAAAAGCTAATGGAGGCTGGCGGGCCTGTATAGACTTCACAGACCTAAACCGGGCCTGTCCGAAGGACCCCTACCCCCTCCTGCACATAGACCAACTCATCGACGCCACATCCGGACACGAACTCCTCACCTTCTTGGATGCATTCTCGGATTACAATCAGGTGAAAATGCACGAGCTCGACATCCCAAAAGCAGCGTTCATTACCGATCAGGGCGTCTACTGTTACACCGTTATGCCCTTCGGGTTAAAAAATGCGGGCGCCACCTACCAGCGGCTCGTAAATAAGCTATTCCGCGCGCAAATCGGAAGAAACGTAGAAGTGTATCTAGACGACAGGCTGGTAAAAAGTCTGGAAGCCTCCAAGCACATCTCCGACCTTCAGGAAACTTTCAGCACTCTGCGGCGAGCCCGGATGAAGCTGAACCCCGCCAAATGCGCCTTCGGAGTATCTTCCGGAAAGTTCTTAGGGTTCATGGTTAGCCAGAGAGGGATCAAGGCCAACCCTGAAAAGATCCAGGCCATCCTAGACATGGAACCCCCGACAACAGCAGTAGAAGTACAAAGGCTCGTGGGTCGAATCACGGCCCTCGGCCAATTCATGCCAAAGTCGGCGGAGATATGCCAACCCTTCTTCAAACAACTGAAAAATATACAAGAATTCGAATGGACCCCGGACTGCCAAGAAGCATTCGACGCCCTGAAGCAATACCTTCAGACACCACCCGTACTCGCCAAACCCGAGCCGGGGGAGGAACTATTTCTATACCTAGCCATCAGCCCCACGGCGGTGAGTGCGGTATTGGCCAAGCAAACCGACAAGAAGGAATATCCGGTGTACTATGTGAGCAAGACTCTCCACGGTGCAGAGGTCCGGTACCTAAACATAGAGAAATTCGCCCTCGCAGTCGTCAGCGCCGCCCGGAAGCTCCACCCCTACTTCCAGGCTCACCCCATTGTGCTGCTAACCGACCAACCCCTGAGGAAAATTCTCCAAAAACCAGAGACCTCGGGCAGGATGGTAAGTTGGGCCGTCGAGTTGGGAGAATTCGACATACAAGTCCGCCCGAGGCCAGCTATCAAATCCCAAGCCCTCGCTGACTTTATAGTGGAATCCATGGCCCTGGCCACGGAGCCAGCAACACTGGAGAATGGCGAGGGCTCCACCAAACAGATGGCTAGCGAAGACGTTTCGCCAAGCTCAGCAGAACCGAGCGACGAGACCAACTGGACCCTGCACGTTGACGGCTCAGCAGGCAAAACAGGGCACGGGGTGGGAGTGGTCCTCCGCAGCCCAGAAGGATTCACACTGGAATACGCCCTCAGGCTAGATTTCAAAGCCTCCAACAACGAGGCTGAATACGAAGCCTTGCTAGCAGGACTAAGCCTAGCCGCAGAGCTTGGTGGGGAAAAGTTAAAAGTCCACAGCGACTCCCAGCTCGTCGTCAACCAGGTGAACGGAACATACGAAGCCAAGGGCTTCAGAATGAAGAGATACCTCCAGAAGGTAAAAGAAAAACTGCAATGAATGGGAGAGGTAGAAAGCCTCCAGGTACCGCGAGACATGAACAATCGAGCGGATGCATTGTCAAAAATGGCCGCCGAAGAGACCCATGACTTCGGCACCGTGCTCACAGAAATACTGCCCCACCCCAGCATCGACGAGGTGCAAGTTTTGGAGATTCCACGTGGACCAAACTAAATGGACCCCATCATGCGATACCTGAAAGACGGGATACTACCCGCGGATAAGCTAGAAGCCCGGCGCCTAACCGCAAGAGCCGCCCACTACGTGGTCCACGGGCCCAGGCTCTACAAACGGTCATACACATGGCCGTATCTCCGATGCCTGGTACCCTCTGAATCAGAGTACGCACTACGAGAAGTACATGAAGGAATCTGCGAAGATCACGGAGGCGGCAGGACTCTGGCTCAGAAAATCGTGAGGCACGGTTACTTCTGGCCTACAATCCTCACGGACGCCAAGGAGTTCGTAAAAAAATACAGCCCTTGCCAAAGGTACGCGACCACCCTCCGTCAACCGACCACACCATACACTGCGATGGCAGGGCCCCTGCTTTTCGCCATGTGGGGCATGGATCTACTCGGGCCTTTCCCGAAAGCCTCCGGGGGGTGTACGATGCTGTACGTTGCCATCGACTACTTCACCAAATGGGTCGAGGTTAAAGCCGTAGCAAAGCCCAATTCAAAAGCGACGGAGAACTTCTTTTATCAAGACGTAGTCTGCCGTTTTGGCATCCCAAAGACACTTGTAACAGACAACGGTCCCCAGTTCGCAAGTGCTGAATTCGGTAGATTCTGCGATAGCCTAAGCATCGAGCACCATTTCGCCTCTGTAGCACACCCGCAGGCCAACGGGCAGGTAGAGGTAACTAACAGGATCTTGCTTCAGAGCCTCAAGAAGCGATTGGGAGAAGCCTGGAAAAACTGGGTAGAGGCGCTCCCTAGCGTCCTCTGGGCCTATCGGACAACGCCGCGGACCGCAACTGGAGAATCCCCTTTTAGCTTGACCTTCGGAACCGAAGCGGTCATTCCGCTAGAAATCGGCCTCTCCAGCTTCCGCACGGAGAATTATGACGAAAAGGGAAACTCTGAACTCCTACGGAATACCCTCGACCTCGTACTCGAAAAAAGAGAGCAGGCCCTCCTCTGAACCGCCTCCTACCAGCAGAGGGTGGCACGGTACTACAACGCCCAAGTGAAAAAGCGCTCGGTAAAACCCGGAGACCTGGTACTACGACGGGCAGAGGTATCCGACCCCCGCAACGCCGGGAAGCTCGCACCTAAATGGGAAGGACCATACAGGGTCGTTCGAGCACTCCGCCCCGGGGCCTACCAGCTAGAACGCCTCGACGGGACCCCAGTCCCTCGCAGTTGGAGCATGGACAACCTCCGAGAGTTTTACCAGTAAAAAGATAGAGTAAGTCCCATGTTTTCCTTTAAAAATATGACGAGTGTTTTGTTTGTTTCATTTTTGTGTTTCTAGAAGCAAAGATGTATTTTCCTCCTTAACAAATCAATGGAATAGCGTTTCTACCTAAGCCATATGCATCTCCACTTTCCGGCCCATGATAAATAAGGGACCCGAAAGAAGACAGGGAGTGAGACAGAGGTATCACCGGGGCCGCCCCCCCCCCCCCCCAAAGATACCCTAAAACGCTCCCCATGAAAGACAGGGAGTGAGACAGAGGTAGCATCGGGACTAATCCCCCCGAGAATACCCTAAAACGCTTCCCATGAAAAAAAGACCCCCCTTTAAGGGGAGGCTGGACCCATTAACCCCGAACTGATCACTCGAGGGGAAGATAGTCCTTCCATAAAAAAGACGCCATGCGGGGTGCACTAGGAGTACCCTCGCCAACAAAAAATCACAACTCAAATAGCCCGAAGAGCAAAGAGCTCGCGGCACGTCATATATAAAGGAAAGAAAGATAGTTCAAATATTATTACAGACCAAATACGTCAATAACGCCAAAAAAAGAAAGAGCAAACTTCCCGAGGCATCCGAACATTACTGAGCCCCCTCAGAAGTCTCGGCAACTACAGGATCTGCCAAGACAGCCACCTCCTCCTCAGCCGATCCCGGCACTTCCACCGGTACCGCCGAAAGACCCTCCGGAGCTCCTCCCTCAGCCTCATGCATCAGCTTGCTAAGGGGGAAGGAAGGATCGACCTCGCGGACACGCCGCCGGCATTCAGCAAACGCATCTATCTCAACGCCGCGGCCTTGAAAAACTCCTCAGAGTCGCGCCATTCCTCCCGCCTTCGCCAGCTCCCGGACATGCGTTCGTCGAGCCACCGCCAATTTGTCCGCCGCACGGCTCCTCCCTTCCATGGTTCTCCGGAGGTCTTCCCGAAGTCGAGCGACAGTGTCATCAAAGGTCGCCTTCTCTGCCTGGGCTTTGTCCAAGTCCTCGCTCAAGTGCCGGACTCGCTCCTCAAAAGCACCTATCTCAGCCTCATCCTCGAGCAGGCACTGCACCATTCTCCTGGCATAGCTTTGGACTACAAAAGCAAGCCATCAGAAAATTTTCAACGCACAGTCTCAAAACAACAAAGAGAGAAAAGTACAATCAGAAAACCGGCCACCCGGTACTTACGCAAGATGTTGATTGAAAATACTGAGCCCCCAGGGCCCTACGATCAAAGCCCTCCAACTCAGCCTCGTCGCCAGGAAGAGCGGTCGTCACCCTTAGCTCCACCCCAACCTGGGGATTCGCGAGAACGCTATCCTCAACGCCAATCTTCCAGTCAGTTTAAACAGCTCCCCTCGCACCTGGAAGCTCTGCGGCGGAAGCTCCACCCATTCCAAAAGAAGCTTGGTCATAACCGTACCCTCCATCCGGCTTGGCGCATCCTCCGAAAAGGCAGGAGGACGCGCCGCACGACCAGCTTCCCCCTGTCGAGCGCCACAAGGGACAGCCCTCTTAGCAGAAGGCTCCGACTCCGGAGGAGAAGACCTAGCCGCCCCCTTTTCTCCGACCACACGACCAGAAGGGCTGGAAGGCACGGATGCTGGAAGCCTCGCTTGCGACTGACCCAGCCTGGCCGCGGCCATAAAATTAGAAGGGATCTTCTTGCGGGTCGCCAGACCCCTCGTCGCCGCTGCAACCCCTTTCCCCTTACCAGCGTCACCAGAAGAAGACATACCTCCTACAAAAAACAGGAGAACAACAACTGCTCAGAACAAAGGGGAACAACAACAAAAAGGGGGGGGGGGGGCTCACCGCGATAGCTGGCGGAACTCTCCCTCGTTCCCTCTCCCATACAACGGGCCCTCCCCTCCACAGCTTTCAGCAAACCGAGCCTCTTCAGGCCCTTCTCCCACCTAAACTCAGAAACGTCAATAGCCTCCCCAGAGGCGAGCTTTCCCAAGTCAAACTTGCTGTAATCAGACTCGTTGGGGAGGGACTTCCTTCGCCACTCAACGAAGCGCCTCCAAGAGCGAGGAAAGTCCCAGCCAACGTCCGAAGGAGGAGTAATGAACACATACTCCTCCTTCCACTTTTTGATGGAAGAAGGCAAGTTCACTGCAATCTTCACCTGAGGGCGCTGGGTCAGTTATAACCAGCTGTCCTCCCCCTTCACCAACGGGCTAAGGGCAACGCAGGCCCAGAGCAGGGGGAGGGTAGGCTGAACCTTGTAAAGACCCGCCTTGGCCACAAAAGCCAAGAGAGTGCGCCAACTATTAGGTGCCAGTTGGGAAGGGGCTACCCGGTAAAACTCAAGGGCCTCTACTATAATGCCCAAGAGCGGGAACCTAACCCCCGCCCGAAAAGCCTCCACATAGAAAGCTACCTCCTCCTCCGTGGTACCCTCACACACCCCCTCTGCAAAAGATGGAACCCTAATCCTGTAACCATCGGGAATGTGAAACTCCCTCTTGACCTTCTCCGCCGCCCCTTCTCCCAAGGTGTTCATGAAACACGTCACCCGACGAATAACGGCACCAGACCGGATGTCCCTAATCTCCGCCTCACGAGCAGAAGAAACTCGAGCAGGAGACTCTAGAGGAGCGGCCTCCACCAATGACCCAGAAGCCCTGGAGCTATCTCTCAACTCCGTAGGCTGCTGTACGTCTCGAGAGTCGCCGCCCCCTCCCTCCACAAACAACCGCCTCCTTTTTCTTGGCAGAACCCTCTCTACTACTTCTACCGACTCAGAAGAGGGACTATGAGGAGCAGTCACGACAGACATCGTAAGCTATCAAATGTCGGATGGGATAAAAGATACAGGACTCACCAGAAGAAGGTTGGTGAAGAGCAATACGTAGAAAAAACCGCCGCGGAAGAAAACCCGTTTCGCCCAAGGAAGACGAAGAAAGAAGATAAAGAATGAAATCCCCAAAAAGGCTTTAAAAAGGGCTAGGGTTTCGACACGCGTCGATTGATCTCCCTCCCTTTCTAATCCGATGGGACGTGCACACGTGGCGCCGATTGGGAAACTCAAGGGAACCGCCAAAAGTCGAAGCGCCATACTGAAAAGACATCGCTACCGCTACCGCTAAGTGACTTCCCCTGCAAGCCATCCCTAAATCCTCCTCACGTACGATGGCAAAAGGCTCGGAACCCTTCCCAAGGGCCCGGCATACAAATCCACAAGATGGAAAAGGCCACGTACGATGGCAAAAGGCTCAGAACCCTCGACAAGGGCCCCGCATGCAAATCCACAAGATGGAAAGGGCCACGTACGATGGCAAAGGGCTCGGGACCCTCGACAAGGGCCTGGCATACGAATTCACAAGATGGAAAAGGCCACGTACGATGGCAAAAGGCTCAGGACCCTCGACAAGGGCCCGGCATACGAATCCACAAGATGGAAAATACAGCATACGGCAATACCACCAAACAAAAAAATATATCAAGCACAGCGGAAAAGGCTCAGGTCGCACGGAAAGGCAAACATGCGAAAGGAAAGCAAACACAAGATACAAGTCATAAAAACAAGCAGAAAGGGCCCAAAAAAGAGCCATTCATAAACTACTTCCTTCTGGCCCACGGGCCTACAAAAGGGGGAAGTAAAAACAAAAAGGCACGTAGGCTCGGGCCCCCAAGGCCCCAACAAAAAGAGGCCTCCTCCAAAATCCTGTTCATCCCGCCACCTCCAGCTCAGAGCGACTGTCCGCTAAAAGAGTTTTTCGCATCGAAAAGCTCCTTATCACTCTGCGCCTCCTCCGAAGAGCTCCCCCAACGCTGATTCTCAGCAAACGGGTCTGGTCATTTAGCCAGCGCACCTGATTCCTCAACAAATCATTCTCCGCCCGCAAGGCCGCAATCTCCCGATCCATGTCAATCATCCGGCTGCAAACCGCCATTTCCCTACGATGGACATGGGAGAAGAACGACCGGTGGCGATGAACAAAAGCTTCATGGGACTCCCTCTCGTTAAGGGGAGGAAGGGGAGAGCGCGGGGAAAACCCTGGAGGCGGGTTCCTCTCAGGAATCGTTTGCCGGGGCCCCAACCCGTCGGGGTTAGTCTCGGGACTGCTGGGAGGACTCCCCTCGGTAGCAACTCTCCCCCCATCACTTATAGAGAGACCCTGGAAAGACGACGACATCTACGACCAGCCCGATGATAGGCCGAAAGAAAGCAAAAGAAGGGAAAAGAAACGAAAAGGTAATCTGCATACAAAGCAGAAGGACTCGCTCCTTATAAATCCTATGAAAGACCCATGGGCAGGAATTCGAAGCAACTCGCCTACACGTGTCGGTTGCCCATTTGGTGGCCAACCGGCACCACATAATGTCACCGCAGTTCCTCGGGAAGGAGCCGCCGGACGAAACGGCACGTCTTCTCTCACCCCAAGCCCCCATAAATGCTTTCGTCACGATATTCCTTAATCAGGTAAACAAGCCTGCCCCCTTGGACCAGTCAAAGGGCCAAAAGGTAGTTTTATGACGAGACATAAAAAACGACGTCGTTCTCAGCTTTTGCCGCGTGTCGTCCATACAACCACGCAGCCAAACCTCACCTCCTCAAAGCACCTCTGACTCTTCCCCACCAAAGGAGAGGGAGGGGCCCGGAGGCAGGAAAGCAAGCAGAAAGGGCCCAATCCCAATCCCACCAAAGAAAGACGCGCACCCAGGACCAGGGCCCCGACACGAGGCCACGACCCACGGACGCGGCCGGTGAAGGAAATTAAAAAGCGCAGGGAACGGGCTCGGAATCCCCCGCAGGTCCGGACTGACCGTCACAGGTCCTCACAACTAAGATAATTCATATCAAATAGATGGAGAAAACAACACAGAGAGCTACAGCTCGAATTCATAAAGATTACTCATTCACATCATCCTGGCCCACAAGCCTACAAAAAAGAAAGGGAAACAAGAAACAAAGCGCAGGACACGCAGGCCCCAAAATCCCCCACAGGAAAAGGGAAAGGCACGCAGAAAGACAGGAGAAACCAGAGACTAATCAGAGGAAGACTCCTCTCCCGAAGGATTCCCCTCCTCTTCCCAGGAGCTCTCCAGTAGGGGGTTCACCTCGTATTCAAACAACTGCTCATTGAGAAGGTGAACCTTCTTCTATAGAGCCTCGTTCTCCCACTTCAAGACCTTGATCTCCTTGCCCATCTTCAAAATACGGCCACTCAATTCTGTTCCCTGGTGATAGGCTCGGGAGAAAAAAGACCACTCCCTGGCGACACGGGATCGAGACGACTTGTCTTCCCTAGGCAAGGAGGAAAGGCGAAGGGGGGGAAGCCGGAGGAAGAACCTGGGTTCCTCCTAGCCTTCTTCCGACGAGCCGCAAGATCCTCCCCCGGATCGGAAGACAAGTCGGGGTCACTCGACGATTCCTGGAAGAGGCGAGCAAGCCCTAACTCGCGAAGGAAAACCAGACATGTTGTTGAAGAAGGCACGAAAGGACACCTACTACAAAGCGCCAGGGTAATCCCCCTTTTAAACTCAAGAAGGGAATCCTGGTGCCTTGAAACAAGGCAACCCATCTAACGATGCTACCGTTTCCCGGGGACGGCCGCCGGATAAAACGGCACGCCTCTTCGTACCCCGAAATCCTCGTAAATGCCCTCATCATGGCGTCACTCGAACAAAACGTTACTCCCTTGGCCCATTCAATGGACCAAAGGAGTAAGGGGGAGTTATGATGGGACACAAATACGGCGTCGTTCTCAGATATCGCCACGTGTCGCCCATGCACAAGGAGAACCTAGCCATCATGAAGAAAGACGTTGGAAAATGATAAAGACCATGCAAACATGACACGCGTCACCGTCCAGGCCTCATCATTACAAACTATGGAAGGAGATGGCCGGCGAAGCCACGCGGCCGGCAAGGCAGGGGACGGCCCAATCCTGCAAAGGCAGGCTTTCTCTCCATAATGATGAAAGGGGCCGCGCGCCTCCCTTTAAAAGGGAGGGAAAGGAAGAAGAGAAGGGATCCACATTTTTTAGAAAGGACTTCCCCCATTCTCAGCTTCACAGAAAAGCAACCGGAAAAAGAAGCGAGGCAACAACAGAGGAGACTAGGAACGCAGTCCTACTCTCCCTACTAGTCCCCTCCGACCTACTCATTCACACACCAAAAAAGGAGCCTGCGCGTTGGACCTGGTAACCCTGATCAAAACCCCTTCACCTTCTCGCTGTCCTTTATATTGATTGGTCGAAGGATCTGACTTGGGTGTCGAAGTGGTCGTCCGGGACCCACTCCGGACCCCCTGACCCCCTTTGTTTGTGATTGCAGACCCTGCGGAGGCCCTCTACCGACCGCGCGATCACCGATCCGGATTCAGACGCCATAAAGCCCCATATAGATTATTTTATTTTTGCAGCTGAACTAGTATGGTGCTGATGTGTCACCGGCTAAATGATAAAAATCTACCCAGAATATCCTGCATTTGCCCATCCAAACAGAGCCCCGAATGTAGAATTGGCTGGCTAGAGAGACTTCGGTGGAAGTTAGTCGCATTGAGTCACCCGACCCAAGTTCCAACCCGATGAGGTTCAACGCGACCCAGCTCTCGGGTTGGGTTGCCCGAGCCCTCAGCCCGACCCGAACTCAACCCTAACCCGACCCGTAAGATGCCCAACGTTTTGTCTGCTTGAACCCGACCCGAGTCCCACACATCTTAGTAATTTTGAAAAAATTGACAGCTGATTTTCGCGGTGTCAGAAATTCGCTTTCCGCCATTTAAAGTCGCTTATTCCGCTGCATTCCCCCTCTTCCGATTTTCAACCTTTTGTAATTTTAGTGAACTCGCAGAGAGCTTCGAAGCAGAAGAATAAAAGAGTGTCTTTAGGGTTAGGGTTTTGTTCTCTCCATCCATTTCTAATACAGAACACAGCATATAAGAAGAACAAGCCATTTCTAGGGTTTAGATCGAAGAACATCCAATTCATAGATTTCCCTAAAGAATGGTGTACCAAATGCAGCCTTATGGGATCCAATCGATGCTGAAAGAAGGGCACAAACATCTCTCCGGCCTCGACGAAGCCGTTCTAAAAAACATCGATGCTTGCAAGCAGCTTTCTGTTATCACTCTTACTTCCCTCGGACCCAATGGTGAGTTTTACAAAATTTACCTTTTTTTTTCTGATGCTTAAACCCTAAGTCAGGTTGAGTGATATTGATTTTTGACTTTGGAATCAACATTCATGTTTCGCTTATAACTGCACTGTGCTCTTAGACATGGCATTTGGACCTATGTTTCCAAGTTTTGACAGATTGCTGGGACCTCCTTTTCCATTTTTGTTGATCTGGGTTACTGTTGATTGTGTTTTCTAAACTGCTTATAATTTACTTGTTAATAGAAATGATTGTGTTTTAAAAGATGCGTGTAAGTTACTTGTTAAATTGCAACCTGAAATACACAAATTGCACCCAAAATGTGATTGGGTTGCTCAGTTATATAGGCTTTTGATGAGCACGGGTCTGCCTAATGAATATTTTTATTTGTTGAATGTGTTCCATCGGATATATTTTCTTGTTGTGTTGGGAAAGTTGATTTGTTTCCACGCGTCCACCTTTCCTATTTCAATTAGGTTTTCTAATTAAAGTGAGAAGGCAAAATGTGATAAAAGAGAGTGTTTCTCTCTTGAGAGGTGGCAGCAAGAGAAGGGTGCGGGAGGTGTGAGTGGGAGAGAAAGATAGAGGGAAAGAGAAAGAGAACGAGAGAGAGATTTCTCTTGGATTTTTTCTCGGGTTACTCTCATGTATGGTCTTGGTTGAGAAGTAAAGGAAGGGTTGCAGTTCACGGGTTAATCCCCTTCTAATCCTTGTATTTTGATTTCTCATAGTGAAGATCGTGTTATCGCCTATGGACGTAGGTATCTTGACTGAACCACATAAAATCTCGGTATTTATCTTGTGGCTTGTTTAATTTATATTTTTCTGTTTCTTTGTGCATGATTGGGTCAGATTTGCCATTCAGATTTTCTCAACTAATGGCATTAGAGCTATGGGTGCAGCGATTGTCGTTGAGGCCGGGTGGATCGCAGTTACAATTTTCGTCAGAGAGTAGACATTATCCGAGAGATTCTTGTTCGAGGTGGGGCTCTATAACGAGAAGTGCCAAGTGATATGAGATGACGATAAAGTTGAGTTGTACCTAATTTTACTTTCTCAGGTTTGATAGAAAGTGCAGTTTCTGGGAAGACATTGAGTCGAAGGTGGTAATCACTATTCGACTATGTCTGGTTGTATGGAAGAAGAAAAAGCTCCTAAATTATCCGAAAAATTGGAAAAGCTTTACATGTCAAACAGCTTGGTCAACTGATTGTATATGAGGTGACAATTGTACGTGCTGGAGATGTAGGAAGGCATGAATCTTCTATAGCACATTGCTATGTTCAACGGGCTTGTGGATCCGCTCCAAAAGGATGATGAAAATTTGAAGGAAGAAGACAAAACCCTTTTGCTTCTTACTTCACTTTCGGATTCTTATGAGAATCTAATAACTTTGTTGTATGGTAAGGATACAGTGAAGTATGAGATGCGGAAGAAACAAGTTTTTGATGGGAGTAAAAAGCATGAGCTGGTTGTTAATGGTGGGAATCAAAGAGGAAGGTCATCTGACAGAAGACCAGGGAAAGCCGGGTCAAGATCCAGGATCAGCGGAAAGGGTGTGCAATGTTATCATTGTAAGGAATAGGACCATAGCAAGCGGGATTGTCCGAACCGAGCTAACAAGTTAGACCATAGTGCTACAATTACGGTGGTGCTCATAACTGATGAGCAAAGAGAAATGGTTGGAGATGTCCTCACAGTCTCCAAATGTAATCACAATTCTCCTCATAATGTGTGGATTCTAGATTCAGGATGTTCTGTCATATATGCTCCATGAAGGAATATTTTGATACGTTTCATAAGATAAGGGCAGGTGTAATGAACTTGGGTGACGGGTCTACTTGTGACGTCACGATAATTAGGATGGCGAATTCAAGATGTTCAATGGATTGGTTCATACTTTAGGTGGTGTGGCGTATGTTCCAAAGTTACGGAAGATTCTAGTGTCGCTTGGCTGGTTGGACTCCTGGGGCTTCACGTATTCAGCTATATGTGGAGACATGGAAATCACAAATGGCTGTATATTTCAGACGAAAGGAGAGAAGTGTGACAGTTGTGTTGTCTGGTCGGGGACACGGTGACAAGTGTTCCCAAGATCTCGATGGATAGTCGGAAACAGAGTGGTGGTGTGTGCACATGTGGGGTACTAGGGCCTTTTTCATAATTAGTGTAGTGACGTGTTTCCATGTTGCAGATAATGGTGGAGGTGATAGTACCCACGATGATGAAGACGGACCGAGATCCCTCTCCAGGGTTGACTGGGTGAGTCAACGGGTTGGCAGCTCTGCACATGTGCATTGGCCGTGTTGATCGAGTTAGGTGGAGTCAGAACCTGGGTGATTTGGTGGTGTGTAACCGCTACTTCGGACGTCCAATGGTGCTTTGCGGCAACAAAGGACCGATGATGACGTCAACGGAAAATCTTCAGGTGGTTGGGAAACGAGCCAAGGTTAGATTGTTGTAAAGTTGCCTTGTTTTCACGCTTCCTTCTTTCCTATCTCAATTAGGTTTTCTAATTGAAGTGTGAAGGCAAAACGTGATAAAAAGAGAGGGAATTCCTCTCTTGGTAGGTGGTGGCAAGAGAAGGGTGTGGGAGGGAGAGAGAAAGAGTGAAGGAAAGAGAGAGAGAGAAAGAGAGAAAGAGAGAAAGGGTCTTCTCTTGGGTTTTTTCTTAGGTTACCCTCATGTACGGTCTTGGGAGATAAGCAAGGGAAATGATTGCGGTTTTCTAGTCCGTGGGTTAATCCCATTGTAATCCTTGTATTTTGATTTCTCGTAGTGAAGATTGTGTTCTCACCCGTCGACGTAGGCATCTTGGTTGAACCACATAAAATCTTGGTGTTTATCTGTCGCCCTCGTTCCGTATATGAGTTCTTTCGCATTTCTCGTATCATTCTTCGTGGATTAGCATCTCGAGGTCCTTTGATGGGCATAAAGAAATCGTCTTGGTAGCAACCACCAAACCAATAGAACAAAGGTTAGTCTGCAGCTGGTCCACAAGCAAGGTAAGTAGGTCCATTACCGGCCGGCTCCGGACCGAAAAGAAGCCTAGTAGTTCCCTCACGATTCTTGGCATTGGGCTAATCATCCCACATTGATGCGAATGCGATGCCACGATTCACTGGCACCTGTAACCTCTACCAATCTTTTTTTTTTGAAATGGAAATATATTAATATGAAGGAGGACGGAGAAGGGCCTCAAAGGAAACACAAAGAGGAAAAAAACTGAGACAAAAATAAGAAAAACCATCCAAGGCGTCACGGAGGAAGGAAGTCAAACTACTCCAAGACCTTCGTCGACACCCTAGACATAGCTAGAGAGTCTGCTTTAGAATTAGCAGACTTCCTTACATGATTAAAGATAATAGAAGCACCAAAAGTTAAATTGGCAATCTCCTCAAAATAAAACCAAAACCTCCATGGGGGGCCGCCGAACTCGACAACCATCTAATCACATTTTTTGAGTCCCCCTCCACTATGGTCTTGTTATAGAGATCCTTATCAATTCTTTTCATCCCTGTATACATCGCCCTAACTTCCGCCTCATTTGAGTCACAAACCCCAATTGGCCAAGAAAAGGACCACAAAACCTCTCCAAAAGAATCCCGACAAAGACCTCCAATGCTAGCCGGCCCCGGATTCCCCAAGCTAGATCCTTTCAAAATTGACTTTGAGAAGATCCAAAGGTGGAGGCTCCCACCTCTGAACAATCTTAGGACGTATTTCCTTTTCCATGCACACTATCTGCCACCCCTCCCATAAGTCAAAAGCCGATACAAATCTAAACATAGGAAGGCATTTTACCCACACTATGATTAAAGAAACTGCTTTAATATAGAGCCAATATGGAGATTTAGACTGACCATTAAAGACTCTTAAGTTTCTCTCGATTCATATAACCCACCATGTAGCTAGCAAATTCATACTCCATAACACCTTTCCTTTCTTTTTCCAAGGCACTAGCTCCCAGCTAAAGATTAAATCCCGAATTGACCACGGAAACACCCAACAAATCCCAAATCTCACAAGAATAAGGTTCCAAATTTCTCTGGAAAACATGCAATGAATGAGGAGATGGTTGATGGATTCCCCATATTCCAAGCATAAGGGACAATGATCCACTAAAACCATGCCCCGCCTTCGAAGAAAATCAAAAGTCTGGATACGACCATGGCATACCGACCAACCAAAAAAGCTAACCCTCAGAGGACAATGAAAGTTCCATACCTTAGCTGAAATGGAAGTTACACCGCAGGGCACTAGATGATGATAGAAGTATTTAATAGAAAAGAAGCCTGAAGAATCCCGAATCCATACTCTTTTATTTGACCCGGAACTTTTAATGTAGCATCAAGCAACTTCAAAAGCTGTGCCAACGAATCCAATTCTCTATCAAATAAATTTCTTCTAAACCTCGGAATCCATGACACCTTGATGCCCTCTCTTTCAAAACATTCACCTACTAACACCTCCTTTTGGGAGGCCACTGCAAACAAATCAAGGAACATACTCATTAGAGGCTCGCTTGAACACCATGCATCAACCCAAAATCTGATCCGATCCCCAGAATAGACTTTATATCTTATGCCATCATCGAAAGAGTGAGACACCCTTCTGATATCCCGCCACACGGTCAAAGATTTTTTAACATACAAGTCCTCTGATCCCCACTTTCTTGCCGAGAAACCGTACTTGCTCCCTTTCACTTTGACCTATAAAGATGATTCTTGCATGCCAAACCTCCATAACCACTTACCCAAAAGAGCATGGTTAAATTCTCTAACTCTTATAATACCCAACCCTCCATTCGTAAAAGGAAGACAAACTTTCTCCCATTTAAGTAATGGAAATCCTTTCTTATCTCCAGAGCCCCCCCAAAGAAACCTTTGCTGAATTGTTCAATCCTTAGGACCACACTAATGGGACATTTAAATAAAGAGAGGAAGTAGATTGGAATATTTCCCAACACCGCCTTAACAAGTGTTAATCTCCCCCCTTTAGATACTAAGTTCCTTTTCCATGTTTCTAATCATTTCTCAATTCTTCCAACAATCGGCTCCCATAGCGATTTGCTAGGTCTACCCACTCCCAAAGGAAGGCCGAGATAGGATGATGGCAGGACCTCCAACTGACAGCCAAGAATTTTTGCAAAGTCACAAGCGTCACTTTGGGAGGTGTTAACAAAATACAACCTAGATTTATAAAAATTAGATCTCTGACCAGTAATCATCTCATAGCATCTGAGAGTGGCTTTCATTCTGATCCGCTTCAGGAGTACAGAAAAGGAGAGTGTCGTCTGCAAACTGAAGCAATGATAATTCCACTCTGTCCCTGCCAATCTTAAACCCTTCAAAAAGACCAGATCTTATCCCTTTTTGCATTAGTCTGCTCAGGGTCTCCGCGATGATAACAAACAAGAAGGGAGATAGTGGATCTCCCTGTCTCAACTCTCTAGAAGATTGAAAGAACCCTCTAGGAGAACCATTAATAAGAATAGAGAACCAAGCCGATGAGATACAATTCCTAATCCAACTTCTCCACCGATCCCCAAACCCCATCCTCCCAAGGAGGTAGTCAAGGCAATCCCATTCTACCCTATCATACGCTTTCTCCATATCCAATTTACACAAAACTCCTCCTTCTCCTGATTTTAGGTAATAGTCAATGGCTACGTTAGCAATGAGAGAACGATCCAAGATTTGTCTTTTGCTAACAAACGCACTTTGACTATCCGAGATAATCAAAGGGAGAACAGTTTTCATTCGGTCCGCCAGTACTTTCGCCAATGTTTTGTAGAGACAACCCACCAAACTGATAGGGCGAAATTCCGAGGCCTTAGAGGCTTCCTTCACCTTGGGAATAAGAGTTATAAACGTAGCTCATGTTCCCTTATCTAGTACCAAGCCTTCATAAAATTCCTTAAAAATTTCACAATATCAGCTTTCACATAAGACCAACAAGCCTGGAAGAAGGCTAAGCAGAAGCCGTCAGGTCCTGGAGCCTAATCCTTCCCCAAAGAAAATAGCCCTCTCTCAATTTCCTCCTCCTCAAAAGGTCTTTCCAAACTCGAATTGATCTCCAAGGACAGATTACTAAATTCCACACCTTCTGTGATGGGACGAACCATCCTCCCTACTGGTCACTATATCGCCACTAACATCAAGCGACTCAATCCTATTCTTCTTCCTGCGGGCATTGGCCATTGCATGAAAATAGGCAGTGTTTTTGTCCCCTTCCCTCAACCAATTGACTCTAGATTTTTGACGCCGGGATTTTTCTTCCTGAAGAATCAAACTCTTATGTTCTTCCTTCATTCTTCCCAATTCATCCCACTCCTTGACAGCACCCAAGCCACACTCCTCAAGGGCTACAAGCTCCCTCATACGATTTTCAATCCATAATTTTCTCTCACCACTCTGAACTCTCCTTTCCCCAGCCCACTCTTTCAATTTTTTCTTCACAAACCGCAACTTGTGACCGATTACTACATCAGCTGCACCAACAGCACTGACAGAAGACCACCATTCTCCCATTCTGACAACCATATCAGGGAAACACAGCCAAGATAACTCAAATCTAAAAGGAGGAGGGCCCCATGATTCCAATCGAGGGTCAAGAAGCAAAGGGCAATGGTCAGACACAGAGTGAGGCAATGCTTTCTGAATAGCCTCAGGCAGTAAACCCAAACAACCATGACTAAGGAGAAATCAATCAATTCTACTTCTGCTTTGCCCTCGCGACCATGTGAAAGAAGCCCCTGATAGAGGCAAATCAACAAGCTCAAACTCTGCAATGAAATCTGCAAAAGTTGACATATTCTGATTTACATCCTGGTTCCCCTATCTCTCTCCAACTTCTCTAATTTCGTTGAAGTCGCTTCCAATACACCATGGGAAAGAACAAACATCTCTGACAGACCTCAGCTCTTCCCAAAGAATACCTTTCTCCATCGTAATAGTAGGACCATATACTCCAGAGAACAACCACATTGAATTATCAGCTGCTTTACATAGAGACATGGATAAAGAGAATCTGCCGTTCCAAACCTCTACTTTATGCCAAAAGTTTTCATCCCACACAACTAGAACCCCCCCCCCCCCCCCCCCGCCGAAGCTCCTCTGGAAGCCACAAAAACGAAGTCCCATTCCGAACTGAGCCCCATACTTCCAATAGAACTCCTATTTATTTCTTCTAATTTTGTCTCTTGAATACAGATGAATTAGGCTTAGTCTTTTTCACTATCTCTTTCACTTGAATTCTCTTTTCCTGAGAGCCCAGGCCATTGACATTCCATGAGACTATCTTCATGGGAAAACCAACTTTGAGCTCTTCCTCCCCTTTCTTCCAGTAGATAGCCTAGTGCAAGGCTCGGAAGCAACACCATTCTCATCCCCCCCATCGTAGCTGATGTCAGATTTTAGTCTATCTAACTCTCTACGCGTTCTTTTATTTTTCTCCTCAGACCGACTAACAGAACTAGCTTTATTATCAAATTCTCTCAGCTCTGCAGATTCTATTGCTGATCTCAGAACTTCACTTAAACCAGCATAAACCAGTCCCAGTCTTTTACCCACTTCCACTGTATGATCCACAAAAACTCAACCACTTCAGCTCGTGAACCTTCCCACTGCTTAGTGCTACACTGCCCACTGTTCGAATCATTAAAAGAGTATGGATTGGGAATTTCCAAGCTTTGGGAGACACCCGTAGAGGAAGGAGAACTAGTGCCCAGCTGAGTAACCTGCAAATCAAACAACGGTGAAGGAAAACCAAGACCAACTAGGGAAAACTCAGAATTCGTACCTTCAGTAACATGACCATCAGCAGAGTTAGTGAATGGAAATCCCTCACCAATAGAAGCGGGTATGATAGGGACGGGTATAGGAAAACAATCCACAGAGCGAGAATCCGGAGGAGCCAACAGATCATCGGGACTCTCTCTCTCGTACAGGTCACTTCTTCCCAGGGATGTGTCTCCGACACAATCTAAGACCCCCACCATATCTTTCCATCAGAGAAATGATGAGAAGCAGATCGATGTCGATCCAGTCTGTGTCGCTTGTTTAATTTCTTCGTTTCCCTATATTTGTGCATGATCGGATCTGATTTGTCTGGCGGGTTTTCTCAAGAAGTTGGTCTGAAGGCCAATGATCAGGTGGCTAGATCAGCCCACCGGTGAGGCTTTTGGACTATGGCCCATCCATGGTTAAACTCAGTGGATAACTGGTTGGTAGCTCTAAGTACGCCTCTGTAAGTTGGAAATTGGGGCTGACTACCACCTTTAGTAGCCCAATGACTGCTAAAGAGGGTGTTACTTATTACATTCTAATCTTAAAGATTGTTATTGCTGATCTTAATATGTTTGGATTTCAGCCTGATTTAATCTTTGTATAGCTTACCAAATGTAAAAAAAATTCAGAAATAATTTTTATGCATTTGTGCATTCATCTACCTCTGGTCGGCTTTTGGTTTATGGTGTAATCACAAATCACTTAGCTAGTAAATTAACTTATCCATACACAGATGCTATGCTAGCACTGACATGGATAGGAGGTGTCATTGCTGTTGGGAAATCTAGAAATGGTAGCTTGAGTGGAATTGTAAAAACATTGAGAACAGTGAAGGTTTTTCTTTCTTGGGTTCTGAGTATTTTGAGCGCGCTATGTGAGTTGTCATGGTTGCTTTTGTGGTTGTCTATTCTTCTCTTTCTTTTTTGGCGGGCTAGGTGGGAGAAGCCTGACACTGGTGGTTCTTTTGATGGTTGTTTAGATAAGCTTTGTCCTCAGAACTTTTATTGCTTGCTCTATGGCTCATAGAAGCAAAATGTGCTGTTTGATTTTCATTTTAAAGTCCCACTTCCATCATTTCTTGAATGTTATGGCTCGTTATTTTAGCCTATTATTTCTTGACCCCGGTTTCCTGACACTCTCCTCGGTATTGTTTTTACTTTATAAGGTGCTGGGTTTGTGATTGTCTACTTTGATGCATTTAGGTATGAACAAAATGGTCATCAATCATTTGGACAAGCTCTTTGTTACAAATGATGCTGCCACTATTGTGAATGAACTTGAGGTTCAACATCCCGCTGCCAAGATTTTGGTTTTAGCTGGCAAAGCACAGCAAGAGGAAATTGGAGATGGAGCTAATCTAACAATATCATTTGCTGGAGAGCTTCTCCAAAATGCAGAGGAGCTTATTAGGATGGGACTGCATCCGAGTGAAATCATTAGTGGCTACACAAAAGCAATCAATAAGGTTCCTTCTGTTCTCTGGACATCTGGAAAAACTGTATATTTCTGAGCCTTCTGTTCAAAATTGCTTTGTCCATATTCTGATCATTATTCAATCAATTATCAGACAATTGAACTTTTGGATGAGTTAGTAGAAAAGGGTTCGGAAACAATGGATGTGCGAAATAAGGATGAAGTGGTTACCAGAATGAAAGCCGCTGTTGCTAGCAAGCAATTTGGGCAAGAAGACATTTTATGTCCCCTTATTGCTGATGTGAGTGAATTGAATTTGTTTTTTTAATTTATGTATTTATTTACTATTTCTACTATCTTGCACCCAGGTCTCAATATATGCTCAAAATATGGATTGCTTTTGTGTTTCAGGTATGTATCCAGGTTTGCCCAAAGAACCCAACAAACTTCAATGTGGATAATGTCCGTGTTGCAAAGCTCCTAGGGGGAGGTCTGCACAATTGTTCAATAGTTCCTGGTATGGTTTTGAAACATGACTCTGTTGGGAGTATTAAACAAATGGAAAAGGCAAAGGTGTGCATTTCAAAATTTATTCTCATTCGTAAACCATTAATGCTTCCTTAACTGTTCTCTGGGTGTAGATTTCATAGGTTAGACTCATATGGTCGTCATTGATTTCAATTTTTGTAATTAGGTTGTCTGTTAAATTTCAAATTTGGTTGCTTTTGCTGGTTTTTATTCTTCTGGCATTTTCACATTGGATGCCATTTTTTCATTGAAAAGACTCAATTTGTCAGTGAATATGATTAGTGTATTTCAAGATTTTATATGATGAGTGCACGTGAAGTCTAGTATTTTTCAGAAAGTAAAGTGAGGCCCACTTCTTAGGATGATCCAAACCATTCATTTGATGGGCCACAACGTAAATTGGCAGTACCCCATAAATCATCTCCACGTGTAGAGTTTGCTAGGTAGTGATGGGACAATCACAAAGGATAAATCTTTACACACTACTAGTTCGTAGTTTCGTACTACTCTTGGGGAACACATTTATCTAGATTTTGTCTTGGATTTTTTGGTAACAATTTGACTTTCATTGTGGTAGGTACTTCTCAAAAAAAAGAAAAAAAAGTAAATTTCATTCCTTGTAAGATAGCCACAACTGCTGTACATGTAACTGATTTATTCTTTAAGCTGATATTACGCTTGTATGGGATGCCCTAGGCTAGTGTCTCAAATTGTGATGTTAAATTTGTCGGTCACTTTTGTGGACCCTTGTGAAAGAAGATGGAAACGAAGTTGCACTACTCTAGAGTGATCGTTTTATGGACTGATGGATAGATAAAGATTCCATGGACTGATGGATAGATAAAGATTGCAAATTGGGGTTTGGATGATTCACTACAATGTTTGGTTAGTGATCAGAAATACAGGGCACATGCCATTAGTCAAGGTGAATAAGATCGGTCTATGTGAGATATTCAAGTAGGTAAGTGCTAATCTGTACTACATCCAGTCATCGTTGGACTGCCCAATTTTCAGCATGTGTCTACTTTGGTTTAAGGTCTGAAAAGTGATCGTTTTATGTCAATTTTCATTGACTGAGAAAACACAAATAGAGTGGAAATATTAGGTCATTCTCTCTTTATGTATTTAGACTTTTTCTGAATCTTTTGCAAATTTTATTCATGACTTTTGGAATCTTCCTTTACAAAACCATGTTCTTGTTCTCCCTATATGTTTGGTTGATTCTTAGGGGTTTGTTAGATTTCTGCTGCAATTTTTCTTTCATTTCTTTGGGAGCACAATGTGCAAACTAATAATGGAATAATAAAATTCCAAAAAATCTTATGAAGAAATGACAATAAATTTCTTGCTTAGTTGTCACTGGCTTGATTGATGGTAGTTTTGATTTTTTCTGGATTTATTTACTGACAAAGTCCTCTACTTGATGTTTTCTTTTGCAGATTGTTGTTTTTGCTGGAGGTGTTGACACATCTGCCACTGAAACAAAGGGAACAGTTCTAATTCATAGCGCCGAGCAGGTTGTATTTAAAAAGGGAGAAGCTTTATTTTGTTAGTTGCTTTTATATGTTCTTGCAAATATGTAAATTTATTCTTGTGCAAAATTCAATAGAATAAAATGTAGACATATCATCTAACAGCTGTTCTGATATTTTTGTCTCTTTTGTATCTGCTGTCTACAATTTAATGAATACTAGTAAAAATGCACATGCGTTGCACGTGCGGTTTATCTACATAAGAAACATAATCATATGTTGTTTGTTTTTTATGTCAACATATATGATCAGTTGCAATTTGTAATGCTTATATCTTGATTGTTTATGAAAATGCCATATATTCTTTCATTTTGTTTCAAAGGTGATCATTGACCATCTATATTAGTAAGTGAACTCTCTTGAATATTGTTGTAGATCATCCAAGTACATAGATAATATGTTTTATTCTAAAAAATGTGGTCTGGTTCACTTCCATGTCTGAACTTTAAGTGTGCCTCTTTATAGAGAGACGTATAGTAATCATGACCGCCTCTAATGGCACAAATGGCAGTGTATGCAGCCTGCATTCATTAGCAACTCATAAAGCACTTTTCCTTGCTCGGCAACATAACCATAACATATCTGACCATTGTCAAATTGTGTAAGTCTTACCTATTTGCAAAAAATCCAAACACACACAAAAATCTTAAACAGAAATGCTCACATCAAAACTCTAGTGTCTTGCAGTTGAATCATGCAATGCCTTCATACATATATCAGCCACGTTCGCATAGGTGATACCCTGCATTAAACACATGATGATAGAGGATTGGAGTAATAATTGAACCAAAAAGCCTGGCTCCTTCCTTTTTTTAATTAAAAAAATTTACCATTATTCAAACAAAAAATAATGGAGTAATATCATGTCATGGTGGTGGAATTAAATTATGTTGCATTTGTAGTTGTGAAATTCTGTTTTCTTTATAAGTGTATGTTGTTCACCAGGTTCTTCCTGGAAAATTAATTTGTTAAGGTATATATTGAGTCAGTAAAGTGAAACTTAGAAATTACAAAGAGATTTTTGCTCTTTTTAACATTAATTCACTCATTCTGAAGCTAATGAGAACCTGGTACGAATAAAAGCACTCTCTGCAACATAGTACCAAAGAGACCAAGGCGAACGAAGACCAGGGCGAACAATTGTGTATTCAAGGCCCAATCTTCTTAGTGATTCTTCACCAGCGTGGAAAAAAATGTAGTTCTGACTAAGTCGAACCATGCAGGAATTTAGATTAAACAAGACTTAAACTTTAACTTTGTGAAGAGAACTTGATTAAAAAAAACTCAATCCCTAGATAATTGCATGGTTATCAAACAAATTGTTATGGAACTTCAATATGCAGGATATTGTTCTCATCGATGAAACCAGGAATAAAAGATTAACATGACTCTTTAAATAGGCTTCAACTCACAATGTTCTTCTCACTAAATTTGTTTTTGATGTATTTCTTTCATTGATTTGACTTATTGCAGGTAATATTTGAGTGAAACTTCTTGGTTTGAATTCATCACTTCAAAGTTCTCAAACTATCCAAATTTAAATCCACTACAATAATTAAATAGGCTTCAACTCACAATGTTCCTCTCATTTTCTTCTGTGAAATTTTTTTCAAATTATAATGAGCTACTAAAGTTCAATTCAAGGTTCTCAAAAACTATCTTCAAAACCGCCATCAAAGACTACTTAATTGGAGATTG
Organism: Tasmannia lanceolata; assembly: GCF_043159265.1. Classification (NCBI taxonomy): domain Eukaryota; kingdom Viridiplantae; phylum Streptophyta; class Magnoliopsida; order Canellales; family Winteraceae; genus Tasmannia; species Tasmannia lanceolata. The sequence goes on along the minus strand of NW_027518689.1, from coordinate 21,224,840 downwards.
TGACATAAAAGTAAGAATGAGGAGGCACTTTTGAAATTAGAGCAATCTAAATCAAATGTACAAAAGAAATCAAACAAAAAACAAACAATGAAATGAAATGAGAAACCTTCATTTGAAAATTCCAACTCCAGCAATGTTGATGAATTTAGCTGGTGAGGAGGCAATTGGCTGTGTAAAAAAGCATAGAACTGGCGGAGATTCCAAAAATGTTCTGTAAAACGACAATTCATAAAAAATAGGGCTATAGTAAAAGCAATATCAATAAATTATGTAATGAGAACAGAATGGTCAAAGCTATTTAACGAATGGTTCACATAAATAAAAAAACACATATATTACTTTCAACAGTAAGGTTGAAGTTCTACTATTGCTCTCGAGCTTATCTACCAGGAAAAAAAAAAGAATAAGCTGATATGAACATGGAAAGAAATAAAAGAAATACAAGTTTTAGGTGTTTGTTGTAGGGCAAAGTTTGGACTGACTATCGAGAATTGCAAGGCTAATGTGATTGGTTATAACAGAGGCAATGCTCGATTTTTTGTTAGGGCTACTCTAGGGAGAATTGGCCATAAAAAAAGGCATGGCTTTTGGCGATTGTTTGTAAAAAAAATCGACAAGGCTTGGCTTTTTTGGAGAGGTAAAGTTCAAGCCGAATGGCAAAAATAGCCTTAATTTAAAAAATAAAATGTCGAAATTGGGCTCCAGAGAATGCAGATCATGCCAAATTGTAACAGAATCACTTCTCTCCAATATTTGGAAGATTTGGAAGAAGGATTGTTGATTTTTTCCAGTAAAAAACATAGGCAGACAATATAATTCAATGAACCTTTTTTTTTGAAGAATATCAAGCAGAATCCGTTGCTGGAACATTGGTTTGAACAATCCTCACTTTGGACAGAAAATTGGTCTCAAAATCTTGTAAAGTGCAAGGAAAGAAAACAGTGGAATCTTATTGGGTAAGAAGGCAAGGTTTAGCAGCTTCTTCAGGGGTAAAGTTGGGGCTGAATACTGATAATACCCTGGAATGATTCTGACAATTCCGAGTGGGAAATAAACGCGGAATGATAAGATATTTAGCCGGTGAAATTTCAGGAAAATTAATTGTTGAAGAATTCTTCTGATATCTTTTTTTTTGGTATCACTCATTATAAATGTATGTGATCTGCACCGTCCATGCAATGAACTATTATGTTGAAGCATAACTTCAAAATCATATTGATGGGATGATCCAAACCGTTTGATTGAAGGCTTTTGAGATAATTCTACTTGTACCAAATTTGAGTGCATGGACAAATTATTGAAAAGAAAGGCATCTGATATTGGCACTACCATGTGTTTTAATATTTGTGCAAACTTAGCCTGCCATGTGTTTTTTATTTTATTTTTTGTGGTCATTTCTCCAAGAGTTTTTCCTAGATAGAAGAAGTAACAAAATTCTCTGGAATTTATATATATATACACATATATTTTGAAAAAATTGTCCGATGCTATAGATCGGCCCCTGTTTATTTTGGATTTTTAGAACCGATTGTGGGTATAAAACTGATTATTAGAGTCCAAATTAAACGTAATTTTTCAGTCTAAATAAAACATCAACATTCTATTGGCTCTCAAACAGGCAAGCTTTATCTTTTAGTGCAGGGGTAATGCTTCGATCGAATATCGAGAATACCCTCAGCTGAATTCGGAAATTCCGATGGGAAAAATAACGTAGCATGTAAGGATATCATAGGATGTAGGCGGAATTTAAGGAGAAGTATGGAAAAAAATGTTAACGATTCATGCTTTTATATGAAGTGGAATTAATATGATTGGAATTAATATGAAAGGGAGGAAGAAAAAATTAGTCGTTCTTGCTTTATATGAAGTGGGCCGTACAATACTTTGAGAAAAATAATGTTTCATATGGCCCTTCATCATATGATCTCTCTTATAAAGTCAATTAAAATCTTATAAATATGAGAGATTTTATTTGTAAGGTGTAAGCGATTATGGTCTAGAATTTTTCTAAAGGGATATGCTAGTGTCAATCACATAAGGCATTTTGCGGATGTGCTGTTGCATGTGAGAGCAGACACCTCATGAATAAAGAGAAAATCTCTTGGGAGGTGACAAAAGCTACTGAAAAGTGAGCTTCTGTGGTTGGTCTCACATGCGACATACCTAGGGCGAAATTCCTTTGTCGGTGGTGGCTAGCAAATCCCTTCAAAAGAGAGCAATGAATGCTTTTTTGACTTTTCGAAAGGAGCAAGAAATGCCAAAATTACCCTAATGGAAATACATAATTTCATATAGTCTTGTAAAAAGGATAGGTAGAAAATGAATGGGATTCAATTGGAATTAAAACAAAAGGGTGGAAGAACTTAGCCCATGATTCACGCTTTATATATAGTATGAGGATTATTTCATCTATCTCAACCATTTGGTTGATAGTCTAGCAATTACTTTAAAGGTACTTCCCTTTTGTGTGCGCGTGTTTGTGTGCACTTGTGGGCTGTGCAGGGGATGTTTGTATTAAAAAACAATCTTCTACAAGAATTTTAAATCTTAGTTGCAAACAAAATAGTAGTAATGATGTGGAGAAGGATTGAAGATTACCTTTGAATAGATTGATAGATGAAGAAGGTTAAATAGCTAGGGCATCACACATGCATATGGGATCAATGATGGGGCTTGGCAATTTTTGAAAACCAATACATGGGGATACAGGCACTCTATACCATGAGATAAGCTATATATGACTAAAAAATTAGAAAACTTAATCATGTGTGATTTATGAAAATGAATTAATAATGTATTGATTATAGCATCTACACGATTCACATTCCAAGATATACATCTCAACTACGCAACACTTTTACAAACTCCCCGCAGCAATCATTGACTCACCTTGGTCAACTTGCTTTTTACCTTGGCCAAGTTCTAGTCCGAGTCCGAGTCCGAGTTTTTCCATACCAAGTCAATCAAAACTGCTTTGACTAGCTCAAGTTAATGAAAAATTGACAGCTTCTATCATTGACTAACCCGAGTCGACACCCTTTTATTTTGGCCGAGTTCTTGTCCGAGTTAAGAGTTTTGAAACATACGCATAAAACAATCTTGATAGTGAATATGAGTGCAATATATCTGAATCATAAAGTTAATTTGACAAGCAAAATGTTTGTCTTGAACATGTATCATATCATATCATTTGGACATGATGCGTAGGTTCTATACAAGTGTCCAGGTATTATAGAGTGCATGTACTTTGGACCATAAACATCTAATTGTTTCGTCATCTCATTTATGTGCCGAATCTTCAGTTCATATCCTGGAAATATCTTTATTGATCAAGACAATCGTATCATTGCTTCCATTTGGTTTTGTTGTTAATTGAAGGTTTGAGTTCTCTAATGAGCAAAGAACCCCATATCCTTTTTTTTTTTTTTTTTTGAAATGGCCCATTTCCTTTTCTTCCTCCTCCAAATATTGTATGAGAAGCCACTTCATCAATCATGTCACTCATTTGTCACAGAATTACCACTTTTGATAATCCTTCCAATGCCTACTTTAAAAAAATGAGAGAACCCAAAGACAACATGGCAGTAAACATATTCTGGTCATTGGCATAAAAATATCAGACGGCTAATTTTCTTCTATTAGCTCCAAAACATTTAGAAAATTCTCTGCCTCATCATTCCCAAACAAGACTTTTGTGCAGATCCCTTGACAATTTTTTGAGAATGGAGAAAGGGTTTCAAATTCACATCCGGTATAAAACTGTTCTGTTCACAGATTATGAGTTAAAATATTGACTTCAAACATGTCCTAGAATTCTTGATGGGAAATGATATCAGCACAAGTCTTTTCTTTTTTATCTGGCTTGTGAGAACTTTTTTGGGAACTGTAATAACCTTTGACATTTCTTTAAATACTAAAAGACAAGATGAGTTAGTGAAAATATCAAAACATGGTTGTGCTGATATCATTTCCCTTCTTGAAATATCAGGAATTTTTTTTGATAAATTTAGATCTCTTCGGTCATGTGGGACTACTTGCAACTTGATGTTAACCATACAGCTTTTGCAGCAGCAATATGGCTGGTGACATGCATACGGTATCACAGGATTGAATCCCAGATACAATGCTTTAAACCTTCAATTATGTTTAGTGATCTTCTAATTTGAATTTTGAACATCTCTGTGGTTTAGGCTCTATTTGTCCATTCTCTATTGTTCGATCCAATACCAAGAGCAATTAGTAATTACAACTCAACAAAGCCTTGTCCCAAACTAGTTGGGGTCGGCTAAATGAATCCTTTGGAAAAATTTCATGAAGAAGGGTATTTTTGTAATATGTAATTAGTAATAATTAGCAATTAGTAATTACATATTACAAAAATACCTTGTAACAGCAAATGACTGACAATGTAGAGTAAATTCTAAATTGTTAATTATCACACACCCCTATGATCAATGCAAGTCTGTTGGATTTTGTAAATTTTGTCACAATTCTCCTTCTATGCCTTATCTCAGAACTTCAATGACCAACCCCAAGTTAAACCCTCCATCTCTAGATGGTTGTTTGGCTTCTCCTTTCAAACATTCTTTGTATGAATGCCAATTTTAGGTAATCTGTGGAGGTTCAATCCTAGGTACCGAAGCTTAGGGTTCATTTGAAACATTCTTTCACTTATTGTCAAGGCTTATTCAATAACTAGTTCTTGTGAAACATGATTTTTCTCATTGATTCTGCCTGTTAGCTCCCTTTTTCTTTATAATGGCGTTCAATACTTGGAATTTAAAAACTTGAAATTTACTTATGTTAGCCTCTTCTACTATCAATAGGAACTGTAATACAGTCGTTTACTGACAGGAATATCCTTTTTGTGCCATGTGGGCATTCTGCAGCTAGAGAACTATGCAAAAACAGAGGAAGCAAAAGTTGAGGAGCTTATAAAAGCAGTTGCAGACTCAGGTGCTAAAATTATTGTCAGTGGGGGAGCAGTTGGAGAGATGGCATTGCATTTTTGCGAGCGTTACAAGTAAACAGTCTTCCCTATGCATTTGTAAATACACATACTTCCTGGATCTGTAATTTGTTTTCAGGGTGGATAAAGGCATGGTTTTAAATTTCAGTGAAACTGGAACGAAATCACCGAAATTTCGGATTTCAGCTACGGCCGAAACACAATTGACAAGGAATTTCCATATTACAAGATTTCGGCAATTTCACCAAAATGCCGAAATTTCGCTTAACATTTCCTTTTTACCCTTTCTACAATATTTTCACCGACTCAACTCAACTAAACCTTTGTTCCAAACTAGTTGGGGTCGGCTAATGAATCCTTTAGAAAATTTTCATGAAGAAGGTGGAAGAATCTACCCGTCTCAAATTGACTAAGTCTAATCCTAACACTAGTTGGGTTCGTCTACATTAATCATTTTCTTCCATTCTCTCCTATCAAAGGTCATGTTCTCTGTTATGTTCCTAGCCATCAAGTCTTTCCTCACTGTTTCTACCCAAGTTGTTTTCGGTTTGCCCCTTCCTCTTTTTACTCCATCAACTTGGCACGAGTCACTTCTTCTCGCTGGAGCATCCAAAGTCCTACGTTGGGTATGCCCAAACCATCTTAAGCGGTGCTCTCTCATCTTCACCTCAATTGGTGCCACCACCCCCTTTTTATGGATGTCTTCATTTTTAATTCTATCTGACCTTGTGTGGCCGCACATCCATCTAAGCATTAGGATCTCCGCTACACTCATCTTATGCACATGCTGCTTCTTGGTGGCCCAACATTCTGATCTGTACAGCATGGCTGGCCACACAACTGTCTCATAAAGCTTTCCTTTCAACTTGGTAGGTATTTTATGGTCGCACAGAACTCCTGAAGCATGCTTCCACTTCAACCAACCCACATAATAAGAGCACTGAGATTTGAAAATTTCCACCGAAATTTTATCGTTTCCGCTGAAATCACCTAAATTTCCACGGAAATTTCGATCGAAATTTTAGACATTTCGGTGGAGATTTTATAAAAACTAAAATTTAATGATTTTTAACAGGATTTTGGTCAAAATTTCCACCGAGACAGAAATATTTTGGTTTCAGTGGTGGCCGAAATCGACACTGAAACTGACATTTAAAACCTTGGATAAAGGTATTGCCATGACAATATGCAACCGATTTGTGTATGGTTTTTATTGTTACGAGATTTGATTTATATTCTCTGCGAACACTTTAGATCAATTATTCTCAAATTTACAACACTTGATATTACTGTTTTCCATGATCTTTTGATGGGATGCTTTCTATGGCTCTTTAGTGGATATTTTAGGATCCACTGATTTAAAAATTTCGTCTGCTTAAGGGTACCACCCATCATATTTTATGCACTTTTCATCTTTAAAAAGATCCTAGCATATGGTGCATTGGTAGTTAACTCGAGGTGTAAGCCATATCTATTACTTTTTTGGCTAACCTGCAATTCTTTAATTTATTGGTGAGAATTCGGGCTTCTGAAAATTTTGTTTCGGTACTTATTTGATTGCTGGAACCATAGTGTTCTTTTCTATCGTGTTCTGTTTTGATTGGTAAGATATGGTTATGATAATGAATAGTCATTATTCTTTACAAAATGATTCAATCTAGCGATCTAGGCGACTTAGTGTATTGACATCTAGAACTTGGCCATATTTACTTGTATGCTCTGATCGAGCATCTGTGCTACATTTGGAAAAGAACTTTCCTATTTCCAAATTTCTTATTCTTTAAGCATTACATACTATACTGCCCTTGGCATGCAAGTTTCATGTTAAGAAAAAAATTGTTTCTCTGATAGAGGAACAGATGAAATCCTCTGCTTTTCTGATTAATGGAGTGATGGAACCTTTTTGGCGCCTTATGGTTAGGTCCTCATCAGTCCCATCAATTATCAATTGGAAGCCATTTCTGTGGTGGACTGATACAGGCTATTCGTCATATTGCTGACTTATATTTAAATTCTTTCTTTTAGGCTGATGGTCTTGAAAATCAGCTCAAAGTTTGAGTTACGACGATTTTGCCGTACAACGGGTGCTATATCGCTTGTAAGTCTTATTATTATTATTAGTATTATTATTTGCATGGTAGATTGTAAAGCCTATTATCACTTGATTCTATATACGAATTCTGTGATAAGTTCCTGAATTTCGTCTGTAATCTGGATCACAGTTGAAGCTTAGTCAGCCGACTCCAGATGAACTGGGATATGCTGACTCTGTTTCAGTAGAGGAAATTGGCGGTGTTCGGGTAATCTTCTCATAGTGTCATATTTAAAGCATTTAGGTTCTAAGTTTGCACTATTCATGTCTCTACAATTGTAAACTCATTCTTCTTTTATCACACAGGTTACTATTGTTAAAAATGAGAAGAGTGGAAACTCTGTTTCTACTGTGGTTTTACGAGGAAGTACTGACAGCATATTAGATGACCTTGAAAGAGCAGTTGATGATGGTGTGAATACCTACAAGGTATTTTTTATGCAAATATAATTATGTTTTTTATTTTTTTTGAATACCTTCTATTGTTCTGATGAAATAAGCTTATTTGGTCTTTATTATTTGTGGAATGGAATGGTACTCCAAGATTACTTTTTGGTGCATCTTTGTTTATTTTCTGAATTTTCAAAGCAGTGTTTTGTCTCATACAGCTTCTCTGCATTAGGCAATGTGCAGGGATAGTCGCATGATACCTGGCGCTGCAGCAACGGAAATTGAGCTAGCAAGCAAATTGAAGGAGTTCTCTTTTAAAGAAACGGGGTAACCTTTCTTTTTCTTCATTTCATTTTGCTAACATTTCAGTCCCTTTTTCTGTGAGAATTTGTTGAAAAGGTTATTAATTTTCTTCTTTTTGTTGGACTCCATTTCCCTTGAATCTCTGTCAGGTCTTGGGTTGAGACCTCATACTTGTGGATATGCTTTATATACCATTTCCCTATGCACATATATCATGACACTGAACTTCATCAATTTTTGAACTTAGGCTCTGTTCACTTGTTTTCCCGGGAAAGGAAAAGAAAAGGTTTCCCGGGAATCTGACGTGGCATTAGGAAAAGAAATTCAGGGAAACTGTGTAGGAAAAGGTTTCCCGCGCCTGTTCACGTGCACAGGAACTGTGCAGGAAAAGGTTTCCCGAGAAACTGCTTGCCCACCTTTTATCACTAGTTTTCCCGGGAAAGCAAATCCGACCAAAATAGTGGGATTTGGTTTCCCACACTTGTGAGAAAAGAGACATTTCCACATCATTTTTGGCAATTTCCATGTCATTATTTGACATTTTCCACCTAGGCTTGTTACTTTCTCAGGAAAGCAAGTGAACACCAGAATTCTATCTTGTTAAGGAAAAAAGAGGCTGTTTTCCAGGGATTTGCTTTCCTGGGAACGCAAGTGAACAGAGCCTTAGTTATTGTCTCGATGCTGTGGTGAGAAGAGGCGATTCGTGCCAAATTGATGGAGTAAAAAGAGGTAGGGGCAGACCGAAAACAACTTGGGTAGAAACAGTGAGGAAAGACTTGATAGCTAGGAACATAACAGAGAACATTACCTTAGATAAGATAGAATGGAAGAAAATGATCCACGTAGAAGAACCCAACTAGAACTGGATTAGAGCTGGGTAGATTCTTTTTACCTTCTTCATGAATTTTTTCTAAAGGATTCATTTAGCCGACCCCAAGTAGTCTGGGACAATGGCTTTGTTGAGTTGAGTTGTGCATCTCTCTCATTAGCAAGGTTTTATGTTCTTTTTTCGGTATGCATTTCGATCATGATGGAAATGAAAACATTTCAGTTTCGGATGGAAATTTGGTAGAAATATTGTAAAATTGTGGATGGAAATTTGTTAGAAAAATTGTAAAATTACGGAAACGTATGGAAACATATGCAAATGATGGACTTTTCTAAGTCCATCAATCAAGTGGTTGTATTTGTAGGACTCTAATTTTACCCCCTCTAAAATCCATAAGAACCAGTGACATCTTGCCACTTGGACAAGACAATACATGGACTATTGGTTCGTAAAACTTACTCTTGTTCAACTAAGAAATGGGCTCTTAATCACTTAAGACTTGGACGCTTTAATTGACTAAATATATCAACTAAAAATTCTAAATAAACTCCATATAGAAGTATGACTCTAATAAGAAAAAGAACACTTAAAGAAAAAGAACACCTAAAGACCATTCAAAAAAAAGGAAAAAGAAAAAGAAAAAGAAAAAGAATAATAATACTTAAAATTTTCGCAAGTTGTGCCACCAAGAAAATAGAAAAGCCCCGGCCTTGTCTCCAATCTAGCCCAAAAAAAATACTTGTTTCTATTGTTGAACAGAACCGCGAGAAGTTGTTTTTTGAGGCAAAGCTAAAAAACATTAAAAAATGATAAAAAAGCAAAAAAAAAAAAAATCCTAGAGCACCTATTTTTTTATAATAAATGACCAAATACTCCTATCTCATAGAAACTGACCAAAAGTACCCATGCGTCATCAAAAAATGACCAAAATACCCTTATCTAAACACATCTATTTCAAATAGACGACAGACGACAAGTACCTATTCATCAGAATGGACTAATTCAAACAGAACGAGAAACACGATTAACAACTCTAGAAAGAAAAGACACGCGATGGTGTTTTCCTAACTCACAGACTCATTGAAATGAATGAACTGGACTAGACACAAAAACAGACTTCCGAAGCTTCTCAGCCGAGGAGTGACCCAAACAGTAATGCCACTGAAATAAATCAACAGAGCTCTGTAATGCTGTACCGTCTGCCCTGATCAAGGTAATAAAGGCCATTTGTCTCAAGACCCGAACCAATCTTCCTCTTAGTCTTCATATCCTAAAAACACAATAAGGGGAAAATGAGACGGAATAGTTTACATATTTGGTTGACTGACTAATTGAGAGCAAATTAAAAGGAAATGTTGATACACAAAGAACAAAGATAAAGAGAGGCCATACTGGGGGGAGGCTATACCAATGCCCGAAACAAGGGGATGCAGTCCCATCGGCCAAACACTATGACCCGGTGGCGAATATGACTGAAATGAAGAAAGAATGTTGGATATACTGGTCATATGATTGGAAGCTCCTGAATCCATGGGCCATGACTCAGAAGCAATAGTAGCAAGAAAGCAAGATGAAGTGCTACCTTGTTGGGCTAAGTGTCAGTTGATTGCTTGCCTTTGTCTTTCAATCGTAAGAATTCATCATATTCAGCACAAGACACCATCATAGAATCATGCTGCTCAACCTGAACAGGTGAAGGCGATACTAAGAGGTTGGCATATAGGGGTGATAGCAGGGCGGGGCCGAATGTTGCATTTCCCATCCCCGCCTCAAGGGAAATTCCTTGTCCCGCTTCAGGGATGGCGAGGAAAACCCACCCCACACACTATGGGAAAAAAATTCCCCGTGCCATTCCTGCTCTGCTATAATAATAATTTCTACTTTTTTAATCTTATCAAACAATTATTAAGTAAGAATCCAAAGTTCCAAACTAAAATATTACTCTTTATGGAGGTATTTTCATAATATAAAAGATATATAGGGATATTTATGTAATTTTATAGACGGGGATTACGGGGCGGACCATGGCGGGGCCAGAGCTATCCCCATCACCGCCCTGCCCCCACTTCGGGGAATTTTTTTGATCCCCGTCCCCGTCCCATCCCCGCTTAAATTGGGAAATCTCCGCCCCACACAGGGCGGGGCGGATCCCTGTTTTTGCGTGTTTGGTTGCCAGCCCTGTTGGAATAGTGAGGAGGCTGCAATTTTGGATGTAAGTCGTAACAGTAGTCAACCGAATGACCCTCCATAAGGCAGTGCGTGCATAAACGAGTCCCATGACCACCAATACCACGGCCTCCCCCGGCCTCTACCACGGCCAGATCGTCCACCATGACCACTATGATCTGCTCCCAACTAAGCAGCAAGGGTAGAACAATCAACAAGGGATTCATCGGTCCCCTCAGTCCTCGTAGATCTCTAGATACGAGAGAAGACCTCATCAAGAAATGGCGGAGAGCCTAAACCCATGATTTGTTGACGAATATGAAGAAACTCGGGCCCCAGAGCTTCAAGGAACTGGATTCCTATTACTCTGGGTTCCATGCTATTCTAGAGAAGTTTCTTGATCACCGTGTCCTCTTGTCGCCACTTAATATAGGACTTATCTTCACTATCAAGAGGATCGCGTTAAATGTACTCAACCTTTTCTCGAGCAAGAAGGAAGGTTTCAACTGCCATTCTCCATCGCGGGTAATTGGAACTGTCCAATTAAATAGACGCCATCTGAATGTTGTGAATCTCCATGGCGGAGGCAGCCATAAACGAACGATCCTGAGAACACGACAAAACACCAATCACAACCACGATTACTCACTACTCGAAGAAGGGCACGGATCTGACAAAAAATCCCTCCCCGAATCAAATAGACTTCAACAACAAACACACCATTTGAAAGGATGAAACACACCAACCAGTCCTATGTGTGGACTTCCAATGCTAAACGATGAGCAAACAACTGAGCTGCAGACATACAACATCAGCACAGATTTTGACGAAGACGTACACCATCACAAACGAAGGTGAACAATAAGTGGATCGAAGAAACAATGACCGGAGAGTGTCGTGGACGAGATTGACGACGACGATGGTGAGTTCGAGCAGCGTCAAGGCGTGCGGCGGCGGCATCATGTGGAAATCATAGCCGGAGGGTGGGGGTGGCGGCGATGGGGCACTAGGGATCGTCCCTTCTCTCCTTTTTGGAGAAGTGGCTAAGTAATCTTAGGGCTCTGGTGAAGAGTAACAATGAAAACCTTCCAAAAAAAAATAAAATCTTAGGGCTCTGGTGAAGAGTAACAATGACAACCTTTCAAAAAAAAATCTTAGGGCTCTGAGACCATGTTGATTTTGAGAGAGAGAGAGAGAGAGAGTTGATCCCTCTCACCAATATGATATATATATATATATATATATATATATATATATATATATATATATATATATATATATAGTGTACAACTTGCTAGGCTTATACATAGAGAAATGACCTGTACCCACAGCCCGATGTAAAAACTACATAACTCATCTAACAGATTGGATCTATATTAATGAAATTGCTTTTGCGTTTGAGAAAAGAGTTAAGAGGCACTTTTCTATACCTCACTACTACGAGCCAAATATTGTATTGCCTCAAATACTGAGGGACTATCCCTGTTAACTCTGACAGCTCTTTGATCTTGATGCCGTTTCTTTTTCTGACACAACCGATGCTTCCATAGCTATTAGCAATGTGGAGAGATTGCTGTCATATGCTTCAGGGTTCATAGAATTTTGCCTTGCCAATATAACACTCAATTTGGACTTGTAAAGCCGAGGTTTTGTGACATGGTTGTGATTCTTGTTACGTGGTTCAAGTTATACTTACCTTCATGTTATTTGTTTAGTATTTTTGAATGCGCTTAAAAGAGAAATTGCCTCAATTCCCTTTCACCAACTGATCGGTGTTATCTGATGATGTGAGCAAAGTATGTTAATGGCTGGCTTTGTGTTGTAAACTTGTAATGCTTTAGCTTAGTAAATATGACACTAATTTGTATTTTTTTAACAGACACTAATTTGTATTATATCTTTTAAGATTAAACTGACTCGTGCTATTGCAGATTGGATCAGTATGCTATTGCGAAATTCGCCGAAAGCTTTGAAATGGTACCTAAAACACTGGCTGAGAATGCGGGTCTAAATGCAATGGAGATCATTTCTAAACTATATGCTGCACATGCGGAGGGAAACAACAAAGTGGGTATTGACTTAGTGGAAGGGGACTGCAAGGATGTCTCAGCCATGAATATTTGGGACCTCCATGTCACCAAGTGAGCCATTTTTCAACCTTTGCTCAAATATTCTTCAATTGATTCCCTGTCACCTTACTTTTCAAATATCCTTCTTGGTTATATGTTCTATGTAAACAGAGAACCTTTTTTCAAGCATTATAGTTTCAACAATTAAGAATATCTCAATTTTCACGAAGGCTGTAGTCTAGGTGACTGCATGTAAGAACCAAATATGTCTACTTGTAAGAAATGTACCCAGTCTGTGGATGAATCTAGATATATGAATTTCGTTAGGGTAGTTACATATCCACTCCCTTTTCTTCCAGGGGTCACCCCCTCTATTTATGAGTACTCTTTTTACTCTACAAGGGGGTGGCCCGGGGAAAAAAAGGTGGCAAATATATCGTTTCACATTTCGCTATTTATTTGCCGCTTTTGTATATTTTTTTCTTAATTATTCCATTTTGGCTTCTTTGCAGGTTCTTTGCTTTCAAGTATGCTGCAGATGCTGCCTGCACTGTTCTTCGGGTGGATCAGGTAATCTTTCACTCATCAACTTTGTTCTTACAGTTTACCGAAGATTCCTCATCAATCAATTTCAACAGTCTCAGTTTCGCATTTTTCTTCTGTATCCCCAGGACCAGCTGTGTCTACTTCCTTCAACAAATCTGTTTTCCTTTTCATTTGTTTCGACATAAAATTGGCATGAAACGAACTTTACCACCATTTTTAAGTGTAAAAATATGTGTAAAATTTGTTTAAGCCCATTTTACACCGTAAGAAACAGAGACTTTCCGGTTCTTCATCCAATAATCAGTTGCCAACAACCTCAATTTCATGATTTTCCATTGCAGATTATAATGGCGAAACAAGCAGGCGGTCCGAAGAGAGATCAGCCCGCTGGGATGGATGAGGATTAGTTTTTTCTATACGAGGCCATCTCGGCAGTGAATCCTCAAGCGGGTAAAGATTTTTTGATTCCTCTGAAGAGTAAAAAGTAATATTTGATTTGGATGCACAAACCCTCCCTGTTTTACTTGATGCTGGAGAGGTTAGTAGCTTGGCAGTTTGTGCTACTGCTACAGTTAATTTTAACACATTTTGACTATTTTTGTTTTGAGTCTTTGGTAGAATATCTGCTAAAGAACAACCAACCCTGGTCTGAACAGGTGAAATTATGTCATGAAATTATGGATACGCTTGTTAATTTTTTCAGGCTGATTTTCTAAGGGGTAATTTGTTGGCCCTTATGCTGTGTTTGGACTGCTGGAAATGGGAATCGGAATATGATGCTGATTTTAATTCATATTCTGATTTCCCATCAACAGGTGAAATCATGTCATGAATTAGCTTATCAGCTCTCGGGATGGGAAACAAGTTCTGGCATTTTCCACCCTTAATTCCGTCCCGCTGTCATTTTGGCCTCCTGTTTCCATTCAATTTTTTTTTTGGAAGCAAATGCCAGAATTGGGGCGGAATCGGAAAAGGTTGCTGATCCAGCTCCAGATCCCGGTAATGCCAGAGTTGTCATCTCCTTTCTTGTTGGTTTTTAATTCTAGCCATTCCCTAAAACAACATTGGCTGATATTTTATTTCAACATTGCTCTGGAAATACTTCCCCTCTTAAACCAATATCTTTTTAAAATTAGTGGCCATGAATCTCATAAATAATTAAAAATAGAGGGTGGCCTTTCCTCTTGTTCTTATGCTCTGTATCTCCTTTGAAATCTTTCCTCTTGACCATTTGTTGTATGGATATAAAAGTTCTTCATTTGATTATTAATTATAAAAACATTTTTCTTGATTAGAAACAACCCACAAAACATTTATTTAAAACAAAAAGTGATGCAATTCACATGGAACCCTAAAGAGGCTGTTCTTCATCCAACACCCACTAGGGATCATTGACATACTAAAGATAGGAAGCACAAGTACAAATGGCAAAGTTGAAGATAAAACTACCAGTGAAGCCCGTCTTTTGTGGAGACAATGAGACTGTTTGAGAAAAGAGAATAGAGTTGTTATCTTGTTGGTTTAATCATGTGTTGGCTGACGAAGAGAAATTGAGAGGGGCATGAAGAAGGGGAGGGTGGGAAGTGGCTGAAAAATAGGGAAAAGAAAAACTCTATTCAAGATAGAGTTCTATTTTTCCTTATTTTTCTCCCACAAGTCATGTCCTCTCAATTCTGTTCCTCCCTGCTCTAATTCTCAATGGGACTGTGATACAAACAGAGTGTCCCAGCCTGCAAGATGCGGATCAATCGAGGGGATTAAGGGATCGAAGATGGAAGAGGAAGAGGAAGAGGAAGAGGAAGAGCACCTTCTCTATACTAACTTATTCCGACCAGTTATGCTAAAAAAAAGTAACATTTCTTTCTCTTTCTTTGAACTCATTTCAGTTGTTTACTACTTTGCGTCCTTCACTTTTTGCAAGTCGTTCACTTTGTAGTCCTTCACTTTAAGTCTGTTAACGATCGGCTAACTGGGTTTATCATATTAGCACAACCATGTTTTAATAATTGCACAATTCCTGCTTGTCTTTTCTTTTTTAATCGGCTTGTGACAGCTTTTGGCGAAGTGGAATAACCTCTGATGGCTCTTTAAATATTAAAAGACAATATTAGTTAGTGGAAATATCAAAACATGGTTGTGCTGATATCACTTCCCTTTGGATATCATTTCTGTTTTGTTTAATGGTGCAAGCACTAAAAAATACAGTCTAACCTGATGATTCTAACCGTTTTTATCATTTAACGACCGAGCCCATAAATTTGAGATTGGACACCATATAACTTCACAAACCGGGTAAAAAAAAAGGGAAATGTTATCAGCACTACTATATTTTGATGAGGGCACTCCTCACTTTATTAAAAGTATGGTATGGCCCGCACCATAGGATGATCCAAACCATCGATTAGATGGGCCACAGCCTAAATAGGTTGTGTCCCAAAAATTATTTCAATAGGTTGATCCTAACCCTCCAATCCGAATTTTAGAGGGTTGATCTCTTAACCTCTAACATTCGGATCGGAGGGTTAGGATCAACCTATTGAAATGACTTTGGAGGCACAACCTACTTAGGCTGTGGCCCATCTAATGGACGGTTTGGATCATCCTATCGTGTGGGCCATACGGTACTTTTAATAAAGTGAGGAGTGCCTTCATCAAAATACAGTAGTGCTGATAACATTTCCGTTTTGTGGGAATCTGATGATTCTAACCGTTAAAACAGTTTGGATCATTTAACGACTGAGCCCATAAATTCGAGATTGGACACCATATAACTTCACAAACCGAGTAACCAGGGCCAGACAAAAAAGAAAAAAGAAATAGTTCGTGAAAGAAAGAAAAAAGATAAGCTTAGTAGTAGCAAAAGTAGCACTAGACTAGTGTGTGGAAGAGGAAGAGTAATTTAATGGCATCTCTCCTCGCTTTCTCTCTCCCCAAACCCAATTCAATCAAAGCCTCTTCCTTAACCACAATCCAATCTCCATACCAAGTTCTCGAAGAAAAGTTTGGCCGGAAAGGAATCAAGTTCAGGGAATCAGTAGATGGAATTACGGCTGTAGAGCTCACAGTTAGGAATGGGAGTTCCCTTTCCCTCAGAATATCTGATGGGGTTGTTACCTCTTACAAACCCAAGGTGTATTGGAAAGATGAGGGGTTTGAGGAGATACTTTACACCATTCCTGATGGTGGCTCAGTTAAAGGTGGGGTTGGTTTGATTCTTAATGATGTCTCTACAATGGATTCCCAATGCTGTGTTTCTGATTGGGTTGTTAAGGATGTTGATTCTGATTCCATTGATGCACTCCAGGTATTATTCCATCTTCGTTTATATGTTTTTGAAGAACAGTCATTTGGGTCTTTTCTTTTATTATTATTTGGATGGTTTTTGGATGTTGGGTTCTGTCCAAAAGTGTTGTGAATTATGCCTGTTTTAGATTTCAATTCCAACATCCCTCATTTGGATAGATTGTTACGTGCCTAGATGAGTACCACTTAGGGAGGTATAAATTAGTTTATACTTTTTTGTATCTTATGGAATTTGCTCTCTAGTTGTTTGGTTTGGATAGTAGTCTTAGAGATGAGGGTTTTGGCATCTAGATTGGCTTGGATAGGAGTTTTAGAGGAAGTGGTCAAGTGGCTGCGAAGTGCAAGAGGCTGATTTTCCCTCTAAGAAGATCAATCACATTGCGAATGTATTTTAGTTTGTTACATAGATTTTGGATCTTGGGATCTGTATGAAAGTGGTGTGAATTATGCCTTTTTTAGATTTCATCTTCAACATCCCTCATTTGGGTGGTTTTTTGGATCTTTGGTTCTATCTGAAAATGCTGTGGATGATGAAGTATAAATGATTAAATAATGCCATCTCTAATAGATTGAGCTTTTGGAGTAATTGGTTGTTTCACATGGCATCAGAGATATTGACTCAGCAGGTTCTGTGTTTAAAACCCAACAACTCCTTGATATTAAAAATTAACATGTAGGGCCAACCCAAAAGAGAGGTCACATGTGCCATGTGTAGGGCTAACCCGAAAAAAAGAAGGGCCACACGTGAGGGGGAGTGTTGAATTATAAATGATTAAATAACACCAACTCTAACAGCTTAAGCTTTTGGAGTAATTGGTTGTTTCACAGTGGATTTTGCCTGTTGTAGATTTCATGCTTTTGGATCTTGGGTTCTTTATGAAAATGATTTGAAACTTTGAATCATGCCTGTTTAAGAATTCATTTCCAACATCCCTCATTTGGGTGGCTTTTGGATCCTGGGTTATCTTAGATTGGTGTGAATTTTGCCTATTTTAGATTTCATTTCTGATATCCCTCATTTTGGGTGGATTCTCCCTTGTCAAAATCGAAGGCCTTAAGCTGCTTTTTTTTTTCTTCAAAAAATAAAAAAATAAAAATCTTGTTGCGTATCATAGTTATATTTCATTTGGCAATTTCAGGTCTGGATTCATGGTTTTAATCTTTTGTTTGGAAAGGTGAATATTGCCCTCTTCAGATTTTAGTGTAAGGTCATAATTTTGAATTTATGTGGTAAGTATTTTCTTGGTTCTCCTTCTGGTAGAGAATTTTGAATTCTTTTAATTGATGCAGGTTGAACTGCAATGTACAAATGGAGATGGCACTCTTGAGATAAAATACGTTGTCTCCCTTTATGCTCTCAGCATGGCAACATCAGTCATTGTAAAGAACAATGGCCCTCAGACTGTGAAACTGACTAGTGCAATCTTAAGCCATTTGAAGTTCAAGACCAGAAGGGGTTCTGCAATCCAAGGGCTCAAGGGATGCTCTTATTGCACCCACCCGCCGTTATCCTCGAGCTTTGGAATCATGTCCCCAACCCAAGCCCTGGAAGCTGAACCTCCTGGTTGGTTTTCATTTCTCGGTTCGGGTTCTAACGACAAGGGGAATTCAAATGAAGAGTCATGGAGTGTGGAAGATAACATCTATACCATGATGAAACACAAGATGAGTAGAGTGTATACAGCTCCTCCTATGGAAAGATTGAAGAGGATTTATAGCACCCCACCTTCAAAATATGAAACCATTGATCAGGTGATTTCTTGATTTCCTTTTTTTTTCCTATCAAAGTCATTGATTTTTTTTTTCTCTTAATTGATTCTTCTATTTCTTTGTAAGAAATCAATTAAAAATAACTTCTTTTTTGCATGAGTTTTGAGAGAAAACCAAGACTTAGTAATCAGCAAAAAAAAAAAAAAAACAGAATCCAAAGTATTTTTTTCTTCAGAATAATTTTTTCTTTAATAACTCCTAACTGCTTAAGTTGGTAGTTAGTCAACATCTGAACCACTTATGGAATTGAAACTTTGTGGTCTTCCCCCATCTATATGTTTCAAGATAATTTCACCTTTTTCACAATGGCTATATCATTATAAAAAGGAGCTGCATTCTTTCCAAAGTCCTAGAATGTGCTGGTGGTTTTATTTTCCTCTCCTCTCATCATAAAAATTCAGTCAATTTCAGATTGTTGTAGTTTTGTATTTGATATATTTTTTTGAACAGTAAACACATTGGACCATTTCTTGATTTGTGAGTGCAGGGGCCATGTTAATCTTTTCTTACATCGTTCGAATTTTATCGTAAGTCTTCGAAGAGACAAAGATTTTAGTATTTGATATATGAACTTTCCTATATCTTTATGTTACCAGTTTAATAATCCATTACTGCTTTTTTGAACTTTTCAATAAATGAGGAATGTGCTTTAATTTTACACAGGGGAGTGGGCTTGGGTTTAGAGTGATGAGGATGGGGTATGATGACATTTACTTATGCAGCCCAGGCTCTCTCTCACAAAATTATGGGAAGGACTATTTCATCTGCACTGGGCCTGCTTCCATGCTTGTACCAGTAGTTTTGAACCCTGGTGAGGGATGGAGAGGAGCACAAGTCATTCAGCACGATAATTTGTAATTATATTCTGTAAAATTAAAAAAAAAAAGAAATTTATTTGTATGTAGATTTAATTGGGTTTTTTTCTATTCCCACTTCAACTTGTATCTATGAACTTTCATTGCATTAATGGAATGTAAAAGTATGATCTTACACTGCTGTCATTTGTGAACCAATTTGAAAATGGTGGCTTGTTCAGATGCCACTGAAATAAGGTTATTTTACGTTAATCTTGTTTGCAAATGGAGCATTTTGTTTGTTTGGTTGCTATAAATTGTTTGTTTGGATGCTATAAATTGTGTAGTTTAAAGATGGCCATCGAGCAGCTACAACCCTTATTTGCAAATGAGATAATTTCCACTCCAATAAGAAATAATCTCATTTGTATATAACCTTTAACTATGTTATTTTCAGTCACAAATCCTCTTTCAACTCGACAACTCTCGACTATTGCAGTTACTGTTTTCACATGAATATCTCTCTCTCTCTCTCTCTCCTGTTTACACATGCAAAAGTCAGCTGCGAAATGGGATTTTATATGGTGTCCGGGAGTACATGCTCGTAATCAATGTGCCATCTTTGATATTTGTTCGATCAAATATCAAGGGTGGTAATTTTGTTGTACCCCTATTACGTGCATGTACAGGCACACAGATTACACAAGAAACAGGCTAAGTGCAAGTTAAACTCTATATAACCTCCAGTACAAAATAATCTGAAACTAATTAATTTTTAAACTTTTTTTACATAGTAATATCGTTATAATTTAAATAGGTTAAGTAAATATAATGTTTTATTCCATATAAAAACTTACTATGAGGATGAAATTGCGAAGTTGTGGTAGTAGCATTCAGAAAAAAAAAAAAAAAACAGAAAAAAAAGATCTAGAAGTGTCACAGGGAGAATCCTAAAGTATTGGAATCCGACATGTGTCCCTCACCGAAACTTCAGCCATTAGAAGAATCCATGTAACATGGCTCAATAACCTCCAATAAAAAGCAATTTGAAACCACCCAAGAAACAGGTTAAATGCAGGTTAAAGTATTGATACTCCTATACAAAGAATCTGAAACTACCCAAGAAACAGGTTTTAAGTGCAGATTAAACTCTAGAACCTCCAGCACAAAACAATTTGAACCTACCCAAGAAAAATTAAACTGTAAAACCTCTAATACAAAGAATCTGAGACTAGCCAAGAAACAGCTTTAAGTGCCAGGTTGAAGTCCAGAACCACTAACCCAAAACAATTTGAACTATAACCTCTAATACAAAATGATCGGAAATGCCAATCAGCGGCAACCGATGAGATGCAAGACACCTATATGTTTATTCAATGAATAAATCAATAAAAGAAATGAAAATTCCGAAGGTCTAACAAGGTACAATAACTAACAGGGAAAAATAAATAAATTGCAAATTGAAATATCTACAAAAACAATAACTGTAGGAAAAAGATGGAGAATAATACTGGCATGAATGCAGCCATCATTATCGACGGTGCGAGAGCAGAAGAAGCAACAATCTGCACAAGGAAATTACAATCCCCTTGTGAGGCATTCTGAGTTGTCAGCGTTGCAAGACCTTGGAAATCACAGCTCTCGTCTTTCTGGTTCTGAGTTTGGAAGTACATATTGAATGCATAAGAAGCATTTCCATTAGCATCCAAGTTGTTACATGAAGACCCATAACCAAGTGAAGTACAATCAGAATTAGTGCAAGCCCAGTTAATCTTATCTCCGACCTTGCTTTGGTCCTTAGCATTTGTATTGAAAACACACCACTGAGTAGTCAAATACTGCACATTTTTCGCTCCCACGAGTAACTTGTTCTGCCCTTGCCCAGAAAAATCCATTGGGTACTTTGGCTGTCCATCATATTTGAAAAGTCCCCAGTGGCGCTCAAAGTTCCCTGGTGCGATACTCTTCGCATCCTCGTCTATTAGACCAAACAAGTACATCTCTATAGATGTGGGTCGCATTGGAGTCCCCTGATTCATCGCTAGCCTCCGTAAAAGGCCGTTATAATATCTCTGAGCATATCCAACATTAGCATTTTTGTCACCATCTGTTGGCCAACCAACTTCTCCAACCAAGATTGGCATATCACCAAAACCTACTCCCTTTAGAGCCCAAACCAAAGTATCAAAGTTGGCATCAAATACATTGTTGTACTGTACTTCTTTATCTGTTATTGGGTTGCTCACACCATCAAAGAAAGCAAAGTCCAAAGGGAAGTTGTCATCTCCATATAGACTTAGAAATGGGTAGATGTTGACAGTAAAAGGCGCGTTGTTTTTGTTGAGGAACTGAACAATTTCTGCCATGTGATCACTGATGTCGGATCGGAATCTCCCACCAGATGGGACATTGTTGTTCGAAGGAGACTCGTACACATCAGCATTGAGGGGAACAGTGGCTTTTATGGTGTCGCCATAACCAGCATCATTGAGGGCATTCTGGATGTTTTGTAGAGCGGGAAAAGTGGTATTCAAGAATGAATTGTTGTAGGATGAAAGAAATGGCTCATTTCCAACTGCCACATATCTTCCAAAAGATAACACAAAATGAGAATCCATAAGAAAATTGTTATTAAAAGTTCTGTTTGTAAGAGTCATTTGTCTACAAATTCATTACAGTCAAAACTTGGAAATTCATATAACAAAACAGTACATTCACCATTCAGTGAGAGTGAGAATTGCATGCCAGCAGCACATCAATGGTTTTTTGACCCAGATGATAGAAGAGTTTTGGAGTCGAAATGTAATTTATAGCCCAATAATCAGTTTTGGAGTCAAACTCAGTTCTCAAATCCAAAACGAACTGGGCTTAACCAAAGCACTCTTTTGAGTCTTCTACGACTCCACGAAGTGTTACTAATAATTCTTGAAAGCTAGGTATAGGTAGATATAATGACAAGAAATTGAAACAGCTACAAAACTTGTTTAAGATTCAACTAGTTTTATTAAGAAGATATGCATATTCTTTTTCAATAGAGACTGGAGGAAGATTTTATTCAGTCATAAGCCACGTGACATCCAAGTGTTTCGGTGCTCAAACAGATGAAAAGAGATCAACAAGAAAATCCTGGCAAACTTGACATGAGAAGATGCCTCTACAATTATGTGATAAGGTGACAATATTGGGAGCTTTCGCCACTGAAAAAAAAACATAACATTAGAATTTCTCTTTTCCATTAAGTTAGCCCATTGAATAATCTTATTATATGAATACTAGTTCATACGAGCAAAGGAAAATATATACATTTTACGAAAGTAAATTAAAATCATGCACGTATAATATAACCAACACAACAATAAAAAATAAATAAATAAGCACACAAAAGATAAGAGGAAGTATTGTCTGGATAGCTGTGTTGACATGTACCCACTGAGCATGTCTAATTGGAAATTGTTTACTTTCCAAGATTCACAACCAGGGCATCAGTATCAGAATTTGTTTGTGATGCCAAAATGGAACTAAGGATGACAGAAGTGATGCAAACCTTAATACCTATTTCCAAGTTCCAACATTCCCAACTGAAATTTTATTATTTTACAGTAATTTACATCACATCACATGTCTTAGAATTTGAGTATAGCTTAAATACCAGGGTTTAATTTATGGATACAGTTCTAGCTGGATGTGAATGTTTAAAGGTGACATCTCCGCAGAGCCTTCAACAACCGTATGTATGTATGTATGTGTGTATTCATTAGTTCATACTTCATTCTAGTAGATATAGATTATATACAGATGTAAAATAAGAACTCCATAAGGAGGTAAAAATGGCTTTCTTTAAATTAGCTTGTCCACTGTTCACCATATTTGTTCTGGTAAAATTTTGCCCAAGAACAGAGGTCGACGTAAACAGAGGATAGCAAAGAAAAAAAACCTTGGCTTGTATTCTGATAGTGCACAACCCCAGAAGGCCCTTGTTGCTATAGCATAAAGTGAAGGTCAGTCAGTTGCAGATCATGCCTGAGGGATATCTCTGTAACATTCTAGCTTTTCGCCGTGCTCCAATAGCTAAATGTAATGGCAGATATATTAGCTAGAGGGGTTGAAAGAGTCTCTGCAATTACAGGTTAGTGGGTTACTGATAGGTACCTTCACTATGAAAGCTAAGAAAAAGAAAATGAACTGTTACATGCTCTTTAAGGTGAGCCAAACCTCCTATGCGAAAACACAAGTTGGAGTAATCTGCTGCTCTCCTCCTCCTTTCAGTCGTTCAACATATATTAATTAGAATCCCAACACTAGGACTCAATAACAACTCAGCAAAAAAATTAGGAAACAACCTAACATACTAGGACTCCATAACAACCAATAAACTATCAAAAGAGATAAGCCAAACCTAGTTATTGAGATTCCTAAAATAGGGGATTCAACAGTTACTAATTTCCTATGTAACAGTCGTGTTGCTTCTTTGACGGCTGAAGGATATTCCATTGGTCTTCATTGCCTCTGCTATTTTTTTTTTTTTTCTGTTTCAGTGCTTTTGTTCCATGATGTATAGACTTGTATCTACAGCCGTTTTGCTTCTTTTTTCTTTCCTCTCTGGGTTTTGTTAGTCTGGTTATCTAGTATTATCTATGGACAGCTCATCTCATGTTGGCAGATTTCCTGCACATGGCTAAACCCTGTTGACGTGTTCAGAATGGGGATAGAGCTCCCCCCTGGATAGGAAAGTTTCTACCTGTCGCCTTCTGGTCCCTGGTGTTGAGAAATCCGGCGGTGCAACATGAAAACTGATGGCGCACAAAAGAAATAATAAAAATAAAAAGGAACAAACCGCAAGATGCACAAACCGAGTTTTAAGTGGTTCAGCCAAGATGCCTACAGCCACAGTTGAGATCATGATCTTCCACTTTGAGAAAGAAATAAGGGGGATTAAGCCAAAACTCACAAACCTCAACCAAGACAAACAAAGAGAAAAAACCCCTCCCAATTTCTCACCACATGAGACATTCCCAAGAATAATCTCTCTGTGTGTGTGTGTTAGGAACTCGAATCAGTTCGCAACATGATTGATCTTCTTAAAGGGAAGATCAGCCTCTTGACCCATTTTGAGGGAAGGGTCTGTCCTCCTTTTTGTACAAAGACACACTTTCTGGAACAACTTTGTTCATTGATTTAAAAAAAAAAAAAAAAAACTACTTACACGTTATTTATAGAAACCCACTTGACCGCTTCCTCTAAAACTCCTACCTAAGCAAATCTTGAGAACTCTTATCTCTAAGACTCCTATCCATACCAACCAATTAGAGAGAAAATACCACAAAATAAGCTAACGAGCCCCAGAAACGAGCTCAAAAGGAAAAAAAAAAAAAAACAGAGCTACCTACAAAGCTGTTCATCGAAAATTCAATGCAATAGAACACATACAGTTATTCCATTCCATATTAGCTTCTTATGACACTCTTTAACAAATTGCTCTAAAGAGTTCAAATAATAAATATCAAAGAACTCATATGTCAAAGCTACATTTCTCCTTCTTGAATATTATACATCAACATATCCATCAAACATGTAACAGTAAAAATATCATAAAATAAAATAAAAAAATTAGATGCAATCCTAAAAAATAAAGGGAAAGAGAAATCAAATAAGAATATTAGAAAAAAGCAAAGCAAATCCCACAAACATTATACAACATCCTGTTAGGACGAAAAAAAAGAGACTTTAAACATAAAAAAACACAATAATATTCAGAAATTATGATTAAGTATGAATAATTCCAAGAAAATTAATAAGAAAACTTACTTAATATTGACTCCTCCATTGAAATTATATCTAGTGACATTTGTTTTGACCCATAACTTAGCATTATCATAATCATTCATTCTGGAGAGCTGATCATTTGGAATTGCAACCATGACTTCAATCCCACTTCCAGCCAAAGCAGACAAAGTAGTTTTATCAGCATCAAATAGCTTCACTTTCTGAATCCCATTGTCTTTCAAGAGCTCAACGACGATCTTCGGAGGCAATCTATGCGTTGCCATCGTCCCCCAATTCACCCCAAGTGCATCAATAACAGGACCCAATAGCCCAAAAATGAGAACCCAGATCAAAATTTGCAATCTCTTCATTTTCCTCTCAAACCCAATTGGAAAACAAGGATTCTTAACAAACTCACCAGTCACTACCAAATGAGATGGAAAAATGGGTTTGGGGAAACTCAGATATAAATGAGGGTGAGAAGGAAAAAGAGGAAGGAAAATAGAAAACAGATCTTATGTATAATTTTTATGAAGTGGAGATTAAAAAGGAAGGTTAAAGGCCTAGTTTTTCCAAAGTGGAGAAGAAACTTTGGCTTTCTGAATGCTGATTTTGGGTATGGTTATGAAATCAAAGAAGAAGAGTAAAAAATTGAGTCACAGATAGAAGTGATATAAAAAGGGGATTTAGCAATGGATTTCTAAAGCTTTGTATTCTAAAAGAGAGCTTAAAAGTTTATTGTGAAAGCTAAGATTTTGTAAAGGAATTGCTAACGTAAAAAGGAGAAAGGAACAGAAGGAAAACCACTACCAAAAGATTAGAATTTTTTAAGGTTTGTGCTTATCAAGGAGATCTGAATTTCCCAACAATTCTAAGTAGAATAACAGACAATGCAAAAACAAAAACGTTACAAACCAGAGAGAATGAGAAACACCACTTAATTCAGTAAAAAAATCGGATTTTGGACGTGGGTTTTTAAAATCAAACAGGGATTTTGCTATCAAGATTATAATAAATGAATGGAGAAAAAACCATTGAATCTAACCCAGAAAATAGACATTTAAACAGAACCCACCATGAGAATTAACAAGAGAAAGACAAAAAGAAGAAAGAAAAAGGAGTCCCAATGCCTTTTGATTAGCTTTCTCTGCATTCACACTAAAACCGACATACAAATTAAGAAGGTCTAGCTTTTTTTTTCTTCTCTTTTTCAGATTAGTAACTTAAATTTGCCCTCCATTTCTCATGATAGTACGATGACGTGGCACACGTTGCCCGAAATTTAACAACCCACGTTATGAGTTGTTTCCCATATTTTTTCCCCATAATTCCCCACTACTTTCGTTGTTGTTTTTACCCGTTCAAGGTTATTATTAGGTTTTGCTTTTGTAGGGCCCACAAAAAAAGGGTAATGATTTTATCACCCCACTTTAGGATAAATCACCCCCTTGTAACGTTAATTGTGGGCAGACAATCACGTTAAAATGGGGTGTATTATCCTACAGCGAGGCGACAAAATCTTTTCCCAAAAATAATTACTGGAATATAGCCGTTAGATGGTCAAAAAGACAAGGTGGGCCAGGTGGCTCAGTAAACGGAGTTACTTGTTGAGGATTGCTTGGTGGAATTAATATCCGCACTCCCTCGTTTCAATAACGGCAGTCCATTTTCGTCTTTATATAGTAAAACTGTGTCATTTGTTTTCCGTGAAAATGACATCAATGATGCCTCCTTAATAGCAAACCGTGTCACTCTTTCTTTCAGATTTTCCATTTCCCAAGAGCTCACGAGAGAGCTTTTCAATATATGATATAAAATGATGGGTCCCACCCAGATGCATGGGTTTGAATGGAGTTGGTGGACCCGTCCTATCAAACATGCCAAACAATCAAACATATGGTGTAAAATGGTGGGCTTCACCTAGACCTGGCAAACGGGTGGGTAGGGCCGGGTCAACCCGCGGGTGGTGCGGGTGCGGGTCACACGGGTCAGAATTTTGGTGACCCGCATTTTTGCGGGTCAGAAATTTGGTGACCCGCGCGGCCCGCGGGTGGGCCGGGTCAACCCGCGGGTCACCCGCAAATATAATATGGGATTGTAATTCTCCTGATTTGACGTGATTTGACCGCACCCTATTTTTTTTCCGTAATTGTAATAACTCTACACATGTTTTTCGTATTTTTCTCATAATTTTTTTCGTATTTTTCTCATAATTTTATAACTTTATAACCATTTATCCGTAATTTTTCATTTAAAACTTTATAAACTCAGTTATTTTACTTTTCGTTTTGTAATGATTAGTTTTTTTTACTTTTACTTTTGCTAGAAACCTTCGCCTCTGCGCATCTTTGCACAGAGTATTACCACCTATTAAAAAACAAAAAAAACGAAATGTTATCAACACTACTGAGGGCACTCTCACTTTATTAAAAGTATGGTCAGGCCCACACCGTCGGATGATCCAAACCGTCCATTAGATGGGCCATAGCCAAAATAGGTTATACTCCAAAAATCATTTCCATCTGATGATTTCCCAAGTGCTGATAACATTCTCCAATAAATTCTTAAAAATTACTTTAAAAATGCGGGTGCCCGCGGGTACCCACGGGTTTACCCGGCCCAACCCATGTTTTTGCGGTTTGGGTTGCCCGCGGGTCAAATTTTGGCGGGTCACTAAAACCTAGACCCGTGCCCGCAAATTTGCGGGTGGGCCTGGTCGACCCGCGGGCATGGGTCGGTTTTGCCAGGTCTAGCTTCACCCCATGCATGAATTTGGGTGGAGATGGGTCCGCTCATGAGTGAAAAATGGTGGGCCCCACCATGCTCATGGGTTAGGATAGAGATGGTAGGCAACACCACGCATGTCTAAATGATGTATTTGCCCCCTTAAATTTCTTTTCCATCTTGTAATTTAAAATAGTTATAAATACACTAGAGGGAACTGTCCCAGGAAAGAAAAGGGGGTGAATATATTATATCACCACCCGAAGAGTAAAATGATGGCCTTATCAGGTTAAGTGTTACAGTAAGGGGAGTGATATATCCTCCCTACTTTTACTTGGGACGCTGTCCCACACTCTCATGTAAAGAAAAGGGGTGAATTTATCATTTCTCTAAATTAATCTGCCATAGAAAAAAATTTCGGTAAACTTTTTCTAAAAAAAGTATTCCAATAAAGATTTTCAGTGGAAAGAAAACGAATGACAAAGGAAAGAAACACGTTTATACATTACTAGCATTCTTGGACTATAAAACAATGCGTCCCATCCCATCAAAATATGAGTTGTAGAATCATGGCCCGACCCTATGCATGGGTGGATGATATCGCGGGACCTATCCCATCAAAACATGAGGTAAAATGGTGGGAACCAATTATACATGGGTTTGAGTGGAGTTGGTGGGAACCAACAATCAAAACAAATGCAAAATTGTGGGCCTAACCCTATGCATGAGCTTTTCTGGAGATCGTGCAACCTCCCCTATCAACACAAGAGGTTTTGGTTGAGTTGGTGGGACCTACTGATGGTGTCCGGATCCGGGTCTGCGATCGCGCGGTCGGTAGAGGGCCTCCGCGGGGTCTGCAATCACAAACAAAAGGGAGTCAGGGGGTCCGGGGTGGGTTCCGGACGACCACTTCGACACCCAAGTCAGATCCTTCGACCAGTCAATATAAAGAACAGCTAGAAAGGGAGGGGGTTTTGATCAGGGTTACCAGGGCCGGAGCGCGGGGATATTTCTGGGTGCATAAATGAGTGAGTCGGAGGGGACTAGCAGGGAGGGCAGGATGGGATTCCTGGCCTCCTCTGTTGTTGCCTCGCCTCTTTTTCCGGTATTGCGGGGTGGAGTATGGGTGAATTCCCTGCTTTCAGGGGCCAAAAAGAAAAAGGGTCCCTTCTTCTTCCTTTCCCTCCCCTTTTAAAGGGAGGTGTGCGGCCCTTTTCATCATTATGGAGGGAAAAACTTCCTTTGCAGGATTGGGCCGTCCCTCTGCCTCGCCGGCGTGCGTGGCTTTGGCGGTCATTTCCTTCCCTAATTTGTGATGATGAGGCCTGGGTGGTGAGAGGGCGACACGTGTCATGAATGTGTGGTCTTTGCCGTTTTCCAACACCCTTCTTCATGATAGTTGGGCTCTGCTCGTGCATGGATGACACGTGGCGATATCTGGGAGCGTAGCCGTATTTGTGCCCCATCATAACTCCCCCTTACTCATTTGGTCCATTGAATGGGCCAAGGGAGTAACGTTTTGTTCGAGCTAAGTCATGATGAGGATATTTACGAGGGCTCCGGGGTGCGAGGAGACGTGCCGTTTTATCCGGCGGCTGTCCTTGGGAAGCGGCAGCGTCGTTAGGAAGGCTGCGTTGTCTCGAGGCACCAGGATTTCTTTCCCGAGTTTAAAAGAGGGGAATTACCCTGGTGCCTTTTTGTGGCTCTTCGTCGCTCTTCTTCTTTCCTTTGCGGTAGGGGTTCTTTTCGTATATTCTCCAGCAACATGTCTGGCTCTTCTTCACGAGTTAGGGGCAAGGCCTGTTTCCTCCAGGAGTCGTCGAGCGACCCTGACTTGTCCTCCGATCCGGGGGAGGATCTCGTGGCTCGTCGGAAGAAGGCTAAGAGGGGCCCGGGCGCTTCGTCGGGCTTCCCCCCCCCTTCGCCTTTCTTCCCTGTCTAGGAAGGACAGATTGTCCAGGTCCCGCGTTGCCCGGGAGTGATCGTTTTTCTCTCGAGCCTATCGTCAGGGAACGGAACTGTGTGGACGCGTTTCGAAGATGGGTCAGGAGATCGAGGACTTGAAGCGGGAGAACGAGGTTCTACAGAAGAAAGTTCATCTTCTCAACGAGCAGCTGTTGGAATATGAGGTGGACCCCCTGCTGGAGACCTCTTGGGAGGAGGAGGGGAACTCCTCTGGAGAGGAGTCGTTCTCCGATTAAGCTTTGGCTTTCTATGTTTTCCTGCGTGTCTATCCCCTTCTCTGGCGGGGATTTCTGAGGCCTGCGTGCCCTGTGCTGTTTTTTTGGTTTCCCTTTATTTTTGTAGGCCTATGAGCCAGGAGGATGTCAATGGGTAGTTTATGTGTATTTGGGCCGTATCTCTTAATGTTGTTCTTGGCTTGTGATGGAGAATCTCTGTGTTTGCAAGGATTTGCGATGCTCCGACCCTTTCGGGCGCTCTCTTTTTTTCTTTTTTTCTTTTTTTTTGGGGCCCGAACCTGCGTGGGGTCGGGATAGCGAAGCGTGTCGAATTCGTATGATCTTGCCCTTTACCTTCTACTTCCTTTATGAAGGTTAGGCTTTATGTAGATCTGGGGGCGACACGTGGCGTGCTTCGGTGATAGCGCCGTCTTTGCATGTTATCGTGATATGACCTTTAGTCCATTGATTGGCCTCGGGGAGCGGGCCCGTTGGCATAGTTAAAGGATAATGTGGTGAAGGCGTTTATGGGAGCATTGGGGTGCGAGCGGATATTCTGCTCCGTCCGGCGGCTCCTTCCCGAGGCGCCGCTTGGTTATTCAGTAGGAAACGAACACGCGGGTAGTAAGTGCTTCATTTTTCCACACCGGGGTTTCCTATAAGGCTTCTATAAGGGGTGAGCTTTCCTGAAGTCAGGAAGGTCGCCCTTTGTTTCTTCTTTGCCTTTTTGATTTCTTCCGGCCTTTCTTCAGGCTTGTCCGAGATGTCATCGCCTTTCCAGGGTCTCTTTGTGAGCGGCGATCGTAGGTCTGATCGCGACGGGAGTCGTCCGAATAACCCCGAGGCAAACTCTGGCGGGCTGGGGCCTCAGCGAGGGGTTCCGGAGGGGGACATGGATCATCCTCCTCCCCCGCACGAGAGGGAGTCTCATGAAGCGTTTATTCACCGCAACCGTTCCTTCTTTTCCTGCGTCCATCGTAGGGGAATGGAGGTTTTTAGCCGGATGAGGGACATGGATCGGGAGATTGCTGCTTTGCGCGCGGAGAACGATCTGCTGAGGAACCGGGTGCGTTGGTTAAATGACCAGGCCCGTTTTGCTGGGAATCGGCGTTGGGGGAGCTCTTCGGACGGGGAACAAAGTGATAGGGAGATTTCTGATGCGGAAAACTCTTTCAGCGGCCAGTCCCTCTGAGCTGATTGCGGTGGGATTTCAGAATTTTTGGAGGAAGCCTCTTGTCTCTGCGCTTTCTTTTCTTGTCTTAGGGGTCTTGGGGGCTTCGGGTCTGCGTGCCTATTGCCCTTACTCCCCTTTTTGTAGGCCTTTGGGCCAGGAGGAAGTGGTTTATGAATGGCGCCTTTCTTTTTCCTGTTTCTGATGTGTGTTTTCTCCTTACGTGTTTGCTTTTCTTTTGCATGCTTGCTTTCTCGCGCGTTTCTAAGCCCTTGTCGCTGCGTTCGATATTTCGGCCCGGTGGTATTTTGTATGGGGTATCTGGTCGTACCTTTATGACGGGTTCCGAGCTCTTTGCCATCGAACGTGGTTTTTTTTCCATCTTGTGGAGGTGTATGCCGGGCCCTTGTGACGGGGTCCGAGTCCTTTCTTTATGAACGCAAATTTTTTTTTCATCTGGTGGAGGTGTATGGATGGCTTGCTGGGGAAGTTATGTCGTGGGTAGGGGTAGAGACGTCCTTTCCGTATGGCGCTTCGACTTATGGCGGTTCCCTTGGGTTTCTCAATCGGCGCCACGTGTGCGCGTCCCATCGACTTAGAAAGGGCGGGAGTTCGAACGACAGGTGTCAAAACCCTAGCCCTTTTTAAAGCCTTTTTGGGGATTTCATTTTTTACTTTATTCCTTCGTCTTCCTCGATTAGAACGGGTTTTTCTCCGCGGCGATTATTCTACGTGTTGCTTGTCGTCCACGCTTCGTTCGGTGAGTTCTGTGTCTTTGTTTCATAGCTTAAGATGTCTGTTGCGACTGTGCCTCAGAGCCCCTCTTCCGCATCGGTAGAGGTGGTGGAGAGGGCTCCGGTGAGAAAGAGGAGGCGGTTGTCTGTAGAGGGTGGGAGCGGCGTTGCTGAAGATGTGCGGCAGCCCACGGAGTTGAGGGATAGTTCTGGGGCCTCCGGGTCGTCGGTGGGGGCCGCTGCTTCGGAATCTCCGGCTCGAGTTTCTTATGCTCGTGGGGCGGAGATTAGGGACATTCGGCCTGGCGCCGTTATTCGTCCCGGCCGGGTGGCGTGTTTCAGGAATACTTTGGAAAAAGGGGCGGCGGAGAAAATTAGGAGGGAGTTCCATATCCCCGACGATTATGGGATTAGAGTCCCCTCCTTTGTAGAAGGGGTGTGTGAGGGTACCACGGAGGAAGAGGTAGCTTTCTACGTGGAAGCTTTCCGGGCGGGGGTTAGGTTTCCGCTCTTGGACATTATAGTAGAGGCCCTCGAGTTTTACCAAGTGGCTCCTTCCCAACTGGCGCCTAATAGTTGGCGCACACTCCTGGCCTTTGTGGCCAAGGCGGGTCTTCATAAGGTTCAACCCACCCTTCCGCTGCTCTGGGCCTGCGTGGCCCTCAGTCCGTTGGTGAAGGGGGAGGACAGCTGGCTTTATCTGACCCAGCGTCCTCAGGTGAAGATTGCAGCGAACTTGCCTTCGTCCATCAATAAGTGGAAGGAGTATGTGTTTGTTACCCCTCCATCGGACGCTGGCTGGGATTTTCCTCGTTCTTGGAGGCGCTCCGTTGAGTGGCGGAGGAAGTCCCTTCCCGACGAGTCTGACTACAGCAAGTTTGACTTGGGGAAGCTCGCCTCTGGGGAGGCTATTGACGTCTCCGAGTTTAGGTGGGAGAGGAGCCTGAAGAGGTTTGGCTTGGTGGGAGCTGTGGAGAGGAGGGTCCGTTGCACGGGCGAGGGAACGGGGGAGAGTTCAGCCAGCTATCGTGGTGAGTCCCTCCCCTCTTCCTCTCTCTTTTTTTTTCTTTCTTTTTTTTGGTTTTCCTTTGCTTTGAGCGATTGTTATTTTCTTGTTTTTGGCAGGAGATATGTCTTCTTCTGGTGACGTTGGTAAGGGGAAGGAGGTTGCGGCGGTGACGAGGGGCTTGTCGAGCCGTAAGAAAATTCCTTCTGACTTTATGGCCGCGGCCAGGCTGGGTCGGTCGCAAGCGAGGCTCGCAACATCTATGCCTTCCAGCCCCTCTGGTCGAGCGGTTGGAGAGAAGGGGCCGGTTGGTTCCTCACCCCCGGGGTCTGAGCATCCTGCCAAGAGGGTCGCCGGCCGCGTGGCGTGTCCTTCAATCTTTGCGGAGGACGTGCCAAGTCGGATGGAGGGGGCGGTAATGACCAAGCTTCTTCTGGAGCGGGCGGAGCTTCCCCCGCAGAGTTTCCAGGTGCGAGGGGAACTGTTTAAGCCTGGCTGGAGGATTGGTGTTGAGGACAACGTTCTTGCGAATCCCCGGGTTGGGGTGGAGCTAGGGGTGACAACTGCCCTTCCTTGTGACGAGGCTGAGCTGAAGGGCTACGATCGTAGGGCCCTGGGGGCTCAGTATTTTCAATCAACTTCCTGCGTAAGTAACGGGTGGCCGGTTTTCGGATGGTATTTTTCTCTCCTCGCTGTTTTCGAGATTGCATGTTGGAAGTTTTCTGATAACTTGCCTTTTGCAGTCCCAAAGTTATGCCAGGAGGATGGTGCAGTGCCTTCTTGAGGATGAGGTTGAGATAAGTGCTGCGGGGGAGCTAAACCGGCAGTTACGCGAGGAATTGGACAGAGCCCGGGCGGAGAGAGCGACCTTTGATGACACTGTTGCTCAACTCCGGGAAGATCTCCGGGTAACTGTGGAGGGGAGGAGCCGTGCGTCGGACAAATTGGTGCTGGCTCGGCGAACTCATGCCCGGGAATTGGCGAAGGCACGGGAGGAATGGCGCGACTTTGCAGAGTTTTTTAAGGCTGCGGCTGCGTTCAGCGTGGATATTGAGATTGATGCGTTTGCTGAATGCCGGCGGCGCGTTCAAGAGGTCGATCCTTCCTTCCCTCTCGATAAACTGATGCATGAGTCTGAGGTTGATCCTTTGCCGGTACCGGCAGAAGTGGTGGAGCCGGTAGGAGAGGAGGTGGCCGCCCCGGTGGATCGAGTAGTTGCCGAGACTTCCGAGGGGGCCCAGTGATGTTGTGAATGCCTCGGGGGGCTTGCTCTTTTCTTTTAATGTTCCTGGTTATTTGGTCTGTAATAACTTTTGAACTACCTATTTTTTGTTTGGTATGTAACCGTATTGACATCTCTGCATATATACGATACGCCGCGAGGTTTTCGAGTTCTTGATGTTGGTCCTCAGGCTTTTGCGAATTTTGTTGGTGAGGGTATTCTTAGTGCACCCCGTAGGCCGTCTGTTTATGGGAGGACTATCTTCCACTCGAATGATCAGTTCGGGGTTAATGGGTCCCGCCTGCCCTTAAAGGGGGAGGTCTTTTTTTTTTTTTTTCATGGGGAGCGTTTTAGGGTATTCTCGGGGGGATCAGCCCCGATGTTACCTCTGTCTCACTCCCTGTTTTCTTTCGGGTCCCTCATTTATCGTGGGCCGAAAAGTGGAGATGTACGCTGCTTTTGTAGAAGTGCTTTTCCATTAATTTGTTGACAACAATACATCTTTGCTTCTAGAACACAAAAAAAAAGGAAACCAAAACACTTGTCATATTTTTAAAAGAAAGACACGGAACTTACCCTGTCGTTTTACTGATAGAACTTTCGGAGGTTGTCCATGCTCCAACTGCGAGGGACCGGGGTCCCATCGAGGCGTTCTAGTTGGTAGGCCCCGGGTCGAAGTGCTCGAACGACTTTGTACGGTCCTTCCCATTTGGGTTGGAGCTTACCCGTGTTGCGGGGGTCTGATACCTCCGCACGCCGTAGCACCAGATCTCCGGGTTTTACCGAACGCTTTTTTACCCGGGCGTTGTAGTATCATGCCACCTTTTGCTGGTAGGAGGCGGTTCGGAAGAGGGCTTGCTCTCTTTTCTCGAGCACGAGATCGAGGTTGTTCCGGAGGAGTTCGGAATTTCCCTGCTCGTCGTAATTCGCGGTGCGGAAGCTGTGGAGGCCAATTTCTAGCGGAATGACCGCTTCGGTCCCAAAGGTTAAGCTAAAAGGGGATTCTCCAGTTGCGGTCCGTGGTGTTGTTCGATAGGCCCAGAGGGCGCTAGGGAGTGCGTCCAGCCAGTTTTTTCCGGCTTCTCCCAATCTCTTCTTGAGACTTTGTAGCAAAATCCTGTTGGTTACCTCGACCTGCCCGTTGGCCTGCGGGTGTGCTACGGAGGCGAAACGGTGTTCGATGCTTAGGCTATCACAGAATCTGCCAAATTCGGCGCTTGCGAACTGGGGACCGTTGTCTGTTACAAGGGTCTTTGGAATGCCGAAACGGCAAACGACGTCGTGATAGAAGAACTTCTCCGTCGCTTTGGAATTGGGTTTCACCACGGCTTTGACCTCAACCCACTTGGTGAAGTAGTCGATGGCGACGTATAACATTGTATGCCCCCCGGGGGCCTTGGGGAATGGTCCGAGTAGATCCATGCCCCACATGGCGAAAGGCAGGGGTCCTGCTATCGCGGTGTACGGTGTAGCCGGTTGGTGGGGGGTGGTTGCGTACCTTTGGCATGGGCTGCATTTTTAGACGAATTCCTTGGCGTCCCTGAGGACCGTGGGCCAGAAGTAGCCGTGCCTTACGATTTTCTGGGCTAGGGTCCTGCCGCCTCCATGGTCTCCGCAGATCCCTTCATGTACTTCTCGTAGCGCGTAGTCTGATTCGGAGGGTACCAGGCATCGGAGGTACGGCCATGTGTATGACCGTTTGTAGAGCCTGTGCCTGTGGACCACGTAATGGGCGCCTCTTGCGGTTAGGCGCCGGGCTTCCAGCTTATCTGCGGGTAGTATACCGTCTTTCAGGTATCGTATGATGGGGTCCATCCAGTTTGGCCCCGGTGGAATCTCCAGAACTTGTATCTCGTCGATGCTGGGGTGGGGCAGGATTTCTGTGAGCACGGTGCCGAAGTCATGGGTCTCTTCGGCGGCCATTCTTGATAATGCATCCGCTCGGTTGTTCATGTCTCGCGGCACCTGGAGGATCTCTACCTCTCCCATCCCCTGCAGTTTCTCTTTTACCTTGTGGAGGTATTTTTTCATTCTGAAGCCCTTGGCTTCGTATATTCCGTTTACTTGGTTAACGACAAGCTGTGAGTCGCTATAGACTTTCAACTTGCCCGCGCCGAGCTCCGCGGCTAGACTTAGTCCTGCTAGCAAGGCTTCGTATTCGGCCTCGTTATTGGAGGCTTTGAAATCCAACCTGAGGGCATATTCCAGTGTGAACTCTTCTGGGCCGTGGAGGACCACTCCCGCTCCGTGTCCTTTATTGCCGGCGGAGCCGTCAACATGCAGGACCCAAGGGGTTTCGCTGTTGTGTTCCGAGGAGTCCTGCATCCCGTCCTCGCAAACCGTGTGCGCAGTGGGGCCCTCGCCGCTCCCCATTGTGGCTGGTTCTTCGGCCGGGGCCGTGAATTCCACTATAAAGTCAGCGAGGGCTTGAGATTTGATAGCCGGCCTTGGGCGGACTTGTATGTCGAACTCGCCCAGCTCGACGGCCCAACTTACCATCCTACCCGAGGTTTCTGGTTTTTGGAGAATCTTCCTGAGGGGCTGGTCGGTTAGCAGGACTATGGGGTGGGCCTGGAAGTAGGGGCGGAGCTTTCGAGCGGCACTGACGACTGCGAGGGCGAATTTCTCTATGTTCGAGTATCGGATTTCTGCACCGTGGAGAGTCTTGCTCACGTAGTACACATGGTGTTCCTTTTTGTCGCTTTGTTTGGCCAACACCGCGCTTACTGCCGTGGGGCTGACGGCCAGATATAAAAATAGCTCTTCCCCCGGCTCGGGTTTGGCGAGTACGGGCGGTGTCTGGAGGTATTGCTTCAGAGAGTCGAAGGCCTCTTGGCAGGCCGGGGTCCATTCGAATTCCCGTATGTTTTTTAATTGTTTGAAGAAGGGTTGGCACTTCTCTGCTGATTTGGGCATGAATCGGCCGAGGGCCGTGATCCGTCCTGCGAGCCTCTGTACTTCTACTGCTGTCGTCGGGGGTTCCATGTCTAGGATGGCCTGGATCTTTTCTAGGTTGGCCTCGATCCCTCTTTGGCTGACCATGAACCCCAAGAACTTTCCGAAAGTTACCCCAAAGGCGCATTTCGCGGGGTTCAGCTTCATTCGGGCTCGTCGTAAGGTGTCGAAAGTTTCCTGAAGGTCGGAGATGTGTCTGGCGGCTTCCAGGCTTTTTACCAGCATATCGTTGACATACACCTCTACGTTCCTTCCAATTTGCGTTTGGAATAGCTTATTCACGAGCCGCTGGTAGGCGGCACCTGCGTTTTTTAACCCGAAGGGCATGACAGTGTAGCAGTAGACGCACTGATCGGTGATAAACGCTGTTTTCGGGATGTTTGGCTCGTGCATTTTGATCTGATTGTAGCCTGAGAACGCGTCTAAGAAGGTGAGAAGTTCGTGTCCGGAGGTGGTGTCGATGAGTTGGTCTATGCGCGGGAGGGGATAGGGGTCTTTTGGGCAGGCCCAGTTGAGGTCGGTGAAGTCTATACAGGCCCGCCATCCTCCGCTAGCTTTCTTGACCATCACGACGTTTGACAGCCACTCGGGATACCGGATTTCTCTGACGAATCCGGCTTGTAGCAGTTTTTCCACTTTGGCCTTTATGTGAGTTTGGCGCTCTACTGCGAAGTTCCTCTTTTTCTGCCGGACGGGTTTAAGGGCGGGGTTCACATTCAACTTGTGGACGGCCATTTCCTTGGGTATCCCGGGCATGTCCTTGGCGGACCATGCGAACATGTCTTTGTTTATTCTGAGGAAGTTGATCATCTGGTCTCGCAGAGGGCCTGTTAACATGGAACTTATCCGGACCTGTCTCTCCGGCTGATCTTGGGTCAGGGGGATGGAGTCTAGCTCCTTGGCGGGCTCTCCTCTGATTGCGCGCCCGCTGCCGAGGGTCTTCACTGCCGATTGTGAAGTTTTCGGCTGGGGCGTTGGTTCCTCTCAGGCTTGCCGCGTAGCACTGGCGTGCTATCATTTGTTGTCCCTTGACCTCTCCTACTCCGTCCGGAGTGGGGAATTTCATCTTGAGATGGGGGGTGGAGACTACGGCTCCCAAGTCTCTGAGAGCAGGGCGCCCAATGATGGCGCTGTAGGTGAACGGTATGTCTACGACCAGGAAGGTGGTCAGGATGGTTTTCTGCAAGGGGTACGCCCCGAAAGTCACGGGCAAGTCGATCTTGCCGTCTACCTGTACGGATGCCCCGGAGAAACCGTAGATGGAGTATTCCGCGGGTCCCAGCCTTTCCCTGCCCAGTTTCATTTCTTCGAAAGTTCCGAGGTGTAGCACATTGACGGAGCTTCCTGTGTCCACCAAGATTTTTCCTATATCGAAGTTGGCGACGAGTAGCCTGATGACCAGTGCATCGTCATGCGGGACTTGTAGCCCGTCGAGGTCTTTGTTGGAAAAAGTGATGATCTGGTTTTCATGGGGCGGATTTGTTCGGGCCTTCTTGGAAGGTATGTCCATGGAGAATACCCGTTCCGCGTATGCCCGCCGACCGGCTGTTGTCGGTCCTCCCGCCGCGGGCCCGCCTGCGATGATATTGATTTTTCCTATGATGGTAGGCGGTTGCTCTCGAGCCTGTGGCTGTTCGGGGGGCTCGCCTTTTCGGGGGCGCTGGTGGCGGCTCGTGTCGTGTCTGCTGCGGGATCGGCGTCGGCTTCGTGGGTGATGCCTACTGGGGGATCGGTGTCGGCTTGTGGACCGGCGGCGGTTTGGTGACCGATGCCTACCTCTGGGTTCGTCGAGCGGGCGCTGGGCCTCGCATGGGCTTTTGTCAGGACTCCTGAGGTACTGGTTTAGGTGTCCTTATTCGGCCAGTCTTTCCAGCTGGAGGCGGAGGTGGAAGCAGTGGTCAGTTTCGTGGCCGTGGTCCCCGTGGAATTCGCAGAATTTCCTGGCGGACCTCTTCTTTGGATCTGTGGCCATTTTCTTGGGGGGGGGTCAGGAGACCCTGATCCCTAATAGCTGATAGAACGTGGGAGAGGGGGAACTTTAGCGGGGCGGTTCCCAGCCTTTCGAAGACGGGGATAGGGTTACGGCCCGTCTGTCTTTCATCGGTTCGTGGCCTTATGGCCCTTCGGCCGTCGCTTTTTCTCTCGTCGGGGCCGGGCCGATTCTGTTCTCGAGCGCAGGCTTCTTCTGCTCGAACGAACTTATCAGCCTTTGATTCAAGCTCCTGTAGGTCCTGCGGGGGCTTGAGGGTGAGGTGCAGCTTAAGATTCGGATCGGTGGTGGCATGCTTTAGTGTGGCGATCGCTATCTGGACGTCCATGTTGGAGAGTTGGGCCAATTCGGCGTTGAACTTCAACATGAAGTCTCTTAGGGTCTCGTTTCTGCCTTGGCGGAGGGCTAGGAGGGCGTCCGCAGGATCATGGCGGAGGCGGTTGTTGGCGAACCTTGTGCTGAACTTTCGCCCGAATTCGTGGAAGGATGCGATGGAGTCGGGCTCCAATCTCATGTACCAGTCGTTGGCGGTTTTTCTTAGTAGGGATGCAAAGGCTCTGCACATGAATCCATCCGACGCGCCTCGAAGCGTCATTACTCTCTTGAAAGTCTGGAGGAACTCGAGGGGGTCCGTGCTCCCGTCGTATAGACCGAAGCGGGAGAGGTCTATGCCTGCTTCTGCGGGGGTCTTTAAGACCTCTGAGGTGAATGGGGATGCCGTTTCCCTTTCCCACTCATCGAGGATGCCGTGGGCGTAGGGTTTTTTCATTTCTAGTTTTACCTCTCGGATTTGCCTTTGCAGGTCCGCTATTGGATCCAAGCTGGGCGGTTGTGCCGAGGTTGCAACTTCTTCTGCCCGAGCCAAGGGTGGTTCCCGGAGATGGGTATCTTGGATAGGGGGGCGCGGCTGTTAGTAACCTGTCTCCTGCTGCCTCGCTGGTGTCCCCCGGCTGCGTGGGGCAAGGGGCTATTTGTTGATGGGGACGGCGTTCTGCGAGTCGGTGCTCGCTTTCGCCGGGGATGTCGTTCCCCTGACTGTTCCTCGTTGCCTTCGTCGTAGGCTTCTGTCCGGTCCTGTGTCGTCCCGGGCTTTTTCGAAGCCAGGAGAGGCAAACGCTGGAGTAGTTCGTTGCGAAGTTCGTTGAACATCTCCATGGTGGGGACCATCTGCGGCGTGCTAGAGGAGGGTCGGGGTCGGTCCGAAGGCGGTGAGTTTCGCTCTTGGGAGCTTGAGGAGCTGGCTTGTGCGCGCTGGGCCTGACTCCTGGTTATTACTCCTGTTTCTGGCTGTTGGGTGTGGTTTCTCATCGCCGTAAGGCATTCAGTTACTCGACGAGTCCCACGGATGGCGCCAATATGATGGCGTCCGGATCCGGGTCTGCGATCGCGCGGTCGGTAGAGGGCCTCCGCGGGGTCTGCAATCACAAACAAAAGGGAGTCAGGGGGTCCGGGGTGGGTCCCGGACGACCACTTCGACACCCAAGTCAGATCCTTCGACCAGTCAATATAAAGAACAGCTAGAAAGGGAGGGGGTTTTGATCAGGGTTACCAGGGCCGGAGCGCGGGGATATTTCTGGGTGCATAAATGAGTGAGTCGGAGGGGACTAGCAGGGAGGGCAGGATGGGATTCCTGGCCTCCTCTGTTGTTGCCTCGCCTCTTTTTCCGGTATTGCGGGGTGGAGGATGGGTGAATTCCCTGCTTTCAGGGGCCAAAAAGAAAAAGGGTCCCTTCTTCTTCCTTTCCCTCCCCTTTTAAAGGGAGGTGTGCGGCCCTTTTCATCATTATGGAGGGAAAAACATCCTTTGCAGGATTGGGCCGTCCCTCTGCCTCGCCGGCGCGCGTGGCTTTGGCGGCCATTTCCTTCCCTAATTTGTGATGATAAGGCCTGGGTGGTGAGAGGGCGACACGTGTCATGAATGTGTGGTCTTTGCCGTTTTCCAACACCCTTCTTCATGATGGTTGGGCTCTGCTCGTGCATGGATGACACGTGGCGATATCTGGGAGCGTAGCCGTATTTGTGCCCCATCACCTACCC
The DNA here is from genome assembly GCF_043159265.1 of Tasmannia lanceolata. NCBI lineage: Eukaryota > Viridiplantae > Streptophyta > Magnoliopsida > Canellales > Winteraceae > Tasmannia > Tasmannia lanceolata. The sequence continues at coordinate 21,183,828 of NW_027518689.1, read as the reverse complement.
TATCAAAACATGGTGCAAAATAGTAGGCCCCACTGTAGGCATGGATTTAGGTGGAAATTGTGGGCCATACATGGGTGTAAAATAGTGATAGTGGGCCCCATCATATGCTATGTATGGGTGGGTCCTTCCATATCAAAACACGAGGTGTAAAATGGTGGGCCTCACCCATGCTATGTATCCACCAATTTGGCCCATCCAGCAGTATCCATCAATCAATGTATGTGACAATGTTCGGGTGCAACTTGGGTCGGGTCGGGTTGAGCTTTTGCTAAAAAATGGATAGGAATCAACCTGAACCCAACCAGATTTTAAGGTAAAAGCTCAACCCTAATTCTAAAAAATCGACCCGAGTTACACCCCTAGGCCCAAAAGGCTAGATGGACTTATTTGGTCGGCAGAGGTGGTTGAACGGCTTCTAACATGTAATGATGTTTTGGATCGGTGTTGGCTCGTAGCTCTTTTAACATTTTTGCTTTATACAAGGGTAAATGATATTTCCAACCCCCATATCTAGCTATCCCACACCTTTTTGTTTGTCTTTTCTTGAAAGTCACCGACAAACAAGATCTGATGAACAGAAAACGATCATGATTTATTTACACACGCGGCATGACTGGGACTGTTGATCCAATGGGACATCATAGGATGATGACCCACTAAGTCTGATACCGAATGGAGATCATCTAATGTGCAAGACATCTTTTTCATCAAAAATCATCCTATGAGGGTAGGATCAATGGACATAGGTCGGACTTTGTGATGGCAAATAATATTTATGGAGGAAATGGGTGTATGATGGGCATCATCATTTTCCTTTGGATTTGTTTCGTTCCACCTAAAATGGATGTAAAGCAAATTTTACACCTTGTTTTACACCCATTTTATGTGGAAAGAAATAGAGCCACTACTAAAACAATATACCCACCTTAAAGATGTTCCCTTCTTCAAAATTGAAACAAAAGAGATAAAATTGCAATCATTTCACACCATGATGAGCAAAATGGGTGAAATGCTAGAAAAGTGGTAAAACATCATTCCCCTTTCCAAATATATTTGTGGGTTTAAAAACAAAGTCCCGTGAAATAGTAGTAATTATTCTTACTTTTGCACTTCAAAAATTGTAGTGTCTTCTAGTTGAGAACACCACCACCCAAGTGTAGATAAGTTATCTACACACTAGCTTAAAATACATACTGTTTGGGTGATCCAAAGCAATCATTTGATGGGCCCTCACATAGATAGGGTGTGCCCAAAAAATCAGCTTCATAGGATCATCCTAACCCTTCGAACCGTGGACGCAAAAAATGGACAGATTTTTGAACGTTTATAAACATCCATTTCACCTCCACAAATCGTAGGGTTGGGATGATCCTATGGAGCTGATTTTTTGTGGACACCCTATCTATGTGAGGGCCAATCAAATGAATGATTTGGATCACCCAAACAATATGGGCCCCCACTGTATTTTAAGCTAGTGTGTAGATAACTTACCTACACTTGTGTGTAGAAACCGTTTTCTCATTTACTAAGGGCTTGAACAACCAATTTAATAAGGGCTTGAAGATACGAGAAAGATGCCCTTTGTCAAAGACAATCTCACACGCACATCCCGGCCAAGATGAGTTTCCCACTGCGGTTATAGCTCATCACCTTTCAAGAAGACATCCACATATAAGATACGATGTACCACAGGTCGTACATATCCAATTGATCATGGCCAAAATCCAATGCCAATAATAGCACCATATACTCTATGAAGCACGGGTACTGGTACAGGGTGCGCGTACGACATGACATGGGTACGTGATTTTTATATTTTATTATATATTTATAAAAATTAAAAATAATAGTTGGAGAGAAATCAAATAACAATAACATTACCAAAATAAAAATTCTAATATTACTCTTCATTTCATAAGTGATTAAGTTCCATATTTGATAACATGAGGCATTAATAGATCATTCATTAGAAAAAAAGTCTATCGCCAGTGTGTTGACCAGTGCCTGACAAGATGAATAATTTTTAAAGACCAAATTATGAGATTTTTTATACCGGACTTTTGGGAATTAAGAATGTTTGGACTTGATGTATCTTATAAATTTTTAAAATTTGAAAAATACCCCACGTTTGGAAGTTAAGAAAGTTAAAATTTTGACCCGACCCTATTTCTTCGAATTTTGTATTAGAACATGAGAGTTAACTTTTTTTCCTTTTAGATTTGGGTCTTGAAACTATTTTTAATAGATCCAAATGGGTGGTATCCCGTAATTTACATGTAAATCTTAAGTAAATGGTTTACATGTAAATACTAGGTACATGAGAGGAGAGAGAAAAAGCATAAAGGATTTACACTAGATAAGAGAAGCAGGACGTGTCGGGTACGCGTGGGTGTACACCCTAAACGCACCCGACAACCAAAATTGGATTTTTCTTCTTTTCTTTTTAAATAGGGGTACGTACCCGGGCCGTACCCGAATGTACCCGCACCCCATACGTTTCGGGTACGGGTACAGGAGCCGCGGGAGAGTACCCGTGCTTCCTAGCATATACTAACCAATAGGATAAGGTGATCTATGGGTTTAAACTGTTAGAAATAGTTTCAGTTTCGATCATCGTTAACATATATCCAAGCATAGTTGAGTATTGATGGTCTCCTTTCCGAGTCAAGCCTTAGCCATTGTCACATGCACAAGCATTGAGATGAATTAACTATAACTTTTTGCTTTCTTATCTGTAGAGAATTTCAGATGATGGAAAATTTCATAACTAATACAATAAAGAAAACTCTAGTTCAGTCTATCCGTCTCTTGGCCCAGATTACTCAAAACACATAAAATGCCTTTTTTAGAAGTGGAAAAGGATTGTACGCTCGAGTGTACCTAACCTTAGGTACGCTCGAGTGCCAAATCACATGGGTCCCACATTTTTTGTGGTCATCTAAACCATTCATTTACAAGGCTCCATCATAGATAGGGTGCGTACCAAAAATTAGCTCCATAAGATCATCCTAACCCATCCATTTGTTGAGGTCAAAATGGACAGATATTGTTTGTCCACAAATCTGCCCATTTTGCCCTCCATTTTTGGAGGGGTTAGGATGATTCAATGGAGCTGATTTTTGGTACACACCCTATCTATGATGGGGGCTTGCAAATGAATGGTTTAGATGACCACAAAAAAATGTGGGACCCATGTGATTTGGCACTCGAGCGTACACTCGAGCGTACAATCCTTTTCCTCTTTTTAGAAACTATCAAAACAAAATATCCAAATATATGTAATCAAAAGAGAAATTAAGTGTTTTTTTAATGGTGAGGGAAATTAGGTGTTTTACTGACCAAAAAGAGGCGGTGGTGATAGACTTATTTTATAATACTTAATACTCTCTAGAGAAAAGCATTCCTGCGCTGTAGCGCAGGGTGCTTATCTGCGCTTTAGTGGTTTATAAAGCATCCCATTGGTTCGTTTCTTGTGGACCTGCTATACGTTTCAAAGAGTCGGATTGTTCTTCGGATCCTACTTTCCACGTCATGATCATGATCCATTTTAATTCGGACCATCGGAGTGATTATGTCCCACTAAGCTAAGTAAACAATTATTTTTTTTAAAAAGAGATAGAATGGCAGTCCACTATTAGTGTGTCCGCATTTTCTTCAACTAAATTAAAAATTCATCTATGTTTAATCTATGTGTATAATAATGCCTGTAAACAATAAAACTAATCAAAATTACATACACGAATATAATGTATAACTATTATCAAAGAATATGATCCATAAAGAACAAAACCCCTCTCTCTTTTCCTTCGTGAAAGTATGAAATGAAACGACTGAAATGAGTGAAATCGCATTCCCATCCGATTGATCAAGTGATAAGAGAGGTTTTGACCAAAATACCCTTCATAGAACGGTTAGCATTAACAAAATTTGAGGGTATTTTTGTAAACCATTTCGGATTGTGACTATCCAATGGGCATCTTTGGCGTGCCCATACACAATCCAAATTTTTTCGGATCCTAGATTTGATGATCCGAAATATGCCCATGGATCCTATTCATATGTTTAGATCCCGTTCATTAACGTTCGGATTCGGATGATCCATCAAACTGTCTAGATCCATTGACACCCTTACTTTTCTCTATTCTCTAATATTTTATATAAAAAGATGCCACTTGTGCATTATTTCACGAAAGAAAAAATTATTTTCCTCGCAAAGTTATTTCATGCCATCCTGCAAAGGAAGTTCAATGTCAGTACTGGAGAAAAATGGCGTAAAATTCCCATTACCCACTACCTTTTCTTTCCCTTGTGTTGGACCAGATGCCTTAAAAACCAGCATTTTGTAATAAAAAAAATTAATTATATAGTATTAATTTTATGATTATTATTGGGTGACTAAAAGGAATGGGTAACATTATTAAGAGCAATGATAGAATGAAGAATGAAGGGCGCCCTTCCAAAACTAATCTTCAAGCAAGGTTTAAAATTTCGATTTCGGTACCGGTTTCAGACTTCCGAAAAATCGAAATTTCGGTCGAAATTTGGTACTCTCGTTCGAATCGAAATTCCGGACTGAAATTTTGTAACGCTTTTTCACAATAAAAAATAAAAAATGCATTTTCTCGAATTTTCGGCTGAAATTTGGTAAATGGCAAAATTTCTAATTTCGCCAAATACCGGTTTCGGTCCCCACCGAAATTTAAAACCATGCCTTCAAGGACACCTCTATTGGTTGCTTTTCTGCAGAGTGGCACCGAAAAAAGTGAATGGCACCTTAAAAAGTGGAAACAATGCTGACTTTGTAGAAATCAACCAATAGGAGCACCCCTGAAGCTGATTTTTGCAAGGAAGCACTTCATTCTATCATTCCTCTTCTATTAAACACATTTTGTTCCTTTCATGTCATCTTTCAAAGGAAGTTCAATGTCAGTATCGGAAACAATGGCGTAAAATTCCCATTATTAACTAACTTGCCTCTCTTGTGTTGGAATACATGCCCTAATAGCCAGTGTTTTATAATAAAACTTTCACTATATAGTATTAATTTCATGACTAGTATTAGTTAACTAAGAATATGTTGCGTGCTTATTTCTATTGAACACACGTTTATACTAGAAAACAATGTAGAAATATCATTGCCCATAGGTTCACATGTCCTTAGGCGCACGGAGAAATGATATTTCAGCTTGCCCATGGAGACATACATCCTAAGGCCATGTTTTTGGATACCCACAAGATTTAGATTTGAATTTATCACATTTCGAAGTTGAGATTTGGATATGGATCAGATCCTTAAATTTCCAAATCAGCTACAACAGTGGAAAAAAAAAAATCTGATTTTCAAATCTATTCTACAAGACATTATTTGGAAATCCATATTTGTGGCAAGTACCTTCACCCTCGCTGCTCCTCAACAAGACCCCCCCCCCCACTCTCTCACTCACAACATAACCATGAAGATGATTGATGTATTTTGTATCCAAAACTCAAATCCAAATCCAACTACAAAAACGCAAACGTGGCCTAAGGGGCAAGGAGATATTGTATTTCAACTTATTGTGAACCTTAAACGTTTGTAGTTGGGATTGTGACCGGACATCTCTTCCTATGCAGAACCATATCTTCCTGTACACAACATCATTAGGTGAGGAATGGCCATACAGGCTCACTTTTAAGCAGAATTTGTCTTATTCATTTAATCCATCTCATGTGGCTGTTCTCTAATGCAAATGTCAGGCAAGAAATGCCTTTCCACGAAATTCACTAGCAAATCTCTCTCTCTCTCTCTCTCTCTCTCTCTCTCTCTCTCCATTATATATATTTAGATAAGGAGAACTTCACTTCAAGTCAGGATGACAAAAGCTTATATAACAACATGAGAAGTAGAGGCATTATATGAGAGTTTGCAAAGATACAGGAAGGGAGCAGCTTCATAGATACAGACCATTAATTTGCCGAAAAATTTCTCCATTAGATGATGCTAACCTTTCATAAAATAGAATGTAAAATACATGACTCAAAAAGATTAGAAACAACAGTATAAAAGTCTCAACATGGAGAGAGAGAGAGAGAGAGAGAGAGAGAGAGAGAGAGAGAGAGAGAGCCCCACAATCTTATTATTAATTTATAATGAAATAGAAGAGTTGAAATTCATGTACAAATTTCAGAATGATCACAATCTTATTATTAATTCATAAAGAAATAGAAGAGTTGAAACTCATGTACAAGTTTCAGAATGATTGGAATAGAATAACTAAGGAAGAACAAACAGAAAACGGAAGATAAAAAAAAAAAATACACACCCTAGTATCTTCCATATCTAAACTAAACACGAACATTTCTATCACAACAGATATAATCAATCCAAGAAATAGAACAACAATGACTATAACAAGTAAATCTTTTGAATCAAAGGAAAGAAAATATTTCAAATGGAAGAATGTGGGGGGCGGGAGATAAGGATTGGGAGATAAGGATCTGACCTGAGTAGTCAAGCTTGTGCCAGCCTCTTGACTACTGCAGCCATATATTTGCCTTGATGCTCTGCAAGTGCCAGTTCAGTTTCAGTTGGCTCCCTTGTGCCATCTCCAGCAAAAACTCCGGCACCATACGGAGAACCACCTCTTATCGTATCCATCTTAAACATACCAGCCCCAAAAGTGTACCCAATGGGAACAAAAAGCATCCCATGGTGAGATAGCTGGGTGATTGCTGTCCAACTGCCAAAGCGAAAAAAGGAAAATGAGAACAAAAAAGTCAGGTAATGAGACGGTCGAATAACAATATACTGGCCTGAAAACAGTGCAAAGTTTTTACTGCTCCAACAGGGTAATATTTTTACAGAAAATAAATCATGAATCACATATTGAAAAAGTCACAAGCGCCCTCTAAAATGTCTTTGTCAAGCAACGTTCATGAACAAACCCATAATTCAGCAAATATGGTTTGAGGGAAGAAGTGGACAGGAACATCATTCTAACGTCAATAGTGGGTCCTACAAAGCTCTGCACATCTGAGTCATTAAGATTTATGTAGATATTTATTTATTTTTTAGGTAAAGCTTAAGGAGGTTTTGGTGGACCCTAGGTCAAAACTTGGAGTCTTTCTAGTTAGGAAAATTTTCAAGTGAAAAAAGTTATACGCTTCGGCTAGGATAAGTAGGCAAGAGTCCATGATTAAGTAGAGACTAATTTTAGAAGTTTTGTAGTTTTAGTTTTTAAATTTCTGTGACAGCAACATGTTCTTATAATTTCTATTTTTATTTTGGGATGCTTTAAAATAAAGGACTAGCTAGGCAATTTCACAGAAAGCCATTTCGCGGCTGGCTTTTGCATGTGAGAACAGCTACACAGGTTGATTTTTTGGCATATTTTGTTTTATTCATTTAATTCGTCTGAGGTGGCTGTTCTCACATGCAAAAGCCAGCTGCGAAATGGCTTTCCGCGAAATTGCCCAACAAATCCCTTAAAATAAAGATTTGGCTTATTTTGGTTGATTTAAGGATTTTGATATTAATGGTTTAGGATTAATATAGGGTTTTAAGGTGCATAGGCCTATTGTTAGCCCAAGGGTTCCCATTGGTTCAACTAATCACCTTTATCCTATTGTTTTGATGCTAGCAAACTCAAATTGATTAGTCTTTATGGACTAATGTGTTGTCTTGGAGTGCTGTGCCTTACACAGGAACTTCACATGTCATATCGCCATTAGCACATTAGCACAATACAAAACAACACATGGCTTGAGGATCAACATGCACAAATGAACAAAGAGAGCTTGAAAGGAATGGATACATCATCCTTGGAAGATTTTCAAGTTACTAGCTCAAATTGAAGATCCCACAAGCAAGCCTTGTAAAAGGCTGAGAGAAGCTTGAAGATAAACAAGCATTGATGACCTACTCATGCATCCAAAGTGAAGATCCATTCAAGAGAGAGAGAGTCACATGAACCAAAGCCATATCAAGTGTTCACTTCCAAGCCCCAAGAGCTAGAAGACCAAGGTACTAAGTAGTTTTACATTTCTAGATTATATTGAAGATATTTTTCATGTGGTTTTTCATTTAAATTTGTTTTTCATATCTTTTTCAAGACCACCCTTGAGACCCAATTGTATTTCATGAAAAACCTTTTCAAAGGTCATAAATATTCTTAAAACAAAAGGTCATAGCCCAAGAACCAAAGCTCAAGTGCCAAGTCAAGGAAGAAATGAAATGACATCAAATTAGCACTTGCATTGTGGACCATATACCTTATTTCCACTTAATGGGTCCAAAACATTTTCAAATATTTTTGAAAATATTTTTAACAGATAGATCTCATCGTTTCCATTAATTTTTTTTTTTAAATGAAGATATTCGTAAAATGGTGGGGGTGGCACCAATTGAGGAGAAGATGAGAGAGCACCGCTTAAGATGGGCAGGACATATTCAACGTAGGCCTTTGGATGCTCCGACGAGAAGAGGAGACACGTGCCAAATTGATGGAGTAAAAAGAGGTAGGGGCAGACCGAAAACAACTTGGGTAGAAACAGTGAGGAAAGACTTGATAGCTAGGAACATAACAGAGAACATGACCTTGGATATGATAGAATGGAAGAAAATGATCCACGTAGAAGAACCCAACTAGAGCCGGATAGATTCCTTTCACATTCTTCATGAAAATTTTCTAAAGGATTCATTTAGCCGACCCCAACTAGTTTGGGACAAAGGCTTTGTTGAGTTGAGTTGAGTTGAGATCTCATCGTTTCCATTCAAATCAAGCATAAGAGCGTCAAAATCCGACGACAAACGAGTGAGATATGAATTTTACAAACCGGGCTGGAAAAACAGATTTTTGCAACCGCGGCCGACCGACCCGGTCAACCGCCATGCCCCGAGAGGCTAAAATAAAAAATTCCAGCTCCCACTCGCGGGCGACCGACCCCCCGGGGTCGACCGGCACTGCGCGAGAAACTAGTCGTTGGAGTATAACGGCTAGTTGCTTTTTTTAACCGTTTTTGTTTTTTTCTTGCCCAAACTACCTCCAAACGGTCATGAATAATTGTGGGCTATAAAGATGTTGTTTTATGATGGATTTAAAGACTTTTGTGCTTATTGAAAACCTCATTTGAGCTTTAACCTTCAAATCTATTAGTTTTCTTCACATGCTTTGAACTTACATATCCTTTTGAAGATCTCTATAGGGCTTTATTATTGTAATATTTTGGAGATTTTGTGAGCTATCATCTTTGTATCAAGCTTAATCAAGAGGCTAAGAGAATTCTTCATTCCTCGTTCTTCATTGTAATTGAAGGTCTACGATTCAGCCCGTTAACAAATGTGAATCCGGTGCAAAGAGGGTTTGTCCCCTCGGAGGCGGTGGGCGAAGATGGTTTGTTCCCTTGGAGGTAGAGAAGGTGATTGTACGGCTTGGAGATTCGGCTATAGTGGAATCTCACCATTAGTGAAGTACCAAAGGACACAAACTTGGAAGAGTGGAGTAGGTCTTGTTGATAGACCGAACCACTATAAATCTTTGTGTATTCATTGTGTGGTATTTCTCTCTACCTCCTTTATTGTTTTTTGTTTGTGTGATATCTAAATAAACAAGGGTTAGTTGCATTGTCAATTTCTAGGGTTTAAACACATTGCAAATTCAAAATTTTGAATTAGACCTAATTCAACCCCCCTCTTGGTTTGCCTATTGGGATTTCACCTATATGTATGAAGTTTTTTGGTACTTTTCAGAAAGTCAATGAATAGCCACAAAATTTCTCTATTGGGTTTTGCCGTACTTTGATCTTGTATTGGTCAAATCTATTGTCGGTTTGTCTCTCTAGTTTTCTGTTGAAAATCATTGGATTTTTATGTGATTTGTCAATAGTCTAGGAAGTTTTCTACTAGTGTTGGCATCTTAGAGTTTACTTGCATCAAATTGGTATTAGAGCAAGTTCAATGCTAGAAATTGTTTAATGACCAGCGATTGCACCAATTAACCAACATGAAAGGAGTGATCGATTAGAGAAAGTTCTCTAAAATGTATCACAAAGGCTAGATAGACTCATGTTGACTGTGGATTCACCGTGTGGTGGAAAATTGAGGAACAAAGATGTTAACAGAGTTGATGATGCATTGATATCAACCATTTAATAGACGTGGGGCTACATTATGTGAGTTTGTGGTTGAGATCATGATAAGTCTTCTAGGACAATATTATAATGAGAACTGATTTGTGATAGTACAAGAATTGAATTGAGACTTAAGAATAAAGGTAAGAGTACCAGATTTTGTGATAAATTGCACATACAAGTTTCTCCAAATGAAGAATGTGGAAGTGACTATTCTCTTGCAAAAGGCAACGGTGAAGAGTATTTGTTGATTTAGTGGCCACTCTTTATCACCCCCAAATATAATTGACGAAGAGGCATGAAAGTGATCTAACAACATCGAACAAGGTGTATCTCAGAAGGAAAATTGTGTAATCTTATTATCAATGAGAGTCTAATGCAAACATCATTTCAAAAGAGATGATGTACAATTTGCAATTGAAAGAAGAAAAGCAACCTCAACCGAAAAAGATACAATGGTTCATATAGGAACGTGAGGTAGTTGTTACTATGAATACTCATTGCTTAATTTTGTTTTCAATTGGTCCCAACTCCCAAGTACAATAAGTGATGCAGTCCCAATGGATGCATGTCATGTATCACTTGGAAGACCATGGCAACATAGTTGGGATATTTTTCTTTTTGAAAGAAAACGGTTTTATTTATAGCTGTAACATAATTATATCGTGGAGGTCAAGGTGTCCCCCAAATGAAAACTATACATCAAAACCTCAAAAAAACCTCAAACTGTTGGAATATGTAACTTGCCTAAGGGCATTTACGACTTTGTACATTCCTTTATGTTTTAGTATAAAGATATGAGTCAGGGGGAGATTAACCCTAACTCATTCATTTTTTTCTCTAAACCTTTTGTTAACATGGTATCAGAGCCTTAGGGTTTTCTGATCCCTAAGGTTCTTTATCAGCCTTCACCTTCTCCGCCACCCTCACATAGCCGAAACCCCCCTTCCCTCTCGTCGCGAAACCCCAACTTTCATCTGAGGCAAAACGGTACGCTGTCTTTTTCCTCTTGAGAAGGAGTTGTCCCCCCCGCCCCCATTTTCTCTTTCCCTGCGCGGCTCCTCTCTCTTCTCGCCCCCTGCAGCCTCTAGCACATCCCGACCTACCCACCCCCGCGGGGCTGCCGCAGCTCCCGGCCCACCTTTAGATTTGCACCCCCCTTAATTTTTCTCAAAATTTTTTTTCTGCCCAGCCCGGAAAACTTTTTCCAGGAACAAGGATTTGCACCCCCCCAAAATTTTCTGACCCCCACCCCCACATATTGACTTTCCCGGAAATCTGTTTCCAGGGCTGCGATCCACTCCACCCTTCGAATTTTTATTTTTTTTCCAACCCCCAATTCCTGGGTTTGTAAGCCCCCCCCCCCCCCCCCCCCCCGCCCAAGTTTTTCAACCCACATCATTCTTCCTCCTCTCCCTTTCATCCCCCTGTAAAACTTAAAACCCTTTTGTCCCTCTCTTACTATGTGTTAGGTCTTCATCTCCTATTCTACTTTAATTCTTGTTTGTCTTTGTGGCTCCTCTTTCTGCCCCATGGGTTCCGTCTTGTCAAGCTTCGTCGATGACCATCATTCTTGGCGCCACGTCCTAGTTTGCCCACCTGTTCAGTTATCTACTGTTATTCGTCTTGGTTTGGGTTGTCTGTTTCTTTCTTGCTTGTTGTTGTTATGGAGGAGGTGATTGACCATACTTCCACAGGAGAGGCTCCTGATGTTCGTCCAACACCCTCTTTGGCATCTTCTTCATCATCATCTCTCTGTGTGGATGGATCATTCCCACAGATCACTACTGTTAAGTTGGATGGGGCAAACTACGTTACTTGGAAAGCAGCCGTCGAGAAGTATCTTATTGCCCGTGGGAAAGCCCACGTCATTCGTCGTGATCCTCCTCCTAAGACGGATCCCACCTTTGATCGATGGGAACAGGAGGATGCTCTTGTTTGTACCTTTCTGTGGCAGAGTATAGCCCCTCACGTCTCTGGGCCATTGATGCTTCTGCCTACTGCGAAATAGATCTAAGATCAGGTTACTTTTCTTTACTCTGGCGTGGCAAACATTAGTCGGATCTGCTCTACCTATTCTGAGTTGGTGCGTTTCCGCCGTTGTGCTCTCCCTCTTGCCACTCATTACAGCCAGTTCGTTGGCCTATGTCAGCAGCTTGATGTTTACATGCCGCTTACCACGGATCTCACAGAGGCTGCCCGTCAGAGGGATCAGATCCGTGTTGTGCAGTACCTCGAGAGTTTGGGTCCAGAGTACATGCATCTTCGTCAGCAGATTATCGGTTCTGGCGATATTCCTTCCCTTACTGAGGTTTACTCCCGCGTCCAGCTGTGCTCTCCTAGTGATCCAGTGATATCTGTTCCTATTGATGGTTCTGCTCTCGCGACCTATGATGGCAGTACTCGTCCGCCTCGTGGTGGGGCCTCATCTGGTCATGGCCGTGCCGGCCGTGGTGGTGGTCGTTCTAGTGGTGGCCGCGGCCGTTCTTTTTGCACTCACTGTCAGCGCGAGGGACATGATATCGACCATTGCTATACCCTACATCCCGAGCTTCGTCAGGCACGCTCGGCTCACATGGGTGCTACTACTGCTTCTGCTTCAGATTCCGCTCCCTCTGCTTTTGTTCCTGCGCCAGCGGATTCCCCCCATACATTATCCTGTGCAGATTATGAGGAGTTCCAGCGTCTGAGGCTCAGTTCTCATCCTCCCTCGCAGGTTTCGCCCAGCCAGGTAGTTCACCTACTACCCTTCTATCTAGCTCAGGGTCATGGATCATTGACTCTGGCGCATCCAACCACCTGACTGGTAACTCTTCTCAGCTTCATTCTTTTCGCTCCTTCTCGTCTCCCTCTCAGTCATCACCCTTGCTGATGGGTCCACTACACCTATCACTTGTGTTGGTCATATCTCCCTTCATCCTGCTCTTACCTTATGTTATGTTTTATGTGTACCAAAATCACCATTTAGTTTACTTTCAGTTAGCCAAATTACTAAATCTCTTCACTGTTTTGTCTCATTTTTCTCACCTTACTGCTTGTTTCAGGATCTCTCGACTGGGAAGACGATTGGAACGGGTCGTGAGGTAGATGGACTCTATCGTCCTGACTGCCGGCCGCCTACTGTCTTACATAGCTCTGTGGATACATTTCAATGGCATTGTCGCCTGGGGCATCCTTCACTTCAGCGGCTGCAGTAGACTTCTCTGGTTCCCGGACCTTTTTCTAGTTTTCAGTGCGAGTCATGTGAACTCGGGAAACACCGTCGTGTGTCGTTTCCTTCCCGGGTCATTAGTCGAGTGTCTAGTCCATTTGAATTAGTCCATTCTGATGTATGGGGACCCTCTAGGGTCACGTCTAGTACAGGCTTTCGGTATTTTATTGTGTTTATTGATGACTTCTCACGCATGACCTGGTTATATTTACTGAAAAGTAGATCTGACGTGTTCTTTGCTTTTCGCACATTTCATTCTGAAATTAAGAATAAATATAATTGCAATATTAAATGTCTTCGTACTGACAATGTTAGAGAATACTTTTCTGATACTAATGGCTTTCTATCCTATCTCTCCCAACATGGGATTCTACATCAGTTTTCATGTGCGTACACCTCTCAACAGAATGGTGTTGCTGAGAGGAAACTTCGTTATTTGCTTAAAGTAGGTTGCACTCTTCTTTTTCAGATGAGTGTTCCTAAGGCATACTGGAGTGATGCCCTTCTCACGACGTGTTTCTTAGCAAATCGCCTTCCTTCCTTCGTCTTAGAGGGTGCTTCTTCTTTCGAGATTTGATCTTCTGGTAAGGCACAGTCTCAGGATGTGTTTATTTCGTTCATCACCTTGGACCTGGCCGTGACAAACTCGATCCCCGATCTGAGCGTTGTCTTTCTGGGGTATTCCCGTAAGCAGAAAGGTTATCGTTGCTATAGCCCTCGCCTGCGTCGCTGGTTTGTCTCAGCCGATGTTACGTTCTTTGAGTCTGAGGCATTCTTCAAACATGGCGCAGAATCTTTCACCCCTTCTCTCGAGTCTGAGGTCTCGCTTCCCTTACCAGATCTACCTGCTTCTCTTCCGTCATCTCCTGTTATGCAGTCAGCTTCGGCAGATTCTACTTCTTCTGCCACGTTGGAGAAGCCAGCTCCACCTAAAATTACATAGCAGTATCAGCGGTGCCACGACATTTACAAAATCTGGGGGATGTTCTAGAAGCAGAAACCCAACATTGTGCACCCAGACAACTAAAAGAATCAACAAAAAGTAGCAGATTCAGATTCACTCTCTATGTCCTGCCGCTCACCGACTTTAGAACTGGAAAACCAAGCCCCTAGACCTATGAAATTTCTGCTCCTGCAGTTTCTTTGGATTGCCATAGAGATCCAGCCCTCCGCGTTAGAACTTGTAGAATGCAATGAACCAGCAACCATGATTGGATATAGGGAGTATAATCCTTGTAGGAATTTTCTTTTGTGAAGGGTGGATAATATTTAACACTTGCTTCTGAAGGAAGATTTTAAACCTACCCCTTCTAAAGAGGAGTTTTGTTATCTTAATTTGCAGGAGATCATAGAAGATAGCAATGAGCAGAGAGATATGTGTTGGATACTAAGGATGATGTTCAAACAAAACCCCTTCCTGACCCTTAAGTATTATATTAGAGAGATAATTCCACGCCTTAAACGAATTTTGATTTTTCAATAGAGTAGAGGAATTTGATCCAATCCCAAAAATTAGTAAATCAAATTGGAAAATTTTGATCTTCTTTTCAAGAATGATGAGACATTTCATGTCGTTGGAATGATGCAAAGGAGAATTGATTTTTAATATTAAGTGGCAAAGTAAAGCTTAAAGGAAAATTCAAAATCGATAATTTCCTATGGTTGAATTGGTTTTGCAACAACTGCAGTCCTATTGTAACAACCCGATTTCCGTCAAGTCGCTACGAGCAAAAGAACAACGCAAAAATCATGGAAATATTTTTTTTTTTGATAATCAACAACCACGACAAAATCTTATTCCAATTTAAATAAGTTTACCATAACAAGGGGTCCTTTCCATACTCATACTTCAAATGAAAAGTAAAGTTTTAAATTACCAAAGTCCAAACTAAAGAAAGTCTCGACAAAATAAAAATAGAAAATGACGCAAGAGGTCAAAGCGCATAAATCCAAGAAGCGAACTCTCCGATCACACGGTCCCTTATCCCATGGTTTCGTCGTTTGCAAACGCTCCACCATCTAACGCCTCAACTCCTGTGGTGGAGGAAACAACGTTAGAGCAGGGTCCTCCAGAGACCGAGCAGAGTAAGAGAGACAATATAAAAAGTGCATACAATATAATCCAAATCCTTAGCAATATCTAGAAACAATAATAACAACTGAAAATGAATTACACTATCAATGGCAATATAATAAAAACTGAGTGACAATGATTCAAGTTTATACTATGTATGCAACGATTATGTAAATTGAGACAGCACATTCCCCAGGTACATCCGGCTTTTCCCCAGTTTACTTTTCTGTCAGTTCTTTTCTGACTTTCTCCTTTTTGCCGGTGTCCTTGCCGCACGACTACCCACTACCCCTGTCCAAAGGTAGTGGCGTTATGGACTCGGATTTCGGTCTCGCATTTAATGCCGAGCTGTTTCGGGGATACTATCCCTTTGGATGGTTTGTCAACGAAAGGCTGTACACGCTTCTCGCGTTGGCCTTTGGACCTTAGGTCCTAGGATGATACCACCACACCCTTAACTTTCTCCTTCACTCTCCCCCCATGTATGATATGAAATTAGGGATTTTTAAATACATTACCTCTGTCTTCTTTCCTGCATTCTTTCACATAAGGTTTAGAACAATTTATTTTTCATTTCATTTCATTCTGGGTAATCAAATATAATTAAGCTAAGCAGGTATTAATAAGACAAAATTTTATAAACAGAACTACATTGCATATAACAAATTATATTGGAAACCATTACAAAGCAAGGTCTAGCTGTCACCTGCCTTAAACTTTCAAACAAGGTGAATAGATCAGTCCCTGCTAGAAGGAGAAGGGAAGCGGTCCTGAAGGCAAATCAATAAGTGAAATAGAGTCAACTTATTTTGGTCTAGGTTCTTTTAATCATTTTCATATTTTCTTTATCAGGAGGAGCCCCTTGGGGTCAACAGGGTACCTGCAACGGTACAACTGCTGCCCTGCCTAATGTATACATATAACACAGGCAGCACTATACTGTCCAGGTTTAGGTATTAAAAGCAGCAAGTAACCCAGTACAGATCCTACACATGATTTTGAACACTCAAGGAAGAATTTATTTTGAGGGCCAAAAGGGCTGCTGGAAATCTGGACATATAGGAAATCGTTTAAATCATGTTATTCAAGCACACCCTGCTAGGATACGATGGTGTATAAAAAGAAACAGACTTATGAAAGAACATGAATATATGTAAGTGTGGTAGCATAGTATTAGAGATGGAAAACTTACACTAAATTATTTAGTGTACAGAACTGATGAGATTTTAAAATACACGCTAGGATCATTTAAAAATATCTATATATGTATCGAATTGATGAGAAAAGAGGTTAGACATAAGACTCATTTTAAATGCTTTTGGAACAGACGTATGTCTTTTAAAAAAAAAACGAATAAACTAAAAGGGGTGTCTCAAGGGTAAAACAAGGTGCATAAATATATAAAGATTACGTTATTTGTTTTCCCCTTTTTGTGTCTTGCTTTCTTTCTTTACAGCAGCCTTCTTTTCTTTTAACATAGTTGTGGGTTTTTTTGCAGGTTTTGAAACATGAGATTGAGCATGGAAGAAATCCTTTTAACATAGTTGTGGGTTTTTGCAGGTTTTGAAACATGAGATTGAGCATGGAAGAAATCGAGGAAATGAAATGGGTATTGTATAGATTACTTTATTTATGTATTTATTTTTTTCCTTTTTGCATCTTGCTTCCTTGGTTTGCAGAAACCCTATATTCATTTTAACGTAGATGTGGGTTTTGCAGGTTTTGGAGCGTGAGATTGGGCGTGGAAGAAATCGTGAAAATGAAATGGGTTTTACAGAATAAATAGAGAGGGTTCCATAGCATACACGGTTGGGGATGCAATTCCATGGCTTCCAAAAGGTAGAAGTTGCCATGGAATTGAGGGAGGTTATTTGATCAAGGAATTTCAAGAAAACCCAAAATATGCATACCTTTCTGCTGCGGTGAATGGCGAAGATGAAGAAGCAAGCTGGGGTCCCGGCCAAGAACGAGGATGATGTACCCGAGCCTCTCTCTTTCTTCCTCTCTCACTGTATTCTTTCCCCTTTTCTTTTTGTTTTGATTTTGATCTTAACAATATGGTGGTGTGGTTAATTTGGTGAGATTTTTAGGTTTCAAGGCAAGGATAGGTGTTCCCCCAAAATAAATACGATCCATAAAAAAATTTTCAGTTTTGCCCATTCTTCTCTGAAATTTTGAGATCGTGATTTCCCTCTTTAAAATTTCCAACCGTTTTTCCTTTTTAACGTTACTAGCCTTCTTAATTTAGCCATCAAATGACCCTAATTACTTACCCTAATTATGCATATTGAATGGCTTTATGAACGTTAGATCAATTTAATAGCAAGACCTACTATAACAATGGATTTAAAATATAAAAAAAGTGCACACGTTTTTCCCACAAGAGGGAAAACGTGGAACTCTCTTACTTGCTATTTATTCTTCACTTTTAACTTGTTTTTCCATGTACAAGAATTTCCAAGGAAAATCCTATAATTAGAAGCAATTTCATGTATTTATTGAATTAAATTAGGGCCCTTGATTTTCAAATCGCGTGATCCACGATAATCAAGGAAGGACGAAACAAATCGATAATCTCGACCCTAAATTTTGATTCAATGGTCTAGAATTTATAGTTTTAAAAATAACTTTATAGATTTAACGAGGGTAGTCGTTACACCTATGGTTGCTTTTTATTGCCTTTTCGCCTACAAATGACCGCATTCATTGATTTAGAAGTCTAATCTATTGCCATTTTATCTCTTTCTAGCATGTTTGTGAAGATCTATTGTATGTCAATATTCAATTCTTTAGCAGGTTTTCTACCATTTTGTGGATATTTTTGTTTACTTGCTTCACAATTCCACATCATCTCAACTCATTTCTGTAAAGTGCAAAGTTTGAAATGATCCTTGAAGAGTATTAAGGAGTCATTGGCCTAAGCTATAGATCAACCCAGAATCTCAAAGGGATTTGGATCTATTTGTTAAGAGTTTGAATCGGTTTTGCAACAACTGTAGTGCTATGGTTGCTTTTTATTAGGGGTTGGGCCTATAGCTCAATGGTCGAGGCGTTGTATCTCAACCTTGAGGTTGTGGGTTCAATCCCAGCTTACCAACCAAAAAAATGGTTGCTTTTTATTGCTTTTTCGCTGACAAATGACATCATGCAGTGATTTGTCTCTTTATTATTTTGTTGTTTTTAGAAATGTCTTATAAGAATCTCGTCATTCTTCTCTTTTCTGCGAGTGATGTTGATTTTTGTTAGGGTTTCAGTCGAAATGTCAATTCGACAGAAACTTTACTTTCTATCTGAAAAGTTGCATGTTTCCGATATTTCAGCCGTAGGTTTAAAACTCCCCCGCATCATCATGGAATCCCCTGAGGCGACTCCCTTTTCCCTTGGCCATGTTCCGCTTTTTTCCACCGCGCTCCGCGTTTTGCCCTACAGAGTCAGTAAAAACTCCTTTGACTCGCCTGAGTTATGACTGTGTCAACCGAGCACTCAGCCGCGTCAACCGCATTCTTGGACACGTCTGCATCGAGTCAATACAGATTTTCTTGGACGCATTTTGATCCGTATCTGTGTTTTTTAAAACTTACTTCGACTTAAAACATTAATGAAATCCCGAAATTTTGGGCTACATGAGGTATTTTTCCAAATCAAGTGGATTTCGTTTCAGTAGTAGCCTAAAATCGAAATATTTAGGGCAGAAACAAAATGTTTCACCCGAAATTTAAAATACTGGTGAGGTACTCTCAAGAGCTACACGTCAACATGCTAAGGATATGCTTGGCAGATTCAAAAGCTTTTTAAGTCGAGGAAAATGATGGGGACCGTCCACAACTAAATTCAAGGCTCAAAATTGTCCCTAGATGCTTTAAAAGAGTTTAGATGGATGGGTCGTCAATCAATAATTGATCCAAATTCAAATCCCTTGAACATTTTAACTAGGGGTATTTTGATAATTTTGGGCATACCTTGGTCAAATTGGCGCACATGGGAATTTAACTTCCTTCGGATTTTTTAAGAGGCTTAATGGGTCCAATTTGAAGGTCAAACATTTTTCCCATAAATTTTTTTTGAGTTTTAGTTACTCTTGGGTGTCAATCAAAGTTTCTCTTTTGGGAGCATAAGCCTTTTATTAAGTTGTCTTAATTGACAAGATTCCATTCCAAATTAATTTTTGTGGAATTCTCTGAATATATTGTAATGCCCAATGGATGAAATTGACATGATCATTGAGAGAATTAAAGACTAAAATATTTGCTTGTATGTCGAATTGACTTGGTATTAGAGCTTAGATCACATATCTCCATATTTTAGTACGTTGAGAAGAAAGAAAAGCAACCCTCCATGGTGTAAGAAGAAGAAAGGTAACCCGCCACCCAGGAGGACTCTAGAAGAAAGAAAAGCAACCCTCAATGGTGTAAGAAGAAGAAAGGTAACCCGCCACCCAGGACGACTCTACAAATGCAAGGCAAAACTCATAAAAGACTCCTACAAGTAATTTGGTATGTGAGATACCTAAACCTATCCAAAGAAGACATCATTAAAGTGAAGGTGCATACTATGGAACTTTCATAAAGCATGTGATGTGGATACGTCTTGCAAAGAAAGCATATAATAGCTTGTTTTCTTCATTGTTCCTATTTAATCTGGTTTGTGTGGGATGATCATCCATAAAGAGCTCAACTTCAAGCAACAGACAAAAGCAATAATTGCTATCTGAATTTGATGCTTCTAGTACTTGACTCCCTTACATTATTAGAAGTTAAAAGGAAACAATCACTATTCAGTGTGCCTAGATAGGAAAAATTGCTAGAAGAGAGCTATGGAAACTTGAGATGGCGACAAGGAAAACTAGTGTTCTCCAAGCTGCAAAAATTAAATTGGAAAAGCAATTTGAAGAACTCACCTAGCAACTACAGCTGAAGAAACAATGAGGGCTGATGTGGAAGAATTCAAAACATAAGAAAATGCAAAATTGCAATACACTTTACCAGAGATGTGACTTCAAAGTTGGGAAATTAAAACATTGCTGATAAAGGCGCTGAGGCTGCAACAATAGTAGTAGGAAAGTTCCTGATACAATTCAATTTTCTAACAAAGCAAGTTCAGAGGTTTGCAAAGGGACTACCCAATTGCCAGTACTACTATATGTGAACAAATTTGCAAGGACAGATGCATGGCCACAAAGTTTTCAAAAATCACCGATCATGGTGAAACATAGAAAAGGGTGGATATGATAATGCTATAAAGAGGGATGAGCAAGCTTTTGAGATGCAACTTCTAAGTTAGGAAATTAAAACATTGCTGATAAAGGAGCTGAGGATGCAACAATAGCAGCAGTACAAGTTTCTTGATACAATTCAATTCTCGAGCAAAGCTTTTTTAGATATTTGCAAAGGGACTAGCCAAATTGCTAGTGCTACTATAAGTGAACAAATTTACAATGGCGGATGCATGACCTTAAAGTTTTAAAAAATCACCAATCATTGGGAATGTTGGTCATGGAAAGTTCTCGTATCCAGAATTGGAAAACCAACATTTGTATTCCTACTATATGGTTAAGCAAAAAAAATAATGGATCTGATAATGCTACACAGAGAGATGGGCAAGCTTTTCTTCTACAACCAGTTTATATGCTCGAAGTAGACAATGAAGATGTGCGTGATGGTTAGATTATGTCGACTATAAGAAGTGGCTGTCAGAAGTATCTTGTTCAATGGAAAGGACAACAGCTTTATGCTTGTACGTGGATCATTGTCGAAGAGTTCTAGTGAGTTAATCTTGATCCCGATAGTTTTATTTTTCATTGGTTTTTGAGTGGGAACCTTCTAGAAGTTAAGAGTTTTAGTTAAGAGGGCCCACATGTTGGAGTTTAAGTTGTAGGACGACTCTTGATAATGGAAACAAACTTTGCCTTGCACAACCTAGGTTGTGAATGATGCAATATCCTCTTTGCCTTGGTGTGATGCCTCGATACCCCTATGCCCTATATAAACCTTGGTGTGATGCCTTGGTATCTATCTATCACGTCTTTCTTCTATCAAAAATACTTATAAGTCTCAAGCTTTCTTTGATCTTTTGTTCTTGACTTTTTGTTTTGATTCCAAGGGTTAGATATTTGTTCTCGAATCCTTCGATCTATTTTTATATGTATTGCTTCTAAATCTTGTTTTCTTTATCCATCTTCTAGTTGATGTAGGATAGATCACACTTGTATGGGATTTCTAGAAATTAGAACGACGGTGATAGATTATTATGTTTTGGATGTGCAGAATATGAAAGGAATAATAATAACAGTGCAACAAACATCAACCAACTTCTATGATTCAACCATGAAAATATGATTAAACAGGAGAAATTTTAAGTCTTCGCGAGTAAATTCAATTATATAATTACTTGATACATAAACATGCAAGTAACAAGAATATTAAGAAGTCACAATTCTCAAAATTAGCAAATTTTTGCAACCCACAAAAAATATATATCAATCCCACGTACAAAATTTGACAAGATCACACAACAATACCAATATGCCTATGATGAAAATTGTGAATCTCAGAGAGTGATTTTGACTACGTTTAGATGTATGTGACACAAGCCGATAAGTTACATATGTATGCCGGGAAGGTATAAAATTAGTTTTGGCACAAAACTAGGGGACACAAGGTATGGACGGATTTGAATGATGTTTCTAAGGCAGCAGAATTTTTATGAGTGTTTTAGGAGTTTTAGGTAGAAGATAGGTGTGCGTGAGGTGTTGGTCGTAGTTAAGGGGGTTAGTTAGAGGTGGGCATTTGATGTATAAGGTATGGAGAAGTAGGCGCAAGGCTTAGAGAGGTAATGGATGGGTAGAAAAAGGTAAGAAATAACGAAAGAGAGATTTTTTATAATGAGTGTTTTAGGGGTTTAAGGTAGAAGATAGGTGTGCGTGAGGTGTTGGTGGTAGTTAAGGGAGTTAGGTAGAGGTAGGCATCTGATGCATAAGGTATGGAGAAGTAGCCGCAAGGCTTCACACCATGAGTTTCTTTGGCAACTCATCAGAGAAGATGACGAAAAACAAGCTTAATATCAAATCCAAAGTATGTGTAATGCCTTCCAAACTCAACTCAACTCAACTAAGCCTTTGTCCCAAACTAGTTGGGGTCGGCTAATGAATCCTTTAAAATTTTCATGAAGAAGGTGAAAAAATCTACTGGCTCAAATTGACTAAGTCTAATCCTGACACTAGTTGGGTTCATCTACATGGATTATTTTCTTCCATTCTCTCCTATCCAAGGTCGTCATGTTCTTTGTTATGTTCAAAGCCATCATGTCTTTCCTCACAGTTTCTACTCAAGTTGTTTTCGGTCTGCCCCTACCTCTTTTTACTCCATCAACTTGGCATGAGTCACTTCTTCTCACTGGAGCATCCAAAGGCCTACGTTGGATATGCCCAAACCATCGTAAGTGGTGCTTTCTCACCTTCTCCTCAATTGGTGCCACCCACACCTTTTTACGGATGCCTTCATTTTTAAGCCGCACATCCATCTAAGCTTTCGCATCTCCGCTACACTCATCTTATGCACATGCTGCTTCTTAGTGGCCCAACATTCGGAGCTGTACAACATAGTTGGCCTCACAGTTGTCATATAAAACTTTCCCTTCAACTTGTTAGGTATTTTACGGTTGCACAGAACTCCTGAAGCATGCTTCCACTTCAACCAACCTGCTCTTATTCTGTGGTTAACATCCTCTTCAATTTCTCCTTCGTTATGTAGGATTGAACCAAGATAGCGAAAGATATCCCTCTTAGGTACCTCCTATCCAGCCATATATTTATATGATTTCAAACAAATAATGCCTTCCAAACCCAACATAAAATATTTATATCAAACAAATAAAAACCTTAAGGACTAAACTACCATCTCTGAGGACATAAAGACTTGCTCCTGCTTACAATTCTTGTAATACATGTATTGGGGCTATTTAAAACACTCATAACTCAAAGGCCTTAAGTTATTTTGATGGGAAAACCCCCATTACCCCCTGCGACTTAAAAGACTTACAAAAGACTCATTAAAAATTCTATAACTAAAAAGACCTAAACAATTCATGTAATTCAAAAGAGGCCTGCTTGGCATTTGAATCGTCTCTGGAAAATACATGTGGGCCCGTCGAGAATATGAAATATGTCTGCAATATCCATAGATCATCTGTGTTGTCGGATCATCGATTTGGGACATATAAATCAAAGAATCTAGTCGTCAATCCAAATCGAACTCATCCGAATGTCTTTGTGTCTGAGGTCTTTCAGTCTAGAAGGGAGTACGACCATGTGAGATACGAGACGAGATATGATCATTCAAATAGCAAGCAACAAGGAGGGTCATTGGCCAAAACGACTTAAGAACATGCACTCCCCCATAACAAAGACCGAGTAGCTTCGTTCTCATGCTTACCAACCCCATTCTTTTGAGGGTATATGGGCAAAAAAATTTGATGAGCTATCATGTGCTCTTGAAAGAATTGAGCAAAGGAACGAAAGGTATACGCACCTCCTTTTTAAGATAAAAGTGTAAGGCTCCCATATTGAGTACAAATAGCATAAAATATTTGAAAGACAGAAAAAAAAAACTCATCTTTAGATTGCATACGATAGATCCAAGTAACAAGAGAGTAATCATCGGTGAAGGTAACAATATATTAATAATTGTAGATGTACCCCAAACATGAAACATCAGAATGCATCAAATCGAAAGAAAAACTTGGATCTATTCATGCGAGAGGGGTAGACAGTCCAAATATGTTTAGAAAGCTCGCAAATACAACATTAAAAATTTATTGTTTTATAAAAAAAAATATTAAGCCGACCTAACTAGTTTGGACAAAGGCTTAGTTTGAGTTGAGTTGAGAGTATAAAAAAAATTAAACTGAGGAATCATAGTGAATAAGGACTAAAATCCACATGCCCCAATCTGCCATGCCACAAAAATAAAGTCTCATGAGTGGCTACAATAGGAAAAGAAGCCAGAAACATAAACAAAAGCAAGAAGATATGCAGCAGAATCAGCAACAGCAACTGTAGAATAGTCCAAATCAGCATAAAAAGTACAGTCGGCCTCTATCAATGCCTTCACCAAGAACCATCCTCATAGAAAGCATTTTAAAGACACGATGAGAGGGGTAAAAGATCACACAACAATTTAATTGTTTTGCTATAGTAGAGACAAAAAGAAGATTAGAGGCGAGAAGAGGATCATGCAAAACACTTGAAATAAAGAAATAAGATGATACAAGAATGATTCTCAATGCCATTGCAGGATTAGTGGAATTGGAAGCTAAGCTGACCCGAGCAGATGTTGAAGGTGGACAACGTAGAGAAAAAAAAGGGACTCACCACGAATGTGATCCGTTGCCCCTGGGTCAGGGAGCTAACATGAGGATGTGATTGAGAAAGAGGCAACAAAGGCAGATGAAGCTGGAGTTCTTGGAAGCCCAATAGTCATAGAGGATGAAGCCCCCGATGGCTCTATAGTATGAATCTGAGAGCGCAACTCAGCACGGATCATCTCTGCCATCGTCAGCCAGGAAGGACCTAAGTGAATCAATGATACAGTGAAAGTGATAGAGGATGAGTCGGTAGCAATACTCCTCTCCCTAAACATGATGTAGGGCATCACAACCTTGACTTTTCCTCTTCTTCATTGAAGATCTATTCATCATTCAACATAGCCATTACATGGTTGTCATGAGTAACATTTTCATAACTTTTTTTTTTTCACTTTTCTTAACATAAAAAAAAAAAAAAAATTCATTTTCACTTTTTAGCACTCATATCTACTGAAATTTCCATCAGTGAAACCTCAGTTCTCTAATGCAAGAGCTTCTTTGTCTCTTGATTCTATCCTCGCACACTCTAATGCCAATTGGATTATCTTTTTCTTAATTCAACTCCTTCATCACAAGGGATATGATCCCTTGGTCAGTTAACATGGTCATGCTCATATTTTCCTCTCTAGATCTAGCAGCAGTATCATGTATCCGATGATTTTTTATTTTTATTTTTTTTAATTTATCATGTATCCGACGATTAAGATTGTCAAGCCATGTAATCCACCCATTGCTGTTCGTTTCCTTCTTTTTTTTCCATTTTTCTGCTTAGCATTCTTAGTTAGCTTCGATGACTAGGGTACCATTGTCTTCATTCCTAATCTAGTGACCCTGAAATAGGACGTCACAGGATGTACTAAAAATGACATAATTTAGCAATAATAAGGATATCATCACCAGACAACTAAAATTAAGAAATGAAGAGTTTACAGTGTTTCATGAAGTATAGATGCAACCAGTTACTTG
This sequence comes from Tasmannia lanceolata, assembly GCF_043159265.1. Lineage (NCBI taxonomy): Eukaryota > Viridiplantae > Streptophyta > Magnoliopsida > Canellales > Winteraceae > Tasmannia > Tasmannia lanceolata. Next base: position 21,158,110 of record NW_027518689.1, on the reverse strand, counting down.
GCATCAAAAGACATCAAATGAATAGAGGAGAACATACTTGATAATTGATGAAGCTAAAACAGAAGGCAATTTTGCATACAAAAATGGTATAAATAATTTCCACATGAAGAGAAGAAGCAGAATGGATTATTAGGCTTACGCAGTGGTTTCCTGCCCTCCCCCCTGTGTTCCAGTGCTCACAAAGAACCCTGCTGGTTTACCCGCAAGCTTCTGTTCCCTCCATAACTGCCCCGTCGAATCAAAGAAAGCTTTCATCTGTGCAGCCATAGACCCATACCTCGTAGGAAATCCAAACAATATCCCATCCGCCGAAACCAACTCCACCGCGGATATCACTGGAATGTCATCATCCTTCAAAGGCGCCTTCATCTGCTCTAGAACCTCAGACGAGAGCGTCTCCGGAACGCGAAACAAAATCCCTTCCACCCCATCAATCCCATCCACCCCTTTCTTCATCCTCCTCGCCAATATTTCCACGTGTCCATACATGGAATAGAACACGATGAAGATCTTCAACTTTGAAAGAGGTACCTGTTGAAGTATAAATGATTAAATAACACCAACTCTAATATCTTAAGCTTTTCGACTAATTGGTTGTTTCACATGGTATAGAGCTATAGGTTCACAACAGGTCCCTGGGTTCAAAACCCAACAACTCCTTGATATTAAAAATCAACCCAACAACTCCTTGATATTAAAAATCCACGTGTACCGCCAACCCAAAAAAGAAGGACCACAGGTAGAGGAAGAGTGTTGAAGTATGAATGATTAAAGGGTTTTTAAACGCATTGGAAACTGACTTTTTTATTTATCAAAATATGTGTAAAAGTCTGAAACAAGGTGTAAAATGATTGCAAAATTAAGTTTCCAATGCACTTTAGCAAATCCCGTGATTAATAACACAAGTATAGCTTAAGATTTAGGAGTAATTGATTGTTTCACAGTACCGAAGTCGTGTCTTCAATCGAACCAGTCCCACTGGTAGGGCTCTTCTCCTCTATACGAATCGTCGCTTCCCTTGTAACATTTGGATGATCATCTGAAGCAACTAATGGCATCCGTTTCTTGCTAGGCACACAACCTCCTCCTTTTCCCATCTGTAAAACCTCACATAAGTAAAAATCCGATTTATAGATGATAAGACACTGCTCTTTAGAATAAAAATGAAGAGAATGAAACAGGTGAGCTCTTATTTTTAAACTCATAAAGTATGGAATGGAATAAAGATAATTTAGGAAGGTTTCTGAATTCAATATGGAAAATAATATGCTCTTTAATTCAAACAATTTATTTTCTTTTACCTCACTCACTTTTTCTTCTAAGCTTCTGATCAGACCTTCTTTTTTTCTAATTAAGGAATGAGAAATCCGAGTACAGTCCTCACCTACGGAACCCTAATTTTTCAGACGTGGGGCTCCGAAATTGGCACCGAATCGAATATCTTTCTCTTTCTGTTTGACTTTTCGGAATCGAACTGGAGTCCGATATTCAGCTTATACTTCCCTGGTTACGGGATCAGTTGAGGTAAGCAAGCACTGCTGTATTTTGATGAGTGCACTCTCACTTTATTAAAAGTACGGTATGGGCCGCACCATAGGATGATCCAAACCGTCCATTAAATGGGCCACAGCCCTCAACAATCATTTCCACAGGTTGATCCTAACCCTCCGATCTGAATGTTAGAGTGTTGATCCTAACCCTCTATAGATCGGAGGGTTACGATCAACCTATGGAAATAATTTTTGAGGCCCAACCTATTTAGGTTGTGCCCCATCTAATGGAAGGTTTGGATCATCTTATGGTGCAGGCCATACCATAACTTTTAATAAAGTGAGGAGTGCCCTCATCAAAATATAGTAGTGCTGTTAACATTTCCCTTTTTTTTTTATAGTTTTTTATTTTTATTTTTTCGGTCCTTTTGACAATTGGGTATTACTTTCTACACAATTCCCTTTCATGATGTAGGACATTCTTCGTTTCTAATGGGCCCCATAGGACACTCCGATAAGCTAGGCAATAGTGGGACCATTTATTTGCTTAATGATCTAGACCGTCCATCTATTGGGCCCAATTTTGATTCATCGTTCCAGTGATCCCAACTCGGGATCATGATAATTTGATGATTGCATGTGGATTGTTTGGCTTATGGTTTTATCGGGGCAGGTTGGGTAACCGTTATTAAAAGGAAAATGATATGGTAACTAGGGCTGCAACTTGGGTTGGGTTTTACCCGACCCGCATCGACCCGACCAGAAAATAGCTTGGGTTGGGTTCATGTTCTCCGGTTTCGAGTTGAGCCGGGTCTATAATCCAAAAGCCCACATGAATCTCGGGTTGAGCCGGGTTTGAAGGGGCCTGACCCGACCCGACCCGATCCGAGTTACTTAAGTTAAAGTACGTATTTTTTTTTCTAATACTTGTTACTTTAAAAGTGAAAACTTAGAAGTAAAACTCACGCTCGCACGCAATCACAGGGACTCTTTCCATCTTCTGTTCATTTCCCTCCTTTAGCTCTAGGGTTTCAAGTTTCAACAAAATAGTTAATGCACTAAATAGTTTGTTGTTTATCTCATATGAGTATAATCATTTTCATTTGGTAATGCATCAATTTATTCTCTTTGGACTAGTTATTAGTCAATGCACTAAAGAGTTTGCCATGCTTGACTTTTTCTACTTCTATTAATTGAGTTGCCTTGCCAAACAAGAGTTTTCCTTAAAAATTTGCGTCAATGTAAAAAAATCCGACCCGAGATTTATCATGGGTAGGGCCAGGTTTGGGAATCGTGAGTTTGCCGGAAAAAAACCCGACCCGAGATATTTCTCGGGTAGGGTTGGGTTCTTCAAAACCCGACCGGCCCGACCCGAGTTGCAGCCCTAATGGTAACCGAGAGTAAGACGGATGGATGCAACCAACAATAAGAATGTGTCATGTGTGCAATAAAAATTTCCTTTCAGGTGATTTTCCTAAACCAAAGGACTGGTTGTACACTTGTATATCAATTGTGATGGGAGTGTGTTTTGATATTTCCGCACCAGTTTCTTGTCTTTTAGTACTTAAAGGGCTTGTGAGAGCTTTTTTGGGAACTGGAATAACCTTTTCAAAGTCCTTTTAAATACTAAAAGACAACAAACTTAAACGGAAATATCAAAACATTGCCGCGCTGATATCATTTCCCTACAAAAAGTCTCAAAAATCTTTGTTTGGCATCCTAAACAGGAGGACACATATTCAAGTGAAAGTCATTTAATATGTTTTGAAGATGTAATCATTAGATGATTCCTGCCATCATTGTTAAATTAAAAGTTTGAATTCTTAAACAACTTAAATAATAAACATAATAAACCTGATAACCAAACTTGATAGATGACAACTACCCTATATAATTCAAGATTAGGAACGATAATGTGCTTTACTGACCTCATTGTACACGCATGCCTTGTCCACATTTTGTAACTAGTCATTTGACTACTTTTTATTAAGAAGGATGTTCCAATTGTGAGGAGTTTGCCTTGTCCGAGAATAACTTGCACAGTTTTTTATTATTAAGGTTGGCATATTTAAAATCAGAGACTGAGCTAGGAATATGCTCCAGGGGGAGTGGCAGAGAAGGGTTGTTATATGATAATCAGTCTTGAGTTAGAATGAGAGTATTTATTTCAATGATGTGTTATTAAGCTAAATATATTCATGAATGTGGTAACTATTTTTTATTTAATTCTAACTCTCTTCATTTTTTTTTCTTCAAAAGGACTTCCTCAAAATGATTAAAAATGTTTACAAAAAACTAGGAATTTGCTCCTGGAGTAGGGGTGCAACTCGGGTCAGGTTGAGGCCAACCCTAACCCAACCGAGATAGCATTCTCAACCCTAACCCAACCCAACCCGAGCCTCGGGTTGAGGATGGTCAACCCTAACCCAACCCGCCTCCAAATCGGGTCGGGTCGGGTTGGGTTCATCTAGGGCCAAATAGGAAAATACAAGAAAAAATAGCATAATCCTAGAAAATCATGAGAAAATTAGACTACTGAGGTCGGGTTGCAAGGCCTCAACACTAACCTAACCCAACCCAAAATTAAATCGGGTTGGCTTTTCCAACCCTAACCCAACCCAACCCGAGCCAAAATCGGGTTGAACCCGCCGGGTTCGGGTTCGGGTTGAGCCCGACCTAAGTTGCACCCCTATCCTGGAGGCAACAAAGAAGGGTTGTTATATATTAATCAGCCTTGAGTTAGAGATGAGAATATTTATGTCAATGATGTGTTACTAACCAAAATCTATGCTTGAATGTGGTAAATATTTTTTATTTAATTCTAACTTTCTTTCTTCAAAATGATTAAAAATGTTTAAATTTATATTTCTTTTCTGATTGCATAATACCTAGTTCTAACTTTCTCTCTTCATTTTGTTCTATTTTAATTTTTAGTGTTTTGGAGATGGCTCATACTGTTAAAGTATAAAAGATTAAATACCGCCATCCCCAACAACTTAATATTTTGGAGTAATCTGTTCTTTCACATGGTATAAGAGGAAAGGTCATGAGTTCAAAACTCCTTGATATTAAAAAAAATACACATGTAACGGCCAACCCAAAAGAGGGGGCCACATGTGCCACGTGTTGGCCAACCCTAAAAAGAGGAGCCACACGTGAGGGGAAGTGTTAAAGTACAAGAGATTAAATAACGCCATCCCCAACAGCCTAAGCTTTTGGAGTAATTGGTTTTTTCACACGTACCTCGAATTTTGACATGCCCGAGACAACTCCCATGCTCAAATGGTGAACTATACTATTCTAAGCCAATTTATAAAACTAAAATAGCTTCACAATGACCATTGTGGTCACACTAAGACCATCTGTGATCCCTTTTCTTATGTTCTTCTTAGATGGCGTTTAAGTGAGATCGTTTTTCTGTACAGACAAAATCAAACTTAGAAATGGTGAAATGCATGTTATAAATATAAGGCCTGTTATAGATTATATGCAAAAATCAAGCAATAATTTAGAATAGCAGGCTAGCACCAGAAAGGTACTTGACTATATATGTATGTTTATTGGGATATTTTCCCCTTAGAGAGTCCACACTACGAAAACAAAATTGTTCTGCCAAAGAACATCTAGAAAAGATAGGCAAGGTTGCCCAACCTTATTTAGTAACAATGTATATTTCAAAGCTCTCTTTAGCTTAATAAATCTAAATTCGGTTTAACTTCCTATATTTTCATTTAAGTTTCTTGGATTTCACCTACGATTTCAATGCTCTCTTTAGCTTGATATATCTAAATCCAGTTTAACTTCCTAGGTTCTCATAAAACTTAACTTTTATAATTATTTGTGTTGTGGTCAAAATCTACAATAGGATGTGGCAATCAAAGAAGAGTTGACCCAGCTGGGATGATAATGAATGACGGTTGATATGAGGTACGGTTGATATGAGGTACTGTGGGACCAGTATGTTAGGTGCAAAGCTGTGTCCTGCACAAGGCAGCAACCGGTCAGATGACCAACCAGGGGTAGTAACTCCAGATAGGCCCTCCGATACTTAAGTCAGTAACTATACCAGATAAGGAAAGTAAAGCTGTGAATAGTAATTTTTGGGATTCGAACCCTTACCTTTGAGCCTTTGGAGGCTATTTATAGTGGGGGCTTAGGTATTAGATTACCTTTTTACCCTTGAAAGGGGTCAACCTGTAACTGCGTAGAATTTGCTTTAGGGCTTTCTCCTAGGGGTATGATTACTTATTTACCCCCAACCTTGGCGCATAATCCCATCTTTGCCTTAATGCCACGTGTCAACTGGCGATTGGAGGGTTCTTTTTGCACCCTATCAATTTGCTTCTATCATGTCAAGATCAACATATATTGTTTTCAAATAGTGAGAGTAGCATGCTATCAACAAACTCGGAAGACCAACAAGTATGACAAATAGTTTCTATAAGAATGTCAATGTTAGCACATAAAGAAAAATAATGTAAAGAATCATATATTTAACAAGTCACATGAGATTTGGTTGAATAGAGACATTCAAAACTCTCTTTGGTTCATCTCACATGCACCAGCCAGCCTTGAAATGGCTTTTTGCGATGGTCCATACCAAATCCCTATATATATATATATATATATATATATATATATATATATATATATATATATATATATATAAGTTAAGTGAAGCTACACATACGTGTAGCTAACTTAGCTACACCAACGGCTTAAAATACAGTGGGTCCACATTGTTTGGGTGATCCAAACTATTCATTTGATAGACCCTCACATTGATAGGGTGTGCCTAGAAAATCAGCTCCGTAGGATCATCCCCACCCGTGGAGGCAAAAATGGACAGATTTGTGAAGGTTTTTACGCGTCCATTTTTGCCTCCATAAATCGTAGGGTTGGGATGATCCTATAGAGTTGATTTTTTGGGCACACCCTATCTATATGAGGGCCCATCAAATGAATGGTTTACATCACCCAAACAATGTGGGGCCCACTATATTTTAAGCCGTTGGTGTAGCTAAGTTAGCTACACGTATGTGTAGCTACACTTTCTCTCTCTCTCTCTCTATATATATATATATATATATTATATATATATATATATATATATATATATTATATATATAGTAGAAGAGAAAATAAGAGAATTTTTTGTAGAATTACACATCACTCTTTTTGACTTTTTTTAACAAAGGCACCCATTCAACACACATATTTTCAATCCTACCCCTCCTTTATGCTTTTAAGAAAGGCACCCATTAAAGCCAAATAATTTCAATCCTACCCCCCTCCTTTATGCTTTTTAAATAAAAAATCTATAGGGTGATCTTAACCATCCGATTTAAGAGGAACAACATATTATGGAAACCTCTATAGATTGGAGGGCTAGGATCAGCCTATGGAAATGATTTTTGGGGCACAACCTATTTATGTTGTGTTCCATCACATGGACGGTTTGGATCAACCCGTGATGTGGTCCGTACAGTTCTTTGTCGGCCCGTGCATCGCACAGGGTTTTTTACTAGTATATATATATATATATATATATATATATATATATATATATATATAGAGAGAGAGAGAGAGAGAGAGAGAGAGAGAGAGAGAGGAAACTGTTGGTGAGCTTAAGCTCCCCAATCACATGGCTCCCCAATCACATGTGGTGATCCAAACCATTCATTTGCAAGGTCTTATGATAGATAGGGGGTGTACCAAAAATCAGCTCCATAGGATCATCCTAACCCCTCCATTTGTGGAGGACAAAAAATGGGCAGATTTGTGTCTGTCCATTTTTGTCCTCCACAAATGGAGGGGTTAGGATGATCCTATGGAGCTGATTTTTGGTACACCCCCCTATCTATGTAAGGGACTTTAAAATGAATGCTTTGGATCATCCTAACAAAGTGGGCCCCCATGTGATTGGGCGCTTAAGGTCACCATAAGTTTGGTGAGCTTAAGCGCACCAACAGTTTCCTCATATATATATATATATATGAGGAAAATGATTGTGAGCTTGAAGCTCATATAGCTTATATGAGCTTGAGGGCCCAAACACATGGGTCCCACATTTTTTGTGTTGATCCAAACCATTCATTTACAAGGCCCCATCATAGATAGGGTGTGTACCAAAAATCAGCTCCATTGGATCATCGTAACCCCTCCAAAAGTGGAGGGCAAAAATGGGCAGATTTGTGGCAAACGGTGTCTGTCCATTTTGCCCTCCACTTTTGGATGGGTTAGGATGATCCTATGGAGCTGATTTTTTGTTCACACCCTATCTATGTAAGGACCTTTCAAATGAATGCTTTAGATCATCCTAACATATGGGCCCACATGTGTTTGGGCCCTCAAGCTCATATAAGCTATCTGAGCTTCAAGCTCACAATCATTTTCCTCTCTCTCTCTCTATATATATATATATGGTGTTGATAAATTCGCACCTCCTAGAGGATAATTCGCACCCCTTATAACGTGATTGGACTTAAAAGCATTAAAAGTCTACCACAATTTATGTTATAAGGGGTGCAAATTATCCTACAGGGGGTGCGACTTTATCATCTCTAGGGGTGTAAATGGATATTCGGAAATTCGATTACCGTCCGCATCCGAATCCGTTTAAAGCGAATATTATCCGAATCCGTTTCAAGCGGATATTATCCGAATTCGTTTATGAGATATCCGGCTCTTAGCGGATGCGAATCTGGTAAATGGTATATCCGATCCGTTTAACATCCGAATCCGAGAAGTAAATCCTTTTTATTTATTATTAATAATATCATTAATGTTTATTTTTAGTAATGACACACTATCTTTTGTTTCTAAAAGAAAAGTGAATTTTCTTTTTAGAAAAAAAAAACAAAAACAAAAATAGCCCAAACCCATTCCATCATATAAAAAAAAAGGAAAAATCCAAATACCACTACCAACTCTATCAACCATCCCCACCGCCTCCCTCTCTCTCTGCCTTTGTTTTAAAAGGAAGAAGAGGATCTCATATATTTTAGGGTTTGAGAGTTTATTTTTTGAAGAGAATGTAGAGGTCTAGTTTTAGGGTTTGGAAAATTCATTGAGTAAGAAGAAGAAAAAAGATAAAGTGCTGCAATAAAATGTTCGAATTTACCGGATAAATGGATACGGAAAATATCCGAATTCGAACAATATCCGGCGGATACGAATTCGGTAATAGATATTAAATATCCGTCGAATCCGAATCCGAATCTGAATTCTGATGATGTATACTATAATCGAATTCGGATATAGACATATCCACTCCGAATTCGATCCGTTTACACCCCTAATCATCTCCCTATATATATGCAGGTTGGGAAAGTCTACCCACTCAAGACCCTAAATTGCTTTTCCCACGCCTCTCTTCACTGTCTCTGAATCCCATCCACGCGTACCTAACCATGTTACATGCAAGAAAAAGAGTGGTGATAGATTTACCCCCTTCTATTACAATAATCAACCCCTATTTTTAAGATGGGTTGTACAACCCACACTATAGGATGATCCAAACCGTCCATATGATGGGCAACAATGTAAATAGGTTGTGCCCCCAAAAATCATTTCCATAGGATGATCTTAGCCCTCCGATCTATAGAAAACTCCATATAATCAAACCTCTATGGATCGGACGACTAGGATCATCCTATGGAAATGTTTTTTGGGGCACAACCTATTTACATAGTCGCCTATCAAATGGACGGTTTGGATCTTCCTATGGTATGGTCTGTACAGTCCATTTTGAAAAAATAGGGGCTGTATTGTAATAGAAGCAAAAACCCCTATGCTCCGTTTGGTTGCCGGGTTTTTTTTTTTCCTGGGATTTATGTGGGGAAAGGTAGGAGACAAAAGAGGGGACAAACATTAATTAGAGAAAGATATTATGATGAGTGGAGAGAGAGGGTAGAGAGAGAAAGAGAGACCACCACTTTCAAGACAAGATTTTGCTGATGTCACCAAGAAAAAGCTGATGTGACCACTAAATATTCTCCCACATAAATCCTAGGAAAAAAAAACCCAGCAAAGTTTTTAATTTTCATCTGATCGCATCTTCACGCATCAGTGGGGTCCCCTTCTATAATGAGAACACCTACTCTTTTTTTGTGATTCCACGTATCTAGAGAACTAACTCCGTGCAATACACGTGCCCGCTTCTTTCTCTATCTTATTCTCTAATGTGGAGAGAAACTCTGCATGATACAACCTCTACCGCTTTCAATCCTTTGCACCTCTCTGGAAATGTTGATGCTCTTCCACAATCGCCGACCTTTATGTTGTTCCAAAATGTGCCGAACAAGCCTTACGTCGACACTGTCTTCCACAAGACTCAAATGGCGCTATATCTCTCCACCTTCTACACTGCTTATCTCTCTATCTACACCTATATTATGTTGTAGAAAGCTTCTTATCTCTTCAAAACCCAATCCTATAGATAAAAAAATCTAGGTATTTATGCTCTCTTCCTCTCTTTGTTTTTCCTTTGTGCTTTGTTTTCCCCTATGATTTTCCCCTCTTGAATTAGGGTTTCACTCTTTTACAAATTATTCTGCTTGGGTTCCATGTGTTTTTTCTATAGCCTTTTCCCTCAATTTTTAATTTTTTTGTTGCCTTTTATTTGTTATTCTTCTTCAAATCTTGTATTCTCTAAAATTTTCCCCTGCGGCTAGGGTTAGGATTTGTGCTTCTTCCTTCAAATCGGCTTTGTTTCCTTTTATATGGTTATTTAAAAAAAAATTATAAATCTGTTATGTCTTCGATTAATTTAGATTGAATGTTGGAATATTTGACGTATCTGGATACAGCATGAACTCAATTTTGATTTTGTTAATGGGTATTTTTCTGTACCATTACATCTATTTATAGATTTGTAATATTTTCATCCTTTTGTTTCCTCTTATATGCCTCTTTTTAAAAAAAAACAATTGATAGAGCTGTTGTCTTTTATGAATTTTAGATTGTTAGAATATTTGATGCATCTGGATGCTACGAACCCAATTTTAATTTTGTTAGTAGATAATTTTTTGTAGTATTATATCTGCTTATGGGTTTGTAATATTTCTGTTCTTTTGTTTGTGTGCCGCTAAGTTGGGAGAAGAGTCATTGTTGGGGGTCTTCTTTGTACCTTGTCTTCATGTGAACATGTATAGAAATAAAGGGAAGTTAACCAAGATTTTATAACAGATAACAATTCTCAGCTTCAATCTTCCCATTTATCAAAGAACAGAATTTTTGATGCCCAAAGTTTGGAACCTGAGCGGAAAGTTACTTGATTTGGTAATTATATTTCATGGATTATGCAGAAATTTGAGATTGATTCCTCGAAAGACCACCGAAGGTTAGACAATTCAGGATTCTCAGAAGCTGATTTCAAGAAGGTAGACTAAAATAGAAGGGTTACTCATATTTTATATTTCCATTTATGGATGTTGACCATAATCGGATTATCATAGCACTTCATCCAAAGGTGTTCTTCTAGCGTTTTCATTCTTTTTAACTTTCAAACTCTTGATCATTACAAATGGGATCCCCGTTGAAGATTACACTTAGCTATGCTTGAGAGTCCTGTTTGGATTATGGGTAATATGAAATCTGTTTGGGCATAAGAGTGTTTGTAGCTGATTCCAAACTTCAGTCAGCTTCTCAGTTTACCCTGTGTTTCTACCATCAATATTTATTTCCATTTCCTTTTGCTCTCCAATTGCTTAACTTTGCTCTTGGGAAATTTATATGCATTAAATTTGCAGGAAATAATAGCTTGCCATTATTCATTAACTTTCTAAATTCTAGTTTTCTCATGTTCAGGGACAAAAAAACGGCTTCTACAGATCGCATAGAAGGGGATAAATATTATGGATGGCAATTTCTTCTACAATATAAACATATCACCTAGGGTTGTTGTTCTTCTCCTTATTTTTGTACTCCTTCTATTCCTCTTTATCATCATCATCATTTTGCTTTTTTACGACTACAAAAGATTCTAACTTTTGTAAATTGCCTTAAAGACTGCTCTTCCTCTACCTTTCTTTAGGTTTTTTACCTTATATATTATAAATTTATAACTTGGGCCTACTGTTCTTCGGCTTTGTTCTTCCCATTTTCCTTCTGCTGGCCTCCGTTACATTATCATCATCACTATGCTTTTGGTGCGATGGGAGAAAAAATCCTGCCTTCTATAAATTGTGTTAAAGAAGTCCTTATCTTCTGTCCATTTTATCCCTGCTCCTCTTCGTTATCATCGTCGTTTTGGTTTTGTTACGTGTAAAGAAAATTCAGTCTCTATGCACTGTAAGAAAAAAAAAATCTCCATTCCCTCATTTTCTTCTTCTCCTTTTGCTCGGGCCATTTAAGGCCTCTTTGCGTGCAAAGAGGATTTCAGATTATTTTTCTCCCTATTAAAGAAATCCTCATAGGGATATTTGCTCTCGCTGCAAAAAAGGGAATTTGCGCCTTTTTTTCTTCTTCTGAACAACATGCTTCCCTCTTTTGGAGTGCTTGCATAAAGCTAGAGGCAAGTTTTAGCTTGGGTGTATTGATGAAATAGGAGCATTTTAGTCCGAAAAATAATTTTTCCAAAGGGAGGGTGGTTCGGCCATGTGCATGGGACCCACCTCGGATGTCATATGGGCTAGGCCCAATAATAAAAAAATTCGAATTTGATTGAAAAGAGGGTTGATTCTTTTGAAAAAGTCCATAAAATACACCATAAAAAGCCCATGAACTTAAAGAGCCCATGAACCAAAAAGCTTATGGACTAAAGCCCATGTGGGAACCAAATGTGTGGTTCGGCCACATGGGTTGGGCGTCCAAACATGTGGTCCACACATGTTGGACGTCCAAAATATGGAGGAGATTTGATTGGATTTGGTTGCTAAAAATAAAAAAGGGCTAATATGGTTAGGTTAGTAAAATGGCCATAACGTTTTACATAGATGTCCAGAAAAATTCCAGCTGGAAAGATCTCGAAAAGATCTACAACTTTCTAGTTTACGACTTTTCCTGATTCTGCCCCTAAATAGGTAAAAAATGAGCTCCAACGTTGGATAGTTCTTTTTAGACGGAAATCTTTCATAAAATGGTGTGTTTACCAAATGGAAGAACTTCTAGAAAGATCTTGAAAGATCTCTCTTGAGCATAATGGCATGTCTTAATCTCCAAGAAAGCCAATGCTTTAAAAATGGGGAAACCAATATATTAAGTAACTCATGTAAGAGCAAGAGAATGAGGAGAAATAGTAAGTGTTCAAATTAGGTAGGAAGTTTCTACTCTTTGTTTTGCCCTAAGCATTTTTATAAAAAGAAAGCCAATCGACCTTTGGCTTACTCATGGAAAAACGTCCAGCTCTTGTTGGCTCTCCAAAAAAATTCGTCCTCCTCTCTTTGTGTGGTTGGTCCATCTCCCATAATTGTTCTTCACCAAAGAGCAATTAGAATTCTTCATCTCTTCTTCAACATACGTCAAAGCGAATTATATTTGGCAATCTTTGGATTTTCTTTTGCGCGTATATAAGGTGTGACAAAGCATGCTAGGGTTAGATTTTGGGTTTTCTTTGAGAATATGATGCATATGGATGTGTTTTTGCATAAAATTTTAATATGATATGATATTAACCAAATTACTTTAAAACCTTAATTTTTGCTGGAAAATTAGTTTTATTTAATTTAAAATTAATTTTCTTAAAATATGGGTTAAAATCAACTTTTCAAAGCAAGTGGTCTAAATCTTCGTGTTTTTTCAAATCTTATTTTTTCTGAATTAATTACATATTGAAAAATAACCGGAAAACCAAATTTCCAGCCATGTTCGATTTATTTTGATATCGGTTTTGTTCTTCGAATATAGCCAAGGAACGACGTCTTTTTCGAAGAATAAATTCGATATATAGCAAAATAAGTCGAAAGTGGTTGAAAATTTGTCTCCAGTAGTTTTTCTAGGTTTTTAGATCACAAAAGTAATTTCATGAATTTTTGAATTTATTTAATGCTATTTTTAATTGCTTTAAAAAGTGATTTTATCATAATAAATATCAAACGAATTCGAAAAGCTACGAAACTTTCCAGATATTTATCCTATATATAGTTAAGGGATTTTGTAGCATAAAATTTTTAAAAAATAAGTTTCCTTCATTGTTTAGTAATCAAAACATCATTTTGCGTGCGATAGAGATTTCTCATGTTACAACTAATATTTTTCAAAAATTTTCTTTTCAAACCAGTTACATATGTTAGTGGAATGATGTAGAAAAATTTTCATTAATTTTCATTAACTTTTGGTGAGTGTTTCAAATTTCCACGATGATTTGGCTGAAAATATCAAGGGAATTGTTGATTTTTCAATGAAAATTGAGTTTTCGATCAGTTACTGATTTTTCAGAGCTGAGTTCATATCTGACTTACCATGAATTTTTCATGATTTTATGATAACAATAGATATTTGTTTATGATTTTCTTCTAAATCAGCCATATTTTGTTAAGTTTAAAATAGCTAGCAAAGTATAGTAAAAATTATTGAAATTTTTGCAGTAAGTTTCTACTGTTGTGATTGTGTTGCTATAAAATTTTGAGCCGAATTAGAGTATTTTTACTACATATTACTTTGTAACACCATCAATCTGGCCTGATTTTTTTAAAATCATTAAAAATTCATTTTAATTCAAAAAATCGTGAAAAATTCCAGAATATCATAAATTTATAGAATGCATGTAATACTTAAGTCAATTGAACAGAAACCTTAAAAATTATTAATTTCCTTCATAACTTGCTATTCTAGGTCATTTTGGATGTAAGGGTTGTATTCATAATCGTTTACTCATTGCGATCAACTCTGGACATTTTAGCATCTAAATTATAATATATTATTGGCTCTGAGGTTGTTGTCCACAGAAATCCTTAGAAAATGCCAGGCAACAATATATCATAACTTATGTGCCAAATTGTGTAAGGGTAAAAAGCACGATTCCCTTCCATGAATCCAACCCAAGGATGATTATAATCAACCCTTAGAGCCTTAAATTTTTTCTGAATTTTAGGTGTTAAGAACCATTAAAAGACAAAAAATCATTAACTTAATAATTTGGGTTGGTCTAACCCATGTTCAAGACATTTCTGGAACCGTTGGATCATGGTCCCACCTCGTAGGAGCCCTTAGAGTCTCCTTTAAGAATACTTACGTCCCGTTGAGTTCTAAGTTTTAGGGTGTCCTAGAGTTAGGAGTCCAATTAGTCTCATCACAGCCGGTTGCTATTATTAGCATCTGAATCATAGATTAAGTTCACTAGATAACCCCTTTTCCCTATAGGACAAGCCTAGTTAACGTAGGATGTAGGGCCCACCTGCATTAGTCTAGGAAGCGTCATGCATTTAGACAGGATCATATAGCATCTTAGATGAAGTCATAAGATAATAAAACATAATTAACTTGAATTAAATAATTTCTCTAAAACTGTTGAAACAGTTTGTCTAGTCTAGATCGGTGTTTTAGATGAGTTAGGCATATAGCTTAGTTTAGGCGCACCGAACTACGTCGACTCTGATCCCAATGAGGCTTGGGTACGTAGGCAACTTGGATGTTTGGATGGCACTCCAACCACGAGTCGACCCTACACACACTCCAGTAGGGTTTTAGGGTTGTTTTATTTATTTCTTGATTATTTTTTAAACCCTAAATTAAATTGATTAAAACACTTAGGATATTTCCAAAATTAGATTTTATGAGAACTCTCACATAGATTGAATCCAAACAAATCAAGAGAATCAAGAGAAATACCTAAGAACCACATTGAAACTAGATTATCTAGGATATATGTCCCGTTGTTTGCACATCAAGAGAGTTTAAATGAGCATTTTAAAAGAAATTTAAATGAGTTAATCTTTAGAATTGAAGACAGGATTATCAGGCAAGAATGATGCATATGGTGGTAATCTGCCATACTTTCCATTCTCACAATCAGGTAACGAATCTAGACTTTTGGGATCGCAGATCATTGCAGTATCACTTATGAGTCCTAGGTCCCTTACCTAGGTGGCGACTCTGGTCATTCTCTTTTGCGTGAAATTTGGATTTTTTTGTGATCCCAAGTTCACGGAAAAGATGATTTATATCAATAATCAAAAGCACACGCCATTCGCGTGGGTACGAGAGACCAAGAGAGGGAGGCGGGACGCGCCCCTCTCGCGGGATCGGGTCCCACACCCATCTTCGTCATTTCCTGTAATAACAATATCATCGACATAAATCAATACAATAATTATTCCTTTCAAATTTCTTTTTGTACACATGGAAGAATCAACTGTACAAAGCATCACTCAACTTAGCGTACCAAGCCCAAGGAGACTGTTTTAACCCATACAGTGCCTTTTTTAATTTGCACACAATTCCATGCTTTCCTTCCATAGGATGTCCTGGAGGAAGATTCATATAGACATCTTCTTCTAGATCCCCATCCAGGAATGCATTTTTACATCCATTTGATAAAGATTCTGTCCATGGTTAACCGCAATAGAGAGAAGGATTCTAACAGATCACATTTTAGCTTCGAGAGCAAAAGTCTCCTTATAATCAATCCCATAGGTTTGGGTAAACCCTTTGGCCACCGGCCTCGCTTTGTATCGCTCAATTGAGCCATCACTGTTGTGTTTGATCTTATAAACCCACTTACACCTCAAGGTGGCAACTGGGCCGTGCCGGCCCGCTGCATGCCCGGCACGACATGCTTGCTACAGTGCGGTGGGCCGTGCCGGCACGACATGAAGACGTGGACCGTGCTGGGCTGAGGGTTTAGGCACGCGGCACGAAAAGCGACACAGCACGCCCGGCATGACAAAAAACAGTGTAAAAAGGGCTTTATGTGGTTGTTTTCTCGTGCCGGTAGGCACAGCACGACACGGGCCATGGGCCGCGGGCCATGCCGTGCCTAACCTCAGGCACATTCGTGTCGGCACGGTACGGCCCGTGGCTGAATCGTGCTTGGCTGGCGGGTCATGTGGGCCGTAAAATTTTGTGCCGTGCCGGCACGACACGGCCCGTTTGCCACTTTAACTTACACCCGACGGGTTTTATCCCAACTGTCAATTAGACTATATCCCATGTATGATTTTTGTCCAATGCAGAAAGTTCTTCTTGCATAGCCCTCCTCCATAGAGGTTGGGAATTTTCATCATGAAAGAAGGTGGGTTCAACTTTATCAGAAATTTTTGAAAGAAAAGAAGAGTGTGAAATAGATACGTTACAATAAGACAAATGATTTTGGATAGACACAGACACAAATGATATGTAAAAAAGTCTTTCAAGTGATGAGGGGGATGAGAGGTACGACCAGACCTGCGTAAGGGTGGAGGGTCGAGGGTGATCATCTTCAGCGGATCGGGCCACAGGTACTTCTTCTTATTCATGATCGCCTTGTCTTCCTTGATCTCCACTTTCTTCATCATTATTTATAGGTCTTTCTTGAACTTCTTGAATTTGGACAATAATTTTCTTATTTTCACTATTTGCTATAGGAAACATCTCAGAATACACCCCCTGAGTCCTTTTTCTAGGTTTATTGAAACTGTGTTCTTGGAAGAAAGACTCATCTTCATTAAATTTAACATCCCGAGAGATGTAAAGTTTTTTATTTTTTGGATCATAACACTTGTACCCCTTTTTTGTAGAGGAATACCCTAAGAAAACACTTTTAATGGCACGCGGATCCAATTTATCTCTTAGTTGAGAATTATTATAAACAAAGCAAATAGATCCGTAAATATGTAATGAGATAAATCAATCTTTCTACCTTTCAAAATTTCAAGTGGAGACTTATTTCCAAGAATCTTGCTTTGGAACGTATTAATCAAATAACATGAAGTGAGAATGGCTTCAGACAAAAAACTTTTAGGAACATTCTTCTCAAACATAATAAATCGAGCGACCTCTAACAGGTGTCTGTTTTTCCTTTCAGACACACCATTCTGTTGAGGTGTGGAGATGCATGAGGTTTGATGAAGAATGCCTTGATCTATGAGATATTCTGAAAATGTTTTATTTTTATACTCGGTTCCATTATCGGAATGTAAAACCTTGATATTAGCATTATATTGGGTTTTAACTTGGTTTGAAAACTCTTTAAAATTTTCAAAAATCTCACTTTTAAATTTGAGTAAAATAATCCATTTCATTATAGAGAAATCACGAATGAAAAGCACAAAATATCATAGTCCATTATATGAC
Organism: Tasmannia lanceolata; assembly: GCF_043159265.1. Lineage (NCBI taxonomy): Eukaryota > Viridiplantae > Streptophyta > Magnoliopsida > Canellales > Winteraceae > Tasmannia > Tasmannia lanceolata. Next base: position 21,140,408 of record NW_027518689.1, on the reverse strand, counting down.
TCAACAGGGGCCGGCCCCCACACATCAGAATGAATCAAGTCAAAAGGTTTTTCAGCTTTATTTTCAGAGGATTGAAAAGGAAGTCTTGGCTGCTTAGAGAAATGACACACATCACAATCATTAAAGACTAAAGGTAATTCGGGTTTTAAGCTATGTAAAACCTTATTAGCAGGATGGCCAAGACGAGAATGCCAAGTCCTACTTAGTTCATCATTATTAGCCACCAAGCCTTTATTTTTCTGATCCAGGTAGTAGAGACCTCGAGACATTTTTCCTTCACCAATCGTCTTCCCCGTGACCCGATCCTGAAAGGAAACATTATATGGAGAAAAAATAACATCACAATTCAGGTTTTGAGTGAGTTTGCTAACAGATAGAAGATTTGAAGGAAATGAGGGCATAAAAAGAACATCAGAGTTGGCATTTTCTGAAAAGAAAATAGTTCTTCCTATCCCTTTAACCGGAACAAGAGAACCATTTGCAATTGAGACATGGGTTTTATTAGATACATTATGATAAGAGATTAAAGAGTTTTTATTTCCAACCATATGGTTTGTAGCCCCTGAATCAATAATCCAACCACCGTCATTAGAAGAAAGACTCGATTGGAGAGCACAAAGATTACCTGTTTCACGAGTAGTATCATGTGTGGAAGAAGAGCCATTTTTAGCAAATTGTTGAAGAAGTTGGGCGAACTTTTCAATAGTAATTTGAGTATCAGCGGTCTGAGCAGATGAAGTTCCACCTTTTCCGTTGGAACTGGGTCTTAAATGAGGGTACTTCTGCCAACATCTATCAATAGTGTGCTTTGTTTTTCTACAATGATTACAATGTAGAGTATGTCTGTAGCCTTGACTTTTTTCACGTACACTATTTCCATCATATTCTCTCTTTTCAGGGACATTATTGCTACCCCTTTTGGTATGTTCAAAGTTTGGCTTAGTTGAAACAAAAGCAGATTTTTCACTTGCTTCAGGTTCATACTTTGTTTCAACACTCATAATTTTTTTTCGAGTTTCTTCCCTCATTAAGGTGGCACAGACATTAGATAAACTGGGCATTTCGGAAGAAAGAATAACTTGGCTCCTAACTTGCTCATATTCAGGTTTTAAAGCACGCAACAGTTGAAAAATTTTCTTTTGTTCAACACTCTTTTTAACTCAGCAAGATCAGTAGTAAGGGGACGGTAGATATTCAAGACATAGCCGGCTCCATAGAATTTAAGATCCAAGACATAACTAGTTGGTCATTAGTTTGCCATTCATCAAAATTAGGATAAGTGATTTTGGGAATTTCCTTTTTCCCATTTATATAATCTAATTTTGATCTCCCACCAAGGGCTAAAGATGCGGTTCTAGACCAAGACACATAGTTTAGCCCATTGAGAGGAACCGAGGTAAGTTTTATCCCAGTATTATGTTCATATTCATGAACAATATTTTTACTCTTAGATTTATCACCCATGATTCACAAAGTTAACATGAATAAATGAGCGAATGTACCAATATCGATGCGTCAGAAAATGAGACCAATTAATAGCACCAAAGCCTCCACTTGGCAAAAGGTCCTTTAGAAGTTGGCAGTTGAACTCTTCTTGTAACCCGAGCCTTTCAAAAGGTATTGTTGCGCCACCTGCACATCTGACAATACAAGTCTCGCTGAGAGTCTTGTAAAATATAAAACAGTGAGAAGCCTAGGCTGAAGAGGGGAGCCGAACATGAAAGTCAAGGGTGTAGATATCAAATAAATCGAGGGCATGAATTAATGGCATGCATACTGCCTTGGACAATATTGTGGTGAGAAAAAAATTAATGGGGTTGTAATGATGGGAATAAGTGGGTACTTCCGACAAGTAAAGAGAGTGATGTGAGAGAGAAAAAAATCAAATAAAGAGAGTGATGTGATGATAAAGCAACCGTAGTCCTTTTTTGTCTTTCACCTTTTTGTCTTTCACCTTGAAGGAGACAGCAGTGGAGTGGAATAAAAAAGAACTGTCAACAAAAAATTGGTTTTGTGAGGGTTTCGGAAACCCACTTTGAAATGGATTTGCAAAAACAAAATTTGCCTCACGACAGCGGCGAGATGTCAAGAAGATGGAGAGGGAGCAAAGGCATAGCGGCTATGGATCTCGCTCTGATACCATGAAGAAATTGACAATCACACGACACAAGCAATTTTACGTGGTTCGGCGGTGCCTACTCCACGGTGAGATCTCTCCTTTATTCTTTCATTCATAAGAAAAATAATACAACTCAAGAAATGATATATAGAAGAAGATGAAATGGTAATGCCAGAATTACTCAATCAAATCCCATGAGATTTGGCCCATCTTCCATTTTAGAGGTCAACCAAATCTTCCTAGAATAGTAACAAAGAGTGCAATGGTAAAGAGGCAAAATAGTAAAATTTGAGAAAGGCAAGACCAGCTTGCACATTTTAACACTGGGGTTAGGCAAGACCCCTACCAGATTCATTAAAGAGAAAGATAGCAACACATCGGAAAAAAAAAAAAAAAAGAGTGAGAGAAAAGAAAAAATTACATGCTTGTGTATAACACCCCCATCAGGTCAAGATGCATAAGATTTAGGAGGGATGGGGTAGAAAAAAATCTAGACCTTGCACTAAATGATTGGTGGTGGCAATGTCTAGTGCAAGGACCACAATGATTTTAGGGTGTGTTTGGATTGCCGGAATCAAGAATCAGAATGAGCATCCTATTCTAATTCTCCATTAAACATAGGGAGATGATATTTTCGCTTCCCTGCATTACGCATGCGCTCCCCTTATACTGTGATTTGACATGAAAAGTGGGCAACTTTAACGCTTTTTGACGTTAAATCACGTTATAAGGCCCTGCATGTGTAATGGAGGGGGGTGAAAATATCATCTCCCTAAACATAATGGAAATTTTGAAATTAAAATTTAATAGAAATCTCATTCTGATCAAGATGGAATCAGAATACCACCTCTTGGCGTGGGAAATAGATTCCGACATTTCCCTCATTTAATTTTGTCCCGGTGTCATTTTTTGCCCATTGATTTTTTAACCAAATGTTGAAATCAGCATAGGATGCCGATTCAAATGCCCAGACACTCCCTCAGGCCTTGTTTGTTTTGGATTTTGATCGATTTTGAGTCAAAAACTGATTATTAGTGTTGAAGTATAAATGATTAAATGACGCCAATTCTAACATTTTAAGCTTCTGGGGTAATTGGTTGTTTGACATGATATAACAGCTTTTGCGGGCAACACAAAAAAAAAATATTAAAAAGAAGGCCACAAATGATTGAGAGTATTGAAGTATAAATGATTGAATTACACCCACTCTAACAACTTAAGCTTTCGGAGTAATTGGTTGCTTCGCAGTTGGACTCAAAATTATATTTAATTTTATGTCCGATAATCAGTTTTGGACTCAATCGATTCTCAAAATCCGAAGGCCCTATTCGTTTAAGATTACGGCAACCGATTAGAGGGCCAAAACAAACCGGGCCTTAAGAATTAGGTTATTTTGATTGCACAAGAAGCCAAAACCAGGGCCATGGTAGGATGTTAGATGCTTAGTTGGAAGAAAGATACAGCAACCTTTCTGTCCCTTCAATTATAAGGCTTGTCATTACTTGTTAGAAACGTAGGAACCTTGAATTCCTTTGAAAAGATCTCTATATAGGGTTGGAACCATTCATGTTCACATTACACTTGAAGAGTGCCAGATTCAAGAGAGTTTCTCATACAAAACATCATTAACTTAAAAAATGATTTCTAAATAACCAAATTTATACTGTATTAATATTTAATTACGTATGCCGGAACCTAAATCCCGTGATCCTGATCATAAGTCCTGCTAAGTGGCCGGAGAAGGCTTTATGATTGCTGAATGCACCAAACCCAAAGCAAGCCAACCATGAGAGAAAGAAATGAATTCCAAAGATATTAGGCAAATTCAAAGAGAATTTCCCATACGTTCATCACATAATCTTTCTAGGTCCCAAAAGTGAATACTGTACCCGGCACTATAGTACGATGAAAGTAGAAGGAAAATATGCCCAATTAAATGAACAAATTGCTTAGTAAATTGGCTCCTCAATTTTTCTTATAATTGAAACAAAATTTTAGAGAAAAATAATTTATAAATCATACAGTAGTTGCCTAATGTAAGTACACAGTACATTGGTTTTCATACTTGATGAGGGTGATTCGACGCCAGTAAGAGGAGATTAGGCAATTTTGGCCTTCACTTAGGCACTGTTTGAATTACAGGATTTTTTTTTTTCGAAAAGTTTGGAAAGGAAAAATATTTCTAAAATTTCCTCACCAAAAGAGATAACTTGAACCAACCCTATTCAGTTTTAATTAGCGGGGCCTTCAATTTTTGATGATATCCTTCTAAACTAACTATAATTATATTGACTCCCTCTAAATCGTGGAAAGAAACAATTTTCCTTCTTACAATCCAAATGGGGCCACAGTCAATCTGATCAGCAAAAAATTATTTTTTGGTTGACCATTGCAAAGAAGCCCCAAGATGCTTGTAGGGAGAGATCCCTTGAGAAATATGGAGATCCTTGATTTTCTCAGCTATGGAGATCTTACTAAAAATGATTTTTAACTTTTTTCTTGATTTCTGATGGGTTGATTGATGGCTAATTGATAGTCACAGAGAAGGGAGTTAAGAGCTCTAGTGCCCTTGAGATTGCCTTTCAAGGAAGAGAAGGATGTTGTTTGCATAGAACATTTAGTGGCAGAGATACTGTTTCAAAACTCAGATGTGGGTCAAAACAGGGCCAAAGAAAATCCTAGTCGACTCGGTATGACACAATCGACGCGCCCATAACTTGGAAGAGTCAAAAGAGTTTTGATAAACTTTGTAGGACGAAATGCAGACTCATACAAGAATACGGCCAAGGTAAAAGTAAGTCGACTCATACGAGAGTTTAAAATTATGACAGGTAGAGCAGGATTTAGAGTAAAAAAGAAGTTTGATTTGACTTGTGAGGACTAAATGATTTAAGTTACTGGTCAATGCATCTTGTAATAGAAAGAATAGCAGGCGAGGACAAAGGGGGCCACCTTGGAAAATGTCATTGGTGGCATCAAAGTAGCCAGAGGGATTAACATTAGCAAAAATGGAGAATTTAAACAAGCCATTAAAAAAAGATTAAATGATTCTAAGAAACAAAATTTAGATAAGATTTCTTTAAAGAAAGGCCAACTGAGCTTAATAAGTTTCCTTGGAAAGGCGCCTTTCATGGAGATTTCATATTTTGAGGTAGTATCAGTGTACAAAATACCCTTCATGAAACAGTGACGTAATTAATCATGCACAACTGCAATCTGCTGGCAATCATTGATGCAAACATTCCTCAAATTCAGTCTGGAATCCCTAATACAAGTTAGATACATAGCATTGCAAAAAGAAAGTTTCTCTTCAATTTATTGGTAGAAGTCATATTCGAAAAACAAATTCTTAGCTACAGCAAAGAATGTTGGGAAACATAAGCAATCAAATAGTAAATTATCAATATAGTAAGGAAGTTATACTTTTAACCACTGATTGAATGATTCTGATCATGTCACAAATGATTCACTGTTAAAAACTGAAAAAAAAAAATCATTGGACAGCATTACTTTGCAATCATCTATCTTTTAATCGGTTCGTTTTCATCTTTCACCCTGCAATTTGTAGGACAATTTCACATTTTCATCTTTCAAAGCGCACTTTGGAATCATCTATCTCTTAATCAGCTGGGCTCAGAATACTAGTGTTATCTGATATGAGTCTACTCTTCACAAAAGCAAACTGGTTTGGGGAGATTAGCTTGGAAAGAAGAGTAGCTATTTGTTTTGAGAGAATTTTGGAGATAATTTTAAGAAAAATTGCAGAGGCTGATCGATTTATAATCTGAGAATGAGTGGGTAGAGGATTTGGGAAGAGAATTTTGGAAATAGTTTTAAGGGAAAATTGTTCTTCCTGATTTTGTATGCATTAAGAAAATTGAAATCCTGCAATTAGTTTTAGCTCACCATCAGTGACTCCAAGAGGAAGAACTCTGTGCAGTGGCTTGGGGAGGAGTAATTGGGTAGCAATTACTCATGTCTATTAACTTTGTTATTCCCTTGTCATTCACATATTGCACTTTTAGCTGTAGAGTATTTTATGTTAACATATAAAGAAAATCTCCATTCTTAGATGTAATTCTCCAATTTTGTCAATGCCATCCTTGAAAAAAGTAATGTAAAAGTCACATCCTGAAAATATCATAGACGAGTAACAATTTCCTTTATATAGTCACTAAAACCAGCATAATTTACAGAGTTATACAGAATTTGCTACCAGAAGTCAGTCAATTTCAGTCAGAGATACTGAAATTGGGAGTATGCATTTACAAGACGTGATTAGCATAGGATTGCAAATTAAGCATCATCGTGTGATTTCATCAACTTAAATTCTTATGACTAGACAAAACGTGTCATGAATTTACAAAGAGGTAAGTGTTTCGGTAAGTCTAAGGGAGAGAAAACACAAGTAAATTGCCAAGAGTCCTCCACCCAAAAAACTGTCAAGCTTCATATTTCTCCTTGGCAAGATCACAAGAGCCCAAAGTAAACCAGCCACCAAGAAGCCCAAGGTTACAAAGAGAGATGGGTCATTAGGTATCACAACACAAGATGGGTAGGCATGCCAGGATGAGAAAACAAGTGACAGACCTAAGCCCACCAATGTGTTAAAGATGGGCCCCGCGTAACAGCCAGAAGTAGCAACTTGGACCCCATCTGACCCACCATTGACTGCCATTGTAACATTAGCAATCAAGTCCCCAACTGAGTTGCCCCAAGCAAGGACAGTCAGCCCTAGAATTGAGGGGCTTATCCCAAATATACTCCCAAGTGAAACCAGCAATGCAATCAGTTCCTCAGCTATAATGTAAGTCCAAATGACACTCATTAGAAACCCACCTGCAAGCCAAGGGAGTACAAATCTTTTAGGTGGGCTAGATTTCTCAGTAGTAAAAAATGCAAGAAGCCCTAGAATTATCCCTATCAATCCTCCACATATGTAGATTACTCTTGCTTTCAAACCTATATCCCCTGTTTGAGAATTCCAAAGGAAAGCCAAAAGAACTGGTGCTAATGTAACTGAAGCAACTGCAAATAGCTTAGACCATCTCTCCTCACAAATAACAGGAATTGTCAATCTCCTTGGTAGATAAAGAGGCAGCTCTAAAAAGCACAAAACCCTAGCAAACCAGCTGGTAGCTGATGAGTTAGAATTAGAACAGATCATTTTAGCATTCTCAACATCACTGCTAAAACCTTCGTTCTCTGTCAATGTGGATTCTCTGTCTCCATAACTACGCAAGAGCGGCACGACCAATTCTCCATTTTCAGAAGATTCGGAGTCTAAGCGATCCACCTCTCTGTTGTTCTTCATACAGAAATGCGTTATTGAGACTATGAACACATATACAAGGTAAAGAGAAGAAAAAGCCAATGCTCCCCATATATTGATCCTTCTAACAATCAACACAGCAAGTAGAGAACACAAAGTTATGAGTAGGAAGCAAACATCTCGAATGAAGCTCGACTTGTGAATTGAAATCTGATGTGTGCTAACTGAAATACTTATAATTCCAACCACAACACTCGAGACAAAGAACGCACCACCAAGTATGCTATTGAGACCAACATCACCAGTCTTATTTCCGATGAAAGAGATGATGCTCGCAAAGACGTCTGGAGCGCCATTCCCTAAAGCAAGAATTGTCACTCCTGCTATAGTAGGAGAGAGCTTGAGGACCCTTGTAAGGCTTTCTAAAGAGGAGCAAAAATATTCGGACGCTGTGTTCCCCAATAGATAAAACAACACAAGAAGCCAAAGGGCTAGAAGGGCATACCCCAATGCAGGACATTTCCCACATATGCAATAGAAGAATTGGAGATAGTTTATGTAGCCTTGTGACACACATGGGTTCTTGGATTTAAGGTATGAGCACTTGGTTTTCTGATCTTTTAACCTCTCTAGACCTCTACAACCATCATTGGGGCTAGTGAAGGAACGAGAACGAGTGAGGAGAAGGGAGTTTGAAGAATATATACGGGTAGTGATGGAAATACATAATAGTAAGAGAAAAGACATGTTGAGAAAGATACGGAATTTCTTCGATTGGGAAATGGAGTTTATGGTAGCCATTGAAGAAATTCGATCAGACCCACTTATAGAAAAACAACAAGAAGCATAAATTTAAGGGAAATTGAATCAGATGTACTAGTTTAATGACAAGAAAAGTAGGTTAAATCTTAGGAAAGTCTTAGCCATTGAAGAAACTCGATCAGACCCACTTACACAAAATCAACAAGAAGCAAAAATATAAGGGAAATTGGATCAGATGAAGTAGTTAAATGACAAAAAAAGTGGGTTAAATCTTAGGGAAGAGACTTCGAATAATATAACAGTAAGAGAAAATACATGTTAAGAAAGATAGAAAATTTCTTGGATTAGGAAATGGATTTTAAGGCATCCAATGAAGAAACCCAATCAGACCCACTTACAGAAAAACACCAAGAATGATAAATTTAAGGGAAATTGAATCAGATGATATAGAAAAATGAGATAGAAACGTGGGTTAAATCTTAGGGATTAAACAGATAATTTTGAAATCAGGATTCAAGGGATAAAACTGAAACTCACCTTGTCATGAATTGATGGGAGAGCAAATTGTTTTCGTTACTGATTCTTGTGCGTTTATACATTCTACGAGAAAAGAAAAAGGGGAATGAAAGAAGGTGGGAAATTGAGATGCCTTTGAAAGAGAGAATATAAAGAGATATTTTAGTGAGAGGTATTGGGTGTCGGTTGAGTCTAACGTTGCACAAGGATTGGTTACGCGTCATAGCTATAAATGGGAATCTCGTTTCAAGTAAAAGCGAAAGGCCAAAGACACCCACCCACGTTTACAACTAGACTGGTAGCTACTTTAGAACTAGAATGGTAGTTGGGGAGTCAGTGGACCGACATTATCCGATAGGTTCAAAAGAATCCAAACTTAATTTGATAGGATTCGGGCTGAAGGGCTGGATATATCGGATGCAGTTCAGATCTGTCTAATGGGATTGTTTGGATTAGACATGGAAAAGAGTGACCTGGACCCGTGGGTCCAACCTGTCCGACTGTAATTTACAGGTATAAGTCACTAAATTAGTGACCTGTTGAAATTTGACCCGGCCCACCCCAACCCATCAAAAGTGGGCCAGGCTAGGTAAAACCGCAGGTGCCCGTAAAAACCCAAATTAATTTTCCTCATTCATTTGGGTTCCAGTCTTCCATCTCTCTCTCTCTCTCTCTAATTTTCACCTGTAGGGTTCCCCCTTCCCCCAATTTGTATGACAATCCTAGTCTTTTATTTTTTAGTAAGAGACAATCATAGTCATTTGGACTGAAATGGGAATAAATACAGCAAAATAAAAGAACGGGATGACACGGGGTCCACCCAGCCCATATAGGTGGGGTCTGGGTTTACAAAATAGCGACCCGTATGATTCCAGGACATTTGTGACCCGGCCCGTACCACCTAAACACGTAGGGGGTGGGGTGAAACCCTGCCTGGCCCGGCCGTTTGCCAGGTCTAGTTTGGATGTCGGTCTTTTTTCCTTGGAAAAAACCTTCCTTAAAAAATCTGCAACCCACAATTTAATGAACTCAATTAATTAGCCATGAAATGGAGGATCAAAGATTCGAAATCACGCCAAATCCAACCCAACCATAGCCATCCATCGAGGATCCAAGATTCGATCGGAGACTGTATGAAGGTATCTTTCAAATTGAAAATAAATTAGTATCTATGAAGGGTATTTTTTACATGGAATTTTTGAAAGGAAGTCGCAAATCTCTTCTCACTTTTATTTATTTCTTCTATCCCATCTCTTCTCATAAGGCTTACCCTAACTAACTAGACAATAGCCTACTCCAAGAGGATGGCTAGATGCTTGTAAGCAATTTAAATTGAATCCTCTATTAAAAAGCATTTTTCGTATTTAGAAGTTTAAATTACTCACAAATAACTGATTCAACTAAATAAATGTGTATACACATGCACAGATACTGAATAGAACTGGTAGGGGCTGGCTGTTTCCAGTCTTTCCTATCTTGAATAATCAAAGAGAAGAAGATGAAACAGAAGAAAGAATGATGGTTGCTTCGAGGGAACTCAACGTCCAGATTTTGCACATTTGCGTAGAATATACTTGAGAAATCCCTTCTCTTATTTTCTTCTACTCCTTAAATAATAATGTTTACACCAATTTTTTGACAAGTTCGGTTAGGAAGGACCGAATCAACAGATGATGACTCGTTTGGACCTAGTCAAAGAAGTAACTTGCCAAGCTGGCATTCAATGGGGACATGTAAATAGTTGAACCTAAAATCTAGGCAGTTACCAAAAGTTCCCTCTTGTTTATACACTCGTTTTTAGTTCGATTGGTCAAGAAGGACCGAGTCTTTAAACGATGACCCAATTGGACTAGGTCAAAGAAGTGACACGTCATATGTCACTTGAGGGAAGGCAGGTTGCAACCACCTGGAAGCAAGGACATGCAAGTAATAGAGCCTGAGTTAGGCAGTTATCAGAAGTTCCCTCCTTAAGAACGTGTAGTAATGGGAGCGGTTACTAGAAAGGAGATGCTTGTCTCTAAAGAAGAGGCCCCAGAACCAAAATCAAACATGTTTTAGCATTTATCTTTTATCATTTACTTTCATGTACTGTCTTTTACCTTTCTTAGCAGTAGAAACCGAATTAAGGGAGGAATGAATTCATCTTCTCACGTGAGTATTTCACTTTAATTCACTATCCCTCGACCTGAGTTTGCTTTTGTTGTTCTGTTGGTTAGTTAGATTGAATAGTTTGTCGACCCAAAAAGTCGTTTGCATTTGTGTTAAGGCAGGGGATCCCAAGGAAGAAGCAGTGTTCCTGTCTTCCCCTCAATTTCCCGAAACCCAATCCTAGGGGACGAAAATGTTTCGGTCGTTGACTCCTTGGATTGAGTTTCCGATCTTGCCTCCCAGGAGGCTGGCACGCCCACACATCACTCACACACCACACTCAACCACAGATCACGCACCATGTCAAAGTATTTTAGACTGAACAAATAACTACATGCATCCTTCTTCCAAAAAGATCCACTACAAGAAAAGTTGTTTTTACCGACGTTCGCAAAAAACGACCCTAATATTATATATGCACCAATGCTGATAAATAGAACGACGGTGAAAGGGTTATTTCCACCCCAGTAACCTACCCTGCCCAAAAAATAGCCTTATTTATTTACCGACGTTTTAGGAAAGTCACTAAAAGTGAATATTGACCGACGTTTTATAAATAAAACGTCGCTAATTAATTTGATAATGGCGTTTATATTAACCAACGTTCATGTGTGTCGCTGAATATGAGAACCAGCGGCATCTTTTTCTGAAACGTCGGTGAGTAGAAAAAAAAAGAAGTCGCGCTAGGTTTCCCTTTTCTCTCCCTCGCGAAAGCCCCCTCATATTCCAGATTTTTCATTTTCCCTCTATTAGGGTTAGTCGAAATTAGAGTTGTTTTCCCGCCTTCACGCTCAAAGCCCTCTCGATTAGGGTTATAGGGTTCTTTTCCACCCTTATTTCGTTGTTTGCTCACACTCAAAGCCTCTCAAAAATAGGGTTTTTCTCGTGGCTAGAAGTAATTGGAAAGGAAGCTTTCTCTGCAACCTTAATGGAGGATTAGACTTGAATCTGTGATTTTGATCGAGTTGAAGTTGAAGCAAAACACTTTCAAGGTAAACATCATCTTTTTGGTGTCAATATATTGTCATTACTTGGCTACATCTCTTGAGACATATTTGCTGTATTTTGGAGGGTTTGGAGAGAAAGGGAGCTCTAGTGTATATCAGTTGTTGAGAAACTGCTTGTGGAAGGATGGTTGAGCCTCTTTTTGATGACATTTTTGAATTGAGGAGCTTGAATCAAGACGACAAAAAGTTTGACAAAGTTACTCGAATTGAAGCAGTGAGTCAGAAGTTCGAGATGTACATGCAACTAGATGTGAACACAGAGGTGTATCCCCTCAGTGTAGGAGATAAATTCACGATGGTGTTAGCTCCTACACTAAGTCTGGGTGGAACTCCTGATAGTGGCTACTTTACTCAGGGAGGAAGAAAGTCGCTTGCTGACAAATTTGAGTATGTTATGCATGGAAAGCTGTATAAGATCTCGAAGGAAGGTTCTAGAATCAATGTGAAAGTAGAGATCTATGCATCATTTGGTGGGCTTCTCATGTTGCTAAAGGGTGACCCCAATAATGTGAGCCACTTTGAGTTAGATCAGAGGCTATTTCTCTTGATGAGGAAAGTCTAAGGCATATCGTTGTTCTGTATGCAGAAACTGTTGTGTATCACGTGAATACTTCATAATGTAGAAAATGTTAGATTATGATTTCTTTATGCTCTTGTTTTACATTTTAAGAACATAATGTGTTGGGAAGTACTACTATATATAGGATAAAAGAGCTTTGCAAAAACTCTCTTGAGACATATTTAATTACTTTTGGGTTAAAAATGTTTTGCAGGTCTAGGTGGCAAGAAGAGAAAAGACTTCAATTAGGAAAGAAGGATTTGTGGGTCTAGGTGCATGGTAAGAAGAGAAGATTAAATTTTGCTTGTAACTTTAGCTTGTTTACACATGTCAATGTATTGTCATTGCTTGTAACTTTAGTTTGTTATATAAAAACATTTTCTAAACATGGTTTGTTTGAATGCCATTGTAGAGTGGGGTTGCACTCAAAGATTCTATCCCATATTACAGGTTGTTTGAATGCCTATAGCTAAAGATTGTATCCCATATTACATGTTGTTTGTATAATAAGATTGTATCCCATTGTAGTGTGAGATTGAATCCCAATGTAGTGTGAGGTTGTTTGAATGTCATATTACAGGTTGTATCCCAATATGATGGGCTCATTTAGAATAATGGCATTTAAAAAAAAATCTATATTTACCGACGGTTGGTGATTCTAACATTCATAGTATGGCCATACATTTCACCGGTGGTCCTTAAATGTCGGTGTATTCACCGACGCTGAGAAAACATTGCTAAATTATATATTCACCGATGGTTTTTAGTGTGGGTGTAATTACCAACGCTCCGAAAACGTAGATGAATGAGATATTCACCGATGGTCATTAACGTCGCTGAATTTACCGATGGTCATGAAACGTTGGTAATTATACGTATCCAAAGGCCCACGTGGAATTTAATGACGGTCGTGACCGTCGGTGTAATATTATATACACCAACGGTTTACTTAAAACGTCGGCGATTGCCTTAACAACAACGTTTTATTTTTATTTTTAACGACGTTCATAAACGCCGGTATAAATGGTACCACTGACGTTTTGCAATAAACGTCGGTAAATACTTTAAGGCACGGTAGCATCAATGACGTTCACTAAAAGTGTCGGTGTAAGTTACACCGACATTCATTGGTATATGCACCGACGGTCATGACCGTCGGTGAATGTCCCTTTTCTTGTAGTGATCACAAAGATAATACTCTATCTTAACAACACCTAAAAGATAGCAACACCGCATGCCCGCATAGAAGATAGGACTCCAATGATGCAACACCCACATAATGTTAAACACTAAAGAGATAAAGTAGACTTCAACTAGAAATGAGATCCAAACTAATGGACTTAACCTCTTGACATATAACAATTCCTCACCTCTTAAATTTTGTCCTTGTCCTCAAGGGCGTATCCAGGAAATTGATTTCTAATAAAATTGAGATCTTTTCATGTTGCTTCTGCAAATGATAGTCTTGGCTAATAGATAATTAAGAACTTCTTACTTCCCCCGTTGCATTTGTCGATCCAGAATAGCTGAGGTCTTGGAAGTAACTTCTCATCTTCTTCTCTCGAAAATGGAATGAGATTGAACGCCGACTCTGGCTCCAATTTGCTTCTTGAGTGAGACATGGAAGATCATATGAATATGAGAATCTGTCAAAAATTCTAACTTGTAAGCCACGACTCTGATTCGTTGCAAAACGTTATAAACGAACCATGATATTTAAGAGGGAGTGGCACAGTCCAAATACCAAGATCAAACAAAACCAAGAAAGAACAAGTAACAAGAAGAACTCGTACGAAATCTCACGTATGCCGTGAAGATAAAATTTTATTCAATCTCAAAAACTCCCCCAACTCCAATCTTCCATCTCTTTTATTACATCTCTAAAAGATTTCCATAGTCTAAATAGTAGCTAAAAATGATACTGGCATATCTATCTAAAATATTAAAGTTTCCTCAGCTAAAAACTAGCTACAAATAAGAAAAGCAACTAGAGCCTATCAAATCTTGTAAATAGCTAAATTAGAAAATGATAACCTTTTAGGAAACAAAATACTCAAGGGAATAGGAATTCATATTTTTCAAATCTCGAAACTTGCTAAATCTCAAAGCTTCTAATTTTGCAAGCTTTCCAAGAATTTAAGTTTTTCATATCTCAAAATCATGTAAGCTTAGCAAGTTTCCATTATGCCAAAACACCTTCTTATTCACGAAAACTTTCCGCATTTTTCACTTGTGAAACTTCCACTTATGAGTCTTCCTAAAATAGCCATCCTCAAAATTTATTGCAAATATTTGGATTGCATCAATCACATCCTGTTAAGAAGAATTCGCCCTTGAATTTGATACATCGTCCTTCGACGAGTCACCCTTGCTTCCTCGTTTTGACCATACAAGCTTGTAGGGCTTTGAATGGTTTTTTATGTCAATCTGCAAGTTGGATGCGAGAGACTCTGATAGGATGCTCTCATAGCTCCCACTATTGATAACAAACGAGCAAATTTTCCTGGACACCGTACATGTAAAATGAAAAAATATTGTTTCTAAAATAGTCGACAAAATTGTCTTGAAGTGAAATCATTTCTTTTCGAATGACCGAAGCTTCCACAACAACTCCATGTAGTTCTACTATTTCATCATCGTCCTCGTACTCATCATAAATGGGTTGTAGTTTCACTATTTCATCATCATCATCCCTGTACTCATCATAGATAGGTTCACCTTGGTCTTCATCGTTCGCTTCGACAAGTAATGGCTTTCTCTCTCTTGAATTCTGTAGTAGTTGATAAATAAATTGAAAGCGGATAAAAGGAAAAAAGGCTTCTATCATTTTCTTCTTCATCTTCTCCCACGTGTTGATTTTGGACTTTCCACGATGAGATCGTGTCAATCCTAATTGTGTCCACCATGCCGAGGCTCATCCTGTCAGCTTCAAAGCCACAAGTTGGACTTGCTTGTGATTTGGAACCCCTGTGAACTCAAATATTCTTTCCACAGTGCATAGCCAATCCAAGAACTCTTCCGCAGACAATCCACCATGGAACTCGGGCATCTTTATTTTTAGTCCGGATTTCCAACTGCGGTTGTCCGTTTCACCCGGGTTCACTGGAGCCTCCATTAGCACCCTGTCATGAAAAGGGTTCAGGCGGGTTTCATCTTCCTCTTCGGTTTCTTCATCTTGGCTAGAAGTTTCCAAGTGAAGAATAAGTCTCAACTAGTCTTCGACGCATGACTAGTTCATCTCGTGTCTCAATCTCCGCCATCAGAACGGTATGAGCGCTTCTTCTTTTCAGTGGCATGATCAATCCGCTGCCAACCGCAAGAGTGAAGTAGCTCTAATACCAATCTGGCGCAGCCCAAATACCAAGATCAAAGCAAACCAAGAAAGAACAAGTAACAAGAAGAACTCGTATGAAATCTCACGTATGCCATGAAGATAAAATTTTATTCAATCTCAAAAACTCCTCCAACTCCAATCTTCCATCTCTTTTATTACATCTCTAAAAGATTTCAAAAGATTTCCAAAATCTAAAATGTAGCTAAGAATGATATTGGCATATCTATCTAAAATATTAAAGTTTCTTTAGCTAAAAACTAGCTACAAATAAGAAAAGCAACTAGAGCCTATCAAATCTAGTAAATAACTAAATTAGAAAATGATAACCGTTTAGGAAACAAAATACTCAAGGGAATAAGAATTCATTTTTTCCAAATCTTGAAACTTGCTAAATCTCAAAGCTTGTAATCTTGCAAGCTTTCCAAGAATGTAAGTTTCCCATTTCTCAAAATCATGTAAGCTTAGCAAGTTTCCATTCTGCCAAAACACCTTATTCACGAAAACTTTCCGCATTTTTCACTTGTGAAACTTCCACTTATGAATCTTCCTAACATAGCCATCTTTAAAATTTATTGCAAATCTTTGGGTTTCATCAAGGAGCTTCAAATTTTTTTCTCTTAGACATTGAGGCTTGCCGATATGGTTGTAGCTTCAAATATACTCAATCACCAACCAAAACCTCTGTCTATGTTTGGATTCATAGATATGCTTCATCATCGCTTGTGTCTCCTTGATTTTCTCCCTTAATTCTCTGACAATCTTATCTATATCTAGTAACTCTTGTTCAACTGCAACCACCTTAGCCATTTTAGGTTTGTAAGCTATGAGGTTAGGTTGGCCCATCTATATACCACTTCAAATTGCGTCTACCCAATGGTTGAATGACAGATAGTATTATAGCAGTATTTGGCCCATGTTAGCCACTTGGCCCGATTCTTGGGTTGAGAACTTGTAAAGCAACGAAGGTACATATCTACTGTTTGATTCACTACTTTAATTTGTTCATCAGTTGTGGATAATAAGCCGAGCTGAAATTAAAATGGGTACCATTCACTCAGAACAACTCTTACCAAAACATGCTTGTAAAGGCCATATACCTAACACACATGATGGATCTACGCATACCATACAATCGAAAGATCTGGTCAAAGAAGACGTTAGCAACTCCTACAGGTATATGGATGAGATATGGAAGTGAAAATGCGGGTATTTCGATAATCATTCTATAGCAACAAATATAGTAGATTTTTCTTTTGAAATAGGCATCCCATCAATTAAATCCATCGCAATGTATTCTCATGCCTGGCATTGGCAATGGTTGTAGAATAACGGTCTGGGCGAGATGTTCCACCTTGTGAAGTTGGAAAATATCGCAATTTTTTATATACTCCATGAATACTCCTTGATTTTTATTCCCATGCCTTTTTAGTAAAACGTAGATCGGATTCGATGGAAAGATTTTACTAAACCCTCATGTTTACCATCATGGAACTATCCAATTATATCTTTGTGGGTCCCTGCGGAAAATCTGGGCGGAGGTCCTCTCGATTGGCGTCGGGCTAATTCCTCCTGGAGTTCTCGCTACCACACTTGGGTGTGTGTTTTGTTGTTGCTCTCTTGTTTTTTTTTTTTTTTTTGTTAAGGTATGTTTGTGTTTTCGCTTCCTGTGAATTTGGGATAAAGATCCGAATTTCATGGGAAAAGAGAGGTTCACAGTGTCGCCACCTAGGTTAGGGCCTAGGACCCATGATCTGCATTTCTACTGAATTTGGGATAAGAATATGAATTTCACGAGAAAGGTGATAACCAAAGTTGCTGTCTAGTTTGGAGCCTAGGCCCTTTGCATTTCTACCGAATTTGGGATAAGAATCCAAATTTCACGAGAAAGACGATAATCAAAGTTGTTGTCTAGTTTGGGGCCTAGGCCCCTGAATAACTCTGTTTTTGGCAGTCTTGTAAAAAAATTGAGTAAGGGATATGGTTACATGAGGGGAAGGCGTTAGGCACCACTCATGCCAGGGAAAACCCAGTTTCTTGACTTAAATTGGCGAATGTGGGAAAAATTTAGCAAAATTGATTTTAAACGCTCATTACGGTTAAGCTTGTTTTTGAGTTGGGTCTTAAATAGAAAGAAAGAGAATAAAAGTAAAGAATGTGGGTCTTTTGCTTCCAAATATAGAGGAAAATAGGATTTGTATTATAAGACTTGGGACAAAAGGATTCCCAAATCCTATAATTATCCAAATTATTGAAAGTAAATGAAAGAATTTAAAGAAAAATTTTTAATTGTGGAAAAGAGAAGGGATTTAGGCTATAGGGTTTGGGGCCAAATGGGTCCTAAGCACCGTAACTACCCACAACAGAGTTTGTAATTGAAAGACAGAAGCTGTAAATGACGGAATAAATAACTGAAAATAAAGAAAAAGAGTTCAGTTCTTTCCGTTTGTCCAACACCGTAGGAGCGTAAAGCTTTCTTCATTGTCTCTCACGACCTATGGTGGGACCGGAGGCAGAGTGGTGTGATAAAGAGAGAGAAAAGAACTCTATTTGTGAAAATGGAGGATTTAGGCTATAGGGTTTGGGGTCAGTGGATCCCAATCCCCGTAGCTACCCGCTACTGAGTTTGTAATGGAAAGTACAGAAAGCTATAAAATTACCAAATCAAGGGTTGGTGCTGCTCCAAATCCTCAAAAATTCGGCAGAACTCCAACGTCCAGTGGTATATCCAAGGCAATTTCGGTAGAACTTCAACGCTCGGTGATATATCAGAGTAGATTCCGGTAGAAACTGGGTAGTGTTGGTTTCTAGAAATCTCTACAAGCTTCTCGAACATACTCTCTCTTTCTCCTACTTTCTCTCTCTAGGGTTTTCTAAAACCAAAGGGGAGGGGTGTGAATGTCAAAGAGGGAGGGGTGTAAAGGCTAAAAGGGTGTTGATATAAAAAAGGGGGTGCGAAAACCAGAGTAAGGGTGTAAAGGGGGTGAAGAAGAGTGATAATGGGATTGGATAAGTGATGAAAATGAAGGGAGGGAAGGTCTTCTTTTATAGACTTTGAAATGATGATCGAAGGCTACGATTATAGGAAAATCCATAATCGCAAGGAGGACAATCGCAGAGTGCGATTATGGGAAAATCCATAATCGCAGGCTGCGATTATGGGAGGATAATATCACGCTGCGATTATGGGAAAATCCATAATTGCAAGTTGAGATTATGGGAAGATAATCACAGGTTGTCATTATGGAATTCTTAATATGGAATTTGGACTCAAGAAAGCGCTTTAGGTGATTTATGGCGGCAACATTATCCCCAGTGACAATTATGTCGTCGACATAAATGAGAACAAAAACAGAACCAGATGATGTCCGTTGATAGAAAAGTGCATAGTCAACCTTAGACTGAGAGTAACCGACTTCATAGAGTGCATTAGAAAATTTGACAAACCATTGTCAACTAATTTACTCGAGGCCATATAAGGACTTATTAAGTCGACAAACTAAATTCTCCTGTTGTTTAGGAAGTGTCATATGCACTTCTTCGTCCAACTTACTATGTAAAAGTGCATTATGTACATCCAACTGATGGACGAGCCAATGTCGAACATAACCAAGGGCTAGTAGGCAA
Source organism: Tasmannia lanceolata (assembly GCF_043159265.1). Lineage (NCBI taxonomy): Eukaryota > Viridiplantae > Streptophyta > Magnoliopsida > Canellales > Winteraceae > Tasmannia > Tasmannia lanceolata. Next base: position 21,121,067 of record NW_027518689.1, on the reverse strand, counting down.
CAGACTGTAACCAATTTGGCAACAGGAGCACAAGTTTCATGATAATCAAATCCCTTAGTTTGGGTGAACCCTTTGGCCACGAGCCGACCCTTATAACGCTCAATAGAACCATCAGACTTGTACTTGATTTTATAAATCCACTTACAACCCACCACATGTTTGTTTGGAGGTAATTGCATGAGAGTCCAAGTATCATTTTGTTCAAGGGCAGCAAGTTCTTCTTTCCATTCTAGGATTTTAACTGCTTTAGAAAAGGATGTAGGCTCTACCGAGGAGTCAAGGGATTCAATGAAGGCTATGTGGGAGGGTGAGAGATTTTGATAAGACATGGATTTATGCAAGGAGTAGGGAGTACCTGAGTGAGGAGGAGTGCATGGTATTGTAGTACCGAGGAGTCAAGGGATTCAATGAAGGCTATGTGGGAGGGTGAGAGATTTTGATAAGACATGAATTTATGCAAGGAGTAGGGAGTACCTGAGTGAGGAGGAGTGCATCGTATTGTAGGTGGTGATAGAGCAATAATAATCTTTCAAGTGTCTTGGCAGATGATGAGAGCGAGTTGGTAAGGTGGTGAAGGGGTCATCAAGGATAGTATTAGAAGGAGATGGAGAGGGTGTTGATGGACTAGTATGAATAGTTGTGGAGGAAGTTGACAATGGAGGGTCAACATCACCAGGATAATCAGTGATAGGAATCGGTGAAACAGGAATGTTGGAAGGATGCATGGCAATATCTTTGAATGGAAAAACAGATTCATGAAAAATAACATTACGAGAAGTGTAAATAGTTTTGGTGGCAATGTCATAAATTTTGCAACCCTATTGACCATATGGGTAACTAATATGAATGCCTGGTTTAGCACGAGTGTCGTGTGGGCTAATATTGTGAGCAAAACAAAGGCACCCAAAAATACGAAGATGAGAGTAAGAGGGCTTTCGATTAAGCAGCATTTCATAGGGTGATTTTCCCGAGAGAACTGGTGCGGGCAACTTATTTATGAGATAGGTGGCACTTAGGACACATTCTCCCCAAAAAGATAGAGGAAGATTGGCTTGGAAATGTAGGGCATGTGCGACTTGTGAGAGGTGCCTATGTTTTCGTTCATCAACTCCATTCTGTTGGAGAGTTGCAACACAACTACGTTGATGCCACACCATTAGTTTGAAAGAAGGAAGTCATATCCCTAGAGAGAAACTCCGTTCCATTGTCAGTTCGAATTTGTTGAACTTGACAATGGTACTAGTTTTAACCAATGCAAAAAAAATTTGCAAGTAGGTCTTATCATCGGATTTATGTTTTATAAATTGTGAAGGCATTTTGCAGACCTGCTGTTGCATGAGAGAGCAGCCACATAGGCTCAGTTTTGTCTTATTCACTTAATCCATCTGAGATGGCTGCTCTCATGCAATAGCCGGTCCACAAAATGCCTTCTGCGACGGTCCCTAGCAAATGCCTTCACACTAAGGCTCAGCTTGTTTTAGATTATGACAACCGATTGTGGAGTTCTCAACCGATTGGACCGAAGATTGCACTAAATTATTGGGCCGAAAATTTCACTAAGTTTGAGTCCAATAATCGGTTGGGGATTTCAGAATCTGTTGTCATAATCTAAAACAACCACGACCCATATGGGAGCGGACAAAACAATGACATGAGTTCAGGACGATAAATTCGAGGGTATCTCTATCGACCCTTTTCTTCTGACCCCATGGAAAATCGAGGAAGCTGAGGAACATCTTAAATGACGAATTCGATTATGCTCTCGTCAATTTCTTTACTGACTTCATCATTTCCATCTTCTCTCCATGAGATTTATGGGTTTCACTCCAAGGGAAGAGGACCCATCAGGAAAAAAATCCTTGTCACCTCTATCAATGGATCCGTTCCTAGCTATAATTCAAATCAGGTCAGTACTTCCAAGAATTCTGGTTTTGGGTATCAACTTTTATGGTAATGAGGTTCTTTGGAAGATTAGTATGTTTCTCTTTTCTTGTTCCATGTATTTTGTGTGGATGATATTAGAATTTGGGGTTTCTTTAGGACTCCTTGTCAAATTTTGTTGGTAATTTGGATAGGTGAAGTCTGCTTTCATTATTTTTTGGAGTGGACTTACATTATTGAATAAACGTAGAAGCTTTAATTTTCAATGTTTGCCTGTATTTGATTACATCTAGCTGGGGGTTTAGTTCTCCTAGTAATGGTAAAATCTAAGGATTTTCTTCTGTTTTTTTCTGTTCTGTTATATCAATCTGGAATTGGGTTCCTGTTGCGGACAAAATCTGTGAATGGCTGAGCTGGAGATGAGAAACAAGTGGACGGCCTTGATTTGTCCTTGCTTTCATCCTACACACGAAAGAACGGTTAGAAGACCACCTCGGAGGGGTTTCTCCAGGAAGGCCCTCCGATGCTTAAGTCATTAATCGCAACAGATAAGGAAACTCAACTTGAAATAGTAAGTTTTTGGGAATCGTGTCCCTTACCTTTTGGATCTTACCCATATTTATAGTGGTTGGGTGTGTTAGGGCTAATCCGTGATTTCCCGTGTGGTATGATTACCATATTGCCCGTGAGCGGATGGCAATGAGTCGTAAATACTGCTTCTTGTAGGAGGCTTTTGTTGAGCATGGGGAATTACTTTGTTACCCTTTTGGCATATGAGGGCCCTTTGACACGTGGAGCTTCCTGATTGGCTAGTTATTTTTATCCCTATCAGTTGCCCCCCACTCCTTTAGGTCGTTTTGAGGTCTTGGGGAGTGCAGTTTTTTCTTTAAGCAGTTTATTTTTAAGAGCTTTTGGACGACCTCCTTTGACCGAGCTCTTTTGGCCGAACTCTTTCAGCCGAGCACCTTTAACTGGTCTTGTTGTTTGTATCGGGAGATCGATTGAGATTTTAGACGATCTCTTTTGGCCGAACTCTTTCGGACGGCCTTCTATCGTTGCATTGAGAAGAGATCGGCGCTTTTTTTGGGCTATCTCCTTCTGGACAAACTACAACTGAGGATTTTCGAGAATCCTTTAAAGGTTGCAAAATATGGAGCTCGGTTGGATTTTCGGACGAACACTATATTGGACGTCCTCCGACCGTTGCTTTGAGAAGAGATCGGCGCTTTTTTTGGACGATCTCCTTCTGGACAAACTACAACTTAGGATTTTCGAGAATCTTTTAAACGTTGCAAAATATGGAGCTCGGTTCAATTTTCGGACGAACTCTATATTGGACGTCCTCCAACCGTTGCTTTGAGAAGAGATCGACGCTTCTTTTGGACGATCTCTTTTTGGACGAACTACAACTTAGGATTTTCGAGAATCCATTAAACGTTGCAAAATATGGAGCTCATTTGGATTTTCAGACGAACTCTATATTGGATGTCCTCCCACCGTTGATTTGAGAAGTGATCGGCGCTTCTTTTGGACGATCTCCTTCTGGACAAACTACAACTTAGGATTTTCGAGAATCCTTTAAACGTTGCAAAATATGGAGCTCGGTTGGATTTTCGAACGAACTCTATATTGGACGTCCTCCGACTGCTGGGAGGTGAAGAGATCCGTTGTGCGCTTGGACGATCTCTTTAAGCTGACCTCTTTTAGCGACCTTCGGCCATTGGGAGGTGAAGAGATCCGTCGTGCGCTTGAACGATCTCTTTAAGCCGACCTCTTTTTGGACGACCTTTGGCCATTGGGAGGTGAAGAGATCCGTCGTGCGCTTGGACGACCTCTTTAACCCGACCTTTTTTTGGACGACCTTTGGCCATTGGGAGGTGAATAGATCCCTCATGCACTTGGACGACCTCTTTAAGCCGACCTCTTTTTGGACGACCTTCGGCCATTGAGAGGTGAAGAGATCCGTCGTGCGCTTGGACAACCTTTTTAAGCCGACATCTTTTTGGACGACCTTTGGCCATTGAGAGGTGAAGAGATCCGTCATGAGCTTAGACGACCTCTTTAAGCCGACCTCTTTTCGGACGAACTACAACTTAGGATTTTCAAGAATTCCTCAAACGTTGCGAAATAAGGTCGGTTAGATTTTCGGACGGCCTCTTTAAGCCAACCTCTTTTTGGACGACCTTCGGCCATTGGGAGGTGAAGAGATCCGTCGTGCGCTTGGACGACCTCTTTAAGCCGACCACTTTTTGGACGACCTTCGGCCAGTGGGAGGTGAAGAGATCCGTTGTGCGCTTGGACGACCTCTTTAAGTCGATCTTTTTTTGGACGACCTTCGGCCATTGGGAGCTGAAGAGATCCGTCGTGCACTTGGACGACCTCTTTAAGCCAACCTCTTTTTGGACGACCTTCGGCCATTGAGAGGTGAAGAGACCCGTCGTGCACTTGGACGAAGTGCACGACCTCTTTAAGCCGTTCTCTTTTGGATGGCCTCCTGCCGTTGTATTGTGGAGGTCGGTTAGGATCATGGACGACCTCTTTTCAGCCGATCTCTTTTTTGGACGGCCTCCTGTCGTTGGATCGTGTGGAGATCGGTTGAGATCATGGACGATCTCTTTTCAGCCGATCTCTTTTTGGACGGTCTTCGGCCATTGAGAGGTAAAGAGATCCGTCGTGCGCTTGGGCGACCTCTTTTTGGACGACCTTCAGCCATTGGGTCGTGAAGAGATCCGTCGTGCGTTTGGACGACCTCTTTAAGCCGACCTCTTTTTGGACGACCTTCGGCCATTGAGAGGTGAAGAGATCTGTCGTGCGCTTGGATGACCTCTTTAAACCGACCTCTTTCCGGATGAACTACAACTTAGGATTTTCAGGAATCCCTCAAACGCTGCGAAATAAGAAGGTCGGTTAGATTTTCGAATGACCTCTTTTTGGATGACCTTCTGCCATTGAGAGGTGAAGAGATCGGTTGTGATCTTGGACAACCTCTTTCAGCCGACCTCATTTTGGACGGACTACAACTTAGGATTTTCAAGAATCCCTCAAACGTTGCAAAATATGGAGTTCGGCTGGATTTTCGGACGAGCTCTATATTGGACGTCCTCCAACCGTTGGATTGAAGAGATCGACGCTTCATTTGGACGATTTCCTTCTGGACGAACTACAACTTTAGGATTTTCAGGAATCCCTCAAACGTTGCGAAATATGGAGTTTGGCGAGATTTTCGGATGAGCTCTATATTGGACGTCCTCCAACCGTTGCGTTGAAGAGATTGACGCTTCATTTGAACGATCTCCTTTTGGACGAACTACAACTTAGGATTTTTAAGAATCCCTCAAACGTTGGAAAATATGGAGTTCGGCTGAATTTTCGGACGAGCTCTATATTGGACGTCCTCCAACCGTTGCGTTGAAGAGATCGACGCTTCTTTAGAATTTTTAAGAATCCCTCAAACGTTGCAAAATATGGAGTTCGGCTGGATTTTCGGGTGCTTCATTTGGACGATTTCCTTCTGGACGAACTACAACTTAGGATTTTCAGGAAACCCTCAAACCTTGCAAAATATGGAGTTCGGCTAGATTTTCGGATGAGCTCTATATTGGACGTCCTCCAACCGTTGCGTTGAAGAGATCGATGCTTCATTTGGACGATCTCCTTCTGGACGAACTACACCTTAGGATTTTTAAGAATCCCTGAAATGTTGCAAAATGTGGAATTCGGCTGGATTTTCGGATCAGCTTGGACGTCCTCCAACTGTTGAGTGGTGAAGAGGCCGTCCATTCAATAGACGACCTTCCCCCATACGAACTACAACTTAGGATTTTCTAGAATCCCTCTAACGTTGCATTACAAGGAGGTCGGTTGGATTTACTGACGACCTTCTATTGGTAGTCCTCCAACCGTTGAGTTGTGAAGAGGCCGACTTTCCCCCATACGAACTACAACTTGGGATTTTTTGGAATCCTTCTAACGTTGCGTCATAAGGAGGTTGGTTGGATTTACGGACGACCTTCTATTGGCCGGCCTCCAACCGTTGAGTTGTGAAGAGGCCATCCATTGAATAGACGACCTTCCCCTATACGAACTACAACTTAGGATTTTCTAGAATCCCTCTAATGTTGTGTCATAAGGAGGTCGGCTGGATTTAGGGACGACCTTCTATTGGCCGGCCTCCAACCGTTGAGTTCTGAAGAGGCCATCCATTGAATAGATGACCTTCCCCCATACAAACTACAACTTAGGATTTTCTGGAATCCCTCTAACATTGCGTCATAAGGAGCTCGGTTGGATTTACGGACGACCTTCTATTGGCCGGCCTCCAACCGTTGAGTTGTTGATTATTTGATTATCTCATCGTATACGAACATGAATTAGGACAAAATTCCGAAGACAAGAAAGTGATAGAAGATCTGAGTGATCATTTCATTAACAAGATAATCTCGGTCAGAGCCGGGTCATTACACCGACTTCCTCTTCTTTTTGTTTACTGATAGAACCTTCGGAGGTTCTTAGAATTCCAGGCGTGGGGGAGTGTTTGACCGTCCAGCGTCTCCAGCCAGTAGGTCCCCGGCCTTATGACCCTTGCAATTCTGTAGGGAGCAAGCTTGCCCAGTTTGGTCGGATGTCATGGTATCTGGCTATACTCTGGTGATATGCTGCCATTTTGATTCCCGCCCTCTCTCTTGCTTCTTCCAACAGATCGACGTTAGTCCTCAATCCGTCCGGATTATCGTCCGGATTATGCTGCTTGTTGAAGTATTCGTTCCTGAGGGCGGGGGTGCCAATTTTCAACCGTATTAGCGCTTCGGTTCTAAAGGTTAGGTTGAAGGGAGTTTCTCCCGTTGCAGTTCTGGTTGTCGTGCGATACGCCCATAGGACATGATACAACTCGTCGGCCCATCGTCCTTCGTGGTCATCCAATCGCTTCCTGATTCCTTGCAACAAGATGCGATTAGTGACTTCAGTTTGCCCGTTGGTTTGTGGATGGGCCACTGATGTGAACCGCTGTTCTATTTCCAAGTTTGTGCGGAATTTCCTTAACTTGGCATTGTCGAATTGTTTTCCATTATCGGTGATGAGGATCTTGGGGATGCTGAATCGGCAGACCACTGCTTTCCAGAAGTAATTTGTAATGTTGTGTTCAGTGATCTTGGCCAGAGGCTCGGCCTCGACCCATTTCGTAAAGTTGTCAATCACGAGAACCACGAACTTTCTCTGTCCGCTAGCTGGAGGAAACGGCCCCAAGATGTCCATGCCTCAGACTGCGAAGGGAATTGGACTCAGGATTGGGACCATCGAAGTTGCAGGGAGGTGGTCGACTGCAGCAAACTTCTGACACTTCTTGCACTTCTTCACAAGCTCTGACGCATCCTGTCTAAGAGTGGGCCAATAGTACCCTCTTCGGAGTACCTTGTGTGCTAGGGCTTTTCCGCCCAAGTGTTCCCCACATATGCCCTCGTGGACTTCCCGGAGTGAGCGGGCTGCATCGGTGGGCCCCAGGCATTTCAGATAAGGCCACTAGTATGATCTTTTGTACAGTTCGCCTCTGTGCAGAGTGAATCGTGTAGATCGTTGGACAATCTTGCGGGACTCCTTCTTGTCCTCCGACAGTGTCCCGTGTTTCAAGTATTTGATGACATCATCCATCCACGAGGGTTCTTGATTGATCTGCAGAACTGTCTCTTCCTTGAGGTCAATGATTGCCTTTTTTAGTACCTCAATGTAAACTGCTCCCAGGTTCGTGTATTCGGATGTAGCCAATCGTGAAAGGGCATCGGCTTTTGCATTTTTTGTCCTGGGTACTTTGACAATCTTAAATCTTCTGAATGCCTCGGCGAGGGTCTTTACCTTTCCAAGTATTTTGACATCCTTGACTCTCTAGCTTCGTACTCTTCGACGACTTGGTTGATGATCAATTGGGAATCACTATGTGCTCGTATGTCATATGCTCCTACTTCCACCGCCAGCCGCATCCTTGCAATAAGGGATGCGGCTGCTCTACTGTTGACCCCACTTCTTCGGCGAGGCTACTGCTATCTGTAGGGCTTGTCTCTAGCTATGTGCTTGGTCCTCGGGACATAAGCGCTTCTTCCTCTGTTACAGTCTTCTCAAGTACTGATTCATGCTTTCCGGCGGGCTCACTCGGTATGCTGCATTATGCCAAGAAGTCTGCTAACACCTGGGCCTTTATGGCAGGACGCGGCTTATAATGGATGTCAAATTCGCCGGGTTCTACAGACCATTTCACCAGTCTTCCAGAACTGTTAGGCTTGTGCAGTATTTGTCCTAGTGGCTGATCTGTCAGGACATCGATGGTGTGTGACTGGAAGTATGGTCTCAGCTTACGAGCTGCCATCACCAAAGCGTAAGCTATTTTCTCAATCCTCTGATATCTGAGCTCTGCATCATGGAGTATTCGGCTAACGTAATAGATAGGCTTTTGCTGGCCACCATCTTCTCTTGCCAGAATAGCGGCCAGAGTGTTTCTCGTGACGGCCAGATAAAGAATGAGCTGCTCTCCGGGTTCGGGCTTACTAAGCAAAGGCGGTGAAGTGAGATATGTTTTCAGCTCGTCGAAGGCCGTTTGGCATTCTTGAGTCCATGGTGAATTCTTGACTCCCTTCAGAGCTTTAAAGAAGGGGAGACATTTCTCCGCAGAATTCGAAATAAACCTCCCGGGAGCAGTGATCCGACCAGTGAACCTTTGGATTTCTCTGATGGTAGCTGGCAGGCTCATCTCTAGCACGGCTTGTATCTTCTCCGGGGTTGCCTCAATGCCTCTCTGGCTGACCATGAACCCTAGAAACTTACCTGCTTTCACTCCGAAAGCACACTTAGTCGGGTTTAACTTCATATTGTTCAGCCTCAGGACTTCAAATGCTTCTTCCAGATCGGTGACATGCTGGTCGGTTTGGAGGCTCTTTACGAGCATATCGTCCACATATACCTCCATGTTGCGTCTGATCTGTTTTTTGAACAGTTGATTGACTAGCCTCTGATATGTCACCCCAACGTTTTTTAGATCGAAGGGCATAACTCTGTAACAGTACAAGCCCTGGTCCGTGATAAATGCCGTTTTGGGGACATCCTCTTCGCACATTCTGATATGGTTGTAGCTCGAAAAGCCGTCCATGAAACTGAGTAGTTCGTGTCCCGATGTAGCATCAATGAGCTGATTGATTCGGGAGGGGGTAGCTGTCCTTTGGGCATGCTTTTTCAGATCGGTGAAGTCGGTGCAGATTCTCCACTTCCAGTTAGACTTTTTGACTATAACTACGTTGGCCAACCAGTCCGGGTAGTGTATCTCTTTGATGAACTTAGTTTGGAGTAGTTTCTCGACCTCCTCACTTATGGCTTTCTGCCTCTCCGGTGTGAAACTTCTTCTTTTCTGCTTCGCTGGCTTGCAGGTGGGATCGACATTGAGCCTGTGGACGCTCAGGTGGGTCGATCCCGGGCATGTCTGCGGGTGACCAGACGAACACATCTGATTTCTGCCTTAAGAATCTGATCAGGACTGTCCTGAGGTCGTTCGGAAGTGTCGACCCAATTCTAACAACCTTATCTTTATCCCCATCTTCAAAGAGGGGAATGTTCTCCAAGTCCTCGGTTGACTCGTTCCTTATTATCTGGGCTTTGTCCCTTAGATCAAACATTTCGATCGGGAGCGATTCGGCTGCTGCCTTTCCTTTGAGGAGCGTTGCATAGCACTCCCGGGATTCGATTTGGTTTCCTCTGACTTCTCCGATGCCTTCAGGCGTGACGAACTTTATCTTCTGGTGGTAGGCCGAAGTGATGGCTCTTAGCAGTTTCTGCCCGGGTCTTCCTAAGATTGCGTTATAGGCGGACTGGGCTTTAACCACTAAGAACTCTATCAGCGCGAAGCTGTGGTGCGGGGCACTACCGATCGAAACAGGCAGCTCTACGGAGTCTTCGACTGGCACGATATTTTCGGAGAAACCATATAAATGGGAGTCGAAGGGCTTCAGACGATCTTCCGGGATGGCATTCTGTTTGAAGGCATGCTAGTACAAGATATCACCTGAGCTCACGTTGTCCACCAAAACTTTCTTCACGAGGAGGTCTGATACAATCATGTTGATGACCATAGCGTCGTTATGGGGCAACAGGACCCCCTCGAGCTCCACGTTCGAAAAAGATATGGTTTGGTCCGTTTACGGTCTTTTACTGGGGATGTGGGCCGAACTGACCTGCCTTGCGTATGCTTTTCGTCCTGATGAAGAGGTCCCACCTGCCGTTAGGGCACCTACTATTGTATTGATGACCCCAGCTGACTGTGGGGGACGACTCTTTCTGGCAGGACTCTTCTGCTCCTGAGTTTTCGAGTGTGCCAGACTCGAGCGTTTCAGGATTTTGCGAGACGACTCTCTTTCCATTGGTCGATCTTTCTTTCCCACGAAATCTCTGAGGTGCCCCCTCTTTATCAAGTTCTCAATTTCCTCTTTAAGATGGCGGCACTTGTTGGTGTCGTGCCCGTGGTCCCTGTGATACCGGCAGTACCTTGACTTATCTCTCTCGTTTCCCTTGGTCATTAGCTTCGGAGGCCATTTGAGGTACTGCTCGTCTCTGATGGCCATAAGTATTTGACTCCTCGGTGCGTTGAGGGTGGTGTATTTGTCCTCTCTCCTCCTGGGGCTTCCATCTCTTCTTTGATTCCTATCCTCCCTCCGGTTCTTCTGATTCGGGGCTGATGTACCCCTCTCTTCTTCCCGAACTTTGCGCTTAATCTCATTATCTGCTTCGGGAATGAGATTAAGCGCAGTCAATGTCTCCTCGGCCGTTATATACTTCTTAGCCCAAGTTATGAGATCGGCGAGGGAGGTGGGAGCTTTCTTCGCAATGGACAATCTGAAATCCGCAGGCTTCACCCTCGAAAGGAGGGCGTTCATGGCCTCTGACGGGTCCAAGTTCGGTATCAGCAGGGCTTCTCTATTGAACCTAGAGATGAAGTCTTTGAGAGACTCACCCTTTTCTTGTCAGTCAGTCATTAATGATGCTGCTGTCTTTCGATTTCTTCGGCTGCTGAGAAAATGCTTCACTAGTTGGTCTCCGAACTCTTCGAAAGACTTGATTGAGCCCGGCTGGAGGCTTGAATACCAATCTCGGGCGGCTCCGACCAGTGTGGCCGGGTAAGCTCTGCACATAAAGTCATCTGATACGCCATGAATGAGCATCATCGTCTTAAAAGTCTCGAGGTGGTCTACTGGGTCCGTTGTGCCGTCGTACTGTGGTAGTTGGGGCATTTTGAATCCTTGTGGTGGTACGGCTTGGAGGACCTCCTCGGTGAACGAAGGTTTGTTGCTGAAGGGTCTCTTGTATTCTGAAGGAGCTCCCTTAGTGAGGTCCTTCAAACGATGATCGAACTCTTCTAATTTCTGTTGAACACTATCTGTCTGACCATGCTCTTTTCCGTTCCTTTGTTGAGGATTCTCCCGAAGTTTATCAGAGGTCGACCCAGATTGGCTGTTCGGGCTTCTCCATCTGCGATGATGTTGTTGTGTTTGTCCTCTGGACTCTACCTCATCACGAGGGCGATGGTCTGCTGATCTCGACCCTTGCCTTTCACTTCTTCTTGCGTGTGCAGAGGTTATGGAGTGCGCTGATCTTCTTTGTCGGCGCTCTGGCGTAGGGGAGTGGCGGTTTCTTCGCCGGGGCTCTGCTGTTCGTGCATTAGAGGTCCTATCTAGGAAGCACGAGTACTCTCCCGGGGCTCCCCCACCCGCACCCGACACGTATGGGGTGCGGGTACGTCCGGGTACGCCCCGGGTACGTCCGGGGTACATACCCCCCTTTTTTGTAAAAAAAAAACTAATTTTGCGTGTCGGGTGCGCACCACGCGTACCCGACACGTCCCGCTTCTTCCTGCTGCTTCTCTTTCCTCTCCTGCTTCTCTTTCCTCTCCTGTACTTCTCTTTACTTTCCTGTACTCGGTATTTACATGTAAATGCCTTTACTATTTTATTGTCCATTTACTTAAGATTTACATGTAAATGCCTTTACTATTTTATTGTCCATTTACTTAAGATTTACATGTAAATAACGGAATACCCCCCTTTTGGATTTATTAAAAATAGTTTCAACACCCAAATCTAAAAGGAAAAAAAGTCAACTCTCCAGTTCTAGTACAAAATTCAAAGAAAAAGGGTCGGGTCAAAATTTTAACTTTCTTAACTTCCAAACGGTGGGGTATTTTTCAAATTTTAAAAATTCATAAAATCTATTTTGTCCAAACATTATTAAATCCCAAAAGTCCGGTAAAAAAAATCTCATAATTTGTTCTCTAAAAATTATTCATCTTGTCAGGCACTGGTCAACACACTGGTGACAGACTTTTTTTTCTAATGAATGATGCCTCTTGTTATGAAATATGGAACTTAATCACTTATGAAATGAAGAGTAATATTAGAATTTTCCATTTTGGTGATGTTATTGTTATTTGATTGCTCTACAATTATTATTTTTTAATTTTTATAAATATATAATAAAATATTAAAATATATTATTATATTCGGCGTACCCGAACGTACCCGCACCCGGTTTTTTTGGCAAATCACGTACCCACGTACCCGTGTCGTGTCGTACCCGCACCCCGTACCCGTACCCGTGCTTCATAGGGTCCTATGTGATTGCTGATGTCTGTTCTCTGGTCTCGCATGCGCGGCGAAGTTCTCAGCCAGACTTCAGTATTGATCAGCCAGGTTCGCCATTTGCTGGACTGAAGTGTTGAGTTGTTCTGCTGTCGGGGTGGTCGGTGGCGGAGGTTGAACCGGCAGCTGCTCAGATTGGTCCTCTCCTGGAGGGACGATGATCTGTGATGCTATTCGTTGCCTGGTGTTTCTGCTCCAAGGGTTGGACCGTGCCCCCTGAGCAGAGCTGGTGTGTGCACCTCTCTGAGCACCTGCCATTTCTGGGCCCTTTGAGACTTTTATGTTCAGTTCCCGCGGATGGCGCCAATCTGTTGCTGTCAAAATCTAGGAATGGCTGAGCTGGAGATGAGAAACAAGTGGACGATTCTCCCTTATTGATAGACTAAACCTGATCCTCTTTCCTGCGTATCACCTAGTTGTAATTATACATCAAATAGGAACTGACATCCTACTTCAATTAGGCATCTGGACCTGATTTTCTGAGTTAAACCCAGAAATTACAGGCTTTTGGTAAGGAAATCAATCCTAAACCTACCAAACTCCTTAAAAATTCATTAATCTTCTGAATTGTTCTTCATTTTGGAGAGTCCATGACAAAACTCACCCTCAAGTTATCTTATTCGTACTCATCAAACAATTACATATTGTCATAATGAATTTCTTTTTCAGTCACCCATTAGGAGATCTTCTTCCACTGTACAAGGTATCATACTATCTGTATATTGCCTGTTCTTCTATTATGCTTTCCTTGGAAGGGGAATATATACTTCTGTCTTTCCTATAATGTTATACTATTGAACTTGAATAATCAATGGCATTAAACATGGGGATGATATCATAAACCTCTAGTAGCTCAATCTTATATCATTTATCATTGATCATTTGATCTGATGGGGAATTTTAGGCGGACAAACTGTTTCCTAGTTGAGCTTGTTATCGGTTCCTGTCTGGAATCTTTATCTTCCAAGATACACTATAATCTTTATCCCCTTCTTGAAAAAACGTGATATTCATTGTTTATTGGTGGCCTCTATATACTTGTTGCCCGCCTCTGTCTTCTGATGTACTTGAGTATGTATTTATTGAATGTTTTCAGCCAAAGCTTGACCATTCTTGCTATGAGTGACATGCAATGGTAGAGGGACCAAGTTTGGGTCCATGACTATAAGTCACGAAGAGCCCCGAAGGAATCGAGGGTCCGTGACGATGAGTTACGAAGAGGCCCGCAGAAATTGAGGGTCCATGATGAAGAGTCACGAGGAGCCCCACAGGAATCGGGAGTCCATGACAATGAGTCACGAAGTGTCCCACAGGAATCGTGGGTCCATGATGATGAGTCATGAAGAGCCACGCAGAAATCGAGGGTCCACGACGATGAGTCACAAAGATCCACGCATTAATTGAGGGTCCACGATGATGAGTCACGAAGAGCCATGCAGGAATATTGAGGGTCCATGACGATGAGTCACGAAGAGGAATCGAGGGTCCATGATGATGAGTCGCTAAGAGCCCTACAAGAATTGAGGGTCCATGACGATAAGTCACGAAGAACCCCGCAGGAATCGAAGGTCCATGACAATAAGTCACTAAGAGCCCCACAAGAATCGAGGGTCCATGACGATAAGTCACGAAGAGCCACCGCAAGAATCAGGGGTTCATGACGATAAGTCGTTAAGAGCTCCACAGGAATCGAGGGTCCATGAAAATACTCCTTCCCAAGGCTCTGATTCACTACCTCTATCCGTCTGTCAGTTTGAGGATGGTAGGCACTCGCATGCTGAAGCCTGGTTCCCATCTTCTCACATTGTATCATTCAATGATGTTCATAAACTTCACATCTCAACAAATCGTCTTTGGAAGTCTATGAAGGTGCACAACTTCCTAAAAGACGATTTCAAAAAGTGCAAATCATCTTGATTCCTTTTGCACGGAAGAAAATGTGGCATTTTCAAAACCTATCTACAATCACAAACATAGAAACCATACCTTTTTTTTGGTAAATCCAACACAAAGTTCATGCTTAGATATTCCCATGGGACACGTGGAATTGATAATATAGTGTATAGATTGTTTTTTTCGGTAGGAAACATGTCAAGTATGGCATTTGTTAGTGTAGCATGCAACATCTCTATGCATAAATGGCCAATAGCACTTAACGTCTATAAGTTTCGAAATTTTTATGTGGCCTAAGTGTCCTTCCAAACCTACACCACAAAGCTCTACAATGATCTTCTCTTGCTACAAACAATCAAGGAAGCAAAGCTGGTTACTTCAAAAGAAAACTCTATTTTGAAGTAGAAACTCCCCATTAGGATCCTCCTCCAAGCATCTTCTTGGTATGTTATCAAAGTTAGGGTTCTTTATAGTGGTCTTTGAGGAGGCTGAACCCCACAACTTCAGCCGATAGAGTGTGCAACAAGGCTACTAGTTGGATCAACGCATTTGCATCACATATTTTCTTTTTGATTGGTGTCAGAGAAAAAATGTACTCTTGAAGGAGGCCACCAACTTCCATGGATCAGTTTGAGCTTCTTTCGGACTATAAAATGAACTAATGGGGGATGTGGTAGTGCCTCCAATACCTTATTTCTTGAATAAAAATGTAGAGTTCCATATCATAAGTCGAATATCAGCAACCCATCATTCAAATTCTTGCTAAAGTAATGCACACCCTTCTAGTTCAGGACTACACCATGTGAAGCATCACACTCGACCTCGAACACCTTCTTAAAAATAGGGAAACACGGGAACAGTGGTGCTGGTTGACGTTGTCTTCTCCTTGACCAACTTAAAACACTTTTTGCAAGCTGTAGTTCACTTGAAAGGATCAGACTTCATGCAAACAATAAATGGTAAAACCAATGTTCATGATAAGTGATAATAAAAGGTTACAAGACCATGGGACCTTTTGACTTGAGTGATGGTAGTTAGCGTAGGCTAATCTACAATAGTGTTTCACTTTCCCTTCGTCCACCTTGACACCTTTACAAGTGACACCATATTTCCCAAATGTGATAGTCTCAAAAAGAGAAGTGCACGTTTTGAGATTAGGCACAACTTTTCTTGTTTTAATACATTTAAAATCAAAACAATGTTTTGCATGTTGAAGCAGGACGATCGAGGGAAGGGATGTTGGGGGTGAAAAGGGTGTGAGAAAATCAAGGTTTTGGATTCTAAAATATATGATTAGATTGAAAGAATATTTCTACTAGGTTTAGGGTAGGTTTAGAAGGATGCAAACATATATCGGAGAGGTGCATACATATGTCGTGAATTTGTTGACATATGCCAGGAAGGTGCAAATATGCCGGGGTAGGTGCAGACATGCCGGGAGGTGTTGGAAAAGATTTTTGGTGGGACTAAGAGGCCCATGGATCAAAGGATCATATGTACAAATCAAGAACTAAAAAAGAAAAAAAAAAGCAATGGGAGATAAAAATACCTAGAATCTCTTTAGGTTTCCTAAGAATGTCACCTAGGTTTAAGCAACACAGACTGAGAACGAGAAAGAGTTAGATAGCAAGGTTGGAATCTCACCAACAAAAACCTAGGTAATCACACCAAGGGATTCTTAGGCATCACACCTTACGGAAGATCAAGGCATCACACCTTGTCAAAAGGAGTAGACATCACATCCACAGAAGAGAAAAACTTCAAATATTTATTAATTCATCATTCCATAGGATAACATTAAAAAAGAGTGCCATGAAGCTTACAATATATAAAAGATAAAAAGGAGAAACCTAGAAAGTTCTGGAGCCCTAAACAAAAACCAACATTTTTGGACCAAAATACCCACCAATGACTTAAAACTTGCTCTCACTTAAAATTCCCTTAATACACAAGTGAGGCATATTTAAAACACTCATAACTCAAAAAACTTAAGTGATTTTGATGGAAAAAGACTATAGTAACCCTATTATAACTTAAGGGAATAAAATGACACCTAAAAAATTAAAATTTGGACCTTAGGACAGTCCCTATCATAGTCCCCCATTGGAAAAGATTCGATTGGCATGACATATGAGAGTTCTTCAATTGGAAGCTTTGCAAGTATCACATACATTTGTATTTTCCAATGAACTAGGTACTTCCAATGTACAAGTAGCTTTGGGCAATCATTTCGTTGATTTGAAGTATTATTATCATAAGGTGCTCCTTCGCCCGCTTCCTTAAGCCTGTAGATTTCTACTTGTGTATCCTAGAGTAAGTAGTTAAAATTTGGCAAGGGTCAAAACATTACGATTGGTGACTTTGTTGGCGTGGTCTGAAGCTCCTACTAACCGTGTCGAACGACTTTCCTCTTCCAGGTATGTTGTATGACAATT
Source organism: Tasmannia lanceolata (assembly GCF_043159265.1). Lineage (NCBI taxonomy): Eukaryota > Viridiplantae > Streptophyta > Magnoliopsida > Canellales > Winteraceae > Tasmannia > Tasmannia lanceolata. Next base: position 21,104,194 of record NW_027518689.1, on the reverse strand, counting down.
GTTACTCTCTCTCTCTCTCTCTCTCTCTCTCTCTCTCTCTTTCAAGGTGGTAGAATGCTACCATCAAGCTCCTACCACCATTCTCCAGTTTTCAAGGAGGTAGAATGCTACCATCAATGATCCTTCCTATTCCTTGTGGCCAATGCATATGGGCCAATTTCATGTAGAATTTTGAATATTTCCTTTATCATTGAAAAATCATTTTGCTAATGTAATGAATAGTTGAAAGTTGAAGTCTTAAGGTTTCCTGCTGCACAATTGTCTGTCTTTGAAGCATAGTTTTAAAGTTCGGCCGAAATCCGAAAGTTCGGCCGAAATCCGAAAGTTCGGCCGAAATATGTCGGTTTCGGTGTGGACCGACACCGAAAGAGCAATGGATCAGAAAAGTATTAAATTTCGGCGAAATTTTGGTAATTTCATCGAAATTTTGTCCCCCCCCCTTTTTACAAGATTTCCGTCGAAAATAATTTCATGATTTACACCGAAAGCAATGAATGAAAATTTTGAAAATTGTAAAATTTCGGTGGAAATTTTTTAAAAACCTAAAATTTATAAATAGTTTTACATTATTTCAGCTGAAACCAAAAAATTTCGGTTTCGGTTGTCGCCGAAACCGACATTTAAATCCTTGCTTTGAAGGTCTCATGTTACTGTTGATCTCAGATGCAGACAGACATACACGCCTAATTGTGCAATTAAATTAGCCACTGTGTCTTCTCTAGCTCCGGAAGAATAGTAAAAAAAGATGACATGGTCTTATGCTTTGCTGTTTGAGAGTACCTCCAGTTTCTGTACTTCATCTCTTGCAACTTCAATATGATATGCAGATGGGGACTGATATCTGCACTACCATATTTTGATAATGGCACTAATCACTTTTATTTACAGTTTCTGATTGACAGCTTGGAGCTTTTTGGGAATTGTAATAGCCTTTGACAGAGTTTTAAAAGTGTAAAATGATGAGCAGTGCCATTATCAGTATATAGTAGTGTCGATATCAGATTCCTTTGCAAATACCCAGTTTCTCTAGCAGCAGATTTCTTAATGCACCTTATCCCAAGTTAAGTTATATGGGAGAGACTATGAGAATAATGACAAGAAACATCCAAAACATAAATTTTGCATGCCACTAGCAAAAACTGTTTATTCAGTAACATGTACTTCCTCTAACTATTGCATTTTGATGCTTCAGATCAAATCAAATGCAGTAAGAGATGTTCACAGAGTCAAAAGCAATCTCGAATCTTTATTCTGTTATGATAAGCCTATTCCAGAAGAAATTATTGAGAAGCCCATTGGGTTATCACTTGGCGAAAGAAATATAGCGGATAATCCTCGTTGCATTGATTGTCAAGCAAAAGGTGCCGTCTTGTGCACAACCTGCTCTGGTTCTGGATTATACATTGATTCTATATTGGAGAGTCAGGGAATTATTGTGAAAGTCAGGTGCCTAGGTAAGAATCTTATCTTTGCTTGTCCCATCTTATCATTCTTATAGAATAGAGAAAACATTCGTTCATATTCTTGATTATAGTTTTCATTACCCTGCTGATTTTCTAATCTTTATTTCATCTCAGCAATTGTTGCGTGGAATTCATATTTTTTTTATGAGGAAGCACACTACTTATTTTTCCATTGGCCCTGCAATTCTTACGTATGACAAGATAAATTAGAAAATATAGAAAACAGAGTCTGGATATTGTTATTCCTATTGGAATTCATATTTTTTTTTTATGAGGAAGCACACTACTTATTTTTCCATTGGCCCTGCAATTCTTATGTATGACAAGATAAATTAGAAAATATAGAAAATAGAGTCTGGATATTGTTATTCATATTGGAATTCATATTTTTTTATGAGGAAGCACACTACTTATTTTTCCATCGGCCCTGCAATTTTCAATTGTTGCGTGGAATTCATATTTTTTTTATGAGGAAGCACACTACTTATTTTTCCATTGGCCCTGCAATTCTTATGTATGACAAGATAAATTAGAAAATATAGAAAATAGAGTCTGGATATTGTTATTCATAATGGAGTTCTATCCATTAGCGGTCTTTTAATCATTTAAATTCAAAATTCAATTCTAACTGACTGGTAAGTTTATTGAAATTTAGAGGAATTTTTTAATGCAGTTTATTGAAATTCAATTCTATCCATTAGCGATCTTTTCATATTGCCATTTAATGCAGAAAAGTGGAATGTGCAGTTCATGATGAATTTTTTCAATTGGCAGACTGATTTGTTTGCTTGTTTACTAGCCAAATTTAACTCAGTTCACTAAGAGAAATGCGCGGATAAAAGAATTTAGAAATGGACATCTGAAGGAAAGTTCTTAGTTAATTCTTTCTATAAGCAATTATGTCTTTTGTCGAATCAGTCTCCAGCTTGGTGAGCCTAGTGTCACGGGCCAAATATTTGAGCAACGGAATAACCCGTGCGGCGCCCCAACATGCACGAATGCTAGGGCCAGCCTTCAATCGTGCAAGCCTTTAAAGGCCCTACACGCCAACACCCCTTTATGCTTCAAATGTGCACACAAACTCTAAGCTGTTCAACAGGCTACTTGGCTCAGATCTTGACATGCGCTTCTAGATACCCACACTCATGATCAGCCTGCATCACGAGTACATCGAACATAAGGCCTTGGGGCCTAATGCAAAGTCCATCGAGTACGAGGCATGACGATGCCACGCACCAATCCGCCAAGCACTAGGGCTTGGTCATCCAAGGAGCAAGATGCCCCATGGACTGATCCGCAAGGTGTACACCTCGCGAGGGCAACCGAAGTCGCCCCGGCACGAACCCATGGAAGACCTAGAGAATGGCCTACCCACGAGACGTACCGCGGTGCAGACGGGCAAACAGTATAAGTAGCCCCCTGCACCGGTCCGCCGCGCAATGCATGTGGGAACCCAACCCAACATGCACTGTCTTTGGCCCCCATCCTCAACCAAAGAAACTGGAGCATCCCTATGGATAGCTCACAGTCCGCACCCAAAGCTCCCTTAGGGCACGCCTACGAGTTGAAGTATGATTTCCTACTGTGTGCAACAGATGCACAAGTAAGTCCTCTTGCAACCCATGAGCAAGCCACCAAGGCTCCTGCCCACACCTGCTGGGCCTAACGGGGGAGGAGTCAGCAAGTCACGGGGTCAACTCCTCCTATAGAGTTTGGCCAACCAACCAGCTTAGCGGCGAGTGGCGACCAAAGGTGCTATAAACAACGCATTTCCAAGACGCAACGAGACGAGACGAGATGGATTTTAATACCGGTTGTGTCCTGAACTGTTTCCCCGTGACACTAGTGTTCTACTTCTTCTACCCTTGATTGAGTGCAAGGCTTTTGTTGGATGACGTGTTTAGATAAGATTCTCTCTGTGGAAGATCTTTACAAAAGAGAAGAACATTGTCAGTCATTGTGCTTTATGTTTTGTGGATGACGATTCAGTTGATCATCTCCTCCTTCACTGCAGTTACACGCTTGTGATCTTGTCCTTTGTTTTTGAGCTTTTTGGGATGAGTTGGGTTGTTGGGTTCTTCCTGGCTGTATCAAAGATCATTTTGAATCTTGGGTCTTTAGCCCTTTGCCTTCCTGTGTTGGGACTCTATGGTTCTTATTCTTTGTTAAATAGTTTTGGTTTATTTGGAAAGGAAGGAACAATAGGCTTCGTAGCTGTCTCTAGATGCATACAAAGCATCTAGAGGTAAATCTTCTCTTCGGTGGTCCGTTAGGAGACAACTCTTCCTATCGTTAGTGGTATCTCTGTTAAGTCATCCTGGAAGGAGATTTGAGCAGCCACAAGGAGAGCCCCCATCCTAGGTTGAGTCCCTCTCCTGAGTTTCTAAAATTAAATTTTATGTCTCTAGCTTGGGTAATCCTGGTCCAGCCAATGTTGGTGTTTGCTCAGGTATTTTGACACGGGGATCAAGTGGGCTTTCTCTGGATCTGTTTGAGAAAAGGACTCATGAAGTTGAGGTCCTGGTGCTTTTGACTGGGATTCGTCTTGTTGGATAATCTCATAGTTGGGGGTGATTCCCTTAATGTTGTATGGTAGGTCAAAATTGGGGCCTGCTATCCGTGGAGGTTTGCAGACATCATTGAAGAAATTCTTTAGTAAATTGATGGTCATAAGTTTGAAGTTCGGCATGTTTGATAGTCTGCAAATGATGATGCCGATCATCTTGATCAGGGGTTGACAAGGATGCTATTTTGATTTTTGATGATTTTCCTTCTAGAATAGCTTTGTGTTTATTTTAGATTCTCTTTTTGCTTGTTTTTTTGGCTTTGTTGTTTGTTGACAAGCATGGTCTTCTTTTCATTCTAATTCCATCACCATTAAGAAAAGGTTTGGGAAATTTGAAGTCTCAAGAAAGAGCTACTGATCAATATCATACTAAGAGAACAACATTGGAATTCTAGATATTCAATGAACTGGTTTGTCCTCTCTGTCTTATATAATTGGAAGTGCAATACTTTGCTTCAAAATCATAATTGAAGTGATGATGGGCAATGACATCAACTTAAGCAAAACAGCAATATTGATACTTTTGTTTTTATTTTTTGAAAGTTCTTTATAACTGTTAAAGTGGTTGAACACCAACTCAACATTTCAAATCTAAATTTGAGCTACATTGATTTTTTTTTTTTTAAACTTTTGTTCTGTCATCCTTATCAACCCTTCTTGCACACGAATTGGTTGCCTTTGTTTAGGACAGTCCTTTGAGTCTTGGCTGAGAATATCATATTCATGGCAGCTAATGAGTGGTCTAGCAATAGTAGAAGGGCTAGCGATTAGCCTATCTGGCTGTTGTGATAATAACGCAGTCCTTGAACTTTTTGGCCTTTGATTCAGCCTATGGTGATAACCAAAGCGTAGAAACTCCTGTCCAATCACTCTTTTCAATTCTTCTAATGTCTCAATTGGTGAGCATCAATATCCCATCGTTGGTGGGTCTAAGCTTGCCACCAATCCGCCTCTCGGAATCTAAACCTCGCAACTACCAATGGCACTGGTCTCATCACTGGGACATTCTAGGACTGGAACACCTCTTCAACTGTGTGCATCCAATCAATTAAATCTATAACTTCCATTTTCCAATAAAACTCGGGGATGTTAGCCTCATTGCATGATTCCCATTGCTGGTCGTCATGTGGATGAAAACAATGCCTTGATTCTGTTCTCCTCGGCATTCTTGCCTTGAATTCTTCCGGCTTCCTTCTTGGAATGCATGCTCTGCCTGCGAAGGTGATCTATTCTGCTGTAACACCACCTGCTGTAACACCACCTGATCCATCTTTTGGTTCAAGTTTCTGACCTCTGCAATCAATGCTTGCTATGCTCGCTGACTTTGGATAAAAAATTCTATGAATTGTATCCTTTCCAAATGCTCAAGAGTGTCCGGACCTGAAGTTGCCCGATATTTATGACTTCCTTTTCTAAGTGCCATTGCTGCCAATTTTGGCAAAATTCTCCCAAAATGTGGTAGTTGTCACTGTTGCTAATCGCAAGTTTTGCTAATCACAAAACTTGGAGCTGCCTATTTCTATTCCAAATGGGAAATCAACGAAAAAAATGTGGAGAATTGTGCTGCTATGTAAACAAACCAGATTGAAGATGCACCAAACCAACGCAGGGCAACATAAGATAAAAATTTCTACTAGCAAGCTGCAAATTAATAGCACCAATCTGAACTTCTTGCTTTAAAGCCCCCAACAATAATTCTTCCCAGGATTAGCAAAGCAATGGAGCTTCTCTGGCCTTCTCTGTTACCAAGTTGATGCATTTGAGATTCACAGAGGACGCTTCGGATACCGCTTTGATGTAGTTGAGTCTCGCAGGGAAGTTCTCTATTAACCCTAGTCTCAGGTCATAAACAAATCTATTGGCTGAGAATGAACTAGCTGTTATTAATTAAGCTAACATGTTATTGAATTATTTCGAAAAGGTCGAACTTCCAATTGATATCGTAGATTTGTAATACTCAATTATAAAAAAGCTCAGGATAGTTTAGGTCAGTGAACTTTCGTCGGTAGTCCTTAAGAATTCAATCAGCAACTAGCAGGGCCTGAACTAGTTCTCAGATAAACAATGAGCTCTCTGTTGGAGATGGTTGCTCCCAAAACAAAGGACTGAAAATCCTTGTGTCAGTGGTTCGAATCCACTTCTAAGCGGGCGGATAGAGAAGCAGAGGCAGGCTTGCCAGGTTTTAAATTCTTTGTTTCAGATCCGGCTCATCAGCAGAAGAGAAGAATGTGGTGGAGAGAGGTTGCTTGGTATTGATCCCATTGGCTCGGCATCAGCATCAGCATCACAAGCACAGAAGCACTAGATCTGTGAATAGGCTTGTCTGAGAGTAAAATAAAGCTCACTATTAGCTGAAGTCTGGCAATTATCAAAATCACTTGTATAGTTCTCGGTTCTAAGAGAATTTGTTGACAGATTTATTCGAGAGAGAGAGAGAGAGAGAGAGAGAGAGAGAGAGAGAGAGAGAGAGAGAGAGAGAGGGAGAGAGAGAGAGAGTTTGTTGACAGACGCTGGTTCAAAGATCAGCCTTTCTAAGCCATGACTGAAAATTAACCTTCTCACTTTTCAGCCTATAATCATCTCTTAGCAAATCAAACATAAAACCATTCTCTTAGTTAGAATTTCAATGGAGATGAATTAACTGTTAACGATTTTCAGAGCTGAACTCATTTTTGGCTGAGAATTAATTAGGGATCAGCGTGTCACGATCCTGAACTGTCTGCCCAAATGTAATGGAGGAATGCAAAGAGCTATCATATATTTGCGAATCAACTTTAAGTCTTACATAAAGATTAGATCTAACTCCAAATGTTCTCAGATTTCGGTTAACCATGGGCTGTGAAACTTCATTTGAAGTCGAAATCTTGAGTTTTGGTGGTTTAATATGCAATTCAAAAGAATAAAAATAAAAATCAGCAAGTTAAAAAAACGTGATTCTTCTGTAACAGAATTCTGGTATAGCAGCTGAACACCAGGAACCAACAGCTTGTCTAAATCTGGAGTTTTTCCAATGGCTGTGAGCTGAAGTTCAGATCTGCTTTTAGGTGATATTCCATACCATTTAAAAGGAAATTCAGATAGTTCTGAACTGTTTGCAAAAAAAGATTCCAGCCGGAAATACAATTGATCACAGATTTATCGCTGCAGTGTTAATCTTTTAATTTACTCTTGATGAGAATATTGTAAACAATGAGATCTGAAATTGAGTTCCTGATATGATGGTTTTGAATCTATTCCAAAGACATTCCTCAACAGTTGCTTGTGTCACGCCCCGACCCCACTGTGTAGATATTGTCTGGTTCTGGGTCATCTACCCTCCCCAGTTTTGTTTTTCCCGCGGAAAACGCGTCTACATAGGGAGAGGAGAAATCCACATATATAGCCCAGTAACTTTTCCTTCCTTTCCGATGTGGGATCTTTCACTCCACCCCCCTTAGGGCTCAGCGTCCTCGCTGGCACACCGTATTGGGTGGGAGGTCCCGATACCATTATGTCACGCCCCGACCCCGCTGTGTAGATATTGTCCGGTTCTGGGTCATCTACCCTCCCCGGTTTTGTTTTCCAGCAGCACTAACCGTGCCCGACCCACTCCGGCGGGCCCGCCCCTTGGAGATGCTGAAAACACATCTATTAGGAGCAAACCCATGACACTAGCCGACGTGCCAACCCGGATGGGGTTGGCACCCCACTGTGTAGATATTGTCCTGTTCTGGGTCCTCTACCCTCCCCGGTTTTGTTTTCCAGCAGCACTAACTGTGCCCGACCCACTCCGCGGTGCCCGCCCCTTGAGATGCTGAAAACGCGTCTACACAGGGAATGGGGGTCTACACATATAACTCAGGAACTTTCTCTCTCTGCTTCTTGTGGGACTATTACAATCTACCTCCCTTAAAGGGTCCAACGTCCTCACTGGCACATCCTACTAGAGGAGGTACGGCTCTGATACCATATTTGCGACGCCCCGACCAACCGTGTAGATATTGTCCGGTTCTAGGCCGCAGCCCTTCCCGGTTTTAAAATGCGTCTACAGAGGGAGAGGGGAAATCCACATACAGTAACTTTTCCTCCCTTTCCGATGTGGGATCTTTCAGCTTGGATCTTTAGATCTCATCTGAAATTTTTGAGAGGAGTCATTGCATCCTTCTAACAGTGATCCAAATGAATACATTCCAGCAGGACAGTTCTACTGCCATTAATGAACTACATTGCAACCGAGCCATTCTTTAGTACAATTTGTCTTCAAAATTCAATGCAAAAGCTGTTTCCAATTCGAAAATTGCCTACAAATATGATCTCTAACAGCGGATAAATCTAGGATTATAAATGATAGAACAAGAAACCCTTACACTTTGTAGATCTGAACAGAATTCTGTATCTGAAGCAGAGATCTGCTCAATGAAGTGTCTTGGTTGAATTTTCACCAAGAAATGCTTGGATCTACAAAGATCTTGATGGTTCAACTTGAGATCGAGTTAGGGGATGCAGGAACTCTAGAAATGATAGATTCGGATTCGCGTGTCGGGATCCGACATGGATTGAATTGTTGGATTCGGCAAACCCAAAAAAACAGGATTCATGGATTCAATAATTTTTAAATAAAATAAAATTTTCAAGAGTAAAAAAATATCTATCCATCCATCCATAAGGGTGTCAATTTTGGCTCGGGCTCGGAAGCTCGCTTCGAGCTCGGCTCGAATCCTTAACGAGCAGAGCCGAGCCGGCTCGCCAGGCTCGTTAAGCTTAACGAGCCGAGCCCGATTTAGGCTAGGCTCTGCTCGGCTCGGCTCGTTAAGGCTCGTTAAGAATTTAATATATTTAAATATATATATTATATATTAATATATACACTAAAAGGGTTGTCCAGGGAGTGAAAGGGGGAGGCAAAATATGTCACTTCATTTTTGGAACCCCATTTGTTACTTGGACCACCCCCCATAGTGTAAAAAAAGTAGTCAAATTACACTAGATAGGGCTGTCCAGGGAAGATGAGGGGTGTGAACTTAATATAAGCCAAGCTCGGCTCGGCTCGCGAGCCCGAGCCGAGCTTAACGAGCCGAGCTGAGCCTGGCCAAGCTCGGCTCGGCTCGTTTACACCCCTATCCATCCATCCCTCTCTCTCTCTCTCTATATATATATATATATATATATATATATATATATAGAGAGAGAGAGAGAGAGAGAGAGAGAGAGAGAGAGAGAGAGAGAACATTTCCTACACACTTGTGTAGGTAAGTTACCTACACACTACCTTAAAATACAGTGGGGGCCCACATTGTTTGGGTGATCCAAACAATTCATTTGAATGGTCCTCACATAGATAGGGTGTCCACAAAAAATCAGATCCATAGACCCAACCCTACGATTTGTGGAGGTAAAATGGACGTGCCCTTCACAAATTAGTCCATTTTTTGCCTCCATAGTTTGAATGGTTAGGATGATCCTATGGATCTGATTTTTTGTGGACACCCTATCTATGTGAGGATCATTCAAATGAATGGTTTGGATCACCCAAACAATGTGGGCCCCCACTGTATTTTAAGGTAGTGTGTAGGTAACTTACCTACACAAGTGTGTAGGAAATGTTCTCTCATATATATATATATATATATATATATATATATATATATATATAGAGAGAGAGAGAGAGAGAGAGAGAGAGAGAGAGAGAGAGTAAGGTTTTTGCGCTCGAGCGCAGATGGGCTATCTGTGCTCGAGCTACAAACAGTCTCTCATTCGTTGTTGTGTGTGGGTCCGGGTGTAAAGAAGGAAGTTAAATCAAAATTTTAAAATGACAGTCGAGTCCTACCCTTTCAGCGAAACAAAATTAAAATGACAATCGAGTCCTAGGGATTAAAAAAAGAAAACGAGCGAGGGTTTTTGTCCATAACGCAAGCAAGAAGAAGATCTGGGTTTTGGGTGAAAAAAATTGTGGATCTGGTCTTTTTCCGCAGCGGGAAGAAGCCCCATCACCAGCTTACTTCAACTCAAGGTCTCTCTCTTAGGTATGTATATTTTTTTGCTTTTTTCCTTTTCGTTTTCATCACCATTTTTTCTATTTTTTCCAAATCTTCTTTGCAATGAAAATGATAGCAACATATCTTCTCTTTTCTATTTGTTCTTGGCTTAAGGTTTTTTCAAATAGTGATTCGATTTTTTTAAAAATAGAGCCTTTTTATATTGGGAGCTTTCCAAATATATTTAGGGTTTTTTTTTGAGCTTTTCACATACAGATTCATCTATTTATTGTTTTTTCTTTTTTGAACCAGAGTAGGGAGAAGGGAGAGAGAACCAGAGACGAGAAAAAAAAAACCATACTTTTTTATCGTAATGATCTTTTACGAGGGACTCGAATGTCCTTTCCTTTTTCCACGTGAAAGAAGCAAGGGCTCGACTGTGTTTTTTGAATTATCTTTAAAGTATACCTGTTTCAGCGTGTCCCACATCTACGAACCAATAGAAAACTCGTTATTACTCGAGCGCAAATAGCCCATCTGCACTTGAGCGCAAAAACCTTATTATTTATATATATATATATATATATATATATATATAGAGAGAGAGAGAGAGAGAGAGAGAGAGAGAGAGAGAGAGAGAGAGAGAGAGAGAGAGGTTTCTACACACAAGTGTAGATAACTTATCTACACTAGCTTAAAATACAGTGGAGGCCCACATTGTTTGGGTGATCCAAACCATTCATTTGATTGGCCCTCACATAGATAGGATGTCCACAAAAAATCAGCTCCATAGGATCATCCTAACCCATCGAACCGTGGAGGCAAAAAATGGATGCATTTGTGAAGGTTTATACACGTCCATTTTACCTCCACAAATCGTAGGGTTGGGATGATCCTATGGAGCTGATTTTTTGTGGACACCCTATCTATGTGAGGGCTAATCAAATGAATGGTTTGGATCACCCAATCAAAGTTGGAGGGGAAAATGGACAGACACTGTTTCGGCCCATTTTTTCCCTCTACAAATGGCAGGGTTAGGATGATCCTAAAGGGCTGATTTTTGGTACACACCCTATCCATGGAAGGGCCTTCCAAATGAATGCTTTGGATCCCCCAAAAAATGTGGCCCCCACTATGGTTTGTGCAGCCATGCACAGATAGCTTATCTGTGCAGCTGCACATAATTCATTTCCTCATATATATATATATATATATATATATATATATATATATATATATATATAGAGGAAAATGATTGTGAGCTTGAAGCTCATATAGCTCATATAGCTTACATGTGGGTCCACATTGTTAGGATGATCCAAAGCATTCATATATATATATATATATATATATATATATATATATATAGAGGAAAATGATTGTGAGCTTGAAGCTCATATAGCTTATATGAGCTTGAGGGCCCAAACACATGTGGGCCCACATTGTTAGGATGATCCAAAGCATTCATTTGAAAGGCCCTTACATAGATAGGATGTGTACAAAAAATCAGCTTCATAGGATCATCCTAACCCATCCAAATGTGGAGGGCAAAATGGACAGACACCGTTTGCCACAAATCTGCTCATTTTTTCCCTCCGCTTTTGGAAGGGTTAGGATTATCCAATGGATCTGATTTTTGGTACACACCCTATCTATGATGGGGCATTGCAAATGAATGGTTTGGATCACCACAAAAAATGTGGGACCCATGTGTTTGGGTCCTCAAGCTCATATAAGCTATATGAGCTTCAAGCTCACAATCATTTTCCTCATATATATATATATATATATATATATATATATATATGTATGTATGAACTACATTTCCTCACTACAAATTCAATGCATATTATGGTTTTTACTATTATATAATATGTGCTTCATTCCTTTATATTTTGTTTTTTATTCGTAACTTTTATGTTCTCTAATTGTTATTTTGTAGGTTGTGGAGGCACTGGCAACATCATGTGTTCAGAATGTGGAGGGCGTGGCCATATTGGAATTAAATAACCTATTGTTGCTTCCTTTCTTTGGTATTTAGTCTGACCTTGTATTTTTGTTTCAGTGATTGTAGTCTCCTTGTTATTTACTCCTAGTAATGGGAAGAAATGCCTGTCACTTGGTTTGTGTTGCGTGTTTCTTGTTTTCAATAAAAAACCAAGGGGATAATGCTATGCACGTGGAGACTGAGGTTCATCCAATGAGATGTGCTTTCGAAACCCCAGACCGTGAGGTCGTGTGCTTAGGTTTGGCTTGAGGGCCGTACCTGGTCTGAACAAAAGAGAGGGCTAGGTCCAGATCTTAATTACATGGCCTAGCTGCGTACATGTATTTTGTCGCTTGCATAACTAGGAATTTTATATTAATGTATGCCTAGGAGCATCAATCAGTTGTATACCGAAATATTTTTTTTCTCCTAATGTCCAATTTGGACGTGTTTTACCTTCTTTTTGTGCCTACTGAAACGTGGGTTGGGCCTAGCCTCGGATCTTAAAAGCGTCACTTGGTTTTTGTCATGTGAATCCTTTTGTTTTGGTAAAAAATGTGTTTTGGGTTTATGGCTATGGGTTGTATTCATTTATTTCATGTTTTTTCCTTTCTGATTGTAGTGTTTCTTTCATTGTATAATCTTAAATATTCACAAAGTCAGGCAGCCTATGCAGATGGAACCATTGCTTTGATATTCTACCGTTTAAATCCGGGTATGACTTCTGTAATGCTTATGTCTTACCAAAAACCAAAACCTATATTTCCAAATTTTTCGATCATGTAATCTTCAATTCTAGGCACACCTTTTACTACAATAAGCAAGAACTACGATGTTGGAGCATATACAAGAAACTCTTCTCTAAATTTAAATCTACGAGATATGCATAGAGATAGTCATGTCAATTGTGTTCCCAATGAGAAATTCTACGTGGGTAGCATAGTATGTACTAATTAGCATCTGACCTGTTTTATGCATGGCATTTTTTATATTATCAAATTGTTGTCACCTCTCTCTCTCTCTCTCTCTCTCTCTCTCTCTCTGATAAATGCATCTCCAATGAAAAATGATCATTTTGTTGGACGTTGAGCTACATTGGCACTTGGATGTAGGGTCATTCTTGGCCATGCTTGTACGAATCATAGTTGGCTTCCGGGTATGCGGAGCTGGTCATAGATAATTTGTTCTTTTATGCATCATATATGTATCATATTGTTTGTAATGTAAGTCATTATATATCATTATGTTTCACAAAAATCATGACTAGGTTTTTTGGGGATGCCAGCTTGTAGCTCACATGTGGATCTTCATATCTGCACCTGTCTCTGTACCTATCTAGCTAGATTCAGTTTTGTAGATCAGCCCATTCCTCATTTTCTTGGCCCTAGCAGTTTTGTGGGTTGTCTTTCAAATTTCTTTGGATGTTTCTTGAGACACCCACACAAGTTTCTGGATCATAAACTTTGTAATCTGCGATTCTAAATTCACTATCTAATACAAATCCTCTTGAAATTTAGTCTACATTCAACCTGAATCCTATTTGCCAAAATCATGGATGAATTAAACAGGAACAAATGTGTTCTCTTTTGATTATCTGGATTTTCATTCAGAAGAAGTTTCTATCTAGTTACCTGAAAATATCCTGGTCGTTCCTCTTCAACTCATATTTCAATAGCTTCAATCTTCAGAAAAATCGTGTTAAAATGGCAAAAAGGAAGAGAATCCAAGCTGATTTACTAAGCCCAAGAATCTCAAAATCTCACCCAGGAAACCCCTGAATTTCACATTACTCCACATAAGTAGACATCATCTATTTCTTTGGATACTTTAATCTCCAACTTTTAAGCAGGATTTGGGGGTGATTTGCAATCAATTTCCGACTTTCGACATTCGGGAAAGTCCTTTTCTGGTTATGTCTCAAGGATACCATAAATGCAATCAATGGTTCATATCTTTACGAATAGAGGATCAGTACAAAACAATCTCTTTTTTGCTGCTTTTGAGAATCCACAAGCATTTTGAAGATCAGCTTGGAGCACATATAACCTGATAAGCCTTTCTTATGGCGAAAGGATATGTTCAACTTACCATAAGCTCAGCGATACTTTTATTTATACAAATGAAGGAATTTCTGTGGTTCCGAAAAACAACAAACAGAAATATACATTGAATCACCAAAAACAAAAAAAACAAAAAACATTCACATGGTTTTCTTCAGCCAGTAAACATCATTTGATGCTAATCTGCAAGCCAATGCTTAGGGGTTGATGCGATTTCAGCTATGTTATCACAGATTTACCCGAAAACCTTCTCCAATCTCATAAAAATGAACAATGCTCCACCTGCAATCAAGCTCTACCTACATATCGAATCTCTATCAAGATTTTGTAACTCCATCAAGAAACTGGAAATGAAATCTGAGAACGAATGTTAATTTTTTTTATTTTCTGACTGATGAAAGACCGCAATGGTTAAGCTTGAGATGCTTGTAGATCTCGGATCCGATCGGGGATAGTGGAATCGAAGCGAATGCTCTGTGGGTTTTCTGCGTAAGCCACGTGGTAAGCCGAAATACATGCTTGAGGCCAAGTCATGGCGATTCGACCCTGCAGCGAAAAAAAGCAGTTTTAATAAGTAATTGGGCATTTGTTTTTGAAACTTATAACTAATAGTAAGCTTATAATTGAAGCAATTGTTTGATTCTAAGGGCTCCAATTGGTGGAAGAAATGGTGAACTGAAATTAGAAAGAGAAAATAAGTACATTTATGAACAATTAATTATGGAAAATTTGCCAAATATATCCAGTGATAGGGGCGGGAAGGAGCCCCGACGACTGAGTTCCCTGCCCTGTTTCCTTGTATCAGTCTGATGTGTGCTCTACCAAAAAATTATAGAAATTATTGCAACCTTTTTTTCCCGAAAAGGAGCATATTTATCTTATAGTTGCAAATTTATCTTTTGTTTTATAAGCAAAAAATTAGATTAGGAAGTAAGCAAAAGATTAAATTAAGAACTAAGGCCTGGTTTGGATTGCAGGAATTTGGTAGAAAAGTTTGGAAAAATTTCCTACTATCTTTAAAATCGAAAAAAGATGATTGTATTCAATTTTTATTTAGAGAGACCTTTAATTTATGATGATATCCCTCTAAATTAACCATAATCACATCATTCCCATCTAAATAATGAAAGAAAAAAAATCCTAAGAAGCATAAATTGAATGTCTTTTGTATGTAGAATTTGAAGTGCAGTGTTTTAATTTACATTTTTCAATGTATTAAATTACTTTTTTCAATGTATAATCAGATGATGAAAAAGTAAAAAATTATGGAAAAGATTTTCTTTCCCAAAGATTTCAGGAAAATTCCTGCAATCCAAACAGAACCCTGAGGCCCTGTTTGGATTGCAGAAAAAGAAATTTCCTGTAGAAATTTCTCTTTGGAAATTTTTTCGACTCCATGATTTAGAGGGAATTGATTTGAATATGAGTTATTTAGAGGGATGTCAGGTAAAACTTGGAAAAGTTTTTCTTTTCCAAACAATTCCTGCAATCTAAATGGGGCCTTATTAATCCATCCATCTGATTTACCTTGCTTAAGATCTCATCTAGCCCAAAAAATCACCCCATGCAAAATCCTACTTTCTATTAATATGTAACTTTTGAAAGAAAAAAAATGTTAGGATCTAACGTGACTTTTGGGCCCATAGGATACTAAAGCAAGGCCTATCAAATGGACGGTTCAAATCAGGAACAACCCTTTTAATTTACCATGAAAGACAAGCTGAGTTTGTGCAATTATTAAAAAATTGTAGTGCCAATATTACGTACCATGAAATATCCAATCAGGAAAGCTGAAACCGACACGGCCGTTACATGGTTCTTATCCACAGTGAAAACCCAGGATCCGGCCACAAGCCCACATAATCCGCCAACTGCTACACTGGAGAGGAAACAAAATGACCCGGTAAGATCCGAATCAATCAAAGGATCCATACCCATTCGCACGAACATCTCCCACGTGTCAGCTGATGCCCGTACAAACCCCTTGCCATAAACTCCCACGTGCACCAACCCCCACCGGTTCCCATATGCCACTAGCCGGTCAGCTATACCAGAGTAACAATGTGCACATGAGAAGAGGAACTCATTAGTATCTCCTCCGGCCCAATCCATCACACGTGCGAGTCCTCTAAAGAGCTCAAGAACCGGCACGAGTACCGATCCGACACAGATGCTACTGATAATCGAACCGGTGAATGTCACGCGTGTGTCGGTATCATCCCCACGTGAGAAATATACGAACCCTACATGTGAGATTGCCACATGCAATGTATACATTATCACGTGCATGGTCCATGCAATGCTAATTAGGAGCAAAATCACATATAAGGTGGCAAAGTGGGTCCCGGTGGCGGCGGCACCGGAGATTCCGAAGACCCATATAGAGGAGTAGATGGTGGCGGTGTGGAGGGCGAGGAGGAGGTGGGTGGTGATTCCGGGGGAGTTTTGGGTGGAAGATAGGGAGAGTGATAGGATTTGGGCGGCGTAGGGCAGGCGTCGGGATACCCTACAGGCGTAGAGGGATTGGATTAGTGCGAAAATTAGGGTTAATATGGATGTGGCGAGGCCGGAGGGTGTTCCGGTGGAGAAGATTAGTATGGCGGCGAAGCAGGTTAGCGAGGGGCTAAGCCAAAGGATGGTTTTGATGGTTTTGGAGGGGTGGTGGCGTGCGATGGCTTGGAGTGAGAAGGCGGTGAGTCCGGCGCATGCGGTGGATGTGAGGAGTGGTGGGTACCATTGGATTGGATGGAATTTGTGGTGGTGATGAGCGGTGAGGAGGCCGCGGATGGTGAGGGTGATGACCAAGATTAGGGTTAGGAGGAGGTGGAAGGAGAAGAGGTAGAGGAAGAGTTTGCTAGAGAAGTTTTTTGTTGTCGTTTTTGGGGGAGTGGTTGTTTCTTTTACCTGCAACATGTGATAAAGAACAACTAAGTGGTAATGAAAATTAGGAAAGATTAAAGGAGGGCTACTGATATTTGCATTATCAAGTTAACAACTAAGTGGTAATGAAAATTAGGAAAAAATAAAGTAGGGCTACTGATATTTGCATTATCAAGTTTTGATATTGACACGAACTCACCTTGTCTTTTATAATTTAACTAGATGTCAAAAGCTAACTCACCTTGTCTTTTATAATATAACTAGAAGTCAAAAGCTTTTACGATTCCCAAAAAGACTATCAACGGCCAATTCAAAAGGAAAAGACAAAGTGGGTTCGTATCATTATCAAAACAAGAATGAAAAGAAACCAGGAGAGAAGAAACCAAATAGAGAAAGTGATAAAAAGAAAAAGAACAATAAGAAGAAACAAAAAGAAGGGAAAAACATGCAATCAAGAGAAAGAACTAAAGTAAGGGGGATGAGAAGAAGACGAAAGTGAATTAAAGGAACAGATAAAAAGAAAAGGCAGGACAAGGACAGAGAGAGCAAAAAAAATGAAGAACTACAAATGGGAAATGATATTTGCACCCCTTTTCTACCATTTCCACCTGTTTTGTTTATCTTTTTCTTAGCATTTCCATCATTGAAAAAACAAGAATAGATTAAATAAAGAAAATAAGAAGTCTATAGAGAAACACAGATGAAGAAAAAGTAAAAAATTATGAAGAAATAAAGAGAACAAAATAAGAAAGAAAAAGAAGAGAAAAAGCAACTGAGAAAGAAACACAAAGAACGAGAGGAAAATCATGAGAGGAACCTGTGTGGGAGCCATCTGATGAACTTTAACAAAGAATCTTGATGTATCCATTGTTCTTTCACCTGTGCAAATTTATTTCATGGCCCTTTTCTCTCTTTCTTTTCTTCAATCTTTCTCTTTATTTTTTTTTTCAGTACCCTCTTTCTTAGTTTCCAAGACTTTGAATGAAGACTTTGAAACTCTTCTCTTCCAAGTTGTTCTATCTCTGTGTAGTTGAAATTTTATTTATGTTTGTTCGTTATATATTATTAATCTAATCTAAACCCATTGTGACGTGTGAGTGGATGAGGTGAGTTGTTTTGTGGCTCGGTTGGATTTTATCTCCGGGAAACTCGAGATAGAATAAAAGAGATTCTGTTCAACTCAACTACTATTAACTCAAATCTTCCCCCACTTTTTATTTTTAAAAAGATGTGGTGGATTTGGTGGTCCACCAATTCATGTACTCCTGTTGCATGTCTCAGTGAAAAGATGAAGCCATTTATTTTTAGGGAATGATATATTCGCCCACTTGTTTACTTGGGACAGCACCAACTAGTGTATTTGTGAGTCTTCTTTTATGCTAGAGAGGGCTGTCCCTAAGTAGAAAAAGGGGCGAGTATATTATTTCCCTGTTTTTTTTACCAAATAATTCGATGAGGGCCCACGTGAATTCGTGGCCCACTCAACTAGCAATGTTCATTACATTTTTTAAGGATCTAGCATATTTTAGGGTGCAATTCTTTTACTAATTCAAACTCTTCTTAACTCTCTGTTAATTTATTTCCCATCTTTTTGAGGTAATGTATAGAAATGAAGGGTCTTGGATAAAAAATTCCATAAAAAATGAAGTCAAAGAAATTAGAATAACAAAAACGAATACGACTGAAAAATGGGCTTAAATCCCAAAATCCAAATTAATAACCTATAAGTCCTACATTATTAACCCTACGTAGCTAAAAAAATTTGGCAAAGTTACATGGTGCCCGATCAGGCATGCTCGTGGATGACCTCAGTAGGAGGTTGCTGTCAGTCGCCTCTCCGCTCTAGGGATCTCCGAGGTCGCACCTAGTCTCTTGGGTGATTCTGGCCTTCTATATATGGCCGAGGAAGCCTCTTTGAATCATCCAATCGTCTCTCTTGGGTGATTTCGGCCTTCTATATATTGGCCAAGGAAGCCTTTTTTTTTTTTTTTTTTGAAAGAGGACAATTTTATTGATACTATGGAGGTTACATTGGGGACGAGAGGTCCCAACTTGCAAAGCATAGAATCAATTAAGGATGGCCAGGAGCATACTCCTAGAGCAGCTAAAACCAAAGGAGAAAATCTACTAATTCATCCGCTACGGTGAGGACCACACATCCATGCGCTGCCATCTTGTCGAGTAACTAGTTTACTTCCATGCCATCTAGAATCACAGCCTAGAGTGTCTTCACCACTCCCCCAATATTCCATAGCACTACCCCAAGGCCTCAAAAGGATCGAATCCAACGAAAAGTGCCATATTTGGGGGCCTCTCATACAAGGCTTTCCTCAAAACAGACTTGTCATTGCCATTTAGATAGTCATTTAGTTTGGTGATCTAGGCATGACTGTGGACCCCGATCCGGAGAGGACGAGTGCGGCGAGGGACGCGAGGTCCCCACAGCAATCCTCTAAGATCATCCACAATGTGAAGGAGAGCTCTGCCAAGGAACTCTCGAAACGGATGCCACCCTCACAGCATAGCACGAGTGGCGATACAAAACGAATGAGATACATCCTGATCAGGAG
Organism: Tasmannia lanceolata; assembly: GCF_043159265.1. NCBI lineage: Eukaryota > Viridiplantae > Streptophyta > Magnoliopsida > Canellales > Winteraceae > Tasmannia > Tasmannia lanceolata. The sequence goes on along the minus strand of NW_027518689.1, from coordinate 21,084,714 downwards.
CCAGGGCTCGAAACCGAGATGTACCTAAAAAGAACTCAGAGTCGCCATCCATGGATAGGCCATGGAACCCTAAAATCAAATCCTCTGTGCAATGGATAACCAGAAATATATATGGGTTCGTGCCTGGTTACGAATGGGGAAGGTCTGAGAGCACCCCCAATTCGCCCGAGTGCAAGCACTTGGTCTCTTATGCCATTTTCATTAATTCCAAAGAAGTTTGAGTAAAAATCATGTGAAATGGGAACAATCCTCAGGAATCGTCTACCTAAGCATGCATTTCCTGAGAATGGAGAAATAAACACGTAAAATGAAATGAAAAATGTGTCACCTAAGCAAAGCTAGGTTATGAGTGACATGCCTAATGTGTGTCTAAGTTTCTGGTGGACACGCACATGCAAGCTACAACCAAAGGTATAGTATCAGTACAAGAAAGTAAGAAAACATATCAAAACATGAGACACAAATCTATGCTATGTATGACGGGACAAGACAAGTCCTAACTCTAATGCAGGACTGGACTCGGACCAGAATGGCCATCCATCCTAGCTGCACTACGTATCCCGGCCTCGGGAAGAATCGGAGCCCACGTAGTTCGATGCCCTATTCAAAATTATGATGCCTAAGACACCTAGACCTCTATCCTAGACTCGATCTAAAAGACCGGACTAGTTATTAAAGCTTCTTGAACTATTATTTAAATTCCAATGAATGGTGGATTTTAGGACATCCTATATGCCCTAACTAAATGCAGATTGATTAGCCTTAAGCTAATGCAGGTGGTTCCTACAATCCTATGTGTAACTAGGCCGTGCAACCTAATGAAAACCACAGGATGACTATATGCCTAGTCTAGCCATCGGTTCGACTAAATGTCTAACCGATCGACTCGAGGCCTCCTAACTCTAGGGACACTCACACGACAGGACATACCATATCAATACAAATCAAGACAAACTCCTAACTCTAGAACACAACCTAAACAGCTAGGACATACTCCTAACTCTAGAGGAAGATCTTTTTGAAAATGGTTTGAATATTTTTGTAACTTTGAAAGATTTAAAATTTTTATTTTTAAAGGTTTGGCTGGACTTGGGATGTGGATCCCAAGCTGCACTACGTACCTCGTGGAAGAGGATCAAGCCAACGTAGTTCGAAACGAACTCTCTACCTATCAAACACTTACGGCAAATCAACTATGCTCTAATAATACTATTATAAGAGCAAATGAGTCAAAGACTCTCTAATGACAGTAACTGGAGAATAAATGAGTCAAAGACTCTCTAATAAAAGCGACTAAAGGATAAACGAGTCAAAGACTCTCTAATAAGAGCAACTGATAACACTGAAATGAGATAACGAAGTCAAAGACTCTCTAATAATACTGCAAATAAAACAGATGAGTCAAAGACTCTCTAAAAACGGAAACACGAGTCAAAGACTCCAATGACACCAACTAAAAGATAAATGAGTCAAAGACTCTCTAAAGGAAAAGAAACACGAGTCAAAGACTCCACTAACATTAACTAAAGGATTAATGAGTAAAGACTCTCTAAAAGAGATGAAAAACACGAGTCAAAGACTCCACTAACACCAACTAAAGGATATATGAGTCAAAGACTCTCTAAAGGAAAAGAAATACGAGTCAAAGACTCCACTAACACCAACTAAAGGATAAATGAGTCAAAGACTCTCTAAAAGAGATGAAAATACGAGTCAAAGACTCCACTAACACCAACTAAAGGATATATGAGTCAAAGACTCTCTAAAGGAAAAGAAATACGAGTCAAAGACTCCACTAACACCAACTAAAGGATAAATGAGTCAAAGACTCTCTAAAAGAGATGAAAATACGAGTCAAAGACTCCACTAACACCAACTAAAGGATATATGAGTCAAAGACTCTCTAAAGGAAAAGAAACACGAGTCAAAGACTCTACTAACACCAACTAAAGGCTAAATGAGTCAAAGACTCTCTAAAGGAAAAGAAACATGAGTCAAAGACTCTACTAACACCAACTAAAGGATAAATGAGTCAAAGACTCTCTAAAAGAGGTGAAAACACGAGTCAAAGACTCTACTAACACCAACTAAAGGATATACGAGTCAAAGACTCTCTAAAGGAAAAGAAACACGAGTCAAAGACTCCACTAACACCAACTAAAGGATAAATGAGTCAAAGACTCTCTAAAAGAGATGAAAACACGAGTCAAATCAGATAATATAAGATTGAAAATCTGTGATCAAGATGAAATGAGATAGCATAAGATTGCTTTCAACGGATGGATCATGAATGACTAATCCTATGAGATCTTTGGAAATGAATGGGATTTACATCCTAACCCCAAAGGAAAAGTTTTTTAATCTTCGCACATTTTATCAGTGTTACCTGAAGGCATCAACCCTAACCCTAATCTAGCGGAGTGGAGAAAGGATCTCGACTCATGACTTTGTTTGTGTACCTAGGACCGATCGTAGCCATTGGAAGATGGACTACGGCCTAATCTAGACACAAATGGGTAGGATATCCTAAACTAGGCTCACACACGTGATGCACATGTGTTCGTATACTACATGCATGTGTGGGTTAATCTAGGGGTAAGGCCAAGAGTTCCCTTAGCGCGAATCCATGTTCGATATACTGTACCAGTGTCCGGCGTATCAGTACGTGAACAAGAGATCCGTTTACGTACCATAAAGGTACTAGGCTAAGGGTGGAATGCTTCTCTAGCACAGAGGCACCAGGTGATGAAATCCCAGTCAACCATGCTAGATAACACTCCGGGTTCCTAAAATAGGACATGTGTGCATGTGAGATGCAGGGGTTTAGATGCAAGTGATGTAAGTGTGTGCAATAAGTTCGCGCAATCTATGATGCCTTCAGGTTTTGTTAGATTAAGTTTGAGTAAATGTGATGAGAAAATAAAACATACAAACTAATCACAGCATCAGGATTTTACAAAGGAAATCAGTGATTCCTAAGGTTTCTATTTTGATAATTTAATGATTGAATATGTGATGGAATATTATGATCTGGAAATTTTTAAAACAATTTGATTTTAATTCAATTTACTCAAGGATTTTAAAAGGTTTCAATTCAGATTGTAGATTTACACATCAACATATAACAAATCTTTTCAGAACAAGATGAAATTTTTACAGTAACTTCTCCTTAATTATATAAGATTATAATAAAAATTTCATAGATTTTAAATGTGGTTTGCTATTAGTTTTTCAATGTTGAAAGTTTCTGTCCAGATTGTGAATTAACACAGTAACGTATAGCAAATCAATTCAAAACAATATGAAATTTCTATAGTATGTGTATTACAATAAGAAAGGATTACTGTAAAAGTTTCATAAATTTTAAAAATGATTTACTATTAATTTACGATTTTACAAATATCCATCCAGATTATGAATTAACAAAGAAACACATAGTAAATCAAATCCAAATCAGTTTAAACTTTATGAAAACATGTAATTCCAGTAGTAATTATCAAACAAATATTTTCAGAAGTTTTCATTGCAATGTACTATTTTTATCAGATTTAATACAGCATGCATGATTTTACGTAAAAAATCATAAACAAATATCCAACAGCAACCAAAAATCTTGAAAAATTCACGGGAGATTAGATTAGATTTAATTTGCATCTCATCCAAATTTCACTTTTGAAAACATTATAGAGTTTTTGAAAATTGGTTTTTTCCAAAAATACCCCTAGAGTTAAATGAATTTTTAAACCCTTTAAATCAAATCAAGAATTCATAAAGAAATTCGTACTAATTCAAAATCTTACAATTATGTTATGTTTAAATTTTCATTGATTTTGGATCTATGTTGACATCTTCTTAAATTCAATCTTTAGAATTTTACCCCTTTGAGGGTAAAGTTCAAAAGGTCAAATTACGGTCAAAACGAAGTCAAAATTCTTCGAAATTCCAGATTTCTACACTTCTTAATGTTCAAAACACTCAGAGATTGAAAAAAACATATTTTGAATAACAATAAGAAAAAATAAAAATAAATCACAAATTCAATCCTAGCATGCTTCTAGTTTAAGATATATGAAAGAGGGTTTTGGAATACCAACCTTGCTAGCTCTCCTTGTCTCTAGGGTAAGTAATCCTCGGATATACGCTTTGTCTTACCCTTTCAATTAGCAAAGAAAACCCCAAAAAAAAATATTGCCGCCGATCCGTTCCGCCGTCTTCACTTTCTCTTAGAGGGAAGGATTGGGAGGTGATTGGGAGAGATAATGGAAGAAGAATATAGGGAAAGGGATTGGAGGGAGTGATTGGAAGAGATAATGGAAGAGAAAAAGATAATGGAAGATAAATCTCTCCTCTTTTCCTTTCTTTTATGGATGGGAAGGAAGATATATATAGGGAGAGAAAGAGAGAGAGAGAGATGTGTTGGTGGAGAGCTCATCATGTTGTCCCTCTTAGTGGAGAATCCATCATCATTCTTCTTAGTGGAGGGCCCATCATGTTTCTTAGTGGAGAATCCATCATCATTCTTCTTAGTGGAGGGCCCATCATGTTTCTTAGTGGAGAATCCATCATCATTCTTCTTAGTGGAGGGCCCATCATGTTTCTTAGTGGAGAATCCATCATTATTGTTCTTAGTGGAGGGCCCATCATGTTTCTTTAGTGGAGAATCCATCATTATTGTTCTTCATAAGAGGCTTCACAAGAGGCCCTACTGAGGCCCCACAATGTGGGCCCCACAACGCGGGCCCCACAACGTGGGCCCCACAATGTGGGCCCTCGGTTGATTCGAATTTTAAACAAATGTTCAATGCGGGCCCACCAAACGGGTCCAAATTCTCCCTCGCTTGGATTCTTATGAATAATCTCTCTCAACCTCTCACGGAAAAATGCGAAACATGGCGGAAATGATCGGATGGGGTTTCTCCCAAGCATAGCGAACTTGGGTCCGGTCAAAATGGGGTGTCTACAGATGCCCCTCTTTGGCAGAGCGTGTGTAACACGCGAATGGCAAAGCTGAACAGACGACACATTTTGACTGACCCGAAACCAAAACAAAGCAAATTTTTGGGTTTTCAGTTTTAAAACGATATTCACAAAGATAAAACTCTACTAACAATAGGGAGATAGTCTCTCACCGACTCTTAACTCGGCAACTAAGACATCTCAAAGAGATAGTCTCTCCCTAATACTCATGACTCGACTAATTAATAAAAAACGAACGAACGATTACAAAAACACAAACATTTTTTCTTTTTCTTTTTTTTTATATATCAGGCTAAGCCAAAGTAAACATAACAATTGCTCCAAGAGCACCAACCAAAGAAACAAGTTAATCACTTCAATCACTCAAAGAGCTTCCATTTTCTTTTTTAATTTTTTAGAAACCACATTGCAATTTGTCCAAGACAAGTATAATTCGAAACACTCAAAGAGTTTTTTTTTTTTTTTTTTTTTTTTTTTTTTTTTTTTTTTTTTTTAGAAACCTGCAAAAATAGGCCAAAGACCAATGTATCAAAACTCGTCCAAAACAAGTTCAAAATCAAACACTCAAAGAATTAAATTTTTTTTTTTTTTTAAATCATGCCGATCAGTCAAAGACTCGACCAATTACTAGGGTAATCGAATATTCGAGCTAAACTCAAACTTCTAATACCCGAGGCGAGACTAAGTCTCAAGCCTAGCGATAGTTATACAGATCATTGCTGAAAATAAATCTGTGTAACTACCGAGTAACTCTGACTCCTCTCTTTCAAGGTAGCGAATCACTCCGGATCACGCGGTTCTGCTAAACAGTTCCACGTAAATCCAAATTCGTAGGTCCTGCTAAACAGTCCCCTACAAACCTCTTCGCAGATACACATGACTCCTAACACGTTAGGAAGCTGCACATTGCGGAACGATGATTAGGTAAGTTACCACTTGACATTACATTACTAATCATCTGAGTACTAAATACCCGAGGCGAGACTGAGTCTCAAGCCTAGCGATAGTTATACAGATCATTGATGAAAATAAATCTGTTTAACTATCCGAGTAATTCTGACTCCTCTCTTTCAAGGTAGCGAATCACTCCGGATCATGCGGTTCTGCTAAACAGTTCCACATAAACCCAAATTCGTAGGTCCTGCTAAACAGTCCCCTACAAACCTCTTCGCAGATATACATGACTCCTAACACGTTAGGAAGCTGCACATTGCGGAACGATGATTAGGTAAGTCACTACTTAACATTACAATACTAATCATCAGGGTCCTAAATACCCGGGAGAAGGAAGAAAAGATCAATCCTTGTAACACAGGATCAGAAATTTTCCACAATTAAAACCTTTAAAAAGACCAAGCCGTGTAACACGAGTTCGGTAATTTTTCCTTGTAAAACATCTTTGAAAACAGGTTAAAGGAACCACCAGATAGTGCAACACTAAATCCGATGATTTCTTATTCTATTAAAACACTCTTCAAAACACTTTGAAGAAAAGACCAGACCATGTAACACATATTCTGGTAACCTCTATCTTTATTAAGAAACTCCTCAGAACAAAAGAAGAAAGACCAGATCATGAAACACAGAATCTGCTAATTTCTATCTTTATTAAAAATCTTTCAAAATTCGAGTATCTTGAAAGAATTTTTGAAGGTCAAACCCTTTTTTTTTTTTTTTTTTTTTAAACGCAAAGCATTTTACTGAAATTTAAAAATCTCTGGAGTGAATTCTAGACTCCACTGGGATAAAGATTTTTCAAAGAAATTCAACTCCAAAGGAAAATACCCTGACTAAGAAGCTCAATATAAAGAGTGTTCGAACTTCTCTAGTCTCTATTTTATACAAAAATTTATTTCAAATCTCAATGATTACTTGACATCTTTTATGACATAAGTCATAAAAGATGCCCCTAGTATGATTACTTCCATGAAAAAATTCATTAGAGAGCAACAAAAAAAGGAATGGGCCAAAGGCTGAACATTTGAGATTACAACAAATTTTTTCTGATAAACACCTGGGTTTACAAGGTTTTTCATAGGCACCAGAAACTTGTTATGCTCAAAATTTTCTCATCTCTGCCATCTGCTGATACCGGAACTGAGCTAAAAGCTTGTCGATCTCTGAACACTGCTCTGCTTTACATTATCCACATGAACTGCAAATTTTCTACTTCTCTGAGTCTCTAAGTCTTTATCACCCCGGCTTTGGGAAGAATACTGACTAAACAGGACTCTGGAAATTGACTTTGATTCGACAACAAACTGAGTTTGACAGACAATGACCAAAGACTTTGACGAGTTTTAAACAAGACTTTAAAAGAGAATGAATCTGCTTCTTAAATTGATAAACATTTTTTTTTTAAAAATGGTTAAAGTCCACCACTCTTTAGAGTTTTTTTTTTTTTTTTTAAATACCATGTTTAAAGATGTTTCAACCTCTTTTCAAGATCTCCATCATGGTTATTATCCCTTCAGATTACTTAGTTTCAATCTCCTGACTCAAAGAGTAACCAAAGAAGCTCTGATGGCACTTATTAACTGGCTTTCAGATAGCTCTGTCCTTCATGAAGTCTTGCCGTGACCAAATCGCCCTTTTGGGTTTTCGATTTAGCGGACCGCATGCCTTAATTTTTGCCTGGACTGTCTGCCCTTGCAGATTTTCCATCCAGCAGGCTCAATACCCTGATTTTTGCCTAAACTGCCCTTTCAGGTTTTCAGCTTAGCGGATTTAAGACTCCATCATTCTTTTCTTTTCTTTTTTTCTTTTTTTTCCTTTTTTTTTTTTTTTTTTACAAACCTGGGCCTAAGTACATCAGGAGGACTTTCAGGTAGGCTTAGGTTCAAAAAGGCTGAATATCTAAGGTTCTAAGGATTTGGACCGAATCTGGTCTAGCCAGACTACCTACGTACCCCAAAATGGAGGATCAGGTCCTAACGTAGTTCAAACTACTCTTTTTTTTTATATATATATAAAAAAGAAAATGCCCCTGGTTTGGGTTTATCAAAGAAACAAATTATTTTATAAGCCCAAAGGGTTTGCAAAACGGTTTAAAATATTTAGGTTGTTTGGCTCAAAACTCAGATCAATCAAAGACGGCCTCTTGGTGTATTTAAGCATAGTACTTCTTTAACTGATCCAGGTTTGTAGGTTCATTTAATTTTTCTCCATTTTCATTGAGGAGTCTTACGGCTTTTCCAGGCAGGACTTCATCGACGATGTAAGGACCAGACCAGTTTGGCCTGAATTTCCCTCGGGGATCGAATACCGGTGCTCTGTAAGACTTCAAAACAAGATCTCCAGGCTTCAAATCTCGAACACGGACTTTCTTGTTGAAAGCTCTCTCAATCCGCCTCTGATATCCTTGAATATGGTACAAGGCTCTCAATCTCTTCTCATCTATCATCTGCAGCTCATCATACCTGGCTCTAGCCCAATCAGACTCTGGTAAGTCAGCTTCCATCATCACTCTCAAAGAGGAAATTCTAAGCTCAACAGGGAGGACTGCCTCCATTCCATACACCAAAGAATACGGAGTTACACCTGTTGAAGATCTGATTGATGTCCGATAAGCCCATAAGGCATATGGAAGCTTATTCGACCAATCTTTATAGGTCTCAGTCATCTTACTGATAATGATTTTGACATTCTTATTTGCCGCCTCTACAGCCCCATTTGTTTGAGGTCTGTAAGGAGATGACTTGTGATGTTTAATCTTGAATTCTTCACACAGGTGTAACACCTCTTTCTTGAAATGCGACCCATTATCTGAAATCAGCTCGTGAGGCACTCCATATCTGCAAATAATATTGGCACGAATGAACTTCGCAACTGTGCTCGAAGTAATGGAAGCATACGAAGCGGCTTCAATCCATTTTGTAAAATAATCAATTGCGACCAGAATGTACTCATGACCGCTCGAAGACTTTGGATAAACTTTCCCAATTATATCAATTCCCCATACTGAAAATGGCCATGGAGAAGTCATAGAGTGCAACACCGAAGGAGGAACGTGAATAAGATTTGCATAGACTTGACACTTATGGCATTTCTTCACAAATGCGAAGCAATCTGTTTCCATTGTGGGCCAATAGAATCCGAGTCTCAAAATCTTTCTTGACAACATTTTTCCATTCATGTGAGGTCCACAAACTCCTTCATGGGTCTGCTCAATAAGCTTTGCAGCTTTATCTTCATCAACACAAAGAAGCTGTATACCATCAAATGACCTTCTGTACAGCTCTTCTCCGCAAATAATAAAGTTGGCAGCCAACTTCTGAAGCGTCTTCCTCTCTTTGCTTGAAGCTTCTGGGGGATGTCCTTTACCAGCAATAAGATTTCTGACATCTGTATACCAAGGCTTCTCATCTGGACACCTGGCTGAGATCTCTATAGCATTCACATGCGAAGGAGCCCACTGAAGTCTGACAACTAGCGGCTGAACCTCCATTGATACAGAAATGTCTAACATCGAGGCCAAAGTAGCCAAAGCGTCAGCAAAATGATTTCTGGTCCTTGACAAGTGAGTGAACGTAATGTTCTTGAACTTTCTGACCAAAGATTCCAAATAAGTGTTATAAGGGATCAATTTATCTTCTCGAGTTTTCCATTGCCCATTAATTTGGCAAATGATCAAAATAGAATCCCCAAACACATCAATATCCTGAATCTCCAAAGCTAAGGCTGCCTCTAACCCGGCGATGCAAGCTTCATACTCAGCCATATTGTTGGTGCACTCAAACTGCAACTTGATAGAGACAGGAATATATTCTTTCCGAGGGGATATAAGTACAGCTCCTACTCCTTGTCCTCGACTGTTTACAGCTCCATCAAAATACATTAGCCACTTAGTATTCGAAGCTTCTTCTTTAATATCCATGATCTCTTCGTCAGGGAAGTCTGCCTTCAGAAAAGCGTTCTCTTCAATGGGTGCATCAGCCAACTGTTCAGCAACGACACGCCCTTTAATTGATTTCTGAGTGACATAAGTGATGTCAAACTCAGACAATAACAACAACCATCTTGCGGTTCGTCCTGTAAGGGCGGGTTTCTCAAACAAGTATTTTAGCGGATCCATCCGCGAAAGCAAAAAGATCTTGCTTGAAAGCAAATAATGTCTAAGCCTCTGGGTAGCCCAAACTAATGCTAGACACGTCTTTTCCAAAACTGTGTACTTTAATTCGTATTCCAGCATCTTCTTACTGATGTAGTAAATGGGCTTCTCCCGTTTAGACTCTGAATCTTGCTGAGCAAGCATGCAACCCATCGCTGTATCTGTGATAGACAAGTACAACAATAATGGCTGGCCTGGAGTGACTGGCGATAGAACAGGGGGCAAGGATAGGCACTGCTTAACCTTTTCAAATGCCTCCTGACATTCTTCATTCCACTTCTTCGAGGAATTCTTTTTCAGAAGCTTGAAAATGGGTTCACACGTCATCGTCAGATGTGATATGAACCGTCTCAGATACTGAACTTTGCCAAGGAAACCTCGGATCTGCCTTTCTGTCTTCGGCGGCTGCATTTCTTGAATTGCCTTAATCTTTTGCGGGTCTACTTCAATCCCTCTTTCACTGACCATAAACCCTAAGAGCTTTCCTGATGTAACACCAAAGACGCACTTACTCGGATTTAGGCGAAGCTGATACTTCCTGATCCGCTCAAAGAACCTTCTCAGGGCAACAGTGTGCTCAGGTCGAGTCTTGCCTTTCACAATCATGTCATCAACATATACCTCGACCTCTTTATGGATCATATCATGTAAAAGAGTTGTAGCAGCCCTCTGATACGTAGCACCCGCATTTTTCAATCCAAACGGCATCACCCTGTAGCAGTATGTACCCCATTGAGTAATGAACGCTGTCTTCATCATGTCCTCGGGAGCCATCTTAATCTGATTGTAGCCTGAGAACCCATCCATAAAGGATAGAAGAGCATGACCAGCTGTATTATCAACCAGGAGATCAATATTGGGAAGAGGAAAGTCATCCTTAGGACTTGCCTTGTTCAGGTCTCGAAAATCGACACACATTCGAACTTTTCCGTCCTTTTTGGGCACCGGTACAATGTTTGCAAGCCATTCTGGGTATTCAACTACTTGAATGAATTTTACCTCCAACAGTTTCTTAACTTCTTCATAAACTTTCATCTCCCATTCAGTTTTGAGTTTTCGGAGCTTTTGCTTCTTTGGCTTAACACCAGGGATTAAGGGTAAGCGATGTTGAACAATTTCTTCACTTAACCCTGGCATGTCATCATATGACCAAGCAAAAACTTCCTTGAACTCTTTAAATAAGGCGATTAATTCCTCGCGTTCTTCAGGAGATAAAGTTTTGCCAATTCGAATCTCCTGAATCAAGGTTTCGTCACCTATATTCACGGTTTCAATTTCCTCTTCGAGTGGTTTTGCTCGGCGACTCTCATCCTGTTGAATCATGTATTTGATTTCAGGAGGAGTGTCGTCGGTATCCTCATCAGAGGGGGAGTCTTGATTGTTATTATTAAGTTTATCAGATTCTGAAGCAGAAACATTAGAAATAAAAGTAGAGACTGGATTGTACTCAGAGAAAGGATGCTTTATTTCATTTAATGCTGAATCAGGTACATCAAATGAAAAATTACCCACATCGGGCTTTACAATAGACGCTTGAAAAAAATTTACAGACTCAACGAACATATTGACATTTATGTCAATTAACTCTGAATCAACGATAGAAGTAGCATCTGACTTGATTCCGCTGGAAGAAGAGGAATCATCATCGACCTTAGGAGACTCGACATTTACAGTACCTGCATTAACAGAATTGTTAGAATAAACAGACTCTGAATTAGACCCAAAGACTGACGTGTATTTATGGACAACTGACTCTTTTGGAGGGACATGACTGTTTAGGAAAGTAACCTGAGGTATGACTTGAAAGGTCCAGTTGGTCAATGGTTCCTCTGCCGGGGTGATTAAATGAGTAGGGTTCAGAATCGAGGCCCTCCGATCAATTACGGCAATAGTTTGTGAATCTTCGAGAAACAGTGAACTCAGAAGGCTCGGCTCTACATGTTCTGCCCAATCAGCTTCTGATTCAACTTCTGTCTGCACATCGGTCTGCTCGTCTTCTAACTGCAGATCAAAGAAAATTTCAAATCCTGGCAACCTCTGTCCTGAATTCTCATCTAACCAAGTTTCGGCAAAGCCACAGAAAGGGACATCTGCACCCTCTCTTCGAAAACGGCCATTCATCGTCAAATTAATCGGTGCCATTGGTAATTCTAACCCCCTGCGGCGACATTCAGCCCATTTCATCATCAGCAGCTTCATTTCTTTAACTTCCTTCTTTGAAGGCTTGTACCCCAGCCCAAATAGATTATTGAAGGATTCGAATTCAGGGAACTCAGTCAAACCCTGATGGTGTCTACCTAGCCCTGCACCTGGCATATATCCTTGTCGACGAATCATCCTGACGACATTTGCGTTTGTACTGGTCAGGAAACAAATTTCCTCATTCATAGCTTCTTTAAAGGTAATGGCAGCCACCTCTAATGAGAATCCAGTCAAACTAACATCCTCAGCTTTCTCCATAGTCAGGTCCTGAGTAATCAGCCCTACTTCCAGGTCTGGGTCCCCCTTCACAGTTACCACTCCGTTTTTGCGAAGAAACTTTAGCTTTTGGTGAAGAGAGGATGGAACAACCCCAAACTTGTGCAACCAAGGGCGGCCGAGTAACAACAAAAATGAGGCTTTGATGTCCAAAACCTGGAACTCTATCTCAAAGTCTTCTCCTCCGATCTGTATTTCGGTGACCAGAGTTCCGATCACATCTCGGCGAGTGCCATCGTACGCCAGAATACCCTGTTCAGATGGGATGAAATCCGCAGGACCAAATCCAAGAGTTGTTGCAGTACTCAACGGGCATACATTCAAAGCAGAGCCATTATCAACTAACACCTCTGGTACTCTCTTCTTGTTGCAAAGTACTGTGATTTTCAGAGATTTGGTGTGGTCTCGGCCCTCAGAAGGCAGATCGTCGTCAGTGAAAGATAAAGTCTTAGACACTCTTGTCATGGCAACCAAGCTTACCAGCTCATCCGGAGTAGTGTCTACAGAGACTTGTGCTGAGTTAAGCTCTTGAAGGACTAATTTTCTGTGCTTAGATGAGGCCATGAGTAAACCCCATACGGAAATATTGGCCTGAGTCTTTTTCAACTGCTTTAACAAGCTCTCTTCTTCTTCATCGGCGCTGACCTTACTGACCTTATTCTGTCTCTGGTTTTCAGTATTTCGCGCAACCTCTGCAGGATTTTCAACACACAATTCTTGAGGCTTGAATACACGCCCACCACGGGTCATATGACGCATCTCGTCACAATGGTTATCCAACAACAATAACTCATCTTCTTCAAAGTCCTCAGCCCTTAAGACATAAGGAGCTGTCCTTCTATTTCCAGCACTGTCAATCTGAAATGTACCAAACTGAGATGAAGACGATTCAGCCAATTCATCGTCATCAAAGGAAATTACATAATGATCTTTCTTTTCTACTGCTTCGAAATCTTCCTTGTCAAACTTCATTACATAGGTTTTTTCTGTGGTAATGGCACAAATGAGGGTTGATGGATCGAGCAGAGGTTCATCAGTAAAAATTGCATTGGTAGCAGGAGGAGGCATGGTATGATGATTAGGAAGTGGGTTTTGAGTAACGTTTGGTCTCTCCACTGCCAGCTCATTTTTGTCAATCATGTTCTGGATAGCATGCTTCAAGGCCAAACAATTCTCGGTCAAATGCCCTGGACCTCTGTGATATTCACAGTATTGATCCATCTTCCAGAATGCGGGTAAGGGATTGGGTGGAGGTTTGATATCCGGGAGCCGGATCTTCCTATCTTTCATGAGCCTTTTGAATATCATTATTATCGGATATGGAAGAGGATCAAACTTTCTGTCATATGCAACTCTCCTTGGCGCTTTTGCAGCCTCTGCAGCAACTCTGGCCACAGGCCTGGTATAACTGACAGCATGAATTTCTTTGGACTGGACCATTGGTCTTTTCCCGTCTCGGATTTCAGAAGAAACCTTGGCTCTCAAGCCTTTTGCTATGGCATCTTCTGTCTGAGTACCCGTCTTGATTAAATGATCAAAGCTCGGGTAATGCTGAGGAGCGAGAAAATGAAAATACATGGGAGACAAACTCTTCAGAACCAGCTTTATCTGCTCTGATTCAGTCATTTTCTGGCTTAGCTGAGCAGATTTGCGTCTCCAGCGCCTGATAAAGAAAGTGAAGGTCTCTTGAGGACCTTGCTTTAGCTGTTTTAGGTCTCTCTTCGTGACCTCAATACCCTCTTCCATTGAGAATTGCTCTATTAGTTTCTCCGAAATATCTTCCAGGGTTCTCACCTCCTCGGGCTTTAGCCTTAGAAACCACTTCTTTGCGATCCCAATCAAAGAAATCGGGAACAACTGGGCCATCTGCTCACGGCTCAGACCATACTGCTGGGACAAAATGATAAACCACCTCATGTGGTTACGCGGACACCCGGTTCCGTCATATTTGTCATAATCAGGAGCTTTGAAGTTGGGCGGTAAAGAAACTGTTGAAGACAGTATTAATTCAGAGACGTCAAATTTCTTGGGTCCCTGGACTCTCATCTGCTCCATCTCATGAGCCATCTTGCTGAATTTCTCAGACATTTCCTTCTCAAATTTTTCAAATTTTTCTTTTTCTTTATCAACCTCTGGAGCACAATACTCTGCAGCATACTGACCATCATCTAAATCCACCTCGAAAGACTGGATAACGGGTCTATGCGACTCCGGAGCTGGAACATGAGAAGGCTGAAGTACGGGCCTAGACGTGGAAGTCTTATCACTTATCTGTGTTTTCATGTTTGCCATTTCTTCTTTCATTCCCGCCATATCTCTGGTGAGGTTTTTCATCATCTCTTGCATGCTCATTAAAAGTTCAGTTGTGTCTGCCATTTGATTTACTTCAAATAAATTTGAAGACTCTGGTGAAGAAGGTAAACGAACTGAAGATGACACAGAGGAATCAAAGTGGCGAACGAGTCTAGACACTGGGGTAGGTCTCGACCAGGTGGGCTTAGCTTGAAAGTCTTTTTTGGGAGCGATGGTTGCTATCTTTCAGAATCCTGATTGGAAGTTAACAAACTAGGTTACATGATTGACAAATAAGATAGTTTGTACCAATAGAGACAAAAGAAAAAACAAACATCCTTTGTATTGATTATACTGACAGCAATCGCTGAAAACCCTGAATCACTGACTGTTTATAACATGTCAAGTAAAATTTTTTGAATTTTCATCTATAATGGAATCAAATTTACAAGTTTTGACTCAATAAAAGAAATGACAATCTTGATCCAAAAATCCTCATGGTGGATAGAAATGACGAAGAGGAGGCACAATGGATTGCTCCCCTCCATACTGACGCTGAATCCTGGCAGGAACATAGAAGGAAGTCCTTTTGAGACCAAGAAGACGAACGTAGCATACGCACCTACCTGGTGCCCCTGGATTCTAACGATAGAGTTCCCATTTAAAATGATTTTAGCTCAAATTTCTCCAAAGTTAATAAAAATGGCATTTTTAAAGAGTTAGGCAATGTTTCAAGAACTCCCCAGCAGAGTCGCCAGCCTGTGGACCCCGATCCGGAGAGGACGAGTGCGGCGAGGGACGCGAGGTCCCCACAGCAATCCTCTAAGATCATCCACAATGTGAAGGAGAGCTCTGCCAAGGAACTCTCGAAACGGATGCCACCCTCACAGCATAGCACGAGTGGCGATACAAAACGAATGAGATACATCCTGATCAGGAGCCAGGGCTCGAAACCGAGATGTACCTAAAAAGAACTCAGAGTCGCCATCCATGGATAGGCCATGGAACCCTAAAATCAAATCCTCTGTGCAATGGATAACCAGAAATATATATGGGTTCGTGCCTGGTTACGAATGGGGAAGGTCTGAGAGCACCCCCAATTCGCCCGAGTGCAAGCACTTGGTCTCTTATGCCATTTTCATTAATTCCAAAGAAGTTTGAGTAAAAATCATGTGAAATGGGAACAATCCTCAGGAATCGTCTACCTAAGCATGCATTTCCTGAGAATGGAGAAATAAACACGTAAAATGAAATGAAAAATGTGTCACCTAAGCAAAGCTAGGTTATGAGTGACATGCCTAATGTGTGTCTAAGTTTCTGGTGGACACGCACATGCAAGCTACAACCAAAGGTATAGTATCAGTACAAGAAAGTAAGAAAACATATCAAAACATGAGACACAAATCTATGCTATGTATGACGGGACAAGACAAGTCCTAACTCTAATGCAGGACTGGACTCGGACCAGAATGGCCATCCATCCTAGCTGCACTACGTATCCCGGCCTCGGGAAGAATCGGAGCCCACGTAGTTCGATGCCCTATTCAAAATTATGATGCCTAAGACACCTAGACCTCTATCCTAGACTCGATCTAAAAGACCGGACTAGTTATTAAAGCTTCTTGAACTATTATTTAAATTCCAATGAATGGTGGATTTTAGGACATCCTATATGCCCTAACTAAATGCAGATTGATTAGCCTTAAGCTAATGCAGGTGGTTCCTACAATCCTATGTGTAACTAGGCCGTGCAACCTAATGAAAACCACGGGATGACTATATGCCTAGTCTAGCCATCGGTTCGACTAAATGTCTAACCGATCGACTCGAGGCCTCCTAACTCTAGGGACACTCACACGACAGGACATACCATATCAATACAAATCAAGACAAACTCCTAACTCTAGAACACAACCTAAACAGCTAGGACATACTCCTAACTCTAGAGGAAGATCTTTTTGAAAATGGTTTGAATATTTTTGTAACTTTGAAAGATTTAAAATTTTTATTTTTAAAGGTTTGGCTGGACTTGGGATGTGGATCCCAAGCTGCACTACGTACCTCGTGGAAGAGGATCAAGCCAACGTAGTTCGAAACGAACTCTCTACCTATCAAACACTTACGGCAAATCAACTATGCTCTAATAATACTATTATAAGAGCAAATGAGTCAAAGACTCTCTAATGACAGTAACTGGAGAATAAATGAGTCAAAGACTCTCTAATAAAAGCGACTAAAGGATAAACGAGTCAAAGACTCTCTAATAAGAGCAACTGATAACACTGAAATGAGATAACGAAGTCAAAGACTCTCTAATAATACTGCAAATAAAACAGATGAGTCAAAGACTCTCTAAAAATGGAAACACGAGTCAAAGACTCCAATGACACCAACTAAAAGATAAATGAGTCAAAGACTCTCTAAAGGAAAAGAAACACGAGTCAAAGACTCCACTAACATTAACTAAAGGATTAATGAGTAAAGACTCTCTAAAAGAGATGAAAAACACGAGTCAAAGACTCCACTAACACCAACTAAAGGATATATGAGTCAAAGACTCTCTAAAGGAAAAGAAATACGAGTCAAAGACTCCACTAACACCAACTAAAGGATAAATGAGTCAAAGACTCTCTAAAAGAGATGAAAATACGAGTCAAAGACTCCACTAACACCAACTAAAGGATATATGAGTCAAAGACTCTCTAAAGGAAAAGAAATACGAGTCAAAGACTCCACTAACACCAACTAAAGGATAAATGAGTCAAAGACTCTCTAAAAGAGATGAAAATACGAGTCAAAGACTCCACTAACACCAACTAAAGGATATATGAGTCAAAGACTCTCTAAAGGAAAAGAAACACGAGTCAAAGACTCTACTAACACCAACTAAAGGCTAAATGAGTCAAAGACTCTCTAAAGGAAAAGAAACATGAGTCAAAGACTCTACTAACACCAACTAAAGGATAAATGAGTCAAAGACTCTCTAAAAGAGGTGAAAACACGAGTCAAAGACTCTACTAACACCAACTAAAGGATATACGAGTCAAAGACTCTCTAAAGGAAAAGAAACACGAGTCAAAGACTCCACTAACACCAACTAAAGGATAAATGAGTCAAAGACTCTCTAAAAGAGATGAAAACACGAGTCAAATCAGATAATATAAGATTGAAAATCTGTGATCAAGATGAAATGAGATAGCATAAGATTGCTTTCAACGGATGGATCATGAATGACTAATCCTATGAGATCTTTGGAAATGAATGGGATTTACATCCTAACCCCAAAGGAAAAGTTTTTTAATCTTCGCACATTTTATCAGTGTTACCTGAAGGCATCAACCCTAACCCTAATCTAGCGGAGTGGAGAAAGGATCTCGACTCATGACTTTGTTTGTGTACCTAGGACCGATCGTAGCCATTGGAAGATGGACTACGGCCTAATCTAGACACAAATGGGTAGGATATCCTAAACTAGGCTCACACACGTGATGCACATGTGTTCGTATACTACATGCATGTGTGGGTTAATCTAGGGGTAAGGCCAAGAGTTCCCTTAGCGCGAATCCATGTTCGATATACTGTACCAGTGTCCGGCGTATCAGTACGTGAACAAGAGATCCGTTTACGTACCATAAAGGTACTAGGCTAAGGGTGGAATGCTTCTCTAGCACAGAGGCACCAGGTGATGAAATCCCAGTCAACCATGCTAGATAACACTCCGGGTTCCTAAAATAGGACATGTGTGCATGTGAGATGCAGGGGTTTAGATGCAAGTGATGTAAGTGTGTGCAATAAGTTCGCGCAATCTATGATGCCTTCAGGTTTTGTTAGATTAAGTTTGAGTAAATGTGATGAGAAAATAAAACATACAAACTAATCACAGCATCAGGATTTTACAAAGGAAATCAGTGATTCCTAAGGTTTCTATTTTGATAATTTAATGATTGAATATGTGATGGAATATTATGATCTGGAAATTTTTAAAACAATTTGATTTTAATTCAATTTACTCAAGGATTTTAAAAGGTTTCAATTCAGATTGTAGATTTACACATCAACATATAACAAATCTTTTCAGAACAAGATGAAATTTTTACAGTAACTTCTCCTTAATTATATAAGATTATAATAAAAATTTCATAGATTTTAAATGTGGTTTGCTATTAGTTTTTCAATGTTGAAAGTTTCTGTCCAGATTGTGAATTAACACAGTAACGTATAGCAAATCAATTCAAAACAATATGAAATTTCTATAGTATGTGTATTACAATAAGAAAGGATTACTGTAAAAGTTTCATAAATTTTAAAAATGATTTACTATTAATTTACGATTTTACAAATATCCATCCAGATTATGAATTAACAAAGAAACACATAGTAAATCAAATCCAAATCAGTTTAAACTTTATGAAAACATGTAATTCCAGTAGTAATTATCAAACAAATATTTTCAGAAGTTTTCATTGCAATGTACTATTTTTATCAGATTTAATACAGCATGCATGATTTTACGTAAAAAATCATAAACAAATATCCAACAGCAACCAAAAATCTTGAAAAATTCACGGGAGATTAGATTAGATTTAATTTGCATCTCATCCAAATTTCACTTTTGAAAACATTATAGAGTTTTTGAAAATTGGTTTTTTCCAAAAATACCCCTAGAGTTAAATGAATTTTTAAACCCTTTAAATCAAATCAAGAATTCATAAAGAAATTCGTACTAATTCAAAATCTTACAATTATGTTATGTTTAAATTTTCATTGATTTTGGATCTATGTTGACATCTTCTTAAATTCAATCTTTAGAATTTTACCCCTTTGAGGGTAAAGTTCAAAAGGTCAAATTACGGTCAAAACGAAGTCAAAATTCTTCGAAATTCCAGATTTCTACACTTCTTAATGTTCAAAACACTCAGAGATTGAAAAAAACATATTTTGAATAACAATAAGAAAAAATAAAAATAAATCACAAATTCAATCCTAGCATGCTTCTAGTTTAAGATATATGAAAGAGGGTTTTGGAATACCAACCTTGCTAGCTCTCCTTGTCTCTAGGGTAAGTAATCCTCGGATATACGCTTTGTCTTACCCTTTCAATTAGCAAAGAAAACCCCAAAAAAAAATATTGCCGCCGATCCGTTCCGCCGTCTTCACTTTCTCTTAGAGGGAAGGATTGGGAGGTGATTGGGAGAGATAATGGAAGAAGAATATAGGGAAAGGGATTGGAGGGAGTGATTGGAAGAGATAATGGAAGAGAAAAAGATAATGGAAGATAAATCTCTCCTCTTTTCCTTTCTTTTATGGATGGGAAGGAAGATATATATAGGGAGAGAAAGAGAGAGAGAGAGATGTGTTGGTGGAGAGCTCATCATGTTGTCCCTCTTAGTGGAGAATCCATCATCATTCTTCTTAGTGGAGGGCCCATCATGTTTCTTAGTGGAGAATCCATCATCATTCTTCTTAGTGGAGGGCCCATCATGTTTCTTAGTGGAGAATCCATCATCATTCTTCTTAGTGGAGGGCCCATCATGTTTCTTAGTGGAGAATCCATCATTATTGTTCTTAGTGGAGGGCCCATCATGTTTCTTTAGTGGAGAATCCATCATTATTGTTCTTCATAAGAGGCCTCACAAGAGGCCCTACTGAGGCCCCACAATGTGGGCCCCACAACGCGGGCCCCACAACGTGGGCCCCACAATGTGGGCCCTCGGTTGATTCGAATTTTAAACAAATGTTCAATGCGGGCCCACCAAACGGGTCCAAATTCTCCCTCGCTTGGATTCTTATGAATAATCTCTCTCAACCTCTCACGGAAAAATGCGAAACATGGCGGAAATGATCGGATGGGGTTTCTCCCAAGCATAGCGAACTTGGGTCCGGTCAAAATGGGGTGTCTACAATGACATCAAAACTGAAAGAGACTCATCCATGCTATGCTGGATATGAGATTCTAGCAGATATACAACCCCAGAAATCTTGATCAGGACTTCCAGAGAGTCGCTGATTGCCAGCCCTTCCTCCACCAGACGGTAACCCACCGCCTTAATCTGGAACCGATTTTGTCTCCATCCAAACCATAATCCGAACCCCAAATTCCTGGCGAAATCCCAGAACAAAAGAGAGAGGGAGAGCTGACTACTTAGGGAAGCTGGTCTTCCCGGATCCTCAGGAGAGGCCATTCCTACTTTGACAAGGATCCTTTCTTCAAAATTAGATGGAGGGGGTCTTTTAATAGCAAACCTAAGGACTATAGAGCCTTTGAACCTCTGCTCCTAGAGAAGAGTGCTATGAGTCTGACAATACGCCTCCCTAGCTACTAACGAAAGTACGAAATTCAATACATCCAAATACTTTTAATTGTCATAGCCTTTTTCAACCCCGGGGACCCCATTTATAGATTTAGCTATAGATAGGGCCAAAACTAGCAGACCTAGAATAGAACTTTAGGAGCTTAACTAATCTGCCAAGTTTCTCCCTTGGTCCCGGTTTGGAACCCAAAAAAGTGACCAATTTGTTCATAAGAAAATGCTCTTGGGAACTTAACCCCCCGACTGGGAAGCTTGAACCTTTGTACGAACCGCCAGGAGCACGATTGTCGAGATACTTCCTGGCGCTTTGGTGATCGAGGTGCAACCATCAAAGAGTGCTTCCGCCTAATGCCATGGCTAGATTTCTTGGAACTCACCAACTTTGAGTTCCTCTCTTCAGGTTCCATCGTGCTTTTTTTGAGAATAGCTAACAGTTCATTCTCAGGCCTCCCAACAAGAAAATTTGAATTTGAGTTTGAAATCCCAAAAGGGCCCAGCAGCTCGCCAGGCAAGGGCCTTGGGGCTGCCGGAAGCCGATCCCACCACCAAGGTAGAATCTGAATCCTAAATGCCAGACTCAGGGATTTCCTTCGGAATCTCAACCCCAATGGGATAGCACTGGTCAAAGATTTTGAGCTTTATACAAGAATTAGGGAAGAGCCAGCGAGGGGCTAGAATTTTAGCCGAAACGAAACTCAGACAATTCTGATGGGTGCCCTCCATCTTGGTTTCTACAACCTTACCAAAGAGGCCCCTAACACCTCCACCGTAGAAACAGCCCAGGCATGGAAAGGGATACCATAAAAAGGAACCCAAAGAGCTTCCTCTCCTTGAACAAATTCCTTTTTCCATGGTGAGAGGGACAATAAATGATTATCCAAGGCCGCAGATCCCTTAGCAAGGATCTGTGATGCCTGTGATTCTAATTCAAACATAAAAAGAACTTCGTCTTTTGCCAGTAAAGAAGGGCAATGTAATGATGGGAATTCCCAGGACACTTGTGCCCATTTCCAAAGCTCATACAAAGTCTCATTAAGATTTTTCTTTTTCCCAATCAAGCAGGATCTGAAGGAACCTAGTCGCACATCTACTTCCTTACCTGAAACTGATAAAGTTGGAATCGCTGTATTTCTGTGACGATAAATTTTACCCGAGTCAGGCCAAAGATTATTTTCGTCATCCTTAGATTGGACCTAAGATGAACTAGCACGAGGAACCCATTTCAAGGGTGCCCTGGTCGAACGACACCAGTGACAATCAACCTGCCAGCTATAGTTTAGGTATTGACAAGGGGAGCAAATCCATTCTCCAAGTCTTTTGTCTCGGACATGCTTAGGTCTCCCTAAAGATACTCCTTCCCCACCCCAAGAGGGCAGGGGGGAAGGGAATCGATCTAGCCTGTGAGAACCTTCTGTATCTAAACCGGCACCCAAAGTTATGATATCAACAAGCAGGACACTGCCAATCCTCTTCCCCACCCTTTCGGGTCCTCATTATGCAGCAAATTTCCTTCACCCACTTTGCTCCTCCAATTTCTTCATTAGGATTTCAAGCTAGGATCCATATGCATTTCAAACCAAATCCATCATAACCGCCAACTCGAGGAAGCTTCTTTGAATCATCCAATCGATAACCTAGCTTTTTGAGATGCATGCATTCGTCGTTTTCGTGCCCGTGATCGTGGTGGAATTGCATTACTTGATCATATCCTGCATGTTGGCATTAGTTTTCAGCTTCTTGAGGCACTAGATGTACTTTTGGTTGTCGATCTCCATCAAAATGTCTATCGTCGAAGTGTTGAGGGGAGTAATACCTCTCGAACCGCTGAGGTGGGCTTCAGTTACGACCTAGAGCTCGTTCTTCATGTCTGGGCTACTTGCTTAACTCAGTTATGTATCTGGGTTCCTCCTGGTTCCTTCGCTTGTTACCGGGTCAGCTCTCCTTTGTCTCACTCCGAGATGGAATTGTTTCCTCATGTTTCATGTATTTTTTGTTGGAGGATTTGCAGTGGAGATGGTGGGAAATAAGAGAAGAAAAGATATGCTTCAATACACGATGTCGCTTTTCCTTAAGATAAAAGTCACTCCCACCAGTAAGTGTGTAAGGGGTACCACGAATTTGCATCCAAGATACAATATATAAAGCCCGGTGCAATCTACACCAAAATGGTTGTTGATGCTTTGCTCTAAGCGGAAACTGTAGACACCCCCATTTTGCTACGCTTTAAAAAGTGAAAGATTCAGTAGTATCATCGAGTATTGAATCCATATTCAGCATTAGATTAGGCATCCATGCATTTTAGGGTAGATTTCATTTCATTCTGTGAGTTTTGAAGTTGATTCGCGATCCTGAAGGTCTCTAGGGGGTTCATTTGGCCTCTGGAAGATGAAAGTTCAAGTTTCCAAGCAAGTGAAAAACTTGTTATTTTTAGAATTTTCAGGGTTTCCCTCATTTTTGCCCATTTTACACTACAGGGGTATTTTGGTCATTCTCGATGTGTCTCGTCTGACCCCCGAGTTATATTTGAGAAATCTTGAGTGATTTTACAAAATTTGAAAAAGCTGATATTTTTAGAAACTCATGGGGCTTCCATATTTTCATCATCTTATGGATATTTCAATCATTTCTTATATATCCAAAATCATCTTGAGGGTACGGCTGATGGATTAGGAGTAATTTCGTAAGATTTGGAAAACCTGCTAAATTTAGATTTCTCAAGATTTTCTCTTAGTCTTGCACTTCGGGGTATTTTAGACATTTCCAACATATCATATTTGGTTCCTAAGTTGTGTCTAAGAAATCTTGAGTCCGTTCATAAATTTTTGGAAATCCGCTATTTTTGGAATTTCTCAGGATTTTCCCTAGTCTCGCCAAATTCTAGCACCTCGGGGTAATTTGGTCTTTTCCTGTGTAATTCTTTTGATCCTTGAAATATGTCTGAGAAATTATGAATGATTTCCTGAATTTTGAAAAACTTGCTAAATTTAGAATTTCTCAAGGGTTTCGCTTAATTTGGAAATTCTGAGTGTTGATGGCATTTTGGGTATTTTCAGGGGATACCAAATGATCCTGTTTGATATTGCTCACCGAAATTACCCAACTTTAAAAGTTTCTATTTTTGAAGTTTGACCACAAAGACTTTCCATTTTTTTTAATTTTTCCCTTTAGGGGTGAACCAATTTGAGGGTATTTTGGTCGCATTTGGATGTCTAACAGTCAAATATGGGCATTTTGGTCCGAAAAGTTATTTTCCAAAAAAGATGGTCCGATGATGTGTGAGGGATGCACCATAAATGTCAAATGGGTTTGGTCCATATATAGAATGTTGACTTTAGAAATATTTTATTGAATTTTTACGGAAAAACCCGAAACCTGTGTGAAATGGCCCATTGGGCTAAAGCCCGCAAAGATGAAGCTCATGTGGGTTCACCCATATGGGTCGACGACCATGGTGGGAGCCCCACATGGCTGACCCACATGAGTTGAGCACCCAACCTTGATGATGTCACAATGGTGACATTATATTTGATAAAAGAAAAATAAAAAGAATAAAAAAAAGAAAAGAAGGAAAGAAGGAAAAGATGAATGATTGCTTAAAAAAGTTTTCTTCCAAAGAAGCAATGTGGAATGAGAATAGTAGGTCTTGATTGACAAGAAATTAAGATTGTAATCAAATTTAATTTGGAAACAAGAAAAAAAGAAAGCAAGAGGGGAAAATTAGAAACAAGCCAAAAATGGGAGCTCTCACATTGGAAACTACTATTTATCTCTTAACCCTAGCTTTTTTGTATAAAAATCAAAGCACACAACACAAAAGGGATAAAAAAAATCCAAATTCGTCATTTTTCTCTCTCCTCCCAAAAAAGAAAAGAAAAGAGAAAAAACTTCTTCTCTCTTGAAGTGTGTTCATCTCTCTCAAGGGTTCTTCACAAAAGAGATTCTTGAATTCCATTTTCTTCTTGAACAAATCACACATCAAGGATCTTTGGGGTGTTCTTTGGGTCTTCTTCATCATATAAAAGGGTGCAACAAAGCGTATACCTCGGATCTACGAACCCTAGAGACAAGGAGCGCGATCAACGGTAGGATCTTTATCTTTGTAATATCAAAAGTAGAAAAGCATGCTAGGATTTTACTTTTGATAGATCAAATCAATGAATTTTTTCTTGCAATTCTAGTATGTTATAATATAGATTATAAAATTTCAAAATCCAAAATTTCACTAAAAAATTAATTTTTTCCCATTTAATAATGATTTTCTTTTATTTTTTATTCAATATGTATTTAAATCAGATTATCAAAGCAAGTGTTTGAAAATGTGGGTTTCTTTAAAAAACTGATATTTTTTGAAATTTCTATAAAATAAAATACTACTGGAAACTTAATTTCCAATCGCGGTTTGGCCGTTTTAATTTTCATTCTATTTTTCAAAAAATAACCCCGAAAGAGGTTATTTCTTGATGAACGAAACCAAAAGTATATCAAACCATGTCCAAAATTTGTGAAATCTTGTTTCCAAACCAATTTTTGATTTCCAGACTATTCAAAAATTTTCGGATTTTTTTGAATTTTTTAAATCTGGTTTTAAATTATTGTAATTTTGGGATATTTTTAATAAATATTAAACGATTTTGAAAATTGATGAAACTTTTCAGAATTCTAGTTTAATTATAAATTAAATTTTTCATGGAAAAGAAAATTTGAAAAAGACATTTTTCTTACTGTTTTCTAATCGATTCTCCGTTTTGCGTGCCGTAATTCGTTTTCATATCAAACTGATGAATTTTCAAAATTTTTCTATACAAACCAGTAACTTAGGTTACTGGAATGTTAGAGAAGAATCTTCAAAGGGTTTTATAATGTTTTGATATAGTTTTACAATTTATTTTAATAAACGGGTTTTGATTCATAGAAAGCAAATTGATCTTTTCCATTTAAAAATCAATTTTATAGAGGATATTTAATTTTTAGGTTCTAAAATTTTGATAGAAAATCTTATAATTTATTAAATATCTACTGTAATTTTTCCTTTATTTTAGGATACCATTAAGTTTGACTTTTAATTGATTCTTTGAATTCATCCGATGTTGCTGTGATTTTTAATTTACATCAAATCATAATAAAAATCCATAAAATATTTACAGTAGCTTACTCTCATGATGATCTTTATACTGTAAAATGTTGGATTAATTTGTAATTCATATGCTATATGTTGCTGTGTTAATCTATAATCTGTCTTGAATTTTGAAAAATCAGAAATTGTTAGTAAATTTTGATGAAAATTCATGAAATCTTTTCAGTAAGCTACAATAATTTATATCTTGTTACTGAAAAAGTTTCAATTGATTTGGATTTTGATTGATAAGGGTTTCTGTGTAATCCTTACAATCTGGTCTTAATGTTATTAAATAACAACTTAATAGCAAATCAACACAAAAGTCAATAAAAATCTCCAGAAAATTTTAACTTTTCATCATGAATTCAATCCCTAACTTATTTGAAACATAAACCTTAGGGTTCATAGATCTTCCATGTAAATTTGCTATATCGCGATAGTTCAACTGCCGAGATCGCAACCATAATCGTATACTAATTGCGATTGATCCTGCATAATTGGAGTACGTAAATTATAGTATGTTGTTGGCTCCGAGGTTCACTATCCACAGAAATCATGAGAAACATGCCAGGCAATAATATATTATAACTTACGTGCTAAGTTATAAAAGGGTTGAAAGCACGATTCCTTTCCATGGTTGCGATTCGAGACCGAAACTTGCGAACCATAGAGCCTTTGGTATTCCTTAGATGTTTAGGAATCGAAAATACTTTAAAAATCAAAAATCATTAAGTCCAACAAATTGAGTTAACTCGATCCATGTCTTTGGAACCGTTGGATTGTGGTCTCCTATCGTAGGAACCTTTAGGGCTCCCTTAGGAACACTTACGTCACACCATGTCCTAGGTTTTAGGGAGTCCTAGAGTTCGAAGTCCAGCCTCATCACTGGCGCTTGCTATGGATAGCAACCGTGCCATAGATCTAGTTACACTAGTAACCTAATTTTCCCATAAGACGGGCCTAGTTACCTAAGATATAGGGTTAACCTGCATTAGTCAAAGGGACGTCTTGCACTTAGCAAGGACCATGTAGCATCTTAGATGAAGTCATAGGATAATAAAATCTTCAACTTGAACTAAATAATTTTTCTTAAAACTGTTGAAACAGTCAATCCAGTCTAGATCGGTGTCCTAGATGAGTTAGGCATAAGTAGCTTAGTTTAGGTGCACCGAACTACGTCGACTCTGATCCCAGTGAGGCTTGGGTACGTAAGCAGCTTGGATGCTTGATGACATACCAATCACGAGTCGGCCCCACACACAAATGGTGGAGTTTTGTATATTAGTTTTTTTTATAAATTCTTAATTAAAATATATAGGATTTTCCTTAAATTAACATTTTAGGAGAATATTCACATAGATTGAATCCAAACAAATTAAGAAAATCAAGATACACATTAGAGAATACATTGAAATTAGATCTTAGGATGCATGTCACGTAGTTCGCACATTAATATAGAGTTAAATGAGCAATTTAAAAGAAATTCAAAAGAGTTAACTTTTGGAATTGAAGACCGATTATCGGGCAGGAATGGTGCATGTGGTGGTAACTCTCCATACCTTCCATTCTCGTAACCAGGTAACGAGTCTAGATTTCTGGTCAATTATGGGTCCTAGATCCCTCATCTAGGTGGCGACTCTGTCACTCTCTTTTGTGTGAAATTCGGATTGCCTTAGTGATCCCAAATTCACGGAAAAGAAGAATTAAATCACACCTTGCTAGGCTTGGCGGCTTACCCCTGCCCTTATGGGTACTAGATTGCACATTTGCTTGCACTCTATGGCTTGGTTGCTGCCTGCTTGTTGGGTAATTAAAATCAATAATAAAAACACACGCCATTCGCGTGGGTACGAGAAACCAAGAGAGAGGGAGGCGGGTCGCGCCGCCCCTCTCGCGGGATCGGGTCCCACAGAAACAAACCTAGAGCCACCTTTGGAAGAATAAGTATTTGAGACCCTAGCTACTATTTCTGTAGAAAATAGTAAACTAGAACATGTTTTTGTAAAACAGTAACTTTGAAAGGCTTTTCAAGAGAGTAATTGCTTTGGAAATTGTCAAACAGAAGCCACACAAGTGTATTTCTGAATTCTATATGCAATGGACTGTTTCTACTATTTTTATAGAGTTTCTGGCACCCTTTCTGTTTGGTTCTGACCGTTAGATCGCGCCCATCGGCGACTCTACAGTCCAGATTGATTCTGGAGTGACTGTTGGTTCGTGTAAAACCTCCCTCCGGCCCCGTAACCGCTAGATCTATTATCCACGGTGCGGATCGCACACTTTGGGCTCATGACCATTGGGAAGATGGGACACATCTAACGGTCATCATTCACTAGCCGTTAGACATGATTCGACGTCTCAGATCGCACCCGCCCGAGCACTAGCCGTTTGAACGCACTAGGCTGACCATTCGGTTATCCCACGGGTACGACCGAGCATCTTGACCAACCTGACCCGACCGAGCTACCTGACCGACCCTCGACCGATCCAATCAACGGTCCAGATCTAATCTAGAAAAATTTAAATGCTCCAATTGCTCCTTGCGAAGTGCAAAGTATGCCATAAAATGCGCCCTATACCCCACTGCCCATGCCGTGCGTGTGCGAACGGTGCGTTTCACTGCTCCATGGGTCCACCCAATGGTTTAAACCCATTGTGCCATAAAGCAATAGACAGAAGTGTGAAAAGCTATATAAACCTCTAGCCTACTTTTTGCCTATATGGGACTATCTTATCAAAGCTACTTTACTCTCTTTTCTAAAAGCACAAACTTTTACAAAATAGAGGCACTTTTCTTTGAAAACTACTTTCAAAAGCTATTTTATTTTGAAAATACACTAACAATCCCCCACCATTTTTAAAATCAAAAGTATTATCTCATCATACTTGGAACTCTTATACACAAAAGTATTAACTTTGATTAGTACTTGGCCGAAGTACGGGGTGGCCTCTTGGAGATAGAGAAGCTAAATCCAGAGGCCTTCACGCCATTCATCAGCGCAACCAGTGCTACTAATTGATATAAGTTCTGCATGTCCAATGCATCATTGTTGAAGTAGGTGATGTACTATCTGAATGATCCATTCTTCTTCTTTCTCTCCATCAAGGTGGCGGCCGAGGTCCTTTGATGGTGTCGGCTGCTGAGAAAGTGGCCCACAAACCGATGGCTAAGCTGCTCTAATGAGCAAATTGACCTGGGTCGTCGGGGCTTCAAATACAAGACTCGAGCGAACTTTTTGTGCGTGGCTGGGAAGGCTCGTTACAAGACCTCGTCCGGGGCACCGTGCAGTAGCATCGTTGCCTTAAATATCTCTAGGTGATTGACAGGGTCCGAGGTAGCGTTGTACTAGCCAATCAGAGGTATCATGAATCCCTGGGGAAGTGGTGCCTTTATAAGCTCCTTGATTAGGGGTGGCTCCTTTGTAAAGGGAAGCTCGTGAAATACAAGTGTGGCAACCCAAGAGGAGGGGTGAATTGGTCAATTTAAAATTTTTGCCTTAAATTCAAGGGTGTGTGAGATTAATCCTAGATTATTCTAACATCTGTTCAAATATGTTTGGTTGAAAATGAAGAATGATATAATATCAATTTTAAGCCATTTATATCTAACCCTTATTCAATTAAATATAAACACAAGAAATGTTAGAGATTACCAATCACCACATATAAGAAGGGGGCAAGTAAGAGAAGAAGAGACACCAAGATTTATAGTGGTTCGGTCTATCAACAAGAAGTACTCCACTATTCCAAGTTTGGCTTCTTGGGTACTCCACTAATGTTGAGATTCTACATGCCGAATCTCCAAACGTTACAAACGTCGTCTCCTCCTCTGAGGGGACAAACCCTCTAGCTCCAGATTCTCTTTTCTTAACGGGCCGAATCGGAGACTCTCTTACAATCAAGCTTCTCCTTTCAAGGCCGAAGCGAAAAACCCTCTCCACAATGTTGATTCACCTTTCTTACTGGGCCGAATCAGAGACCCTCAATACAATGAAGAACAAGGAAAAGAAAAAACTCTCTTAGCCTCTTAATAGGCTTGATACAAAGATAATAGCCCACAAAACTCTCCAAAAGATTTAGCAAATAAAAGTCTTATGGAGATCTTCAAGTGTGGAAAATGCAAGTTCAAAGCTCTTGAAGAAAATTAATGAATTTGAAGATTTAAGCTCAAATGAGGTTTTTAATAAGTCCAAAAGTCTTTGAATCCATGATGAAACCTCATATTTATAGTCCATAATGATTTATGACCGTTTGGGGGTGAATTGGGCAAGAAAAGATCCCAAACGAATAAAAAAAGCAACTAGCCGTTAAGCCCCAACGGCTAGTTTTTCGCGTTATCCCGGTCGACCGGGGTCGCACGGTCGCCCGCGGGAGGGTGCCTGGAATTTTAAAAAATGGCAATTTGACTGCCCCGAGGTCGACCGGGCTAGTCGACTGCGGCTGCAAAAAAGTTTATGGTCGCAATCTTCTAAAATTCATATCTCACTCTTTTCTTATCGGATTTTGACGCTCTTATACTTGATTTGAATGGAAATTATGAGATTTATCTGTTAAAAATATTTTCAAAAATATTTGAAAATGCTTTGGACAGATTAAACTGGAAATCAGTTGCTGTCCATCATTCAAGTGCCAATTTTGATGTCATTCACTTTTCAACTTAACTTAGCACTTGAGATTTAAATCCTTGGGCTATGGCCTTTTGTTTTAAGAATGTTTAGGACCTTTGAAAACGATTTTTCATGAAATATACTTTGGTCTCAATGGAGGTTTTGAAAAGGGAATGAAAAACTCTTTGAAATGCAAAACCACATGAAAAAGATCTCCAATACAATCTAGAAATGTAAAACTACTTAGCACCTTGATCGTATTGGCGTCAAAGGCCTTCCTTGGCATCTTGGGCTTGGAAGTGAACACTTGAAAAAGCTTGGTACATGTGACTTCTTCTTCTTCAATCATCTCACTTTGAATGCTTGAGATAGTCACCAACACTTGTTCATCTTCAAGCACCTCTTGGCATTGTGCAAGGCATGCTTGTGGGATCTTTAAGTTGAGTTTTATGCTTGGAAATCTTCCAAGGATGATGCCTCCAATGTGTGCAAGCTCTCTTAGTTCCTTTGCATATGTTGATCCTCAAGCCTTGTGTTGTGTTGTAATGTGTAATGGCGATATGACATATTGTTAGAGATTTTTAAAAGATAAAAGAGTTGAAAAGTCAAAGATACCTTTTCTTTTAGTTTAAAAATTTGAAGGGAAGATTCAAATTAATGTTTCCCTCTCTTGTTTTAAAGTAAAAGATTTTTGTTTGAATGGGGATTTGAACCCAAGATCTCCAATACAATCTAGAATGAAAAAAACTCTTTGAATGCAAAACCACATGAAAAAGATCTCCAATACAATCTAGAAATGTAAAACTACTTAGCACCTTGATCGTATTGGCGTCAAAGGTCATCCTTGGCATCTTGGGCTTGGAAGTGAACACTTGAAAAAGCTTGGTACATGTGTGTAGACACTCCCATTTTGCTACGCTTTAAAAAGCGAAAGATTCGGTAGTATCATCGAGTCTTGAGTCCGTATTCAGCATTAGATTAGGCATCTATGCATTTTATGGTAGATTTCACCTCATTATGGGAGTTTTGAAGTTGATTCGCGATCCTGAAGGTCTCTAGGGGGTTTCTTTGGCCTCTGGAAGATGAAAGTTTAAGTTTCCAAGCAAATGAAAAAACCTGTTATTTTTAGAATTTTCAGGGTTTCCCTCATTTTTGCCTATTTTGCACTGCAGGGGTATTTTGGTCATTCCCGATGTGTCTCGTTTGACCCCCGAGTTATTTTTGAGAAATCTTGAGTGATTTTAGAAATTTTGAAAAAACAGCTATTTTTAGAAACTCATGAGGCTTCCACATTTTCATCATCTTATGGATATTTCAATCATTTCTCATATGTCCAAAACCATCTCGAGGGTACGGCTGATGGATTAGGAGTAATTTCGTAAGATTTGGAAAACCTGCTAAATTTAGATCTCTCAAGATTTTCTCTTAGTCTTGCACTTCGGGGGTATTTTAGACATTTTCAAATATATCATATTTAGTCCCTAAGTTGTGTCTAGGAAATCTTGAGTCCGTTCATAAATTTTCGAAAATCTGCTATTTTTAGAATTTCTCAAGGTTTTCCCTAGTCTCGCTAAATTCTAGCGCCTCGGGGTAATTTGGTCTTTTCCTGTGTAATTCTTTTGATCCCCGAAATATGTCTGAGAGATTATGAATGATTTCCTGAATTTTGAAAAACCTGCTAAATTTAGAATTTCTCAGGAGTTTCGCTTGACTTGGAAATTTTATATGTCAAGGGCATTTTGGGTATTTTCAGGGGGTACAAAATGATTCTGTTTGATATTGCTCATCAAAATGACCAAACTTTAAAAGTTTCTATTTTTGATGTTTGATCACAAAGACTTTCCATTTTTAACTTTTCCCTTTAGGGGTGAACCAATTTAAGGTTATTTTGGTCACATTTGGATGTGTAATTGTCAAATAGGGGCATTTTGGTCCAAAAAATTATTTTTCCAAAAAAGATGGTTCGATCATGTGTGAGGGATGCACCATAAATGTCAAATGGGTTGGGTCCATATATAGAATGTTGAATTTAGAAATATTTTATTGAATTTTTACGGAAAAACCCGAAACCCGTGTGAAATGGCCCATTGGGCTAAAGCCCGCAAAGATGGAGCTCATGTGGGTTCACCCATATGGGTCGACCACCATGGTGGGCGCCCCACATGGCTGACCCACATGAGTTGAGCACCCAACCTTGATGATGTCACAATGGTGTGACATCATATTTGATAAAAGAAAAATAAAAAGAATAAAAAAAGAAAAGAAGGAAAGAAGGAAAAGATGAATGATTGCTTAAAAAAAGTTTTCTTCCAAAGAAGCAATGTGGAATAAAGAATAGCATGTCTTGATTGACAAGAAATTAAGATTGGAATCAAATCCAATTTGGAAATAAGAAAGAAAGAAAGCAAGAGGGGAAAATTGGAAACAAGCCAAAAATGGAGCTCTCACATTGGAAATTACTATTTCTCTCTTAACCCTAGCTTTTTTTGTATAAAAATCAAAGCAAACAATGCTAGAAATGATTGAAAAAAAATCCAAATTCGTCCTTTTTCTCTCTCCTCCTAAGAAAAAAAAACCTCTTCTCTCTTTAAGTGTGATCTCTCTCAAGTGTTCTTCATAAAAGGAATTCTTGAATTCCTTCTTCTTCTCCAAGGCATCACACAATCAAGAATTATTGGAGTGTTCTTTCGATCTTTTTTAGCGTATAAAAGGATTGGACAAAGCATATATCTTGGATCACCAACTCTAGAGACAATGATCGCGATCAACGGTAAGGATTCCTCATCTTTGTGAAGTAGAAAAAGCATGCTAGGGTTTTAGTTTTGATGGATCAAATCAACGAGTTTTTCTTTGAAATTCCAGTATGTTATAATATAGATTTTGAGTTTTCAAAATCCAAAATTTGATCCAAAAATTAATTTTCCTCCATTTAAAAATAGTTTTCTTTTGTTTTTATTCAATATGGATTTAAATTAGATTATCAAAGCAAGTGTTTGAAAACATGGTTCTTTTTAAAAACTGATATTTTCTGGGTTTTATATAAAATACAAAACTACTGGAAACTTAATTTTCAACTGCGGTTCGGCCGTTTTATTTTTCATTCTATTTTTCAAAGAATAACCCCGAAAAAGGGTTATTTCTTGATGAATGGAGCCAAAAGTATATCAAATCATGACCCAATTTAGTGAAAGTTAGTTTCCAGTAATTTTACAAGGTTTTTAGATCACCCAAAAATTTTCATATTTTTTGGAGTTTGTTTAATCGGATTATTAATTATTTTAAATTTCGGCTATTTTTAATAAATACCAAATAGTTTTAAAAATTGATGAAACATTCCAGAGTTAAATATTAATAATAAGTGAAGGTTTCTATTGAAAAATATTTTAAAACAAATATGGTTTTTACTGTTTTCTAATCGCTTCCCCATTTTACGTGCCATAATTCTTTTTCTTATTAAATTAATATATTTTCAAAATTTTTCCTTGCAAGCCAGTAACTTTGGTTAATGGAATATTAGAGAAATATTTTCAATTAATTTTGCAAAGGTTTGATAAGGTTTTACAATTTATTTTAATAAACGGGTTTTAATGCCTAGGAAACAAATTGATCTCTTATATTTAAAAACCAATTTTATGGAGGAGATTTAAGTTTTAAGTTTTGAAATTTTGATAGAAAATTTATAATCTATTATATATCTACTGGAAGTTTTTATTTGATTTTAGGATACCATTATGTTTGCTTTTTAAGTAATTCTTTGGTTTCATCTTATTTTTGTGTGAGTTTAAATGGGCAGCAAATTGTAATAAAAATCCATGAAAGTCATACAGTAGTCTAATCTCATGATTATATTTAGACTGTAAGAGTTTAAGTTGATTTGAAATTGATATGCTATAGGTTGCTGTGTTAATCTATAATCTGATTTGAATTTTGAAAAATCAGAAATTGATATCTAATCTTAATGCTAATTCGTGCAAAATTTTCAGTAAGATTTAATCATCTATATCTTTATTCTGTAAACGTTTGGAGTAATTTAAAATTGATATGATATAGGTTACTGTGTTAATCTATAATCTGATTTGAATTTTGAAAAATCAAAAATTGATATCAATCTTAATGATAATTCATGAAATTTTTCCAGTAAGCCACAATCATCCATATATTGTTACTGGAAAAGTTTCAACTGAGTTGGAGTTCAATTGCTTAGGGTTATTGTCTAATCCTAGCAATCTGGTCTTAATGATATTAAATCACAATTTAATAGCAAATCAATACAAAAGTCAGTAAAAATCTCCAAAAAACCTTAACTTTTCATCATAAATTCAATCCCTAACTTTTTTGAAACACAAACCTTAGGGTTCATAGATTGCCTTTGTAAATTGGCTATTCTGTGACAATTTAATTGCCGAGATCGCAACCGTAATCGTATACTAATTGCGATTAATCCTGCATAATTGGAGTGCGTAAATTATAGTATGATATTGGCTCCGAGGTTCACTGTCTACGGAAATCCTGAGAAATATGCCAGGCAATAAGATACTATAATTTACGTGCTAAATTATACAAGTGTTGAGAGCACGATTCCCTTCCATGGTTGCGATTCGAGGTCGAAACTTGTGAACCATAGAGCCTTTGGTATTCCTTAGATGTTTAGGAATAAAAAATCCTCAAAAATTGAAAATCATTAAGTTCAACAAATCGAATTAACTCGATCCGTGTCTTAGGAGCCGTTGGATTACGGTCTCCTATCGTAGGAACCTTTAGGGCCCCTTAGGAACACTTACGTCACGTTGCGTCCTAAGTTTTAGGGAGTCCTAGAGTTAGGAGTCCAGCCTCATCACGGGTGTTTGCTATGGATAGCAACCGTGCCATAGATCTAGTTACACTAGTTACCTCACTTTTCTCCTAGGACAAACCTAGTTACCTAGGTTGTAGGTTAACCTGCATTAGTCTAAGGGACGTCTTGCACTTAGAGAGGACCATATAACATCTTAGATGAAGTCCTAGGATAATAAAATCTTCAACTTGAATTAAATAATTTCTCTTAAAACTGTTGAAAAAGTCAATCCAGTCTAGATCGGTGTCCTAGATGAGTTAGGCATAAGTAGCTTAGTTCAGATGCACCGAACTATGTCGACTCTGATTCCAGTGAGGCTGGGATACGTAGGCAACTTGGATACTTGAGTGGCATACCAAGCCCGAGTTGGATCCACACATAAGTTGTGGGGATTTGTACATTAATCCTTAAATTAAAAGTAATTAAATCACTTAGGACTTTTCATGAAATTAGAATTTTAGGAGAACTTTCACTTAGATTGAATTCAAACAAATTAAGAAAATTAAGATTCACATTTAAGAATTACACTGAAATTAGATCTTAGGATGCATGTCACGTAGTTCGCACATTAATATAGAGTTAAATGAGCAATTTAAAAGAAATTCAAAAGAGTTAACTTTTGGAATTGAAGACCGATTATCGGGCAGGAATGGTGCATGCGGTGGTAACTCCCCATACCTTCCATTCTCGTAACCAGGTAACGAGTCTAGATTTCTGGTCAATTATGGGTCCTAGATGCCTCATCTAGGTGGCGACATTGTCACTCTCTTTTGTGTGGAATTCGGATTGCCTTAGTGATCCCAAGTTCACGGAAAAGATGAATTAAATCACACCTTGCTAGGCTTGGCGGCTTATCCCTGCCCTTATGGGTACTGGGTTGTACGTTTGTTTGCACCCTATGGCTTGGTTGCTGCCTGCTTGGTTGGATAATTAAAATCAATAATAAAAAGTACACGCCAATCGCGTGGGTACGAGAGACCAAGAGAGAGCGTGGCGGCTCGCGCCTCACCCCTTTAGCGGGATCGGGTCCCACAATGTGACTTCTTCTTCAATCATCTCACTTTGAATGCTTGAGATAGTCACCAACACTTGTTCATCTTCAAGCACCTCTTGGCATTGTGCACGGCATGCTTGTGGGATCTTTAAGTTGAGCTTTATGCTTGGAAATCTTCCAAGGATGATGCCTCCAATGTGTGCAAGCTCTCTTAGTTCCTTTGCACATGTTGATCCTCAAGCCTTGTGTTGTGTTGTATTGTATAATGGTGATATGACATATTGTTAGAGATTTTTAAAAGATAAAAGAGTTGAAAAGTCAAAGATACATTTTCTTTTAGTTTAAAAATTTGAAGGGAAGATTCAAATTAATGTTTCCCTCTCTTGTTTTAAAGTAAAAGATTTTTGTTTGAATGGGGATTTGAACCCAAGAACTTGGTGTGTGTGTTTGAAAAGGGAGCTCTCATTTACAAGTAAAAAACAAATAGTCCCACATTGCTTTGGAACAAAATTCTTCTCATCCATATAAGATGGAGAGTTGGAGAAAGGCTTGGGCCTTCAAGGGGCTTTAGAATTTGTTGGATCCTAGGCTCGGGTCTGGGTTTGGGTACAATAAAGTATCTTTTTAGTGCCCAAAACGTTTTTTTTTTCCCACTAAAATCAAATCAATTTTTAATCTCCCCACGTTTTTGTTATTAACACCTCTATTAAGTGTGTGAACCGTTTCATATCAAACAGTCATATTTGTGACTGTTGGGAGAGAAACAGTAGGCACTAATAATGGTGATTAATCATCATTCAACAGTCATTTTGTCATCTATAAAAAAGAGAGAACAACACCATTGGAGGACACAACTTTTACAACGAATTGCTTCTGTTTTCTGCCATCTTCTTCCTCCGTTCCCTCTGTATCTGAGTACTATTCCAACGTAGCTCTGGGTGGACCAGTCAGCGAGTGCACGTGGACTGGAGCCTTTCTGGTTGTTTTATCTTGGAGCGTCGGTTCGCGGATCCTGTTGCACCGTAGGGGGCGAATACGATTCTTAAGGAGAGTGACCATGTGGCACGACTCAGCCTTTCTTCGTCAAATATGATTATACCAGCGTTTTCAACAAAACAGATAAGTACAAATTCATTTTTATTTCTTTGGAAATATAAAAGAGTGCTAATTTAGAGACAGAATAACCTATATCTTTTCTGGATTCAATCAAGCCATAAATCAGACCTTGCTGGACCAATATGTTTTTACAACAATCTTAAGAATCGTAATACATCAAATGGATGTATTAACAGCATTCTAAAATGGATGTAATACATCAAATGGATGTAAAAACAACATTCTTAAATGGAGATTTAGAAGAAGAACTTTACATTAAACAACATGAAGGATTCATTGTGTCCGGACATGAAAACAAAGTTTGTAAACTAATTAAATCACTATATGGCTTGAAACAAGCACCTAAATAGTGGAATGACAAATTTGATAGTGTATTAGTTACAAATGGCTATAAGATTAATGAATCTGACAAGTGTGTTTATAGTAAGTTTAATGGTGATAAAGGTGTAATTTTGTGTGTATATGTAGATGATATACTAATCATGGGTACTAGTTTAGACATAGTTAAATCTACTAAGAGATTTTTAATATCAAACTTTGAAACCAAAGATATGGGTGAAGTTGATGTAATCTTAGGGATGAAGATCATCAGAAAAGAAAATGAAATAATATTGTCTCAGTCTCACTATGCAGAGAACATTCTAAGGAAATTTGGACAATATGATAGTTTACCTGTGAAAATACCTTTAGATTGTCAGGTACACCTTAAGAAAAACAAAGGTGAGATGATATCTCAAAAGGAATACTCAAGTATTATAGGTTCAGTGTCATATTTAATGAACTGTACTAGACCTGACATTGCACTAGCAGTTGGAAAACTTAGTCAACACACACATAGACCAGGACATGAACACTGGCAGGCTTTGACTAGGTTGTTGAGGTACTTAAAAGGTACAATGAACTTTGGACTGTATTTTAAGGGGTATCCTACTGTCTTGGAAGGCTATAGTGATGCGAATTGGATATCTGATTCAAGAGATTCAGTGTTTACCAGTGGATATGTATTCACCCTTGGTGGTGGTGCGATTTCTTGGAAATCGGTTAAACAAACTTGTAGTACAAGTTCCACTATGAAAGCAGAATTTATAG
Source organism: Tasmannia lanceolata (assembly GCF_043159265.1). Classification (NCBI taxonomy): domain Eukaryota; kingdom Viridiplantae; phylum Streptophyta; class Magnoliopsida; order Canellales; family Winteraceae; genus Tasmannia; species Tasmannia lanceolata. The sequence goes on along the minus strand of NW_027518689.1, from coordinate 21,045,790 downwards.
CCTTAGCTCTAGTAGGAGCTGAAGCCGAATGGCTCAGGAATTTCTTGGCAGATGTGCCTTTATGGCGAAGGCCAGTTCACTCAGTGTCTTTACACTGTGACTGCCAAGCTGCTTTAGCTAAGGCCAAAAGTAAGACCTATAATGACAAAAGAAGGCATATTCGCCTAAGGCTTAATTTGGCAAAGCAATATTTGAGTGAGGGAACAATTGCACTCGACTTTGTAAGGTCGGAGAGGAATTTGGTAGATCCTCTGACAAAACAATAGATAAATAAGGTGGTTTATGAAACATCGGTAGGAATGGGGTTAAAGCCCGTGGCTTAAACTATTAGTGATGGACACCCAACCTATGTGAAAGGAGATCCCCGGAATTAGGTTCAATGGGTACTAACAAGTCACCGGATGGTTTGTTAATATTATCACCCCTATTCTTAGATGCAAAATGATTGAAGATAGTGTTCACTGCAAATGAGGTAGGGTGAGTTGAAGACTCTTAATCAGTTCATTACCTATATTAGGTGGTATGTTACTTGCAGTACATACTTGATGACTGACCTAAGTGAATGTGGAGGTAAGGCCGCTTCTTATGAGAAGTTAACGGGTAATTCTCTAGAACATTCATGAGAACCAAGAGGGGAACAAGGCCAAAATGTTCCAATACTGTGATTGAATTACCAAGGAATTGATGATAGGGTGTGAGTAACAGGTTAGTCGGTTACACATACGAGGAAAGGTTGAAAGAGTCTAACTCTACCCGTACTCGGTAACGTAATCTGTTTATCCTAAATATCGGTTGAAATCCAAAAGACACTGGTATGAATCCACCCTATTTTTCTAATGTGCTCAGATACTTCCGTTTTTAAATTTCAACTGTATTTTGAATCTTGTGGGGGATTGTTAGAAATTTTTAAAAGATAAACGAGTTGAAAAGTCAAAGATACCTTTTCCTTTAGATTAAAAATTTGGAGGGAAGATTCAAATTAATGTTTCCCTCTCTTGTTTTAAAGTAAAAGATTTTTGTTTGAATGGGGATTTGAACCCAAGACCTTGGTGTGTGTGTTTGAAAAGGAAGCTCTCATTTACAAGTAAAAAACAAATAGTCCCACATTGCTTTGGAACAAAATTCTTCTCATCCATATAAGATGGAGAGTTGGAGAAAGGCTTGGGCCTTCAAGGGGCTTTAGAATTTGTTGGATCCTAGGCTTTTAGAAGAGAACAAATCCATGTTCAAAACACACTCGCCTCGCCGGGCCGTGGCCCGTGGTCCGAGGTCCAGGTTCGGGTACAATAAAGTATCTTTTTAGTGCCCAAAACGTTTTTTATTTTCCCATTAAAATCAAATCAATTTTTAATCCCCCCACATTTTTGTTATTAACACCCCTATTAAGTGTGTGAACCGTTTCATATCCAACAGTCATATTTGTGACTGTTGGGAGAGAAACGGTAGGCACTAATAATGGTGATTAATCATCATTCAACAGTCATTTTCTCATCTATAAAAAAAAGAGAACAACACCATTGGAGGACACAGCTTTTACAACGAATTGCTTCTGTTTTCTGCCATATTCTTCATCCGTTCCCTCTGTATCTGAGTACTATTCTAAGGTGGCTCTGGGTGGACCAGTTAGCGAGTGCACGTGGACTGGAGCCGTTTTGGCTATTTTACCTTGGAGCGTCGGTTCGCGGATCCCGTTGCACTGTAGGGGGCGAATACGATTCTTAAAGAGAGTGTCCATGTGGCACGACTCAACCTTTTTTCCTCAAATCTGATTTTATCAACGTTTTCAACAAAACAGATAAGTACAAATTCGTTTTTATTTCTTTAGAAATCTAAAACAGTGCTAATTTGGAGACAGAATAACCTATATCTTTTCTGGATTCAATCAAGCCATAAATCAGACCCTGTTGGACCAATCTGTTTTTACAACACATGAAGTTCCTATTTAAGGTACAATATTCCAAAGCAATACATTAGTCCATAAAGACTAATCAATTTGGGTTTGCTAGCATCAAAACAAGAAGGTAAAGGTGAATAGTTGAACCCATGGGAACCCTTGGGCTAACAGCTCGTCAGTGGCTCCCTTCTCCTTCATCATCTTGCCGATCTTTTATTTCATCTCTTTGATTTACTGTGGATGTGGGCATTATACGAGCTCAACTCTATACTGTAGCTAGGCTGTGATGGTCGGCCGAAGCTTGAAGCAGAGTCTAACCTGCTATTTGTGCCCTTCTAGAGGGCGGCTAGTAGTCCCAGTCACACTCTGAATCTTCCCTTCTTGGGGGCAGGTCTTCCTTCTTAGCCAGCCTTTTGACTAGGTCGGTTAGGTTCTAGACCTGTCTAGTGAGTGCATCAAACTACACTACTGTTGGTATGACCTCTTGTCACTAGATAGCTAAGGTGGAAGACTGGCAGTGGGGCGACCGTCAGTAGGCTGGTGGTGGTTGCTCGGGAGGTAGTAGAACGGCTCGAAGAATCGTACCTTGAAATAGATCTCGCCTCAGACTCGGAGTGTAAACCTTGGCAGGTGTTTCGGTTGCTCTTCCTCGGTGTCATGAAGCTCAGATCTTCTTTTCGTTCGCATGGACGACGTCAATTTGTTGCAGCTGAAATCAGAACTGGCCCTTAGAGGTGGTCTCGCCATGAGCTTGGCTCCTGTAGACGACCTACGACCTGTGAGCATAGAGAACACGTCAAGAAGGCCTGGATTTTTACTTCGACGGACCCTTCGATGCGTAAGTCTGACAAGGCAACAATATACGAACTGAGCTGGGCAAAGAAGAGAATTAGAATCCTGGGATGTGATATGAAGTGAGTACCTTGGAGTTTGGTCCTCCTTTTATAGAAATAAGATCTCCGATCAGTTTAGGAAACTTCATGTTCTTAGATTTTGTTGTGATTGGACAAGCTCCCAGAAAAATAAGTTTCCAAGTTTATCTCGTTGCCAACAAGATTGGCTTTTAGGGTTTCAACAAGGGTAGTGCAATGACCTTCTTTCCCTTAAAACGGATTTGAACATTGGCACCACATGTTTGGCTCCCATTGGTCATTGGATTTTACCCCTAAAAGTTGCTAACATTCCTAAGATTAGCATATATCATTAAAACCATTTTTTGCTTAAAAAAAGCAACAGATAACGGGTTTTATTCTATCCATGTGGGATAGTCTTATTTTAGGTTTTCTTATCAACGATTTCCCAATATTTTTGTGTACGAAAATAATCAAAGCTCTTACATTTAGCTAGGCCACGTTTGGCAACCATGAATTAATTTTGCATGGAATATTAGCTTACCCAACGGTGAAAAAGGGCTGGAGAGGGAGGAAGGACTTGAGAAGGATTGAATGAGGAGATGGTAGGAAAAGTATAAAGTACGGAAAATTTAAAAACTCCACTCAAAATACGATTTATTTGTGGAGATGATAAATTCACACCCCCATAAGAAAATTCACACCCCTTTTAACGTGAATTGACGTGTGGAGACCATGAGAAGCATTTCCACACAACGAGCCCCAGAGAAAGTAATAGGCTGGGAAACGAAGCTTCTAGGATGCTGACTACAAAAGTCTATTCACTTTACCCTCCTTTTTTACACTTTTTGACGTCAATTCATGTTACATGGGTGCCAATTTCCAACACAGGGAATGGATTTATCATCTTCCTTTATTTTAATTATTTTCCTATTTTTTAGCCGGTGGTCACCCCCTCATTAATGCCCTCTCAAATCTTTCCTTACCCATCTCTCATCACTTGATAAACAAATATTCCATGGAAACAAATTTCATGGTTGCTAAACATGGCCTTGTATGTTTTTTTGGGGTGTGTATGTGTGTTTTTTTTTCTTGGATTTTGGCTTTTCCAACCACTTAAATAAGATCACAGTTATAAATGGTGTCATGGTTAGAGGGTAAATTTTATAATTAAGTGGACTATAATTATAGTACGCTCCTCTCTCTCTCTCTCTCTCTCTTTCTGACTCTCTTACTTTATGACATAGGTATCCCCACCGCCCCAAATTTTTAGGCCGGGACTATTATCTCTTACTCTCTCTTGAAACGGGAAACCTGTTTCCTGGTTGCAAAAAATAGGAAAAGAGAGTTTCTTTACTTTACAATGGAACGAGAATTGTGTCCTTTGCGGTTAGAAACGGCCTCAAATTTCACGGGATCCTTCCACCACCTTTCTTTTTGCCAAAGACCAAAAAGAGGGTGTAATGGGCCTCGCATGCATATGCTGTCGATTTATAAGTTCATAACTGCCCTTATATACAAATAACCGATAAAAATTGAAGTACAAAGAACAGGAGAGTCTCGTGGTTTGTTCTAGTAGACACCCATGTTATGTACACCTGGTAAAAAGTGACCAGGAACCCTCGGTCCACCCTGGCCCGCCCGTAATTTATGGGTCCTCGTCACTAAATTAGTGACCCGTTGAAATTTGACCTGGCTTGTACGGGTCCCGTCAAAACTAGGCCGGGCCGAATGAACCCGCGGTTGCCCGTAAAGACCCAAATAATCGAGATTTTATATGGGGTAAGCTCTTATAGTCTCGTATTTTTCAGAAAGTACTGTACAGCCCACATCATAGGATGATCAAAACCGTTGATGTGATGGAACACAACGTAAATAGGTTGTGCCCCAAAAATCATTTCTATAGGATGATCCTAGCCCTCCGATCTATAGAGGTTTCCATAAATAATATTATGCAATTCCTCCATAGATCAGAGGGCTAGGATCATCCTATGGAAATGATTTTTTGGGCACAACCTATTTACGTTACGGTCCATGGATGGTTTGGATCATCCTATTATAGTGTGGGAATAAAAATAGCAAAAAAAAAAAAAAACCATCCTAGTGTGGGAATAAAAACAACAAAAAAAAAAAAAAAAAACACTGGATGACCTGCGGATCCACCCGGCCCGTACGGGTAGGGTCCGAGTTCACCAAATTGTGGCCCGTAAAATTCTGGGTCATTTATGACCCAGACAGTACCACCTGGACTAGTATGGGTTGGGTGAAACCCAGCCGGCCCACCCGTTTGCAAGGTCTAATGTTATGTCTCTACAGCTGCCACTATGTATACAGGCATGTTTGACTCAATTTTGATTTGAAGCGTCAGAGGACCCACCGTGGTGAAAGTATCGAATCAGAGTTCTTCGATCAATTTGGCACAATTCGGCATCGGATGGACTCGTTTGTTCAATCACATTCTGGCAATCAAGATCATCCTATAAGTGGACCCAACGTTGTAATCACAACCACCAAATTAAAATATAAAAAAACCCATAGGACGCGTTTGGCTACCATGAATTGTTTTTTCATGATAAATCAGGGTTTCCAAGTGGAGATAGGGGGAAAGTGGCTAAAAATAAGGAAAGAAAATACAGGGAACTACTGTCTCCGGTGATGAGCAGTAGCAAAAAATCAGGAAACTATGATTGGATTTTGGGTACTTTTATTGTTTCTGGATCTTTAGCCACTTATACCACTTGGAGACACTAGTTTCAAGTATTTTGTTTCCTGATTTTTAGCCACATCACCCTTATCACCACTTGTAGGCACAGATTCATCATGAAAAACAATTCTTGATAGCCAAAAGTACCCTTACCTTTTTGGCCCTCTTTTGATGGTAGGATTTTATGAAAAAATGTGGAAAGGAATAATATTTCTAAATTTTGTACTTTTTTTAACCATGAAAAATGAAGTTAACATGAACTAACCATATTCAAATTTTAATTAGAGGGACCTTCAGTCTGGGATGTTATTCCTCTAAAATAACCATAATTATATCATTTCCCTCCAAATCGTAATAAGAAAAAAATTCTCAAAGATTTTTTTCACCAGAAATTTTTTTCTTACAATTTAAACAGGGCCTTATTGAATCCCCGTTTCAATCAAATAATCTTTCCCAAACCCTAAAATCCCTCTTTGATTCTTCCAAGAATAGCTATTAAAACCTTTCCTCTCTTATAAAACCACATGATTATGCAAGCTCAAATCCTTGCTTTCAATGTGTTTGATGTTTGATCCAACTGTTAGAGTGTATGCCCTAAAAGCCAATAATTCTTCTATTGAATATTAAATTATAAATAGAATTCATGACATCTAATAGGAAAATATAAAAGGCATGTGTGGTTTGCTTACTTAACACGTGCTTGTCCTTAGATCGTAGGGAAATCCTGCCCATGGATTCACAGTTCCTAAGGAGCTAGGAGATATGATATTCCAGCTCTTTGCAGACCTAACTTGTTCTTGGTTGGGGTTGAAACTAGACAACTCTACATGTACACAACCAGCATCTGCCCTTTCTCCATACATGAATTCGGGTGGCTTATTACAGCCATTGGAATAGTGGATCCCAAGTAGGCACAATGAGTGCAGTGAATGATTCACACGCTGAACGAGATTAGACTAGAATAGCTTGTCAACAAGTAATAAGGATAAAGCTATTCTATCTAGACATGACCCTTTATATGTCCTTATACCTGAGTGGTCATATTGGTCTGTGGGCACGCCTTATGGTTTGGGGCTACCTCTTAGTGGTTCACGATTGGGATCATTTATGCGTAGTACTGGGTCATAGGATAACCTACGATATCAATAAGGATGCCCCTCCTTAGTGAAGAAAGTTACAGTTTGTCACAGCAAGGGCCTTCTAAAATATATGGCTAGGTTCTTTTGATAAATGGTTTATCAAAATGTTTTGATACATGGCCGTGTCTCTCTCTCTCTCTCTCTCTCTCTCTATTTCATTAAAGACAATTCATTTATTGGAGGAGTAGGTTTCAAAAACAAAATAAATTAAAATTTTGAGTTTAAATCTACTAGGAGGATTGAAGGAAAGCAGGATTTCAAGATTTAATGGGATTTGAAGTATAATGAGTTCTTTGAACTTTATTGGAATGGGATGATTGTTAGCAGTCAAAGTTAAGCTTATCTTAGATAAGTGATAATAGTTTATTTTAGTTTTTGAATGGGTGTTATTTGAATATATAGAGTGCATATGATCTGAATCCAGTGTTTGAAGCGGTTGATTTCAATGTATTAATGGTTACAAATTCTCTTTCATTTAATTCGGAGCAGATATGTTGAGTTGTATGCAATAAATGGATCTAGTCCGACTTTAGATGCTAAAGTGTCAACCTGTGATTAAGAATTATAGTATTTAGGATAGATTTAGATAATTGGTTATGTGCTTGTAATTCATAATTTCAGTATTTAGGATATATTTAGACAATTTGTTATGTATGACTGCAGATTTAGCGTAAGATGATAGAGATATTTATTGTGATTATAATGTTTAGGGTAAGTTCAAATCTTGGATTCAATCAAATAACCCAATCTTAACTGGTTTCACTTACCCAACTTAATGATCAAGAGGTTGAACTGAACTGAAAATGCGGCAATACAAGTATATATTCAGATTAACAAAGTAAAAAATCTAAATTTAGGAGAATAAGAGAGCAATTTGAGGTATTCACTGGTAGTTCTAAAGAAGAAGACGGAAGATTTTACCACCACCATTCCTAATCTATCGTTGTCCAACAAGAAGGCAGAAGGTTTTACTACCACCATGACAAGGATTCATGGAGAAGTGAAGAAGAATCTTAAAGAAAGTACCGAGATGTACAAGCAAGTGACCAATACTCATCTCCGAACAAAAATCTTCAATGAAGGTGATATTTTGTTAGAGTTAGTGCCCTAAAAGCCAGTACATTGTGTATATCTTGTCACATTGATATTAATAAAGGTTTAATTTCATGACATATAATGGGTAATATATGATTGAATATGTGTGATGTGCTTGTTATTCGTCACATATTCGTCCTTAGGTAGCAAAATAAGAATACCATGCTCAAGGATTCATAGATCCTATGGAGCAGGAACATATGGTATCCTGGTTCTTTTCCGACCTTAAAGGTTCCTTGTTGGGGTTGAGATTGGACATCTACTCCTGTACACAACCAGCACCAGTCTTGCCTACATGCACGTGTCGTGAAGTGGCTTATCTCAGTCACTTGGGTAGTAGACCCTAAGCAAGAAGAGTGGATGCGACAATATGGATTGCACACTGAACATGATCACACTAGAATAGCCTTTGGACAGGAGTTTGTAAGGCTATTCTACCAGACAGGACCCTTTACATGTCCTTAGACCTGATGGGTCATATTGGATTGTGGGCCCGACCTAGATTCTTGGTCTATCTAACCATGGTCCTTCTATGGGTCATCAGAAGGAAGTACTGGAGTCTTGGACAAAGTTGTAGGCTTGACATGGAATTCTTTGCCCCTATTTAAGGGGATATCATCTACAGTTTCGGTCAGAGTAGTAGGCCAGTAAAATAGCTTGGCCAAGCGGGTTTGATAAATGGTTTATCAAATATTTTGTTAAAACATGTTTTTAAAAAGATTCTACAAATGCATTTGCGGGCCCTAACTGCTTGACAGGAAGGTATGCCGCAAGTGGGCCCAGGGGTAGTAGTTGTCCACCCCTTGTAGGACCCAACTCAGTAGATGAAGAAAAGAGACAGGACTTGCACATATTAGATGTGATTAGGGGTATGATGATTTGACGGTCATCTTCAGGGTTATGTCTTGATGGATACCACTAATCCAATGCGATTGTAGTTGTTAACTACGAGCAAGATCGCAGTGGGGCCCATCATTGGGTTCTGCAGGATCGACCGTCAGATCCCTGCAACGATCCCACTCACAACTCGAACGACCCATTTATATCCTTTGGATAAAGGTCCCGCATTTACTAGCTTGCACGAAAGGACTAGATTCGTCGCATTTGATGCGAGGAAAAAGATTTATGTAGTTCCTTTGATGTATGCACACCGTATGACGCATTTGGAATACCCAAAGAGTTAATTGTTAACTTAGGGTTATTTTAAAAATTATATAATATTATAGATGGAGCTTTTATCCCATTGGATAGGAAGAAATAAGTTTATTTAATTAGAAAAATTAAATAACAACCTTATATCATCATTTTACTAAAACAGTCATATATCTCTCATCTCTTGGCCAAAATGAGTGTGTAAGTACTCGTTCCAAGAATTTTGAAATATCTACAACATTATAGTTTATAATTTTTTCTAATTCGGCCATTTAGTAGCCCAAAAATGGAGTCGAAAATTTGCCAGCAGCTTTGTAGCTGGAAAGTGGAAAGTGAGAGATTGTAGGAGATTTTTTAGGAATTGGTTTTCATCAAATAAAGCATCCCACATGCAAAAATGCCCAACTTGGATATGGGGCACATTTTCTACTTATTTATATTTTTAAAATATTCTCCACCTTATTTGTTTTCAATTTGTAAAAGTAAAGTTAGTTAGTCTTTCTATTTTCAAGGGATTTTGTGAGAAACTCTTGGAAAGCTTTAAAGGAGGAAAACAAATCTATATAAACATATATGAGAAGGTTTTCTACATATTTTTTGCTGGGAAAAACGTTCTCCCCTCCTTGGATGAACGTCCAAAATTTCTCCTCTCTTCTAGTTCGTTGCTTTAGAAATCAAAGCTCCATCAAAGTAAAATTTGATTTCCCATCCAAGGGTGTTGATATGATCAGCCTATATGATTGAACAAGGGTTGTTCAATTTTCCTTTGTGCAATTCGAAATAATCTATCAGTTCAACTTGCGAGTCCGCGACGATCGGATCATTCGTGGCTGTTCGAGGAGTAGATCAAGCAGAGACTGATATTACGGTCAGTCACAAAGGTATTTTATGTCTTATATTTTTATTTGAATCACCATCATATCATCTAGACCCTACGATCCTGGGTTAAAGGGCGAAATCAACGAGAAATTTTTTGTTCTCCGCAATTTCTAGTTCCGCTACGTGTAGCGATTTCGCCAGGTGGTGATAAACCATCCAACAATCTTGTATGGGTTTATTTGAAGAAAGAATGATTCCCTCCGATTCCTATAACAAGCTCAAGGAGAAGAAGACTGGTCATATTGAATTCTCAAGAAAATCAACGACAATGCATACAAAATTGAACTTCCTCCAAATACCAACACTCACCCAACTTTCAATGTTTAAGGCTAGACAACATATCATGGAGAGTTGATGTAAACTCATGGGCATGTTTTTTCTCACCCGGAGATGATGATGTAGTGCTAACATGGCAGCCATGCCACACCTAGGTGGCTTGGGCGGAGTGTCAAAAGTGCATTCTCTACATAATGCAACATCTAGATTTTGAAGTTGAATATTAGAATTCTACATGACAGAATCTCAAAAAGTGGTAAACTAGAAAGTTGTGGATCTTTTTATGATCTTTCCAACGAGTATAGTCACACATAAATAGGACAAGCGGTTGGGGAGTTATGACTATTTTAGTTGAATGTATTTGTAGGTTCCGAAGCTAGTCAAGTTTTGTGGGTTCTAAAGCAAATTATGATATGTAGTTCCCTAAACTAGTTAGTGAAGGAGCTTGAAAGAATTTTGTCTTGGAGTATTTCATTTAAAAGGTATAGAAACTATATGTATAAGGGGATTTTGGATTTTGATAAACTTATATAATTGATGATATATCAGTTGGGTTGAGCATTGCTCTCATTTCTCTTCTTCTCTTAGTTGTGTTCTTGTGCTATTATATCTTCTTCTTCTCTCTTAAGAACCTGCATTAGAGTGTGGTTAAGGGATTGAAGCAGCTGCGTACCTTGGCTGGGGTTCCCTTTTATGGAGTCTAGGCTAGAGGCAGTTTAGGGAATTTGCCTTTCGTGGAGCCTAATGATTCGGTGCCTTGGCTTATGGATCAGTTTCCACCTTTATCATCAGCGCCAATGAGGTTGCTAATTTGAATGGTGGTTACAAACGTTGGTGCTCGGGGAGGAGGTGAAATGACCCCAATGCCCTTGCTTGCCGTTGGAATTATCCAAGGTCTTCAGTGAGCTTAGCTCCACATGGCGACGTCCTATCAATTTTCCACCTAAGAGAAGTCAACACCTAAACCATGGACATAGAGAGAGAAAGGAATCTTCGAAGTAAACAAATATTTGTTCTGTTATATACAAATTTGACATAATTTTTCACTTTATTCGTTAATTGTCCTGTGAGAAATTCAAAAAGTTATTTAAAAAGATATGCATTTAATCATCATTCTACATTTTTTTGTTGCTGTGGGACCCGATCCCGCGAGAGGGGTGGGGCGCGAGCCGCCACGCCTTCTCTTGGTCTCTCGTACCCACGCGATTGGCGTGTGCATTTTTAATATTGACTTTAATTCATCTTTTATGTGAACTTGGGATCACTGAGGCAATCCGAATTCCACACAAAAGAGACTGACAGAGTCGCCACCTAGATGTGGGATCTAGGACCTATAATTAACCAGAAATCTAGACTCGCTACCTGGTTACAAGAATGAAAGGTATGGGGATTTATCCACCACATGCACCATTCCTGTCCGATAATCGGTCTTCGATTCCAAAAGCTAACTCTTTTAGATTTATTTTAAATGGCTCATTCAACTCTATGTTAATGTGCTAACTACGGGACATGCATCCTATGATCTAATTTCAATATGAATCCTAAATGTGTATCTTGATTTCTTTATTTGTCTGGATTCAATCTAAGTGACAGTTCTCCTAAAATTCTAATTTCATGGAAAATCCTAAGTGATTTGATTAAGCATTTACAAGAAAATTAATATACAAAACACCACAATTTGTTGTGGTGCCGACTCGCGGTTGGTATGCCATCAGATATCCAAGCTGCCTACGTACCCAAGCCTAACTGGGATCAGAGTCGACGTAGTTCGGTGCACCTAAGCTAAGCTACTTATGCCTAACTCAACTAAGACACCGACCTAGACGGGATTGATTGTTTCAACAGTTTTAGGAGAAGTTATTTAATTCAAGTTGAGGATTTTATTATCTTAGGATTTCATTTAAGATGATAAATGATTCTTATCTAAATGCAAGTTGTTCCTTAGACTAATGCAGGTTAGCCTACATCCTAGTTTACTAGGCTTGTCCTAGGGAAAGATTGGGTGACTAGTGTAACTAGACCTATGGCACGGTTGCTATCCATAGCAAGCGTCCGTGATGAGGCTGAACTCCTAACTCTAGGACTCCCTAAAACCTAGAACACGTGACGTGAGTGTTCCTAAGGGGCTCTAAAGGATCCTACGATGGGAGACCGCAATCCAACGGTTCCAAAGACATGGATTAAATCAATTCAGTTTGTTGAAATGAAAGATTTTCAGTTCTTTAAAAGGTTTCTGATTCCTAATATCTAAGGAATACCAAAGGCTCTAAGGCTTGATAAAATTCATGCTTAGATCGCATTCATGAAAGGGAATCGTGCGCTCTTACCTCGCACAATTTAACATCTAAGTTATAGTACGTTATTGCCTGGCATGTTTCTCAGGATTTCCGTGGACAGTAGACTTCGGAGCCAATATCGTACTATAATTTACATGCTCAAATTGTCAAGAATTGATCACAATTAGTATACGATTATGAATGTGATTTCAGTCATTAAACTATCACAGCATCAGGATTTTACAAACGAAATCAGTGATTCCTAAGGTTTCTATTTTGATAATTTAATGATTGAATATGTGATGGAATATTATGATCATCTGGAAAATTTTAAAACAATTTGATTTTAATTCGATTTACTTAAGGATTTTAAAAGGTTTCAATTCAGATTGTAGATTTACACATCAACATATAGCAAATCTTTTCAGAACAAAATAAAATTTTTACAGTAACTTCTCCTTAATTAGATAAGATTACTATAAAAATTTCATAGATTTTAAATGTGTTTTGCTATTAGTTTTTCAATGTTGAAAGTTTCTGTTCAGATTGTAAATTAACACAGTAACGTATAGCAAATAAATTCAAAACAATATGACATTTCTACAGTAACTTTATTACAATCAGAAAGGATTACTGTAAAAGTTTCATAAATTTTAAGAATGATTTACTATTAATTTACGATTTTACAAATATCTATCCAGATTATGAATTAACAAAGAAACACATAGTAAATCAAATCCAAATCAGTTTAAACTTTATGAAAACATGTAATTCCAGTAATAATTATCAAAAAAATATTTTCAGAAGTTTTCATTGCAATTTACTATTTTTCTCAGATTTAATACAGCATGCATGATTTGACATAAAAAATCATAAACAAATATCCAACAGCAACCAAAAATCTTGAAAAATTCACAGGAGATTTGATTAGATTTAATTTGCTTCTCATCCAAATTTCACTTTTGAAAACCTTATAGATTTTTCGAAAATTGGTTTTTTCCAAAAAATACCCCTAGAGTTAAATGAATTTGTAAACCCTTTAAATCAAATCAAGAATTCATCAAAAAATTCGTACTAATTCAAAATCTTAAAATTATATTATGTTTAAATTTTCATTGATTTTGGATCTATTTTGACATCTTTTTAAATTCAATCTTTAGAATTTTACCCCTTTGAGGGTAAAGTTCAAAAGGTCAAATCGCGGTCAAAACGAAGTCAAAATTCTTCGAAATTCCAGATTTCTACACTTTTTAATGTGCAAAACACTCAGAGATTGAAAAATTCAAAAATTTGTAAAGGTTTGTTATAATTGCTTTGTAAATTGGATTTTAAACCCTTTTCTTTCCGAAAATTCAATTTTAATATAAAAAATAGATTTTCCAAGAAAAATTTCAGATTATGAAATAACTTAAACTTGATCTAATCTCCTTAAAATTTCACATTCAAATTCTTTAATATTCATGACTTTAAAAAAAAAATCACAAATTCAATCCTAGCATGCTTCTAGTTTAAGATATATGAAAGAGGGTTTTGGAATACCAACCTTGCTAGCTCTCATTGTCTCTAGGGTAAGTAATCCTCGGATATACGCTTTGTCTTACCCTTTCAATTAGCAAAGAAAACCCCCAAAGAATATCTCCAATATGTTGATTATGTCGAAGAAATATGAGAATTCTTTTTGAAGAACCAAGTAGAAGAGATGAACACCAAAAGAATGGAACAAAATTCCAAGCAAGGAGCAAGAGAGATGGATGAATTTTCAGATCTTCCCCTAGGGTTAGATGAAGTTTCAAGAAGAAGGCCAAAGGTTGTGTGTGCTTGTCTTTATAGAAAAGATTAGGGTTGAGAGAAAATTAGTAGTTTCAAATGTGAGAGCTTCTTTCTTTAGCATGTTTCCAATTTGTGCTTCTTGCTTCATTTCTTTCTTGTTTCCAAATTTAATTAGATTCTAATCTTAATTTCTTGTCAAATAAGACATGCTAAATTACACAATATAGATCCTTCAAGATTAATCTAGAAGCCTTCTCACATAGGAAACTAGCTTTTATGAATGATTTTCGTCCAAAGATGGCTGTCCACGTTTGAGCTCATTTTCGACTTATTTAGGGGCTGATTCAAAAAAAGTGATAAACTAGAAAGTTGTAAATATTTTCGAGACGTTCGAAACAAGTATAATTACAAATTTTTTGAATGAGAAGGTAAAAAGTTATGGCAATTTTACTAACCTGACTTTACTAGCCCTTTCTAATTATAACTCTTCTTTTCTTTATTATTTTTTTTAAAGCAAATATGATGTCACCAACCACCTCATCCCATGTTGGACGTTTTTGCATGTGGCCTCCCCATGTGGGGCAACCCACATGGGTGGGTCCACATGGACCCCCACCTCATGGGCTTTAGCCCAATGGGCCATATGACATGTATTTCGGGTTTTTTTTCAATGAAAATTCAATAAAATCCTTTAAATTCAAATTTTTTCATTGATGAACTCAACCCATATGACATTCATGGTGTACCCTCGACATATGGTCGAACCATCTCCTTTAGAAAAATAATTTTTCGGACCAAAATACCCTTATTCGATCAAAACACCCAAAAGCGACCAAAATGACCTTAAATTGGATTGCCCCCAAAGGGAAAAGTTAAAAATAGAAAGTCTTCATGGTCAAACCTAAAAAAATAGAAAGTTTTTAAGTTTGCTTCTTTTGGTGGGCAATATCAAACATGATCATTTGGCACCCCCTGAAAATATCTAAAATGCCCTTCGCACATAAAATTTGCAAGTTAAGTAAAACCCCTGAGAAATTCTAAATGTAGCAGGTTTTCCAAAATTCATGAAATCATCTATAATCTCTCAGACACATTTCGATAATCAAAAGAATAACAAAGGAAAAGACCAAAATACCCATGAAGTGCAAAAATGGGCAAAAATGAGGGAAACCCTGGAAATTCTAAAAATAGCAGGTTTTTTCACTTGCTTGAAAACTTGAACTTTCATTTTCCAGATACCATTGGAACACCCTAGAAACCTTTAGGATTGCGAATCAACTTCCAAACACCTAAAATGAGATGAAATCTACCCTAAAATGCATTGATGCCTAATCTATTGCGGAATATAGACTCGAGACTTGACAAACTACCGAATCTTTTGCTTTTTAAACCGTAGCAAAATGGGGGTGTCTACAGTTGCTCATAATTTTTAAAAATAATATCTAAACACTATTATGACACCCCGTGAGATGCACGGGGCAACCAAAAAAGTAAATGATTCATAATCAAAAGCGTTAAAAATGAAAAGAAAATACAAGAAATAAATGATTTATAAAAGATGTGTCAATAACCAACTCAGTAATTGTTAGAATATATGAGATCCAACGGTTGGATTAGGTTAAGATCTCACTGTTGGATCATCTTGGAGATAGATTGGGCAAGTTGATTAAAAGGGGCAACTACATAGATTAGGCAAGTGGATTAGAAGAGGTAACCTAGAGATATTAGGATACTAGATTAGATTAGAATTATCTGTTTCCATAATTATTTGAATCCCATGCTATGTTTATCTTTTGAGTGTTCAATTTAAGCACTCATTAGACTCATTGTAATCATTTCAAGATTAATAGAAACCCCAAATTTTACAGTAATGTTTTAAGGTCAAACCTAGGCCTTCTCAACCAAAGTGATCGAAGGAATCGGTAAGCCCAATGGTTCCCACCCTTAGCATTTCCTTCTTGTTTTGATGATTCTAGGCACAAGTGATTTTAGTTCACTAATGTGTTTGAGTGTCTTTAGTTGTAGATCTCATTAGTATGCAATAAAAAAGCTTAGATCAAGCCCAAGGAGCTTAACTAGACCATACGTGAAGTGCCAAAGTCAATGGAGATCCAAGGAGCATTGAAGACTTGAAGTTATGAAATCAAGTGTAAATTTAGGATTTTTCAAGTCTTTAATAGATTGCAAAGATCGAACCTTATTTAGGGTTTATTGACGCATAAATAAGTCATTAATAAGCTCCCATATAATACAAAAGAGTAAGGTAAAATTAGTAGACTATAGTTCCCCAAGGTAAGCAAAAGAGAAGCACTAAACTAGAACATACTTGGTTGACCATTAACCTTAATCCTAGAAAAATTAGTCTAATTTTTTTAAAAATATTTTCGAAAATATTTTTAACAGATAGATCTCGTTCTTATCGTAGAGCACAAGAATATCGAAATCCGATAAGAAACGAATGAGATATGAATTTTATAAGTTAACTGTGATGTAAGCCCAAGGGTTCCCATGGGTTAATCATTCACCTTACCTTCTTGTTTTGATGATTAGAAAACTCAAATTGATTAGCATTTATGGACTAATATGTTGCTTTGAGGTGTTGTGTTTTACACAGGAATTTCATGTTATAATCGCCATTACACAACTCTTCTGAACACATGGCTTGTGGATCAAGGATCAAAGAAACCAAGAGCTTGCACCTACACTGAAGACATCACCATTTGGAGATGATCTAGTCAAGAAGCTCGAGATGAAGATCCCACAAGTTCCCCTAGCAAGTGTCAAGAAAGAACTTGAAATTGAACATGCCATGGTGACACCTCATGTACCTTTCAACATGTATTGAAGATTGAAGGAGAAGTCACAAGAGCCGAATCAAGTTCAAGATGTTCACTCAAGCCGAAGAAGTCCAAGGAAGTGCAAATGAGCGAATACATTCCAAGAAGACTCAACGGTATCATTTTAGAATGTATTTAGAGTCCTATTGATATTTTATAAATTGCACTTTCAAAGATTTTCAAATGGTTTTCATACTTAAGTTTTTACATCTTTGAAAACCATACACACACCCAAAAATGTCTTTGAAAACCTACGACTAAAGCCCAAAGCCCCTGAATTTTAAAGTTAAAATAGAATTTCACACAGGGCCGGTCGATCGGGCTATGCCGGGCGACCGCGGGATGGTTCCTGGAATTCCAGGACATCTCGAAATTTATCGGGCCGATCGACCGGCCAATCCGGTCGACCGCGGATTTGTTTTTTGGAAACCCAGAAAACATCCAAGTTGGCCTTGGCAGACGACCGTGATGGTCCAGTCGACCGCGATAGTATTTTTGAGCCAAATTTTATTCAAAACAGATTGCCCTGGCCGGGAAAAAGCCATAGGGCCAGTCGACCGCGCCGGTATGAAATTTGAAATTAAAAAGGAGAGCCCAATAAGGGCGGGCGACCGCCGGGGCTTGAAAAACTAGCCGTTGGGGCTTGCACATGTTGACTTTTTCAACCTTGTTTTTTACAGTTTTACCCAAAAAACGGTCATATTTCCTTGTGGGCTATATATATATATATATATATATATATATATATATATACTATCAAAACCTTTCTAAACAACATTTTGCAAGATTAAATCCTATCTCTTTGAGCTTAGACTCTTCCATCAAAGGTTGAAACCTTTTTGAACTTGCATTTGCATATTTTATCAAGAGGATCTCCATTAGGCTTACATTTGTATCTATTCCTTGGAGAGTTTGAGAGCATGATTATTTGTAATCCGCCTATCTAGAGGCAAGAGAGTTTCTTTTCTTTTATTTCTTCATTGTTCTTGAGGGTCTTCGATTCGGCCCGTTAACAAAGGTGAATCGTTGTAAGAGGGTGTGACCCCTCGGCAAGGCTTTATGCAGAAAATGATTTGTTCCCTTTGGAGATTGAAGGAGTGGTTTGTACGGCTTGGAGGTTTGCCATTAAAGAACCTCAACTTTAGTGGAGTACCCAAGGAGATAAACTTGGGAGAGTAGAGTAGGTCTTGTGATAGACTGAACCACTATAAAATCTTATGTTCCTTGTGGATGCTTTCTTTTCTCCTCTCCTTGCACTTGTGGTGATTGGTAATCTCTACCCTTTATTTGTTTTTATGTTTATTGTTTATTGAACAAGGGTTAGAGCATATAAGCATAAAGTCATATATAAACCCTAGCTTTCATTATATTGATTATTTGAACAAGGGTTTGACTAATCAATGCTTAACTAGAAAATCTATTTTAATAATCTAACTAATTAAGCCCAAAATTTTTAATTGACCAATTCAGCCCCCTCTTGGGTTGTCATACTTGTATTTCATTTAGTATCAGAGCTTAGGCTCTTAAAGAGATTTTTAAATTCAAAAATCTACAAGGGAGATCCGTGACAATCCAAATGGATTTTGAGTTAGGCCAATCTGAAATAAGGGTGTGACAACCTAAGAGGGGGGTGAATTGGTCAATTAAAAATTTTGGGCTTAATTAAATGGGTTATTAAAATTAATTTACTAATTAAGCACTTATTAATTCAACACTTGTGCAAATATTCAAGATAATAAAATTTAGGGTTTAGATATTACTTTAAGCTTGTTTGTCCTAACCCTTGTTTTAATAAAGTATAAATACAAGAAGGGGTAGAGTTTACCAATCACCACAAAGTGCGAAGAAGAGGAGGAGAGAAAGCATCCACAAGGCACAAGATTTATAGTGGTTCGGTCTATCACAAGACCTACTCTACTCTTCCAAGTTTACCTCCTTGTGGCGCTCCACTAAAACAATGAGATTCTTCAAAGGGTGAATCTCGAAGCCGTACACCCAACTCTTCCAACTCCAAAGGAAACAAATCTTTTTTCGCACGAAGCCTTGATGGGGGATCACCCTCTTACAATGTCTTCACCTTTCTTAACGGGCTGAAGAGGAGACCCTCACAATGTCTTCACCTTTATTGTCGGGCCGAAGAGGAGACCCTCAAATCCAATGAAGAAAATAAATGAAAAACTCTCAATGCCTCTTTAGATAGGCGGATTACAAACTTGATAGCTCACAAACACTCCAAGGAAGATAAAATGTAAGCCTATGGAGTTTCTCTTGATAGAATGTAAAAATCAAGTTCAAAGAGGTTTAACTTTTGATAAGAAAGTTTTTGCTCAAGGAAAATAGGATTTGATCTTTGTAAATTGTTCAAAAGCCTGTAGAGATAGGTTTTAATCATGTATATTTAGCGTATTTGAAAATATGACCGTTTGGGTAAAACTGTAAATAACTGGCTTGAAAAAGTCAAGTAGAAAACACCCCAACGGCTGGTTTGCTCGACTGCAGCGGTCGACCGAGCCATCGCGGTTGCCTGCCCCTATGGGGTGCCATTTTATATTTTCAATTTTCTTACCGTCGCGGTCGATTGGCCCCATGGCAGTCGCCCGGCAAGGCTAACCGATTTGCTCAAAAATTCGGCTCAAAAACCTATCCGCGGTCGACCGACCTACGGCGGTCGCCAGCCCAACCCATGACGGATTGTTCTGTTTGAAACAGACACATATCCATGGTCGCCTGGCTTGACCCGGTCGACCGGCCCGATAATTTTTGAGATGTCCTAGAATTCCAGGTACAATCCCGCGGTCGCCCGGAATAGCCCGGTCGACCGGCCCTGTGTAAAATTCTATTTTTAACTTTAAAGTTCAGGGGCTTTGGGGCCATGGTCTTTGGGCTTAAGTCTTAGGTTTTCAAACACATTTTTGGGTGTGTGTATGATTTTTAAAGATGTAAAAAAAAAAAATTAAGTATGAAAACCATTTGAAAACCTATTGAAAGTGCAATTTTACATAAAATTAAGAGGACTCTAAACACATTCTAAAAATGATATAGTTGAGTCTTCTTGGAATGTATTTGCTCCTTTGCACTTCCTTGGACTTCTTTGGCTTGAGTGAACATCTTCAACTTGATATAGCTCATGTGACTTCTCCTCCAATCTTCAATGCCTGTTGAATGGTACATAAGGTGTCACTATGGCATGTTCAACTCCAAGCTCCTTCTTGACACTTGCCTAGGGAACTTGTGGAATCTTCATGTTAAACTTTTTGACTTGAACATCTTCAAATGAAGATGTCTCCAATGTAGGTGTACGCTCTTGGTTCCTTTGCTCCTTGATCCACAAGAAATGTGTTGTGAAGAGTTGTGTAATGGCGATTATGGGATGAAATTTCTGTATACAACACGACACCTCAAAGCAACACATCAGTTCATAAATGTTAATCAATTTAGTTTGCTAGCATCAAAACGAGAAGGTAAGGTGAATGATTAACCCATGGGAACCCTTGGGCTTACATTCTCCCCCTTTTTGATGATGGCAAACAAATTGATTAGGGAGGTAGGAGAAATCAACTAAGTAGATGAATAAGCATGATATGATATAAACAATAGAGCATAGATCCCCCTCACTATATGCACAAGTTTAAAATGATTGTAAAGCATATGGTGCATACACAACTGGACTACCTAATCAATTCCCAAAAACTCTCCCCCTTTTGACAACAGCAAAAAGGTGGGGATATGCAAGTGAAAGTGCAAGTGGGGTGTGAAGATGAATGATAGCTTATATATATTGTATATGATATGACATTCAAGCTCATATGATGCTTATCAAAATAGAAAATAAAAGTGAAATGCAATGATAAGCCTAATCAAACATAGACATATGAAATGACAGTGTAAAACACTTCTATGTTTGGGAATGGGTATAGATGAAGAATATATACTGCACATTACTTGAATCAACTAATGATATGCTATTTTAGCTCATATAATGCTTATCATAACGATTTGCAAGGAAAAAAATCAAGTACAGTGCATGATAAGCAGTTTTTTTTATTTTGATCTAAGATTTTGCAAGTTTAGCACAAGTATGGGGGCAGTAAACCATGTGAGCACGTCACAATGGTCTATATAAACATGAATGTATAACCGTTTGGCTCTCCTCCTATATGTTTGTCATTGGCCCTAGGTGAAACCTATGTGATAGGGCATGACAGGACATGACACTATGATAGAAAAGGTGAATGATTTTAACACTTGGGCTCCATTAGCAACTTTTTAATCATGTAAATATCTACCTAAGTAAGGATATGCTCAGATTGACACAACCATTTAGGTTCACAAGTTGCTTCAAGAAGGGGTTCTCTAGACAGTGAGTAGACGAGTCTCTTCCAGAGCATGTATATACTCTGAACTGTGATATAACTTTTGGAGATCACTTGTTGCTTGCCCTTAGAGATTTACATATGTAAAAATGTAAGCTCCCCCTGAGTATGTGCATCCAAATATAAATTTGAATATCAAGCACATAAGCCCTTGATTTGAAATCACTTTAACCATTCAAAATTTTGCTCCATTCAAATGATAATCACAGATTGAATTGGAATGGATGATTATTAGACAAAGGATATGATCTTGAAGAAAATAGTCTAATAAACATATGGATACAGAAATCAAACCAATGAGGTACATATCCATGGCAACAAAGGAACATGTATATATATGATAGAACAAGATGGAGCTTTTATATACATGAACCAATGATGGAAGATTGATACCATATTTCAATTTAATATATCTTGAAATGATAAAAGTGGTATTTGAAAATCTCTCCAAGAAAGTATAATTGAACTTTGCATTCTTCTATCCGGAACTCTTCTACTGATAAATGTTTAGAAGAGCTTAGATCAATGCTTGACCCTTTCTTCCATGTAAGGGAGCATCTTTTGACAAATCTTTCTATATTGAGAGATTGTGTACTTGTTTTTAAATCCTTCTTCAACATCAAAAGGTTATCTTTGAGAGGATTTAGGATATGTACATGTCAGCCTATAGTTATGCACCATCCAGTTACTTAGTCACTGTTCATTCTTCACTGTGGAAAGAATGTCGAGTAGGACAGAGGAAAGTCGTGTACATCTACTATCTTATTATACCTGGCATGATGGAGGAAGACAAGTACCTTAGACAAGCTGTGAAGGAATTGGTCTTTTCTTCTACAGACAAGTCTGTTGATGAGCAAATCGAAGTGCTTTAAACCATCAGCACTCCCTCTAAGTATTTGTTATAGCCTTTGATAAAGTCAATAATGTAAGGCATGACAATATAGAGTGGCTAAAGATATGAATGTTAATGTATAGCCACAAGATCTTATCATGATGAAGGATATTTTTATCTTCAAAAGCACATGATAAGAAACAACTTCATAGGCAAAGATATGATCAATTTAAGCCTATCCTATGAAGGAGAGTTCTAGAGAGTTTTAAGACTCTAGAACATGATACTTATCATTGAAAATGATGAAATCATAAGAGTACATCCAAGATAAGTATAAAGCCTAAGATGATTTGACACTAATGCTCAGGCTAAGGGTACTTGCCATACATGAGAGATAATCTAAAACAAGAAGGCATAGGACAAGACCCAAACACCACACATATAAACAATAAAGCTCCATATGAGTGAACTTATCACATGTAGTAAGATACCCATATAAACCTACATATGATAAGATGGATAGGACATATATTACATATATAGCTCCCCCTTTGTTAGAGACTCATACAAGGTATGAATCCAAAGGGCTGTCCTAACCACAAGCACCAAGAGATTTTGGGGTGAATGATTGACAGACAACCCTTGGGCTACTAATCCATGATTGCTAGGAGTAATCAAGTAAGACCAAAAGAAATAACAGCCTAGTAGACCATGCTCCCCATAAATATGTGCATATAATATATAAGTATAACATACAAGGCACATATGGCTTATCATGGTTAAGATGTTGGCTAAAAGCCAAAGAAATTAGTGTTTTAATTAAAGGTGACTGTACACTCTCCATCTTATTAGGTAAGAGGACTAAGAGTACCATTTGAGTAGCTTTTAATTTTAAGTTTACCATCTTTACAATGTAGCTAATACCACACAAGGGGAATTAACTATAGATTATATACATAGGTCTATTTAACACAAATTTATAGGACTCAAACAAACAACAAGTAGACTATAAAGGATTATGTCTGAGAGAGACATCCATGGCTCATGCAAGTGATAATATATCACTTATGGGTAAACATAAGCAAGATATGGTATTTTAAGCCTCCACGGATAGTCTACTATATTTGGACGCAAGAATCATGGTCAAAACATCTATGCCTACATCCACAAACCACTATATATAAGATATGGCATTAAGCACAAAGTGCAAACGACTCATGAAAAACCAAGATGTGTGGGATACAAGTGTTCCCATTACAATGTGTTACATGATAACCACTACAATGAATAGCTGCCCAACATAGATACTAGATTCCTATGACATTTTCAATTTTACTCAATTGAGTCTCACACATTGAATCTAGACTCATTTTTAATTCTCTACAAAAAAACAATTCATGTAGGACTGTAGAGAATAATCCAATGACTTATAGAGAATGTCAAGTGATGAACACCTTAGACACATGCATTCCAAAATAAACCACTATTACTAGATAGTTTTATCTTAGTCATGAGAGGATATTTATTTTAAGCTTTTTGGAATACATTAATTTAACCCATCAGAATTTCTTATGCATTTAATGATAATCATTAAGCACATAAGAGTGGGTTAGAAAGACAACTAGGTGCATAGTAATAAACATACTTACTCACCTATGGCAAATGAGATGTCTAAGAAAGGATTTGAGTGGATTTCCTTATACATGACTTTTAAACTTCTTAATCTAGTTAGAAATGATATTCAAACCAAGTTGAATATTCTAAGATCTATCAATTGTCGAAATTGTCCTAAATAGAGTTCAAATATGGAGGAAATGGACTTGATAGATCAAGTTGAACTCAAGGGCAATGAGTGATTGATTTTCATGGAAGCACACATATGATTTTCACAATGAATTTTCTATTGTGGATTTTTGTTGTGGATGAGTACTAAGTGTAAGAAGATAGTGTGTGCACTTAGACTAAAAATTATAGAATGATATTCAATAAAGTACAAGGATATAGTCTACAACAAGTATAGCATTATTTTACCTATAGACTATAGCATGGATGTGATGTGATCATTAAAGTTCAATTTGCAAAGATACATTCTATTAAAACATGAAAAATGCTGTGTATCTAAGCTTTAAAATGAAATGATATATTATATAAGCACATGTAAACTAGATGCAAGGAATGTAATATTGAAGTAAAGCATCTAGAGAGAAATCATATGATATAGCAATTAAGCACAATCCCATATATTAATATATTCAAATGATGATTTGGGTGGGGGATTTTGGAACGCAAATTACTTTGGTTCCGACCAAGTTTGTTTGCAGGAGTGTATCTTTTCTTACCCAAACAAACTTGTTTGACTTCACAAATCTAAGCTTACACCTAGATTTGTGATGTCCTAATCTACCACAATATGAATAAGAATAAACATTGGTAGATGAGGAACAACTAGAACCATGAGAATACATATGATGACAAACATGTTTGTCATTTTCTTCTTGTATTCTTTGGTTCTTTTTAGAGAGTTCATTTACTAATTTTATATCAATTAATTAATCTTCTATGAGATGAATTATTTTTTAATTTTTCTTCATTTTCACAAACAATTTTGTATTTTTCATTTAAATCCCTGTTTGTGTTTGCAAGGCTTTCCTTTTCTTTTCCAACGATATTGCACTGTTTAATTAAGTCATCGTTTTTGTTTATCAAGATTTTGCTCAAATGACTTAATTTCTCATTTATTTCCAAACTTTCATTAACCTCCGATTTCAAATTTTCAATTTATTTTTCCAAATCGAAAATTGAATGTTTGAAAGAGTTTTCCTTTGCAAAAGATTTTTGTATAGTCTCTTTTTGTTCAAAAATAATATTTTTATCAATTGAAAAGAGACTACTATTTTTTTCATAAAAATTTTCAAGATTAGTCTAAATATCTTTTGCATTTGTACATGATGAAATTTTATCAAAAGCATTGGGACATAGTCCACAACATATTATAATAATACCTTTTGAATTTAACAAAAATAATTTTGCATAATTTTTAATGTATTTTCTTGGAATAGAAAATCCCCTTTCAATGACACCTAAGATGTTAGAATCGATAGATTTGAGATAGACAAATATTTTTACTTTTCAAGCTCTATAATTTGTTCCATCGAAGAATGGAGGAATTATAGCGGATTGTCCTAACTCAAAATCCATTTGGATTGTCATGGATCTTTATCTCTTGTAGATTTTGAATTTAAAAATCTCTTTAAGAACCTTAGCTCTGATACCAAATGAAATAAGGGTATGACAACCCAAGAGGGGGGGTGAATTGGTCAATTAAAATCTTTGGGCTTAATTAAATGGGTTATTAAAATTAATTTACTAATTAAGCACTTATTAATCTAACCCTTGTTCAAATATTCAAGATAATGAAATTTAGGGTTTAGATATTACTTTAAGCCTATTTGCCCTAACCCTTGTTTTAATAAAACATAAATACAAGGAGTATAGTTTAACATAAATACAAGAAGGGGTAGAGTTTACCAATCACCACAAAGTGCGAAGAAGAGGAGGAGAGAAAGCATCTACAAGGCACAAGATTTAAAGTGGTTCGGTCTTTCATAAGACCTACTCCACTCTTCCAAGTTTACCTCCTTTGGGCGCTCCACTAAAACAATGAGATTCTTCAAAGGGCGAATCTCAAAGCCGTACACCCAACTCCTCTAACTCCAAAGGGAATAAACCTTTTTTCGCACGAAGCCTTGATGAGGGATCACACCCTCTTACAATGTCTTCACCTTTCTTAACGGGCCGAAGAGGAGACCCTCACAATGTCTTCACCTTTATTGCTGGGCCGAAAAGGAGAGCCTCAAATACAGTGAAGAAAATAAATAAAAAATTCTCAATGCCTCTTTAGATAGGCGGATTACAAACTTGATAGCTCACAAACACTCTAAGGAAGATAAAATGTAAAGTCTATGGAGTTCCTCTTGATAAAATGTAAAAATCAAGTTCAAAGAGGTTTAGCTTTTGATAAGAAAGTTTTTGCTCAAGAAAAATGAGATTTGATCTTTGTAAAATGTTCAGAAGCCTGTAGAGATAGGTTTTAATCATGTATATATACTGTATTTGAAAATATGACCGTTTGGGGAAAAACTGTAAATAACTGGCTTGAAAAAGTCAAGCAGAAAACGCTCCAACGGCTAGTTTGCTCGACCGCGGTGGTCGACTGAGCATCGCGGTTGCCCGCCCCTATCGGCACCCTTTTATATTTTCAAATTTCTTACCGTCGCGGTGGACTGTCCCCATGGCAGTCGCCCAATGAGGCTAACCTGTTCGCTCAAAAATTCAGCTAAAAAACTTATCCGCAGTCGACTGACTCACGGATGTCCTGGAATTCCAAGTACCATCTTGCGGTCTCCCGGAATAGCCCGGTCGACCGACCCTGTGTAAAATTCTATTTTTAACTTTAAAGTTCAGGGGCTTTTGGGTCATGGTCTTTGGGCTTAAGTCCTAGGTTTTCAAACACATTTTTGGGTGTGTGTATTGTTTTCAAAGATGTAAAAAAAAAAGTTTGAAAACCTATTGAAAGTGCAATTTTACATAAAATCAAGATAGCTCTAAATACATTCTAAAAAAGATGCCGTTGAGTCTTCTTGGAATGTATTCACTTCTTTGTACTTCTTTGGACTTCTTTGGCTTGAGTGAACATCTTTAACTTGATATGGCTCATATGACTTCTCCTCCAATCTTTAATGCCTGTTGAATGGTGCATGAGGTGTCAGTATGGTATCTTCAACTCCAAGCTCCTTCTTGACACTTGCTTAGGAAATTTATGGAATCTTCATGTTGAGCTTCTTGACTTGAACATCTTCAAATCAGGATGTCTCCAATGTAGGTGCATGCTCTTGGTTCTTTTGCTCCTTGATCCACAAGCCATGTCTTGTGAAGAGTTGTGTAATGGTGATTATCACATGGAATTCCTGTATACAACATAACACCTCAAAACAACACATCAGTCCACAAATGCCAATCAATTTAGTTTGCTAGCATCAAAACAAGAAGGTAAGGTGAATGATTAACCCATGGGAACCCTTGGGCTTACACAATCCGCTCTAATTCCTCCATTATTTGATGGAACGAATTATAGGGCTTGGAAAGTAAAAATGCTTGCCTATCTCAAATCCATAGATTTTGACATTTTAGATGTCATTGAAAGGGGATTTTATATTCCAAGGAAATGTACTACAAATGATGCAAAATTATTTTCATTAATTTGAAAAGCTATTATTGTAATATGTTGTGGACTATGTCCCAATGCTTTTGAGAAAATTTCATCATCTACAAATGCAAAAAGATATTTGGACTAATCTTGAAAATTTTTATGAGAAAAATAATAGTCTCTCATCAAGTGATAAAAATATTGTTGTTGAACAAAAAGGGACTCTACAAAAATCTTTTGTAAAGGAAAATTCTTTCAAACATTCAATTTTCGAAATGGTGAAAATTTGAAATTGGAAGTCAATGAAAGTTTGAAAAGAAATAAAAAATTAAGTCATTTGAGCAAAAAATTGATAAATAAAAATGGTGACTTAATTAAACAATGCAATATCCTTGGAAAAGAAAATGAAAGCCTTCAAAACACATACAAGGAGTTAAATGGAAAATATAAACTTGTTTGTGAAAATGAAGAAAAACGTAAAGTTAACTATTCTCACAAATTAGATCATCTTAAGAATCAATTAAATGAGATTGAGTTAATAAATAAAGAACTCTCTTTGAAGAACCAAAGATTACAAGAAGATAAAGACAAACATACATGTTCTCATGTGTATTCTTGTGGTTCTAGTTGATCATCATCTACCCATGCTTACTCATGTTCATATTGTGGTCGATTATGGCCTCATAAATCTACATGTAGGCTTAGATTTGTGAAATCAAACAAGTTTGTGTGGGTAAGAAAAGATTCACTTCCACACACAAACTTGGTTGGAACCAAAGTGATTTCGGTTCCAAAATTCCCTACTCAAATTATTTTTTGAGATTATTGATATATGGGGTTGTGCTTTAATTGCTATATTATATGAATTTTCTCTCTAGATTCTATATTTCAAATATTGAATTTCCTGTATCTAGATGATATGTGCCTAAATGATATATCATTTCAATTCATGAACTTGGATACATATACTTGTACTTGTTTATTAAAGTTTGTATCCATGCTTTTATGTACTCAATGATCACATCATTTTTATACTATGGTCTAAAAGTAAACACTTGTATATTCTTTTTAGACTATATTTTGCACCTTATTGAAAATCTTTTAGGAAAATCCATCTAAGTGTAAAAACAAACACATATGCACTTAGCATCTACAACTAGAAGAGCTAACATGTCAAACTTTGCTAGACATAGATCAAACATGTATCATATTTTGTATCTAGCAAAATCCATCAAACACACATCCACAAAGATCTTCATTGAAAACATATGTCTACTCATCACATGAGCCTAATTGATAGAAAAATAAAATAAAATTTTTAGGAGTCCTCACATGGCCTAGGGATCATATTTACAAGTCCATTAGAATCCCATAAAAGAGAGAAAAATAGGAGAAAATCGATTTGTTCACAAAATTCCTTGAAAAATATCAAGAAATTCGAAACAGGGGTGTGGTGGTTGACCGCGAAAGGCAACCTGGACAAAATAAAAAGAAACAGGTTTGTCACGGCGGGCGACCGACCCTCGGCGGGGGACCGCGGATGGTCGCGAGATGAAAAATAAAAATGGATAGGTGGGTCGCGGCAGGCAACCGCTATAACCCGGTCGACCCGACGGTCGAAAACTGCACATTAAAGGGCTTCTGCGATTCATTTTTCTAACTTCTGCCGTACTTTCGTTTCCTAGGATTTTCTTTCCTCCTTGCTCCCAAGCCATTTTCGGTTAAAGATCATCAAGATTAAGGCATCCAAGTGAGTTTTGATCCATTCATCTTCCTCAATTTTTCATTTTCTCATCTTCTCTCTTTATTTTATCCATTAAATCACCCCATAGCTCATTCTCTCTACATTTCATCTCATATCTCTCATAAATCTTTTGATTTTTTTTAGTTTCCATCTTCTACATCTCCTTCCGCTTTATCCCTCATTTTCTTCTTCTCATCAAAATCCTAGATTCCAAAATGTCTACCTCGAAGAAGACCATCGCACAAAAGGGCAAACAGGCAAGGACCGAGCCTGAAGAAGAAGTGTCCCCCACCGAACACTTTTTTAGCAAGAAGGCCATGGATTGTTTCACCATTTTTCAACAACGAGGAGTCATCACGGGACGAAAAGTGATTTTTCAAGATTTTAATAAGTTTGATCTTCTATCTCTTCTCAAATTCCAAGGATGGTCCTTCTTTCTCATCTATAGCGCCCTAGCTTATCCCAAGCTAGTCAGGTATTTCTATGCAAATTTGGATATAGCTCATGGAGGAGTTGTCTTGAACATATATATGCAAGAAAATACATTTGGGTTAAATTTGAAAGAGCTTTGTTCATGGCTTGAAGTGCCTAATGATGGCAGAAGGATTTTCTTTTGGAAAAATGACAAAATGGAAAAGCATTTCACAAAAGAAAAGGTGTATGGGACACTAGGAACCATTCTTCCTCCTGCAGACAAATTGAACATCAATGCCAATGTGATGAATCCCACTGCTAGGTTGATTCACAAATTTATAGCATATAACATCATACCTAGAGCTGGAAATTTTGATGCAGTGAAACCTTTTGAAGCACTCCTGATTCATTGCATTATGAACAAGATTCAACTAAACCTAGGATGCATCATTCTAGGTTACATGGATGAGGCTGTGAAAAGAGGACATGATGGTCTTCCTTATGGGATCCAAATCACTAAGCTCCTGGGCGTAAAAAGATCAACCTAGACAAGGCATTCTCAGTAAGCCCTGATCCTGTACTGAACCACACCACCATCACTCTTATGAGGATACCTATACCAGATGACGAGGGTCCCAGTACGGTTGAACATGATGAGGTTGATGAGGCCGTAAGAGAAGCAAAAGAAGTGGCCCAGATGCAGGAGCAGACTCGCGCACAGCAACAATGCCAGGCTCTCACTACAGGCTCATATGAGGATTTGGCTAGAGATATCACATCATTGAGGACCGGCATAGAGACTCTCACGACTGGACTGGAGTCTGTCTCCACTAGCCTCGCGACTGCTGAGAGCCAGGGAGTCTCAGATCATGCGAGACTTATGAAGCTTCTGGCAAAGCAGCATGCAGAGCTGTTACATACATTATCAAGGAGTCACAGCACCAGATACTATGCCAGTAGTCCACCTCATGAGCCCCAGCCTCCTCAGGACCGATAGATGGTCAGTATCTCCTCGACAGTAGATACATTAGAGTTACATCTTTTCACTGCTTGATCATCTTTCTTCTTTTTTTTTCTGTTCATGTATGTTGATGGCGCCCAGTAGGGGCTTTTAGTTTGATGTAAATGCGGATGGAGATGCCATGTGTGGCATATTTGTGGATATTATGGATGTTTTGGATGATG
Source organism: Tasmannia lanceolata (assembly GCF_043159265.1). NCBI lineage: Eukaryota > Viridiplantae > Streptophyta > Magnoliopsida > Canellales > Winteraceae > Tasmannia > Tasmannia lanceolata. The sequence goes on along the minus strand of NW_027518689.1, from coordinate 21,015,163 downwards.
CCCATAGGGGCTTTATATTTTCTTTTGATATCATGTTCAGAGTATTATATATTTCAGCTGTGTAGTAGTGATGAGTAGCACTAGGCTCTCACACTCATTTGTGTATCTCTGACATATAGATCTGATGTGAAGAGGGTATGTCTCTTCCATTGTTTGCTCATGTATATGGAACCTTATTGTAGGACCCGGTCCCAAGAGAGGGGGGCGACCCGCATCCCTCTCTTGGTCTCTTGTACCCACATGAACGGCGTGTGCTTTTTATTTTAATGTAAGTCATCTTTTCTGTGAACTTGGGATCACTAAAGCAATCCGAATCTCACACAAAAGAGAATAATCAGTCGCCACCTAGGTAAGAGACCTAGGACCCATAAATGACACTGCAATGATAAGCGGTCTTAGAAGTCTAGATTCGTTACTTGATTACGAGAATAAAAGGTATTGGAAATTACCACTACATGCATCATTCTTGCCCGATAAGTCGGTCTTCAATTTCAAAGGTTAACTCTCTTGATGCTATCTATGTGACATGCACCATAAATCTAATCTCGATGTAATTCCTAGATGCATCTTTTGATTATCTTAAATTGATTTAATTCAATATATGTGAAAGTTCTCCTAGAATCTAATTTTGAGAAAAATCCTAAGTGTTTTAATCAATTTAATTTAGGGTTCGAAAAATGATAAAGAATTAAACAAAATAAAATCCTAAAAACCCTACTAAAGTGTGTAGGACCGACTCGTGCAAGGAATGCTATTCAAACATCCAAGCTGCCTACGTACCCAAGCCTCACTGGGATTAGAGTCGACGTAGTTCGGTGGCCTAAACTAAGCTACATGCCTAAGATATCTACGACACTGATCTAGACTTGATAGACTATTTCAACAGTTTTAGAGAAATTATTTAATTCAAGTTGGGTATGTTTTATTATCCTAGGACTCCATCTAAGATGCTATATGGTCTTATCTAAGTGCAAAACATCACATAGACTAATGCAAGTGGGCCCTACATCCTAGGTTAACTAGGCATGTCCTATAGGGAAAAAGAGGTTAACTAGTGAAATCTAATCTAAGGCTCAGTTGCTATCAATAGCAACCGGCCGTGATGAGGCAGACTCCTAACTCTAGGACACCCTAAGACCTATAACACAACCTGACGTAAGTGTTCCTAAAGGAGCTCTAAGGGTTCCTACGAGATGGGACCGCAATCCAACGGTTCCAAGATCAACTTGAACTTGGGTTTGCCCAACCCAAATTTATTATTAAGTTAATAATTTTTCTGTTTTTAAGGGATCCTAACACCTAAAATTCAGGGAGAATCTAAGGCTCTAAAGGCTGACAAGTCTCATGGTTGGGTTGCATTCATGGAAGGGAATTGTGCTTTCCATCTTTATACAATTTGGTACATAAGTTACAATATATTATTGCCTGGCATATTCTCAGGATTTTCGTGGACAACGATCTCGGAGCCAACAACATATTATAATTTAAATGCTTAAATTGTTAAGGATCGATCGCAATTAGGATACGATTATGAATACAATCTTTGCATCTAAAATGACAAGTTTACAAAGAAGATTAATGATTCCTAAGGCTTCTGTTTCAGCCACTTAAGAATTACATGTTTCTGGAAAATTATGATATTCTGGAAATTTTCATGGTATTTAGCATTAAATTCAATTTTTAATGATTTTCTCAAAATTTAGGCCAGATTAGCACTTTGTAAAGGAAGTTATTGATTTTAAGGTTTCTGTTTAAGTAGCTTAAGGATTACATACATACTGGAAAGTTAAGATATTCTGAAATTTGTTACGATTTTTGGAATTAAATTAATTTTTTAATGATTTAATCAAAATCAGGCCAGATTGTTAACATTACAAACATCACATGGGAAACGTACACAAAATCACTTCAAACTTTTACAGTGACTTAATAATAATATTAAAAGCCTATTGTAAAACGTTCATCAAATTTTACTGTGATGTGCTACCAATTTAAAATCTAACAAAATCTGGCAGTTTTGAAAGAAAAATAAAAACCAAATAATTACTGTAATCCTAAACTCATGAAAAATTCACAGATGGTCAAATATAAATCATATTATTTTGCTTCAAAATTTCACCCTTTGAAGATAAGTAGATTTTTGAAAACTATATTTTCAATGAAAAATCAATGATTTCGTAGAAACTTTAAACTCAAAATACGATAAAAATTTGAAATTTAAATTAAAACTTTGTGAAAATTAATTAAAATTTTTCTACATCATCCCAGTAATATAAGTAACTGGTTTGAATTTTTTTTTTAAATCTCACTTTTACATGGAAAACCCTAATCGCACGTTGAACGATGCTTCGAATAGGAAACTATGAAGAAAAGTGATTTTCAAAATTTTTTTCGTAAGAACTTCCAAATATATTTAAGATATTGATATGAAAAGTTTCGTTGCTTTTCAAATTCGTTTGGTATTTTTAATAATTAGTCAATTTTAAATTAATTTTTAAAGGTATTAAATTAAATAAAAAAATCTCAAAATTTTTTGAGTGATCTAGAAATAATTAAAAACTACTGGAATTAAAATTTCAGCCAATTCTAACTTGGTTTGCTATATATTTGATTTTTTTCTTTGAAAAATTCCCCGTTTCTTGGCAATTGTTCGAAGAGAGAAATCGGTGTAAAAATGAATCAAACTTAGCTTGAAATTTTGGTATCCAGAAGTTTTTAATTATGTTTTAATCTCATAAAAAATCGGGTTTGAAGAAAACCATTGATTCAAACTACTTGTTTTGAAAATCGAGTTTAAACCCATATCGAAAGAGATTTGAAAGAAAATTGATCTTAAATCAAGAAAAACTAATTTTTCAGCAATAATTTGAATTTAAAAATAATATGATTCATATTAGATCATATCAGAAATTCAATTAGAAACACATCCATATGTATCATAAAACCAAAGAAAATCAAAATCTAATCTATCATGCTTTTCTAGTTCTTAGTTTACGTGAGAGACGAATACTAACCGTTATCGCTTTCCTTGTCTTTAGAGTGTGTATATCCGGGATATTCACTTTGTCGCACCCTTATAAATGCTGGAAAAACCCAAAGAACAATCCAATAATCTTCAATATATTGAATTTAGATGAAAGATGAAAGAAATAATATGGAACTTTGAAGAAGATGGAGTGTGGAAGATGATCTCCACACTCCAATTAAGATGTGACGTTTTTTCAAGGAGGCCAAGTTGGACGTTTTTACAAGCTCTCCATCTAGGGTTTGGTGTATTGTTTATATTGAAAATCAAGAGTTTGAATTGAATAAGAAGTTTTCTTTGTGAGGACTCCATATTTAGTAAGTTTCTAATATTTTCCTCTTTCTTTCTTTCCTTTACTTTCTAAAATAGAGTTGTTTTCTAATAAGGATTCCTTGCTAAGCAAGAATCCCATTTTAATTATACCAAAAGAGATCTTTGAAGATTATTCTAGAAGCTTTCACATGTGGGAAACACATCATTTTATGAAAAATTCCCGTCCAAAAAGGACTGGCCAATGTTGGAGCTCATTTTTGTCCTATTTAGAGGTAGAATTAGGAAAATTCATAAAGGACAAAGTTGTAGCCCTTTGAAAGACCTTTCTAACGCATATTTACACTTTAAATTTGGCAAATCGGTTGAAGAGTTATGACAATTTTAGTGGACTGGAATTCCCATCTAAATGGCACTGCCTGATTTTAAAACTCGTTTTTGACTTGTTTCGTGGAAGAATCACGAGATGTTGTAAACTAGAAAGTTATAGAGCTTCTCAAGACGTTTCTAACAAGTACAACTATGAATTTTTCGAACAAGTGGTTAAATAGTTATGATTATTTTACTAACCTGACCATATTGGCCCTTTTCTCTTTCTCATCTTTTATGAAATCCAACCCATTTCAAAGAATAATTCCAAATTTATAATGGTGGGTCCACAACATGTGATGCACATGGTGGATCCTACACACATGGCCTAACCTCATTCACCCCTTGAAAAAATTGTTTTGTCCCAGATGACCTCGTTTGATCAACACATATTAAAAAGTGACCAAAATGCCCTCAAACCGAATTGCCCTTCAAGGAGAAAATTAAAAAAGGAAAGTCTTCATGGTCAGACTTCTAAAATAGAAAGTTTTTAAGTTGGCTCTTTTTAGCGGGTGATATCAAACATGATCACTGGAATCCCCTGAAAATGCCTAAAATGCCCTCAACACATAAAATTTCCAAAACAAGTAAAACCCCTAAGAAGTTCTAAATTTGGCAGGTTTTCCAAAATTAATGAAATTACTCATGATTTATCAGACACAATCTGAGGGTCAAATGAGACACATTGGAAATGACCAAAATACCCCTGTGATGCAAAAATTGATGAACATAGGGAAAACCCCGAGAAATTTAAAAAATAGCAGGTTGTTTTACTTGATTGAAAACTTAAATTCTCTTCTTCAAGAGACTACTGAAACCCCTTAGAGATATTCGGGATGGCGAATCAACACTAAAATACCTAGAATGAGGTGAAATTTACCCTAAAATGCAAGAATGCCTAACCTAATGCAGATGACTGACACAGACCAAACACACATTTCGCTTTTTAAAGCATAGCAAAATGGGGGTGTCTACAGATACCCCTCTTTGGTAGAGATGACATAGTAATCGAATACCAAAGCAAAAATGACAGAGCCATTTTGCATAGCTTTAATCATCAAAAGATTTACTACGCACAATAGAAGCTAAATGCAAACATATAATAAATGCTTCCTAATGCAAGACCCTAGACGAATTCCTCTTTCTTTTATCTTGTGCATTTGATTTTTATCTTATGCAAACATATAATAAAGATTTACTACCCCTCTTTCTTTTATCTTGTGCATTTGATTTTTACTTCTTTGTGCTTAAATTCCAAATTTACCTTTGTTTTCTTAATTGCGCATTAACTAGGGCAAAAATTTTAAAAACCAATTCACCCCCCTCTTAGATTGCCATCCTTACCTGGGACATTGGATTTTCAGAATCCAAATATCAGTCCAAAACGTTCATAAAAGAATACTAACTCAATAATTGGTTAGCTTCTGTAGCGCAAACAATCAAACAAAAATTAAATAAATAAAAGAAGAAATTGAAGCATATATTGTTCAATTAGCAAATTGTTCAAATGCGCATGGATGTCCATGGTTTTTGAAATAAAACTTGATAACAAAGAAAGGTTGAAAACATGGGCTGATAACAAAGAAGATGCAGACTCAATATGACAACATAGTATTGAATTCAATATCCATCGCAAAAGGCTTTCCGCGGCTGGTCTGTCGCACGTCAGACAGCCACCTCATGAATGGAGACAAAAGTTGTTGTCTTCATTCACGAGGTGGCTGGTCTGACGTGCGACAGACTAGCCGCGAAATGCCTTTTGCGATGGACGCTAGCAATTCTCTCTCTCTTACTATATATATATATATATATATATATATATATATAGAGAGAGAGAGAGAGAGAGAGAGAGAGAGAGAGAGGGAGAGAACGGTTTCTACACACTAGTGTAGATAAGTTATCTACACACTAGCTTAAAATGAAGTGGAGGGCATATTGTTTGGGTTATCCAAACCATTCATTTGATTGGCCCTCACATAGATAGGGTGTCTACAAAAAATCAGCTCCATAGGATCATCCCAACCCTATGATTTGTGGAGGTAAAATGGACGTGTATAAACCTTCACAAATCTGTCCATTTTTTGCCTCCACGGTTCGAAGGGTTAGGATGATCCTATGAAGCTGATTTTTTGGGCACACCCTGTCTCTGTGAGGGCCCATCAAATGAATGGTTTGGATCACCCAAACAATGTGGGCTCCTACTGTATTTTAAGCTAGTGTGTAGATAACTTATCTACACTTATGTGTAGAAACCGTTTTCTCATATATATATATATATATATATATAGGAAATGGTTTCTGAGCTCGAGCTCAAATAGCTAGGGTGAGTGCCTATGTTATTTTGGTTATGTTAGATATTGATTTTATAGGATCTAACATAAATAGGGTGTCCCTAAGAAATCATCTCCATAGGAGCATTCTAAGCGTTGATTTGTGGAGGTTTAAAATGGACAGCTAGAAATTGGGTCCATTTTGTGCCTCTACAGATTAAATGGTTAGGATGATCGTATGGAGATGGTTTGTTAGGAACACCCTATCTATGTCAGGATGTATGGAATGAATAGGTTGGATGAATGAAACAACATGGGAGATGGCGTATTTATAGTGGCTAGCTCAGATAAGCTATTTGAGCTCGAGCTCAGAAACCATGCCCACACACACACACACACACACACATATATATATATATATACATATATATATATATATATATATATATATATATAGAGAGAGAGAGAGAGAGAGAGAGAGAGAGAGAGAGAGAACGGTTCCTACACACTAGTGTAGATAAGTTATCTACATACTAGCTTAAAATACAGTGGGGTCCACCTTGTTCGGGTGATCCAAACTATTCATATGAGAGTCCCTCAAATAGATAGGGTGTCCACAAAAAATCAGATCCATAGGATCATCCCAACCCTACAATTTGTGGAGGTAAAATGAACGTGTATAAACCTTCACAAATTAGTCCATTTTTTGCCTCCACAGTTCGAATGGTTAGGATGATCCTATGGATCTGATTTTTTGGGGATACCCTATCTATGTGAGGGCCTTTCAAATGAATGGTTTGTATCACCCAAATAATGTGGGTCCCCACTGTATTTTAAGCTAGTGTGTAGATAACTTATCTACACAAGTGTGTAGGAACCCTTTCCTTATATATATGAGTAAAGTTTTCCTGAGCTCGAGCATCAAAAACTCATGTGGGACCAAGCTGGTGTAGCTAACTTAGCTACACCGCCGGCTTAAAATACAATGGGCCCACATTGTTTTGGTGATCCAAACCATTCATTTGATTGGCCCTCGCATAGATAGGGTGTCCACCAAAAATCAGCTCCATAGGATCATCCCAACCCTTCAAACTGTGGAGACAAAAATGGACAAATTTGTGAAGGTTTTTACACGTCCATTTTTGCCTCCACAAATCGTAGGGTTGGGATGAACCTATGGAGCTGATTTTTGGTGGACACCCTATCTATGTGAGGGCCAATCAAATGAATGGTTTGGATCACCAAAACAATGTGGGCCCATTGTATTTTAAGCCGGCGATGTAGCTAAGTTAGCTACACCGGCGGTGTAGCTTCACTTTCCTCTATATATATATATATATATATATATATATATATATATATAAGAGTGAAGCTACACCGCCGCGCTGGCTTAAAATACAATGGGCCCACATTGTTTTGGTGATCCAAACCATTCATTTGATTGGCCCTCACATAGATAGGGTGTCCACCAAAAATCAGCTCCATAGGATCATCCCAACCCTTCAAACTGTGGAGGAAAAAATGAACGTGTAAAAACCTTCACAGATTTGTCCATTTTTGCCTCCACAGTTTGAAGGGTTGGGATGATCCTATGGAGCTGATTTTTGGTGGACACCCTATCTATGTGAGGGCCAATCAAATGAATGGTTTGGATCACCAAAACAATGTGGGCCCATTGTATTTTAAGCCGGCGGTGTAGCTTCACTTTCCTCATATATATATGAAAAAAGTGTTTCTAAGCAAGTGCTTTTTTGAAATGGATTTCTAAGCACGTGCTTAGATAAACTTATCTAAGCAAATGCTCAAAAAGACATGTGGCCCACATTTTTTGAGGGATCCAAAGCATTCATTTGGAAGACCCTTCCATGGATAGGGTGTGTACCAAAAATCAGCCCTATAGGATCATCCTAACCCAATCAAAGTTGGAGTGGAAAATGGACAAACAATGTGTGTCCATGTTTCTGCCCATTTCCCCCTCCACAAATGGCAAGGCTAGGATGACCCTATAGGGCTGATTTTTGGTACACACCCTATACATGGAAGGGCTTCCAAATGAATGCTTTGGATCCCCCAAAAAATGTGGGCCACATGTGTTTTTGAGCATGTGCTTAGATAAGCTTATCTAAGCACGTGCTTAGAAATACTTTCCTCTCTCTCTCTCTCTCTATATATATATATATATATATATATATATATATATATATATATATATATATATGTGTGTGTGTGTGTGTGTGTGTGTGTGTGTGTGTGACAACTTAGAATGAAATAACATAAGATGTCTACAAATATGATGGTCACCCAATGCATTAGCAATTGAATAATTTGCACGTAAGCTAAATTGGAGGTCTCAAAAGACAATTTGTTTGTGTTAATAAGCTGCCATGGGGATGTTACAATTGAAACAGCTAACTCACTAATCTTTGCATGAATGTCAAATTCCTCAATAAAATAATTGTTGTTTCAATTGAAACAACTAACTCACTAATCTTTGCATGAATGCCAAATACATCGCTAAAATAATTCTATAGACTTACTCATTGAAACAACCATTGGAGAAGGTTTCAATATCCAAAGTAATGAAGCTTATTAGGATTGCCACTAATCTCTTAATATCATATGATAAATTGTTAGATTTTCCACTAATCTCTTAATATATTGTGATTTGATTGAGAAGGTTGCTGATAAATCATAGATGCCAAAAATATTGATGGACCATCCATCGTCACAATCTATCATCAAGGTTAATTCTGATTACCCTCTCTAACAATGTAACATGACACTCATACGCTTGGTAGTTTGTATTATTTAGCATTGATGTTATACATAGATTCATGAAAGCAATATCATTTCTACAAAAGAGAGGACAATTTGCTGAAGGACAGGAAACCAAAGTGTCTCACAAGAAATAAGGATTTAACGTTATACGAAAAAGCAACAATGTACCATTGATATTGCAAGCAATGCAAATGAGGCTTAAAAGAAAAAAACAAACTGTACCGAGGGCGATCATAATTTTCACATTTCTTCAATATAACAAAAGGGCAAGAGAGAGTCGAGGAGGACTTGGGGCCCTACTTACTGTAAATATACGTGGTGGAAACAGGGCAAAAGATGTGAGTTAAGTTCAATGGGCTGAGCCATCCTATAGGGAAAACGGGGAAAAATTCACATCATTCCTGGGCATTATAGCGAGAATTGGTGCTAATTTGCCCATCGACCAGCTTAATTAGAGGCAAATGCCCAACAAAAACAAAGAAGATGCGTGGGATATCGCTCAGGTATAATGAAACTGAATTTTATGTTAGATTTTCGTAGTGCATTCGTTTTAATACGATGTTCATGAGATACATAAGAGTTTGGTTCTTATTAATATCGGTTTAAAATGGAAAATTGGAAGAGTAAGTTAAAAACAAAGTACTTCGATTCTGGTCTCCCATGCATAGAAGTGAGAGTAATTGAATCGTAGTCGTGGAATCTTTGCACCCATTGGCGTTCTCCGTTGGTTCAAGTAAGATGTGATATAATTATTTTGATTTTTCTATGGTTTCATTCAAAAATAAATAATTTTTATTATATTCATTGAAATATTGCAGAATCAGAGTAAAACCAGTAAGGCTAATAGGTCCAAACAACAAATTATGCATACCGTGGGAAGTAAGAGTTTCGCAATGATAAGTGATGAGGAGGGTGAGGATCTTAGCCGCATTGAAATGTTTAGGCGTACCCATACCAGGAAAGATTGGCTGCCCTCAGAGGATCCGATGGTATGTTAGTGTATGCAATGTTTAAAGTTGGGCGATGATATTTTCACCCCCCCTCAGTACGCATTTGCCCCCTAATAACGTGAACAGTGGGCAACTTTAACGCTTTTTGATGTCAAATCATGTTAAAAATGGGGGGCGAGTGTGTACTGGAGGGGGGTGAAGATATCAACGCCCTAAAAAAAAAAAATATATATATATATATATATATATATATATATTTTTTGTTTAATTGAGTAGTTTGTTATAAGTTATCTTTATTTTGTTTTCGGAATAAATTTAAAGAGTACGGGACATAACATCCCGAGGCTACCACTAGTAGCACTGCTTCTAGGGACGACATCTTTGTCCAATGTGGGGTCATAGAGGCAGGGCCGAGTACGGATGATGGGATTTTTTGTGAACTCGACTAACACATTTGGGTGATCATAAAATCACATGGATTATTGTAGATAGATCGAACAACAGAGAGATATAATTGAACAACTTAAGGAGGAGAACAGCCGGTTTAAGGAGGAAATTACCCAATCATTTTAGGATTTTGTATCGACTTTCATGTTCGTCCAGGTAAAATTTGAATTTTGTTCGATAGGAGTCAGTTATAAATATGTGATATCTTACTTTTGAATAATATATCTATTTTATTATATCTAAGACTCCCGCCGAGGGGACATCGGCATGGGTGGCTGCTCCGTCCCCCTTTAGTAGCAACCCAGATCACTCCCACAATGAGGTATAAATGATTTTTATGTTTCCATCAAACTAATGATGCATTTTCTTTACTCTTATCATTTTGCAGTGTAAATGTACTTGGCGTCATTTCTTAATGTCCCTAAGGTAATTCTGAAGAGCATGACACGACTGGGGCTTGAAGTGGCCAAGGGACTTCTTGTGAGTGATGATCCAAGGATGCTAGTTAATGGCAAACCAATGGGAGGTGGATTTTCTCTGGTTAGTATCAGGGCTGCAATGGTAGGTGATGACCCTCTGGAAAGACAATCAGGACGATGCAAAACTATCAGAGAAACCACAGGAGGACATGTGGCATGGGTTTCTTACTTTGTTAATACATGATACATTTATTTATTGGTAAATTTACTTGGACTTTATTGAAGCTGTTACCCATTCGTATCTTTTTTTGCATTTCAAACTAGCAAGAAGCACTGAGGCCAGATTCATATTTTGTTTTCTATTTCTTTTCCATAGCACATGCATGGATTTTGGTAACTTTTTATATGGGGGTTTTGAGGTACTTTAAACACATGAAGCACTTAACCAAACACGGAGAACTTAAGTCACTTTGTTTTATTTCATTTCTATGGTTGATGTATGAACCTTTATATTCACTTTCTTGTATAGACTAAGTTATCTTTATCTCTCTGTCATAATCGAGTATTATGTATGTACTTGATGTAGGTACATGTGACTGCATATTTAGTTGTTGTTGATGAATGAAACATCCTGATAGCACTTTCTAGTTGTGTATATGGGTTCTATTCCACGCAACTCATAGCACTTTCTCTTAGCAACAAGGTGGCTATCCCTAAAACCTTTTCTCTTTCTCTCTCATTTTTTAATACTTATTATGTCAAAATCAGTTTCTATTGTTAGTGTTTTACCTTCGAATGAGTTTTCTAACGAGGTTTGTTTTGCAGGTTAGGGTTTCGATTGAGATTCCAAGAGTGCCAACACACAACCCTATATCTCTCTAGTTTTTGGATGAGCATGTATGGTTCCTAGAATTTATAAAGGGTTTTGATGTCAAATCATGTTAAAAGGGGGGCGCTTCCCTCCTACAGGGGGTGAAGAAATCATCACCCTTTATAAAAGGTCTCTTTATATGCAAGAAAGTGGTATGAAATATGAACTACTTTATCAGATTCAATAGTTCAAAACGTGCATGAATTTGTTCGAATGAGGAGCAAACCTTTGATCATAAGTTATTCTCCTTTTCACAGCATCTTTTGCTGAAATGATTGATATTTGTTTTTTTAGGTATAATTCATTATCATCATCCATGGTACCTAGAGGGATATGGGACAATGCAGACTTTTATTCATTTCCAGACTCTCACTTGCACCTTAAACTATATGTTCAGAATATGTGAGTTTGTAGTCTTGCTAATATTTCCGTTACCTAATTAAACCAATAATTTCCCTCGAAAACACTTTCTTGTTGGTTGCACAATAGTTGAGAAAACAGTGGAAAAAGACGGTATTTCAAGGGAACTTCCCAATTACATGCTCACTTACTCGGACAAAGAAGGCGACTGGATGCTCGTTGGGGACGTGCCTTGGGGGTATGTATCTATATTATAGGACTGATATCTGCACTATTGTATTTTTTTATAATCAAACTACCCACTTTGGTTTACTTTTATAATTGGATGTTGATAGTATCTGCTCAACCAACTATTACATTTCCAAAAAACTTGTCAGTAGCCTTTGACAGCTGGTTGAAGGATTAGGGAGGGTGGACACATACTACCTCCTAGGCCCACTCATGGTATACCTTTTAGTCAAGAAGTTTGGGCCCACAAATGCATTTGCTAAAAATCATTTCAAAATATATTTTGGAAAATATTTGATAAACCTTTTTTCAAATACACCTGGCCAGTTAATTTTATAGGCCTACTGCTCTAACCAAATCTGTAGATGATACCCAATAATTTGGGCGGAGAATTCCATGTTGGGTATCCCTATTAGTCTTGTAGGTTTGTCAAACATTCCAGTACTACCCTTAGGCGATCCTTAAAAGAACCACTATTAGATAGACGAAGGAAGAAGGACAGGCCCACAGATCAATATGATCCCTCTGGTCGAAGGACATGTAAAGGGTCCTGTCTGGTAGAATAGCCTTACTATCTCCTGTCCACAGGCTATCCTAATATGATCCTGTTCAGTGCGAGATCCCATCGTCGCACTCACTCTTCTTGCTTAGGGTCTACAATCCAAGTGACTGAGATAAGCCATTCCACGACATGTGTATGTATGCAAGATTGGTGTTAGTTGTGTACAGGAGTAGATGTTCAATCTCGACTCCAACTAGGAACATTCAAGGCCTGCAAAGAATAGTAATTCCATATCTCCTTGCTCCTCAGGATCTGTGAATCCTTGAGCATGGGATTCCTAGTTTGCTCCCTAAGGACAAACATATGTAAAACAATTAAGCACATCTCACATATTAATTAAATAACACCCATAAGTGTCATGAAATGAGACCATTTATTTAACTAATTAGCAAAGTATACTGATTTTTAGGGCATTAACTCTAATAACCTCCCACTTGCCCTCAAAGCTAGTCATGCATATATCTAAGACCCATTCCCTCAACATGCTTGTCAAATACCTTTTGACTAAGGGAGTTAATAAAAGGGCCAGCCATGTTATCCGCTGAAGCTAATTTTGCTATTGCCACATCTCCTCGATCAATAATCTCCCGTGTCACAGGATACTTCCGAAGGATGTGCTTGGATGCTTGATGAGACCGTGGTTCCTTTGCCTGAGCAATCGCCTGCTGTTATCACAATACAAGAATAATCGGTTTCTCGACAGAGGGTACGTCCAAGGTCATCTAAAAACTTCAGCAGCCATACTAGCTCTTTTGCCGCATTACTTGCAACGATATACTCTACCTCGGTCGTGGAGTCTCTGATGGAAGGTTATCCCCTTCCGGCAAGATCGCTATGCGTAACGGAATAAAATCGCATAGAACTTTAAATTTTCATTTCGATCTTGCTTTTTTCCAAGATCTTAGAGTCTAGATTTGTTAATTATGTTAATTAAACATAAATAAAAACATATTTGAAGAAAAAATCAAAGAACCACGCTGGTTGATCTACTCCTCGAACGGCTGCGATCGTTCTGAATGCCGCGAACCCCGCAAGTTGAATCGATGGATTCTTTTCTTTGCACCGTTGATTGTGGATGTGAATAACACTTATTAACTTCTTTAAGGTTTGATCTAATCAGTAACTTTGATATAATGATCATAGAATTATATTGGAAGTCTTTCTCTTTGAATCTATGGAGTGAACTTCCAGCAATTGGAGAAGATGAAGAGAGAGAGTGTGTGAAAATGATTTTCCAAGGAGAGGAGAAGTGGCTGATGAATTTTGGAGATGGAATACCCTCCAAATTCGTTCAGCCCTCTCTCTTAAATAATAATCAGAGTTTGGTTTGATCTTCCCCTTGTTTATCTCTCCCAATTTCTACACAATAAGTAGACTAGTTGCATTAAGACTCCTTGACGAATTGGAATTCTTCCCAAATGTCCAATGCTTTGTGGGGATGCCCAAGAAACCTTAGGGAACGTGTATTGAAGTCTCTCTCCAGCCCTTGTGGCCTTATCTCAAAACAATTGGTGTTGGAAACAAATTACTTGCTTTGTAGATCCTACATTTTAACAATTCTTATCAGAGGAGTTTGAGTGCAACTTAAAGTCCCTGAGCAGTTGAGAATATTTTCCTCACCTCTCCAACTGTTTTGGGTGTGTGGTGGGCCCCACCAACCTTATCCAAAGTGTAGTACTATCCCAATTCCCAATTCAGTTCCAATTCCGCAACTTTTGCAAAATCGGTTTGGGAATAACTATCCTCATTTGGATTTCACATTATTATTCTTATTATTTATCACATTAATAATATATAATAATGTATAATAAATGAATAATTAATTTCTAATTAATTATCCACTTAATTAATTACTAACACGCATCCAATGGGAGTTATACGGCTCCAATTTCGTTCTCGAAAAATTCTCTTAATGTCTCTTGTTACTTACTTAACAAAGAGATGTATATATATATATATATATATATATTTAATTAATATCCAAATTAATCTAACGGATCGTATCCGTTCGTGCAATTACATAAAATGCGGAACCCTCATCCGTTTGGATGTTACCGGGTCATTCGAGTTATGAGTGGGATCGTCGCAAGGATCCGACAGTCGATCCTGTAGAACCCTTTGGTGGGCTCTATTGTGATCTCGCTATGTAGTTAAACTACACTCGCATTAGGTTAGTGGCCTCCATCGAGATGTAACCCTAAAGATGACCGTCAGATCATCTTACCCCTAATCATATTATGTATGTGCAAGTCCTTTCTTCTTGACTACATCTACTGAGTTGAGTCATACGGGGGGTGGACACCTCTTACCCCCTTGGCCCACTCATGGTATACCAATTTGGTCAAGCGGTGTTTGGCCTCCAAATGCATTTGTAAAATCTTTTGAACACATTTCAATGTTTCATGAAATATTCCGATAAACCTTTTATCAAATCTTCCTGGTCAGGCTATTTAATAGGCCTATCGCTTTGACAAAATTGTAGATGTCAATCCCTAAATTTTGGGGCAAAGAATCTCTTATTGAGTATCACTATTGGTTTCGAGGGTTTACTGTAGGATATAGCTCTATCAGAATGTGACTTGAAACTAGAATCACTATGAGATAGACTAAGACCCTAGGGTGGGCCGACAGACAAATAAGATCCCTCAGGTCTAAGGACATGTGAAGGGTCATGTCTGGTCTCTTATCCACAAGTTGTTCTTTATTTGATCAGGTTCGGTTGCGCGATCAAATCATCGCACCCACTCTTCTTGCTTAAGGTCCACTACCCAGATGACCGAGATAAGTCACCCCACGACAGGTGCATGTAGGCAAGACTGGTGCTAGTTGTATACATAAAGAGATGTCCAGTCTCTTTATCAACTAGGAACTATTAAGGCTTACATAGAACCGAGTTGCCATATCTCCTTGCTCTCTTGGATCTATGAATCATTTGAGCATGGCATTTCTACTATGCTACCTAATGACGAACATATGTCAATAAACAAGCATATCACACACATTCATTAATATAATTACCCATTTATGTCATGAAATAAATCTTTACTGGTTAATAAATGTCATTATATTAGCTTTTCAGGGCATATACTCTAACAGTTTGCTATGGTGTCTTGCTTGCAACTCCTCTAAGATACTATCCCATTAGCTAAGGTAAACACATAACCCGAAGATGATTTCATTTCATCAATGTCAAACTGAAAGTCCGCATCGGTACAACCAGAAACGACTAACTCGTCTGCTCCATAAACTAAGCAACAGTGCTTAATTCTCCTAAGATATTTGAAAATATGTTTAACTGCCGTCCAATACTCAAGACCTAGGTCAGACTGATATCTGCTAACCACACTCACAGAGTGACAGATATCTGGCCTAGTGCGCAACATGGCATATATAAGACTTTCCACAGCCAAAGCGTAGGGAATATTGTTCATAACCCACTTATCATCAGGTGTCTTGGGAGACATCTTCTTGGATAGCCTGATTCCATGCCTAAAATGAATTAACCCCTTCTTGGAATCCGTCATGTTGTTCCTTGCCAATATCTTATCTATGTAAGCTTCATGTGATAGTCCAAGCCTTCTATTTTTCGGTCCCTAAACAATTTAAGTCCCAAAATATAAGAAGCTTCTCCCAAATATTTCATTGCAAATGTACTAGAAAGCCATAACTTTGTATTAGAAACATCCCTGGATCATTCCCAATAAGTATAATATCATCTCTATACAATACCAAAACTGTCACAACACTTCTATTGATCTTCTTGTAAACACAAGCCTCATCCACATTTTGTAAGAAGCCAAACTCCTTGACCGCTTGATCAAAACGAAGGTTCCAACTGCGAGAAGCTTGCTTCAATCCATAAATGGATCTCTGCAACTTGCACACTTTCTGACTACTCTCTCCAACAAATGCATTTACGGACCCTAACTGCTTGACTGGAAGGTATACCATGAGTGTGCCCAGGGGGTAGTGAATGTCCATCCCTAGTAGGACTCAACTTAGTAGATGTAGAACGGAGAAATAACTTGCACATATTAGATGTGATTAGGGGTGTGATGATTTGACGGTTATCTTCAGGGTTATGTCTCGATGGAGGCCACCGATCCAATGCGGTTGTAGTTGTCGACTACAAAGCAAGATAGCAGTGGGGCCCGTCTTTGGGTTGTGCAGGATCGACCGTCGGATCTCTGCAATGATCCCACTCATAACTCAAATGACCCATTTATATCCTTTGGATAAGGGTCCCGCATTTACTAGATTGCACGGACGGACTAGATTCGTCGTATTTGATGTGAGGAAAAAGATTTACGTAGTTCCTTTGGTGTATACACTCCGTAGGACGTATTTGGAATACCTAAAGAGTTAATTGTTAAATTAGGGGTATTTTGAAAACTGTAGAATATTATGGATGGAGCTTTTATGCCATTGGATGGGAGGAAATAAGTTTATATAATTAGAAAAATTAAATAACAAGTGTGTCTTTAGCTTACATACTCGTTTTACTAAAACAATCATAACTTTCTGAACTTTTAGCCAGAATGAGTGTGTGAGCACTCGTTTCGAAGAATTTATAAAGGGATACAACTTTTTAGTTTATGACTTTTTCAAATTCGTCCATATGATGGTCCAAAAATTATGTCGAAATTTGGCCAGTAGCTTTTATAGAGGGAATGCACCTGCATCAGGGTGGGCCCCACATGCAAAAACGCCCAGCCCAAGCAAATCACTTTTTTCCAAGGTTTGAAACATGCTCAATGCTAGTAGGAAACCTCCATAGCTTCCCACTTTGTGTTGGTTTTGAATATTCAATGTCTACTTAACCAGTTTTCCCAATTTAAGTCAAATTGTGGGAGAAACTTTAGGAATTTATTAAAGTAGGAAACTGTGGACCCCGATCCGAGAGAGGCGCGGCGGACGTGCCCCCACGCGCAGTCTCAGGATCATCCACGTGAATGGAGAGCTCTACCAAGGAACTCTCGAAAGAATGTGCCCCTCACAGCATGAGTGGCGATACAAAGGTGAGATACCTCTCGATTCGGGGACCAACCCAGATTCGAGGTGTACCTTAAACAAAGAAGAGTCGCCATCCAAGGAAGTGGGCCAAGGATCCCATACTATGCTCTGTTGCAACGGATAACCAGAGATATAAAAGAAGGTTCGTGCCTGGTTACGAATTCGGAAGGTCTAAAGAGCACCTCATCCGCCCAAGTGCAAACACCTGGTCTCTTATGCCATTTACTTAATAATTTTGAAGAGTTTTGGGCGAAAGTCATATGAAATGGGAACGAATATCTCCGAGAAGACGTCTATCTAATCATGCATGTCTCGGAGATGAAAAATAAGCACACATAAAAAAAGAAATGAAAGAAATGTCGCCTAAGAATAACTAGGTTATGAGTGTCATACCTAATTGGTGTCTGAGTTCTGGTGTGCAAACACATGCATGCTACAGCTAAAGGTATAGGATCTGTACATGAAAGTAAGAAAACACAGCAAAACACACAACACAATTCAATTCTATACATGACTGGACAAAATGAGTCCTAACTCTAATGCGACCTGACTCGGACCAAGATGACCGTCCATCCCAGCTGCTCTACGTATCCCGGCCTCGGGAAGAATCGGAGTCAACGTAGTTCGATGCCCTATTCTAAACTACTATGCCTAACCATCTAGAACCACTATCCTAGACTCGATCCACTAGACTCGACTGATTTTTAAAGCTTTTTTGTACAATTGCTTAAATTCATGTGAGTTGTAATTTTTAGGACTCTATATGCCCTAACTAATGCAAGTTGATTAGCCTTAAGCTAATGCAGGTGGGCCCTACATCCTATGTGTAACTAGGTTGTGCATCCTAAAGAAAATCATGGGCTGACTATATGCTTCCTAACCTAGCCATCGATTCGACTAAGTGTCTAACCGATCAACTTGAGGCCTCCTAACTCTAGGGACACTCACACGACAGGACACACCATATCAATACAAATTAGGACAGACTCCTAACTCTAAAACACCCTAAACAGCTAGGACATACTCCTAACTCTAGGGGAAGATCTTTTTGAAAAGGTTTTGAAGAATTTTTGTATTTTTGAAAAGTTTGAAATGTTTATTTTTAAATGTTTGGCTGGACTTGAGATGTGGATCCCAAGATGCACTACATACCCAGTGGAAAGGGATCAAGCCAACGTAGTTCGGAAAAAGATTTCCTAACTACTCCTAGAGACTCAAGACTTTTGAGATTTTTGGTTTTTCAGATGTTTTTGATGTTTTTTGACTCAAGAGGACAGCATCCTATCATCAGAAGGGGAGGATAGACTCCTGATATCCCGCAAAGGTTGGACAGCATCCTATGCTTTGCGGGGGAAAAGAACAGAATCACGACTCTGCAAGGGTTGGACAGCATCCTAATACCTTGCAGGAGTGGATAAAAATCACAATATTTGATGAGAGGTTGGAAAGAATCCTGATCCCTATGATGATAGGACTGACTCCTGAAACTGAAAGACTGATTCCTAACACTAAAGGATAGAATCCTACGCTAATGACTCTGAGAAGGGCTCAAATGAGACATGACATGTCTCCTAAAATAAAATGATAAGTAGGGTCAATGAGACAAAGCCTGTCTCCAAAAGGGTTTGATTTTTCTGAGACACAGCTTGTCTCCTAAAAAGGGGCAAGACAATTCTACACGAGACATAGCTTGCCTCCTAAAAGGGGAGGACATTTCTGCACGAGACATAGCTTGTCTCCCTAAAGGGTAAGCTCAAGATGTCTCTTCATTGCTCTGTCAATGAGAAGGACTTAAGATCCAAGGAATGCACATCTAAAAGACTGGGCAAGTCTTTTAAATAAAAGAGGGGAGTGCTACTTGGACTGAGTGAGTCCTCTAATGATGGGCTTGGGCTAACGCCTTCATCACCCCATTTAAATCTTACATAAAAATAATCAATTCACCATTCAAGGAATACTCCCAAAGTTCATATCTTATTCACATGTCATTGTGCTACTAAAATCACGACATCAGAAAAACAATTTAGGACAAAAATATGTCCGTCATGAGCAGCACAAGATGTAACTGTAGCTTATGTAAATTAGCTTCTTATGAACAATGGATTAAATGAAAATGAACATTATATATTTGACATGTAAATAACCAAACTTATAGAAAATGAATTTCATAGTAGTTAACCTAGAAGCATAAGCTGGGAATGAGACTCTGCTCCTGTCTCTTCTATGTGATAAGGTTTTTGCATCAAATGTTAAGTATTTGGAAAACAGCAAGTTACCCAGTCAGATCCAATCTAAGCCTTAAGAGTTTGGATCAAATATGGGATCCATTCCCTTGAATTTTCGCAATCAGATCATGCTGGATTTGTTAGACCAAACAAATTTTACTATCAACAGTGATTATAAGCAAACCAAATGTAGATCCAAACTAACCAAATCAGTAAGAACTACACATTAAGCATGAATTAGAGGGGAGGAAAAAAAGAAGTACCTGAGTTGTTAGTGATATTGCCAAAGAACTGAATCAATCAAGAGTTGCAGGTACTCACTAGATCATTAGGGTGGCCTTCAGATGTATATTGCAAAGTTGATAGTAGTGAACGGATATTTCCTTCTTTTCCATTTGACCATTGTCGCATCTTAGCTTCTGAAATTTGAATTTCTTCTTGATGTTGATCAATTTGTGGGAGTTCTTTCTGGTCCACAGATATATATTCCACCATGCATTTCTTAAGGAGATCTTCACAGTGAAGTTCCTCTGTATTGCCAAATGCACCCTGAAAACTTTTTGAAGTTGATCCAAAGGATGCTGTTGGGATACCATTTCTTTCTCTGGAAGAAATCATTAATGTTTTCGGCACTGAAGTTTATATCTAAGTATGGTTTTTCTGTTTGTTTCAAAATTTGATCTACCATAACAAGGGCATCCGGCAATGCTCCTTTACCATTTGAACTGATCATCTTCTCTTTCTCATCCACCTTTATTTCAGAAATGGGTGCTGGGTCTCCAAATGATCTAGGATTAGGAGGACTATAGCCTAGAAGAACATGATCTCTCAAAGACAATTTCTCCATTTCATTCCACAAATAAATTCAGATCGATCAATACATGAACTACTAAAACCTAGTCCTAAATGACGAGATTTGGGGAAACTCTAGTCCAACAGAATTTCTATGCAAATACTTGTCAATAACTTTTTCTGAAAACAAAATCCAGATCAATTGATGAATTTTGTTGATGAGAACTATAATTTTCTTCTCAGATTCCAGATCCAATGCCATCTAGGACTATCGTGCAGCTGTAAAACGAGCATCTAACCTTGTCTACCAAAAACGAGAACAGATCCAATTCACAACAAAACAAAAACAGATCCAATTCAAATTTCTAAGAGATCCGAACCAGAAAAACGTGAATTCAAACAGATCCACATGCAATTCCTATTCCCGGTCCAACAACCGAAATTCAAGCTCCTTATTTACTTAATACTGAAGATCAAAAGCATATAAAATACCGTCGAGGAGTTGCCGGAACTTGCAGAGGTTACCGGAGAAGAAGATGAAATACTGATCGGAGATCGAAAATGATGAATGAAGTTAGGGTCTGTAGTCGCCGGCCAAAGCTCTGAATTCCAATGGATCTGGTCGGAGGAGAAAAGGGAATAAGCTAGGGTTTGGATCGTTTCTTTCTCAGATCTCTCTCTCAGATGCTTCTCTCCTCTGCAGACCTCGGATCTATATAAGAAATAGCCGGAAAAATTGTTCCTCGCCGGAGAAGATGATCGGATCTGCTCGGGGTTAGATGAAATCCGGTTTCTCTCTCTTCTTTTCTCACTCTCTGCTTCTCAGATCTGAGAATAAGCCTCCGATTGGATTAGAAAACGAAGATCTGCTGGAAAAAGTGGGAGATCTGAGAGATCGGAGCTCGCCGGAGATCCCATCGGAGAAGGTAAGTTTGGGAATCTCTCTCTCAGCGAATGTTTTTCATTTTTTTTTCCTTTTTTTTATGAGATAAAACTAGATATTTATATCAAAAATAGGTTGCAGATATTGGCACCCCTATTTGATGAGCGCGCGGTTCACGCGGATTTTGATAAGGCGCGCGAAGAAATCATGTCCTTTCTGGAATAAATTCGCCCCCCTCTCAGGATAAACTCACCCCCTTTCTGATTTACACTATGAACACCTCTTTGGTTTGTTCTCTAGGCAAATGCACTCGGATTTCGACGAAATTTTACAGGGACCTAGCTGGGATCCTAAGCTAGCCTAGGGCGAAGTTTGGGATCCTAGTTCAATCATTTGATGGGGTTTTACACAAAATTGAAAGGTTTAGGGCACGGTCAAAATGGGGTGTCTACAAAAACCAACTCTATATAAACGATCATAGAAAGTTTTTGGAGGCTGAAAAAGGATGAAAAATTCACGCTCCCTACTTGGAGAAACATCCAAGACTATCTCTCTCTTCTCCTCTCAAGTTATCTCTCTTTATCTCCTAGTTTTTCAATTCTAATTCAAATTGTTTTGAGAAAACCTAAAGCTCTGTCAAGAAAATTCAAATTCCCATCCAAAGGTACTGATATATATCAGTACATATGTTTGAAGAAAAGTTCTTCAACTTCCATTCACGCAATTTGATGGAATCCATTGGTTCAACTTGCGGGTCTGCGGCGATCAGATCGTTCGTAGCCGTTCGAGGAGTAGATCAAGTAGAGGTTGATATTTTGGTCACAAAGGTCAGTCACAAAGGTATTTTAATATCTTATATTTTTATATGAATCACCATCAGATCATCTAGCCCCTAGGTTCCTGGGTTAATGGGCGAAATCGGCGAGAAATGTTTTTATTCTACGCGATTTCTAGTTCCGTTGTGCGTAGTGATTTCGCCTAGGGATGGAAACCCTTCTAACAAGATCATTTTCTTTACGTATATTTAATTAGCAACCTTCACATGGAAATAAAAACTTACATAGTAAACAAGCAACCATGCCATCCATCACATGAAAAGCCCACATCCAAATTTCGCTTTCGGTTAGAAATTTCGGTGGAAATCCCGCAAAATCAAGAAAATATATGGAAACATACACAAATGATGGAATTTCAAAATGAAACTTCAAAAACAGAAACATTTCGGTTTCGATTGGAAATTTTGGTGGAAATCCTGTAAAATCAAGAATACATATGAAAACGTAAGTAAAAGATAGATTTGAGGATGTAACTTCCTGAAATGCTAGAATAAGCACAAATACGCACTTAGAAACCGTCACCTAAGCAAGACAACCATCCATGATGGTTTAAAATCATCGAATACCTAGTGAGTTGCACTTTCGCATATGTCTGATAATTTAGTACAAGCCAAATTTCACGTGTAGTTTATATAAATATTTATGCATAATACATGCACCACATTTTGCATGAAATTCATATCAATAAAATTATGTAATACATACTAATATAGTATACCACTATTACACTTATTATTTTGGTTTATGCATTCCATCATTTCGGTTTTGGTTTCGGAAGGGATGAAAACGGAAACACTTCGATTTGTGTCGATTTCGGTGGAAATTTAAAACCATGTGCTTCAGCCCCATCCTAATCTCAGCGGCAGTAGGAAAAATATTATCATAACAAGGAGATGAGTAAATTGAAAAGATAGTTTAGCCTTGTAAATCCAGCAGAAGACGGAAAATCATAATGATAAATGTATGACCTATGGACTTCCCCATGGACTATATTGATAGGCAAAACATGACCTCTTCTACTTCTTTATTATTCTAAAACTAGGAATTAAAATTCTAATATAAATAGATTACTAGTTTTTTGAGTTGAAAACCCAAAAATTACATGTTTTTGTAAAGGCAATCCAATCCCAATCACACTAAAACTCTTTTGTTGATTCCCTTTCATATATGTTCATGTTGGAGAGTCCAAACCCAACCACAACATAGTCAAAATTTGTCATAGGAAATCTTTTATTCAATTTTCCCGAAATATACTCTTGCATGCCCTATGATCCATAGTTTCAAAACTCTCCCGCATTATCATGGACTTCCCTGAGTCAACTCCTTTTTAACTTGGCTGCATTCTTGTCTGAGTGTGCAGTTTGCCCTACATAGTCAATCAAAACTTCCTTGGACTCAAATTTATGGCCGCTATACATCACTCAGCCATGTCAACTGGTACTCTACTGCATCATGCTGAGTCGACTAGGATTTGCTTTAGCTACATTTTGACTCGCATCTGCATTTTGAAACTCTGCTATGATTATCCTCAAGTAGGATTCCATCAACCCCCCCAATTTCCCAAAAATCTACACTTGCATGCCCTAAGATCATCCTCAAGTAGAATTCCATCAAAACCCAGCTTAAAACCTCTAAAATTCTTTAAAAGATAGCATAAAATCCCCATTGGAAAATAGCAGGGTCTAGAGATTTCCAAGTTCTTTAGGCTTGGGTTGATACCCTGCTGATGTCAACATATATCAGGCAGAAATCCACAATTAAGCTCCACTTCAGGCCATTTTCATATGCTACCTTCTTGTTCTTCATCCTAACATAGGCTTTGATATTACTGCACAATGATTTTGCTCCAAAGAGCATCTCTTTCCCATTTCAACCTTCGAAGCCAGATTCCTAAGGGTATCTTCTTTCTTAACCTTATTTTTACCTTCCCAAGTTCACCAGATCTCTTCCCAATCAATGTCTCCTTTGCTTCTTTTCCCATTCGTCCCTCCCCTTCAAGGAATTCATGTTGAAGCTTCTGTAATATATTAGCCACTGCCCCAGGATGGAAAGGGACAGGTAATTGACTGGGAGGTTTGCAGGTGATGCATTAATATGAGGTGATTTTCCCGTAGTGGAGTGGTAGCTTTTCTTCCAAGTCACCAGCAACTTCTTTTCAGCCTTCTCTATAATTGTGTTACTGTATTTAAATATGGACCCAAGACAAAATCTCTAGTCTAGAGTGTGATAAGAAACCTCCTCTGAAGAATGGACTAAGTTACCATTTTCGGATAAGAATTAGATGGATAAGGTCATTGAAGAAATTTAAATTCTCATACACTTCCAAGCTCGACAAGGGATTGGCAGGTGCAATCCATTGTACTAGCTTGGATTCAGCATATAGCAAAAAGCCTGGTGTGAGGGATACTTGGTGAAGAGTGGGGAGATCTGTGATTTTCTTCTGGAAACTCTTCAACATGGCTGCGGTGTAGATGATGTTAAGGATTTTGAGACCAGCCTTTTGGTAAGAACTGACAATCATCCAACAAAATCAAATTTATTGGAAATATTTAATAACAACTACTTAAAAATCAATTAATTTGTCAAAGTTACATCCTTTGTGGCTCTAATCCGGCTGAGTGCACGAATGGGTTCCTCCCTATCCAGCTCCGTTGGGATGGTGGCTGATGGGGCGATTCTTTGAAGTAGCCTGCATTCACAAACGGGGTCAGGAGTGCCCGGAGTTGGAACTCTGGGAAACCCTTTCACACTCAAGTCAGTTCAAGGCAAACAGATGGACCTAAACATGAGGAGATATGTTCTGGGTTGTCGATTGTGCGTACCTGAGGTCTCTTTTTCTGAGTGTGGGCTTCCCTTTTTATAGGCAGAGGTTCCGTGACTCGGGTGAATGTAACGTGAGGCCATGGTGATGGCCGGCATTGGTGCCTATATTGGTGCTGCCGGCTTATCCAACTGCATCGATGGTTCTGACCGACGACAGGATGTTACAGGGAGGCGCCATGATTAGCACTGGTGTCGCTCCGTCCCAATAGTTCCATGGCGGCATTTGATTGGTGGGTGAGGCGGCGCGTGATCTCCGGAGGTGCCATGTTGGCCAGAAGATTCATCAATACCTGAGCGTGGCATGTTCTGCATGGCAATGATCAATTTGTGGTTTCTTTCTGGGTCCAGGGGCCACGTATCATCACGCCGTCGGTGCTTGATTTTGGCCCCAATTCACTATGCTTGGTCACCTATAAATTTGTAAGATGGGCATTTGACAAGATGCCCATTATCCACTAGGGGGTCAATATTGCTTATGAGACACTTATTTCACCTCCTTGAAGTAGTTTTTATTTAAGTTGAAATGCTGTTAAAAAGTTGGCTCTGCTCACAAACCACGACTTGGGCCGAAGACAAAATTTCATTTGTCTAATTAAAGAAATTATTGAGATGAGAAATCTTATGTGGATAATAGAAATACTATTTTTTTAATAGAATTAGAGGCATGAGAATGGCAATGTCAAGGATTGAAGATTCTCATCAATTTATAGCTCATTAAAAATATCCATTGAAAGGATTCTCTACTGTTCTCCTTATATTGGTAACAGATTCAAGATAGGTTGACAAATCCAAGTGTATGAGAAACTTGAAGAGGAATACAGAGATTTATGATTGTTGTTCTCTTGTAAGAAACTCCAGATATAGCTGTAGTAGTGATTGTTGGGTATACATAGTATAACCCATGTATATGTTCTAATATAAGCCCAATAGGTAATGGACCAAGTGTAGTGGGCCTTATGAGCTGGAGCCCATTAACTTATCAAAAACCCTTTAATATTTAGACATCTAAATAGGGGCTAGGGGCAACTGTCTTGGCATTCCGAACTAGATGCCTTGAGAGCAATGCTTCAAGCACCGACTTAACCGACTCTCATCTCCTCCCCACCGCCTCTAACACTCATGAAGCATCTTCTTATTTCGGCAACTTCCCTTAAAATTGAAGAAACCCTCGTTGGTTCAATTCATTTTGTGGCTGAATTGAATTGGTGGCTAATTTGGTTTCCCATCTCACTTGGTTTCTTCTACCCTCTCACTCTCGAGTGTGGGTTTTTTTACCGTGAGTTTGGGAGTGAGAATCACTCAATTGGAATAGTTTTTTATGTGGGTTTCTCCTCTCCCAATTTGGTCATGGGTTTCCTCCACTTCAAATTAGTTTTGTCGTGGGTTTATTTTCCCACAGAAATCATTTGGCCAAAATAGCCGAAAAAGTATCAGTATCACTCTCACCATAAGCATCATTGTCAAGTTTCAATAAAGAACAAGATCTAAACAACTTCTTTTGCAAATAACCATTCATTATTGTCAAGTTTCAATAAAGAACAAGACCAAATTAGTTTCTTTTGCAAAGAACCATTTCATGTTTCCATTCGAATGTTATAGTCATCTTATCCAAATTTGAGTTAAGCTGAATCATCTGTGTATGGAATGTCCAACCCTTCCCAAAAAGGATAACAAAATTTGAGTTAAGTTGTATCTAAAACTCTTGGTTAATCATAAAAGTATTCGTGTTTTTAGATGGATTACAGATCTTTTATGATATGGTGATGTGGATGATTCAATATTTGTTTGAACATCACATTATCTATCTATTGGATTGTGCTATATGTAGAACATAAGGGGGAGATTGTTGGGTATGTATAGTATAACCCATGTATATGTTCTAATATAAGCCCAATAGGTAATAGACCAAGTGTAGTGGGCCTTATGGGTTGGAGCCCATTAACTTATCAAAAACCCTTTAATACTTAGACATCTAAATAAGGGCTGGGGGCAGCTGTCCGGCATTCCAAACTAGATGCCTTGAGAGTAATGCTTCAAGCACCGACTTAACCGCCTCTCATCTCCTCCCCACCGCCTCTAACAGTGATGTCTTCAATGGAAGCAGATCTGCTGTTATTGAAGAACGTCAAAAGAAAACTGATAATTTGTACCATTTTATTTGCAGAACATTTAACATATTTAGTTAATCTGCACAGCCTCATTTTCAAAATTTGTGTGTTTGTGTGTGTCTGAGAGAGAGAGAGAGAGAGAGAGAGAGAGAGAGAGAGAGAGAGAGAGAGAGAGAGAGAGAGAGAGAGAGAGAGAGAGAGAGAGAGAGAGAGGTTGCTTCCTCAGTTGGCAAAATAGAGTTTTGCTTAGGTGAGACGAGAGTTGGTAAGCCAGAGCTTGACATAAAAAATTCTGGTCTCGTCCACTCTCCCATTGGTGAGATCTGTGGGCCCACCAATCGAATGACAATTTACCTACTTGCTTTGCAGGTGGGACCCATTTAATGCCAACAACTATGGGAGTGATGAAAACATAAGTCCTTTAACAGTCCAGGAGTTACAATGTATTTGACAAGCATAATGACTCCAGGAAGGCAAGAACCCCTCGGTTTATTATTGCCCCCAACCCGACCATTTTGTTACCGTGCATACCTAAATAAAGTTAACCTTGTAGTCATAAAACTGTGATCTAGATCATAGTTAGCAAAACTCGGTTTTAAACAGTGTGTTTTCGAAGAAAAAAAATGCAATTTATTGGTGTGCCATTTAAAACTCTGTTTTTTTTAAAGCAAACGTTTTAAACATGTTTAAAATTCGTTTTCAACATTTTAATCACATTTTTTGGCCAATTTTCCAATTTTACCATTACCATATTTTGTAAATGACAAAATTCTAAACTAATTTCTTTGTGTTTCCATTTTTTTACTATGTTTTTTTGAACCAGTACTCTATTGAACTCGAATTTTTGCCTTCATGTGTTTTTGCCTAATCACGTTTCCCTATCTATGGTCTAGATATGGGATTGTAGGATTGGAAGTAAGGGAGTCAGGGACTTGCATACATATATTTTTGTAAAATATAGTGTAAAATGACAAAATAAACATTTTGTAGACGAGATCAAAACAACCCAAGTCACAACGTTTTGTGAATATGGTGTAAAGGAGAATTAGACCGGTGAAATGTAGTCCAATAGCGGCCGAACCAAGAATATATCTGAAGTTCAACTTATATTTAGATCAATTTTATGGCCAGTAGGGGCTACCTTTCTTCGGACACTTACAATGCATGTGAATTAGGCCTAGGCCCATAATTTTGGGCCAATCTGAAACGAACAAATTGGTTTACGACGAGGAAAACCCAGTAGCATAGTTGAGCTTTCCAATAGAATTGTGCCTGACCCTTTGTGAGGTATATGGGTCCCATTGCAGGATCCAATAGTAGCGTATAAGCAAGCATTCCTCTTGGTACGATTGAACAAACTTTCAACCTGCTGACTAATTGCTTGTAAGGTTTTTGGAAATGAGAAATGATACATTCGCACTCTATTTTTACATGGGGCTGTTCCCCTCTTGTGTTGTGTATTTATGACTCTTTTACACTAGAGGGGGCTGTCCCAACTAAAAAATAAGGCCGAATACATCACTTCCCTTTGGGAGTTATAACAGCAAAGGGATTAAATCTTATTGGACTGAAAATGGATTGCAGATTTCATTTCGCTCCTCAATCTCAAATGAACTAAATCTTCCATCTAACGGTTAAGATTGCTTAATCTATGAGATTTTAGTTCCAGATGGACTATAGAAAACTATACCAGCAAAACCTAATTTACCTTTCGAAGGTTTGCTATCCAAGCAGGGTAAGGTACAATTTGGTTGGCAGTAGTCCCACCAGCAACATTTATCACCGCTAAGTACTGTTGGATGATATTTTCACCCTCATTTTCTGTAGTACACCCTCTCTTGTTTGTCTTTTGTGAACAATGGCTGCACCCAACCCCATTTTGATTTGCATTTTTCTTCATTTTCTACAGAAGATAAACAGTGAGTGTGAATGCTGAGAAAGATACAAATATCATTTCCCACATAGTCTTCTGATATGGACTCCACAACACAACAACAACTACAGAGAGAGATGGGTAAGTTTTGTAGTTTGTGGAAAATATTTTGGTCATTTAAAAAGCTTGTCCCTTTTTGTATAAGAATGGGTTCCACAGTCCACCCACTAGTAGCACAACAATTGTATGGCCTCCCTCCCAAGAAAGGAATATGATCTAATCCCTCTCTAGAATCCAACCATAACCAGTTAACTACCACCACCTCAGATAACTACCTTTCCCCTAACATCTCACACTCTCTCTCTCTCTCTCTCTCTCATTGTCTCTGAAAGTCCTTCCAAGAAAGGAATATGATCTAATCCCTCTCTAGAATCCAACCATAACCAGTTAACTACCACCACCTCAGATAACTACCTTTCCCCTAACATCTCTCTCTCTCTCTCTCTCTCTCTCTCTCTCTCTCTCATTGTCTCTGAAAGTCCTTCCCTCTAATGGGTATCAAAGAATTCATGATCTCCTTCATCTTCACTTCAATTCTCTTGTCCATACTCTTCATTCCAACTCTCCTAACCAAATCCTTTGCCGGAATCCGGCCGTCCAGCTTTTCCGGCCACCCGCAAGCCAGCCCTTTCCCTGTCTCCTTCGCCTACCTTATATCAGCATCGAAAGGCGACCTTGAGAGCCTAAAGCGCACCCTCTGCGCCCTATACCACCCCGCCAATTACTACCTCCTCCACCTCGATCTCGAGGCGTCCCACGAAGAACGCCTCAGCCTATTAAAATTTGTCTCTGCCCATCCAATCTTCTCCCAAGTGGGCAATGTATGGATCGTTGAAAAATCGAATTTGGTCACTTATAGAGGTCCCACTATGCTTGCTAACACTCTCCATGCAATGGCCATGCTTCTCAAGACTTGCAAATGGGATTGGTTTATAAACCTCAGTGCCTCTGACTATCCCTTGGTTACTCAAGATGGTAAGTTAGGCCCTGTTTGGATTGCAAGAAAAACACTTCTAAAGTAAAAAGTTTTCTTTGAAATTTTTTTCTTTGTATAATTAGAGGGAAATGATTAGATTGCAGTTAATTTAGAGGGTTATCATCATAAATTGGAGGTCCTCTATGTAAAAATTGAATAGAATTGGTTCAAGTTGTCTGTTATTATGTGTAAAAACAATGGTAGGATATTTTTCCTTTCCAAACTTTTCCCCAAAATTCCTGCAATCCAAACAAAGGAATCTGCGTAGAAAAATTTGGTTTTTTTTTGGCCTTACTAAGATTGTTTACATTACCCTTTTTTGCAGATTTGATTCATGCCTTCTCTAGCTTGCCTAGAGATCTCAGTTTCATACAACACAGCAGCCACTTGGGATGGAAAATGTATGGGATTCTGCATCTTCTTTGATTGAAATTAGTGGTTTTAGACACTGATTTTGATTGGAATTAGACTGCATTTTTTTTTTACTTATTCCTTCCATTTTTGCAGGAATAAGAGGGCAAAGCCAATCATCATAGACCCTGGACTTTATAATCTAAAGAAATCAGAGCTTATGTGGGTTACAAAGCATAGAACAGTCCCTACTGCTTTCAAACTATATACAGGTTTTCTTTTCTTCTTTTCCCATCTTCAATCCTTTTTATTTTGGTGCAAGGCAATTCTTTATTAAAATAGTTTTCCTAGATTTGTTCTTACTTTTGTGGGCTATATTCCATAGGCACTTACATCATCAAGATATTAAAATAGACCCATTTTAATCAACCATGAAATAAAGATATTTGATTATCTGGCTTTTCTTAGGTTGTTTCATGTCTAATATATTGTGATGACATCAACAGTCCTTTAGATTCATATGAGTAGACAAACACATCATAATTGTCTACTCAAATGCATACATGCCTAAAAGAAAGAAAATAATTAAAGGGAATCAAAGAGGGGAGGATATATGATGGATTGAGCATGTGAAAGTACGAGTGGGACACGGTTGTTCTATGATCCCAGCCCTCCAAAAACTACAAGCAGATCAAGACAATCTATAATTTATCATAATTTATAAATATTGTCCTTTTATCAATATCTTCTAGTTCTTGGGGAATGGAAATAGTGGTTTGGATTTTTCTACAAGCCCGTTTATGAAAACAGAGTAGAGGCAAGGAGGTTCTTCTTTTCTGGCTGCAAAGCCAGTAATGCACATGAATAAAACCATTTCTTCAACCTGTGGGGTGTGGAAATGCACATGCTTCCATGATGCAACTGATAAAGCTTATCCCTTGCAAACAATATGTAAATAATATAGCTTTCAATAAATGGAAATGATATTTGCATTCCGTTGTTTCAATAATGGCACTCCTCTCTTCATTCTACACTTTCTAATTAGCTTCTAAAAGCTATTATATTACCCCCAAAACTATCTACATCCAATAAAAATGTGCTTAAGAAAAGTGCAGTGATCTTTTCCCTTAATAAAATATTACTTACTGCAAAAACTTAAGCATTGTTTGATAAGATCCAAGGAACAGCTAATGCAATTACCAACATTATAGTGCTTATCAGATAAAAAACCCCATAAGAACAATTTAGAAATTATAATAATCATCATACATCATTCTGCTTATAAGTGCTTCTAAACCCACAAGTTCAGTAAATAAAAAATACATTTGTTTTGACTCCTGTTGAAAGACTCGCCGTTTCTTCTGACTGGATTTCTATGGTATTTCTCTATGTTTCTGATGATCACACTTCTTCAGAGATTCCAAACATCAGAACCAAAATGGGTATGAAAGATTCAAAATGACATTTAAAACTATCCGCTAAATTGGAAACTGATCAGGTCGACGAAAATTCAATGAAGGAAAACATAACTGTGAAAGGAAAAAAATTCAGTCATTTGATCAAAATCAGAACAATTAATTAAAGCACTTTATAGATCTCTATGACCAGATCAAAAAACACTATAAATTGTCTTTTAAAACTAAGATAATAAACATAAATTATAGAAAAGTACCTGTTGCTTTTATTTATGGTTATACACTATTTTTTCTACTAGATTTTTAATATTTTCTCTGTTTAAGATATCACTTAGAGTTAAGACTCCAAACTTCAGAACAAAAATGAATATGAAGGATTCAGAATAATACATAATACTAGTCTTCAAATTTTAAACTGAGCAGCTTGATGAAAATTGAATGCATGAAAAATGAATCTATAGAAGGGGAAATTTTCGATCACTTTGATCCAAAACAGACCAATCAAAGCAATCTACGGAGATCTAATACTAAAAACAAATACCCATTAGAACTATTTTAATTTTATGATAAATGCTTCGAAATTCACTATAGTCATTATAAATGTTTCGATATCCACATGTACATTATAGAATTTTTTTTTTTAAAATTCATAGTCTCCCATTTTTCAGGTTCTGCTTGGATGGTATTATCCAGATCTTTTGCAGAATTTTGCGTAGTGGGTTGGGATAACCTTCCAAGGACTCTCCTTCTCTACTACACTAACTTCATCTCATCTCCTGAGGGATATTTCCAGACAGTGATATGCAACTCCAAGGACTTCAAGAACACTACAGTTAACCATGATCTCCATTACATTGCTTGGGATTCACCACCAAAGCAACATCCAATCTCTCTTGGGCTGAAAGATTACAGGCGACTGATTCTAAGCTTTGCACCATTTGCTAGAAAGTTCAAGAAAGACGACCCTGTGCTTGACAAGATTGATCGTGAGATCCTTCGACGAAATGATGGGCAATTCACATATGGAGGATGGTGTTCAGAGAGGGGTGAGAGCAATGCGACTTGCACGGGTTTCGGTAGACATGAGAATTCGGGTGTTTTGAGGCCTGGAGCTGGATCAAGGAGATTGAAAGCTTTGATAGTAAAGTTACTTTCTATGAGGAATTTCAAAAGAAAGCAATGTAGATAAAATTTTGAAATCAGATATGCTTGTAGTCCCTCTTTTTTGCGATTCTATAGTGGTTTTCTCAAATATCTATATCTTATACACGTAGGATTATATTCCTATTTTTATGTGATTGTATAAGTCCCCAGTTCTAAGTATCTTTTGATTCTTCTTGATCCATGCACATACATCACATTCACATGGTATCAAGCTATTCACTCACGTTCTTCTTTTTTTTATCTTTGTCGGTCACTCTCCTACGGCTCGTTCCGAGCCCCTCCTTACTCTCTTCTTTACTCTCCCTTTCTTTTCTTCTCTATGGTCTCTCTATATAATTACATTTACATCTATAAATTTTTCCTCTTTTTACTCACACTCTCTATCAATTTTTCCTCTTTTTACTCACTCTCTCATCATTCACTTGTCCTTTTTATGGCTTCTTTGGCTTCATCTAACATGGATTCCAGTGCCCCTTCTTGGTCATCCACTCTTCCTCCAGTCTCTCCTATATTCTAACAGTCTCTAGCATCCATCATCTTGTGTCTGCTCGACTAGTTCACAACAACTTTCTACTATGAAGGAGCCAACTTCTTCCAATTCTCCGTAGTGAAGACTTCCTTCAATTCATTGATAGATCCACAACACCTCCATGTTTCTTCCCGTGCTCTGATGGCTCTACCCTCTTTTCCAATCTTGATTTCTCTCTCTAGGAGTGTGTGGACTCCACCCTCATAAGTTGGATTAATGCTACTTCGACTGAACCTGTTATTTCCCAGATCATCAATTTCTAGACTGCACGTGATGCCTGGGTACCCCTTGAAAGCACATTCTTAGCTCATTCTTCTGTTCATGTAGTGCAACTTCACCGTCATATACAAGAACTTCACAAAGGTTCCTTGCATACGTTAGATTATCTCCAACAACTGAAGTCCATTGCTGATGCTCTTTCTATCATTTAACGCCCTCTTTCTAAGACCGACTTCGTTGTCTATGCACTCATGGGCTTTGGCCCCGAATAAGCCAACTTCACAACTGCCCATTTGTCAATCTCCACCTTTGTTTGGGGAACTTTATTCCTTGCGGTAGAAACCCCATTTTTCCAAATTCAGACTGATGATGGGTCGCCATGAGGGTGGTTTCAATGAGAAGCCCGGAAAGTTTCGGTGCTCCGGAGAAGTTGACTGTTTGTCTTTTGTAGACACCAAAGTGGAAGAATTCCCATGCATTGTGGCCTTGAAACATACCTAAATTTAACTCAGTATTTGTCAAAACTAGATCTCAGAGATCCTGCACAGAAACAAGTAGATACCCAGAGTATTTTCTAGTTTTTAATATATTAGCAAAACTACAATCGTAGATTTTTACCAGAGTCGTAAGAGCTACACCTTACGATCGTAAGATCTGACCTAGAGTCATAAATTTCAAAAAATTTAGTCCCACATAAAAAATGAACAGAATTCTCTCAACTTTTGGTGCCTATAAAAAGGCCCTCAGTCAATGAATTCGAGGAGAATAAATTCCAGCTCAAAATTCTTTAAAAAGTGGGGAAATTCTCTCACTTTTGAGTTTGAAGAAGCTTGGAGTTGATCGGAGATGACTGGAAGTCTAGACGGAAAACTACCAAAGGAAAAGTCGGGCCATAAAGGATTTCCTTACCTCCTCTGACGTGTTTTCGGTTAGATCACTGGAAAGATCATGCTGAGGAATCGGAGCTGCACCCCTCAGAGACTTGAAGATCGGCATTTTGTGGTATTCTTCTTCCTCCTTTGCAATTTCCAGTTTTTTTTGTTTTGTTTTGGATTAGTTAAGGGAGAGGGGAAGTCATGGAAATTAGGGTTCTAAGAACCCTAATTTCTAATACCTTACCCCAATTAAATTAAAATTAGAATGTAGGATTAGTTTATGTTAGAAATGAGATTAAGGTTAGAAGAAAGGAAGACGAAAAGGAGTAGAGACATGGAGAGTCTACATTAGGGAACTCCTCATGTAGATGATGTATATATAGGCCCAAATAGGGCACCCAATGTACAATGACTATAATACCCCTAATGTTATAAATAATGACTAAACTACCCTAACACACTACTCAACACTCCCTCTAGAGCTGAAGCGTATATGCTATAGAACTCCAGCTTGGTAGGTACAAAGGAAACTACAGCAACTAAAAATAACAAAAAGAAGCAAAATCATCGGTGAAGGTACCATTAAAATTAAAGATATTAAAGTTGAACGTGTGTTGCTTGTTGATGGTCTTTCTTTTAATTTGATAA
This sequence comes from Tasmannia lanceolata, assembly GCF_043159265.1. Classification (NCBI taxonomy): domain Eukaryota; kingdom Viridiplantae; phylum Streptophyta; class Magnoliopsida; order Canellales; family Winteraceae; genus Tasmannia; species Tasmannia lanceolata. The sequence goes on along the minus strand of NW_027518689.1, from coordinate 20,979,824 downwards.
GCATTAGTCAACTATGTGCTCTTGGTCATAAAGTTCTTTTTGAAAAAGATAGATGTAAGATTTTGAATGCTATGAATAATGAAGTAGAATTTGTTGCATATAGAAATGGTAACATGTACTCATTGGCTTTAGAGGACCTTGAGAATCAAAACATCCAATGTCTCTCCGCCATGGAAGATAACCCTTGGTTATGTCATAGAAAACTTTGTCATGCTCATATGGATTTGATCTCAAGATTGTCTTCTAAGAACTAGTGAGAGAGCTACCTAAGCTCAAGTATGTTAGAGATAAAGTTTATAGTGCTTGCATTCATGAAAAACATACTAAAGATTCTTTCAAACCCATAAGTGTGATATCTACATCTTGTCCACTACAACTTCTTCACATGGACCTATTTGGTCCCATGAAGACTTGTAGTAGAGGTGGAAGTAGATATGTGTATGTGCTTGTTGACGATTATTCTAGATTCACTTGGGTGTTGTTTTTAACTAGTAAAGATGGGACCTTCAAAAAGTTTGTCAACTTGTGCAAAGAATTCAAAATGAACAAGGGGCTTTCATAAATGAAATTAGAAGTGATCATGGAACCGAGTCTGAGAACATTGAGTTTAATACCTTTTGTAATGAAAATGGAATCAAACACAATTTCTCGGCTCCAATGACGCCTTAACAAAATGGGGTAGTTGAAAGGAAAAATAGATCACTCATTGAAATGGCTAGAACTATGTTAAATGAGCATAATGTTCCAAGAAATTTTTGGGCGGAAGCCGTTCACACGACTTGCTATATTTTAAATAGAATGCTCATTAGACCCCACCTTAACAAAACACCTTATGAATTATGGAGTGGAACACCCCCTAAAGTTAGCTATTTCAAAGTTTTTGGTTGTAAATGTTTTATTTTAAATATGAAAGATACTTTGCACAAATTTGATTCAAAATCCGATGAAGGTATCTTCTTAAGGCTATTCAACTCATAGAAAGGCCTATAGGGTTTATAAAAAAAGAACTCAAATTGTTGAAGAGTCCGTGCATGTTAAATTTGATGAGTCTTTTGTACCTCCTAAAGTCATTGATAACGATGATAATGATGACAATCTTCTAGAGTCTTCTAGTCAAGTAGATTCTCTTGTTCAACCCTTAGAAAATCTTGATTTAGAAGGTCAACCTATAGAGGAAGTTGAAGTAGAAGGTCTTCCTAAACATAGTAGAATCATGTCTAGTCACCCTTCTACACAAATCATAGGTGAAACATCACAAGGAGTCAAGACAAGATCTCACTACAGGAATGTATGTGCTAACATGACATTTATCTCCCAAATAGAACCCAAGTCCACAAAAGAAGCCGAAAAGGATGAGTTTTGGATGATTGCTATGCAAGAGGAACTAAACCAATTTGAGAGAAACAAAGTGTGGAGATTAGTTCCTAGGCCTAGTGATCACCCGGTTATTGGGACTAAATGGGTGTTTAGAAACAAACTCAATGAGCATAGAGATATTCATAGGGATAAAGCTAGATTAGTAGCCCAAGGTTACAACCAAGAGGAATGCATCGATTATGATGAGACCTTTGCTCCGGTTGCTAGAAGTCATAAGGATGCTTCTTGCATTTGCATGCCATAAGAACTTCAAATTATATCAAATGGATGTGAAGAGTGCATTCCTTAATGGGTATATCATGGAGGAAGTGTATATTGAACAACCTCCCGGTTTTGAAGATTTCATATACCCTAATCATGTATATAGGTTGGATAAAGCCTTGTATGGTCTAAAGCAAGCTCCTAGAGCTTGGTATGAGAGACTTAGCTCCTTCCTATTAGAGAGTGGCTTTCAAATGGGCAAGGTTGACAAAACCTTGTTCATTAATAGAAAAGGAAAATATATGCTTATTGTTCAAATTTATGTGGATGATACCATATTTGGAGCTACTAATGATAAGATGTGAGAAGAATTTGCTCAATCCATGCAAAAAGAGTTTGAGATGAGAATGATGGGAGAGCTTACCTATTTCCTAGGACTCCAAATTAAACAATATAAGAATAAAATTTTTATCAACCAAGAGAAGTACACTAGGGAACTCCGTAAGAAATTTGGAATGGATAGCTCTCAAATCAAGCCAACTCCCATGAGCACATCTACCAAATTAGAAAAGGATGAAGTTGGTAAACCGGTTGATGAAAAGAAGTTTAGATACATGATAGGTAGCCTATTATATTTGACCGCTAGTAGGCCGGGTATAATGTTTAGTGTGTGCATTTGTGCTAGATTTCAATCGGCTCCTAAAGAGTCCCATTTGAGTGCCGTTAAGCAAATATTCAAGTATCTCAAAGGAACTCCTTCCCTAGGTCTATGGTATGAAAGATCAAATGAATTCAACCTAGTGGGGTATTCGGATGCTGACTTTGCCGGTTGTAGGATTGATAGAAAAAGCACAAGTGGCACATGTCAATTCCTGGGTAGATCTCTATTGTCTTGGTTTAGCAAGAAACAAAACTCCGTAGCCTTGTCTACTACCGAAGCCGAATACATTGTGGCCGGAGCTTGTTGTGCACAAATCCTATGGATGAAAAACACTCTCATGGACTACAATCTTCAATTTAGCAATGCTCCAAACTATTGTGATAATACAAGTGCAATCAACTTGACAAAGAATCCAATTAAACATTCTCAAACCAAGCACATAGATGTAAGGCATCATTTCTTAAGAGATCATTCTAAAAAAAGAGATATTTCAATTAAGTATCACACCAATGAACAATTGGTGGATATCAATACAAAACCCCTAAATGATGATAGATTTTGTGACATTAGGAGTGGACTCAATATTTGGAGCTTGGATCAAGTTAAAGAGTTTGACAATGAAGCATGAATAGGTGATAGTGTTCTCCTTGTATGTGTATATATATCACCCTTGTTTTAGTAGTGACTACTTGGATTAAGATGATCAAACACTTAAAACTCACTCAATTGGTGCCCATAGCCCACTTTATACAAAGGGGGAGTCGGTACCGTCACCTTAATTACAAAACACATAAGCTTTTGGCCATCTGCCATCATCTCAACCATTGGTAAGTCATATATGGAATTCATGTTTTGAATTAGTGATAAATATGTGCTATATTTATTGGCAATATATATATATATATATGATTATTCATGAGTAAATACATTGAATGTGCAATGACTGAGAGCTACAAATGTGCTACTTTCAATGGCAAAATTTTGTTGTTGAATGACACTTGTTAAAAAAAAAAAACTCTCGGAACTCCGAGAAAGGGTCAGAAGGTCCCTCGGCGAATTCTCGGAACTCCGAGAACATGTCCAGGTAATCCTCAGAGCTCCGAGCAAATTTCTCGGAACTCCAAGAATCGGGACAGAAGAAAATAAAAAAAACTGTTGGGGTCTCAGAACTCAGACATTTTTTCCCGGAGCTCTGAGAATCGGTCCAGGCGTGATTAAAGGCCTGGACCCTGTTCATTTCCTTAATGTTTTTCCTTCCTTTCTCTCTTATTTCATCTTCTATCTCATTCCTTCAAACCCTAACTCTATTATCTCCTTTTTTCTTCCCTTTTCACCTCAATCTAACCCTAATCCACCATCTTCTACCTTCAAAACCCTATTTTCTCTATTAAAACCTAGTTTTCTCCATCCAAACCCTAGGATTTTGGCCCTTTGTCAAACTTCCAAACTTCCTCCCCAATTTTTCCTCTCTCTCCTTCATTTTCTTTGGTTTTTAATGTTCTTCCTTCCTTTCTACTGTTTTTCTTCCATTTCCTCTCATTCTTAGTTGGTTCTATCAATTTTCTCCTAGTTTTCCTCCAATTTTGGGCTACTCTTCTTCACTTCTTCTCTCTTCTTCATACCCTACCTTCTCACCATGGCTCCTAAAACCAAAAATCTAAACATTGAACGCTCCTCCTAAGTTGAAGAACCCGAATACAATCTCGAGGAAGAAGGACCTTCACGGAAGAGGGCAAAGGCCAAGGCTCCGGCTGTGGCAGCAGATGTTGTGCCCAACTTCTACTTTACTGGGGATAAGGCCAAGAAACTATGGGCCGATGTCGGCACTATGGGCATCCTCACCGGTAGGTACATTGATCCCCCTGTCCTTCAATATTTTAATTTACAAGCCAAGTTTGATGCCCTACATTGGACGCCCATCCTTCACATCAACGAACCCATTTACTCTCGATTGGTGCGTCTCTTCTACGCCAATCTCATAATTTTCCCTTCCTTCTTCAAAATCAAATCTAAGGTCAAGAAAACTATCATCAAACTCAACTATCACACTTTTGCCGCGCTTCTTGGGATTAGCCATGAGGGCTTTTACACTATTTTTGGCAGGAAGATGGGACCCATTCACTTGATGATCTTAATCATGACACTGTCTGTGGTAGGATTATCCAGCACTACAAGCCAAATATGCCCGTGAAAGCTGCCAACCTCATTCCGGTTGGGCGGATGCTTCATAATTTCATGTACCACATCTTCACTCCTCGTGCTGGGATGCGTGAAGCCCTAAGACTCTTAGATGCCTATCTTATCTACTGCATCCTAGAGGGTCGCTAGATTTGTCTCCCCTATATCATGTTTCGATACATGTTTCAGACACCTGGCCACTACCGCTCTTCCTTGCCATATGGCATGATTCTCACCCGTGTCTTCCTCCACTTTGACATCATCTTGGATGGTGAGATGACCATGACTCCTACTGCCCCATTTGATGATCAGACATTTAAACGAATGTCACTTGATCAAGCAGCGGTTGAAATTGTCTCTAATGACGCCGACTCCGACAATGAAGAAGAAGACGAAGTGGAGGACCTGGATGCACAGGCACCTCAGGCATCACATGATACTTCTCATTTCTGCAATCGACAGGATTTGGCCCACATGCAGGAAGGCATTGGGCGATCCATGGCCTCACAGTTTGAGCGGCTATCTACTCATGTCGACTCTGAGATCTCTACTCGCTTCCAGACTCTTACTACACACGTTGATGACCAGTGGGCCGCCTATTACCACTACATCTCCAGTGGCCAGTGAGGTCAGCAGCCGGGCAGTTCATCTTATCAGCCACCAGCTCCTCCCAAGCAGTAACCGGCCTCTGTTCTCTGATGATGGACATCTTTTTATCAGACTCCTCTGACATATTAGGATTACCTTTTTGCATGTTTGTTTCACTGTCTTCGTATTTAGCAATTTCTATTTGGACTCATGATGGTATGGATCATTCGGATCATTTTAGATGCTTGTATGGTTCTCCTTGGATGTATTAGGCTCATCTCTATGTAGATGTTGTTCGTGTGTATATGGCTATTGCTTGGTGTATATTTGGATGGTTCTAGCTGTGTTTTGGATAACATTTGGATGTACTTTGGATTATCTCTCTATGTATCCATTTCACTTTATCTTTATATATATATATATGAGGAAAGTGTCTCTAGTCTCTCCCCTAGATAAGCTTATCTACTCCTCCCTTTAAAAAAACACAGTGGGCCCACGCTGTTTGGATGATCCAAAGCATTCATTTGATAGGTCCTAACATAGATAAGGTGTGCCCAAAAAATCAGCACCAAAGGGTCATCCTAGAACTTCGTTTCGTGGTGCCTTGTGGTACCCAGAATGAACACATAAACGTCCACGTTTATATGCGTCCATTTTGGACACGGTGTGCCCAACAAAATGAAGTTCTAGGAGGACCCTTTGCTGCTGATTTTTTGGGCACACCCTATCTATGTTAGGACCTATCAAATGAATGCTATGGATTATCCAAACAGCGTGGGCCCACTGTGTTTTTTTAAAGGGAGGAGTAGATAAGCTTATCTAGGGGAGAGACTAGAGACACTTTCCTCTATATATATATACACACACATACACACACACACACACACACACACACACACACACATATATATATATATATATATATATATATATATATACTATGGTTTGCTCTACACTTGTATTCACGGTTATATCTTCTTACACTCCTTGCTGTGTTGTGTGGTACTCGCTTTACATTATCTCTATGGCATTGCACTTTACTTGTCTCCTTGGTTCTCACATACCCTCCTCTTTCATTTTGTTCCACTTTTTTGGTGATGGTAAAAGGGGGAGAATATTTGAGCTCCCAGGTTATAATAATATGCATATATTGAGGGGGAGCAAAGCTCCATGCTTATAATTTTGCAATCAATTTCAATCATTATAATTATTGCTTTAAATAGTCAATCTAATCAATCTCTTAGGGGGAGCATTATTTGTTATATTCATCCCTTAATGGGGAGCTCTTTCTCTAAGGCAAATTATGTTTGTCATCTAAAAAAAGGGAAAGATTGTTAGCCCAAGGGTTCAACAAGTACTCACATTGAAATGCTTTGATGGTTAACAAACTCAATTTGGCATAAAAGGTTTTATGTACTAATGATTTCCATTGGCTAAGTTATTGTGTTCATAGCTGTAGTACATTCAAGATTGCACAACAAATGACAAAATAATTCAAGCTCAAGGTGAGAACAAAGACATGAAGAAAGAATCATCATCAATGGCAAATCAAAGCTACGACAAGACCAACCCAAAGGCAAGTCAAGGTCATTCAAGAACAAGGTTGAATTCAAGCTCTACAAGGATGAAAATCAACTCAAAAGCTCAAGCAAGGCTCAAGAATCAAAGGAGTTGATTGAAGACAAGTCCACCCTTTACAAAGTGCCAACAAGAGTGAAGCCCTAGCTATTTTAGAATGTATATGGTCTATCATGTATAGTCTAAGTCAAACGCACAAAAGGGAGTTAAAATCAATCTAAATCGAACTCAAATGATCAGTGAATGTTCATAGTAGTGTCCTCACATATTTGGACCCTCATGACATTCCATTTAACATGATAGAATTGAGTTCCAAAATCCCAAAGAAAAACAACAACTAAAACTGGAAAATCTGTTGTTTGAAGGCTTCTCGGAACTTCGAGAATAGCTCCAGGTTCAAAAATTAATGGGACTACAGTCCGCTCAGAGCTCCAAGTCCGGACTCTAAGAAGACCTTTGGAGAGTCTAGAAAAGGCATATCTTGTGTTCCCCTATATATTCGAACCTTGGGATCTTTGGAAAACCACTTAAGGAGTTTACCTAACATTCTAAGAGCATTCAAAGGCATTTATTCTCATTCTCTTTAAGATTTTCACTCTCCCTCTCTCTCTTATGCCTTTACCTTAGATTATCCTTAAGAGACCTTAGGCTTTTCATTTGTTCATCTTTTTCTAGTGAGAGTGAGTGTACTTTATATTTAATCAGCTTATCTAGAGGCAAGCAAGCTACACCTTCATTTCTTCTTTGTATTTGGCAACAAAGGGCGCTGTAGAAGACCCTTGGAGCACGAAGCTCGGTTTGTACAAGGCGGAAGGAACGTCGTAGTTAAGTTACTTGGAGAAGATAGTGGAATCCTCAAGGAGAGCAACTTGAGAAGAGTGGAGTAGGTCTTGGATTAAGACCGAACCACTATAAAAATTCTTGTGTCTACCATCTTGTCTCTTCTCTTCTTCTCTTGTGGTAAGCTTTTTACTTTTGCATTTGAATCTTAATTTTAGTTTTCTAAACAAACTAAAACTAGTGCAAACCAAAGTTTTTAAATCCGTAAAATTTGATAAGAAACCCAATTCACCCCCCTCTTGGGTTGCTAAGTGGAATTTCACTGTATCCGGAGGAGTAAGGAGTGGGATGAAAGTATCCGACCAGTTGGAGGGTTCTGCCTTGCCAGCATCGGTAATCATACTTTGTGGGGAAAAATGCAAATGCTCATGCTTTCCTGCTTCCAGCCATGACCTTTAGAGGGCAACATCCGCCCTCGATGGGATGATGAAGTCACCCTTGTCGATAAGTTTTTGGATGGCGTGCTTCAAGGTTACACATTTCTCAGTCGAGTGGCCCTTTCCTTGATGATATTCATAGAATTTCCATTCACCGTAGTTTATCGGTAGTGGATCAGGGGGAGGACTAGGTGTATGAGCAGTGAGCTTATTATTCTTGATCAGAAACCTCATAACCGAGACCAGGTCAGATGGTAATGCGGAGAATTCCCTATGGAACCGCGGCGACGGCTTTTCATCCAGTTTTCTTTCCTTGGCTAAAGCGTTGTTTACTTCTGTCCCTGATTCAGGATTCTTGGAGTATGCATGCTTCAGGTTGGAATCGTATTCAGATTCAGATTTTGACTCAGACGAGAGGACATTTCTTCTCGATAAGGTCTTGGATAGCATTTTTCAAAGTGAGACATTTATCGGTCAAGTGTCCCCTACCTTGATGGTATTCACAGTACTCTCCGTTGTTCCAAGTCCTTGGCAAAGGGTTAGGAGGCGAACGAGGTGTGAACAAGAACAACTTCTTTCTCTGGAGAAGTACCCTCATGACGGTAGAAGGATTAGCAGGTAAGGGAGAAAGTTCCCTTCGAGGTTTTTTTTATGAAGGTAAACCCTTGGGGTGCCTTGCTGTGTTGCCAGATGACCGGTGTTTCAGAAGCTTCTGCGATTTGCTTTACCGTGTTAACTTCTTCGAGTGGAAGGGGTTTCTGAATAATAGCCTCTGGAAATAGTTGAGCATCATCAATCCATCTATGAACCATGTGGTCCTCTATTTTGCTTTCAGTGTCTATGAAGCACTTTAGACTTGAGAAGCAATAAACGACCATGTCACCCAGGGGGAGAGGAGTGAGGTTCTGCTACCTTATCCCAATCCTTTCTTGCAGAAAGATATCCAACATCAGCGTTTTTGGCTGTTGCAGAGCCTGAATGTCCTGGGACAGGTCCTTGGGTTCTGCCATGATGGTGTGAAGATTTGAAGGACCAGAAGATTCTGAAATTTCTACCAACGGAGTGGGAATTAGAGAACTAGGTAGATCCGAAGTTTTCTCCAGACGAGGTTGGGTACGGGACCAGGCTTTTGATATCTCGGGTGCAATAGTTTCAAGTGTACAAATTTTCTACTTGCAGATGGGAATATACATACACTAGTTTCAGAGCTTTTTCACGCAAGGAGAGAAAAGTTATGCAAACAATCAGAAGATTACAAACAAAATTTTATTTTATTTATATGTCTGATCAATTTTTACAATTTGTACAACAAAGCCTGTGCTAGCCTAACTTCTAACGACAATTTTATAGAACTTTTGCAAAAAGGAAAAGAACAACTTGATATCTTCTGTATAAAAGCAGCCCATAGGCTGGTAGTTATGAGCCAAGCGGACGATAGCAGGGTGCCAGATGGCTTCTGGAGGCTTTTTATCCGAAAGGATGAGTGACAGGAGTGCCGAGCAGTAATCTGAATGTATCCTGTTAGGGGATTGTCCAAGGACGAGGGATAGCTATGCAAAGCTTTCGACGTAGCCAGATGTAAAGCAGAGTTGGGTATCCTCTGAAGGGGGGATGAGGGTACCAAGAGACACTATCTAAGCCCTTGAAGGTTTTAGCAAGTATGGAGGATGTTGTGTTAGCATCTAATGACAATTGGTCCATAATACTGAGAAGGGTGAGTGAAATTCCAAGGGTGGTCCCTAGTACGGCAACTTGAGAGGAGGTAAAATTTTAGGTTAATAACAAGTTTTAATCTTTTGAAAAACTCAAACCCAAAATTGAAGATTAAGAGAATAACAATGAAATTCAAGCACACAAGTTAAATCCTAGGTGCAAATGCAAATATAAAGCAAAAAGATAAGAGAGAGTGCACCCGAGATTTAAAGTGGTTCGATCCTCCAACGCGAGGCCTACTCCACTCCACCAACCAAACCCGTTGATGGCTTCACTATTTGATCTTCTTAACTTCGGTGAAGATCAATGCCGATTACAATTCCGAATGCCTTTAACCTTGGTGGCAATCTTCACCACGGAGAGTGGGCTCCGCTTCTCCGAACACTCGCCCGAATACAATCTTGATAAAGAAAGAAAGATCTAAAAATAATCCCTCACAAGGGTTTATAAGATTTGTAGAAGATGTACAAATTTGAGCCTAATGATCCAAATCCTAATTCAAGAGGATGAGAGGCATAAACAAGCTTTAATCACTCTTTGGATGTTCAAATGGAGTTTTTGAGTGTTAGGATTGATAATTGGGAAGTTTGGAATATCCATATATATAGGGAAACCCAATATGACCGTTTGAGGGGCATTGACGTAAATCTGGTAAAGTTCCCAACGGTCACATTTTTCTTCCCGTTATAGTGTTCTCGGAGTTCTGAGAATTTCTCTCGGAGTTCCGGGAATACAAACAGAAGTTGAAAAATTTCTACTGGACCAAATCTCGGAGCTCCAAGGATTTCTCGGAGTTCCGAGAAGCCTATCAGCAACAGATTTTCAATTCTGTTTCTTGGGCTTCCAACTTTACACCAAGTTGGGATTGTTATGAGGGTTCCAAAGTGTTGGAACTCCACAAAGACAATCACTTAAACATTTAGGGTGTGTGAGATTAACTTTATTTATGCCTTTCAAAATCCTAAACTACGATTGGATCTTATACAATCTAACGTGACTTCGATCTTCAATTGCGATGCTTAAAGTCTTCATGCATCTTGGATCTCCGATGTCTTTGGCCTTCCGAATGTGGTCCAATGAGAGCTTCTTGGCCTCAATCCAAGCAATCTTTGTCTTAGCACAATTGTGATCTATAACTTAGACAAGCAAACACATTAGTGATCTTAAATCACTTGTGTATTGGAATCATCAAAATAAGATAGGAATGCCAAGGTGGGAAACATTGGGCTTACAGTGAGAGAGGCTAAAATAGATTCCTGACATAGAAGATACTTTGTGTACACACAAAGTATATAGGCTTCATGATGACGTTGTTGGAATGCTATGTCTTTTAGGTCTCTCCCTGGGGCATAGGCATCAATGAGCCTATCTATGTAAAGACCGTCTGAGGGTCCCCCAGGTCTTGTTTTGGCATGCAAAGAAGCCGAAGAGATGTGAATTTAATTCTAGACCCAAGTTTGGGATGGATGATGGGTCCGTTTCACAGGTACTACAAAAAGGGTACAACATTTTTCAAAAGTGGGACACACTTCCTGAAGACCAAAGCGAAAGATGTAATACCGGGGGTCCCAGTATTAAGTATTAAGCTGCCGCTTTGAGGAGGTTCCAATCTATTTGGGATGGACTCGTACAAGGGAAAGGCTTGTTCATGCTAAGTGAGATAGTCGAACCACGAGTAACCATAACTTTGTATCCATTCTGCCATCATATCAGCAGACATGGTCTGTTTTGTACAAAAAATATCAAGGAAATTTTCAGACAAACAAAAGAGTAGATACAATACCTATGCGCATACTTTTATTTATTCATATTCCCTTTTTATTTTACACAGGGGCCTTTGACAGGTTATTTACAAAAAAAAAGACGGTAAAAGAAAAAAAAAACACAGTGCTCTCTGTCTTCCGTGTGGGTTGATCAACATCCGAGAGCAATGGTCCCCTGAAGGACATCCCTTCCTAGCAAGGAATAGTAATTGATTGCTACTTCATTTGCATGTGCAGTAGCTCGCTCATGAGTGGACACAGTCTCCCTGTTCTTCCATTTAAGAGTAATGGTCTTGGCGAGATCATTAGAGAATTCCCGCAGAGGAAAGAAACGAACGATTGATTCGATGACCTCTTGCTTGGCTCCATACTGACACATGATACGTTTTGGGATGTAGAAAGAAGTGATGTTCAAACCAAGGAGTTGTATGTAGGAAAACCCAGGTGTTGACATGACAGTTTGACAATACGCATGAATTCTCTAATAAATGTTTTCAGATTTTAAGCTAGACATCCATGCATACCAGTCAGATACTGTCTCCAGGTGTTGAAAATGGTGCCACTCATGGTAATTGTAAATGGAAACTTCTAAGCGGGTACCTGGGGTGGCGATGAAAAGTTTCAAACAAAGCCAGACGTATAAAAGGATTGGAAAGCCTGTAAACTGACTGGCAGGATTTTCTTGGACTTTGTCTAATCCATTCAGAGTTTCGGCTAGAATGATAGGTACGGGATTGGCTTTATCAGTAACCCGATCCAATACACTAAGAATGCCAAAGGAAGCTTCGCTGAAACTTTGCCTTGTGAGATATTTGGTGTATACACAAAATAAGAGAGCCCTATCTCGAGCAGGAGAACAAGTCCCAATTAACTGATTAACGAGAACTCCTTCTGAAGTCATGAAGTCTGAGGGGTCTTGCTCTTTGGTGCAGAAAAGTTTCTTGAGTCGTTGAACATAACCTGACCTGATAATAGGTCTGACAGAGGGTCATTCCTCTGGTACCCTGAGCAAGGTACATAATTCCTCATAGATGGGATAGATTTCTTCTAATCCGAAACGGAAAACATGGTTGTCTTTGTCCCAGCATAGAGCAGCAGCTTTGAGTTCAATCGACTTAAATGGAAGGGAGTAAGGGAAAGTACTGCTCAAAAGGATTGGTGAACCATTGGCTGAAATTGAAACTCTCGACGGAATATAAGTTGTGGATCCAGTCATTCAATTCTTCCTTGTGGTTCATGATCTACCTATACGGAAGACAGAGAACAAAATCACGGTAAAATAGCTGGTAAAACATTTGCTATTGTATTTTTTATTTTATTTTAATTTTTACAAATTTTCTCAAATTTTGACAGAACCTGGACATGTGAGAAGCTGAAAGCGAGGTCTGCCCCTGTGATCTGAGACATGGGAGGACACACCTGAAAGATTGAATTTGATCAGGATTCAGATAACCCTGATCTCGAGATAATAATTAGACAGAGGTCCGACACTTTGGCCGACAAAGGTTTGGCTGGGTATTTCCTCTCGTGAGAGGATATATTCATTTGAACGAAGCTCTAACACATTGGTCATAAAAAGGTAGACAAGATAGGTTTGTGTCAAAAGTGAAGACAACATGACGTGGATATGACTCCCAAATTATGAACAAGACACTGGTTGGAAAAGGGGGGGTCTATCTTTAGGAAGATTGAGATAACTTGGGCAGAGCTCTGCCACTGTCTGACCAAAATAGGTGGTTGGGATGAGTCTAACCTTTCAGAAAAACTGACTTGAATTTGAGTAGAGCTCGGGTACTGTGACCATAACAATGGTCATGACAGGGTTATCTTCGTACCAGAAGATGGGTTTAGTTTGGGTAGAGCTTCGCCGCCACGAACCATAACAAATTATTCGGAAAGTCTATCTCTGTGTGGAGAGATAAACTTGAATAGGGATTCAATCGGGATAATTTAGACAGAGCTTTGTCATTCCAACTATGAAAATTCTAGGAAGGTCTATCTCTGTGTGGAGAGACAAACTTAAACAGGGGTTTAACCGGAATAACTGGGACAGAGCTTTACCGTCTTGACCATGACGATGGTCGGGACATAGCTAGGCTCGAAGAAGCAGTAGAGCCTGATGAGGCTGAGACCAGGACAGTCTGAACATTTATTTTGAGCAGAGCTCCGCCGCCTTGACCATAATAATGGTTAAGACGGGTTTGAACTTTATAAAAAGTAGAGTCTGATGAGGCTGAGACCAAGACAGTCTAGATAAGGAGATGAATTGAGGGATTGCAATAATTTTTGAAAGATGGGACCAGAATGAGGGTCTTTTGGTTAAGCGTATTAACCATAGGACGAACATTCCTCCAGGGTTTCGACGGTATGGGTTTGTAAACATGACTTTGGACAAGACTAATAAAGGTTAAAAGTAACCTCAAATCTCGAGAAAAAGTAAGCTGCGACCGTTTGCACATCGGGCTAGGGTAATGACATCCGTAGGAAGAATTGAGGCAACCCGGGGACACCTTTCTAGACTCGTTCAACGTGCCCGCAGTGGGGTGGGGGTTTAGTGTATCCCTATTTAGATGACGCTCACATCTCTCGAGAGTAACTGGTAGGCTTGCTTAACTCTAAGCTCAGCATGCTCTTAGACAGGGCAAGGTAACATCTAAGTGCACAATATACTGGGCTATGCAGGGGATGAAGGCTTCAAAGTCCCTCTTGCCAATGTGCATAAGCAATTCCTTGTTCAATGTGCCCGAACGAAACAAAAAGTTAGTACAACATTGTTTTAATGTCACCACAAAGGTGATGTGCAAAGAGGTGGTGCTTTCACGTCAAATGGACGCAAGACCAACAGATTTGGGTGATGAAATTCCAAATACAACCGAATCCATTCCAAGGCTACTCACTACCGGGTAAAAAGGTATGAAAGTGGGCAATAAACTCCCACGGTGTGTGCGTGAAAAAGGAAAATGAAGGGGGTAGCCTAGGTGCCTCCCAGGGCATATTCGTGCGATTTAATTGCGAGCTTGGCTCAAACAATTTTGCAGTAATTTTGAACATTGGCTCGTAGCAATCCCAGTAGAAAAGGCGCAGCAAGTGTATATATATGTACTGGAAAGTAAATCTAACACTTGTTTGATTTCGCTTGTCCGTTGCATTCGCAACTTGCGAAAAAGTTCACAGCTTGCGAATATCTCTGAAGGTTACATCGGGTCAAGGATAACCCTAAGAAAGGAGAAAAATCAAATTAGTTGATTTTAAATTCTTGAAAAATGCCAATTTAGTTATATAGAGCTCCAAGCTTTTAATTATGATAACAGGCTCTGCTGAGAGAGATTATCATGTTTAAGTCATCCCAAGCAGAGTCGCCAGTCTGTGGGAGTTACTTTTTTCCCGTGTTTGCGCAGGACGACAGGGGATCACTACAATCGAATTTTACATAGGGGGTGTTATTTGATCTGTGCTACTTGCAAACTCGGGACCGTAGTCCAAACTTCGCAAGTTTTTAGAGAAACTCAGAGTCGCCACCTAGGTTAGGGTGTAAGACCCATGTCTATTATTCCAAGGCAATGAGTAATGACTCGAATTTCTTCGGAAGAATAGTAATCAGGGGTTCCTTTGCTCTGGGCCTAGAACCTTATATTTTACTTTGTTTGCTTAATGCGTGGTCCTTACAGATATCTAGGTAAGGGTTGTGGTTACAATTAGGGAAGGTTTTAGGCACCCCTCTTGACCGGTTTAATCCGGTTACTTAACTTAGATTGACATTTTTGGAAGAATTTGAAACGAAATAACTTGATTTTATTTCCCTTATTAGATTATGCTTAATTCTGAATGTAAATGGAATGGATTTACAAAAGAAATTGAAAATAATCAATAGTTAACTTGATCGGTATTGTAAGTTGTATACGGCTCCCAACGGAACTCGTAACTACTCACGATCAGCTTAGATTAAATCAAACAGAAAATGACAGTACATAAAGTAAAAGTAAAGCAGAAGTGTTTATAACATAAGTTCAGGGGGCAATTTGTGCACCCGAGATCCTATGATGTCACCACCTCGTACTTTACTGTGCAGAAAGCTGTAAATTGCAGAAAGTAAAAAGCAAGTCAGAGGGATTTAGGCCACAAGGTATCTGCCGTATCGGAACGACTCTTATGACATCTCAACCTCGTACCTTACTTGTGCAGAAAGCTGTAAATTGCAGAAAGTAAATATAGTTAATCTGATTGATATTGTAAGTTGCTTGCAGCAGAGCCTGATTTCACAACTTACTCATGCCACATATTAACTTAAATTAGATAAAAAAAGGGACAGATAAAAAGGCTTGACATCACGAAAGATGAAACCCACCGTATCCGTTTTGTAAATGAAAGCTGTAAATATCTGAAAGTAGTAAAGGGGCAGGTAGAGGGGCTTGACATCACGGATGATGAAACCCACCCAACCGGTTTTGTAAACACACAACTGGAAAATAAATAAATTATATCTTACCAGTGAGAATTGGGCAGCGTAACCGTGCTTGTTTGAGAGTGGCCTTCGAAGTTGCGGAGAAATCGTAGGCGTAACAGCGCTGTGTTGCCGAAACGTCTTCATGTTTGTCGAGATTTCGGCAGAACAACGGTGCTACTATTGAAAAGTAGCTCGTGATTCTGCGAAATTCGGCAGAACAACGGCGCTAAAAGAGGATGTCACTCCAAACCTTCAGAATTTTGGCGGAGTGCCGACTCATAGTGAGAGCTACCTAGTGTTTGTCTACTTTCTCTCTTCTGAAAAGCAAGCTAACTAGGGTTTTTCTAAATTTCGACAGGGATTTGGGGCTTCAGTAATACACCCAAGCAGGGTTGTACGCCTCACCTTAGAAATACACCCAAGCAGGGTTGTAGAACCCATCACAAAGGGGGGAGAGAAAAAACCAAAAGAGGAGAGAGAGAGAGAGAGAGAGAGAGAGAGAGAGAGGAATGAGAGAACCCTTACCCCCTCATATTTATAGGAAGTGGGGGGGGGTATGCTTTGGTAATTTTGGCCAAAATTTGTCTCAGACGGATTCAAATTCGTCTGGGACGAATTTTCATCCTTATCCAAATAATGATGATATTTCGTTTTTTAGTGGTAGTTTAAAACGTGTATAACTTCTTCATTTGAAATCCGATTTATTTGTGGTCAGGTGCGTGGGATTCGTTGTTTCGAGTACTATCCAATGAACCTAACTTGCTTGGTTTTGGGAGACAAAAATTTTCTTCGTCTTGCTCGAAAAAGGCGGAAGCTGTGTGGAAACAAGCGTTTTGGTTGCCGAAAAAGGCGGGTGCTATAAAAAACCATCTTTCCGGTTGTTTTCTACATGATAACAATATTTTTCGAAAATCATTCCCTTCTGTAAATACCCTGAGAGAGATTTGAGAGAAACACAACTGGTGCTCTGGGACTCATCATAAGGTTCTTCCTCGCGACACATATCATTAGTACCGCCTTGACAAAATTGGGTGTCTACACTAGAGCACCACTGTGGAGAGAGGCCAGGTGAGGGATCTCAAGAGTCAAGGAAGTCTTCGTTTCCAAACTAAGAGTAGACTCGTTGTCTGCCTCAGATGTAGTCCAAGATCCTCAAGAGCAGGGTTTGACAGACCCTACTGATGAACAATGATTTTTTATTCCCCCAGTTGGGGATGAGATGTATTTTATCTTCTGGATTGATCAAACATACATTTGATATATGTATCATTTTTTGTTTGTTTTCTTTTTTCTGCAGTTGTTTGTATTGTTTGTATTGAAATAAAGAGTATTTTTGTATAAATAGATATCTATTCTGGATGGGTATTTATACAAAAATACCCCTAGTATAGTTCTGTAAACAACTTGGATTTTTGAGCATTTTGCATTATTAGCGAAGTTAATCTTGATTTTGAGCATTTTGCATTATTAGCGAAGGCTAATCTTGATTTTGAACATTTTGCAATATTAGCGAAGGCTAATAATGCAAAATGCCCCTAGCATGGTTTCTTTAATGATTTGATCATGCATTTTGTGTTATTACTCATATTTCTATGCCTAATAATACAAAATGCCCCTAGTGTATTTATTCCCATAAACAAGAGAAAGCTTATTCAAGATAAGAAAAGAGGATAGCAATTTTGATGTAATGAAAAGAGGGTTCTTTCTTAGTGCTCCTGATCACGAGGTTACATCTTTCTGAACATTCTTTTCCTCTACACGGAGACCAAACTTGATCTTGACCTTCTGAGACCTGTACACTGAGTACTGAGCTGGATCTTGATTTTCTGAGATAGGAGAATTCGCTGTGTTTTCCTTCAACGTATGATTACTTTTGCTGGGCAACTGACTTGGCTGAGAAAAAAGAGCTTTTCTTTTCTGAATTCCCATGTAGGGAGGAAAGGAGGGAGACTCGATTTTACTGAAACAAATGCTTTTGATTTATTTAGGTAAGTCGAACCCTAGATAGATGAGTTTAAATGTTCTTACGCATAGGCAGTGTTCCCTACCTCTGGTTTTAATCATGGTCCAAAGACCCTTTAGATTGTTTGAAGTATTAAATCATCTTGTTTTGGACCAAAGAATTCTTCATCTGGTCATTTCGAAGGTATATCCTCGCCAACAATTAAGTTGTCCATTGCGGATATTCAACTTAACGGACCGTTTGCACCTTTACTTTTGCTAGTGACATGTTTTTGGTTTTGTTTCTACAAGTGACATGATTCTAATTTTTGCCTAAGCCGCCCTTTCAGGTATTTGACTTAGCGGATCTTCAGATCTTCTTGTTCGGGACATTGGGAAGACTTGTGGGGATCACGAAAAAGGTTTGTTGGTTTCACCAACTATAACCGAGCCTGAGATAATCAGGCTGCCTACGTACCCCAAAGAAGGATTGGGATCAGGTCCGCGTAGTTTGAGACTTTCTGTGGGGAAACTAGTTGGGTGTTTGGCTTTGCCAAATGATGACCAAACCTGAATTGCTCAGGCTGCCTACGTACCCCAAAGAATGATTGGGATCAGGACTGCGTAGTTTGAGGCTTTTCTGTGGGGAAAAGGATCGAAGGGGGATGATTTATGTTGGCTTTGCCAAAAAAGGGTGACCGAACCTGAGTTTTGCCAGGCTGCCTACGTACCCCAAAGAGGTTGGGATCAGGTCCGCGTAGTTCGTGGTTTGAAGGCATCTTCAAAAGAGTTTTTAAATTTTGTAGGTGAGTCATTTTGGCTCTGATCGGAGCATGGAGGCTTTTGAATATCTTTTGATTTGATCGAGGTTAGTAGGTTTGGAAATTCTATCTCCATCTTGGTCAAGAAGTCTGACGGCTTTTTCGGACAGAATTTTATCAACGATGTCGGGGTCAGACTGGTTTGGTCTAAACTTTGCCCTAGGATCGAAGACATGAGTTCGGTATTATCAAAACACCATATCACTCTTTCTGGAATTTCACGGCTCAGCTCTGCATTTTCAGTAGGTGCATCAGCCAACTCTTCTGTAAGAACTTTGTCTTTGACAAACTTTAGAGTAATGTTTATGACATCGAATTTTGACCAATGGTTGTCAGGCGACAGCTGGTGACAACATTAGGGGAGATGACAAACAACCCTTGATCTTTCGAAGGCTTCTTGGTATTCAGTGTTTTAGATAGTCGTCCTTTGAACAAGCTTTGTTGAGATTCCTGAAATTGACATAACATCAATCATTTCCATCTTTCTTGGGTACTGGAACGATGTTTGCTAAACACTCAGGATACCTGAACACATTTTAGAAATCCTGCTTTTAGCTACTTGACCTTTGATTTTGAGAAACCATTCTGGTTTCATTCTTCCGAGCTTTTGCTTCCCTGTCTTGGCTTCTGGGAAGAGAGGGATATGGTGCTGGATAATTTCCTTACTTAATCTTTGCATATCTTTGTAAGACTAGACGAAGGCTTCTTTGAATTCTTTTAACAATTTGATTAAATCCGCACGCTCTTCAGGGGATAAGGTTTTGTCAATCTTAATCTCCCGAAGCAGGAATTCAGTGCCTATGTTAATAGTTTCAAACTCATCTTCTAAAGGTTTTGCTCGATGATTTTTCTCTCGTTCGATTAATTTCTTCACCTCGAGGGGAGTTTCATTTGCATCCTCGTTTGAGGAGGGTTTGTTCATTTTATTTTAAAGCATTCATTTTAGAATAATCAAGGGACAAAAGTGAGTACATAAAAAGTTCTTTTATTGATTCGTAAGATACATCAGAAGAAGAACTGAACGACACGCCCTTGTCGGGCTCATTTACATTTGACACTTTTTTGAAGATGAGTCAGAATCAGAAAAGGAGTTTGACTCAGAAGACGAGGAATCTGTATTCGGAAGGATATTTGGAGTGGGATAAAAGTATCCGACTAGTTGGAGGGTTTTGCCTTGCCAGCATCGGTAACCATACTTTGTGGGAAAAAATGCAAATGCCCATGCTTTCCCGCTTGCAGCTATCGCCTTTAGAGGGCAACATCCGTCCCTTATGGGATGATGAAGTCACCCTTATCGATGAGTTTTTGGATGGCGTACTTCAAGGAGACACACTTCTCAGTCGGGTGGCCCTTCCCTTGATGATATTCACAGAATTCCCACTCACTGTAGTTTATTGGTAGTGGGTTGGGGGGAGGACTAGGTGTACGAGCAGTGAGCTTGTTTGTTTGTATCAGAACTCTCATAACAATGACCAGGTCGGATGGTATTGTGGAGAATTTCTTGTGGGACCGCGCGACGGTTTTTCTTCCAGTTTTCTGACCTTGGCTGAATTGTTGTTTACTTCTGTCCATGATTCAGGATTCTTGGAGTATGAACGCTTTAACCCTAGTACTGATCGTGGTATTAGTCCTCTCGCCATAGAATCATCTATTTTGTTGCCCGTGTCAATGAAATGTTTGAGACTTGAGAAACTTTGGGTGGCCGTAAGGCGCTGGAAGGAAAGGGTTAAGTTTTGTTGCATCATGTCTATCTGATCTTCCTCGGACGGTCGTTTGAGCATCTGAGCTGCCTTCTGACGCCAACATTTTACGAAGTCTGAGAAAGATTCCATGGGTTCTTGCCTAGTGGACTGGAGATCCCAACGAGAGATTTCTGCCCCGTCCTCATGAGAGAATTGTTTAATAAATTCATTCATTATGCGATCCCAACCCATAGTCGGTAACTCAGGCAAATTCAAAAGTCATTTCTGTGCCATGCCTTTTAGAGACATCTGAAAGACCAATGCTAACTGTTCCAGGGACACTTTATGTTATCGGAGCATGCCTTCAAACACTGTGAGATGCATACGAGGACAGCCGGTTCCGTCGTACTGGTTAATATCTTGCCACTTGAAGCTGGTGGGAAGTTGTACATCGGAGAACAGAGATACCTCCCACATGGTGAGTCCTGATGACCCCTGAACTTTAATGACCATGAGGTCATGGTTAGCTTTGGCGAACTTATCTTCCCACTGCTTGACTATCTACGCAAGAGGATGATTCTCATTGGCGTACTGCTCCTCTAGGAATGGGTCCAAAGGTTGAGCCATAGACTGGTTAGTGGGCTGGGCCGGTATGATTTCCTGGACAGGAGGAATAGGCAATTGAGGTGTGGGAGGTGCCACAGTAATTGGAGGAGGTGATCTCAATGCGGTGTTCTCTTCCGAGAGTTGACGGAAACTCCGAGTGAGTTTAGCTACTGCCTGTTGCAGCTCTTGGATAGCCTGAGACTGGTCCATAGGTTCTGCCATGATGGCAAGAGGAGTTGATGGACTAGAAGATTCTGAAATTTCTACCGAGTGAGTAGGAATTGAAGGACTCTGTAAATCCAAGGTTCTTTCTAGACGAGAATTGATATGAGACCAGGCTTTTGATTTCTTGGGTGCAATGGTTTCAAATGTAAGAACTTTCTACCTGCAGACGGGAAGATTCATAAACTAGATTCAGAACTTTTTCACGCAATAAAGAACCATACAAAGTTTTCTTTTATTTTTTGCAATTTTTACAATTTTCTCAAATTTTGATAGAACCTGGACATGTGAGGAGCTGAAAGGGAGGTCTACCCCTGCGATCTGAGAAATGGGAGGACGCCCCTGAAAGATTGAATTTGATCACGCTTCAGATAACCTTGATCTCGAGATGATAATTGGACAGAGGTCCGACACTTTGGATGACAAAGGATTGGCTGGGTATATCCTCCTGTGAGAGGATATATTTATTTGAACGGAGCTCTAACACGTTGGTCATAAAAAGGTACTTAAGATAGGTTTGTCTCAAAAAGTGAAGACAACATGACCTAGATATGACTCCCAAATTATGAACAAGACATTGGTCGAAAAAGGGGGTCTATCTTTTGAAGGAAGAAAGATAATTTGGGCAGAGCTCTGCCGCTGTCTGGACCATGACAGTTGGTCGGGATGAGTCTACCTTCCGAAAAGACTTACTTGAATTTGAACAGAGCGCAAGTACTGTGACCATAACAATGGTCATGACAGGGGTATCTTCGTACTGGAAGATGGGTTGATTAGGGCAGCGCTCCGCTGCTATGGTTATAACAGAACCAGGCTCAAGGTAGACTAGCCAGTCTTCCATAGCTTTCTCAACATAAAGTAATGGTGATTCTGTTTCTGAGAGAGCAAGTCCATTAAATATTTCAAAACCAGGCATCATAATCCCTGTCACCAAATCAAACCAGGGCTCGGAAAACCCCTAGTATGGTGAAGTCTCACCTTCTTTGAAAAAATGTCCATTCATCGATAAAGAGTAAGGGGCTATTGGGATTACCCCTCCAGTGCGGCGGATTTCATCTCTTAATTTCAACAGTTCTTCAATGGCTTCTTCCTCTTCCTCAGTATGTACATATCCGAGACCTAAGGTTTCATGGTTTGCCTTGATTGGGTGCCAGTTAGATGTCATGCTCGGATCACGACCCAAACTCATGCCTGGAAAATAGTTCATTTTTCTCGTCATTTTGACAATATTGGGGTTGATGGCATAAGGCAAACACAATTCCTCACAGGAGGCCTCTTCATAGGAAATAGCAGCAACATCGAACATAAAGCCATTCAAGTTGTAGTCTTCTGCTTTTGCAACAGGAATAATCAGAATTTCCCTCTTATTTGCCCTATTTCTGGCTCTTCATCACCTCTGACAATGATCAACTTTCCATTCCTGATGAATTTCAATTTCTGGTGGAGGGACAAAGCAACGATGCATTCCTTATGCAACCAGGAACGTCCCAGAAGCATATTAAATGTGGCCTTGATGTCAATCACCTGAAACTAGACTTTGAATTCTTCACCGCCTATTATAACCTTGGTGCTGAGAATCCCAACTACATTTCTGCATGTATTGTCATATGCAAGGATCCCAAGAGTTGATTCGGCGATGTCGGTAGGGCTGAACCCCAAACTAATGGCGGTTTTCAACGGACATGCATTTAGTGCAGACCCGTCATCCACCAAAACAGATGGTACTTTCTTGCCCTTACAGATGACAGTGATATGGAGAGCCCTAACATGATTTCGACCCTGAGGAGGCAACTCTTGATCTGAGAAACTGACAACTCTGGCGGCCTGGGTGAGAGCAACAACCTCTACCAGTTGTTCTGGAGATATTTCTGAAGATACCTGTGTAGTGTTCAATTCTCTTAACACAGCCTCTCTCTGCTTTTTGGATGCTATCAACAATTCCCAAACAGATATGACAGCCTGAGTCTTCTTCAACTGTTGTACAACCTCGTCATTGGGATCTTTCACATACTGTGGTTCTTCCCCTCGAGCTAATGCCCCTGGATTCTCAGCTCTTAATTCAGGAGGCTTGAAAATTCTTCTGCCCCTAGTAACATGGCTGACCTCATCCAACTAGGACTCATCATAAGTAATAACATATGGAGTTTGTGGCTCATAGGTGATAACCAAGGGAGATGCAGACTCCTGAATTTTTAGCTCGTCACAGGTGATAACCAAGGGAGATAGAGACTCCTGAATTTTCAGCTCATCATATGTAATAACCAAAGGAGATACAAATCCATTCAGGTTCGACTCTCACAAAGTATGATTTGAGGTTCTGAGTCTGGTTCTAAGACGCAAATGAGGGTGAGAGGATCAATGTCTAGGTCTCCTATGGTTATAGCATTAATAACACCAGGAGGGTTTGCATGAGCAGGTAATGGGTTATTGGTAACGTTGGGTGTTGCCTGGAATGTAAGGCCTTTATTGTCAAGCAATTTCTGGATCCTAAATTTTAAGGCAATGTAGTTACCAGTAAGATGGCCAGGGCCTCTATGGTATTCACAGTGTTTGTCTGCTCTCCAACTAGCTGGTAAAGGAATAGGAGGAGCCCTAATGGTGGGTAGAGTAATGCGACCTGAGGCTAAGCATTGCCTGAGTATCTCAGATGGCGGAAGAGGGAGAGGGATAAATTTGGTCTTGGCTTGTGGTTGAGGTGAGGCTGCGGGTTGGGTATAATCCATCACTAGAGGATTGTGGGATCTTGATGACTGGGGGTTGGAACGAGAAAGATTACTAATTTGCGCTGGTGGAGACTTCTTGAATTATTTGGTATTCGAGTTACTACGGTTAAACACCCTTGAGCCATGGCTTCCTCAATTTGTGTTCCCGCTATAATAAAGTGTTTGAAATCTGGATAGTATTGGAGAGACATGTGGTATTGGAGCTGAGGAGAGATATTCTTCATGATAATCTAGAGTTGCTCTTCTTCAGAAGGGCGCTCCATCATCTGCGCCGCTAACCTTCTCCATCTTTTCACAAAGTTAAGAAATACTCCTTTGTGTCTTGTTTGGTTCTCTACAGATCCTTCCTGGTAATCTCTGTGCCATCATCATACTTAAACTGTTTTATGAATTGTTCACCTATATCTTTCCATGTCCTATAACGAGTCTTGTTTAGGACCATGAACCACCTTCTAGCAACCTTGGTGAGTGAAATAGGGAACAACTGAGCCATTAGCTCAGGAGATAGACCTTGAGGCTGACACATGATGGTGAACATTTGCAAATGTATGATCGGACAACCAACGCCATCATATTTGTCAAAGTCTGGCATTTGAAAGTTGGTTGGGAGGCGGATTTCAGGAAACAATGTGAGGTCACTCAGAAGGAAGCCTCCCTGATCTTGGAGCTGGATATCCTGAACTTTTTGGTAAGGCTGTCTAGTTTCTCCATGACCATTTTATCAACCATTGTCTGAGACGGTTTGCTGTTATCCTCGCTATATTGTTCCTTCTCAAAGTCTTCCTCGGTCTTATCAGGAATATTAACAAACACAGGTTGGGCGAGTGCTTCTGAAGTAGCAGTATGATGCATAGGCCTCTCGTCCTTGGAATTGGAAAATTATGGTCCAAACTTCTCAGAAAGCTGGGCCTTGATGACTCGGTTCTCCTCTTTTATTTCTTGTAATTGGTTGAGAACCAAGGCCAAAGTATCCGCAACGGTGATAGGTGGAGGATTATCTGAGTTTTCCACCATTGGTGTGGACGGGAGAGAACGACAAGATGCTGGAATGATCACATAAGGTGGTGGAGAAACAGGTTTCCTTTCCAACCGTGAAGAAACTCGAACCCAAGCAGTGATAGGCTTATCTATGGTAACAATTTCCTAAAATATTTGAAAGACACATTTAAAATCCTGGAAGCATATGGACAAAAATACACATGAACACACATAGATAGAGACAATGAAGAAGAAAGATCAACTTTATTGATTGGTAATTTTGATTACATGGTTCACTCTTATAACAACGAAGAACACACATTTTGCTCTACTTTAATCATTGAAGAAGTTAGTGTTTTTCTATTGGTTTTCCAGTGTTTTCCATTTATGTGTCCGTCTCTTACATTTTTTTTAATTTTTTCGGTCATTTCTGTCATGATTTGCATTTTTCTGCCAAGTGTTGAGAATGGTTATTTATAAGAATCCAAACAAGAGATAATTTGGACCCATTTGGTGGGCTCGCATTGAATATTTTTATTAAATTTGGATCAAGCAAGTATGCCCTGCATTGTTTTTCATG
The DNA here is from genome assembly GCF_043159265.1 of Tasmannia lanceolata. Lineage (NCBI taxonomy): Eukaryota > Viridiplantae > Streptophyta > Magnoliopsida > Canellales > Winteraceae > Tasmannia > Tasmannia lanceolata. The sequence continues at coordinate 20,954,551 of NW_027518689.1, read as the reverse complement.
AAAAGCATGGATTTTTGAACTTATTTGGATCTAATAAGCAAAACCGATTTCCATGGCCGGCGTAGTGTATTTCGGCCACTCTAGCATGGGCCCATTATTGTCGTAATTCAAGCTTAAGGTGGCGGCCCATCAACGGAATGATTTACAATCATCTACTAAAGCAATTTAGGGGGCACACCCAATTTACATTGTAGTCCATCAATCGAACGGTTTGGATCATTCTAGGGAGATGATTAGGGGGGCGGCTAAATTTGCACCATGGCTCATTCAAGTGAACAGTTTAAGATCATTTTTGAAACCCATTTATGTCGTGCCAATAAAACAGACCGTTCAGATCATTTTACAGAGGTAATGTACACGGCACGACAAATTCAAGTCATGACTCATCAATTAGACGGTTTAGATCATCCAATGGGAAAAATTTCAGGGGTGTGATCTATTTGTATTGTGGCACATCCGATGGACAGTTTGGATCATCTTGCAGAAATGATTAAGTTGGGGGTGAGGGCACAACTAATTTTGTTGGGGGCTATCAAATGGACGGTTTAGATCATCCTATGAAGTGGGGCTGCTAGGGCCTTTTTTAGTCCCAAAACTGATTCGTCCATATAAGTGGGACCCACTGAGCAAAATGTATCAAAGTAACCTTAAACACATGTCTCGGAAAAAATTCTGATCCTCCATTCATCTCACGATTGGCCGAACATTGGGAATTCATATTCTGTGGTGGGGCCCATGTGGATCATTCCTAGCTTACACGTTGGTTCATTTGGGTTGGACAGGTATAAGAGGTAACATGCAGATATTAGAAAGCAACCATTATATGGCTATTTAATAGTTGAATTAATAGAGGAAAGAGATAGCATGTCTTGCTATTTTATTATAGTAATTTTAATTTGGCAGTTAGTGGCTTTTAGGAAGTAGAGTTCTAATAGGGTTCTATATTTAAAAAGATAAAAAAAAGCTCGTTGAAGAATAAAAAAGCAAGTGCCATAATGGAGATCTGAGGAGGATTCTAAAAAAGACATTAGCATGCACCTTTCTCTTGCTATGTTCTTTTTTTTTTTGGGCAATGCTTTCTTTTTCTCATTGCTATTGGAAAATTTCTATTTTTAAGACTCACTTGTTATCGATAAAGAAAAACCTCACAGACGATGGAGGGGGATCTTTTGACTTTTTTTTGAAGAAAACGTGGGTATTGCTTTCGGGTTTTCTTTTCTTTTCCTCTAAATATAATCAGAAAAAAAGACCCTCACTGTCATATCTTTTTTCGTTCATAGTTTCTATCTATCAAGGGAGATTTTGGGGCTTTTGGGTGGTCTTTGTAACTCTTTCATCACTCACCTTTACAAACCGATCACACATGTATTGTGACCGAGTTTCATCACTTATCTTTAAAAACTTAATACCTATATATATCAGCCCAAATCCCCTCTCAATAATTACACTCGCCTTCTTCTTGGGTCCAAGTTGCGCTCGCCTTCTCGGAAATCGGATTGCACAAAAATCCTTGGAACCCGAATTCTTTCCATTTTTGCTTGGTCAATTTCATCATTTAAAGCTAGGTGGAATTTATTTTATGAGGTCAAGCTTTTCGGCAGCAAAGCGTCATCAAAGGGTTTTCTTAAGAGGAGACTTCAAGCCGTCGGATTAGCGACCAAATATTAGTACATCAACACTTGTTAGTGTAGAACTAGTAACATGTTTAAGGGTGTCATTTTCTTATTTTTCCAAGTTTGTTTGTAGAAAACTCATGAGATATTATCTTGCATGAATATAATATGATTTATAATGGGCCAATTCATATTATTACTGATTTCAGTGGAAGAAAAATAGTTTTAGATGTAGAAAATTGGATGTTCAAAGAATTAGGGTTTCAATTGGTCTTTGAGTCAATTTTCAAAGCAACTAGTTCAAAACCAGGAATTTTTCCTAAAGTTATATTTCCTAAGTTTTATTTGAATTAAAAGAACATTATAATCCAAAAATTTCAGTAGAATTCATTCATCTTGATGATTTAAAAATGCATTCAAAAAATACCTAGAAAAATGATATTTGGCGAATAAAAATTCGATTACAGGTCAAACTAATTGAAAATTTTATGAAATTTTATTCTCAGTAGCCTTTTGATATTTGAAGATCACACAAAAATTTTGAAAGGATTTTGTGTTTATTTATTATTTTTACTGAATTTTTTAAATGAAAATCAATTATTTTCCACATGTATAAAGGAGATGTTACCAAATGAACTCCTCAGAAGTTGAAATTCTATAATAAGATGGAATGGTCCAGAAAAATCATATTATGAATTTTTTGGATTTTGTGTGCATGTTTTGATATTTTTAGTGATTTTTATTTGAATCGGCCAGAACATAAATAAATCTATTAAAATAATTAAATTTCAGAAATAATATGTGAAATTTCTACTGTGATTTATTATTGTTATGAACATGTCCCAGTATTAATTTGGATCGAATTGGATGATTTAGAACTCCAATAAATTGCTTGAATTTGTAAAAATCATTAAAAATCACATAAAATTCGTAAAATCATGATAAATTCTAGAACATCACAATTTTTCAAAAACAACATAATGCTTATGTTGCTTAGATAAAAATTATTAAAAGTCACTAAAAGTCTTCACAACTTGCTAAATTGGTCAAAATCCTAGTCTATGTGGATTTCCCCTTAGAGCCATAGAATACCTTGATTTCTAGGTGATAGAAACCCTTTAAAAGATAAAAATCACCAACTTAATAACTTGGGTTGGGCAAACCCGAACTCAAATCAATTTTAGAACCGTTGGATCACGGTCCCACCTCGTAGGAGCCTTTTAGGAGTACTCATGTCGCTTCGAGTTCTAGGTCTTAGGGAGTCCTAGAGTTAGGAGTCTGGTTAGCCTCATCACGGCCCGTTGCTATTATTAGCAATTGAGCCTTAGATTAGGTTTCACTAGTTAACATCTTTTCCCTATAGGACGTGCCTAGTTAACCTAGGATGTAGGGCTCACCTGCATTAGTCTATGGAGTGTCTTGCATTTAGATAGGATCATATAGCATCTTAGATGGAGTCCTAGGATAATAAAACATAATTAACTTGAATTAAATAATCTCTCATAAACTGTTGAAACAGTAAGTCCAGTCTAGATCGGTATTCTAGATGAGTTAGGCATGTAGCTTATTTTAGGCTATCGAACTACGTCGACTTTGATCTCAGTGTGGCTTGGGTACGTAGGCAACTTGGATGGCATTCCAAGCTCAAGTCGACCCTACACGTACTTCAGTAGGATTTTAGGGTTGTTATTGATTTCTTGGTCATTTTCAAACCCTAAATTAACTAACATAAATTGATTAAATCACTTAGGATTTCCCCCAAATTAGATTTTAAGAGACCTCTCGCATAGATTGAATTCAAACAAATCATGAGAATCAAGAAATGCACCTAGGAACTACATTGAAATTAGATCATCTAGGATACATATCCCGTAGTTTGTACAACAAGAGAGTTTAAATGAGTCTTTTAAAAGAAATTTAAATGAGTTAATCATTTGAATTGAAGACTGGATTATCGGGCAAGAATGGTGCATATGATGGTAATCTGACATACCTTCCATTCTTGTAATCAGGTAACGAATCTAAACTTATGGGATCGCAGATCATTGTAGTATCACTTACCTAAGTGGTGACTCTGATCATCCTCTTTTGTATGAAATTCGAATTTCTTTAGTGATCCCAAGTTCACAGAAAAGATGATTTATATCAATAATAAAAAGCACACACCATTCGCGTGGGTAAGAGAGACCAAGAGAGGCGGGTCGCGCCCCTCTCGCGGGATCGGGTCCCCAACTTCTTCCGCTACTTTTCTTCCCCTTCTTCTTCTTCATCTTCTCTAGATTTGCCGAGATGATATAACAGATGAAAGCAAAAAACAGAAGGAGATGAAGAAGTGTTGGTGTGCTTTATTTGACTTGAGGGGAAAAGTATCTTTTGGTTTAGAAATGGCGGTATGGTGTCACCTTTCGGCCACTTGGTTTTCAGTATTCCGAGCTAAAACTTCAGAATTTTGGCACCACCTAATGATCTTTAATCCTTGTTTAGATCTTTGAACAAGGTAGGCCCCACCCATACTTATTCTCAAAAAAAGTATTTTCTTTCCCTCTTCTCTCTTTGCATAGGGCCCAACAATGAATGGTTTAGATCTTTGAAGGTGGACACCGTAAAAATGTATTCTTTTTAAAAAAAAAATCACTTGGGCTTACTTTGTTCGAAGATCCAAACCACTCATATGCTGCGACTAGGGCTGCAACAGGGTCGGGTTTTTCAAAACCCTAGCCCAACCTTGGATCCCATTATCTCGGCCCTGACCCGCCCTAACCCTGAGTAAGGGCCGGAAAACCTCAACCGATTACCCGCCCTACAGGGTATTGTGCTGGCCCTGGGCCGCCCTGATTTGCCCTGATTGGGCAGGGCTGGGCCGGGCCGGCCCTAATTGACCCTAGTGCAAATCTCTATTAAGAGTGCCAAAAATAAAGCAACCACTTATGATATGGAACAAAATGATCAATAAACAGAGAAAGGGAACAAAATAAGACAATATGAATTCAACAACATGCGGGCAACAGAGACAACTAATAATAATAATCTAAAGAAACATCAATCCTAGATAATAGAAAACACTAGCAAAAGAAACATGCACAGATGGTTCAATTCTATAATAGAAAACTCAGGGTTGGGACGGGTCAGGCTACTCGAGGCATTAACTCAAAACCCGCCCGACCTGAGTCAGGATAAAAAAAATGAACCCTGACCCGCCCTCAGGGTTAGAAAATCCAGCCCTGACCCTGTTCGGGCTCAGGGCGGGTCAGGGCTGACAGTGCCAAACTTGCACCCCTAGCTGCGACCCAACATAAATAGGCCTTGCCCCAAAACACATCTCCCTAGGATGATCATAACTAATCGATCCGTGGAGATTCATATACGGTGTTGTAATAGATTGGAGGGTTAGGATCACAGAGATGATTTTTGGAGCGCAGCCTATTTATGTTGAAGCTCAACAAATGAAAGATTTGGATGTTCAAACAAAGTGAATGATGACACATGCACGTGGGTGAGGTGAGCCCAATATATAGTGAGTGTGTTCATAAGTGAGCATATATGTTGAAAAATACAATAAGCCCACCTTGTTCGAAGATCCAAACCATTTAGTTGTTGGTCTCTATTGATACCAGATTGTGCCCCCAAAATCAGCCCCATCTGATGATCCTAACCTTCTACTCTGTAGGTAAACTACACCATACAGAAATCTCTATTGATCGAAGTTGTAGGATCATCGAATGGAGATGATTCTCGGGGTATGACATATTTATGTTGGGGCCCACCAACTGAATGATTTAGATCTTTGAAAAAGGTGGACCCCACTCTATTTTAAAAAAATACTTGCACATATGTACATACACCGTATAAGGCATATTTATTAGAAAACTCATTGCGGCCCTTTTTCCAATATCCAAACCGTTCATCTCCATTTGATAATCTTAATGCTCCAATGAGGGTTTGAATGTTCCAATGGAGATGATTTTATGGGCATGGCCTATTTATTTTAGGGCCCAATAAATGAACGGTTAAGATCTTTGAATTCGGTGGCCCAAGTGGTTTTTAAAAAAATACACTTTATGATTCTCGCCTTCTTCAACCTAAACCCTAAACCCTAAACCCATATTTAGAAATATGGGTGGAGTCTGATTCGGATTCGCTAACAGCTGTTAACGTTATCAAAGGAATTTGTCTCTGTCCATGGAAATTAATAAGCATTGTGGAAGAAATACAAGGCAAATTAGCAAAGTTACGAAACTGGGAAGTGACTCATATTTGGAGAGAGGCTAATTCGGCTGTCGACTTTTTGTCGAAGGTTGATTGTGTGTCCGAAGGGTGTGATATACCCTGCTCCCACATGCCCCCTCAACTCATAGAAATGGTGCTAAAAGACTCGCCTGGTTTCTTATATACTTTCCATTCTGTTGCTGTTGGGATCTTGATCCCTTCTTGTTGGCTTTTCAGCCCCCATAGTGTGTACTTTCGTTTTATTAATGAAATCTGGTAGGTGTTCTGCCTAACCCCAACTCAACTACCAAAAAAAGAATGTAGACCATTCAATGGTTGGCCCCACCAAGGGTTTGTGCTCAAAGAGAAGTGAGAGAGAGAGTCCTAGTTGTGAGAATAAGTACAGTTAGGGCCTACCTGTTCAATTATCTAAACATTCACTTGTTAGGCCCCGTCAAAAGGTTCACGTTTGAGAAAGAGAGAGGGTACGGAAGAACCCCATATGTTGCATGGTGCGGAAGGAAAGGGTACGGCAAGAATCTCAATTTTCAGCATGGAAGGTGGCATGTGGGAGTCCCCATGGGCCAGCCACAGAAGGTGGCATGTGAGTGTCCTAACGATCAACTTTTTTTGGGGAAATGATATATTCGCCCATGTTTTTGTTTACGTGGGACAGCTCCCTCCGTTCCAATCGCAGTAAATCTCTTCTCATTCAAGTTCATGAGTAAAACATTTACAGGGCAAACTTTTTCACCGTAAACCTTTTTTTAAGTCTGTTGATCCATTGCCCGCAGTGTAATCAAATACGGCCTTCCAATTACCAATAGTTTTACGGCGTAAAATTTGAAATTGTCTTAGCCGTCTATTTTATTGCAATTAAAGCAATGGGCTAGGATCCTTTTCTTGATATTTTTGGGGTGTGGCCTATCAGGAACCACTTAATGAACGGTCTAGATCGTGCTTGTAAGTAGGGACCAAGAAATTAAAATCAAAATCAAAATTAATATTTTACCAAGAAATCATTAAGTAAGATTAGGGGTGTAAACGGATCAAATTCGAATCGTATATGGCTATATCCGAATTCGATTACAGTATACACTATTCGAATCCGGATTCGAATTCGAATTTGACGGATATTTAATATCTATTACCGAATTCGTATCCGTTGGATATTTTTCGAATTCGGATATTATCCGTATCCATTTATTCGGTAAATTCGAACATTTTATTGCAGCACTTTATCTTTCTTCTCTTTCTTACTCATCGAATAAATTTTCCAAACCCTAAAACCAGACCTCTACCTTCTCTTCACAAAATTAACTCTCAAACCCTAAAATATATGAGATCCTCTTCTTCCTTTTAAAACAAAGTCAGAGAGAGAGGCGGTGGGGATGGATGATGGTGTTGGTAGTGGTCTTTGGGTTTTATATATATATATATATATATATATTTGAGAAAACTGTTGGTGAGCTTAAGTGCACCAAACCTATGGTGCGCTTAAGCTCCCCAATCACATGGGGGCCCACTTTGTTAGGTGATCCAAAGCATTCATTTTAAAGGCCTTATGATAGATAGAGGGTGTACCAAAAATCAGCTCCATAGGATCATCCTAACCCCTTCATTTGGCGAGGACAAAAATGGGTAGATTTGTGTCTGTCCATTTTTGTCCTCCACAAATGGAGGGGTAAGGATGATCCTATGGAGCTGATTTTTGGTACACCCCCTATCCATGTAAGGGACTTTAAAATGAATGCTTTGGATCACCTAACAAAGTGGGCCCCCATGTGATTGGGGCGCTTAAGCTCACCATAAGTTTGGTGAGCTTAAGCGCACCAACAGTTTCCTATATATATATATATATATATATATGATGGAATGGGTTTGGGCTATTTTGAACAGGGGAAGTGGGAGTGCTGATTGTGGAAGATAGAGAGAAATGAGGATGGAGATGGGGATTGGGTTAGAGATGGAGATAACTGGTGGTGATGGAGGTGGCTGTGAGAAGGTGGTGAGGGGCAGCGGTGGATTTTGGTGGGATTTGAGGCACCAAGGAATGCCGAAGATGGTGTCTCAGCCTCCTCCTTTCTCCTCTCTCTTGCTTCTCCTTGCAAACCTTAGAAGTACCCTCTTTTAATTGCATTTTGGGTTTTTATATAACCCTAAGTTGGAAAATTGATCTGAGCCGTCCATTTACCATCAATGACTATAGCCTTTTTGGTCTAGAATTCTCTAGAAACTATAACATCTTCTTTCAATCACCATCATCCATTTGTCTCTTTCATCCTACAACCCACATTTGTTGCTTCATAAAGAAGCCATGTCAAACTCCAAGAATGCCCTTAAAATGAGAGATTACTTCATTTCCTACCCAAAACACTTTTTGTTTTTGTTTTTTTCTAAAAAGAAAATTCACTTTTCTTTTAGAAACAAAAGATAGTGTGTCATTACTAAAAATAAATATTAATGATATTATTAATAATAAATAAAAAGGATTTACTTCTCGGATTCGGATGTTAAACGGATCGGATATACCATTTACCAGATTCGCATCCGCTAAGAGCCGGATATCTCATAAACGGATTCGGATAATATCCGCTTGAAACGGATCCGAATAATATTCGCTTTAAACGGATTCAGATGCGGACGGTAATCGAATTTTCGAATATCCATTTACACCCCTAGGTAAGATATTGAAAAAGCATTGAATCCAATTTCCAATATCCTCTCCGTTCAGTTGGATTTAGATTCTAAAAAGCATTGATCGCAATCAATGGAAAATATAAGAAGGGATTCATTACATAATGATGTTGCACCATGTTACTAATGGCATTTTACTACTGTAAACTATGTCTGTGTCAGGTTCTCTTTGCATTATGATCTGAGAGTAACTCTCACACTTCCACAACATTTGATCCAAGTGATCCCATGTAGAATATTAAGTTTTACAAGAATTTGTTTTTTTTTTTAAAAAACTTTATCAATACAAGATTTTCTAATAAGATCAACACCTTTATATATATGTTAATCAGCATGAAAATCATGATGAAGCAGTAACATGGAAAAAGTGTGCTTTCCATAGGCATATATGCAAGATGACTTATGGGCATAAGAATAACGGCCCAATCACAGCCTGCCATGTGTAATTAAGTAATCTGACCTAATTTGAAAGGTTATAAGGTGAATCTTTGCTGTTCAAGGGTATTAGGGTAATCTCATCCCTGATGTCTCTTTTACTTCCAACTATAAAATAGCCTCCTAAGGCTCAAAGGTTAAAGTCTAATTCCCATAGTTTACTATTCATAGTGTGTGTTTTATTATCTGTTGTTGCCACTGACTTATGCATCGAAGGGCCTTCCCGGAGCACCAATAGGATTTAAGGATTTAACTAGGACGATGATATTTTCACCCCCTGCATTACGAATGTGGCCCCCTTATAACGTGATTTGATGTCAAAAAGAGTTAAAGTTGCCCACTTTTCACGTCAAATAAAGGGGAGCGTGCACGTAATGCAGGGGGGGCTGAAAATATCATCTCCCTTTAACTAACCAATAGAATTCAACTTAACTCCCAATCAATAGGAATTAAGTATTAATTGTGGGCGTATCAATTAAAACATGTACACACCATAATATGGTATATCTCTTCCTCTAATTAAAGTGTATGCACCCTATGTATGGTGCGCCTCCTCCCTGTATCACATATAGTGGATCCAATCCATTCCTCGCACACGATTAAAATCCGAAACCCAAATTGTCCAACAATATATAAGTATCTAGGGAGTTGTGAGTGGGATCAACGCAGGGATCCAATGGTCATTCTTGCAAGGCCCAGCATGGGCCTCATTGCGATCTCACGTAACGTAGTCCAACTATGACCGAATTGGGCAAAGGGCCCCCACCAGAACATCACCCTGAAGAAGACCATTAGATTTAAATGCCCTAAGCACATCTAATGAGCATATCCTTCCTCCAACCCTACATTTACCGACTTGGGTCCTATGGAGGCGGACATAAATTACCCTCAGGCCCACTCAATGGTATACCTTTTGATCTGTGAAACTACTAATTATTCCAAAAGCTTAAGCTGTTGGAGATGGCGTTATTTAATTATCTTTTATAATTTAACACCCCCCTCACGTGTGGTCCCCTTTTTTAGGGTTGGCCTACACGTGGAACATGTAGCCCCTCTTTTGGGTTGGCCATTACATGTGGATTTTTAATACCAAGAAGTTTTTAACCCAAGCAATTTGCTCTGATACCATCTGAAACTACCAATTGCCCCAAAAGCTTAAGCTGTTGGAGATGGCGTTATTTAATTAACTATCATACTTTAACACAATCTATCAAGCTTGGGCCCACAAATGCATTTGGAAACACCTTTTGAAAACACTCAATGGTTTTCAGAAAACTTTTGATAAGTAATTTATCAATCTGACTGGCTAGTCATTATTTAAAGGCCTAGCTGAGATCGAAACTATAAATGACTTACCTCTACGAGAGATATGGAGGATTCCTTGTTAGGCATCACTATTGATCCCATGGGTTTACCCGATGACCCAGTACTACCCTCTGGTAATCCCAATTAGGGACTACATTAGATAGATCAGAGCCATTCGGCTAACACGCAGACCAAAATGACCCTCTCAGGTCTAAGGACGTATGTAAGGGTCTTGTCTAACAGAACAACCTTATCCAAATCCTTGTCCACTTATTATTTTGTAGTATGATCTGTTCGGTGCGGGATTCAGTCATTGCACCCATTCCACCTACTTAGAGTCAACTGCCCAGTGACCGAGATAGGCCACCCCAATGCGTGTTATGGAGGCAGGATCAATGCTGGTTGTTTGCAAGTACTAGATGTCCTATCTCAACCCCAACGAGGAACATTTTGGGACTACAAAGAATGGGATGGTCATATCTCCCTGCCACATAATCTCTACGAGCATGACCCATCCTATGATGCTACCTAAGCACACGTGTCAAGAAGGACATCACACACTCCAATAAGTACCGAATAGATGTCATGAAAGAATCAATAATAGGGAAAAATACAGATACATCCCCTCAACTTTCTGACATTTTCAACTATAACCCCGACTTTTAAAAGTCACCAACTACACCCCTTGAGGTTTCATTTTGTATAAGGTAGACCCCCTCAGTTGATAGTTCATCCACAGATCGAAGGCTTAGGATGATCCTATGGAGCTGATTTTTTGGGCATGCCCTATCTATGTTATGGCCCATCAAATGAACGCTTTGGATCACCCAAACAAGGTGGGTCCACTGTGTTTTCGGTAGTGTTTGGATTCGGTTATGGGGTTGGGAGAGTGGTATGGCGTCTTCATTAGCGTGTTTCAAAAGAGGGGGTCTACCTTATACAAATTGAAACCTCAGGTGTAGTTGGTGACTTTTAAAAGTCAAGGCTAGAGTTGAAAATGTCAAAAAGTTGAGGGGGTCTACGTGTATTTTCCCCTCATTATTTTCAATATGACTGGCTTTTAGGGCATACCTGTTAACAGCGAGATCATGTACAGCTGCTCAAGCAAATGCAAAGTGAAAAATAACGTAGGTCAAGCCTTTTTATAGACCACCACCACCTGAACTGACAATCCAGATCGTGACTGCTTGTTTTCACGGCCCGATCAATGACACATGGACCCCACTATTATTACTCGTAGTTACACGGATATCGAGGTGTGCCTTTCAAGGGACATGCATGCACGTCCAATGAGCTGACATGTTACGAATTTCAAAAATCCCACCTTATTCCGAATGACGACAAAGCCCTGAAGTCGAGAATCGCCCCCAACTACCTACAGACTGTTGTTCCAAAGCCGATGACGAAAGAAGCCCCGAGCAGGACCACCTGGGCTCTGTTTGGTTGCAAAAAGTAGGGAAGACGGCTGAGGATTTCTAGGAATATGAAATACCAAATGTTGTTTGGTTGTCATTTTTTAGCTACAAATCCCATTGGACTACTAGACATGGAAGAGACATCATTATTAGCTTTTTGCTTAGGTGGCGCCTATGTGGCGGGATTGTCCCCTCCCCTACTTTTCCAATGCCAAACCTTGTTTTTGGTAAATTTTAGAGGGGAGAAGAGTAGAATATGATATGTCATGTGTAATCATTACTTTTTTCTCTCTTTCACTCTCCTCTTTCTCTCTCTTCTACTATTTATTTTGTTAATGACACCCCTCCATTCTCCCACATGCTTTGACATCTAACCAAACACACTACCAAAATTCCCCAAAATTCCCTCTAATCTTCTCTAGACAAGTCTACACATATCCCACCCTTGTCACCTCCTTTTTACTATTACTTCCACTAAAATCCCATCTAACTTCCACTACTGGGGAAGGATATCCCGAGGACTGTTCCAAGAGCCGAGCATCCAAAACAAACTTTCTAGACAAGCTGGCCTGGCGTCTGTCTGTGCCCTACCTGAACAGTCGTCGAGGACTTGTCTAAGAGCCTCAGTGCCTGAGCGAGAACTCCCCATCAGCCTTAAACAAGTTTCACTCGACATGGGAAGTCCAGACTACTTCCTTGGCCCTTACTGGCTCGAGAAAGAGGGTATGGGGGGAACGTGTTGGGGTCAAAATTGGGCTCTAATTGCATGCTGACGTATAGATCGGAGCCCATGAAAACCTCCGGTTGAAAACCATCATGTGGCATGGCAAAGACTGGGTCCTTTGCGGATACCTAAGCTCCCGGCCAACACAGCATGGTGACCAACATGGCACCTCAGCCAGGACGACACGCCACCACGTCGCCCAATAAGCCACCGTCTCGTAACCCTAGGGACAATGCAATGTCCCATCGCCAATCATACCATCAACATGCAACGCCTAGGCATCCCAGCAATGCTGGCAAACTGGCACAAATGCTAGCAATTGCCCGGGTGCCACAACACTGCATCATCACACAACGAGTTAAGGAGCTCCGATTCAAGGGCAATGCTTTAACACAACGAGTTAAGGAGCTCCGATTCAAGGGCAATGCTTTAACCCAGATACGCAAGCCGACCCCTACTCTCAAAATCTTGAGCATGGACCTTGTGCCTTCATCTGTTGCCTCGCCCCATTGAAGCATAAGAGCATTTCCCCGAGTTTCCAACTCCGGGCATTCTTAACCAGGGGGGATGGCACATATAGCATGACGGGGCCATGCCGCCCCCACCCCCCACCACCACACACACACACAAAAGACTTGCAAAATCCCTCTTATGGTGCATGGTTGGACATGCATGCTTAGCTAGCTTAGTGGCTACCCTCCACCCCCACCCCCACCCCACCCCAAAGTGTAAATTCCTAGCTCCGCCCCTGTTCTCAACCAACTTCTTTGATTGCAGACCACCCAGCCAACTGCTTCTCTGCATCAGACCCAAGAGAGAGCCATCCAAGCGCGCAGTTAAGACCACGATGCTGTCGGGCCCACCCCTGTTATGTCACGTCTCACCAGAGATACTAAGTGCGTGTTTGGCGTACCGTTTAAAACGCCGTTTGGCGTTTGAAACACCGTTTTGGGGCCAAACGGCCGTTTGGGAGTGTTTGGGTGCGCAGCCTCCGTTTGAAACGCCGTTTGAAACACCGTTTTGAACCCTCAAAACGGTGTTTTGCAAACGGAGGGGGAGAGGTCCGTTTGCAAAACGCCGTTTTGAACGGAGTTTTGGGTTTTGGGTTTTTACATGTTTACCCTCACCAAACCCATTTTTACACCTTTGTTTTTTTGGAAGAGCTTACATTACACCGTACAAAATCTCTGATTATGATTAATTTGGAAGGATATTATCATAAATTGTAAGTCTCTCTAAACAAAATTTGAATTGGGTTTGTTCCGATTATCTTTTTTTCAAGCCTAAAAAAAGTAAGAAATTTTAGAAATATTTTTCCTTCCCTAACTTTTCCACAAAATTCTTGCCATACAAATATGACCATAGGGGCCTTCTATACATGCACAATTCTTTGAAAAAAGACCTCTCTTTTACTGGATTACACGTCTCGTAATGGCTCCGTGGAAGATAGGCAGTGGGCGGAACCAGAGTTTATCGGCCGAACCACCGACAAATAATCTGGATGTGAAAGATAGTGGGGCCACCTGCAAAATTATGAGGATATCGTGTATTTATGAGTCAAAAGGTGGGTCCCAATTTTTTAAGATATGATAGTGGGACCCACTAGTCCACTACCCTACCCATCACCATGTGAGAAACTTGTCTGTTTTTTCCTGAATTGAAAATGATTTCCCACCTCCTCTTTAGCATACCCTATACCTTTTGTTTTGTATTTTTTTGGCAATGATGTTTAATTTTAGTAGTGTTTGAATGAGATCCTAATGACCTTTTAATATTTGGCCTAATGAGAGAGTAGTTGAGTTACATTGAGGCCAACCAAACAATGCCCTTTTTGGTCATTTTACCACTAAAACTCTGTTTTGTGGCATTTGCAACCAAACACACAATACCTCCGTTTGCCGTTTAATATGCCGTTTTGATCTGGCAAACCAAACATGAAAACGCCGTTTGGCAAAACACCGTTTTGAACCAAAACACCGTTTTGCAAAACGGCGTTTTAAACGCTATTTCAAACGGTACGCCAAACACACCCTAAGGAGATGATGTACTTCAAAATTACTTCCAAAACAGCATGGATGCAACCATAAGGCATGCCAAATGGAAATGAGATCGCCCAGGTGGGATGATTCTAAGCCCTTGATCCATTAAGCATCGATCATCCCTCATTTACGGTTCCATCAAGAAAAGCTAAACCATTGATCATCGGATGTTCACCAAGACCAATGGTGGATAGATCAACAATTGCTGTGGTTTTTAATCCATTGCCCAGCCAACGTGGGGCCTATTTGCCACCAAAATTCGGCTTCCACCATAAATGTGCCTCACACATTAAATCCATCCATCCCAACAAACCCACTTCTAACGGTCAACTAAAGTTAATTCAAATACATAAACCCAAAACCTAGTAATGGACCCACATAGCCAACGGTCACTTTTTTCACCTTTAGTACATGCACTTTTTTTTTACCCCAGTTAAAACCAAATCAGAATTAAATAACATTAAACTCCCATTACATAAAATTAAAACAACTGGAAAATTCATGAGTACCACCGGATACTAATTAATACAGAATCCGGTTGGAGAGGGACGGGAATCGGATTCACAGGAACCAACGGCATGTCGTCGCGAAATCTTGGGTGGCGCAAATAATAGAACCCGAAGCAAAAGCACAAAAGCCCTGAGAGGGATTGCATAGAAAACCAAAGAGGCAAAGAGGCAAAACACAACAAGATCCCGTTGGCATGTGGGTCCCTCCAATTGAGCAAGGCCTCCACACGCTCACCTTGCGCTGCCATGTCACCTAGCAAGGTGGCGCAAGTCATAGTTTCTCTCTAAGAAATCCCAATTCTTAAAGATTCAACTTCTATATATACCCGTCTTCTCATTCTCATTTTCAGATGTGGGACAAGAGATCTACACAAAACTCAAAAAAGTGGAGGGAAATTCAAATTTGATTTTGAAATCCAGAGAGGTCAGAAGAGTACAAGTGTGTCACAAAAGTATAAAAGACCACAAATTGTAATTTTGAATTATAATATGGGTTTTCTTTTAAACCAATAAAGAAAAATACAAAGTGTATTTTCTTTTAAAGGTGAAGAAGACCTCCTGCGTATTTACAATGGTAAGAACCATACTATATTGAATGCTTGAACATGGACAGAGGAAAAGACCCCGTAGATTGGCTTTGGGGCTTTCATGCACAGCTTAGGTGGAAGGTGAAGAAGACCTCCTTAGTCCAATAAGCATATCCGGAGTTGGTATGGAAATGGGATACCCAATAGCTGGGGACAAGAGATTATTCATATGAGAAAACATAGTAAACAAGACACGGGGAACTTGCTAGACCGAATAAGTCCCCTGACTTATCACTTGGTCATGCTACCGAAATGATACAAAATAGATATAGATCCATTTTTTTATTGGATCTGGTTGTTCCCTTCAGTTGATTCTATAGCATTTCAAAACACAATAACAAAAATTAGAGCTTTAGCTTTTCATGGCGGAACCGAAATAAGGCTTGATGGACGAAGGGTCAAGGTGTTTTCAAAGGCCTTAGGCCTCATGGTTGCATGTCAAATCAACGAATCCTGTGACATCCTCATGGCACAAGTGGCCGAGAAAGTTGTTTTAGGAAAGAGGCTAACAATATCCTATCTATCCATTTCGAGCGATTTTCATCATGGATGATCATTTTTTGCTAATTCCACTCTTATATCCACCATGGTGTGCTAGATCAAGCATCTATCTAACCTCAGTTAGGATGCAAACTCTAAGTGGAACTGCAAAATCTAATCTGGATTTTCGATGCAATCAGATTGCAAGCTTACACAAATTGAACCCAATGTACAATTAGATGCCCATTATCTATTGGGGGAAACATCTAATCGGATGGCTAAGGTTAAACGAGGGAGGGGAGTTTCAGAGCGTCACTCACCCATTGTGATCCATCAAATAGTCAAGCCTCCGACAATGGGGCCTCTCTCTCTCTCTCCACACACACGCGTGCACACAAATTTTGAAAATGAGGCTGTGCAAATTAACCAAATATGGAAAATGTTGTGTAGATCAGAGCAAATAAAAGGGTATAAGTTATCAGTTTTCTTTTGTCGTTCTTCAATAGCATCAAATCTGGTTTCATTGAAGATATAACTATTGTAGCTATATCTTGAGTTTCTTATAAGAGAACAGCAATCATAAATCTCTGTATTCCTCTTCAAGTTTCTCATGCATCTGGATTCAATCTGCGTTGAATCTTTTACAAATACAAGGAGACCAATAGAGAATCCTTTCAGTGGATATTTTTAATGAGCTACAAGTTGTTGAGAAGCTTCAATCCCTTCTATTGCCAATTTGCCATTCTCATTCATCTAATTCTATTTTGAAAGCAGTATTTCTATTTTCCACATAAGATTTCTCATCTCATTAATTTCTTTAATTAGACAAGGAATTCTGCCTTGGGCCCAAGTCATGGTTTGTGACCAGAGTCAACTTTTTAATAGAATTTCAACCCAAATAAAAAAACTACTTCAAGAAGGTGAAATAAGTGTCTAGGAAGCAATATTGATCCCCCAGTAGATAATTGGCATATTGTCAAATGCCCGTCTTACAAATTTATTGGTGACGAAGCAGTCTAAATTTTACAAATTAATTGATTTTTAAGTTGTCATTATTAAATATTGCCAGTAAATTTGATTACACTGGATTATTGTCAGTTCTTACCAAAATGTTTTTGCTATATTGAAGAGTTTCCAGCAGAAAATCACAGATCTCTCCGCTCCTAACCAAGTATCCCACACACCAGGGTTTTTGCTATATTCTGAATTCAAGCTATAATACAATGGAATGCACCTGCCGATCCTTCAATGAGCTTGAAAGTGTATGTTCAATTTCTTTAATGATCATCGTATTCATCCAGTTCTTATCTGAAAACGGTAACTGCTCCATTCTTCAGAGGAGATTTCTCATCACACTTTAGACTAGAGCTATTGTCTTGTCCAAATTGAAGCACAAAGGAACTCAATAATAGAAAGGGTTGAAAGAAGTTGGTGACTTGGAAGAAAAGTGTCACGCCCCAAACCCTTACCATACATGGCTTGGCACGTAACAGCGCCACATACCTGCAAAGAAGACTTTACAAGCATGCAAGGCTATCAGAAATAATCAGAACCCATGGTTTTAAATTTCGGCCGAAACGAAGAAATATTTCGGTTTTGTTGGAAAACGAAACGAAATCCACACTGAGTCGGAAAAGTACCAAACTTCGTCGAAACGTTTCGAAAATTTTGGTGAAACATTTCGGTGAAGTACAAAATTTGACCCGAAATTTCGGTGAAACGTTTCGAAAAATTTCACCTCCGCACCGCTTTCACGCTTCAGGATTTGAAATTTTGTAAACCACAGGTGAGCCAAAGCTCTGTGAAATAAGGTCCTAAACTAGCATGGTATTCGCATGCATATGAAATAAAGATACTCTGGAATTGCGAAAGAGTCACAAATAAATCATAAAAGATAGGCAAAAAGACGGTAATTCATGTCCAATGAGTCTTATTGATGATCAAAATATCTCAACTATAACACTGAATCTGAAGCAGAAACTGAATCAACAAATATGAATGAATCTGGAATGCTAACTGAAACAATAACAGCTGAATCAGTAAAAATAATAAACACTTTGAGGTCATAGGCTCAGTCCCTGAATTCCACAGAACACTGTGGGTCATAAAACACGCTATTTTTATCCACCGGCAATCGGACGGGGTCGGAACTCATTCCTACAAAATACCTGTCGACAGGGCCAGCATACCTTCCCACTAGCGGGATCCAGAAACAACGTAATAGCCCCATTGGTGAGGGCCCAAAATCACAATAATCTAAGCCTCTCAGAAAGTGTCATTAGTACAATATTACCATGACAAAGGGATTAAGTCATTTGCATGGAAATGAACAGTATATACTAAAGATATCAAAGTCATATGACAGTATGCCGAGCACGTCATCATCATAAGAGAGTAGGCCAATTCTTTCGAAGAATATGATACGAATCACGAACAAACAAATGCATGCTAGACCCAGGGATTTTCAACGGAAGGTACAATGAAGCTACTACACAAAAGGATGTAAATATCATATGGTAACATGAAAAGAATTGGGTATCAAATACTAGAGAAGTCCCTTATTACTCACCTCAATCAAAGGTCGGAATCCTCGTCACGATATAGTTTAGTCACCTACAATCAATTATACATGTAATCTTCATAAGTTTCAACATAAATTTTATCTTCACAATTCATACCCTAGATGCCCTAGAGAGTCTGCAAATTTTGATTTTATCAGTCATATTTGTTCGGGCAAAATCGTACCCAAAAATAACTCTAGAAGTTAGAACCGCAATCCGACAAAGCACTCGACACTTCTGATTTTTCTCAAGTAATGCTATTTTATAGTTACAGAAATTAAAAGACTGCCCAATGGGATCAAGGGAGACTGGATTCTTTGAGATCCTCGTATAGGGGATCCCAAAGGAACCGGTTGGATCGCCGGAAATCCATCTAGGGGCAATGGACAATGGCTCAATTATTATGTCCCCAAAACCTATTTTAATTTCATCCCATGATGATAAACTTAAAGGAAAGAACCAAAACATGGAACGATTCCTTACCTCTGATGGAATCCTTGAGGAACCAAAATCAAATCCTTGATCCACGGCGAAATCGACCGAGAGAGAGAGAGAGAGAGAGAGAGAGAGAGAGAGAGAGAGAGTAGAGTTTTTGCAGTTCCCGGACAACACTCTTTTATGGATGGGCGTGAATATGTGTGACCTAGGTAGGGGATTTTGCAAAAACCCTTAACAGAGATGAAGGAAATATGCTCTTGAGCCAATGGTCTTTGGAGGTACTTGGTCGATGCACTGATGGGATTGCAAAATGTGGATGGAAATCAACAGCTGTAGTTGATTTAGGTTAGGTAAAGCTATTTATGAAGAATGGATTGAATGTCCCTGACTTGTAGGATGTGAACGGGATATGATAGCTACTATTTTGATTGCCAATGAGAATAGGTTTCCAAAATATGATGACAACCTAACACTAATCTGATCAATCTACAACTCCTATTCTAAAAGGCATTAAGGTCTTCAAAACAGCCGATAATATGGCCTCTTGAATCCCATCAGATCCAAAACTAGTATGGCCGTTCCCACTTATTTCTAATAGGAAAAATTACAAAGGGCCCACCACTACTTGCTAAGCCACTAACTAAAATCCATCACTTACTAACCCACCAACCTTATCTAGTATATAGAATATCTAGGTTTAGTTAGTGATTTTAAATAGAAAATCTCAGCCGAACCCTTCCCACTAACAAATATTTTCAACTTTCTTAAATAAGAGCTAACTTTTTGTGTAGATTCCTTGTTTCAAGAGACAATCAAAGCATAGGGTAATTTAACATGTATCCGATCACTCATATCCACAACCTTTTCAAACTTTAGAACTCTTGATTGATTATCCAAGGAGGTGTTTAAAAGTCTAAAGCCAATTTTGATAAAACACCCCACACAACTTAAAGAACCTTAAGCTCAAATTAATATGGACACCTATTTTCAAGAAATGATCAGAAGCTTAATTTTAATACACACCCCACATTCCAAAGTAAATAATTATAAGGGCAATATTGATAATGACACCCAATTTCAAAAAAAAATAAAAATTTAGAAGACGTGTATATGGGGCCGGGGGATTACAAAAAGCTACCTCCCCATCGAGGAGAATAATGCTTATCAAGGCATCACCTGCCAACCTTTTGTGAAACAACCAATTACTCCAAAAGCTGAAGCTGTTAGAGTTGGTGTTATTTGATCATTTTATACTTTAAGCTTTTGGAGTAATGGGTTGTTTCACATGGTATCCGAGCTACAGGTTCTGGGTTCACAACTCCTTGATAATAAAATTCCACATGTCATGTAGTGGCCAACCCAAAAGAGGGGCCACATGTGCCGCGTATAGGCCAACCCTAAAAAAAGGGGGGCCACACGTGCGGGGGAGTGTTAAAGTATAAAATATTAAATAACGCCTTCTCCAACAGCTTAAGATTTTGGAGTAATTGATAGTTTCACACCTTCTGGACTATTACATGTCCTTTTTCTCCCTCGGGCAGTGGCTAATATATTAGAAGCTTCAACATGAATTCCTTGGAAGGAAAAGAAGAATGGGAAAAGAAGTAAATGGGTCATTGATTGGAAAGACGTCTCAAAGTATAAGAAGAATGGCGATCTTGGGATTGTGAAAATATGGCTAAGAAAGAAGACACTCTTAACCACTTTTTTTTTCTAAAGGATTCATTTAGCCGACCCGAACTAGTTTGGGACAAAGGCTTTGTTGAGTTGAGTTGAGTTGAGTTGAGAAAGAAGACACTCTTAGGAAAATAGCTTTTGAGGTTGGAATATGAAAGAGAAGCTCTTAGGAGCAAAATCATCATTGACAAAAATAGGGGTGGTACTGATGCAATAAATATTCACTAACCCAATCGAAGATTATCAAAGCATATGTTAGGAGGAAAAATAAGAACGTAGACGAAAAGGGCCCGAAGTGGAGATGAATTGTTGACGTCAGCCTGATACGCATTGCATCAGAGTGGAATCAAACCATGTCTAAGGAACTTGAAAATCTCTAGACCCTGCTGTTTTACAATGGGGATTTTATGGTATCTTTTAAAGAATTTTAGAGTGTTTTACGTTGGTTTTTTATGGACTCCTACTTGGGGATAACCCTAGGTCATGCCTGTGTAGATTTTGTGAAAATTGGATTACAGAACTTCTATAGCAAATTTCAAACAGGTTGTGGTTGCGTTAGGGCTCTGCAACAAGAACATAGCTGAAAGGTAATTTTTTTTTTGAAAGTTCATATATTTCATTAATATTAAGATAGCAATCGGGACCAGTAGTCCCAATCTGCATACAAATATTAAAACAGACTGGACCGGCATACCGGAACCAAGCCTGAAAGAAGTAAACGTAACATCTACATTGGAATATAAGCATTCCTATTCTAAACGGTTAACTGTATCCTTTACATCTTCTTTCAACCAAAAATATCTACCACCTAAGCCTGCTAAGGCCACTAGTTACTGCTGACTGTCGACCTAGAATCTTAGAGACAGCACCTTCAAAGCCTTTGGGGATGATTGGGGCCCAAAAACATAAGACTATAGCTTTCTTAAACCCAACACTTCCGAACTAATGCACTCCCAGGAAGAACATATCTTAAGACATCCAGACAAAAACGAAGCAAAAGAACGAGTCTCTCAAGCCACGGCAGTAAGAGGTAAAATCTGGATATGTAGCACGTCAATCATCAAGCTCTTTAATCAGTGAATTCCTAAGGGAATACATCCATCAAATTCCTTAGCCTCAGACTTAAAACCTTCGAATTCCCTAAACATCAGAAAGAATAGCCTCTCCTTAAACACCTTCGAAATCTCCCAAACCTATTTAGAACAAATCCATTTCTTCTCTCCCACTAGATTATCATATCTTCCTTTTCCTTCCTCCATTTCTCCTCAACCTAACTTTTCTATCTTCTCCTATCATTCTTCCCCTTCTCCTTTTCCTCCTTTTTTTTTTTTGGGCCGGAAGGCTTTTTATATAGGGTTACTACCCTCGGCCCCCTTAACCTCATTCTCCTTCCCAACCTCTTTACATTCCTTCAAGTTCCTAATAGCCATAGAGCAGAATAAGTTTTTTTTGGCTTTCAGGTTGTTATCATAACCTATTCCAAAAACATCTCCTATTGCCAAAAGTTTGTCCATTTCCTCTCGATGAACAACTTCATCCTCTTCTGACTATAAAAAATCCATCAATCTAGAATCCGCCTCCTGCTTATCCTTAACCATGCCTATCCGATTCCGAATTTCTAAACTAACTTCCCGGTCAAGAGAATCCCTTGACTCCTGGGAGACGCCTTTTGAAGAACCTATCAACTTCTCTAATCGTTCAATCTCTGCCACCTTAATCTCCTCCCATCGTTGACGACGAGATAATAAATAAAGGAGTTTTATTGTGATTGGGATTAGATTGCCTTTATAAAAACCTGTAATTTCTGAGTTTTCAACAGAGATTACCAGTAATCTATTTAGATTAGTCATTATTAAATATTGGCAGTAAATTTGATTCCGTTTGATGATTGTCAATTCTTACCAAAAGGCTGATCTCAAAATCCTTCTACACTACAGCCGTGTCCAAGAGCTTCCAGAAGAAAATCCAATCCTCAAGTATCCCTCACACCAGGCCTTTTTCTATATGCTGAGTCCAAGCTAGTACACAATGGAATGAACCTACCAATCCCTTCGATGGATTCTTTAACATGCTTGAAAGTCCTTTCAGATTTGATATGGCATTGTGTGAGACGATGAATTTCGGCGAAAAGATTAAGGAGTGGTGGAGCGAGAAGCAATTCACTGGGTGGAGAGGTTTAGTATTCGATCAAAAGCTCAAACATCTAAAATCCAGGATTCATGATTGGTAAAGTTGGAGCGAGACTCAAGGGAGCGTATCAAATCTGAATCTCTATCAAAACTTTACGAATTGGAGAGGTTGGACGAGCAACATCCACTCGGGCCTGTGGAGCAGCAGAGTCGCATGGAACTAAGTTTTATACAAGGACATCATACGCAGGGAGAGGAAATAAGATGGTGCCAAAAATCTTGGGTCACGTGGCTCAAAAGGGGGACAATAACACAAGCTTTTTCCATAAGATGGCTTGCTCCTGCTGTCGGATTAATCAAATCAACTCCTTGCTTTTGGATGATGTACTCATTGAAGATCAGACGACTATCAGAGATATCATTGGGGAGTACTACCAAAAATTGTACATAAAAACCCATGCCTAGCGGCCAAAGCCTGTGGGGTTACGATTTAAGATGATTTCTGTTAGAATAAGCCCAGTAGGGGCATTATCGTCATTGTAGCCCCTCTGGAACCCGAAGTGCCTATATCTCTTCCTGTACTTCCTGAGTCAGTTCCTCTACCGACCTCTTTACCATCTATACCTCCAAGTCAGCCTATTGTTGTTCAAGATGGCGATTCAGTCCCTGTAGCAAATCCAACACCAATAACAAAGCATTATCATAGGCGGCAACGCAAAGATGGGCCTCTAACAACTCCACCTGAACCATCATCTTCACAGGTAGAGATCCTGATTCCATCTACACAGGTTTCGTCTATCCCTTCTCCTGTCGTTCTCAGCGACTCACCTATTGTCTCTCATACTCGTTCTCATTCTACTGCTCACCCTCGTTCTAATTTTATCTCTTATGATCTTCTGACTCCTACTTTCAAAAGTTTTGTTTCCTCTGTCTTCTATTGTGTTACCACAGTCGTTACAGCAGACTCTCGATCACTCAGGCTGGCGTGCTCCCATGGACCTTGAAATAGGTGCTCTACGCTCGAACCAGACATGGTATCTGGTTCCCCTTCCCTCTGGTGCTAAACATATTGGCTGTCAATGGGTATTATCTATCAAATACTTGTCAGATGGTACTGTTGAGAGACTGAAAGCCCGTCTTGTGGAGAAAGGATATACTCAGACGTTTGGAGTTGATTACCATGAAACTTTCTCTCCAGTGGCAAAGATTCCTTCTGTTCGCGTTATTCTGTCACTTGCAGTTAATCATGGTTGGCATCTTCATCAATTAGATGTGAAAAATGCCTACTTACATGGCGACCATCATAAAAAGGTTTATATGGAGCAACCTCCAGGGTATGTTGCTCAGGGGGAGATGTCCTCTTCTGTATGTCACCTCGGGAAATCTTTGTATGGCTTGAAACAGTCTGCACGAGCATGGTTTGGCAGATTCAGTGAGGTTGTTATGCGGTTTGGTTTGAGACAGTGCGCTGTAGATCATTCGGTATTTAGTCATCAGTCCTGCGCAGGGTGCATTCTATTGACCGTGTATGTTGACGATATCATCATCACAGGTAGTAATTCAGGTGGAATACAGACGCTAAAGACCTTCCTGCAAAGAGAATTTGCTACAAAAGACATGGGACGCCTCAGATATTTTCTTGGGATAGAGGTAACATACTCCTCTCGTGGTTTGTCCCTATCACAGAGGAAGTATGTTTTGGATTTGTTGGAGGAGACAGGGAATCTTGGCGTAAAACCTGTGTCTGCACCTATGGATCCCAATACAAAACTAGTTCCAGAAGAACGAGATTTGTTGGAGGACCCTGACAGGTATAGAAGACTGGTGGGCAAGCTCATATATCTCATTGTTACTTGCCCTGATATATCTTATGTTGTGGGGGTAGTCAGCCAGTATATGAGCTCCTCACGTACCTCACACTGGAGTGCAGTGATTCAGATTCTTAAATACCTGAAAGGTGCACCAGGAAATGGCCTATTATTCAAAAGATACAGTCATATGAGAATTGATGGTTCTCTGATGCTGATTGGGCTGGATCTCCTGCAGACAGGAGATCAACTACTGGGTATTGTATCTTTGTTGGAGCTAACCTGGTGTCCTGGAGAAGCAAGAAGCAGGACGTCATTGCAAAATCGAGTGTTGAAGCAGAATACAGAGTGATGGCACACACAAGCACAAAACTTATATGTTTGAGATCACTTTTGTCTGAGATCGGCATTGTATCTTCTTCACCGTCACAATTGTATTGTGACAACAAGGCTGCCATCTATATTGCAACAAATCCAGTCTTCCATGAACGAACAAAGCACACATCGAAGTCGATTGTCATTTCATCGTCAGAGGATTCAGAAAGGGGAGATATGTACTGTGTTTACTCGTTCCGCAGAACAGTTGGCTGATATGTTTACAAAGCCATTGAATAAAGCAAAGTTGAATGATATTTGTAACAAGCTAGGAATGAATAATTTATACATTCCAGCTTGAGGGGGAGTGTTAGAATAAGCCCAGTAGGGGCATTATAGTAATTGTATCTATTTCTATCTCTTAATATATAAATACTATAGTGAGGCGGAGCTAGCCCTAACTCACTTTTCTCTTTCTCTCTATTCTCTCTCACAACAATTTCAATCAGAAAAAAGGTGTGGTTGGAAAGAAGCTTTTCAATGGAGGAGATCGAAGTTGATCTCTCAATGAAGAAAGACAGGGCTCCCGGTCCCGACGGATTCCCATTGGCCTTTTACCACCTATATTGGGATGTGATCAAGGAAGATGTATTGGGGTGCATGAACGAATTTCAGCAGAGGGGAATCATCAACGGGCGGCCCAGTGCACGAGGCTCCTGCCATTGCGGGGTCTGGGGAGGGCTAGATGTACGCAGCCTTACCCCTTCTTTGCAGAGAGGCTGTTTCCATGACTCGAACCTGTGACCACCAAGTCACAATGGAGCAACCTTACCATTGCGCCAAGACTCACCCTCTCAGAGGGGCATCATCAACATTGGTGGTAATTCCACGTTAATCACTCTGATCCCAAAAAAAGATGGAGCAGCTGAGATGAAAGATTATCGTCCGATCAGTCTCGTTTGCAGTATGTATAAACTCCTATCTAAGGTTCTAGCGATCAGGCTATCTTCGGTAATGGGTATTATTATATCTAAATATCAGGGAGCTTTCATGAATAAGCGCCTAATACTTGACGGTATCCTTATTGCGAACGAGACTCTTATTGCGAACGAGACCCTGGACTCAACAAAAAGAGCAGGGAAGAGGGAAATTGTGGTCCAAATGGACCTGGAGAAAGCTTATGATCACGTCGACTGGCAATTTCTTGATTATGTCCTAATGAGGATGGGATTTGGTGTCATGTGGTAGGGGTGGATGCGTGCATGCCTCTCTACTGCAACTTTTTCAATTCTCATCAATGGTTCACTGGCGGGGAACTTCCGCAGCTCTCGCGGCCTCCGACAGGGTGACCCATTATCACCTTATCTCTTTATTATGGTGGTGGAAGCCCTGAGTCTTCTCATCACCAAGGCGGAGCATTAAGGTTATTTATCGGGACACAAACTGACACAATCTCCCACTATATCGCATTTGCAATTCGCGGATGACACCCTCCTCCTCTTGGAAGGAGTTAGTAGGATTATGATCATCAAATGCATTTTTTGGTGGTTCGAGATTCTGTATGGGCTCAAAATAAACTTCTCCAAAAGTGTGGTGGCTGGGATTAATATTGAAGAACCGTTGGTAATGGAACATGCTGCTGCCTTGGGTTGCTCGGAAACTGTGCTACCCATATGATATTTGGGGCTCCGACTTGGGTTTGGGATCCCGAAAGCATCTCAATGGGACGATGCCGTGCAAATTGAGTGTAAGCTTGCGACATGGAAGAAACAGTATCTCTCTTTTGGAGGCCGAATCAACCTTATCAAGGCAGCTCTCTCTAACATGCTAGTATATTTTATTTCCCTATTCAAGATACCGGGAATAATCACAAAGTGCATCGAAAAGCATCAGAGAGATTTTTTTATGGGATGGAAGAGAGCAACCCAAAAGAGTTGAGCATCTGATGAAGTGGGAGAGAGTATGCAAAAGTTGAAGAAAGGTGGACTGGGAATCGGAAAAATTAGACTCCGAAACATAGCGTTAATGGGCAAATGGATATGGCATTTTGGAGTTGAGAAGGACGCACTATGGAACCAATTAATTAGGGACAAATATGGATGTGGATGGCGGGGGAGTGGGAATGTAACAACCCTCCAACTGGAAGAGGATCCGACATTTGGAAATTAGTCACCAGTTCACGGGCCCTGTTTCTACCTAACTTGCGCGTCAAAGCGGGGAAAGGGTGAACTCGTCAGTTCTGGATGGACTTATGCGTAGAGGACTGCTTACTGAAAGATGCCTATTCGAGCTTATTTCGTTTGTCTATTGATCCTCATGCCAAAATTATTGATTATCTGATTAGGGGTGAAGGCCAAGGGAACCAAGTTTGGGATATCCGACTCCTTCGTGATCTGAAGGACGAGATCGGTAGTTTTGAATCACTACGCCCGCTCTTATCTGTGCATTATTTATCCTTCGCCTCCCTTGATGAATGGATTTGGACAACTGATTCTCAAAGGGGGATTTTCAGTTCGATCGTTCTTCCGGAAAATTAATGGCGATCACGGAACAGTACCTCGGCGTGCTCATATTTGGTGCTCTTTGCCCCCTCCTCAAGTTACTGCGCTCGCATGGACCGTTGCCCATAAGTATATTAACATATGTGATCGGCTAAAACGTTGTGACTTTCAGTTGGCTAACTGGTGTCTCTTGTCGCTGCGATGAGGAATCTATTGACCATTTGCTTGTGGTATGCCCGTTCGCTCACCGAGTTTGGATGGCGGTCTTTAAATCTTTCAGTACAGATTGGGTGCTATAGAACCAAATATCTAGTATTATAATACACTGGAGAGGGACATTCAATGGATGCATAGGCCACTCTATGTGGAAGGCAATACCATACACGGTCATTTGGCATATATGGTCAGAGCGCAATCGCAGAATATTTCAGAACAAAAACAAATCTTGGCAACACATCATTCTGGACATTTGTATTTCCATCATTACTTGGTCTCACGCTAAAGCCGGCATTCCCTATTCTGTGGGGGAGATTCTTCGACAATGGAATTCGGTGATTTCAGAGAGGAGACCTTCATGCCGCATCACACCGAGATGGGAGCTGCCACCGGAGGATTGGTTCAAGCTCAATTTCGACAATAGCTCCTTGAGGAATCCGGGAAGGGCCAGAATCAGGGGAATCATTAGAGATGCTAATGGGGCTACCATCATGTCCTACTCTGGATGGGCTGGAATCTGTGATGCTAATGAAGCGGCGGCCAGAGCTCCTCTTTGGATTGCGATGGTTTGCTCTAAACAACCTGGGATCCCACTTATCGTTGAGGGGGATTGGACCAACGCAATAGCCTGGGCTTCTAACCGTTCATCTGGGCCCTGGAAATTGCATAACGTATTAGAGGAAACTCATGATCTGATACGGAAGATCCACACTCAGATCGTTCACAGGCGGCAGTCAGCAAATACCATGGCTGATGCATTGGCAAAGGAAGGCGCCGATATCCATGATACGCGTATTATTTCTTCTATCAGTGTGGGTGTAAGGTAATATTATGAATCTCATGGGAACCACTTGTCCCCTGTTTGTAACCTCTTAATCTTTGGAATAAAATTTTATTATCTTAAAAAAAAAAAAAAAAAAAACTTGAAAGTGTAAGAGAATTTCAATTTCTTTGATGACCATCATATTCATCCAATTCTTCTCCGAAAACGGTAATTGGTGCAGTCTTCAGAGGAGATTTCTTATCACACTCTAGACTAGAGATTTTGCCTTAGGTCCATATTGAAGTACAATGGAACACAATTACAGAGAAGGTTGAAACGAAGTTGGTGACCCCGAAGAGAAACTACCTCTCCACTGGGGGAGAATCACTCTTATTAGGAATCACCTGCAAACCTGCCAGTCATATTGCAGAAAGCTTCAACATGAATTCCTTGGAAGGGAAAGAAGAATGGGAAAAGAAGCAAAGGCAACATTGATTGGAAAGAGATCTCAAAGTCTACAAAAAATGGTGAACTTGGGATTGTAAAAAATAAGGTTAAGAAACAAGACACCCTAAGTAAAATGGCTTTGAGGTTGGAATGGGAAAGAGATGCAATTTCGAGCAAAGTCATTGTGGAAAAATATAGGTTTAGTAGTGATGCGGTAAATACTCCTTGACCCAGGTGAAGATTATCAACGCCTATGTTAGGGGGAAGAATACGAAGGTAGAAGATGAAAATGGCATGAAGTAGAGCTTAATTGTGGATGTCAGCCTGATATGTGTTGACGACATCAGCAGGGAATCAACCCAAGTCCACAAAACTTGAAAATCTCTAGACCCCTGTTGTTTTCCAATGGGGATTTAATGGTATCTTTAATGAATTTTAGAGGATTTTAAGCTGCGTTTTGATGGAATCCTAATTGAGGATGATCATAGGGCATTCAAGTGTAGATTTTAGGAAAATTGAGGGATTTGATGGAATCCTACTTGAGGATGATCATAGCAGTGTTTCAAAATGCAGATGTAAGCCAAAAAGCAGCTAAAGCAAATCCAAGTCGACTCAGTGTGATGTGGTAGAGTACTCGGTTGACACGGCTGAGTACTCAGTTGAGGCGGTCATAAATTGGGAGAGTCCAAGGAAAGCTTTGAGTGACAATGTAGGGCAAAATGCAGACTCAGACAAGAACACGGCCAAGTTAAAAAGGAATCGACTCGGGGGAGTCCACGATGACGCAGGATGGTGTTTTGAAACTATGGATCATAAGGTATTTAAGTGTATATTCTGAGAAATTGAATTAAAGAATTTCTAGGACATATTTTGAACTTATAGTGGTTGGGTTTGGGCTCTCCAACTTGAACATAGATGAAAGGGAATTAACAATGGAGTTTTAGTGTGATAGGGATTGGATTGACTTTACAAAACCTAGTAATTTGGGATTTTCAACACTTCTAGCCAGTAATCTATTTAGATTAGAATCTTTATTCCTAGTTTTAGAATAATAAAGTAGTAGAAGGGGTCATGTTTTGTCTATATATATAGTCCATGGGGTCGTCCACAGGCCACACATTTATTATGATTTATTTGTCTTCCGATGGAATTTTCAAGGCTAAACTTTCTTTCTAGTTTACCCATCTCCAGTTTATATACCTATATTGTGCTAATCATTTTTGCCGTTGTCGTTGAGATTAGGACAGGGCCGAAGCTCATGGTTTTAAATTCCCACCGAAATTGACACAAAACAATCGAAATGATTCTATTTCCATCCCCAGTGAAACTAAAACTGAAATGATTGGAATGCATAAACCAAAATCACAAGTGTAACAGCGGTATACTATATTAGTATGTATTACATAATTAATTATAATAGTATGTATTACACAATGCATAATTATTTATTACATAACTATGTATTACATAATTAACAGTGGTTCATGTATTATACCTAAATATTTGTATGAATTACATGTGAAAGTTGGTATGTACTAAATTATCAGATATACGCGAAAGTGCAGATCACTAGGTATTCGATGATTTTAAACCATTATAGATGGTTGTCTTGCTTAGGTGATGGTTTGTAAGTGTGTGTATGTGCTTATTTTAGGATTTCTTAAACTTTCTAAGTTTCAGCTTTAAATTCTATCATTTGCACATGTATTCATAAGTTTCCTTGATTTTATAGAATTTCCAATCGAAACCGAAATATTCCAGTTTCTGAAGTTTCATCTTTAAATTCTATCATTTGCATATGTTTCTATTAATTTTCTTGATTTTAAAGGATTTCCACCGAAATTTCTAGTCAAAATGGAAACATTTCCGTTTATGAAGTTTCATCTTTATATTCTAGCATTTGAATATGTTTCCATAAATTTCCTTGATTTTACAAGATTTCCAGTTAAGTTTCTAACCAAAACCGAAACGTTTCCACTTCTGTGGAGACCAAAACCGAAACTGAAATTTAAAACCTTGTTGAAGCACACATAGAGATGTATTTCTTTTTTTTTAAATTATAGAGAAGTATTTCTTTCTCTCTTTCTTTGAATGGTTATAGAGATGTATTTCTAGGCCCCAAATTTCGTGGACTATTAATCTAGTGGCTTGGAACACCTTTTCTATCATGAGCAAATGCTTCTTTAATTAAAGTTCAATCATATTTATTTATTTGAAAGTGATAGGAGGGTGTGATTTCGGGACCCCAATGGTTTTTCTTTGTGGTCCTCATCGATGAATTGGGTCTTGGGATTGGGACAAAGTCTTCTATATACATCATTATATGGGAGAGCTCCTTAGTGGAGAATCTTATGATCTTCTTCCTCACTCTTCCTCTTCCTCCTCTCTTCTCTTATCCATTCTTGATTCTAACAGATTTGACTAGTCGTCTAGCCAAATCAAGAGCATCTATCACATCATTTTATATTTGGCATTCTTTATCGCCTGAAGTGCACTTGTAATCCTTTGCCTTTAATGATACCCACATGGTCTACATTTGTGTGAACGAAAAGTTGATCTACATGGTCTACATTGGTGTGAACGAAAGTTGATCTGTCGTACCCTTTGCTTCCCTACAAAGAAAAGTCATGCAATAAAGGGAAAACATGGTCTACATTGGTGTGAACGAAAAGTTGATCTGTCGTACCCATTGTTTCCCTACAAAGAAAAGTCATGCTTGCATGTCTTAACTATTTTAAAATATCATTCGTATCGATACTTTTCTCAACCAATGTCCAACAAAATGCATCTACCTAGGAGGGCTTGGGGCATCCTCACTTATACACATAATGACCAAAATGCCCTTACACAACACTCCCCCTCAAGTTGGAGTGTATATACTGTGGAACTCCAGCTTGCTACAAAGAAAACTACAACCAACAACTAAAAAAGACCATACAACAAAAAAGGTACAATAAGCTCATACACACAACCAGCTTGGTATAACACTCCCCCTCAAGCTGGGGTGGTGAATACATAATGAAATACATAACAAAAAAGGTTAGCAACGGCCATAGTGAATAGAATGGCATGTTCAATGGCCACCAATGATAACGGCTCTCCCCCGAATCAGCACGACGGCGAAAGCAATCACAACAGGGCCTCCCCCGGAATCAAAGTACAACGAACAAATCCGCATACCAACGAGCAATGGAGGTGCCTCAGCAGAAAACAACAACGATCCTCGAACAAAATAAGCATGCCAAAGGCGAGCCCACGAGCAACGACGAAGCACCACGAGTAGATATCAGTAGATATCAGCTGGACAACATATCGCCATGAGAAGAACCACCGGCTAACCAACAGCGATCAACCAACCAATAATGAACACACACCAACAACCAACCAAACAACCCTTGTCCACCAACAAACTAACAACCAAACAACCAACTAAATGACTACCAATAAAGACAACAACAATACAACACCAAAAAAGAAAAAAAGATAACACCAACAACTACATACTAATACAACTACATGATAACACTCCCCCTCAAGTTGAAGACCGAATGTCTTCAACTTTCAACGAGAAAAAAAAAGACTTTCAAGGCACAACACCTCTCTTAGACATTTTATCAAACACTTGGTGTGCACCTTTAACATCAACACAAAACAAGGATGCAACACACTCCATCCATGGAACTACATGAGGGCTACAACACTCCCCCTCAAGTTGAGGCTGAAGGCCTTCAACTTGCAACGAAAAGACAACCTTCAACACACAATATCCCTCTTGGACATTTTAACAAATACTTGTGGTGCACTTTTGAGATCAACACAAACGCCATAAGAAACAACGAATATAGAGGGATTAAACAAGAATTGGGATGGAGTAGAAGGGGGATAAGACTCAAAACATGGAAGAAAGAAAGAAAGAAAGAAAGGATTTAAACCATAGAAAGAGGGTAAGAAACCAGAAAGAACCCAACAAGGAGATTTGGGGATTGAGAACAAAAAAAAGAGAAGGAGATTTATGAATTTGGGACAAAAGAAAGAACAAGGAGCTTATGAATGGAAAAAAGAAATAGAAAATAAAAGAATAGATAAAAGGGGAATCTTCCTTGTTTTTTTCTTTTTGCTTTGTTTGGAAAATTGATGGATCTACAAATGGTATTTACAAGAGGGTTTTGGGATTAGAGGTTCACAAGGCTGGGGTTTGAAGGTTATGGAGTTAGTGTTTAGAGAGGAGAAATCGAAAAAAATGAGTTTGGGTTTTGGGTTTTACGGCAAATGAGAGGAGATGAGAATGGTTTAGGGTTTGGCGTAAGACGAGATGAGGGAGAGATGATAGCGAGAGAGACGAGAGAGATGAAGATGGAAACTTGAAACTCTTCTTCTTCTTTCTTCCCTAAGGATCTTGCTCTGATACCATGTTAGAATGGAGAATGGATAAGACAAGAGAGGAAGAAGAAGAAGAGTGAGGGAGAAGATGGTAAGATTCTCCACTAAGGAGTTCTCCCAAATGATGATGTATATATAGAGCCCAAAATAGGGCAACATAGTACAAAGACTACAATACCCCTCACTTATACACATAATGACCAAAATGCCCTTACACTCTTCAACAAAATCAATATACAACATAGATCTTTAATCTCAGCCACAAGATTGGCTAGTCTCCACACCCATCACAAATCCCTTTGGCCCGCAAAATAGTATTAGAGGAATCGCTTTCCATTTCCAAACTACCCTCCATATGGTTTGTTAGCCGAAAGTTTAGACAGAGAAAATAAAATGAGTTAGGGTTATCTCCCCCTGACTCATATCTTTATACTAAAACATAAAGGGATGTACAAAGTCCTAAATGCCCTTGGGCAAGTTACATATTCCAACACTCCCCCTCAAGCTGGAATGTAGATATCATACATTCCTAGCTTGTTACATATATCACTCAATTTTGACTTATTTAAGGACTTTGTAAACATATCAGCTAATTGGTCCCCTGACCGAGTAAACACAGTGCAAATCTCTCTTTTCTGGATTCTTTGACGGATAAAATGACAATCCACGTCAATATGCTTGGTGCGCTCATGGAAGACTGGATTATTGGCAATGTATATTGCAATTTTGTTGTCGCAGTAAAGCTGCGAAGGAGAAGATGAAATGAAGCCAATTTCAGAAAGAAGTGAACGTAGCCAAATAAGTTCCGTGCTTGTCTGTGCCATTGCCCTGTATTCAGCCTCTGCACTGGACTTAGCTATAACATCCTGCTTCTTACTCTTCCATAAAAAAAGATTGCCACCTACAAATGTACAATACCCAGTGGTGGACCGTCTATCTGCTAGGGATCCAGCCCAATCTGCATCAGAGAAGCCTTCAACTTTCATATGGCCATATCTTTTGAACATCAATCCCTTACCTGGAGCCCCTTTCAAATACTTGAGAATCTGTCACCGCAGCCCAGTGAGAAGTACGTGGAGAGCTCATATACTGACTGACAACTCCAACAGCATATGAAATATCTGGCCGAGTAACCGTGAGATATATAAGTTTACCGACAAGCCTGCGATACCTGCCAGGATCCTCCAACAACTCTCCTTCTGGAACGAGTTTCACATTAGGATCCATGGGTGCAGAAGCTGGTTTAACTCCAAGATTGTCTGTTTCTTTTAGCAAGTCCAAGACATACTTTCTCTGTGATAGGAACAAGCCTCTAGAAGAACGAGCAACCTCTATCCCCAAGAAATAGCTGAGCTGACCCAAATCCTTAGTAGAGAATTCCTTTTGCAAGAAGGTTTTCAAACGTTGTATACCTTGTGAATTGCTCCCTGTGATGATTATGTCATCCACATAAACTATCAATAAAATACACCCAGCTGAAGAGTGATAACTGAAGACTGAGTGATCCACTGCGCATTGTTTCATGCCAAAGCGCATGACTGCCTCACTAAATCTCCCAAACCACGCACGCGGAGATTGTTTGAGGCCATAGAGTGACTTGCGTAGGCGACACACGTAGGAGGAAGTCTCCCCCTGAGCAACAAACCCTCGTGGTTGCTCCATATACACCTCCTCAGTCAGGTCGCCATGGAGGAAGGCATTCTTCTCATCCAGCTGATGAAGGGGCCAGCTATGATTAACAGCAAGAGACAGGAGCACACGGAAAGAGGGAATTTTCGCAACGGGACTGAAGGTCTCAGTGTAGTCAACACCAAAACTCTGAGTGTATCCTTTCGCGACTAACCGTGCTTTTAAGCGCTCGAGAGTACCATCAGGGAGGTATTTGATGGAGAAAACCCACCGACAATCAACAGGACGAGCACCAGGGGGTAGAGAAACCAGATCCCATGTATCATTACTATGAAGAGCGCCCATTTCTAGGTTCATAGCATCACGCCAGCCAGGATGGTCAAGAGCCTCAGCCACTGACTGTGGTAAATACATAGTAGACAAGGAGGAAACAAAGCTTTGGAAGGTACTGGTGAGCTTATCATAAGAAACAAAATTCAAAATAGGATGTGCAGTGGAACGGGATCTCGTACGAGATGCAATAGAAGAATCAGAAACAACAGAGGAAGGCGGAAGAGAAGATACCTGAGAGCGGGAGAGAGGGATCATCGGCTCAGAAGATGATTGTGCGAGAGGAGGTAGAAGAGACATATCTGTAACTTGGCGCCGCTGATACTGCTGTGTAATTTTAGGTGGAGCTGGCTTCTCTAACGTGGCAGAAGAAGTAGAAGCTGCAGAAGCTGGCCGCACGGAAATAGGAGAAGACGGAAGAGAAGCAGGTAGATCTGGTAAGGGAAGCGAGACCTCGGACTCGAGAGAAGGGGTGAAAGACGCCGCGTCATGTTGGAAGAATGCCTCAGACTCAAAGAACGTAACATCGACTGAGACAAACCAGCGACGCAGACGAGGGCTATAGCAACAATAGCCTTTCTGCGTACGGGAATACCCCAGAAAGACACAACGCTCAGACCGGGGATCGAGTTTGTCACGGCCAGGTCCAAGGTGATGAACAAAACAAACGCATCCAAATACACGAGGTGTCAGAGGAAACTGTTCATTACTAGAAGATAAAATCTCGAAAGAAGAGGCACCCTCTAAGACAGAGGAAGGAAGGCGATTTGCTAAAAAACACGCCGTGAGAAGGGCATCACTCCAGTATGCCTTAGGAACACATCCGAAAAAGAAGAGTGCGACCTACTTCAAGCAAATAACAAAGTTTCCTCTCAGCAACACCATTCTATTGAGAGGTGTACGCACATGAAGACTGATGTAAAATCCCATGTTGGGAGAGATAGGATTGAAAGCCATTAGTATCAGAAAAATATTCTCTCGCATTGTCAGTACGAAGACATTTAATATTGCAATTATATTGATTCTTAATTTCAGAATGAAATGTGCGAAAAGCAAAGAACACGTCGGATCGACTCTTCAGTAAATATAACCAGGTCATGCGTGAGAAGTCATCAATAAACACAATAAAATACCGAAAGCCAGTAGTAGACGCGACCCTAGAGGGTCCCCATACATCAGAATGGACTAATTCAAATGAACTAGACACTCGACTAATGATCCGGGACGGAAACGACACATGACGGTGCTTCCCGAGTTCACAGGACTCGCACTGAAAACTAGAAAAAGGTCCGGGAACCAGAGAAGTCTGCTGCAGCCGCTGAAATGAAGGATGCCCCAGGCGACAATGCCACTGAAATGTATCCACAGAGCTATGTAAGACAGTAGGCGGCCGGCAGTCAAGACGATAGAGTCCATCTACCTCACGACCCGTTCCAATCGTCTTCCCAGTCGAGAGATCCTGAAATAAACAGTAAGATGGGAAAAATGAGACAGAACAGTGAAGAGATCTGTCTTTCGAGGCTTGTATGTGTGTCTTTGTACTAAAAGGGGGACCTTCTCAGTCTTCTTCTAATGAATTCTGTTACCATTCAAAAAAAAAAAAACAGTGAAGAGATTTAGTAATTTGACTAACTGAAAGTAAACTAAATGGTGATTTTGGTACACATAAAACAGAAGATAAGGTAAGAGCAGGATGAGGGGAGATATGACCAACACCAGTGATAGGTGTAGTGGACCCATCAGCAATGGTGATAGACTAAGAGGGAGACGAGAAAGAGCGAAAAGAATGAAGCTGAGAAGAGTTACCAGTCAGGTGATTGGATGCGCCAGAGTCAATGATCCATGACCCTGAGCTAGATAGAAGGGTAGTGGGTGAACTACCTGGCTGGGCGAAACCTGCAGAGGGAGGACGAGAACTGAGCAGCAGACGCTGGAGCTCCTCATAATCGGCACGGGATAATGTATAGGTGGAATCAGCTGGTGCAGGAACAGAAGCAGAGGGAGCGCAATCTGAAGCCGAAGCAGTAGTAGCACCCATGTGAGCCGAGCGTGCTTGACGAAGCTCGGGATGCAGGGTATAGCAATGGTCAATATAATGTCCCTCGCGCTGACAGTGAGTGCAAAAAGAACGGCCACCACCAGAACGACCACCACCACGGCCGGCACGGCCACGGCCACGACCAGAGGAGGCTCCACCACGAGGCGGGCGAGTACTGTCATCATAGGTCGCGAGAGCAGAACCATCAATAGGAACAGATATCACTGGATCACCAGGAGAGCATTGCTGGACGCGGGAGTAAACCTCAGTAAGGGAAGGAATAGCGCCAGAACCGATAACCTGCTGACGAAGATGCATGTACTCTGGACCCAAACTCTCAAGGTATTGCACAACACGGATCTGATCCCTCTGACGAGCAGCCTCTGTGAGATCCGTGGTAAGCGGCATGTAAACATCAAGCTGCTGACAGAGGCCAACGAATTGGCTATAATGAGTGGCAAGAGGAAGATCACCACGGCGGAAACACACCCACTCAGAATAGGTAGAGCAGATCCGACTAATGTTTGCCACGCCAGAGTAAAGAAGAGTAACCTGATCCCAGATCCGTTTCGCAGTAGGCAGAAGCATCAAGGGCCCAGAGACGTGAGGGGCCATACTCTGCCACAGAAGGGTACAAACAAGAGCATCCTCCTGTTCCCATCGATCAAAGGTGGGATCCGTCGTAGGAGGATCACGACGAATGACGTGGGCTTTCCCACAGGCAATAAGATACTTCTCGACGGCTGCTTTCCAAGTAACGTAGTTTGCCCCATCCAACTTAACAGAAGTGATATGTGGGAATGATCCATCCACAGAGAGAGATGATGACGAAGAAGACGCTAAAGAGGGTGTCGAATGAACACCAGGAGGCACTCCTGTGGAAGGATTGTCAAGCACCTCCTCCATAACAACAAGCAAGAAAGAAACAGACAATCCAAACCAAGACGAATAACAGGAGATAACAGAATAGGTGGGCAAACTAGGATACGCCAAGAAAGCTAGACGCGGCTCCAAGAATGACGGGCATCCTTGACAAGAGGGAAGCCATGAGGCACAGAGGGGAGCCGCAAAGACAAACTAGAATCAAAGTAGGGTAAGAGATGAAGATCTAACACATAATAATAAGGAGAAAAGAGTGGTAGGGTTTACCAAGGGATGAAAGGAAGAGGAGGAAAAATGATAGGGGTTGAAAAACTTGGGGTGTGAGACTTACCAGCAAACCTAGGAATTGGGGCTAGAAAAAAAAAATTCTGATGCGGTGCGAAACACAGCCCTGGAAATTTATTTCCAGGAAAGTGATTTTGTTGGGGGGGGGGGGGGGGGGTCAGAAAATTTTGGGGGGGTGCAAATCCTCGATCCTGGAAAATAATTTCCACCCTGTGTGGAAAATGTGTTGGGGGTTGCTGCGCGGGGGTACAGGACCAGGAACTATGCGCAGGGGAGGAGAAGCATGGCGGGTGTGACGCATGAGGGAGGGAGGGCCTGGTGCCTTCGGCTCGGAGGGAACGGCTCCTTCTCAGGAGGAAAAAGACAGCGTGCCGGTGTGCCTCGGATGAAACTTGGCCCGGAGTTGGGTTGAGCGGCGAGAGGGGTGGGGGGTGGCGGAGAAGATGGAGGCTGATAGAGAACCCAAGGGATCAGAAAACCCTAAGGCTCTGATACCATGTTAGCCGAAAGTTTAGACAGAGAAAATAAAATGAGTTAGGGTTATCTCCCCCTGACTCATATCTTTATACTAAAACATAAAGGGATGTACAAAGTCCTAAATGCCCTTAGGCAAGTTACATATTCCAACATGGTTAATGAAAATGATCAATCCTTGGTGAAGAGCAGTGACCTCGACTTTTGTGGAATCGGTGATGGAAATTGATCCTGCAAATGAGT
The DNA here is from genome assembly GCF_043159265.1 of Tasmannia lanceolata. NCBI lineage: Eukaryota > Viridiplantae > Streptophyta > Magnoliopsida > Canellales > Winteraceae > Tasmannia > Tasmannia lanceolata. The sequence continues at coordinate 20,915,425 of NW_027518689.1, read as the reverse complement.
AGATGATGTCACTTGCTGAATTCATAAAAAAAACCTCCAATACCTGTCTTCCCTGGGTTTCCAAGGGAGAAAGCAGCAATATTGAGTTTCATGACGTTTCTAGAAGGCGTCCTTCTCCTAGCACTTTAGTTTTGGAAGCCCCGCCTCTCAAAATTATGTTCCAATTTTAATGATAATGTCTGCCGAGTATCTTGAAAAAGAGTAGTGTTTAATAGCCCGAGACTAATGTTGATTTATATTCCATAGCATCCAACCAAAAGAGAAGCCTTTACCTTCCAAATAATCCAAAATATAGAAAACGGTGTGAGGCACCATGATGTTGGACCAAGAGAGTCGAAACCTATTATTCTACAGCTAATTAATATCTCTAGCATCGAATTTGGGAATACCTAGTTGACCCCATACCAACTGAGAACTTGGCTGCAAATGAAAGAAGCCACTCTTCAGTGAAGAAATAGATGTGTAGGGGATTCCTCATCCGCGTTGCATAGATAACACTTGTTTGCTAATTGAAGATGACGACAATCTTTCAACTAAGTCTACGTGTTGATACTGTTAAAAGTTGTCGTCCAACAAAAGGCCTGATCTCTTGGCGGAACAAGGGATTTCCAAATAATATATCAAGTAAAAGTAAAACAAGTACCTGAAGAATTGCCCAAAAATCTAAAGAGAGATTTAACTGAGAATACGCCACTAGATTCTGAGGCCCAAAGTTTACGATCTGGCTAATTCAAAGGGATGTAGATCTCCTCCAGTCTGCTAAGAAGGTTAGCATAACAAAGAAGATCATGGTTTCTCAAGTTCTTAGATAAGTGTACTCTCCACAACACCCTTCCCTCCACCAATTGGAAAGTATTGGGCACCCTTACATCATTATTTCTGGCAATCCTAAAAAGGTTCAAGACAATGTGGATCAACAGGACTATACCTACCACCTATTGCCAAAATCCACACCTCCCCCATTCCCCACCCTAAATCTAATCCTTTGGGGGAATGTATCAAAAAGAGGTACAATACTACAATAGACCTCTACACCCATAGCCAAGGCAACCAATTACTCCAATAGCTTAAGCTGTTGGAGAAGGTGTTATTTAATCTTTTATAACAGGTTAAATCCTTTCGAACATCACACTATTTGCGCTAGTATGGGGTTCATGGAACGAGAGAATGAGGGTATGTTTTGCCCCCTTCGTAATTCTCCCTAAGTAAAGTTTGGGTTTTTTTTTTTAATGATTTAGTAAAGTTTGGTTATCACTTCAAAAAATAAAGAAAAACGCAAGAAAGAGAAATGGGTGGATCCTTGACGAGAAGATTCCCAAACCACGGTAATTGTAAGAGATATCACATTATCTAGCTTCTATTGGGGGATAGCGGGAAGGGATGCTACGTTTTGGTGAGGGATCTTTGCTGTAATTAATACTTGGAAGGATTCTATTAAGACTTCAGAGTCACACAAGTAGAGACAGTTGCTACTAGATTTGCCCTGCCTGAAGTTTAAATTAATTGTTAGCTCCAAATGAAATGCAACTTCCATTGGATTGGTGGTGCATTTAGAAACGAGATAGAAATAACTCTCATTGGATTGGTTGGGCATTTAGAAAGGAGATAGAAGAGGTTCTTTCCTCAGCGTGGCTTTCATCATGGATTCCAATGAGGTGGAAGCTTGTGATCTCCTAACGACCTTTATATTTTTAAAAGTGGATCTCTCTGATTTTGGGTCAAGGTTATTCATATAATGTCATCATTTGGCATCAAAGCTAAGATGGTCCTTGGAGATTGGTCAACTTACCTTTGCAATTAGAGACTTGATAAGAGAGATCTCATCAATCTTTAAGCATATTCTTAGGAGTGGAAATGAGAAAACAGATGACAAGAGAGCGAATTGAGAGAGAAACCCCATGTATAAGGATTTTGTTGATGTTGTGATTTTGTAGCTACTTTCCTTGTCGCTCTTTTGCATTTATTTTTGGGTTTTTCTCTGTCACATCCCCAAATCCAGCCCTTTGCCGAAGGGGTAGAGAGACGAGGATGAGAGAAAAGAGCGACCCCATCCCCTATGCATCACATTCACCCCTCCGATCCAATCACATCATCATATTAAATATATCAAATATAAGATTATTTACTATGCATAACTGGGATCCACATACAACTCTAGTCCACTAGGAAATATTATTGCAAAATCCAACATCATTTAACATAAGCTGTCATAACTATAAACATGACAAAACCTACACTAACTTCCCACTTTCTTTTTTCCTCTTGGTGGAGCAGCCTTTAATTACTCTAGATTCTACTGATCGAGCTCTTCAACATCTGAAAATCGTAAATGTAAGGACCTACAACTAGCCCAATACGATACACCTACTAGCTCTGTTCTGTGTCGAAAACCATGCCATTAAAACAAGTTCATTCATATATAATAGAATAAGCTTTGCAAATCACACAAAATTTGATGCATACCATAACGTATACGATCATATAATGATGAAAACATAAAGTTTCACGCCAAAAAGATGATGTTATCAAATCAAGTTACAACTTTGTCAGTTTTGAAATTCATCACATGATTGTTTATGGATCTAATAACAAATTATATAACTTTACATGTTAACATCTTCCTTCATTTCTTTTCCAGGGTTGAAAACCTCAAAGGCAATCCACCAGGAGCCTATAACACCCCGAAGGATCATCATCATACCCTAAAGGGCCATCATAATGGACTATCCCTAGAGATTGAGTTTTGGTTGCAGCCCGAATTTACATCCGGCGCTGGAACCTCAAAAGCAATCCACCAGGGGTCCATAACACCCTGAAGGGCCATCATAATGGGCTATCCTTCGAAAATGAGTTTTGGTGGCAGCCTGGGTTTCCATCTAGCGACCTCAAAAGCAATCCACTAGGGGCCATCATCATACCCCGAAGGGCCATCATAATGGGCTATCCATGGAGATTGAGTTTTGGTTGCACTCCGGGTTTCCATCTAGCGCTGGAACCTCAAAGCTATCCACCAGTGGTCCATAGCACCATGACGGGCCATCATCATACACAAAAGAGCCATAATAATGGGCTATCTCTGGAGATTGAGTTTTGGTTTCAGCCTAGGTTTCCCTCAGCCAATCAAACTCATCTTATAATCACACATCATTCTCACCATACATACTTTCATCGTACACTAAATTAGCAAATCATACGCATATATGCCTTTAAAATTTTCTGAAATCATGAAGATCGTATCATATGCTCAAAAGAGTTTTCATGCAATAATTATTCCAAAAACTATATGACTTGTTTTTTGATGAGTAATACATGTATATGATTTTTTTTCACAGAACAATAGTGTGGGAGGGTACTTACCGAATGATACTGCTTATGCAATAAGGATAGAATTCTCAGTTATCTCCCTTCTTAGCCTCCAACTCCAACTTTTCTAAAATACATCATGAATTTTTATCATATTCCTTTTTACACCTAGGACCCATTGACAACTAAATGGATACTCACATCTTCTACATACTTAATATTTTCTCGAGGCTCGACTTGGCATCACTCAGAACTGTTTTCCATATAATTTCCATCAAGAGTAGGACTCTTAAAGAAAACTATATCTCCATTTCACAACTGATTTTTATGTGAGATTTCTTCCATTGGAACTACACATCCATGTCATCAAAATGAGGATAAATTTTACTCCATTTAGATTTGAAGAGCTCAAGTCATACCTATTTCAAATCAGACCTTAAATTTTGTCCTAAAATCCCTATCGTATAGTCTCGAGAAAAAAAAAACATTACTCTCATCCCATAGAATTTTTTAATGAGATTTGTTTTATTTGAAATCCAAGATTCAGGGGATTATACAGACACAAAATTTCACTTCTTTTGGATTCAAAGTGACAAAGTTATGATAATTTAAATTCAAGCCTGAGAATCTATTTAGAAATCTCCACTGTACAGTCTACAGAAAACAACCATAACTCTCTTTTTTGAAAGAGTTTTGATTGAAACAACCATAACTCTCATGCCAAAAAAAATTTGGATGAGGTATATTTCATTTGAAAGCCAACATCCAAGGATCATACAAACACAAATTTCACTTGTTTTGGATTTAAAATGACAAAGTTATGAATGTTTAAATTCGGAATTGTGAATCGGTCCAAAAATCCTCATTGTACAGTCCTAAAAAAGACCATCATAACTCTCATAACAAAGAAATTTTGGATGAGGTTTCTTTTATTTGAAAGCCAACATCCAGGGGGTCATACATACCCAAATTCTACTTATTTTGGATTTAAAATGACAAAGTTATGAACATTAAAATTCAGGACTTAGAATTTAACCAGAAATCCCTCCTCTACAGTCCTATGAAAACAACCATAATAAATTACTTACGTCTTTTTTTCTTTTCTTCCTCTTTCTTCGTTTCTCCTTTCTCTTCTCTTCCTCTCTTTCTCTCTCTTTTCCTCTCTTCCTTTCTTTTCTCTGTTCTTCCTCTCTCTCTCTCTCTTTCTTTTTTTTTTGAATGGTAAAGGGGGGATTTTATCGTTCTTCCTCTCTCTCTCTCTTCCTCTCTTTTCTTCTTTTCCTCTCGTCTCCTCTCTTTTCTTCGCTTCCCTTTGTTCTCTTCTCTTCCCTCTTTCCTTCTCTTCCGCTTTCTTCTTTCCTCTTTTCCCCCATCCACGAATTTCTCTTTTATCCTCTTCCTTTTTCTTCCTCTCTCTTCTCTTCTATTCTCTTCTCCTCTCTTCTTCTCTCTTCTCTCTTCCATTCTCTCCTAATATTTTCTCTACTTCTCTTTTCTCTTCTTCTCTCTTCTACTCTCTTCTACTATATTCTCCTCTAGTCTATTCGTGACTCTTCTTTTCTCTTCTTTTTCTTCTACCCTCTTCTATTCTCTTCTAGTCCATTCTCCACTCTTCTTTATATGTATATACATGTACATATATATATATATATGTGTGTGTGTGTGTGTGTGTGTGTGTTTATACTTTATACTGTGCGTATATGCATATATAGTTATACATATACACATTTTAATACATAAAACTATACAGAGGGCATACCTTAAGTGTTAATTTACCACATATATATATATACATCCATTCACATTTAAATTTATTTATACAGCAATATTGTACACCATATAAATGCATAGCAGTCCTTACAAGTGAGGTCAATACAATCTCGGCTATTTTGGATTCTCTTCCCTTCTTTTTCTTGATATTATTTTTTGTTATATTTCAAAAAAATATTAAAGACATCTTGGTTAAAGCCATATCATAAGCTTGCCTTCATTTATCATACCATTATATAACCCTGGTAAATGTTTTGAGCTCTATGATTTAGCCAACACTTTGACGTTATTGCTAACACAGGTGTCCTTCTGTGTCCAATACGACACGCGTGTCCACCCGTGTTGACGCTCCTTTGGACACTTTTAAATGTATTGCTATAAGTGTTAGACTTAATGTGGGTGCGGACATGTTTTTGTACTGTGTCAAGTATAGCATTCTATTTTATTATTGCATATTGTGTTTACCTCTTTTATTATTAAGCCTTTTTAGCTCTTATTTAACTAATATTTGTTGTTATATCATAGATACTTCCTATTTTAGCCGTGTCCCCGTTTCTAAATTTTAGGGGTTACCGTGTCTGACACTCCGTGTCTGTGTCGACACACGACCCTCGTGTCCGTGTCCACATGCTGAGCTTTATCTTTGTCTAAACCTTATGCACAAACGGCCATTAAGTTATCCAATGTTGTAGCCATGTATTTATATTTTCAATCAAGCCTGCACAACTTTTATATACATTGCTGTATGCATATTTCAAAAGTATGAATGGCACAACAGTAATGGAAATATACGAGAGAAAAATCCAAAGCAAGCGAAGCTCTTAAAACAAAAAATCACATGTAGGCGACATTAAAAGTTATGCATGACAACCACAGATGATAAGTTTTTAGAGAAAAGATAACCACTCGAAAGAAGAAACTCAATGAGAATAAAAGTTCGATTGTGGAGTTCCATCAAAGTAAAACCATGATAAAAAAAAAAATAGTATCATGCTTCAATTTAAGAATAGAAAGCAATGAAAGCTGTACTCAGGATGGATCCACATTGTATTGAAGCCTTTCTTAAGACATAAGTTTCACATATGTTTTGAACAGATCAACAAATTCCACCACTTTCTCCATGGAAACTTTCAAACAAGCATAGAGTTGTTAATTCAATGGGAAAGATGAGAATAAGTACCATGATATAGCTGAAGCGCTAGCAATTTGAAGTCATTATCTGATTTTGGGTAATTCTCGCCAAATCAAGAAGAAAACACTGCTCTATTTGTATGAGACTAATACTTCCGCACAAGACGAGGCTCTTGGGAAAGCAAGAATTTTTTGCGTAACCTCCTGTAGTATCTGTTGCCATTCTACAACTTTCATAAACTGTGGTTTGTCAAAGATGTGGATAGCCATTTTCTCTAAGACCAACGCATTCTGTAGCAAAAACCTCACTAGATTTATCTTTTTTTCCTGCTTATTGAGATTGCTTCTAACAACTTTACTGCCACTTGATGACCCCAAAGCCCCTCCCATAAAGTCCAACATCTTAACATTCTTCAGGTGATGTACTAGGCAAGTACATGAAGACTTCAGGGATTCCCAGTATCTTCCTTCATCAAAATCGTATCTATGCATTAATTCTTCGTCAAACTGAAAATTCTATAGGTTAGAGATTGTAGATTAGAAACTCTAAGGAGCAAGAAGGCTGAAATGTAGATAAAAGGCCAAAAGACAAAAGGAATGGATTCATTACACTGTCAATGTTACTGCGGACTATCTTTATTACGAGAATCTCAAGATCGGGTGAAGTCCTTAGCAAATTAGCTATCCCGGGGAGTTCCCATTTATTCAATCCCGTCTGTAGTATCAGACGCTTGCGCTTGGAGATGGGAAGATGCCGATTTCTTAATTCCCATAGAGACAAAGCCTTCACCCAAAACAATTCAAGAATGGTAAAAATGTACTCAAAACCAAATAACAATTGCAAACTATTAATTCCCTAAATCCATCATATGTGAATTAGAAGACGAACAATACAATTCTTAGTGGAACAAGACAGGTGGGGTGCACTGCTTGGTGAGTTGATAAGTTCTAACTTCTAACACAAAAATCATAAAAAAGAAACCTCTTGAACTACTCTTAAGTCTTAACATTGAATTTTTATAGTTCTATGATTTGCTAAAATCAATTATCCGTAATAAATTTTCCTAAACTAACCATGAGCTAGCAAATTTTGGAGGACATACATTGACTAAAGGAGTATCATTTCTTTATAAGTTCAAAATATCAACAAAAAAGCGTGATGCCATCTAGTACAGCATACCTGTATACAAGGACTACTTAATTCAAGAGCTTTGGTGTGACCAAGATCTTCAAGAAGCATCTCCAAATTGAGAGGAGGCTTACATTCACCACTCTCCCATTCAAACCAAAATTTAAGATCAATGTTAGCATAATTTAGAGACGACATGTTCCTTAGGGAGTATTCTGGAGATCCTAAATCATTAACATCCGAAATACTCAACCACAATAGATTGGGACCATCAATTTCTAACTTATGAGAAATCCAACACTCATGTATAGTCAATCTCACCAAATTCATGGAAGATGAAATGTGTAATGGACTAAATCCCGAGCATGCTACAATCTCCAATTCCTCAAGCAACAGACAACCACCTATCAATTCCTCAATCAATTTGTCTGACAATATGATATCAGAAAGAAATAATCGTTTGAGAAATTTGAAACCCATGAAACCCACCGGCAATTTGAGATGACAGTTACACAATCTCAGCGTCGATAACTTTCCAGGGCGAAAAATCGAACCAGGCAACTTGTATCTTTGAAATGATGAGTCTAGATCAAGTTCTTGAACTTCCTTTGTCAATGCAAAATCAATCAATCTATCAACATCAGCAGTGTATTCTGTAGAGTAATCGAAGCAGAGTCGGAATTTCTGAATTCTTGAACACTGGTGGAGACGAAGCAATCGATTTGTGAAATTAACAAAACCGGTATAAGAAATCCCAGCTTGAAAATCCAGATCTAGGGTTTCAATGTAAGTCCAAAGGTTTCTCCATCTGTTTGATAAACGCTTGTTTGAACAGCATCTCTAATCGGCAAGAAAGAGAGGATATGGATAAGTAGGGGTTCTGGTAATTTGCTCGTTGGATCTTCTTCCTCTTCTGCCCTTCCTTTTCTTCTGCTCTGATTTGAGTAATATCTCTTCTTCTTTTTGGGTTTCTTAACAGCAGTTAGTATATGATCTTCCATAACTTGTTTCTTACCCTTTTGGAAGAAAAAAAGACGATGAACAGAGAACGGAAGAAAGACAGGACAAATGAGTCACGGAGGACGTCTAGTGTATTTATGAGTATGACTGCTCCTTTACTATTAACGGGAGCTGCCACAAGTAAAAAAATAAGGGTGAATATTTTATTTCTCATTTTTGAGTTAAGCATGAAGACATGCACTTGCAATCGAGACCGTTGAACTTGCAGAACATCCATAAGATGAAGGCCTTTAGATTTTATTGGCTAAACCCTAAACCCATCTTTGATAGATCGAAGGGATAGAATCATGCAACAAAGTGGGATCAAGGGAAATGGGCCTGAATTTTGGTCATCAAGCAAATTAATAATATACTCAAGTTTTCTTTTGCCATTGTTGATTCTCAAATCCGGCTGAGCGAATGAACTGTTGTGATGGTCTCGATCCCACCCGGCATCTGATACTGTCGGCAAGAAGGTTAGCTCAACTTGTGACTTGTGCCCACAGGCAACAGGTTAGGGACCACCCAGAGTTGGAACTCCTAGAATCTCTCGAAAGGATTTGTCCTAATAACCGGTGTCTGACCAGAAAACAAATAGCTTAGGTTGGTCCGGAGGAGAATAAGCAAAATCTGTTGCATAATCAGTCAAGTCAACATCTCGCTAATCAAAGTCATCATCACGAGCAGTAGCTGAAACTGCTAGTCAATCTACCGGATCAACTTCTGCCTACCCCGCCCAGTCAACGATCGTCGGGTCTCGGATCCGGGAGATAGAAGAATACAAAGGAATTCACCATTGTCTTAATTAAAAGCTATGATTTCACCGGCGTCACTCCAAGGCAACCATCCGACACTCAAGTCAGTTTGAGATCAGCAGAATGAGAGCTTAGCACAGGAAGATAGTGTGCTATCTTAGGTTTGGAGAGGAGGATTCCCTTTTGTAAGCGGAGGTTCCGTATTACAGGGTGTGATGTGATGGCGACATGGCGTCACGATATTGGTTGTTTTGTAATTTCGACACCTAGCAACGTACGGCCTCTTGAGGAGGGAGTTGACTGGACACTCTTGGAGCGTGATACGATCCCTGGGGCAGCAAGTGGAGGCGATTGGAAGGTTTAGGTGATGTTCTCCTTTTTGGGCGGTTAATTGATGTGACCTGTTTTCTGTGAGTGGCGGGCGCCGGTGAGGTAACGGACATGTATCGTGCGATACGGTCTCAAGGGTAGGTGGATGTTAGCGGGTTCGGGTGTGATGGTGGTCCCTTGCACCAAGAGATGGCCACGTGTCGAGGGTTGAACGATTACCCCATCAGAAGATGGGGATGGGTTCGTACTAGGGGTGATGGGGTAATGGTCTCCAGATTTAATGGGACCAGCACCACGTGTCTTCATGTTGCCACCAGTTGAATTCCACTCCCATCATAATGTCCCCCACCCTTGAGTCAGGTCAAGGAAGTAGATCCGATACACAATCAGTGTCTCCAAGATTGGTTTTACAACGGCGTTGTGAATGTGCTTGCTCATATGGTTTTCAAGGATTTGTGCCTCGGGTCATGCGACAATGATAGTTTCGGATGGTGGTAAAGGAGAGTGGAGTCCACGTGTAGCTAGTCAGCGACGTATCTATACGTTGCAATCCAACCCATCGGAACAGTAGGTGGAGATCTATAACAGGGTTTCAATGATGTTATTCTTAGTGTTATTTCATCTTCATTTTCACTCCACTGCTCTGAGGGTGTTGTCTCTTTTAGGTGTCTTATTTCAGTGGCGATCAGTTGGCGGACACTTCCCCTGTAATGGCGTCGAATGCGCCTGAGATCTAGGGGTCGAATTCCTCGGGGAGCCCCTAATTCAAGGCAATGACATTGGGCTTTTCGGGACCTCCGTGCGTTCTTCATCGGCAAGCGTTCCCATGGCAGTTTTTTCGACCGCTCAGGAGGTGCTACGTGCTGATCCACCTACGTCCATCCAGGATTATGTGTAGAGTGGCTTGCGGCGCCCGGTAAAGGCTAAGGAGAAGTCAAGGGAAGAAAAGATGTAGACAAAAGGGATCACAACCTTTGGCATAAAGTCCTCGCTGTGTTCGAAGTGGAGGGGAATTTTTCACCTATCTGACTCGATTGAGTTTATTGTTCCTGGACGTCAGTAGTGGGCATGCGAGGAGCGTCATGGTTTGGCCGTATATGAGGATGCATTGAAAGCTGGATGAAATGTGGGTGTGGCAACCAAGAGGGGGTGAATTGGTTGTCTTTACAAAATTTGTGCCTTTTAAAATCCTTTTGCAAGTTCACCCCAGTTTTATCTTTAATTAATCAAGTTGATATAAATGAGTATAACGATTCCAAAGTAATTGCAATAACTTAATTAACCTACAACTTGATTAGTGGTGTGAGTGAGTTGATTAACAAATATAGGCTTCAATCTTAAATCCTTATGTTGATGAAAGAATAAGCATATAAACATGCAAGGAGACAAGGGAGAAAGGAGAATCATAAATACCACAAAGGAGACGACATGAAAGATTTATAGTGGTTCGCACCTTCACTCGAAGGCCTACTCCACTCCCCAAGTTGGTTCTCCTTAGGAACTTCTCCACTAATGTTGGATCCCCACTAAATCCAGAATCCCAAGCCGTTACAATCTCCACCACAACTCCTCAAGAGAACAACCTTTTCACTACAAAGCCGAATTCACTTTTCTTGATGGGCCGAATTGTAGACCTTCTATACAATGAAGAAAACACTCTTAGCCACTATATAGGCTTAGTATAATAATGATGAAAGCTCACAAAACTCTCCAAAGATCAAATACAATGAAGCCTATGAAGATCTTCTTCAAAATGATATGCAAAATCAATCTCTTCGAAGAAATCAATGGGATTTGAAAGTTTTAGGTGAAAAATGATTTTCAATAGTTCCAAAAGTTGTTAAATGATGAAATATATCACATATATAGCCTAATTGTGGGACCCTCGAGGGAAACGCGCAGTGCCAAGGTGGGGCAGGCGGCGGCCTCGGACTCGCCTCCACATATGTAGAGCTCCGTGTGGCTCTCGATGTCGCTGCTCTCGCAATCTAAATAATGGCGTACAATACCACTTAATTTGGGTCAAGTAACCCGAAATTAAGTTGTACCGACGTTTTCCCCACACGGATCAGAGATCCGATGGGAATGAAGAAAAGAGTCGCCATCTAGGATAAGGGCCTAAAACCCTATATGAACTCCATGCTGAAAAAGGCATGTCGATACCCCAAAGCGGGGGGTCCGTGCCTTGTTACGAATGGGGAAGGTGTTAGGCACCCCACTCTCCCGATAAACTCGCTCTCTAACGCATATTTTATTAGTTTAATGAGTTTTAGTTGAAAAGGCGTAAAATGGGAACAAGCATCCCTGAATAAACGACCTTTCTACAAAGGTGGTCCCGTTTTGATCAACTCGCTTTAATTGGCTCAACTATCTAGCATCAAACAATCAAAGATACATCGCCAATCAAAGGGAACTAATCAAAGCGGCCCCATCCGCCATTGGATCTGCATGAGAAGGATGGAAACGGGGTCTGCTCCTCACTTTCCATGACGTATCCACAGAATTCTAGGGTGTTCTCCCATGAACTCCTTAGATCGAGGATAGCGATAAGGAAGCCCTATTCCCATTCTTCTTTAGCTAAATATGGCACGGGGATGCGCAATCACAATCACCAACACAAGATAAGAACTATCTACCACAAGTAATCCACATCCACAAAGTAAAGGAGGGTTGATATTAGCATTGTGCAACCCTGGATGGAACACTAGAATCTGCCGTCTCCCCCTTATAATACATCTCTCGAATCATACAATGATACATCAATGATCCTCACAATCTCTCAAGTTGATGGGGAGGCGGACTAGTGCAACTCCAACATTGCATGACCCTAATACCTGTCTCCAACTACAGCTAAATAGGTATAAATCTAAGAAAGCAATAAACGAACACATGCTGATAAAGTAAACATACAATCAAGCATACGACTATGTAAGAGGCTATACTAAGGAAACAGTAAAGCAAACACACAAATAGCTTACAACTAAGCAAGAGGCTATGCTAAAGAATCAATAAAGCAAACACACAAATAGTATACAACTAAACAATAGGCTATGCTAAAGAAACAGTAACCGATCACATGGTTAGAAGTAAACATAATGATAGGCATGCAGCTATGAGAAAGGATATGCTAAGCAGTAAGACGTCATCATCACCTATCGTCTACGGGGCTGAATGAGTGGTGAAACTCATCACACCGTCGCCCAAAACCAGCAAAAAACCACAGCAAAACGTGGAAAACCACGAGAAAATGAGAGAAACCACAAGGAAATGCGGGAAACCACGAATGCTCTGGAAATCACGGGAAATCATGGGAACACGGGGGAAATCTCGAAGAAACGAGTGAAGCCACGGGAAAACCCGATGAAAAGTGGGCTCCGAATGACCTGGCGATCACCACCCTTGCCCTTTTTTATTTTTGTGTATTTTAGTTTTTTATATTTTTTGTTTTTATCCCTTTGTTTGGAAAGGGGTTTTGGCTCAGGAGGCTTCCGTCCGTCGTCCCCTAATCCCGAAGAAGTATTTCCTAATTTTTCTACTTTTTGTGAAATGCGTGCTCCCTCCTTCTCTTAATCCATCCCCTTTTCTGCTTTGATGAAGAGAAATGATATCATATGACCCATATTTTGATAATTGCACTACTCCGTCTTGTCTTTTTCCCTTTTAGAAACATAAGGGATACCCCCAATATATTGACTTACCCCCCTCCTGCTCAAATAAATGGAGATGATATTAGTATAGCTAGGTTTTGATAATCGTACTAAATTATCTTGTCTTTTCTGCCATCTTCCACCCATTTCCAAATTTTACGAAGACCCTTCGGGAATAGTAACAACCCTTTGGATGGCCTCTTGCATGAAAATAGGCGAAATGGGTTAGCGCAATCTTCAAATCAGGGCATTCTAATATCATTTCTCAAGGGTGTTTTCAAAACTTTCCAACTAACAGAAAAATACTAAGGAACACTTGGGGTTTCAAATGAATGCAAGCATAAAATTTCAGAGATCATTAGAGCTTAGTTTCGGGAACTTTTGGGATTGGGATTTCGAAAATTTTTGGGATTGGGATTTCGGAAATTTTTGGGATTAGGATTTCGGAAACCTTATTTGATTTCGGGACCTCAGGCCAGGTCAAAATGGGGTGTCTACACTAATATGATTCATGACCATTTTAGGGCAATTTGGGCATAAAACAAAGTAAAACGGTCAAAAGAAAAACTAGCCGTTTAAGCCCCAACGGCTACTTTTTCACGCAGACCCGGTCGACTAGGGAGGGTTGGTCGATCGCGCCTAGTGCGCTGGTCCTTTTTATTTTTGAACCCCCGATAGCGGCGGGTGACCGGCCCTATGCGGACGGCCGGACTAACAAATATGGATGGGAAGCTAGAATTTCCAGCACCTGATCTGAGGTTGGCCAGATCTACCTCAGTTGACTGGCCTAGTATTGTGAGTTGGTTGCTGGCATTTCAACAAGCCTCCCGCGGTCGTCCAACCTACCTCAGTCAACGACCCTGTGTTAAAAAACAGTTTTAACTTTGAAAACTTGATCGTTTGGGCCTTGGTATTTAGGCTTTGGTATTTAGGCTTTGGTCCATGGTTCCAATACATGTTTTGAGACTTGTAAAAGATGTTTTAAATGAAATACAATTAGGTCTCACTAATGGTTTTGAAATAGGTTTCAAACACTTCAAAAATGCAAAACCACCTGAAAAAGATTTCCAATACAATCTATAAAATGTCAACTATCTAGCTCATTGATTGCATTGACTTCACGATTTTCTTTGGGCTCTTGTGCCTATAAGCAAGGTTTAAAATTTCGATTTCGGTACCGGTTTCGAACTTCCGAAAAATGAAAATTTCGACCTAAATTCCAAAATTTCAGTCGAAATTTGGTACTCACGTTTGAAATTTCGGACAGAAATTTTGAAATTCCGGACCGAAATTTTGTAACGTTTTTTTTTTAAAATAAAAAGGGCATTTTCTCGAAATTTCGAACCGAAATTACCCAAATTTTGGCTGAAATTTAGTAAATGGAAAAATTTCTAATTTCGCCAAATACCGATTTCGATCCCCACCGAAATCTAAAATTTCGGTCGAAATTTAAAACCATGCATGTAAGTGAACATTTGATGTCGCTTTGGTTCATATGACTTCTCTTCTTGAATATTCTTCTCTTTAATTGCTTGAGAGGGTCACCAACACTTGTTCATCTGCAAGCTCCTCTTGGCATTGTACAAGGCATGCTTGTGGGGATCATTGACTTGAGCTCTTTACTTGGACATCTTAAAGGGTGATGTCTTCAATGTGTGTAAGCTCTCTTGATTCATCTTTGCATGTTGATCCTCAAGCCATGCGTTTTTGTTGTATTGTGCTAATGTGCTAGTCTTTGGATTGACATATGAAATTCCTGTCTATGGCACAATAGTACAAAGCAACACATTAGACTATAAATACTAATCAATTTTGGTTTGCGTAGACACCCTCATTTTGGTACACTTTAACCAACAATAGCCTAATGTATTGATCCGTGAAGTTTCACTGGTAAAATAAGCATCCTCACATTCCCTAGAATGCATGAGAAGATCCCATCTATCATGAAATTTATATATTAGGCCATTAGTACTTCGATCTGACTTTACGGATCATCAATCGGAACAAAATAAGCTAGGGTCACTACATAGCCATACATCCCATACATCACACTCTCATCTCCAACCAATTATACTCTAATATTTCATCTCCATTCGACCAAGACTCATACAATACCCCATATTCCCATCTAATGGCCCGGATCATCCTAGTTTCCTTCAATAGCCTATAACATATCTCATAGATCACCTAGCCCAAGCCCACATCCATGCTCCACAGTTTTATCCACATAAGCTAATCCCCATGCCTCATCAGTCCTTATCACCCAACAGATCCCACCTCCTCAATTTTTCCCCATTCAATTGGCCAAAATACATGCACTTTGATAATTAACACACTGTGTGTACGTACACCCATCTAATCTGCCCGGACCCACTTGGTACAACAAAGCCGCGACACTCGAACCGAGTCGACTCGACGCTTTCCCCAACTGAGTTGCACCCCTTTCTAACCCAATGGACCTTTCTTCCTCAGCCGAGTGGACCTTGCCCCCAAACCGAGAGAGCCACCTCCTTAACCCAATTCCTTGATTCCAATTTAAATCCCAAACTCCATTTCTTAATCCTATTTCCCAATATTTGTCTCCAATCCCACTTTCCAATTGGCAACCTTTAATTTTCAAAATCCAGAACCTTCATGGAACTACGTGTGGCTTGATCCCCATCACGGGGTACGTAGGCAACTTGGCACTCCCAAGTTCAGTCACACATTTCTCCATCCTTCTCGTTCCCCTACACCCTTCTTCATCCCTTCCATTCCCCTATTCACCATTTCCTTTTCCTTAAACCATTTTTGCATGTTAAATGTTTCTTTTTGCTTAGTTGCATGATTAGTTGCATGTTTAGATCTCTTTAATTGTTCTTATCGTAAGCTTAGAATCACATGCTAGTTGTTTTGCTTTGCTCTTTGCATGTTTTAGTATTTTGCATACTAGTTGCTTTCTTTGCATGATTAGTTGTGTTTGTTAAATTTGGAACTCAAAAGAATTCAAAAATCTTAAAGAATCTAAGATGAAAAATCTCAATCTCCAAAACATAAAGTTCTAGGCTCTAAACTTAGAGATCACACTCTAGGTTCTCAAAATAGAATTCTTAGAATCCAAAGTTCACAAATATACTAAAAATGTAACTTAGGTCCATTGCATTAAATCTAGGTTCATATAACATAGGTCACTTCACCTCAAATCAATCAATCTAATTCAACTCAAACTGAATCTCAACAATCTCATAAAATGTCAAAAACACTCACATAGGCACATAGGCATGTAGTTGCATGTAGGATGAACTCCTAGCCCACATGAGTCTAAACTGTGAACGGCTAAACAATTAAAATGCAGTTAGGTTAATAAAATTCACATTCACCCCCTTAGTTAAACCTAAATAATTAAAGCTTTTAAAAGTTAGGCAAGTCGGTGCTGTACACTTCTTGCGGTACACCTTCCGACCTCGTAACCAGGTAACTTACCCAGAACTCAAAACGTAGAACAAATTAACAGAGTTAATCATGGGTCCTAGATCCCTAATCTAGGTGGCAACTCTGGTCAGTTGCTTTTTTCGTGAAGTTAGGACTTTTATCCTAAATTTATGAAAAAAGCAACCATATTCAAATCTAATGGACAAAGGCGCTATCATCATCATAAAAACACACACCCTCGTGGGCCACCCCCTCCGGGACGGGATCCACAGACTAGCGACTCTGCTGGGGAGTGATTACCTAACTTTATAACTTTTAAAAGTTTTAGTCATTTAGGTTATCACTAAAGGGGGAAATGTGAAACAAAACACACACAAAATTCAAAAACTCAAAAATTCAAAAAACAGAAAAAGGAACAAAAAATATTATGTGCTTGAATAATTCGTCACCCAAACCTTCAAAAGATTAATTAAAGGACTTGAGGGCATTAGATACGAATTCCCAAATTACACACACTTACATCACTTGCATCTACACCATTGCATATCACATTCACACACATCCTATTTAGGAACCCGGAGTGTTATCTAGCATGGTTGACTGGGAGGTCATGACCCGGTGCCTCTGTGTTAGAGAAGCATTTCACCCTTAGCCTAGTACCTTTATGGTGCGTAAACGGATCTGTTGGTTCACGTACTGCTACTCTGGACACCGGTAGAGTATATCGAACACAGATCTGCGCTAAGGGAACTCTTGGCCTTACCCCTAGATTATCCCACGCATGCATATAGTACGAACATGCGTACATCACGTGTGTGAGCCTAGATTAGGATATCCTACCCATTTGTGTGTCGAGATTAGGCCGTAGTCCATCTTCCAATGGCTATGATCGGTCTTAGGAACACGAACAAAGTCATGAACCAAACCTCTTGGTTCCTCTAGATTAGGGGTTAGGAATTGCGCCCTCCAAGTAAAGCACAAAAAGAAAATGCCTTTGAGGTTGGGATAATAATCTCGTTGCTCTTAGATCTAGGAAATCCCATCTCTCATTGATCAACGATTCATTGATCGGGGGTTGATATCCTTTAGATTAGGGTTCACTTTCATGATTCATCTCATAGCCCTAACTTAGGGCTTCATCTCCCCTCTAGATTAGGGGCATCTTTTTCAAGCTCATCTTCAAAATTTCATCTTCCCTTAAACTAGGGGCATCTCCTTAAAGATTATCGTTAAACCCCTAAAGTTTTCCAAACCTTTCAGACTAGGGCATCTCTTTAAGGTCCATCTTTAAAACCCTGAGTCTTCACCCCTTCATAGTAGGGGCATCCCCTAGATAGGTCATATCCTATCGCGCTTTACCCTGTCATCACTGTCCCGTAGGATATGATGCTATCAGTACCAGTTTGTTGTAATATCACAACAACTCAAATCTATCTGGTTGTGATTTCCTAGGGTCATATTTCCATATTCATTCTATAATATGGCCATCGTTGTTAATCCCACTCTGGCGATGTAAAATTTTCAATCTTGGTTAACTTAAGAAATGAAATGCTCCCTAAAAATCGAACCTGATACTTTTTACTTCCATGACAGGAATTCTACTGAACGAGTCTCCATCCTTGAAGCCCATCTCGTTTGAATGGCTGAACTATCTGAAGTTCTCCCACTAGCCAAAATGGAGAAACTCATCATGAACCTCTCTCTGCAAATCGCCATGGTAGCTGGCGAAGTCAGTCAAGTGAAGAATCAGATACAGCATATGTCTACCCATTGTTGTCAATGTCAAAGCTCCGAGCACTTCATCAACATGGATATCATGACTAAAGATGTCACCACCCAAGGCAGCATTGCCCAAAATTGCAAGATACCCCCTAAGTCTTTAGTCTACAAGGAAAAGACGCCAACTCCAAAACAGGGAAGAAAATTCACTCAGTTGCCAACCTCCCAAGCTAATATTCTGAAGCAGTTGATCAAAGAGAAAAGGATAAAATCAAAGCCTTCTTCTAAACCCTTTCCCAGGTTCTGCAATATGAGTAAATTTTGTCATTACCACCAACGTCCTGGTCATACCACCGATCGATGCCAGAGTTTGAAGCATGCCATTCAAGACCTCATAGACAAGGGCATACTCATTTTCCCTCGAGGTCCATAGTGCAGTCCTACTGTCTGTGCCACCACCATGGAAGAAAGATTTCAGCAAATTATGAGAGGAGGTGTGAAGAATGCCCATCTCATGCCAAAAAAAACAGTCTCCCCTATCAGGGAATCGGGAATCAGAACAACGAGATACTTTAGAATTGTCTCTTCTAGACTCCCCGCTCCAGGACAAATGAAGAAGGCACACTGTTCATGAACTTACAATGCTGGAACATTATTGCTGAAGAGTATCTGAGTCAGTCTATCTCCAAATTCGAGTTCAATAAATAAGTCCATTTAGAGTCTTCTTTAAATATGTTATGTCCATCAGAGTCTTCTCTTACATGTGGAGCCCCATTGATCGGCGCGTCAAAATGATCAGTTCTCAATGTATTCTCATTTACTTCCAAATCAATAAAAGAGTATTTTGAGCACATTTGAGTGTTTGCTTCCTTCTCAAATGAGAATGCTTGTGAAACTCCCCTTAAGATCTGAAAATGGTCAAGTAAGAGGAGATTCATTAAGCAAAGCTACTTAAAGAAGACATCAAAATTGTGACTATTGTCTCGAAACCCGAATTTGGAAAATATGGATTGGCAGAATGTTATCTCCTTAAATTGTGACTATTGTCTCGAAATCCGAATTTTGAAAATATGGATTGGCAGAATGTTATCTCCTTAAAGAGCACAAAGAATCAATCAACCTACTTAGAAAGTTCATAGAAGCCTTGTTTGGTCCTATTAAAAGAAGCCAGAATTCACAAAGATATTATCCAATAGAAAAATATCCAAATCGATGGAGAAAGACAGCTTATCAAGAAGTGTTAGGATATCCAAACCCATCTGAAGATCATCCCAAGCAAGGATCCCAGGAATATTTGGAAGCCAAGAGTGCAAGAAGTCGCATAATCCCAAATGTCAGCTTATGATCCCAAAAATCAAATTCAAATCCCATTGAAGTCTTGCCTGGAAATGCCGCCAGACTCCTCGAAAAAAAGAAAAAAAAGATAGAAGAAAAGAAAAAACAAAAACAAAAAAATCTAATGAACCTCTATCAATTCCGAATTCCATGCCTTAACACCAGAATGCCACCTTCGATTCACTGTATCCAAAAGAAAAAGCCAATGCAAAAAAAAAAAGAAAGGGAAAAACTCCCAATGCTGGAAAATCTCTTGTAAACCCCTTCGAGCAAATAAAAAAAAGAAAAAAAACCAAATTTTTTTAGAATCCAGAATCCAGGGGCATCGGCTTGAACTACGAGCGACCTGATTCCTACACTGGGATACATAGGCAACTTGGACACCCGGGTTCGGTCAAAAATTTACAAAAATCTAAACTCTCTTTTGGAAATCCATTCCCACTTGAAAGTCCTTCTAGTGAAAAAAGCAAAGCTTCAAAGCAAACAAAAAATAATTTTGCAAAAAATCTGAAGCCTTTCTTTGATAAACTCTATCCAACCCACAAAGTCCCTCTGGTGTGAAAGACAGAGGTTCAAGACAAAAATAGAAGGAATAAAAAAAGGATGGAGTCTGAAGACCCGTTAGGCTGAAAACCCGAAAGGGCAATTTAGGCAAAAGTTAGGGTCATTCACCCGCTAAGTTGAAAACCCGCAAGGGCGGCTTAGGCAAAAATCAGAGTATTAGCCTGCTGAACGGAAAACCTGTGAGGGCGGTTCAGGCAAAAGTTAAGGCATGCGATCCGCCAGATTGAAAACCTTAAAAGGGCAATCTGGTCAAAAGGCAATGACTTCACACAAGGGGTAAGCTATCAAGCAACGGGGGATCTCTTCCCTCATCAGAACAAGAATTCAAGATCCGAGAAATACTAACAAGTGACAAAAGAATCCTTATACCATCAAAGCAGAATTTCAGCATCCGAAAAATACCAACATGTTGATACTTCTCTAAGCTAGGGGCATTGAAACCGAGCAATCCGAAAGGAGATAATAACCATGACGGAAATACCAAAGAAGGAAAGTAAAGCCTTTAGTCACAATATTCAAAATATTCTAAAAGTGGCTAGCCTCACAATTTAAAACATAGAAATGCATCAGGTCCAGAAGCAAATCTAATTCTTCAGAAAATCCCAGTACGTACTCCACCGAATTGAATCATTTTTCAGGTCCACTTCATTTTCTCACTTCTCTTTCTACCAAATCAAGTCATTTCCCAAGTCCTCTCCATTTTCTCCTCTCTCTTTCTGAAGCTAAAATGTCCGGCGTTGGAGAAAGCGGCAGTGTGCCTTCTAGGAAAGCAGAGAAGACTCAGAACCTCCTACTAAATAAGGAACCACGGCGGCCAGGCAAGAACAGTAAAAAGAAGATTCCTGATGAAGTCAATCCCATTGGTCTAGCCATTTGACCTAAAATTCCTGCTATCGAAGTAGTATTCTTTACCTGGGGCATCTTATGGACATGTTTGTAACCCATCAAGCATGGTCATAAAAGCCAAGAAAATAACAAGAGCAATTGGGAGCATTTTACCACCTAAAGAAAACCAAGATTTGGTTCCACACTCTTAATATCTGTTTAGCATCTCGGTTGGGTTTGTCCATCCACAGTTCTTCGAAAAATGTTGAAATCCTCAAGATCCATATATGTCCATCTCTCCTCCAAGTCATCTTAATATATCTCATTCAAAGTCATCTCAACAAAAGTCATCTACATCCATCTCAATCAATCCAGGTCACCTCGACCTATCTCAATCAAAGTCATTTTAATCCATCACCCACCTGCACCTCAAAATCTGCCCTGAGTTGCACCCGCGCCCACCTGCACCTCAAAATCTGATCTGAGTTGCACCTGCATCCACCTGCACCTCAAAATCTGACATGAGTTGCACCCATCACCCACCTGCACCTCAAAATCTGACCTGGGTTGCGCCTGCATCCACCTGCACCTCAAAATCTGACATGATTTGCACCCATCACCCATTTGCACCTCAAAATCTGACCTGAGTTGCACCTGCATCCACCTGCACCTCAAAATCTGACCTGAGTTGCACCCATCACCCATTTGCACCTCAAGATCTGACCTAAGTTGCACCCATCACCCATTTGCACCTCAAAATCTTACCTGAGTTGCACCCACACCCAGCTGCACCTCAAAATCTGACCTGAGTTGCACCTGCTTCCATCTGCACCTCAAAATCTGACCTGAGTTGCATCCACACCCAGCTGCACTTCAAAATTTGACCTGAGTTGCACCTGCACCCATTTGCACCTCAAAATCTGACCTGAGTTGCACCCGCACCCAGCTCCACCTCAAAATATGACTTGAGTTGCACCCGCACCTACCTGCACCTCAAAATCTGACCTAAGTTGCACCCATCACCCATTTGCACCTCAAAATATGACCTGAGTTACACCCGCACCCAGCTGCACCTCAAAATCTAACCTGAGTTGCACCCGCACCCCCTGCACCTCAAAATCTGACCTGAGTTGCACCCGCACCCAGTTGCACTTCAAAAT
Source organism: Tasmannia lanceolata (assembly GCF_043159265.1). Lineage (NCBI taxonomy): Eukaryota > Viridiplantae > Streptophyta > Magnoliopsida > Canellales > Winteraceae > Tasmannia > Tasmannia lanceolata. The sequence goes on along the minus strand of NW_027518689.1, from coordinate 20,893,347 downwards.
CTGACCTGAGTTGCACCTCCATCCATTTGCACCTCAAAATCTGACCTGAGTTGCATCCGCACCCACCTGCACCTCAAAAGCTGACCTGAGTTGCCCCCGCACCCACCAGCACCTCAAAATCTGACCTGAGTTGCAACCGCACCCATTTGCACCTCAAAATCTGACCTGAGTTGCTCCCAATCGCAGATCCAAATCCCGACCCTTTTGTCTCACCGACCCCAGTCTTAACGGCCTCGTCTATCGACAGACAGGCTACTTCCGAAGACAGTCGCTTCCGCAGGCAGGACAATCGTCGACAAGAACCATATTTTGGCCTCCGAGTGAATTCCCTATTCATTTGAACTAAAACTCCATCCCTAACCTTGTCTGAGCAGACCAAGGTCTCCTATCATCATCTTTTCAGTCATCCGTAATCTTCGGCCACACTTCTATCATCCCATTTTGCATCATTAAGATAGAAAAGCATGTTGCATGAAAAAAAAATCACAAAAGTTCTGCATTAGTCTGCATTTAGGATTGCATTGCATTGGGGGGTATCGGGTTGTTTTGTAAAATTGCCATAGAAATACATATATCACATCATCCATCTGAATGCGACTATTGTCAGTTAAAGTTTCGTAGAATGAAAATGTCTCTTTAACTTTGGCATGCAGTTACTAAGTAACCTTTGCCAAAGAGGAGCATCTGTAGACACCCTCATTTTGCTACACTTTAACCAACAATAGCCTAATGTATTGATCCGTGAAGTTTCACTGGTAAAATAAGTATCCTCACATTCCCTAGAATCCATGAGAAGATCCCCTCTATCATGAAATTTATATATTAGGCCATTAGTACTTCGATCTGACTTTACGGATCATCAATCGGAACAAAATAAGCTAGGGTCACTTCACAGCCCGGGCCCTGATTCCATTCCGAGACCCGATTTCCGTAAATCGTCAGATTGAGGGCAGATCTTGACCTGGGTGTCTTTCTTTACCAAGGATTTGTAATCATTTAGTCAAAATAATATCAATCAAGGTTATTCTCAAATCCGGATTAAACATTGGATTACTTAACTAAGCAAAAAACTAGTGAAAAGTCACGGATCAAGGCGGGATAAACGAGATCTATCGAAATCATCCCATTAAATCATTGACAACAGAACTTTTTGATGTCTCAATCATTGTCAATATCATGTTTTAATGGTTTTTACCGTTGATCCAAGATTGATCGAGTCAGTTGGTTCATTTGGATCACCGATTTGCCCAATATTTGGAAAATCGATCTGCCGATGAAGATCAGTGGCTCTCATTGGTTGAAAATTCTGAAATCAGTATTTCTATGGCAATATTGGGCTTAAAAGAAAGAGGAAAAATCAACGATTCCAGCGGCGAAGGAATTATCGAAATCAGACTTCAAAATCTCCTGAAAATCATGTTTTTCAATTTTCACATTCAAAATATTTGGAAAATCTTTTACAAAGATTCTAGGAGATTTGGAGGCATCATCTCATCCATTCTTTTGATTCCCTAAGGATTGCAATTGATCTCAACCACACAATCTTAGTCAATATCTTTGCAAAGATTTCAGGATATTTGGAGACCCGATCTCGCCCGTTCTTTCGATCACATGGAGATTGCAGTTGATCGCAGTCATCCAAATCGTTGCCATTATCTACAAAGGCAACCAATTTGGACATTTTCTTTGTCCTCCAAATTTGTTTCCACAGTCACAAAGATTCCTAGGACAAGTGGCATCATCCTGGACCTTGAATTGATTCTAAATCTTTAACAAATACTTGTTATTTTCATAAGATCATGGTTAAAAGAGAAGCTGCTAAAGAGGAAAAAGAATATTCTAGAATAATGCAATCTTAGCCATAATTTTTCTTTCATTTTTCCATCACTCAATCTCCACCATACACCTTTAGGCTCCTAAAAAGGCAACCTAGCTCACCCTTTACCTATAAATACCCTCATATCCCTCCCCGTTAGACACGAAAAAATTCTCAACCTTCCCCCCTCCAATTCGTGCAACCTTCAATCCCTCTCTCCACTCCCCTCCATAACCGAGCAACCTAAGTCCACTCACCCTAGTTGGCTGGGCCACCCATCAGCCGACATCACCATGCATCACATCCCCTAACTATTTCCCCATACACTACCCCTAGCCAAAATCCCATCAGACAATACCCATAACTATCTCATAGCTTAACCATCCTACTCGGTCATATCCCGTTCACATACACCATCACTCCACAACCACATCCACCGACCATCCATATTTGTCATCTCAAATATCATCCCCCATGTTCCAAACAACTTCAACCTACCCTTGCCAAAGCTCACAACACAAAAAAGCCTAAACTCCATTAATTCTATTTCATTCCAATTCCGGCATCCACGATAATCGGCATGCACGTAAAGGCGAAGGGAGCATCGGAAAGAGGATGGACATCAATCGTCACAGAAGAGGTAGGCCAAGTTCACTTTAATGAATTCATCATTCATGGCTTGCATATTTTACTTTTTCCTTCTCCCTATTTCTTTTTTTCTTTTTTAATTTCCTTAATCCCGGCCACTAGTGATAAATTAGCCTAGAAGCCCACTTGTGATCTTTGGCTATACCCAAAAGAGAAGACCCTTCTCCAAAAGCCATGACCTTAAACCCTATTCTTAGTCCCATTTCGGTACCTTCCGGCCAGTCATAGTTTACGAAAGATATGCGTGTCAGTCCTAAACCCAACCAACCCTACAACCGAATTCCCTCCCATCCTTGCCTGCAAGCAAGCCGCATTCCATCCAAGCCCCGCAACCCGGGCCCGGACCCAAAACCCATTTGGACCCAAACCGTGCCTGGTGCACACATTCGTGTTGCCCAACACCTATGCACTGTGAGCATTTACCCGAAAATTAAACCCCTTGTGCATAGACACAATTGCATTTTCCGCAATATGTATGAATGATTTACGGCCAAGCGCATGCACCGTGTGCATTATATTCACCCACTTGCATGCTGTTCATGAATGGTCTTAAATCTCATTTTGATATGCATATAGTGCATTATATTGACTTTCATGTACTGTGCACATTAATAAGCTTGTGCATTTTCAACCCAACAGCACATGCACCCTCATCCCCATAGCATCCAGTTCAATCATACATCATGCCATCTCATGGGCCATACTCCCATCATGTATCCTTGACCATCAGATCAAAATCCGATCATGTCTCCTCCCATCCGATCACTCAACTCCCTCCCGTCCGTTCATAGAACCTCTCTCTACCAACTGTAGTGCCCTCACCCCAATGCAATCATGAGCCTAACCAGAGTCAACCCGACTCAACCCCGATTAAACCCGCCCGGTTCAACTCGAGCTGTACCCAATCCAATCTGGTTCAGCCCGGGCCTTTCCCACTTAGCCGCATCCCAAACCCGAGTTAACCCTGCCCCAACCCGGTTCAACCCAACCCAACTCGGACCCGCAACCCGACCCCAACCCGGTTCAGCCTCAACTCGGTTCAACCCAACCCCAACTTGGTTCAACTTAGCCCAACCCGATTCAGCCCCAACCCGGTTCAACCCAACCCAACTCGGATCCGTAACCCGATCCCATCCTCTACCCGTAGCCCAGCAGCCCCTCACATCTCAAACCCCCATTACCCAAGGCCATCAACTCCTTATTCCATTACCTATAGCTATTGGCACCTGATAGCGTCTGGATCCGGGTCTGCGATCGCGCGGTCGGTAGAGGGCCTCTGTGGGGTCTGCAATCACAAACAAAGGGGGTCAGGGGGTCCGGGGTGGGTCCCGGACGACCACTTCGACACCCAAGTTAGATCCTTCGACCAATCAATATAAAGGACAGCGAGAGGAGGAGGAGGTTTGATCAGGGTTACCATGACCAAGGCGCGGGTTCTTTTCTGGGTGTGCGGATGAGTGGGTCGAAGGGGACTAGCAGGGAGAGTAGGATTAAGTTCATAGTCTCCTCTGTTGTTGCCTCGCCTCTTTTTCCGGTTGTTATGCGGGAGCTGAGAAAAGGATGTCTTTCAAAAGACGTGGATCTCTCTTTTCTTCCCTTCCCTCCCCTTTTAAAGGGAGGCACGCGGACCTTATCATCATTATGGAGAGAAAACCTTCCTTTGCAGGATTGGGGTGTTCCCCTGCTCCGCCGGCGCGCTTGGTTTTGCCGGATATTTCCTTTCATAACTTGTGATGATGGTGTCTGGACGGCGAGAGAGCGACACGTGGCGAGATCTTAGGGCGACGCCGTATTTGTGTCCCATCATAACTCCCCCTTACTCCTCTGGTCCATTGAATGGGCCAAGGGAGTAACGTTTTGTTCGAACGACATCATGATGAGGGCATTTATGGGTTCTCCGGAGTACGAGGAGACGTGTCGTTTTATCCAACGGCCGCCCCCGGGAAGTGGTAGCGTCTTTATGTGGGTCGCCTTGTTTTGAGGCATGAGGTTTTCTTTCTTGAGCTTGAAAAAGGAAAATTACCCTGGCGCTTTGTTGTGGCTCTCTCTTCCCCTCTTTTTTTTGTAGTAGGTGTTTCTTCATGCCTTCTTCAACAACATGTCTGGTTCCCCTTCGCGAGTCAGGGGCAAGGCCTGTCTTTCCCAGGAATCGTCGAGTGACCCTGACTTGTCTTCCGATCCGGAGGAGGACCTTGCGGCTCGTCGGAAGAGGGCTAGGAGAGACTCGGGCCCTTCCTCGGGCTTTCCCCCCCTTCGCCTTTCCTCCTTGCCTAGGGAGGACAAGTCGTCTCGGTCCCGTGTCACCAGGGAGTGGTCTTTTTTCTCCCGAGCCTAACACTAGGGGATGGAATTGAGTGGCCGTGTTTCGAAGATGGGTAAGGAAATCGAGGACTTGAAGCGGGAGAACGAGGCTTTGCAGAAAAAGGTTCGCTTCCTCAATGAGCAGCTGTTTGAATATGAGGTGGACCCCCTGCTGAAGAGCTCCAGGAAGAGGAGGGGAACCCTTCGGGAGAGGAGTCTTCTTCTGATTAGTCTCTGGCCTTTCCTGTTTTTCTGCGTGTTTTTTTTTTTCTTTCCCCTTTCCTATCGGGGATTTTGGGGCCTGCGTGCCCCGTGCTCTGTTTCTTATTTCCCTTTCTTTTTGTAGGCCTGTGGGCCAGGAGGATGTGAATGGACGATCTTTATGAGTTTGTGCCGTGTCTCTTTGTGTTGCTTTTTCCATCTATTTGGCATAAATTATCTTTGTTGCGAGGAATTGTGACGTTTTGTTCGGACCTGTGCGGGATTCCGAGCCTTTTCCTAGAGCGTTTTAATTTTCTTCGCCTGTTGTGTTCGTGCGTCGTGGTCTCGTGCCGGGGCCCCGGGCCTGGGCGCGCGTTTTTCCTCTGGTGGGATTGAGGTCGGACCCCTCTGCTTGGTTTCCTACCTCCGGGCCCTTCCCTCTCATTCGGTGGGAGGAGTTGGAAGTGATTTGTGATGATGAGGTTTGGGCGGCGAGGAAGTGACACGTGTCGAATTCGTACGGTCTTGCCATTTCCCATCGCCTTTCTTTATGAAGATTAGGCTGTATGGGTGTATGGGCGATACGTGGCGAGATCTGAGAGCAGCGCCATTTTTATGTCTCATCATAACAATACCTTTGGACCATTGAATGGTCCAAGGGAGCAGGATTGTTTACCTAGTTAAGGAATATCGTGACGAAAGCATTTATGGGAGCCTTGGGGTACGAGAGGACGTGCAGTTTCGTCCGGCGGCTCCTTCCCGAGGAATTGTGGTGCCATCACGCGGTGCCGACTGGTCATCCAATGGGAAACGGACATGCGTAGGGCGAGTCGCTTCGTTTTCCTACCCAAGGGCCTTCCATAGGGCTTATAAGGGGTGAGTCCTTCCGCTTTTTAGGCAGATTGCCTTTTCGTTCCTCTTTCCCTCTTTGCTTTCTTTTGGCCTTTCTTCGGGCTTGTCGGAGATGTCGTCGTCTTTCCAGGGTCTCTCCGTAAGTGGTGAGGGGAGAGTTGCTGCCGAGGGGAGTCTTTCCAGTAGCCCCGAGACAAACCTTGACGGGTTGGGGCCTCAGCTTCCTGAGAGGAACCCGCCTCAAGGCCTTCCCCCGCGCTCTCATCCTCCTCCCCTTTACGAGAGGGAGTCCCATGAAGCTTTTGTTCATCGCCACCGCTCGTTCTTCTCTTATGTCCATCGTAGAGAAATGGAGGTCTGTAGCCGGATGATCGACATGGATCGAGAGATAGCAGCCTTGCGGGCGGAGAATGATTTGTTGAGGAACCGGGTGAGGTGGTTAAACGACCAGATCCGATTTGCTGAGGATCCACGTTGGGGGAGCTCTTCGGAGGAGGAGCATAGTGATAAGGAGCTCTCTGACGCGGAAAACTCTTTTAGTGGCTAGTCGCTTTAGGCGGAAGGGAGTGGGTTGAGGGGGACTTTGGAGGGGCCCTCCCCCCTTTTTTTTATCTTGGGGGCCCGGGCCTGCGTGCCCTTATTTTTTTGTCTTCACCCTCCTCCCCCTTTTTTGTAGGCCCGTGGGCCAGAAGGAAATAGTTATGAATGAATGGCTCTCCTTTTTTAGTATTTACGACTTGTGCTTTATGCTTCCTTTCCCTTTGCATAGTAGCCGTAATGTTTCGAGCGGAGCGGTAGAAGTAAGACCGAGCCTTTGCCATGCAACCCGAGCCCTTTTCGTTGTGCTCGGTATATTTTGTTTTCTTCTGGTGGCATTGTATGCCGGGCCCTCGTGATGGGTCCCGAGCCTTTCCTGACCGGACGTGGTATTTTCCATCTTGTGGAATTGTATGCCGGGCCCTTGTGATAGGTCCCGAGCTTTTCCTGACCGTACGTGGTATTTTTCATCTTGTGGAATTGTATGACGGGCCCTTATGATGGGTCCCGAGCCTTTCCCGACCGTACGTGGTATTTTCCATCTGGGTCCTTCCTCCCCCTTAGGCGGGGGGGGGGGGGGGGATTTAGGGATGGCTTGCTGGGGAAGTCACCTAGCGGTAGGGTAGCAGCGTCTTTTCAGTCGGGGGCATGGCGTTTCGATTTTTGGCGGTTCCCTCAAATTTCCCAATCGACGCCACGTGTGCGCGTCCCATCGGATTAGAAGGAAAGGGAGATTAATCGACGCGTGTTGAAACCCTAGCTCTTTTAAAGCCTTTTTGGGGATTTCATTCTTTGTCTTATTTCTTCGTCTTCCTCGGGTGGAGCGGGCTTTCTTCTGCAACGATTTTTCTACGTGTCGCTCTTCACCAACTTCCTTTTGGTTTTTCCTCGTTTGTCTGCCCTGGTGAGTTCTGTGCTTTTTATTCCGTCCGACATTTCATTATTTTACGATGTCTATCGCAACCGGTTCTCAGGGTCCGTCTTTCGAGTCAGTAGAAGTAGTGGAGAGGGCTCCGCCAAGCAAAAGGAGGCGGTTGGTAAAGGGCGGGGGCGGCGACTCTCGAGATGTATAGCTGCCCAGGGAGTTGGAGGATAGCTCCGGGGCTTCTGGATCGTCGTTGGGGGCCGCTCCCTTGGAATCTCCTGCTAGAGTCTCTTCCGCTCGTGAGGCGGAGATTAGGGACATTCGGTCTGGTGCCATTATCTGTCCTGGTCGGGTGGCGTGTTATAGGAGTACTTTGGAAGAGGAGGCGGCGGAGAAGATTAGGAGGGAGTTTCACATTCCCGATGATTATGGGATAAGGGTTCCTTCCTCTGTGGAGGGGGTGTGTGAAGGTATGACTGAGGAAGAGGTAGCTTTCTACGTGGAGGATTTTCGGGCGGGGGTTAGGTTTCCGCTCTTGGATATTATAGTAGAGGCCCTCGAGTTTTACCGGGTGTCTCCCTCCCAACTGTCGCCTAATAGTTGGCGTACTCTCTTGGCCTTTGTAGCGAAGGCGGGTCTTCACAAGGTTCAGCCTACCATCCCTCTGCTCCGGGCTTGTGTTGCCCTTAGCCTGTTGGTGAAGGGGGAGGACAGCTGGTTGTATCTGACCCAGCGTCCGCAGGTGAAGATTGTGGCTAACTTGCCTTCTTCCATTAAGAAATGGAAGGAGGAGTATGTGTTCATTATCCCTCTGTCGGACGCTGGTTGGGGCTTTCCTCGTTCTTGGAGGCGCTTCGTTGAGTGGCGAAGGAAGTCCCTCCCTGACGAGTCCGATTGTAGTAAGTTTGACTTGGGGAAGCTCGTCTCGGGGGAGGCTATCGATGTTTCCGAGTTTAGATGGGAGAGGGGTCTGAAGAGGCTCGGTTTGTTGGGAGCTATAGAGAGGAGGGCCCGCTGTACGGGCGAGGGAGCGGGGGAGAGTTCCGCCAGCCATCGCGGTGAGCCTTTTTCCCTGGGTTTGTCCATATGCGCCTTAGGCATATATTTTTTTGAGTTGTTGTTTTCCTTCGCTCTGAGTGGTTGTTGTTCTCCTGTTTTTGGCAGCAGGTATGTCTTCTTCCGGTGATGCTGGCAGGGGAAAGGGGATTGCGGCGGCGACGAAGGGTCTGGTGAGTCGCAAGAAGATTCCCTCTGATTTTATGGCTGCGGCCAGGTTGGACCGGTCGCAGACGAGGCTTCCTGTATCCGTGCCGTCTAGCTCCTCCGGTCGATCGGTCGGAGAAAAGGGCACGGCTAGGTTTCCTCACCCGGAGTTGGAGCCTCCCACCAAGAGGGTTGCCCCTCCTGGAGCTAAACAGGGGAAAACCGGCCGTGTGGCCCGTCCTCCTGCCTTTACGGAGGATATGCCGAGTTGTCTGGAAGGGTCGATTATGACCAAGCTACTTCTGGAGCGGATGGAGCTTCCCCCTCAGTGCTACCGGGCAAGGGGAACAGTTTAAGTCCGACTGGAAGGTTGGCGTTGAGGATAGCGTCCTTGGGAATCCTCGGGTCGGGGTGGAACTGGCGCTGATGGCCTCCCTCCCTGACGATGAGGCTGAGTTAGAAGGCTTCAGCCGCAGGGCCCTGGGGGCTGGGTACCTTCAGTCGCTGTCCTGCGTAAGTGCCGGGTGGCCGGCTTTCCGGCTTGTGCTTTCCCTTTTTGTTGCTTTTGAGACCGCAAGTGGAGATTTCCTAATGGTTTGCTTTTTGCAGTCTCAAAGTTATGCCAGGAAGATGGTGCAGTACCTGTTCGAGGATGAGTCTGAGATAGGTGCTTTCGAGGAGCGAGTCTGAAAGCTGAGCGAGGACTTGGAGAAGACCCAAGCGGAAAAGGTGGCGCTTGAGGATACTGTTGCTCAACTTCGGGCGGACCTTCGAACAACCGTGGATGGGAGAAGCTGTGCAGAGGATAAATTGGTGGCGGCTCGACGAACGCATACCGAGGAGCTGTCGAAGGCGCGGGAGGAATGGCGTGACTCCGAGGAGTTTCTCAAGGCCACAGCTTCGTTCAGCGTGGATATTGAGATAGATGCTTTTGTTGAATGTCGGCGACGCGTTCGCGAGGTTGATCCATCCTCCCCCCTCGAGAAGTTGGTGCACGAGGCCGAGGAAGGCGTTCCGGAGGATCTTTTGCCGGCACCAGTGGAAACACCGGAGCCGGTCGAGGATCAGGTGGCTGCCTTGGAAGTTCCTGTAGTCACTGAGACTTCTGAGGGGGCTCAGTGATGCCCGGATGCCCTTTAGAATTTATGTTTCCCCTTCTTTTCTTTATGGTTCCACGCTGGGTCTGTAATAACTTCTCGAACTCTCTTTCTTTTCTTCTTCTTCCCCTTCTTTTTTTTATATACAATGTGCCCCGGGCTATTCGAGCCTTTTGGTGTTGAATTTCAATTTGATCGGCGAGAATATTTCTAGTGCACCCCGTGGGGCGTCTTGTTTGTGGAAAGACTATCTTCCCCTCGAGTGATTAGGTCGGGGTTAATGGGTCCCGCCTGCCCTCAAAGGGGAGGTCTTTTTTTCATGGGGAGCGTTTTAGGGTATTTTCGGGGTGATCGGCCCCGATGCTACCTCTGTCTCACTCCCTGTCTCTTTTTTTCATGGGGAGTGTTTTAGGGTGTTTTCGGGGTGGTCGACCCCGATACTACCTCTGTCTCACTCCCTGTCTTTTTTCGGAGCCCTTATTTATCATGGGCCGGAAAGTGGAGATGCACATGGCTCAGGTAGAAACGCTATTCCATTGATTTGTAAAGGGGAAAACACAGCTTTGCTTCTAGAAACCACAAAAAGGGAAACAAACAAAACATCCGTCATATCTTAAAAGAAAAAAAAACACGGACCTTACCCTACCTTTTTACTGGTAAAATTCTCGGAGGTTATCCATGCTCCAACTTCGAGGGACTGGGGTCCCGTCAAGGTGCTCTAGCTGGTAGGCCCCGGGGCGGAGTGCTCGAACGACCCTGTAGGGTCCTTCCCATTTTGGCGCGAGTTTCCCGGTGTTGCGGGGGTCGGATACCTCCGCCCGTCGTAATACCAGGTCTCCGGGCTTTACTGTATGCTTTTTTACTCGGGCGTTGTAGTATCGTGCCACCCTTTGCCGGTAGGAGGCGGTTCAGAGGAGGGCTTGCTCTCTTTTTTCCAGCACGAGATCGAGAGTGTTCCGGAGGAGTTCGGAATTTTCTTGTTCATCGTAGTTCTCCGTGCGGAAGCTGGAGAGGCTGATTTCTAACGGAATGACCGCTCCGGCTCCGAAGGTTAAACTAAAAGGGGATTCCCCCGTTGCGGTCCGTGGCGTCGTTCAGTAGGCCCAGAGGACGCTAGGTAGTGCCTCTACCCAGTTCTTTCCAGCTTCTCCTAGTCGCTTCTCGAGGCTCTGGAGCAAGATCCTGTTAGTTACCTCCACCTGCCCATTGGCCTGCGGGTGTGCTACGGAGGCGAAACGGTGTTCGATGCTTAGCTTATCGCAGAATCTGCCGAATTCAGCACTTGCGAACTGGGGTCCATTCTCCGTTTCAAGTATCTTTGGAATGCCGAAGCGGCAGACCACGTCATGATAGAAAAACTTCTCCGTTGCTTTCGAATTGGGCTTTGCCACGGCTTTAACTTCGACCCACTTGGTGAAGTAGTCGATGGCGACGTACAACATTGTGTGCCCCCCGGGGGCTTTCGGGAATGGCCCGAGCAGGTCCATGCCCCACATGGCGAAAGGCAGGGGCCCTGCCATCGCGGTGTATGGTGTGGCTGGTTGACGGGGGGTGGTTGCGTACCTCTGGCACGGGCTGCATTTCTTGACGAACTCATTGGCGTCTCTGAGGATCGTAGGCCAAAAGTAGCCGTGCCTTATGATTTTCTGAGCTAGGATCCTGCCGCCTCCGTGGTCTCCGCAGATTCCTTCGTGTACCTTCGGTAGCGCGTATTCCGATTCGGAGGGTACCGGGCAATGGAGGTACGGCCATGTGTATGACCGCTTGTACAGCCGGGGTCCGTGGACCACGTAGTGGGTGGCTCTTACGGTTAGGCGTCGGGCTTCCAGCTTGTCTTCGGGCAATACCCCGTCTTTCAAGTATCGCATAATGGGATCCATCCAGTTGGGTCCTGGTGGAATTTCTAAGAGTTGTACCTCGTCGATGCTGGGGTGGGACAGTATCTCTGCGAGTATGGTGCCGAAGTCATGGGTCTCTTCGGCGGCCATTTTTTACACTGCATCCGCTCGATTGTTCATGTCTCGCGGTACCTGGAGGACCTCGACTTCTCTCATTCTCTGCAGCTTTTCTTTTACCTTCTGGAGGTATTTCTTCATTCTGAGGCCCCTGGCCTCGTATGTCCCGTTCACTTGATTGACGACGAGCTGGGAATCGCTGTAGACTTTTAACTTTCCTGCGTCGAGTTCTGTGGCAAGGCTTAACCCTGCCAACAAGGCCTCGTATTCAGCCTCGTTGTTGGAGGCATTGAAATCTAGCCGGAAGGCGTATTCTAATGTGAATCCTTCGGGGCCGTGGAGGACCGCTCCCGCCCCACGCCCCGTTTTACCCGCTGAGCCATCAACGTGCAGGGTCCAGTGAATCTCGCTGCTTTGTTCTGCCGAGTCTGGCCTTATGTCCTCGCGAGCTTTCTGTTCGGTGGGGCCCTTGGCATTTTCCAACATTACTGGTTCCGTGGCAGGGGCTGTGGACTCCACTATAAAGTCGGCGAGGGCTTGAGATTTAATGGCCGGTCTCGGTCGGACCTCTATGTAGAAATCTCCCAACTTGACGGCCCAGCTTACCATCCTACCCGAGGTCTCCTGTTTTTGGAGAATTCTCCTCAGGGGCTGGTCAGTCAGAAGCAGTATGGGGTGGGCCTGGAAGTAGGGGCGGAGTTTCCGGGCGGCGCTGACGGCTGCGAGGGTGAATTTTTCTATGTTTAAGTACCGGACCTCCGCACCGTGGAGAGTCTTGCTCACATAGTACACCGGGTGTTCCTTCTTGTCGCTTTGCTTGGCCAATACAACACTTACCGCCGTCGGGCTGATGGCCAGATATAAAAATAGTTCTTCCCCTGGCTCAGGTTTGGCTAGTACGGGCGGTGTCTGAAGGTATTGTTTCAAGGCGTCGAAGGCTTCTTGGCAGGCTGGGGTCCATTCGAATTCCAGTATGTTTTTTAGCTGCTTGAAGAACGGCTGACATTTCTCCGCCGATTTGGGCATGAAACGGCCGAGGGCGGTGATTCGCCCTGCGAGCCTTTGCACCTCTACGGCTGTTGTAGGGGGCTCCATGTCCAGGATGGCTTGTATTTTTTCGGGGTTGGCCTCGATGCCCCTCTGGCTAACCATGAACCCTAAGAACTTCCGGGAAGTCACCCCGAAGGCGCATTTTGTGGGGTTCAGCTTCATCCGGGCCCGTCACAGGGTGTCAAAGGTTTCTTGAAGGTCGGAGATGTGTTTGGAGGCTTCCAAGCTTTTTACCAGCATGTCGTCAACATACACTTCCACGTTCCTTCCGATTTGCGCCCGAAATAGCTTGTTTACGAGTCGCTGGTAGGTGGCGCCTGCGTTTTTTAACCCGAAGGGCATAACGGTGTAACAGTAGACGCCCTGATCGGTAATGAACGCTGTTTTCGGGATGTCTGGTTCGTGCATTTTCACCTGATTGTAACCCGAAAAGGCATCCAAGAAGGTGAGGAGCTCGTGCCCGGATGTGGCGTCGATGAGCTGGTCTATGCGCGGGAGGGGGTAGGGGTCCTTTGGGCAAGCCCGGTTTAGGTCTGTAAAGTCTATACAGGCCCGCCAGCCCCCACTGGCTTTTTTGACCATGACCACATTCGACAGCCACTCGGGGTACCGGATCTCTCTGATAAATTCGGCTTGTAGTAGTTTTTCCACTTCGGCTTTTATGTGAGTTTGGCGTTCTACCGCAAAGTTCCTCTTTTTCTGCCGAACGGGTTTGAGGGTTGGATTCACGTTTAACCTGTGAATGGCCAACTCCTTGGGTATCCCGGGCATGTCCTTAGCGGACCACGCGAACACGTCTTTGTTGGCTCTGAGGAAGTTGATCATTTGGTCGCAAGGTGCCTTTCAGCAGGGAACTGATCCGGACTTGTCTTTCCGGCTGATCTTGGGCTATGGGGATGGAGTCTAGCTCCTCGGCGGGCTCTCCTCTGATTGTGCGGGCCCGCTGCCGAGGGTCTTCACTACCGATCGTGAAGTTCTCGGCCGGGGCGTTGGTTCCTCTTAGGCTTGCCGCGTAGCACTGGCGTGCTATCATCTGCTGCCCCCGGACTTCCCCTACTCCGGTTGGAGTGAGGAATTTCATCTTGAGGTCAGGGTGGAGACTACCGCTCCCAAGTCTCTTAGAGCGGGGCGCCCTATGATGGCGCTGTAGGTGAAAGGTATGTCTACGACCATGAAGGTGGTCAGGAGGATCTTTTGGAGGGGGTACGTCCCAAAGGTCACGGGTAAGTTGATTTTGCCATTGACCCGTACGGACGCCCCGGAGAACCCGTAGATGGAATACTCTGCGGGTCCCAACGTCTCTTTGCCCAGTTTCATATCTTCGAAGGTTCCGAGGTGTAACACATTGACGGAGCTTCCCGTGTCAACTAGGATTTTTCCTATGTCGAAGTTGGTGACGACTAGCCTGACGACCAGCGCATCGTCATGCGGGACTTGTAGTCCGTCAAGGTCTTCGTGGGAGAAAGTGATAACCTGATCTTCATGGGGCGGATCTGTCCAGGCCTTTTTGGAATGTATTTCCATGGAAAACACCCGCTCTGCGTATGCCCGCCACCCAACTGTTGTCGGTCCTCCTGTCGCCGGCCCGCCCGTGATGATATTGATTTTTCCGATAATGGTAGGCGGTTGTTCGCGGGCCTGCGGCTGTTCATAGGGCTCTTCTTTCTTGGGTCGCTGGTGGCGGCGTGCGTCGTGTCTGCTACGGGCTCGGTGTCTGCTTCGTGAGCGATGCTTACTCGGGGATCGGTGTAGGCTTGCGGATCGGCGGCGGCTGTTGGACCGGTGCCTACTGTGTGGCTGACGCCTGCCTCTAGGTTCGTCGGTCGGGTGATGGGCCTCACTCAAGTTTTCGCCAGGGCTCCAGAGATATTGATTTAGGTGCCCTTCCTCGGCCAGCTTTTCCAGCTGGAGGCGGAGGTGGAAACAATGGTCAGTTTCGTGGCCGTGGTCCCCGTGGAATTAGCAGAACTTTTTTGCGGACTGCTTCTTTGGGTCCGTGGCCATTCTCTTGGGGGGGTCAGGAGACCCTGATCTCTGATAGCCAGGAGGACATGGGAGATGGAGACCTTCAGTGGGGCGCTTCCCAGTCTTTCAAAGACGGGGACGGGGTTCCGGCTCGCCTGTCTTTCCTCGGCTCGTGGCCTCGTGGCCCTTCGGCCGTCGTTGCCTTTTCTTTCATCGGGGCAGGGCCGGCTCTGCTCTCGGGCGCAGGCTTCTTCTTCTCGTACAAACTTGTCAGCCTTGGATTCAAGTTCCTGCAGGTCCCGTGGTGGCTTGAGGGTAAGGTGCAGCTTGAGATTCGGGTCGGTGGTGGCATGCTTCAGTGTTGCGACCGCTATTTGGACGTCCATGTTAGCAAGCTGGGTCAATTCGACGTTGAATTTTAATATGAAGTCTCTTAGGGTCTCGTCTCTTCCTTGTCGGAGGGCTAAGAGGGCATCCGCTGGATCGTGGCGGAGGCGGTTGTTGGCGAACCTCGCGCTGAACTTCCTTCCGAATTTGTGGAAGGATGCGATGGAGTCGGGCTCCAATCTCATGTACCAGTCGTTAGCGGTCTTCTTAATAGAGAGGCAAAGGCTCTGCACATAAATCCGTTCGACGTGCCCCGGAGCGTCATTACCCTTTTGAAAGTTTGGAGGAACTCGAGGGGGTCTGTGCTTCCGTCGTACAGACCAAAACGGGAGAGGTCTATTCCTGCTTCCACTCGGGTCTTTAAGACCTCTGAGGTGAACGGGGATGCCGTTTCTCTCTCCCATTCTTCGAGGATGCCATGGGCGTAGGGCTTTTTCATTTCCAGTTTTACTTCTCGGATTTTCCTTTGTAGGTCGGCTATCGGATCCATACCGGGGGGTTGCGCTAAGGTTGCTACCTCCTCCCTCCGAGCTGGGGGCGGTTCCTGGAAACGAGCAGTCCGGGCGGGGGAGCGCGGCTTAGCGTAGCTTGCTTCCTGTCGTCTCTCTGGTGTCCCCTAGCTGCGAGGGGCAAAGGTCTATTTGCCGATGGGGATGGCGTCCGGCGAGTCGGTGCTCGCCTTCGCCGGGGATGACGCTCCCCTGGCTGTTCCTCGTCGCCTTCGTCATAGGCTTCCGTCTGGTCCTGCGTTGTCAGGGGCCTCCCCGGGGCCGGAGGTTCCGGCGGAGGCAAGCGTTGGAGTAGTTCTCGGTGGAGTTCGTTGAACATTTCCATGGTAGGGACCATCTGCGGTGTGCTGGAGGAGGGCTGGTGTCGGCCCAAGAGCGGTGAGTTAGGCCCCCGGAAGCTTGAGGTGTGGGTTTGTGCGCGTTGAGCCTGGCTCCTGGTCATTACCCCTATTTCTTGCTGTTGGGTGTGGTTTCTCATCACCATAAGGCGTTCAGTACTCGACGAGTCCCACGGATGGCGCCAATATGATGGTGTCTGGATCCGGGTCTGCGATCGCGCTGTCAGTAAAGGGCCCCCGCGGGGTCTGCAATCACAAACAAAGGGGGTCAGGGGGTCCGGGGTGGGTCCCGGACGACCACTTCGACACCCAAGTCAGATCCTTCGACCAATCAATATAAAGGACAGCGAGAGGAGGAGGGGGTTTGATTAGGGTTACCAGGACTAAGGCACGGGTTCTTTTCTGGGTGTGCGGATGAGTGGGTCGGAGGGGACTAGCAGGGAGAGTAGGATTAAGTTCCTAGTCTCCTCTGTTGTTGCCTCACCTCTTTTTCGGTTGTTATGCGGGAGCTGAGAAAAGGATGTCTTTCAAAAGACGTGGATCTCTCTCTTCTTCCCTTCCCTCCCCTTTTAAAGGGAGGCGCGCGGACCTTATCATCATTATGAAGAGAAAACCTTCCTTTGCAGGATTGGGGTGTTCCCCTGCTCCGCCGGCGCGCGTGGCTTTGCCGGATATTTTCTTCCATAACTTGTGATGATGGCGTCTGGACGGCGAGAGGGCGACACGTGTTGAATCTATGGTCTTGCCATTTCCCAATGCCTTTCCTTATAATGGTTAGGCTTTATTGGTGCATGGACGACACGTGGCGAGATCTTAGGGCGACGCCGTATTTGTGTCCCATCAGCACCCTCATTCCATCGCCCATAATCATCAGCCCCATTATACACAGTCATACATCAATAGACCCCACTTTATTGGCTAAATCTAATCCATTGAAATTAACCCCATCAGACCCCATCTTAGTAATAATAGCCATGTATTATCCATCCTTCATCAGCCATAACCCATGCCCATACCATACCATAGCCATGTCTCATGCTTTATTCATCCGGTCACTCCCACCATGCATCAGGTTTCGTCAAACCCCGTCTTTGTTTCCATACCCACCATACCACATCCATTATAATAAGACAATAAATCCACCAAACCCCACATCAGACCCACAACCCGATCCTAATCTCAACTCAGCCCTTACCCAAACCCACGGCCTACTTGGCCTTACCCGAACCCCGGACTCATTCGCCCTTGACCCAAGCTGGACCACATACCTGAACCCAAATTGCACCCAACTTGAACCTAACCCGAGCCAGCCCGGGTCCAACCCAAGCCGACCTGAGTCCAACTTGGGCCAACCCATGTCGACCCGAATCCAACCCGAGCTAACCCGATTTACCCCGAGTCCCGCAACCCGCCCCAACCCACACTCAACCCAAGCCATCCCAAGTCAGCCCGGGCTCAACCCGAATCAACCCGACTCAACCTGGTTCAACCCGGATCAAACCCAATTCAACCCAATTCAAACCCCTAACCCGCGCCAACCCGGGTCGAACCCAATTCAACTCATTCCAACCCGATTCAACCGGACCTAACCGGAAACCAGACCCAAGTAATTCCCCAATAGAACTCCTTTCACCTCTCCCATATGCACTGTGTGCATTATTAGTATCCGGACCCAAAATCCAGAAGTCATGCACTATTGTATACATTCATTTCTATGTACTGTGCAACCCATTCCCCATAGCCATACATCCCATACATCACACTCTCATCTCCAACCAATTATACTCTAATATTTCATCTCCATTCGACCAAGACTCATACACTACCCCATATTCCCATCTAATGGCCCGGATCATCCTAGTTTCCTTCAATAGCCTATCACATATCCCATACATCACCTAGCCTAAGCCCACATCCATGCTCCACAGTTTTACCCACATAAGCTAATCCCCATGCCTCATCAGTCCTTATCACCCAACAGATCCCACCTCTTCAATTTTTCCCCATTCAATTGGCCAAAATACATGTGCTTTGATAATTAACACACTGTGTGTACGTACACCCATCTAATCTGCCCGGACCCACTCGGTACAACCAAGCCGCGACACTCGAACCGAGTCAACTCGACGCTTTCCCCAACTGAGTTGCACCCCTTTCTAACCCAATGGACCTTTCTTCCTCAGCCGAGTGGACCTTGCCCCCAAACCGAGAGAGCCACCTCCTTAACCCAATTCCTTGATTCCAATTAAAATCCCAAACTCCATTTCTTGATCCTATTTCCCAATATTTGTCTCCAATCCCACTTTCCAATTGGCAACCTTTAATTCTCAAAATCCAGAACCTTCATGGAACTACGTGTGGCTTGATCCTCATCACGGGGTACGTAGGCAACTTGGCACTCCCAAGTTCAGTCGCACCTTTCTCCATCCTTCTCGTTCCCCTACACCCTTCTTCATCCCTTCCATTCCCCTATTCACCATTTCCTTTTCCTTAAACCATTTTTGCATGTTAGATGTTTCTTTTTGCTTAGTTGCATGATTAGTTGCATGTTTAGATCTCTTTAATTGTTCTTATCGTAAGCTTAGAATCCATGCTAGTTGTTTTGCTTTGCTCTTTGCCTGTTTTAGTATTTTGCATACTAGTTGCTTTCTTTGCATGATTAGTTGTGTTTGTTAAATTTGGAACTCAAAAGAATTCAAAAATCTTAAAGAATCTAAGAACTCATAATCATCTAAGATGAAAAATCCCTATCTCCAAAACATAAAGTTCTAGGCTCTAAACTTAGAGATCACACTCTAGGTTTTCAAAATAGAATTCTTAGAATCCAAAGTTCATAAATATACTAAAAATGTAACTTAGGTCCATTGCATTAAATCTAAGTTCATATAGCATAGGTCACTTCACCTCAAATCAATCAATCTAATTCAACTCAAACCGAATCTCTGCAATCTCATAAAATGTCAAAAACACTCACATAGGCACATAGGCATGTAGTTGCATGTAGGATGAACTCCTGGCCCGCATGAGTCTAAACTGTAAACGGCTAAACAATTAAAATGCAGTTAGGTTAATAAAATTCACATTCACCCCCTTAGTTAAACCTAAATAATTAAAGCTTTTAAAAGTTAGGCAAGGTCGGTGCTGTACACTTCGTGTGGTACACCTTCCGACCTTGTAACCAGGTAACTTACCTAGAACTCAAAACGTAGACCAAATTAACAGAGTTAATCATGGGTCCTAGATCCCTAATCTAGGTGGCGACTCTGGTCAGTTGCTTTTTTCGTGAAGTTAGGACTTTTATCCTAAATTTATGGAAAAAGCAACCATATTCAAATCCAATGGACAAAGGTGCTATCATCATCATAAAAACACACACCCTCGTGGACCACCCCCTCCGGGACGGGATCTACAGTTTGCTAGCGTTAAAACAATATGGAAAAGGTGATTAGTTGAACCCATGGGGAACTTTGGGCTAACAGTCTCTTCCTTTTGATGATGGCAAACCAAATTGATTAGGATGAAGCAGATATCAAAAGAATAGACAAATGAACATCAAATGATACAAATAATGAAGTAATACTTCCCTTCACAATATGCACAACTGTAATATGATAATATAAAGCAAGATACATATAGAATATGTACTACCTAATCAACTCCCAAATTCTCCCCTTTTGGCCACGACAAAAAGGAAGGTTTCTGAAGTGAAAACACAAACTATAATGCCAAGCAATGCAATAACCACTCCCTCTATCTCCTCTTTGAATTCTCTGACGAATGAAATGGCAATCCACTTCAATGTGTTTTGTTCGTTCATGGAAAACCGGGTTGGTAGCGATATGAATGGCAGATTTGTTGTCACAATACAATTGTGCCAGACCTAAAGGTGGGAAAACCAATTTCTGATAGGAAAGACAGCAACCGAATCAGTTCTCCACTCATATATGAGATAGCCCTGTATTCAGCTTCAACACTTCACTTAGACACAATGTCTTGCTTCTTACTTATCCAAGACACCATATTACCTCCAACAGAGGCACAGTAACCCGTTGTGGACCTCCTATCTGCTGCAGACCCTGCTCAGTCGGCATAAGTGAACCTTGTACTCTCTCATGGCCATTTTTCTTAAAACATAAGCCTTTCTCCGGTGTACCCTTCAAGTATCTGACAATATGAATCACTACTGCCCAATGGGATGTGCGAGTAGAACACATAAACTAACTAGCCACCCCTACAACGAATGAGATATCAAGACGGGTAACTGTCAAATAAATCAATTTTCTAACCAACCTTCTGTATCGACCTGAGTCATCCAACATGTCTCCTTGATCTGGAGAGAGCTTCACATTAGGACCCATAGGCGTAGATGCTGGTTTTATCCCCATGGAACCTGTCTCCTCTAGAATATCCAAAGTGTACTTTCTCTGTGACAAATAGAGACCATAACGAGAATGTGCTACCTCGATTCCAAGGAAGTATCTGAGAAGACCTATGATCACAATATCATCCACGTAAACAATCAAGAAGATATACCCAATAGTGGACTAGTAACTGAATCAACAGTGCACTGCTTCATGCCAAAGTGTAGGACTGCATCATTGAACCTTCGAAACCAAGCCCTCAAAGATTATTTCAGGCCATAAATTGATTTTCAAGGGCAACAAACAGAGGAGCACATCTTCCCTAGAGCAACATACCCAGAAGGTTGCTCCATATATAGCTCCTCAGTGAGATTTCCATGAAGGAAAGCATTCTTCACATCCAATTGATATAAAGGCCAGCCACGTTTAACAACAATAGAGATCTGAACTTGAACAAAAGGTATCTTGGCCACAGGTGAGAGCGTCTCCTGATAATCCACCCCAAAGGTCTGAGTATAGCCTTTGGCCACAAGATGCGCTTTTAGACGTCCAATTGTCCCATCTACAAGATACTTAATAGTAAAGACCCAACGACACCCAAGATCCTGTACTCCAGAAGGAAGAAGAACAAGTTGCATCGTTTTATTAGAATGGGGGGCACCCATCTCAACATCCATGGCAGCCCGCTAACTAGGATGAGCAAGAGCCTCTGAAACTGTCTTAGGCACAGAAATAGTAGATACACTAGAGACAAAAGAACGAAACAAGGGTGAAAGATGCTCATAGGAAACAAATTGTGAAATATGATGTGCAGTAGTACGAGAATGAGAAGCAATACTAGAATTCGAGGCAGTAGGAGAAGTACGAGAGTAACCCGAAATGATATATTTCTCAGCTCAAGGATCCAGTTTGTCAAGTCCAGGAGCTAACTTGTGAACAAAACAGGTACAACCAAAGACATGAGGGATCAAGAGAAAGGAATCATCAAATGGATATAATACAGAAAATGTTATCTGTCCAGACAAAACAGAAGAAGGGAGACAATTCCCTAAGAAGCAAGGCCTAAGGGCTGCATCACCACAATAAACCTTGGGTACTCGCATCTAGAACATGATAGTGCGAGTCATATTTAATAAGTACCGTATCCTCCTCTCAACGACATCATTCTGTTATGAAGTATAAGCATAGGCAGACTCATGGATGATGCCACGTGACTCAAGAAATTGCTGAAAACTATTACAGGTAGAAAAATATTCTTTAGCATTATCAGTGCACAAGCAAGAAATATAACATTTAAATTGACTAGCAACTTCAAAGTAAAAGCGACGAAATGCATTAAAGACTTCAGAATGATCTTTAAGTAGAAACAACCATGTAGTACGTGAGAAATCGTCCGCAAATATAACAAAATATCAAAAACAATATAAATAGACAGTACGTGAAGGACCCCAAATGTCGGAAAGAACAAGTTCAAAAGCACTCGACGAATGACGAATACCGCATGAAGGAAAAGACATTCGAGGGTGCTTTCCCAACTCACAAGACTCACAAGAAAATGACTCAATTTAACTAGTAATGAAAGGAGATTTGTGAAGCTTCTCCCCAGAAGGGTGGTCCAAACAACAGTGCCACTAATAAGCATCAACAGAAGTACAAAGAGCAGCACTAGCTGGTTTTGAATCAAGATAGTATAAGCCGCCAATCTCATGGACTAAACCAATCCTTGTCCCAGATCATGAAAGGTGTGATAAGAGGGAATGAAGGAAACATAACAGTTAGAGTTTTTGACAATTTTTTTTGAATAGGTAACGATAACTTTATTAATATATAAACATTACATAGGAGGGACAAGACCCAGTCAAAGGCTAAGAAACCCCAGACATACATGTAATTCCAACCCAAATGCCCAAAATTACAGTTCACACCACCATCTCTCCCATTATGATGTTCACTTCTGGTCGATTAACGCCACTCTTCGCCAACCCATCTGCCATCTCATTCGTTGTCTGCCTTCTATGTTGCAGTTGCGGCCTAATCACGCAAACAAGGTCTCTTCTGTAATCGATAATAGACTCCATTTTCCATGCCCCACCACACTGATTGCTCGCCCATGCTATGGTATTCGTAGAATCTCTTTCTGAAAATCGAAGGGTGGTCCCGAGTACGGCAACTTATGAGGAGTGAAAATTAATTAGGTTTCTAACAAGTTTTAATTTTTTGAAAACTCAAACCTAAATTGAAGATTAAGAGATCAATAAGAAATTTCAAGCACACAAGTTAAATCTAAAGTGCAAATGCGAAATAAAGAGCAAGAGTAAGAGAGATTGCACCCGAGATTTAAAGTGGTTCGGTCCTCCAAACGCGAGGCCTACTCCACTCCACCAACCAAACGCGTTGATGGCTTCACTATGTGATCTTCTTAACTTCGGCGAAGATCGGTGCCGATTACAAATTCCGATTACCTTTAACCTTGGTGGCAATCTTCACCACGGAGAGTGGGCTACGCTTCTCCGAACACTCGCCCAATACAAATTCTTGACTAAGAAAGAAAGAACAAAAACAATCCCTCACAAGGGTTTACAAAGTGGAAAAGATGTACAAATTGGGCCTATGATCCAAATCCTAAGCTTTAGAGGATGAGAGGCATAATCAAGTTTGATTCACTCTTTGGATGTTCAAATGGAGTTTAAGAGTATTAGGATTGATCATTTGAATGATTGGAATGCCCATATATATAGGAAAAACCAAATATGACCGTTCAATGGCATTGTGGTAATTCCAGCAAAATTCCCAACGGCCATTTTTCCGACCGTTGTAGTGTTCTCGGAGTTCCAAGAAAAAATCTCGGAGTTCCGGGAATTCAAACAGAAGATGAAAAAAGTCTACTGGACCGAATCTCGGAGTTCCGAGAAGAATTCTCGGAGTTCCGAGAAGCCTATGTTGAGCAGATTTTCATTTATGTTTTTAGGCTTCCAACTTAACACCAAGTTGGGATTGCTATGAGGGTTCCAAGGTGTTGGAACTCCACAGAGACAATCTCTTATATATTTAGGGTGTGTGTTTAATTACTTAATTATGCCTTTCAAAATCCTAAACTAGGATTGGATCTTAATATAATCTAATATAACTTTGATCTTCAATGGAGTCTTCAAGTCTTCATTTGTCTTGGACTTCGATGTCTTTGGCCTTCATGATGTGGTCCAATGAGATCTTCTTGGCCTCAATCCAAGCAATGTTGTCTTAGCACCAATGTGATCTACAACTTAGACAATCAAACACATTAGTGATCATAAATCACTTGTGTATTGGAATCATCAAAATAAGATGGGAATGCCAAGGTGGAAACCATTGGGCTTACACTTTCGATAATGAGAGGTCCGAAATTGTTCTTTTTGTACCATCTAAGCCCGATGAGTAGAGCCATTACCTCTGCCTTATTAGCATAACAAATCCCTGCAGGTCCAGACTAAGTTACTATGATGTTGCTACAGTGATCTCGAATGGCACCTCCCACACCTGCCATACTCGGATTCCCAAGTGAACTCCCATCAAAGTTTAGTTTGTACCATCCTTAAAGTGGTGGTGTCCATTTCAGTGCATCATGTTGTTTTGAAATTTTCTCTGTGCATACTGATTCCCAATTATGACGAATACTTCCCACCGAGTACAGAAATCCCCCTTTAGATTGACACCACTTGATGAGTGATATTTTCACATCGAGCGCCACATAGTATTGGGCTTTCCCCGAGCAATTGAAAACAAAATTATTACATTCATTCCACAGATGCCATGATACCGCGTAGGGTATAGCCATCCATAGTGTCTCCCCAAGACAAACATAGAAGGCGCTACACCAATATCTAATCACCCTTGATATCCGTCGTTGGAATACCCAAGCTATGCCAAAAGATTTAAGAGTATCCATCCAGGTCCGATATGCATAAGGGCAATGTATTAATAGATGATCAATTGTTTCCTCTGCCTTATAGCATACAACACACCTGCTAGCAAGATTAAGTCCACGCCTTTTGAGCGTATCACAAGTGCTGATTGCCCGTTGAACTGTGGTCCAGATAAAAGCCGTGACCCACGGTGGGGCAAGGCAGTTCTATTGCCCCTGTAAATTATACAGAAAAATGATCTTAGTGAAAACCCACCCTCCGTGTCAGGCATCCATACCCACTTATCCTCTTCGAATGGTGATAAGTAACAGGACGAGAGAATCTGTATGAGAGAATCGATACATACCTTCTCATGGTCTCTCTAATTTTGCCCCATCTTTATATCCCAAATGGAATCACCAATTCCATTACCTCTTACCAGATAGTTAATCACCAGTGCATTTGGGTCAGTTGGAATGCGAAATAGCCGCGGAAATTGCTCGGATAGAGACATGGATCCTACCCAAAATTCAATCTAAAAACGGACCGCCGTGCCCTTTCCCACCCGAAACCTGATATTGGGAATGAATAACTCCCGAACGGAACAAATTGATTTTCAGGCCCCATACCCTCGTTTCGAAGAAGGACTGCACCCCATCCACCCTCTCCACTCCGAACCATACTTGTCCACGATGATCCGATGCCACAACGCTTTCTTTTCCGTTCCAAACTGCCAAAACCACTTGCCCAATAAAGATTGATTCCGTTGTTTAACCTTGCCGATACCAATACCACTGCTTTTTTTGACTTACATACTTTTTCCCACCAAATCAAATGTTTCAGTTGCTTCCCTCGATCCAAACCCTCACATAAGAAATCCCGTTGCAGCCTTTTAATACGTTTTGCAATTTTTGCCGATATTTTGAATAAAGACAAGTACTATACCTGCATATTGGCCATAGCTGCTTTAATCAACGCAATTGTTCCTCTGAAAGACAAGTATCTCTTCTTCCAAGTGGCAAGCTTTCTCTCAATTCATTCAACAATTGGGTCCCATGAATAAGCAAGTGGAACACGGAAACCAAGAGGTAAGCCAAGATATCGTACCGGTCGTTTTACATCACCATAGCCCAAAATCTCCGCCATTCCCTTAACCTCCTCATGGTTCACGTTAATTCCCACAATAGCAGTCTTAGAGAGATTAACTTTCATACCTGAGATAATCTCAAACCACCACAGAAGATGCTTAATATTTTTTTACCTCCGATGCATTATTCCTCCGCATGATAATTGTATCATCTGCAAATTGTAGATGCATGATTGGTACATGACTGCGACAAGGCTTTATACCGGTTACATAACCCTTCTCCTCAGCTTTAGTAATAAGGGAACTCAGGACTTCAGCAACCACAATAAATAAATAGGGTGATAAGGGTCACCATGTCGAAGACCGCGCAAACTCCTAAAATACCCTTCTGGTGATCCATTGATTAATATGGAAAAAGGTGCCGATGATAAGCATGATGCAATCCATCCTCTCCATTTATAACCAAAACCCATGTGCAGAAGCACATAGTCAAGAACCGACCAGTCAACATGATCATACACTTTTTCAAGATCCACTTTAATGAGGTGTCCACACTCCCCTCCCTCTTAATTGAGTCTAGAATTTCAGTAGCTATTAATATCACGCCCATAATCTGACGCTCTTTAACGAAAGCACCTTTATATTTTGAAATCACCTCCTCTATTACCATGCTCATTCTGCGTGCCAGAACCTTGGCAAGTAATTTATAAGCTAATGGGTCGAAAGTCCCCAATCACCACCGCCCCCTCTTTTTTTGGAATGAGAGTGATGAAAGTAGCGTTAGCATCAGTATTGATAATGCTACAATCATGGAATTCATTCATAAAATCCAGAACCTCGAATTTGATAGTTTCCCAATATTTGAGGTAGAATGCCATAGGAAATCTGTCAGGTCCAGGGGCCTTGTCCTTTTGAATAGATTGCAATGCCTCCTTAATTAGGTAAACGACCTTTCCAGCTAGCAGGCATTGTCCGAGGATATTTGTTCAAATAGAAGGCCCTCAAACTTGGGCCTCCAATAATGTTGCTTCGAGCATAACTTCTTGTAAAATTCCACTCTAAGATTCTGAATAATCCTCTTATCCTCGATCAGTGCTCCATTGACAGATAAACAATTAATTCTGTTAATACACCTACAAGAAGTGTCCACTTTATAAAAGAATTTGGTATTTTCGTCACCCTCCCTCAACTAGATTGCCCTCGACTTTTGTCTCGAACTAATTTCTTCCCTCCTAATAGTATCAACATATTCGCATTTGAGCTCTGCCCTTTTTTGAAGATCCCCTTCCCTAAGAATAGTCACTGCTTCTATGGATTCTAACATCTTCAACTTAGAGAGTATGTCTATTTGATGGCCCTCTCCAGTTTTGCCCATTCCTTTATCTTCAATTTAATTTCCTTCAGTTTACTGCTGAGAATAAACCCCTTCCACCCAGAGCCTTTGATCCCTTCCGCCATTCACAAACTTTGTTGTTAAATTCTCATGATTCACACCACGCCATATCCATTTTAAAAGGCTGCGGCCCCCCACCATAGTCCTTCATCTCTAGTTCAATCGAGTTATGGTCAGATATTGGTTTCGGTAATGCCCTCTAGGATTTAAATTGTAAGTATTTTTTAGAGAACATTATGAGAGCTTCATTGTGCATTGTAGCCTACTTGGAGGCAAAGCTATCTTCTTCTTCGGAAAGCGCTTAGGTCTCGACGGTGTAGAAGAGATAAGAAAGGTGGAAGGGCATCCTGTGTTAATTCCCTTTGGTGAAGGGCTTAGTTCTCGGCCGTGTAGGAGAGACATTGTAAAGGTGGCAAGGGCATCCTCGTTTAATTTCCTTGGGTTGTAAAAGCCTAGGAGCCGGGCGTCGTGGAGGTCTCAATAGTAGAAATCCTCAAGTGCGACCTTGAGTAGAGTGGAGTAGGCCGTTTGCCGAACCACTATAAATCCTTGTGTCACTTGTGTTGGTATTTTCCTTTTCTCTCTCACCCTCTCACTCTATTATTTGTGCTTGCATTTTTACATAGTTAGAATTGAGTGAGTAGTTAGCATTTTATTTTCGATTGAATAATTGTACCATGCTAACTAAGCTATAAATCACCTAATTAAGTTTGCTAAGCAACAAGGGTTTTGAACTTATATTAATTTATAATATTGTTTAAGTTCAACTATTTCAAACTTAATTAAACAAGGGATAAGTCTTGGGTGAAATTTTAGAAAATATTTTTAAAAGGCAAAGGTTTTATAAACATTCTATTCACTCCGCTCTAGGTTGCCAAACCGAGTCACTCCTCAGATTTCAGTACTGGTTATCTATACTTCTTTGATTGAATATTTTTTATATGAATGCTTTCAGAAATTTGCAGGCGAGATGGCAACAATTGCAGGTAAGACCGAAAAGAAGGGGAATGTCATGTGGAATGGAACTATGGATGGGGTTCTCTTGGCAGCCCTTAAGAATCAGATAGCTGTTTGGCAAAAGACTGGTGCCGAATTCAAGGAGTGTGCTTACAATGCTGTTGCGCAAGAAGTGTCTGATGTCCTGAACAAGACCTTGACAAAAGATAATGCCCAGAATCGGTTAAAGACACTTAAGACAACCTACAGGACTTTGAACTCCATTATTAATCTCAGTGGCTTTGGCTGCGATGAAACCTTGTGCAAGATATCGGTTGACGAAGAAGTGAAGAATGATTACTTGAAGGAAATAATTTTTTTTCGTATATCACTGCTTGTCATTTATAAGTTACGTGTTTAAATCATCTCTTCGTGACAATGATAATTATTTTTTGCAGTTGCATCCAGAAAACCAGAGGTTCTTTTCGAAACGGTATCCACTCTATGAAGAGATGAAAGTTGTCTGCGATGATGATTACGCACACGGGGAGGAGGTGAGAGATAGGAGAGCGGACCCATTCAGGCGACGTAGGACACACCGAGTGCTTCTTCATCCACCCTTCCGGTTGGGCTCGATGATATGGATGACAACTTCCTCCGTACTCCGCCTCATGCTAGAGCTTCTTCATTTACACCTGCCGTAGATGTTAGCATGGGCTTTAGTGACTCCTCTCCTATCAGGGGCCCAACTTCTGCTAGTGGTGGGAAGAAGTAAAAGAAGGGTCCTGATGCTGCACTTCTATCAGAGTTGCAGGTTGTGTCTTCCAGATTTAATAGGGTTGCTGATGAAATAATTTCTACTGGTGAGGTACACAGCCTCCCTAACCTTAAACATGCCGTGATGAACATTGCTGGTTTCACCATAGGTGAGCTCATTGATGCTTATGTCTCTACCTACATGGACATCACAAGGAAGCTGAGGCCTTCCTTTCTCTGGACGAGATTGACTGAGTGGAGATGTTGGAGCGCATTCTGCGGTGCTTGGCTATGCAGTTATGAGTACCTTTTATGGTTGGATGGTTTTTTAGGTTGTTGGGTATTTTTGTTGAACCGTTTATATATGAACTACTTTTCTGATGTATATATATATTTTGGGTGTATGTGGGTTTGATGGAATTGCTATAACTTATGGATGGGTTTTATGGGTTGATGGATTTTCAGTACTTTTCTCTAGCTGTAAGCAAGTTTATTGCAATCTATTCGGATTAGCTTATCATTCCTCTCAGCCACCCTGTTGGTTGTGATTTATTATCTTAGACATTATCTGTACTTCATGCTTCTTTTATTGAATTTTAGTAAAACTACGAGGCAGCTGTTGGTAATTTCATTTGTTCTGAGTTCATCAAGGGTACATCCATGTATGGCTGGAATGTGGGTTTGTTGTAGCTTGAATCGAGTGAACTTCAAACGATGTTTGTTGATGGATGGCATAAACTAATTGTAGCTGGTGCTTTTCATTCGAAGGGGAACTGAGATCAGAATTGTGCAAGACCCATTTTCTCTTTAATTGAATAACCATGGTTGGAATGCAAGACCTCCATTAGGACATTGTCATTTGTTGTTAACTGAGTGCACAGCCGTTCTCTGTGGTGTTAGAAAATCTGAATTAAAGTAAAGTTCCAATGAGCAACTAATGAAGGACATGTATTTGATGTGTGGTTCATCCAGCCCATAATGAGATTTGAAATCCTAGAGCGTAGCTCAACAACTGTTTGTGGGAATGTGGGAGTGAACTTCCCAGCCCCATTCTCACATCCAATTAAATGTTGCATTGAAGTGTCCATTTTGTCAATTTCAAGTTCTCCACTATTTGCATGGTTGTGTTTGTAAGAAAGCTTCAAAGGGCCCTTCTTCTTATATGGTTTTTTTATTACATGTTATTGCTTGTACTTCTGTTAGAACGTATTGAATTCTTTATGCTCAGCTAATTGTTGGACCGATTCCATGGATGATATTTGCCTCTCTCCAATTACCCCTTTCATGAGAAATTCAAGGGGTTTCTATTGAAAGCTAATTGTTGGACTGATTCCATGGATGATATTTGCCTCTCATCTAAGTAAACGTTCTTTATCTAAGATTTGTTGTTGCAACTATGTATGTGTTGTTTATTTGGTACCAGGTAATGGGGAAGGATAAGTTTTATGTGATTTTCAAGGGACGACAGGTGGGCATATTTGACAGTTGGGCAGACTGTCACCTTCAAGTGAACAGGTATAGTGGAGCATCTTATTGCTTCTATGCCACAAGGAAGGAGGCAGAAGCAGCCTTAAATGCATATGATGAGCGCCATGAGGATTTGAAAGACAAGCGTGAAGAGGACATCCATAGTGTTCCGTGGTTTTTGGGGTCAGCCATTGGTGTGGGGTTAGTACCTATGAAAGTAGCATTTTAGACTTTTTTCCACTTGTTTATGAGGTATGTTGACTCACATTATGGTTTTATATGCAGACTAGGCATTAAAATGGTTGTTGATGCCAAAATTACTATTGGTGAGGTACACAGCCTCCCTGACTTCAAAGATGTCGTGCTAAACATTGATGGTTTTGCCAGAGGTGAGCTTATTTTTTATCTTTAATCAAGGATTTTTTATCTTTAATCAAGGCTGCATAAGCGTCTTTGCCAGGCATCCGCGTAGCGTGAGTGTACATCCCCTAGAGCAGATTTTTTTTTATCCTGGAGACATACGCCAAGAGACCCAATTTGCACCACGATTCGTCTTGTGTGGGGGCAATACTTGTCTCAAGGACAACGAATTGAGATTCGTGCCTCAACTCACTTATAAGTCTCTCTCACTTTTTATTTGGTTATTGTTTTGTTCTACAGATCATATTTATTTCATAATTTCAAGTTTTGTCATATCATCAGATTTAGATTCATCTGGAAAAAGTACAATCCGCTCTAGTGGGTGTCACACTACCCGGATGCTTAGCGAGCACGCTTATGCAGCCTTGATCAGAGATAAAAAAATAACACAAAACTTCTCAAAGAATAAAAATCAAAAGTTGAAGAAAAAAGGAAACACAAAGGAAGAAATTTTCTGTTCGTGTGTATCTCACTTCCCAAAACGACGCCTTAAAAAGACTCCCAAAAGGTCGCTGTAGACACCCCATTTTGATCGTACCCTAAACCTCCCATGTTTGAGCAAAAACTCTACCAAATCAATCAACTAGGGTCCCAAATTTTGCCCCAAGGTAGGTTAGGGTCCCACCAAGGTCCCTGTAAAATTTTGTTGAATTCCGAGCGCGTTTGCCTAGCGAACGAGATGGGAGAGTGTCCGTAGTGTAAACCAAAAGGGGGGTGGATTATCCTGGATCGGACCGAACCTGGACTGAATAGGACAAAAGTTGCAGGCACGCCATATCAAAAACCGCGCGCCCATCAAGTATTTGTGCCAATATCAATTTCCCATTTTTCCTATAAATATTGAACTTAAGTTCATTTTCAAAAAAAAAAGAGAAAAAGAAAAAAGGAGAAAAATTCTGCTAAGAGAGAGAGAGAGAGAAAGGGAGAGAGAAAGTAAATCTGATCCACTCCGATCATCCTCTCCGGCAACATCATCATAGTTCCGATCAAGAAATTTTGCTCATTTTCTTCCTCATCTTCCTTAGAATCTGTTGATCTCTTTTGTTTCCATCTTGGAAACCCTAATCCTCATTTTTAGTTCTCCGGCCGAACTCCGGCTAGTTCTGATCTACTCCGACTGAGATTCAATCTAAACTGTGGGGTATAATGTTTCTCATTTGATAAAGCTGCATTCATTTTTTTTCTTCTTTTAGGAATCTGTTGTAAATGACAAATAGTTGGATGTCCATGTGATTTTACTTTTACTATTAGCTGTGTCAATATTCAAGGTTATTTCGTGGTCTTATGGTTTCCTTTTGTTGTTGGCATCTTTAGTAGAGTTCAGAGTAGTCATTAATAGTTAAAATTGTTAAATTTGTCAAGGGTTTTCAGAAATCCTTCATTACAAGAGCGATGAAGGCGATAGCCCAAGCCCATCATTGGAGGGACTTATCCGGTCGTGGTAGTACCCTCTTTCCTTTTATTCACTCTTTCTTTAAATAGAAGTTTCTTAGTTTTTAGACATCCTTTAAACCCTTGCCCTTATCATTGCAAGGGCGATGAAGGTGTTAGCCCAAGCTCATCCTTAGGGGACTTGCCTAGTCCAAGTAGTACTCCCCTCTTCTATTCAAAAGACTTGCCCAAGTCTTTAGATGTATATCCCTTAAGACCTTAGGTTCCCCTATTCATTTCAAGGGCGATGAAAGAGTCATCTAGAGCCATCTTTTAGGAGACAAGCCGTGTCTCAACAGAAAAATCAAACCTTTTTAGGAGACAAGCTATGTCTTGGGTAAAAATGTCACACCCTTTAGAGAGACATGCTTTGTCTCATAGAAAGTCACATCTTTAGGGAGACAAGCTATGTCTCTAGAGAGAGGTCAAATCTTCTGGAGACAGGCTTTGTCTCTTTGGTCATATTGTTCTCTCTTCTAGGAAACTTTTCCAGTCTCACTAGCACCCTTCTTTTATCTTCATTTCTTTTAGGAGACTAACCTAGTCTCATTAGCACTCCCCTCTTAGGGTTGTGCACTAGGAGTTAATCCTTTCATATATGAGTCACTCTTTAGCTAGAGAGTCTGTCTTTAGTTAGAGAGTCAATCTTTCAGGAGTCTATCCTATCATCATAGGGGTTAAGGTTCTGTCCAACCTCTCGTCAAGTCATGTGATTTTTATCCACTCTTGTAAGGTATAGGATGCTGTCCAACCCTTGCAGAGTCATGATTCTGTCTTTTTCCCCCGCAAAGCATAGGATGTTGTCCAACCTTTGCGGGATATCAGGAGTCTGTCCTACCCTTATGATGATAGGATTTTATCCTCTTGTGTCAAAACAACAAAAAAATTCAAAAACACTTGAAAATTCAAAAACATCTGAAAACCCAAAAATCTTAAAAATCTTGAGTCATTCAGAGTAGTTAGGAGAATCTTTTCCTAACTACGTTGGCTTGATCCCTTTCCACAGGGTACGTAGTGCAGCTTGGGATCCACATCCCAGGTCCAGCCAAACCTTTAAAAAATAAACATTTCAAATTTTCCAAAAAATACAAAAATTCTTCAAAACCTTTTCATAAAGATCTTCCTCTAGAGTTAGGAATTTGTCCTAGTTGTTTGAGGTGTTTTAGAGTTAGGAGGATGTCCTGATTTATATTGATATGGTGTGTCCTGTCGTGTGAGTGTCCCTAGAATTAGGAGGCCTCGAGTTGATCGGTTAGACATTTAGTCGAACCAATGGCTAGACTAGGAAGCATATAGTCAGCCTGTGGTTTTCTTTAGGATGCACAGCCTAGATACACATAGGATGTAGGACCCACCTGCATTAGCTTAAGGCTAATCAACTTGCATTAGTTAGGGCATATAGAGAGTCCTAAAAATTATAATTTACTTGAACTTAAATAATCATACAAAAAGCTCTAAGAATCAGTCGAGTCTAGTGGATCGAGTCTAGGATAGCGGTTCTAGATGGTTAGGCATCGTAGTTAGAATAGGTCATCGAACTACGTTGACTCCGATTCTTCCCGAGGCCGGGATACGTAGAGCAGCTGGGATGGACGGGCATCTTGGTCTGAGTCAAGTATTGCATTAGAGTTTTAGGATTTGTCTTGTCCAATCATGTATAGAATTGATTTGTGTTGTGTGTTTTGCTATGTTTTCTTACTTTCATGTACAGATCATTATACCTTTAGCTTTAGCATGCATGTGTTTGCACACCAGAATTTAGACACCAATTAGGTATGACACTCATAACCTATCTATTCTTAGGTGACACTTATTTTATTTCTTTTATGTGTGCTTATTAATCATCTCCGAGACATGCATGATTAGATAGACGCCTTCTCGGAGATATTCGTTCCCATTTCATATGACTTTCGCCCAAAACTCTTCAAAATCAATAAGTAAATGGCATAAGAGACCAGGTGTTTGCACTTGGGCGGATGAGGTGCTCTTCGGACCTTCCAAATTCGTAATCAGGCACGAACCTTCTTTTATATCTCTGGTTATCCGTTGCAACAGAGCATAGTATGGGATCCAAAGCCTACTTCCCTGGATGGCGACTCTTCTTTGTTTAAGGTACGCTTCAAATCTGGGCTAGTCCCCGAATCGAGAGGTATCTCACCTTTTATCGCCACTCATGCTGTAAGAGGCACTTCTTTCGAGAGTTCCTTGGTAGAGCTCTCCATTCACGTGGATGATCCTGAGGCTGTTCGTGTGGGGCTCGTCCCCTGCCTCTCTCGGATCGAGGTCCACAGTGGTACGGTCGATTTTGAAGCCTCCTTCTGGGGCAAAGAAGATCGTGCCAAGTGGGTGCCGTGGTGATGCTGAGGTCTAATGTCCGGTAACGTTTGGCGGTTCACCAGACATATGACACTGAAGCTCCGGGCGTCGATTCTTCTCACTTCCTTCTTGTCTTGTTCCGCTAGTCGTAGTTTAGCATGGTTTCGAATGTATTTTCTTTTCCTTGCATCTGGCCTAGAAGCCCACTTTTTGTAAAGGTTTCTTCATTTGTGAATGAAAGAATTTTTGTCATTTTCCATGTCTTTTTGCATTGTTTACATTCAATGTTGCGAGTAGCGTGTACATAAATTGCGATCTTAGCAGCAATGACAGTCGGAATTGAGCATCGCGACTTACGCATCATTTTGCGAAGGAACGTCGTTTTGGCAGGACTCACGTTCATAACCTCGTTGCAGACATAACGTGGTTTGAGTGTATTATATGACTTTATTTAGAGATACTCGGTACCGGAGTATTCCTTCTGAGGGGCATTCTGAGGAGACACGTGTAATAGCCGTGGTTTTTCGGGACACGGTGGTTCGGCGCTTTGAATAATGATGACGAAACGGCGCATTAATGACTTTGGTAACTGTGCGAGTGTTATGGGGCGCCATGTGTCGCATAACGTCAGAGCGACGTGACTTTTGAGTTTTCCCGCGCGTGGACCTATAAAAGCCCGCCCATTTTTCTTTTTTCTACCCTGTTCTCTTTTTCTCTCTTTTCATTCTCTGCTCCAGCGAGTTCCTTTCTCCGGCGGTTCACTTCCATTTTTCCATTAGAATCTCTCATATAGCTTCGTTCTTTCGCGTTAACCGGAGATTTGGAGGGCGTTGAGTTCCTTCTTGGCTTGATTTTTTCTTTCTTTCGAGGCGCTGACTCGTCTTCTCCGGCGAGTTTCACGGTTTTCTTCCTCCAATCTCACCGGTGTGTTTCTCAACCCAAACTTTTCCTTTCGTTTCTTTAAAGTAGTAATGTCGGAGAACACGGATTCACAAAATCAGTCGATTGAGCCTGTGGGAATGGAGGAAATATCCCCTTCTCCTCAAGTCTCGTCGGAGATGGAAGTGGAGAGCATGTTGGGGCGACCATCGGAGATAGAAGCGAGGAGTGATTTGGGGCGGCCGTCGGAAGTGAGGCTGATAACTAAGATCGGTAAGGTTGGTGGTGGCACGAAGGTTGTGCAGAGCGGAGGATCAATGAAGAGGATAGCGCCATGACCAAGAAAAGAGGTGGATCCGATTATTCCAGTTAAACCTCTAGGTGCGGCGGAGCCGACACCGAGTGACGCACCGGTAATTGCCGCTTTAAGAGAGGATAGGAGCAATTCGCGGTCGGCACCGATGGACGTCCAAACTAGAGTTGTGGCTCAGGAATCTGTGGAATTTCGTAAGCCTCGGTTGTCTCATGGTGCAGCATATCGTCCTGAAGTTGCCATGAGTTCGATAGGTATCCTTCAACCTTCGGACCTTCGGACCTTGATCATCTGCGGGAGAAGTATCACATTCCGGGCGATTATGAGATCCGGCTTCCCAGCCTTGATGAACGGGCGCGTGTAGTAGTAGTGTGAAGGGAGAGACGGCCTTCTATAAGGAGGTTATCGAAGCGGGTGTCCGCTTCCCTCTCCACCCGATTCTGATAGAATTTTTTGATTTTTTTGGTTTGGCACCGTCCCAGATTTTTCCAAATGGGTGGAGGGGTCTCCTGGCGTACATAGTGAAAAGTAAAATGGTGAGGGCCCCTCTATCATTGGATGTTATCAGGAATTGTTTCCTCATAAAGATGAAAGGGGATTGGGTAGACGTGTCTCAGCGGCGGACGCTGATGATTATGGGCGGAGCTCCCTCTTCCATTAAACGGTGGAAGAACGAGTTCTTTTTTGTAAAGCCGCCTCAAACAGCCGGGTGGCGATTCC
This sequence comes from Tasmannia lanceolata, assembly GCF_043159265.1. Classification (NCBI taxonomy): domain Eukaryota; kingdom Viridiplantae; phylum Streptophyta; class Magnoliopsida; order Canellales; family Winteraceae; genus Tasmannia; species Tasmannia lanceolata. The sequence goes on along the minus strand of NW_027518689.1, from coordinate 20,857,663 downwards.
CCTTTGATTGGAGAGAGCCTAACGGGGATAGAATGGGGTTGAAGTTTTCTCTAGGGACTTTGAGTCAGTTAATTTTCAACGATGTCGTGGGTAGGGGTGTAGATGTAGGGAAGGAGAGGTTCAATGTTCGGAATTTCAAATCCGAACATGTACTGGTGAAGTTTGGTTTGAGCAACGTCGTGATAGACTCGGAGGACTAGGCTCAGAGCGAAGGGGAGGAACATGAAACAAGTGCTGACGAGAGTCAGTCTGGTGATTCCCTTCTCCGATCTTCCTTTTCGTATTTCTACTCGTTTTCCTTCCATTGTATTGTGACTGATTTTCTAATTTTATCGCAGAAATGGCGGCACAAGGTTCGGGTGCTAATATTTCCACCTCGGCAATGGAGGAGGCGAGGAGATTGAAGGCCGAGGAAGTGGCTCGGCAAAAACAAGACAGAGCCATGAAGCGCCAGGCAGCCAAGGCCAGCAAAGGGTCGGTCTTGACTGTGGGGTCCACTGGTGCCACATCTCCGGAGAAATCCGTGCTTAGCAAGCGGCAGACAGAAATACTGGAGAAGAGCTCCAGAAAAAAGGGTAAGTCGATCGAAGAGGAGGGTAAGGGTAAAGACCAAGTTGTGGGCGAGGATTTTTTGCCCGTCGAAGGTTGCGAGGGAACCCAAGCTTATTTCAAGCCGGGGACCCTTCCGAAAGATCAGGCGACCCAACAGGGATCTTATTTTGACCCTGGCTGGAAAGTGGGTATTGAAGATTCCACCTTTCGCAACCCGAGGGTGGCCGTGGAAATGGCGATGACGAGTGTTCTACCGAAAGACTTGGCGGAATTGGAGAGAAGTTCGTGACAGCTACAGGCGGAAAGAGATGTATTATAGGGTCCATCCAGCTAGGTTCCTCGATGAGTTGTAAGACTTCTTCTCTTTCAATGCTAGGCTGAGGGAGGATCTCGGCGTAGATGTTTCCCTGTTCAAACATCCCGGAGGAGGCCATCTTGGAAAGAGCATCGGCGCGGGCATTCAAGGTTCGGGGGATTTGTACTATTTGAAATTCTTCGAAGAAGGAGATTTTTCTTCTTACCTTTTCTAGGTATCTGATCATCCGCTCCTCTTTAGCCTCGCTAAAGCCGTTCACTTGGTTGACTACCAACTGAGAATCACTGTGGACTCTGATTCAGTTGACTTGTAATTCGACAGCGAGAGCTATTCCCGCGATTAGGGCTTCATACTCCGCCTCGTTGTTAGATGCTTTGAAATTCAGGCACAGAGCGTACTGAGCAATAAAATTGTCCGGCCCCGTGATGACTAGGCTGGCACCGTTGCCCCCAGCATTAGAGGAGCCATCCACATATAACATCCAGAGTGGATTCTGATTTTGCTGGTTCGGGGTCGACTCTTCGGCTGTGAGGTTCGATTCTTCTGACTCCTCTTTTGGCCCCGTGCACTCTACGATAAAATCTGCCAGCGACTGAGATTTGATTACTGGACGGGGTTTTATTTGGAAGTCGAATTCAGCCGTCCGGAGGTGTAGAGCTTTTGCAATATCTTCCGGAGAGGTTGGTCGGTGAGTATGGTGACAGGATGAGCCTGGAAATACGGACGGAGTTTTCTTGCTGATATAACGACAGCGAAGGTGAATTTTTCAATTTATTGATATCGAACTTCTGCGTCATGGAGCACTCTACTAACATAGTAAATAGGTTGCTCCATTTTTCCTTCCTGCCGAACAAGTACCGAACTTACTGCGGAAGGACCAACTGCTAGGTACAAATACAAGCTCTTCCCCGGTACTGGCTTGGAGAGCAGAGGGAGCTCTTGGAGGTATGCTTTTAGCTGATCGAAGGCAGCTTGACACTCTTCTGTCCATTGGAAATCTTTCACAGCTCGAAGGGTCTTGAAGAAGGGTAGACATCTCTCAGCAGATTTAGACATAAATCTACTGAGGGCTGCAATTCTGCTAGTGAGGCTCTGCACATCTCTGACTTCTTTGGGTTCCGTCATTTCTAAAAGCGCCTTGATTTTTTCGGGATTGGCCTCAATTCCTCGCTGACTAACCATGAAGCCTAGAAACTTTCCGGAGGTAACTCCGAAAGCGCATTTGGCGGGGTTCAGCTTCATTCGGTTTCGTCGGAGTACAGTGAATGCTTCTTCAAGATCGGCGATGTGGTCCGGCGCTTTGAGGCTTTTGACGAGCATGTCATCAACGTATACTTCCATGTTCCTCCCGATTTGCTCGGCAAATTGTAGACACCCCATTTTGACAGGGCCCTAAACCCGCGTATTCGAATGAAATCCCGAGGTCAGGCGAAAAATGAATGGAATTAATCCGAGCCTAACCCGATTGCCAGTTGAAAATCTCAACCCGAATTTAATGAATCAACCCAAGTCACATCCCAACCCGTGTCTCGAGCTCGAGCTGGGCGTAGTTTAAAGAAATATGAAAAGGGAGGATGAATTAGCAGGGCATGGGTGTGCCAATACTAGCTTACCATAGGCAAATCAGAAGAAGAAATTTTTTTTTATTCCGCCCCCTTTTCCTACCCGAGCCACCCCCCCCCCCCGTAGAGATAAGAGTAGTTAAAATACACTAGATGGGGGCTGTCTAGAGCAAAAGGGGGGGTCGGGTATTTCTTTCTTCTCTAATAAAAAATCAGAAGTAGAGGTGTGGGGGCAAGAAGGAAATAAACCCATCTTTAAGGGTATTCTTGGATGTGCTCATTGCTTCCTCTATAAGCAATGAGCAAGGACTCTAAGATCAAAAGGAGGACAAGTGTAGGGCCATGATGGAAAGCATGTTTAGGGTTTCAAATTTTAGCACAAGGAGAAGTGATCTAGGCCATCAAAGGAAATGGATGGTGAGGATTAGGACTAGGTCCCTAACCCTAGTTATAAAAATCAAAGCAAAAAAAAAAAAGAAGAGAGGGAGAGCTGATTCTCGTTTTAAAAAAAAAAGGGCAGAGAGGAGGAAAAACTGCAGCCACCACCTTCTTCTCCGGCAAGCCTACAACCCCTCCATCTTCCTCCTCCATTCCTTTCTACCACCATCACCACTACCATCTCAGCCAATACCCACCATCATCTTTGTTTACCCTGCAAACCCACATCCACCAAACCCACCTTCTCCGGCGAGCCTCCGGAGTCCGGCCGAACCACCACATCAAACCCATTTTCGGCCATCTCCACCTCCGCCTCCATTCTCTGCAACCTCCACCGCCAGCAAGCTCCCCCATCCACATCACCATCGTTTTCAACCCTCATTAAATCCTCTATCAAAACCCCATTAAAAATCCATTCAAAATCCATTCCTTCACCCACCATTTTCTCCGGCCAAACCACCGGAATCCGGCCAAAAAAGAAGAAACACCACCACCGGCCACCCTCTGCCATTGCCTCAAGCTCGTTTTTAACCCCCACCACCATCTTCCCCTTTCACCCACAATCCCCACCTCCACTTTCCTTCCTACAGAACCCTCTATTAAAACCCATCTTATTCCACCTTCACCGACCACCTCCTCCATTTTATTTTATTTTTTTATTTTTCTCTCCACCAGCCACCACCACCTCCTCTGCAGATTTTCGCCCCCAACCACCTATCCCATCTTCTCCGGTAAGCTTGCCGGAATCCGGCAAGCTCAACCCCACTCCTCCGCAGCCACCCATCCTCGGCCATTCCCCCAAACCTCTCCCTCTCCACAACCGCCTACTTCCATCGGCCGCAACCACCACCTCTGTCCTTCTTCATCAAAACCCATTTCGAGAAACCCAAAAAAAAAAAAAAAACAACCGCCGCACCCCATCTAAACCATTTTCACCTCCTCCGGCCACCCCACCGCAAACCACCATCTTCTCCACCCTCTCTGCATCCCCCGTTTTCATTCCCACCACCCCCATCACAGCCCCTCTCCACCGCCAGCCGCCTCCATCTCCGATCACCTCTCCAAACCCTTTTTTTTTTAAGCCACCACCGCACCTCATTCTCGGATTTTGCGGTATTTATCGCAAAAGAAAAGGAAAAAGAGAGAGAGAGAGAGAGAGAAAGAGAGAGAGAAGGATCTCTCCAAACCCATTCTTACCCAAATCTGGGTTTGCCCAAATCAGCCACCATCTCTATTCAACTTAGGTTAGGGGTTCTTTTTTTTATTTAGAAAAAGAGAAAGAGAGAGAGAGAGAGGGGGGGGGGAGCTTGACCCCCAACTTCGTCTCCTCCATCCGGCCCCTGCCCGTTCGCCAATCGCACCCATTTCCACCGATCATCCCATTTTGGCACCCCGCCATCAAACCTGGGTTCGTAGCGATCTTCATGTATGTCATTTCTCCTCTTCTAACAGCTCAGGTAATATTTCCTCTTTGAATTCATGCTTAAAATGCTGATTAATACGATCTTGCCATAATAGCATTAAGTAATCTTTGGTCATTTACATTTCTCCTACTCATGAAGTCAGATTTTGACCCTCAATTTCTCCTGTTCATAGCTGATTTGGTCTGGTATTTGGGATCTAAGTTGCTTTTTTCTATTATCGCTGATTTCTTATGTTTATAATTGGTTTAGCTTTGAAAGTTGGGTTTGAAGCAATTCTTTTGACCTTTAATTCCTTATTTCATTGATAACTCGGCCTTGTGATTTGGATCCGAATTAAAGCTTTTGATCATTGATTTCAGAGATTTGTTGCGTATGGAGGTGTGGATTTAGATCCGGGTCAAATCCTTAGATTTTATTCCCTGACGCTTACAACCTGTTGGCGTATTAATTCGAATACAAACAAAAGTTCTCGAACTAGATTTCTTTTTAAAAGTTTAACTCACTTTGAAATTTAGAGCTATATAAGATTCTTCATTTGAGTAGAAATTTCAAAGGGATTTGAAGTGGAGTGAAAATATGGAGGGGTGAGAAAATTGAGAGCTGAAAATGAATTTCCTTCCTAGAAGAGATAAGGAGTTGAGGGGGAGATCAATGCAGAGAGAATTAGAGTATAGAATTGACCTTTCTCATCTAGAGCCCAACCCCTTAGGGAGGAATGTTTTATCTCAAAAGAAAATCAAGCCCTTTGAAGATAAGCTATGTCTCCTTAGTGAGTCACGCATTAGGTGCCTACCCGAGTCTCGCAAATGGTTGTATCCTCACTAGAAGCCCAACTCGGTCTATTAGTTGCCTCCCTGGCATCATTGCATGGGTTGTGATGAAGTTGCTTGGAGCCTCCCCCCTTTTAGCTTTCTCTTTCCTTCCTTTTTGAGGCTTCTCTCAGTTTTAGGGTTTTCCTTAAATCTCAGGGTTCCTATATTGTCCATCGATTCCAGAGGTTTTCTGTCTGACCTAGGCTATGACGGAATGCTTCTTGAGCAAACCCCTTCCCTTCCTGCCTTAGAGTCTTCGCAGGTTAAGGGATTTCTTCCTCTAAAGAGTCAATCGTAGAGAGTTTAGGGGTCTGTCCTACCGTCCTAGGGTTTGGGAGTCTGTCCTACCCTTGTAGAGTTTAGGATTCTGTCCTATCCCTTCATAAAGTTTGAGATTCCGCATTTCCATCTTCCAGAGTCCGTCTTCAGCATAGGAGTCAGTCTTTCAATCTTTCAGGAGTCTGTCCTATCATCATAGGGGTTAGGATTCTGTCCATCCTCTCATCAAGTCGCATAAATTTTATCCGCTCTTGCAAGGTATAGGATGCTGTCCAACCCTTGCAGAGTCGTGATTCTGTCCAATTCCCCCGCAAAGCATAGGATGCTGTCCAACCTTTGCGGGACATCAGGAGTCTATCCTACCCTTATGGTGATAGGATTTTGTCCTCTTGTGTCAAAAATTCAAAAACACTTCAAAAGCATCTAAAAATCAAAAATCTCAAAAATCTCGAGTCATTAGGAATAGTCAAGTCCGAACTACGGATGGCTTGATCCCTAGCTGAGAGGTACGTAGGCAGCTCGGGCTTGCAGCTGGCATCCCGAGTTCAGTCACAATTTCCACAACTTTCACAAATTTCATAACTTCAAAAACTTCTATAAGCTTCGAAACCTTTCAAAACTTTCCAAAACTACAAAAATTCTTCAAAATAACCTTGCAATTCATTTTTTTCAAAAAGATCTTCCCATAGAGTTAGGAGTCTGTCCTAGGTGTGTGGGGTGTCTTAGGGTTAGGAGTCTGTCCTGATTGTGTTGCTTTGTCATGTCTGGTCGTGTGAGTGTCCCTAGAGTTAGGAGGCCTCAAGTCGTGGTCGGTTAGACACTTAGTCGAGCCGATGACTAGACTAGAATGCGCTTAGATAGCCCATGGTTTTCCTTAGGACACGCAGCCTAGTCACACATAGGGTGTAGGGTTCGCTTTCATTAGTTAGGGCATATAGGGAGTCCTAAAAATTACCATTCACTTGAACTTAAGTAATGGCGCAAGAAGCTTTAAAAACTAGTCAGGTCTAGTTGATCGAGTCTAGGATAGCGGCCCTAGAAGGTTAGGCATTGTAGTTTAGCATAGGTCGCCGAACTACGTTGGCTCTGATTCTTCCCGAGGCCGGGATACGTAGTGCAGCTAAGATGGATGGCCATCTTGGTCCGAGTCAATTATCGCATTAGAGTCTAGGGTTTGTCATATTGTATGTTTTTGCTGTGTTTTCTTACTTTTATGTACAGATCCTATACCTTTAGCTGTAGCATGCATGTGCTTGTCCATCAGAACTTAGACACCAATTAGGCATGGCACTCGTAACCTAGCTATTCTTAGGTGACATATCTTTCATTTCTCTTTGTGCTTCTTATCCATCTCCGAGACATGCATGGTTAGCTAGACGTTATTTCGGGGATATTTGTTCCCATTTCGCATGATTTTCGCCCAAAACTCTTCAAAGTTAATAATAAATGGCATAAGAGACCAGGTGCTTGCACTTGGGCGAATTGGGGGCGCTTAACCCCTTCCCCATTCGTCATCAGGCACGGACCCTTTGTATCTCTGGTTATCTGTTGCGACAGAGCACAGCATGGGATCCAGGGCCCGCTTCCTTGGATGGCGACTCTTTCATTGTTCAAGGTGCGTCTCGAATCCGGGCTAGTCCCCGAATCGAGAGGTATCTCACTTTACATCGCCGCTCATGCTGTGAGGGGCACTCTTTCGAGAGTTCCTTGGCGGAGCTCTCCTTCACGTGGATGATCCTGAGACCCGCGTGGGGGCCCGTCCCCCCGCCTCTCTCGGATCGGGGTCCACAGATTGGCGACTCTGCTGGGGAATTTTTAAAACATTGCCTAACTCTGTAAAAATGCCATTTTAATTAATTTTGAAGAAATTTGGGTCAAAACCAAGTTAAATGGGAACTTTATCGTTAGAAATCCAGGGGCACCAGATAGGTGCGTAATTAAAACAAGGGATTCACACACTACACATCATGCATTATCATATTTTTTATTCCTTTCATTGTTTTTTATTTGTTTTTCATTATTGGCTCCACGGGATAGATTCAATGCGTGCCCGACTGGGATGTCATTACACCCTGATGGTGCTGTTGAATCTATTTCCAAGCTATGCGCCAGCGCTGCAGCCGTAAACACTCGGTGCACTTGTGTTTACAGCAGCCGATGAGCGATGAAGCATACTATGTATACCACTCGGTGCACTTGAGTTATACATATTAAGTATGGTTCATAAGCATAGTACCCGATAGATTGAGTCCGGAGCCCTACTTTGTTTTATATATTATGTATATACTTACTGACTTAGTGAAATCCAACTAGGAAGTACACATGTTTATATAAGTATATTGCATTCATATAAGGGTCGAACATGTGTTGCTTACACATGTAAAGCTTAGAGTTAGGAGCTTTGTCCCATTTGCAGACTAGGGTAGCTCATTTTACATGGCTACAGCACGGTCCTAGTACACTCATCAGTCTGTCTTGAGTCGAGACTTCCTTGACTCCGCTAGATTAGGTTTAGGGCTGGTGCCCCTGGTTAGGATATATGTATATGTGTATATACCTATATATACTGATTATGTATATTAAGGTTTTCCTCTTAGTTAGAGTTCCTTATTTATTTCAATCGGTGATACCCATTCCTTACTTAGATCTAGATCTAGTCAGTAGCTCATGATCGCCATTACCTTGGCCATGATTTGTCCTTTGATCTGTTGATTATAGGAGTTGCTCTGTTGTCATACATTCCCATCTGCAGTCAGTCACTCATTAGATTATCTTTCTCTTGTTATCACATTTCGTTTACCGATTGTGAGCTTATCTTATTACTGTCAGTTGAGTAGTAACATTCTTACTGAGAGTCTTGTACTACTATTCTTCCCATTTACATACCCTTTAGTCGGGCTGTGGGAATCCTTTGTGAATCCTTTGTATAGCCGTTATGCTGTCGGATTTTATCCAGAACCTTTTGAGCATGACCGTTATTTCTTAGAGTTAGGAAAATCCTGAGTTCACCTTACTTTCTTGTCTAGCGCCGTTATGCTGCCGAATTTTGTCCGGAACATTTCGAGCATGACCGCTATTTCTTAGAGCTAGGAAAATCATGAGTTTACCTTACGTTGACTTTCTTGTCTAGCGTCGTTATGCTGCAGGATTTTATTCAAAACATTTCGAGCATGACTGTCATTTCTTAGAGTTAGTTAAACCATGAGTTTACCTTATCTGGACTCTCTTGTCTAGCCGTTATGCTGTTGAATTTTTCGTAAAATATTTTTTAAGCATGACTGCTATTCTTCAGAGTCAGTTTTCCTAGTCTCGATTCCCATGTATAGCCCCAATTTAGCTTAGAACCCATTTTTAGTGAGAACTTCTGGTTTGATCAGTTGTATTTGCATCCCCCTTGGGTTTCACTGGGTTAGTGGCCAGTACAGGTCGTTCTCGTGGTCACAAAATTTTTTTTTACTACCCTTTGGTTATGTATCCATTCTTTGGTTGTATCGTAAATTCAGCTTATGTATATATTACTCAGTAGGATTAGATCCTTACTTGTCTACTCGTGGTGTCTTAGATCTGGTTGATGGCTTGTCTGCTGTCTTTATAACCATGGTCTATCATTTTTCATCATATTGATCGAATAGTTGTTGGTATCCATCATCAGATTTAGATCTGGTCTATGACCTACTTCTGTCATTCTGTGGCCATGGTCTACCTTTCTGATTTGCTGATCATCCTTGATCAGTGATGAAAAATCCTGTGTCATCAATTGTATCATTCCCATGCGATGAATCTTTAAATTTATCCTTGTCATTTATTTATACCAGGTTATCTTCATTTTCTAATAATCTTATCCTATCTCTATGTTAGGTTTAACCATGTCAAATAATGTATTGAAGGATTGGATTAGTGAGGCTACCATAGCTCTCCCGCATGAGTGTGAAAGGAGCATGGTTGATCGATTTATAAGCACATTCAATCATTTGAGCGTATCCGACGTGAATTGTTATTTTAAGATCCGGCACCGGAAAAAGATCCGACACCGGAAAAAGATCCGACACCGATGAGTTGGGAGGTAGCTTTCGACTTAGGCATGTCGGGTCCCACGGATGGTGCCAATCTGATGACGCCCAAAATCTGACTACACGAACTAGCTTCACAGAAATTATAATCCTGCGGTCACAGAAAAAGCGTCAGCGGGCCCGGAGTTGTGGCTCCGGACGGCCACTTCGACACTCAAGTCAGAAACGGGCAATCACAGACAATGGACAGGGAATGGGAGAGAGCTTAATCAGGTTACCAGACCCGAGAAGAAGAGAGGTTGAGTCTCTTTTTTTATCCCTTTGCTTGAGTGCGAAGTCCCCTTTTTATAGGGGTGGAGATCCACAATCTTGGAGATATCAATCGTGCCTTTGATTTCGCCTACGTGGGGCGTGATGGTGGAAAAATCAGATCGTGGAGACATATGGAAACATTAATCATATCATTGATTCAATCCACGTGGGGCTTGATAGCTGGCGAATAAACACTTGGAGATACGGTTTCCGATGGTTACGGGCGAATATCAAGGATGGAGATTTAGGCGGGATGTTTCAAATTTGAAAGTCGCGCCTTACGCGTATCGGTCGTCCGGATTTCCCATTTAGGGGGCGAGATCTCCGCGATTGCGTTTAGCTCCCTGTGTAGCTCGGTACCGTCCAAGGGAGAAGTATCAAGGAGGTCTAATCAAAGTTCATTACCGAGCATTGTTGTAGGGATTGTGTCGACCAAGTTGAGTAATGGAGAAGGGGTTTGAGGTTCGGTGCCGGATGTACCGATTTTACCCCTAACAGTAAGTTCAGTCCTTTTTTCGGTATGGCGGACATGTCAATAGGTTAAAAATGGACCCTTATTTGTAAGTTCAGAATCTTTGCAAATTTAAAATGTATATTTTTCAACAAATTAAACATAAAACTAACAATTATTAAGGAGAATACTGTGAAAAGGCACCCAAAAACCACCATACAAGTCGGGCCACCACTATTATTCGGTGTCTCAGTAAAAATTTTATGGGGATGATGTACTTCAAAACTACTTCTAAAAAGCTTGGATGCAACCATAAGGCCAGCCAAATAGCAATGAGATCATCTTGATCGGATGATTCTAAGCCCTTGATCTATCAAGCATTGATCATCTCACATTCACATTTCCATCACGCATCACAAGTTGCTCGGAATGGGACCAAGATGATCTGTAGATAGAGATCTGCTGTGGGTTTTTTGTCCATGGCCCACCCAATGTGGGGCCCATTCGCCAACCAAATTCTGCTTCCCACCATGTGCTTCGCACATTAAATACCCCCGTCCCAACAAACCACTTCTAACGGTCAACTAAGTTAATTCAAATACAAAAACCCAAAAACTAGTAATGGACCCCACATAGCCAACGGTCACTTGTTCACCTTTAATACCTTCTCTTTATTTCCCCCAGGCAAGCTGAAACCAAATCAAAATTAAATAAATTAAATGACAATAACCTCCCATTACAAAAAAAAATTAAACAACAGGAAAGGTTGATCAGTACCCTCGGATACTAACTAATACAGGATACTAACTAATACAGAATCCGGTCGGAGAGTGACGGGAGTCGCCGGAAAAAGTTGACGGGAACCGACGGCATGTCGTCGCGAAACCTGGGGTGGCGCAAATAATAGAACCCGAAACCAAGCACAAAAGCCTTGAGAGGAATTGCATAGAAAACCAAAGAGGCAAAGAGGCAAAACACAACAAAGATCCCAGTCGCACGTGGGTCCCTCCAGTTTAGCAAGGCCTCCACACGCTCACCTTGTGCTGCGACATCACCAAGCAGGGTCTGGGCCCTCCCTGCGAGGGCCCGCAATCGGTCATACCTTGTACGTAACTTCTCAGCCGCACATGAGGCTGGGAATGTGTCAAACTCTTCATCCAATTCATCAGGCCCCACCGCATCCACATAAGAAAGCCTAGGATCAATGTTGGCTATGATCCTACGGCGATAATGGTGACGCCACACGAGTATAAAGAACAAGTACATGAATGCTGTGGGGAGTATAAGGTGGGGGCATAGCACAACCATGATAAATAGCATATGAACGAGCACAGTGGTGGAGGGGTGCACCCAAGTGCGTACTCCCTCGAGCCACCGTGCTAGAGCCACGGCTCGCGAAAGGCACCCCACAACTCGAAACCAATTGGCCTTGCTCCTCCTCATGCTCCAAACATGTGTGTCCGAGTCTAGCATGTATTGGACCACCTCGTGACCCAAGGGCGGCTCCGACCTTGCTAGCCTAGCTGTAACAATTCGCATTGCGATGTGTCTCAATATGTCCTGTTGTGCGGGCCCCAATGGCCGCACATAGTGCATTCGCGGTAGCATAGGGCTCGTGTAGGCTTGGATAAGGTTTAGCCAAGACGAGCATGAGAAGCGCACCGCAATCTCGATCTCACCAATCTTCCTCGCACCACAAGGGTGCAACACCATAAGCGAATACAAATTCACGTACACCCGGTTCGTATCGAGCGTAGACAACCGTATTCGTACCTTCCCCATACGTACATCTTTACCGGGCTTCGCCCCCTCGTCACGCTTATACCTCCCATTATCAAATACACCAATAGTGAGAACCGTACACGGATCGTATACGTCCCACGTGTACTGCTCATTCCACCGTGGATTAAACCGATCGATCAATGTACGGGTCCGAAACCACTTGGGCCCGTATTTCGCAACCACGTAGGCATCCGTGGTCCCACGTGTGCCATCCTTCGTCTTCATTGGTAGCAAATTGGTGGCCCCGCGTATGCCCACCTCAAGTGAGCCAATAGGCGGTTTCGAAAGCTGCTTCGAGGCGGCTCGTACATCACTTGCCACGTGAGCCGCCTCGTCCAATACATGATACCCACCTTCTAAACAAGCCCGCACGTGTATACGCCCCGCATAAGGGCGACTCTCATCACCAACCAAATTAAACCACCTGGACCTCGGCTCAGTCTGATTATCCGTCCTCTTATCAATACTCGACACTTGTAACTTCGCTTGTCCTATTGATTGCCCACTTGACACGTCCTCCACGCCGATTACCAAAAACGGCTCAAACGGCTCGGCTGCAACAAAAACCAAATCTTCATTCCAAGCCGGGTTAGCCGAGCCAGATAACCCCCCGATACCGCACTTAGCCGTCTTAAAAACTTGCGCGCCGAGCTGAGCCTTCACATATAACTCCGCCCCCCGAGCCTTAGGCTCGGCTCCCGAACCTAGCTGGAGATCTTGGGTTTGGATGACCGTTAATCTCAAATACCACAGCTTCGGAGAAAGGTAAGCTTTCGCACGTGTCTCCACCACAAACCCACCGGAATCTGATTGCCACGCTTCTTGAAAAGCTTCATCCGCCTGAGTTCCGACCCAAACCGCCAACATGACGTCATTTCCCGGCGAGTTTTCCGGCAAGGGTTCTAATGTATACCACTGAGGAGCAAGAGGACTATCTGGAGGAACTCGCTTAGGAGCTTCTTGCAAATCAAAAGACACCGTACCCGTACAAGTCTCAACATTCGTATACGTATCCGTATCCGTATTCGTATCTTTAACTTTCTTCTCTGTCCAAACGGATACCTCCAAAGCAGTAGAATTTAGATCCTCTTTGAGCAACGCGAACACTTCATCCCAGTCCGTATACTGTACGCTCCTCGTACGTATGCTGTGCGTACCGATTACGAGCTTTGCGTACACAGACGAATCCGTATCCGTAGCCGTATCCGTACGTTGCGCCTTCACTACACGAACGTAGAGATACATCATGCTGTCTACGAGCTCGTATCCACCTGATGTACGGTCTCGAGATCGTATCTCCATATCATTTATACCGGAATCTGGTCGAGATTTTATTGTTATCTGTTTCTCTTTCTCTTGCTTTTGTTCTCCGGCGGCGGCGATCGGAGGTTTCTCCACCACCTCCTGAGGCGGATCCGCCACTGCCGGATCTTTTTCCGGTGTCGGATCTTCCGGTTTCGGATTTTCCGGTGACTTTTCCGTTTTTTCTTCTTCTTTTTTCTCCTCTGTTTTTTCTTCTTTCTTTTCCTCTTCTTTTGAAGCTCCTGCGTCATCCGCCGGAGTTTCAGATTTCAGATCCGGCGCAACGGCCGGAAGATCTTCATCGATGAAGCAGATCTTTAAACCTATCTCACCTTTGATCTGAGAAAAAACGCTCCTTTTTTCCAAAGGATAGTAAACTAGGGTTTCAGATCCGATCTTTGTAAAGGTAGTGCCGGAGATCTTAACTTTTCCAAGGAAAGTACTCCGTTTACCAGTCTTCTTATCATTGTAGACATTCACCTCTAGGGTTTCAGATACCATGGAATCAGGATCATGAACTAAGAACTCGAGTTTCTCGTCCCATTGCGGATTCAGATCTCGAAATTTCGTCTTCGTCCTTCGCCTTTGTCCATCAAAATCAACAAGAACGTAAGCGCTTGCGGTTCCTTGTCCGTCCTTAGGCATTAGATTCCTCGCATTGCAGATTTCAACCACAAGCTTTCGGCTGAAACTTTCTGACATTTTTTCCGGTAAAATTTCGCCGGAAAACAACACTTTCCGACCAAAAGCTATGAAAGATTTGAAGATTTAAAACCCGATTAGTTTTTCTCTGTTTTTCTATACAAGATATGATTTTATTTTATTTTTTGAAGGGAAAGGGAGACGAGAGTAGGGTTTAAGAGGAGAGGGAGCTGAGTTGCACGTGGGAGACACGTAGGATTAGATTCCACGTGGCAACGTCTTGGGTTGCTAAAACAATAGCTATCTGTGTGGATTGGCTGAGGAGCGTGTTGTTTTTAAATTTATCCGTGGGCCCGCTCGAGAGGTTGGTGAAGGATTAGAGGAAAGAGCCTTTTTAATGTCAGTGCCCCTGGTTGTTATAAAATTAACCAAACTGCCATTCAACGTTCAGTTACTGTTTTTAGCCACGATAACGTACCCGGAAATCCGGGCGCCTGTAAGAGAGAGGTGATTCTAATTATCCCATAGTCACGTCACGAGATTTTGTATGGTATTGGACCTATTGGTGTAAGCCTTATATAGGATGAGCCAAACCCGTCCATAGGATGATCCAAACCGTTCATGTGATGGGCCACAATGTAAATAGGATGTGCTCCAAAAATCATTTTCATGGGATGATCATAGCCCTCTAATTTATAGAGGTTTCCATAATACGCAGTTCCTTTATAGATCGGAGGGTTGGGATCATCATGAAACAGTTTAGGTCATAAAAAAAAAGTGGTCTCCTGCTTTTGCCAAGTTTTTATATGTTGAAAACAAAAGGCCGACAATAGGTCTTCAGTAGGGACGGTCAAGTCTACTATGACTATAGAATAACACTTAACATACAGCACAACTGAACCCACTATTGGAGTGACCATATTTACAATTATTTGTCAAAAAGTATAGCTGTCCCACCTTGTTCAAAGATCCAAACCCTTCTATTGTGTTTCCTCGATTAGCCCCCAAAAGTCATCCTAACCCTCTGATTTTTAGGATGGAACTTATAAAATCCCTTTCTCTTTTGTGCGCACTTATTATTTCTTTGGAAAAATGTTAACGGCATCATAAAGAATTCTATAGGGTGTTGATTTATCAATGATTCTATAATTAGTGACTAGTGAATAGGGGTGCAACTTGGACTGGGCTCAACCCGATTGTGGCTCAGGTGGGGTCGGCATTTCCTCAGGTTGGGTTAGGATTGAGGAAAGCCAACCCGATTTAATTTCGGATTTGAGTTAGCATTGAGGCCTTGGGCAAACCCTATTCTATACGAAGCTGACCCTATTCCCTAACCCGAACCAACCCGGTCCATTTTGGGAAATAGAATGTGACAGTTTGAGTTAGGGTTGACCCTCCTTGACCCGTTGAGTCAGGTTAGGGTTGAAGTAATGCGACCCTTGGTCGGGCTAGGGTTGGCTTCAATCCGACTCAATCCAATCCCAGTTGCATTCCTAGTGAATGGCATTTATGCAATTATGACAGTCAATTGAGGGTTTCTCTTTAGCTTTGTGTCTGTATCATGGTTTGGCTTCTTGCTTCCATGCCTTTTAAAAGTGACAAACTCCCACTTGCTACTCTGCGCAAGTGAACGTTAACTTGTTCTTGTGCTGCTTCAAAACTTTTATTATTAAAAGTGGGTAAGGTAAAATGGTAGTAAAATAGTAAGGTGTGAGATGAATTCCCATTACTATGTAAGGTACGATTTAAATGAGCAAACAATTAATATCATTAATAAGGCATATCAAAATTGTGATCCATTGGCTAAAATCGTGCCACGAGGGCTTTTACCAGTCTGGCTCATGTGCGCCGCATTAAGTTAGTGGACGTACGACTACTGGCGTCCTCATAATTTAACGTAAGAAATTACCTGCATGGTGGGTATCATTGTGTTGGGTATTTGAATATATCTATTACCTTAGTTTTTTACAGGGAAGTGATATATCCGCCCCTATTGATCACGAGGAACACCCCTGTCAGTGTTTGTGGCAATCAAGGGCATTGAATTCTTCTTACTTAAGTACAACAGCCTCTCTTTAGTCATTGATACACTGATAAGGGGTGTTCCTCGTGATCAAAAGGGGCGGATATATCATTTCCCCTTTTTATATTATGATGACACCACATTTTAGGGCAACGATAAATTCGCACTCCCTCTAAGATAATTCGCTCCTCTTTAAAAGAGGTGTGAATTATCCTACGAGGGTGCGAATTTATCATTACCCCACATTTTATTAAAGTCTTGGCAATTGAGACTTGATGGTATGGTGCTATTTTTGGAAGACGACTTTCCTCTGTCAAGGTCATGGTTTAAAATTTCGGTTTCTGTTTTGGACTCCTTAAAATTCAAAAAAAAAAAAAATTTAAAAGTTGCATTTTCGGTAAAGGCCGAAATTCAAAATTTTGCCAAATTTCGGTTTCGGTCCCCACCGAAATTTCGGATTTCGGTCAAAATTTAAAACCATTGTCATGGTCATGGTTTCAAATTTCAGTTTCGGAATGCCTTTCGGACCTCACCAAAACCGAAATTCATCTTGAAATCTGACGAAATCAAATAAAATAATATTTTATCTCATACAAAAGGAAATTTCTGGAAAAATTAAATACAATCAACAAAATCAAGATTTTTGAGTGAAATTCCTTAAATTTCAGACGAAGTTTCGGGAAAAATGAAATTTCAAAATTTGAATTTCCGAGATTTCAAAATTTCAATTTAGGTCCAAATTTCATTACGTTTCGGGTATACCCGATTTTGGTAGCTCGAAATTTGGGACTTCCGTCAAATTTAATACCATGGTCATGGCATGATTTTGATGAGTAAATATTAAGTATACTGATATTAGCACTACCGTTTTTTATAATTGCACTAACTTATCTTGTCTTTAATTATTTAAACAGCTGTTAAAGATTATTACAGTTCCAAAAAACAGTTACCGAAAAGCTCTCAGAGCACAATTAAACAGAGAAGACAAACTGAGTTTGTGGGATTATTAAAACATGTGCCAATATGAGTAACCAAAAGTAAACACCGTTCATAATTCTGCAAAGAAAAGGGCAGCCAAATGAATAATAATAATAATATAATAACTTCCATGGTGAGAAAATAATATTATGGAATTATTTTTCATTGAAAATAAAATTTTCCGAAAAAAAATTGGGGAAATAATATCAACACAAGCATGTTTTGATATATCCGCTCACCTATCTTGTCTTCTAATATGTAAAGAGATGTCAAAAGGTCAATTAAGGTTCCCAAAAAACTCCTAACAAGCCAATTGAAAAAGAAAAAAACAAGCTAGAGTGCGCCCTTAACAAAAAGTTGTTGTGTCAATATCATTTCCCAATTTTTTTTAACAATTTTTATCCATAAATTCCATGGAAAATAGGTTTACTAAGGCCACGTTTAGCAACCGTATTTTTTTTTTCCATATATCCAAACAGCTCCATGGCGTGTGTAGAGGATTCATTAATTCAATGTGTTTTTCACAAAACAAGGACATTTTTGGTAAAATTGGCAATCAGTTGCCACTAAGTCGTAAATTTCTCCCGTTAGAGAAATGCCTAAATTATTCCTAGACCCCTCCTTTTTCTTTTTGGTAAACTAGCTACAAGTTAGTGACTTAAAGGAGATGTCTTTCGGAGAAAGAATAGAGTTTTGAATTGAATTGACTACAGACTCATAACGTAATTGAGTTTTGAATTTTCTACCTGGTAGTTTACAGATTTCCTAAGATAATTAACGTTCTGTTTAGTTTCTTATGCTACTCTAATTCTCAACTCTACTCAACTAAGCCTTTGTCGTAAACTAGTTGGGCTCCGCCTTGTGCTACTCTAATTAGAAGTCAGAATTACAGTTGAGACTCCTTATTCTAGCTAGAGTTTGAATGGAAATAGAAGATGAGTATTTTTAGAATAGGGAGAAAACTAGAGAAGTCTATAAATATTTGATGTTTGGGTCTATGAAATCAATTTCCATTGAATAAGGCTGCTTGCTAAGTTTTTATTCTTTTATCCTGTCCTTGAATATTCAAGGCTGTTCTACCAAGGGCGAGAAGGTGATCTACCCTCCTCCCTGCATCAAGTGACACTGGGACAAGGTTACATGATGTATTCCGTTCTTTGATTTTGGGTGTCTTTTAGTTGTTTTTAAGTGTCTTTTAGTATGAGTTGTAGTTTAGCTACGAATCCTAATCCTAGTCCTAGTGGGATTGGAGATGGAGTTTATCCTAATCCTAGTTAAAGAGAGTTTTTCCTAATCCACGTTAAAGATAAAGTTTATCCTAATACTAGTTAAAGATAGAGATTATCCTAATCCTAATTAGAGTGTAAATATGAGAGGCATTTTATTTTCTATAAAAGGTCGATGTTTGAGGTGTATGGATTATTTTTTTAATTGAATGAATATAGTTTTTTTGTTTTTTAATCGATTCAAGAACTGTAAACACGTAAAGGTAAATGTTATCAGCACTACTGTATTTTGATGAGGACACTCCTCACTTTATTAAAAGTAAGATGATCCAAACCATCGATTAAAATCAGCCACATGCTAAATAGGTTGTGCCTCAAAAATCATTTCCATAGGTTTATCCTAACTATTTGAATGTTAGAGGGTTGATCCTAACCCTCTATAGATCGGAGGATCAGGATCAACCTATGGAAATAATTTTTGGGGCACAACCTATGTAGGGTGTGGCCCATTTAATGGGCGGTTTGGATCATCCTATGGTGCGGGGGCCATACCGTACTTTTAATATAGTGAGGGGTGCCCTCATCAAAATACAGTAGTGCTAATAACATTTGCCATACGTAAATTGGTATTGAACTAACAACCTCATTGTAGAGATACAAAGACTCCAACAATTTAAGTCCAATCCCTTGGATGGTTCAGAGTTGACCAGGCAATTTGTGCAACATAACCGCTGCTTAGTGTATTTTGCTATTTTCACAAAACAAGGACATTTTTGGCAAAATTGGCAACCAGTTGCCACTAAGCCTAGATTTCTCCCATTAGAGAAATACCTAAAATATTCCGACACCTCTCCTTTTACTTTTGGTAAACTAGCTACAAATTAGCTACCTAAAGGAGAAAGCTTTGTGAGAAAAAAAGAGCTTTGAATTGAATTGGCTACCCTCACTACATAATTGAATTTTGAATTGGAAGTGATATATCCTCCCCTTTTGATCACTTCTGACACCCAGCAGCAGTGTATCAATGACTGCAGAGGGGTTGATGTACTTCTCGTGAGATGGATTGAGTCGGGCCGATTGCCACGTACACTGCTGCTGGGTGTCCCAAGTAATCAAAAGGGGCCCATTTATCACTTACCTTTTGAATTCCCTATGTTGTAGTTACAGATTTCCTAGATGATGTTGATGTTACGGAATGCATAGTGTAGGAAATATCACTATTCCATTATTCTTCTAGACAAATCAAATGCTTGTTCCCTCCTTTTTGACTTCTCGTTCTACTACTCTCCGAGCACCCGCGTGCAACCAAACATAGCCTAAACTCCTAAAGAATGCTTAAGCATCCAAACAGAGCCTAATCTCTAACGACATGAATTATTAAATGTGACATCCAAAATTGAAGTATGCCCTTTTCAATGAGGGCAAAGTTTAAGTGACTGATGTAGGACAATTTTTCTTTTTTTGTTTTTTTGCTTTTCACATTTTTTATTTAGTTTCTTAGTATTACTATAATTAGAAGTCAGAAATAACAGTTCTTTTTTTTTTTTTTCATTTGAAGTCAGAATTATTGTTCAAGTTGAGACTCCTAGTTCTAGCTTGAGTTTGAATTGAATTAGAATACGAGTTTCATTAGAATAGGGAGACGAGTTCTATAAATATTGAACGTTTGCGTATATGAAATCAGTTTCCATTGAATAAGACTGCTTGCCATGTTTTTTTTATCTTGTCCTTGTAGATTCAACGTTGTTCTACCAAGGGCGGGATACTGATCTGCCCTCCAACATCCACCACGTCAAGTGATATCGGAGCAAGGTTACATGATGAAGGCTGTTCTTTGATTTCGGATCTCCTTTAGTTTCTTTTCTTTTTTGGGTCTCTTAGCATGAGTTCTAATTTAGCTAGGAATCCAAGCCCTAGTCGGGTTAAGATGGAGTTTATCCTAATCCTAGTTAAAGATGGAGTTTATCCTAATCCTAGTAAAAGATAGAGCTAATCCTAATCCTAGTTAGAGGTAGAGTTCAAGTCCTAGAGGCATTTGATTTTTTTATAAAAGGTGGATGTTTGGGGTGAATGGATTGTTTTTCATTGAATGAATACAGTTTTGTTTAACTTGTGGATTCAAGAACTGTCATCAGGTAATGAATACGTAAACTGGGATTGAATTTACAACCTCATGGTTGAGATACAATGACTCCATTAATTGAAGCCCAGTCCCTTGGATGGTTCAGAGTTGACCATCCCATTTGTGCAACATAGCCGCTTCTTAGTATATTTTGCTATTTTCACAAAACAAGGACATTTTTGGCAAAATTGGCAATCAGTTGACATGGAGCCTAAATTTCTCCCATTAGAGAAATACCTAAAGTATTCCTATACCTCTCCTCCTTTTTGGTAAACTAGCGACAAATTAGTTACTTAGAGGAGATGGATTTCTGAAAAAGAAAAGAGTTTTGAATTGAATTGGCTAGACTCATTACGTAATTGAATTTTGAATTCCCTATGTTGTAGTTACAGATTTCCTAAGATAATGTTGATGTTACCGAATGCATAGTGTAGGAAATGCACAGATTATTTTATATGTGAGATCAAAAATTGAAGAATGTTACTCAATGAGCGCAAAGTTTAGGTTACTGATGTAGGACATTTTTTCTTATTTTGTTTTTGTTTTTGTTTTTTTTCTTTTACTGTTTAGTTTCTTGTGCTACTTTAATTATAAGTCGAATTATTGTTAAGTTGAGATCCTAGTACGAGCTAGAGTTTGAATAGAATTAGAAGATACGTTTTATTAGAATAGAGAGGTCTATAAATATTGGACGTTTGGACATATGAAATCAGTTTCCATTGAATAAGACTGCTTGGAAAGTTTTTTTTTCCTTTATCTTTTCCTTGTAGATTCAAGGCTGTTCTACCAAGGGTGAGACGGTGATCTTCCCTCCTCCAACTTCTGCCGCGTCAGGTGATATTGGAGCGAGGTTACATGATGGAGGCTGTTCTTTGATTTTGTGTCTCCTTTAGTTGTTTTTTCTGGGTCTCTTAGCATGAGTTGTAGTTTAGCTAGGAATCCTAATCCTAGTCGGATTGGAGCTAGAATCCTAATCCTAGTTAAAGATAGAGTTTATCCTAATCTTAGTTAGTGATAGAGTTTAAGTACGAAAGGTATTTAATTCTCTATTAAAGGTGGATGTTTATGAGGCGTATCAATTGTTTTTCAATCAATGAATATCGTTTCAGTTCAGTTTTTTTAAGTTGTGCATTCAAGAATTGTAATCATGGAAGACGTAGATCTCCCTTCTCATCCTTCACGTGCTTCCGCTTCACCAAAGTGGTAATAGAGCGAAGTTCAGTTTCCTTAAACGTGGGTTACTTTGACTTAGCCACCACCAACACCACAGCGGAGAACGTTTGTTCTCAGTCAACAGCAACCTTCCCCTAAATCCATGCAACATTCAAGCCCACCACAAGGCAGTCGTAGCAGCCCCTCCATCCTCGCTGTTTCCATCGCATTCTCAGGTCACTTAAATCGCTTACTAGCAGCCTCTTTTTTGTTGCACTTTTAGCCTCCACCGAAATCCCACACAAACTTTCTTCCTCTATGTTTCAGCCTATGATTCGTGGACACGGACACGAGTGTCAACACGGACACGGAGTGTCAGACACGGCAAAACCCCAGAATTTAGAAACGGGGACACGGCTAAAATAGAAAGTATACATGATGCAACAACAAATATTAATTAAAGAAGAGCTAAAAAGAGTTTATAATAAAAGAGGCAAGCACAATATACAATAATAAAACAGAATGTCACACTTGACATTGCACAAAAATGTGTCCACACCCCCACATTAAGTCTAACACTTATGGCAGTACATTTATAAGTGTCCAAATGAGTGTCGACACAAGTGGACCCGCATGTCGTGTCGGACATGGCAGGACACGTGTGCCAGCAATAAATTCAAAGTCAGCTAAAACATAGGTTTCAGCCCATTGCCAATCTTAGTCGCAATAACCCACCAGAGACCACCCATATTCCCTAATTAACAGCCGCCCAGGAACCCATGTGCCACAAAGCACCCTGCTAGTTACCCACAAACTAATTCTACCAGAAACCAGCACTTAAATCCTGCTGAATTTTCAGCCTCAACCCGTGATGCAGGAGCATCCCTTTTGCATTCTCTATATTAGCCTTTACAGCGCATTAGTCTAGGCTTAGTTTAGTCATTTTAGTGATTTTACAGGTAGTTTTTGGCACTTTAGTGATTATACTAGTAGAAGTGGTTTGGGCATTACATTTTCATTTGGGGTATTTTAGACTCTTTATATTTGTATTAGGGGTTGCCTCTACGAAGCCTCTTTCCCTTTCATTTTTAACTTGATTTTGATATTTGAAATTGACATTGTAGAGTTCCTCCTTGGGAGAAATTAGAAAGAGATTTTCTCTCCTCTTCTCTCTTTTATTTTGAAATTGAAAATTGAGATCAAACTCTTCTTATCTTTGATCCTCTTTCATCCCTTTTCATCTCGTTTAATGCAAGATTTATTCCTAATTTGACTGTTCTTGAATAAAAAATCTCCACTAAAGATCAAGTCTTTTTGAAGATCGTCGAAGAACGCTTCCGTAGGCACTTGCACACCCCTAACAGCCACTATACTTTTCTCAGTCGCATACCCTCTCTAATAGCCACTAAATCTCAGTTGACCACCTTCTTTTAACCAGGAACCTAACAACCTTGCTACTTCCTGCATAAAACCAACCTTCAAAACCCAAACTGCACAGTCCTTAAACTTAGCCTATAAGACCTGCCCATAAAACCGCCACCCCAACCTGGCAACCTCTACCTTCTTTCAACTGACCGCCCTAGATTCCATCCCAAAGTCAGCTGAGACCTCTAAAAAAACCGCCCAGCAAACTTCATCTTCCCTTCACCTCTAATTCACCCATAATCTAGACTTTGATCACTCTTTTCTTCTCATTAACACCTTAATGGCAGCTAATAGCGGACCCGGCGAAAGCAATTCTTGGGAAGGTGCACCGAGGAACGACTTCATGACAATGGCAGCATTCAAGGCGCTTCAACGGGGCAATCAATGTTTGATGCAGGAGTTGCAAGTAGCAATGACTCGATTAACAAATGCTTTTGAGTGTGGGCGTATCCATGAGGACGAACACAATATGATCGGCCAAGGGGCTCTCGATCGACAGGTTCGTGATCCACCACGTCTAAATTGTAGACCACCAATCAATGAAGGTGAGACTAGCGACAAGGAGGTCAATGAGATGATCCTACATCATGAAAGGCAAGGAGGTCAGACTATGTTGCATGGATTCTTTGCCCCCCTATGCCAAAATAGCGACAAGTGGACTCTTAACTACGTAATGATTTGACAGAGACCGAATCGAAGCAAGTGGCACAGTTTGCGAGTGGCTTGCACATGGCCTGGATCCAAGTAGATTCTCAATGCTACCTATGTGGATTCTTAACGACCCCATCAAACTAGCCACTAGAGTAGAGACATAGATGGATCGGCTACCCATAAAGAACTCAACAAGCAGGACAACACATGTCACATCAGTACGAGAACCAACACAGGCGTCAGGGAGAGATCCATTGACAAGGCAATCCTAACCACCTCCAACTACAACCCAAGATCCAGGCAGTGGGCAAGCCAAAGCGACCACCATGAGGGATGGGAACAAGAACCCATATGCTCTGTCCCAACCAATGAAGCGCTACCGTTGTAGCCAGCCTAGCCATAGATCCAATCAGTTCCCTCAACGTTGGATGCCTAATTTGGCTACTAGTTCAGAAGAGGTAGACAACGAAAATCCTAAACTACAGGGAGTAGAAGATGTCTTCAAGGAGGACGGTGAAGAAGAGGAAGAATGGACCTATGAAGATCAGGGAAGACAACTGCAATCAATCATGCTTTAGTGAATATCATCTGATGTTTGTCTGAAGATAAGCCCAACCAGGGGGATTTTTCTCTTGCTCAAGCTGAGTTTGCTTTCAAGAATACGACAAATTTCTTTCGAGATCGTTTATAGGCGTGTACCACAGCATACATTGGATCTTATACCATTACCAAAGCTTCGAGAATAGAGTTTTTCCACTGACAAAGTGGTTGAGAGGATCATGACATTACATGTCGACCTTAAAACAAATTGCAAGAAGCTAATGACGGATACAAGAAAGACGTTGATCAGCACCGGCATTTGAAAGCATCAATTGACAAGCTTAAATTCAGTTAGTTATCAAGGGGTTTACACAAAGAAAATGCATCTACTACCAAGAAACTTACTCATCAGTTGCCAAGTTTGCCTCAATATAGATTATATTAGCTAAACTTAGACAGGTTAACAATATTCTCATAATGTGGACAATACACTTATAGCGAAAAATGACCTAGAAAGAACTATGTCCGAACTTAGCCTAAAATTTGAGACGAAAAATCTGGGAGAAAAATCTTATGTTCTCGAGATTCAAATCACTATGGACAGGGAGAACAAAATGTTGGGTTTAACAAAGGAATGTATTTAAATTTAGTACTTAAACATTTTGAAATTCAGAATTGTAATCTTGCACATATTCCCCTAATGGGTAGAGGATGTTCCCCTAATGGGTAGAGTTGTAGACAGGAAATTGTCGATGAGTCAATGTCTAGGAGAAGGACATAAAAGACTTAATGTTTTGTATACTTAAGAGATTGGCAGCTTGATGTATGCAATTTTATGTATTAGGCCGTATTTGGCCTATCCAATAGGCCCAGTAAGCAGATATCATAGTAATCATGGTCCTGCTCATTAGGAAGCGGTGAAAAAAAATAATGAAATACATTAAAGGAACTAAGCACCTCAAATTGTGTTTTCAAGTGGATAAGCATGAGCTTTTTGATTAATTTGACGCGGATTTCACCAGTATCAAAGATATCAGTAAATCCACTTTTGGACATGTGTTCATATTTAGAGATACGGCTATTTTTTGATCTAGTAAGAAATAGGGTTGTCTAGCAAGATACGCATTGGAAACTAAGTGTTTGGCCTGTAGTATGAAATTGACAAATACTCATGCAATGATTTTTGATCGATTTGGACCTTAGTTTGGTTGATGGACGAATAGAAATGTACTGTGAGTATTAGGCGGCAATGGCTGATATAAAGTGGAATGAATAGCTTCAAGGGAAAACATATACGCATCGAATATCACTATATTAGAGATAGAGTGAAAAAATAAGAATTTATGTAAATTATATATTTAACTATGATATGATTGCCGATCCTTTGGCAAAAGGAATTCGAGCAAAAATTTTAATCAAGCACATGGGCTTAATGGACTTAAAAGAGTCTAAGTTAAGGAAAATTGTTTGGGAGAAATATCCTAAACGGAATAATTACTAATCCTTAGTTAAAAGGAAGTTTGTGAGAAATTCATTAAGCATATGGGCTTGATGTGACTTAAAAGTGTTAAGTCAAGGAAAATTATTTAGGAGAAATATGCTAGACGGAATAGTTGTCAACCATTGATTAAAAGGAGTTCGTGCAAAAAATTCATTAAGCATATGGGCTTCATCAGACTTAGAAGTGCCCAAGTCAAGGAAAAATCGTATGGGAGAAATATTCCATGCTGAATAATTATCGATCCTTGATTAGTCTCTTCAGATACATCCGATAAAATTGAAACGATACAGAGAAGATTAGCATGGCCCCTGCGCAAGGATGACACGCACAAATCAAGAAATTATCGATCCTTGATTAAAAGGAGTTCGTGCAAAAATTTCATTTTATGGACTTAGTGAGACTTAGAAATGCCCAAGTCAAGGAAATTTATTTGGGAAAAATATCCTAGGCGAAATAATTGTCGATCTTAGGTAACAAGGAATTCGTGCGAAGATGTCATTAAACATATGGGCTTGATAGGACTTGAAAATATTTCAATGAAAATATTTCTGGGTTTCCAGGGAAAGGGGGAATCTGGGAAATGGAGTGTCCTCTTTTATTTATAGGGGGCAGGTTTTGTGGGGCCACTCACATGACAGCCGTTCATCTGAAAGTTGGAGGAATCGGACAATCCTGACCATTAGATGGAAGGGCTTATATGTAGACTGTCTGGTAAGTCCCTAATTTGGAAAATATTTCTCAATTAATCAAGAAAAATAGCTTAATAACTAAGAAATTATCTTTTTAAAAGGTAATTTCTAAAGGATTTCTAAAATCCACTTTGTTTAATTCGCTATTTTACTAAAGTTGTATTTGTTAATATATCTATCCTTTCATATTTTGGATTTGCTATGTGTTGCTTTCCAAATCTGGCCTAGTGTTCCAGTGGGCCCTTCTTCAAGGCGTTCTGACGCTCTGAAGGGGTGCAAGATGATCTTGAAGGGGACCTACACTCACAAACAAAGGGTTAAGGCCACCCGGAGTTTGGGAACTCTAGGGGAACTCTTTGACACTTAAGTCAACTCTAAAGGTAACAAATGGAGCCAAGCTTCAAACAACGGCTTATTTGTACTTTGGCCTCTCCTCCTCCCTTTACTAAGTGTGCGTTTTCCTTTTTACAGGCGAAGTTCCTTTGAAGTATGGGTAGGGGTGCAACTCGGGTCGGGTTGAGGCCAACCCAACTCCACCCGAGGAACCCATCTTTCCAAGCCAACCTGAGTTCCAACCCGGCGGGGTTCAACCCGACCCGACCAGATTTCCATATTGAATCGTATTTAGACCATCTAAATATGTCGGTCCCACTTGTACTTTTGCTGTGAGTATTTTTCCTAAGAAACTATGAGCGGATGTTAGACAACTCATCTAATTAAGACACTAGTGGATCCAATATAGAAAGTCAGAAATGAAGGGTCAATGAAATAGTGATGCACTAGTTTCTAGTTGAAACAATAATGGATCCAAAGTAAAAGTCTAAAAGTCTAAAACAGTAAATAGCTAAATTTTAAAAAAAAAAGATAGTAGAAAATGGTCGGGTTACAATTCGCGTCGGGTTGCCCGATACCCCAACCCGACCCAACACAATTTTCACTCGGGTTATAAATTCCCAACCCGCAACCCAACCCAACCTGAAAAAATTCAACCCAACACGCCCAAAAATCGGGTTGAACCCATTGAGTTCGGGTTGAACCCGACCCAAGTTGCACCTTAAGTATGGGGAAGCCTGTAGACACCTCATTTTGACCGTGCCCTATAAAATCTTCCAATTTTGAGCAAAATCCTACCAAATCAGTCAATTAGGGTCCTAAATTCCACCCTAGGCTAGGTTAGGGTCCTACCAAGGTCCCTGCAAAATTTCGTCGAAATCCAAGCGCGTTTACCTAGTGATCGACCCGAGATAATGTCGTGATGCAAATTCAGAAATGGGGGTGAATTATCCTGGAGAAGGCCAAACCGAATTTGGAATAAGACACGATGGTTTGTGCATTTATCATTGTTTCGCGCGCTCATCAATTAATCGCGCGCTCATCAAATAGTAGTGCCGATATCTGCACTATTTTTACTATAAATATCTGTTTAAGCTCATTTTCTTAAAAAAAAAATTTCAGAGAAAGAGAATGAGAAAGCTTGAGAGAGATTCTCTCAAACCCGATCCAAGCTTCATCTTCTCCGCGTACACACCGGAGCTCCGGCCGGTCAATTCGCATCACCGGCCAACCTTCCTTCATCTCTAATACCTTCACAAACCCTCACCTTGTATCTTTTATTCATTTTTCTCATCCTGAAACCCTAGTTTTTTCCCTTTCTTCTCCGGTAGATCTAGCTGAATTCTGGCTATTTTGCCGGTGGCAAGCTTCTCTTCTTTCGTTTGCTCTCATTTTCTTTAAGTTCCCTAACCCCTAGATCTGTTATGGCTGAGCCGAGAAACCTTAACCTCACCTTTTCATCTTCTCAGGCAAGACTCCGGTCGGATTCCACTCATCTTGTCGTCTGCAAATAACTTCCAGGCTTCATCTATCATCCTGTTGTCTTATTAGGTTTATTTCTTTATTTTTTAGGCTAGAAACCCTAACTTTGCCTTAGAAATCATTGATCTGTAATTTTCCTTCTGAGAAATGTTAGATCAAAGCCTCCAAAGCCTAGATCTACCCGTTTTTTAGATAAAGCCTCAAATTGGAAACTTGAAGTTCCCGATCCGATATTTCTAGACATTTTTTGTGTTTTTGTTATTTTAAGATTCTTGCTGGAGTTCTTAGATTTGTGGAATAAGAAAAATTCTTAAGGATAGCAAGTAGTAGCAAGAGGAAAAGAGTAGATGGAGGGGAAGAAGGGTTTCAGCCATTAATTTCAGTAGTTCTCTGGTTCGTCTGGTGCTTTGAAGATCTGAAGCCTAGAAAAGAAGGACGCAGCCTTGCTGACATCAACTGTTGTCCTTTGGTTATTTTCTACTCATTGATTTTCGTGAATCAACTTATCCAAGTATTGTTCTTATTTAGAAGATAATATACTGGCTCTTGCTTTAATTACTGTGTAAGTTAATTGATATGTCTTCATGAGACATTAGGAGAATTGATCTAGTGGAAATGAATGTGATCCTTGGCCTGATTTATGGTCCCTTGTTTTTCATGAAATTTCGTAAATAAAATTGTGAATATTTCCATGGAATTTTATAAATAATTGTTTTGAACTTGTGTGTTCTCATGAGAATTTTGTAAGAAACTCTACAAACCAGTTATGCTAAATTTAGGTAATTATTTTCTCTTGCTTATTAGCTTTATTTTTCCAAAGATTGTCTAAAGTATCATAATAAATGAAATTATTGCTTCTTGTTTGGGACATTTTTGTTTATACAAATCTTTATTTTTCATGATAATCTTCAAAGGTAGTACACTGTTTAGGATTTTCCAACAGTTCTGTCCGTGTTCTTCTCCATTGAATTTCTTTAGATGTCTTGTTTGCAAAATGCTCATAAGTGTTAGCTTCGAATTCTTTGGGGAATTTCCTTTAATTTCTTTTGAACTCTTTATTTTTTAGAGAGCAATATGGCTAAAAAAAAAAATAATATGATTAAAAATATATTTAGTGGTATCATTTTTATTACTCAACTTATATAGATTTTGAGCATTCTCAACTCCTAGAATGTACTCAGTTCCAGATTTTGATTTTATATGACTTGTGATAGCTATGACTAAAATATTCATGTAATTTATCATTAGGTAGTGTGTGTTTGGCTTTTATCCGGATGAATGTTGTCTAGTTCATACATATGTGATTTATTTTCAGCCTTTGTATCAGGCAGTCATATATCATGCACTTTTGTAGTCCAATTTAATTGTGTACAGTTGTATGGTTGTGGGATTCTCTTTGTCATGGCATATGTTAACCTAGGCTATATGGAGTATTTTCATAGACAATGTAAATTATGCTTGTCTATAATTATGTCTCTCGACATGGACTTTACCATAGTTTATGACCATATTTACTAGCTGTGTTGAATTACTTTATATGTTTTGTTTAAATAAGGTAAATTTGTGTAATTATTAAAACCAGGTAGTGTCAATGTCATTAACTTAAAAATTTGTTTTTGTTCCTCTAAAGAAATAATGCTCAATACATCATGATTGTCAAATGAAATGGATCTTATGCTCTTTAGCTCAGGTTTGTATTGGTATATCTTGCATAAATCATCATAGCTGGAATCATTGGACTATAGGATAATTATCTCTTGGTATATAGTACAGAGTTTTGTGAAGGCCTAATGGCATGAATACATTCACTCTTGATTTTACTGTAAATATAAGGTATTCTGAGCACTTTGTATTAGGGGTGTAAACGAGCCGAGCCGAGCTTGGCCAGGCTCGGCTCGGCTCGTTAAGCTCAAAAGCTCGACTCGGTCAGGCTCGGCCAAGCTCGCGAGCCTTACCGAGCTCGGGTTATATTAAGTTCACACCCCTCATCTTCCCTGGACAGCCCTACTAGTGTAATTTGACTACTTTTTTTACACTATGGGAGGTGGTCCGAATAACAAATGGGGTTCCAAAAATGAAGTGACATATTTTGCCCCCCCCCCTTTTCACTCCTGGACAACCCTTTTAATGTATATATTAATATATAATATATATATATTTAAATATATTAAATTCTTAACGAGCCTTAACGAGTCGAGCCTGGCCTAAATCGGGCTCGGCTCATTAAGCTTAATGAGCCTGGCGAGCCAGCTCGGCTCGTTAAGGATTCGAGCCAAGCTTTTTTCGAGCTGAGCTCGAGCGAGCTTCCGAGCCCGAGCCAAAATTGACACCCTTACTTTGTATGGACCATTTTGGTTTAAGCCATATTTGAAAAATCTAGAAGACAATTATTATGGTCATTATATAAATCTGTTTATCCTTTGAATGGAATACAAATGCAGTGAATGAATCACACAATGACCAGCAAGTGCTGTTTTTCAAAATGGAAGGAGCTTTTAACAAAAGTTACCTCTATAATTTGGAATTGGTAGTATTTTTTTAATGACAGTATCACTCATGTGAAAGGTCAAAACAGTCCAGTTCAATTTGTTTATGTGATCTATTGATAGCAGGGGCATTTAAAAAATCATTTTTTTTAGAAGATGACTGAATAATTTCGGTCATAGTGCTAAGTGATTCTCAGGTTCATTGAATAGTTTTTATAATCATAGGCTTGCCTACTTATTAATGCTATCGTGTCATTCACCCAAATGGTACCATCGGTTTTATTCTCACAGAGTTAATAAACTGTTTTAGTAGACCCAATTGTTCATATTGAGCAACTTTCACTGTATCTTGGACTCAATGATATTCCTTCCTCTATTATATTCTAGGAGTTGGAAAAATTGCTATTCACTGGATTTTTTTTATGTGTATATTTTAGAAACCATTTTGGCTGATTGGGCAATTCATTAAGTCAATTCATACTCCTGAGGGAGGAGGGGTAGCAGGTTTATGCATGAGGTTGGATTTTATATTTTTTTTTCTCAAAAGTATTGAGTACAGGCCTGTTTTTATGTTCACTTTTATATTAAGTTCAGGCCTGTTTTAGTTCAGATGCGTACTTATTTTCATGTGTATAGTTCAAGCTTGTTTCAATTGTAATGATAAATTTCAGTAGTAGGGGTAGCAGGTTTATGCATGAGGTTGGATTTTTTTTTTCTCAAAAGTATTGAGTACAGGCCTGTTTTTATGTTCACTTTTATATTAAGTTCAGGCCTGTTTTAGTTCAGATGCGTACTTATTTTCATGTGTATAGTTCAAGCTTGTTTCAATTGTAATGATAAATTTCAGTAGTTGCACAACATTAGGTTGTCATTTCTATTTAAACTGATTCATCTCAACTTATAAAATGGTTATGGAGGTATTCTCTCGTTGATTTGTAGATGAAAAAGTAAGATGCCTTGCTGTTGTGAAAGCATAGTTGAGAGCATCTATGACGATATTAACATAGTTTTGTTCAGTAATTGCTTGATGTTTTTGCAAATTTCTAAGAGTACTAACTAGTAGCATATCATTGATTGTAACGGTCTTAGATGTCTGTAGAATTAGGTGAGTAGTATACATTAGTGTAGTCTTTTCTGGTTGAAGATCGATTGAATAAATTGTCAATTTCTGTACAGATGCCCTGCTTCAATAGTAACATTTGTCCGATTTAATCTTTTGTTTTGAATAAGGTGATGTCAATTCATAAAATAGTTGTTTCATGTAAAAATTTATAAACTAAGATTTAATGAGGATATTATGTCCCTAATATAATTCGATATGGTTCTAGGATAGCATCACTTGAGAGAATAAAAAGAAATTTTTTTTTTATATATTATGGCTTGTTACTGTTACATCATATCCTATCAATATGTAACCCCAATTGAAACGAAAAAAAAACTCATTCATACTCCTGAAATTGCATGTATCGAAAATCAGTCAGTTAGAGTTAAAATTATTTGAATAAAAATTTTCTTATTAGCCATAATGAGTAGTTAGCTTATTCTTTGTAATTGGCAAGTATTATAAACAGATATTACAGGTTTTTTTTTTATGGGAACACAAAATACTAAATTCTGAATTAAAAGTTGGTATGCATAGGGTAGTGTTATTAATATGAAGAGATTCATTCCTTGCTTTATTTTTGATTTGGCATATGTGGAAATATAAAATTTTGGTATGAATATTTTTCAGAGATTGTAAATACAATTGTCAAGTTTTCAAGTTGATGTTTGTGTTTGATTATGCTTAAATGAAAGTTAGATCTAAGGTTATCCCTAGGAGATTACTTTAGCTGTATTAATAGTACATCTATAGGAGACTTGCCTAGTTTCGTGTTAGTTGTACTCCCTCTATTAGTATAGGACCAATTTGATCTCCCTGAAGTTTATTCTTTTTCTTATCATCGCAAGGGCGATGAATGCGCTAGCCCAAGCCCATCCTTAGGGGGGTTGCACAGTCTGAATAGCGCTCCCCTATTTTGTTATAAGACTAGCCTAATCTTTTAGACATTCTTTTAGACACCCTTAAACCATAGATCCTTCATTGCAGTGCCGATGAAGGCGTTAGCCCAAGCCCATTCTTAGGGGACTTACTCAGTCCAAGTAGCACTCCCCTCTTTTATTTAAAAGACTTGCCTAGTCTTTTAGATGTGTATTCCCTAGATATTAGATCCCATCGGCCATTGCAAGGGCAATGATAAGGATACTTGGAGCTTTCCATAGGAGACATTCAATGCCTCATTAGATGGTCTTTCTCATTTAGAGAGACTCGTCCAGTCTCATTCTCTTGTCTTTTTTTCTCTTTTAGGAGACAAGCTATGTCTCATTGATCATAATGACCATTTTTATTTGAGAGATAGGCATTGTCTCATCTGCACACTTTTTCGGAGAAGAGCAGTGCAAGACTTCATTTTGGATTTAGTTTTTCTCCTTTCTCTTAGGGTTTAACTCAGCCTTCTTAGGTTTTCACACCTTCTTGGGATTTCTTCCATTCTATCATCTATTTGAGACACCGATTTGCTTGTTTAGGACTACCCTTAGTCTAAAAGAGTTCCGTCTTTTCATCTAACACTTCTCCAGGCTATGGATCATAGGAGTGTTCTTCTCTTTCTGGTTGTCTTTTTGTTTCTCTTTGGCTAGAAGGGAGAATCCTTTAAAGATTCAAAAACATTTGAAACATATCAAAATTCCAAAAACATCTGAAAATTTCAAAAACATCTAAAATGTCTTGAGTCATTAGGAGAGTAGTTAGGAAAATCTATTTCCGAACTACGTTGGCTTGATCCCTTTCCACAGGGTACGTAGTGCAGCTTGAGATTCTTATCCCAAGTCCAGCCAAACATTTTAAAAATAAACATTTCAAATCTTCCAAAAATACAAAAATTCTTCAAAATCTTTTCAAAAAGATCTTCCCCTAGAGTTAGGAGTCTGTCTTAGAAGTTTGGGGTGTTTTAGAGTTAGGAGTCTGTCCTGATTGTGTTGATATTGTGTGTCTTGTCGTGTGAGTGTCCCTAGAGTTAGGAGGCCTCGAGTCATGGTCGGTTGGACATTTAGTTGAGCCGATAGCTAGACTAGGAAACACTTAGTTAGCCCATGGCTTTTCTTAGGACACACAACTTAGTTACACATAGGATGTAGAGCCCACCTGCATAAGCTTAAGGCTAACCAACTTGCATTAGTTAGGGCATATAGAGAGTCCTAAAAAGTTACAATTCACTTAAACTTAAGCAATCGTGCAAAAAACTTTAAAAACTAGTCGGGTCTAGTTGATTGAGTCTAGGATAGCGGTCTTAGATGGTTAGGCATCGTAGTTTAGAATAGGTGACTGAACTACGTCGACTTTGATTCTTCCCGAGGCCGAGATACGTATAGCAACTTGGATGGATGACCATCCTGGTCTGAGTCAAATATCACATTAGAGTCTATGGTTTGTCGTGTCGAGTCGTGTGTGGAGTCGAGTTGTGTTGTGTTGTGTGTTTTGTTGTGTTTTCTTACTTTCAAGTACAGACCTTATACCTTCAGCTGTAACATGCATGTGTTTGCCCATCAGAATTTAGACACCAATTAGGCATGACACTCAAAATCTAGCTACTCTTAGGTAACACTTCTTTCATTTATTTTGTGTGTGTTTATTATTCATCTCCGAGACATGCATGATTAGGTAGACGTCTTCTTAGAGATATATGTTCCTATTCCACATGACTTTCGCCCAAAACTCTTCAAAATCAATAAGTAAATGACATAAGAGACCAGGTGTTTGCACTTGGGTGGATGAGGTGCTCTTCGGACCTTCCAAATTCGTAACCAGGCACGAACATTCTTTTATATCTCTGGTTATCCATTGCAACAGAGCATAGTATGGGATCCAGGGCTTACTTCCTTGGATGACAACTCTTCTTTGTTTAAGGTACGTCTCGAATCCGGGCTAGTCCCCGAATCGAGAGGTATCTCACTTTTCATCGCCACTCATGCTGTGAGAGGCACTTCTTTCAAGAGTTCCTTGGTAGAGCTCTCCATTCACGTGGATGATCTAGAGAGACTTCCGGGGCACATCCCCCGCCTCTCTCGGATTGGGGTCCACAATGCCATGTGATTTCGGTGAGGAATGGCAGTGGTGCTTTCGTCGGTGTCGTCGGTCTACTCATCCTTTTCTGGGTGGCTCTGACCATGGACGGGACATCATAAGGGTGTGCCATGATTGGCACTAATGCTGCTCCTTCCGTAGGTTTTCCGTTGGCCCGTGATTGGCCGGTGGGGAGGCGCGTTCCTTCTGATGATTGGCACATAAGATAGATTGTTCGTCCGAAGAAGAGCAGTTGCAAATGATCCCTAAGAATCTTATTCCTCCCTTTTTGCTCCATATGCCCAACAAGTATTATATGGATTTCAAGCATTTCATTAATACTTTAAATAGGGTGGAGGATTCTATAGCCCTAGGGTGGCTTCCAAAGTCAATCCCGAATATAAAGAGTATTGCTTCTAAGAAGCGGCTGCTAGCAAAAAAGTGAATGATGTTAAGTTGTGACGGAGGCTGCCAAGACGGTGGTCTGGAAGACGAAAATGACAAAAGAGAAACCTGCACCAAAGCCTCATAGGGAATCTACGCCCTTACCCTCTAGTCCAGCCTCAGTCATGAGGATCCTCATAAAGAATGGTAAGCTTACTCCATTAGTGAGCCCTAAAAACCAGTGTACTTTGCCTATTTATCAATAAATGTTTCATTTCATGACATTTATGAGTATTGCTTAATGAATATGTGAGATGTGCTTATTATATTTGACATATATTTGTCCTTAGGGAGCAAAGTAGGAATACCATACTAAAGGATTCATAGATCCTAGGGAGCAAGGAGATATGGAATTTTGGTTCTTTGCAGACCTTAAAGATTCCTAGTTGGGGTCGAGATTAGAAATCACCTCATGTACACAACTAGCACCAGTATTGCCTATATGCAGTGTCGTTGAGTGGCTTATCTCAGTCACTTGGGTAGTGAACCCTACGCAAGAAGAGTGGGTGTGGCAATGAGATTGCGCACTTAACATGATCACGTTAGAATAGACTGTAGACAGGAGATAGTTAGGCTATTCTACTAGACAGGACCCTCTACATGTCCTTTGACCTGAGGGATTATATTGGTCTGTGGGCCCGTCTTTCACTCTTAGTCTATCTAACAATGGTTCTTGATTGGATCGCCTAAGGGTAGTATTGGAATGTTGGACAGACCTATGAGGCTAATAGGGATACCCGGCATGGATTTCTTCTCCCCAATTGTTGGGAGATCATCTAAAGTTTGGTTAGAGCAGTAGGCCTATAAAATTACCTAGCTAGGTGGATTTGATAAAAAGGCTTATCAAATGTTTTACAAAATATATTTTGAACTGATTTTAGCAAATGCATTTGTTGTCCCAAACTGCTTGACAGGAAGGTATACCATGAGTAGGCCCAAGGGGTAGTTTATGTCCACCCTCTGTAGGACCCAATTAAGTAGATGTGGAAAGGGGAAGGGACTTACACATATTATATGTGATTATGGGTATGATGATTTGATGGTTATCTTTAGGATTACATCTTGATGGAGGCCACTGATCCAATGTGATTGTAGTTTTGACTACGGAGCAAGATCGCAGTGGGGCCCATTTTTGGGTTCTGCAGGTCAACCGTTGAATCCCTGCAACATCCCACTCACAACTCGAATGACCCATGTATATCCTTTAGATAGGGGTCCTGCATTTATTGGATTGCAAACATCAACTAGTTTCTTGGCATTTGATGCAAAGGGAAAGATTTACGTAGTTCAAATGGTGTATACACACTGGGGGACACAATGAGAATACCAAATTAGTTAAATGTTAACTAAAGGGTATTTTGCGAATTTAATAATATTTGGATAGAGATTTAATCCTATTGGGTAGGAGGAATTTTACATTATTTAATTGGAAGAATGAAATGAGATTTTTTATTTAAATACAAATCATATTGGGAAACCACATAGGACGAAATCCTAGTGGGCCCCATGCAAAAATGCCCAAGGGGATTTCCCAATTTGATTTTGTTTACATTTACACCCCCTCTAGTTTCTAACACATCCACTTCTACCCTTATAATTTAAAACGTAACAACTACACCCCCTGTAGTTTCAATTTGTACAAGGTAGGCCCCCTCAGTTGACTGTTCGTCCACAGATTGAAGGGTTAGGATGATACGATGGAGCTAATTTTTTGGGCACACCCTATCTATGTCAGGGCTCATCAAATGAACGCTTTGGATCATCCAAACAATGTGGGCCCATACCCGAATCCAAACACTACCAAAAACACAGTGGGCCCACATTGTTTGGATGATCCAAAGCGTTCATTTGATGGGCCCTGACATAGATAGGGTGTGCCAAAAAATTAGCTCCATCGGATCATCCTAACCCTTCAATCTGTGGACAAACCGTCAACTGAGGGGGCCTACCGTATACAAATTGAAACTACATGGGGTGTAGTTGTCACGTTTTAAACTATAAGGGTAGAAGTGGATGTGTCAGAAACTAGAGGGGGTGTAAATGTAATTTTCCCTTTAAATTAAATAAAAAAATTCTTATTTCTATTCTTATTGGAGAGAAAATAGGAAAGGAATTATTATAATAAAAAAAGAGAGATTAGTGGAAATTATATAGGAGATAAAATAGGAGTTGTGTTTGAACCAAAAAGCAACCCATGTTTTCACTAATTGGAAAATGCCTATTATGGTATTAGGAAATGTCCATATTTTTTTAAAGGGATTCCTATTAAAGTTAGTTTTCATTTCCCAAATTAAAAGAGTGCTAGTTTTCTATTTTGGAAGGGATATTTGGAGAAACTTTAGGGAATGGTTTTCTTTTTTAAAAGAAAAACACACTCTATGTAATAACTAGTGGGACATTTTGAAAGGGATTAGCATGCTTAAATACACATTTTTGCAACCTTGCAAAAATGCTCAAAATTCTTCACTTTGCTCTCTCTTCTTGTTTCTTGTTTTCTAGTTGTAGTTTTGTGAAAACTACAAAAGCTCAATCTTAGAAATTGATATTCCCATCTTATAATCTGATACAGACCAGATTACATCAGAGAACAAAAGTTGTTCTCAATTCCTTCGCGCAAAACAAAGGAATCCATCGGTTTGACTTGCGGTGCCGCGGCGATTAGATCATTCGTGGTCGTTCGAGGAGTAGATCACGCAGAGGTTCTTCTTTGAAACAACAACTGAGGTAATTTACATATTCTATATTTTATGTTGATCACCATTAGATCATCTAGACCTTAGGATTCCTGGGCTAAAAGGCAAAATTGAAGAAAAAATTTTGTACTATGCGTAGCGATTTTGCTCGGGGATTACACCCTTCTAACAATTGGATCCTAGACCTACTCCAAATCCTTTGCCCAACTATTTCAATGAAAAAGAATTCTGTGATTATCACCAAGGTAAAGGTCATACCACAAACAAGTGTCTTGCTTTAAAACATGCTATCCAAGACCTCATTGACAAAGGGTTTTTCATTATCCATCCTAAACCAAATGTCACCACCAACCCTCTCCCCAATCATTCTACTACCCCTCATCTTGTTTAACTACTAATGCAATTTTCATTGAACCTCCTCTCATTGACCTTCTTACGTCATATGTACCATATCGTCCCTCCCTTATGTATGGGAAAGTGAAGACGAATAGGCAAGTATTCCTGGACTAACTACTTGTGTTTATTATTCTTTAGATGAGGAGAAAGAATTGACTCAGGTTGTCTCTCAGGTGGAGAAATTTGTCCCCTATATACTTGAAAATTTGTTCTCAAGTGGAGAAATGATCCATGTAGACGAACCCAACTAGTGTCAGGATTAGACTTAGTCAATTCCTTTCGCTTTTTTCATGAAATTTTTTTAAAGGATTGATTAGCCGACCCCAACTAGTTTGCGACAAAGGTTTAGTTGAGTTGAGTTGAGTATACCTGATGAGAAGGAGTTAGAGGAGGAAGAGTCTACCCTTTTTGTATTTTCGTTTGACGATAGCGACATCTTAACTTCGAACCCTCAATGTGGCGAGATGAGGCATGTCAGTCGAGGTTAGGGGTGTCAATTTTGGCTCGGGCTCGGAAGCTCGCTCGAGCTCGGCTCGAAAAAAGCTCGGCTCGAGCTCGGCTCGAATCCTTAACGAGCCGAGCCGAGCCCGAGCTAGGCCAGGCTCGGCTCGGCTCGGCTCGTTAAGGCTCGTGTGAAAAAATAAATACTGAAATACGTAATGATATACGATGGTACGTATGTAATGTCAACGCAAAAATGAACGGCTGTGAAAAATCGAAAACCGTAATTGTCATAACTTTGAAATTTTTTTGGTAATTTTTTATTAATTGTCATAAATTAGTACATTTTATTCGTAATTTTCCATTTCAAACTTTATAAAACCAGCTGTTTACTTTTTGACTGTAATCATTACGTTTTTTTCTTTTATTTGGTTTTGCTAGTGAGAGGTGCGAAACTTTATAAAATCAGCTTATTTTACTTTTTATTCATAATCATTACTTTTTTTTGAAATTTGCTTTTGCTAGTGACAGAGGCGAAACTTTATAACCGGCTCGTTAAAGCTCACGAGCGGCTCGCGAGCCTAGCCAAGCCTGACCGAGCCGAGCCGAGCCCGAGCCCGGTTCGAGCCCGAGCCGAGCCCGAGCCAAGCTTTTGAACTTAACGAGCAGAGCCGAGCCTGGCCAAGCTCGGCTCGGCTCGGCTCGTTTACACCCCTAGTCGAGGTGGTAGAGTGTTTAAGCCATCAGAACATAGAGCAAAAAATCTCGTTGAAGCAATGAAAGGTGGAAAAGACACGGGAAATGAATCTAGATGAGGAGGTTTTGAATATTATTCATCAGTTAAGAAAAACATAGGCTAACATCTCTTTGTGGGGATTGCTTATGGTTTCACGGAAGAATACAGAAGTAGTGTCGAAAGGTTTACAGTCAGCATAGGTCTCTTTGGAAACTTTGCTGGAATAGTTGGTTGAACTGGTGACTGTAGTTAGGGCCTCAACGATTTTGTCTTTGTCTGATTAGGATTTGCCTCCGGAAGGGAGGAATCATATGAAGCCTTTACATGTTACAGTTCAATATAACAAAAAGAAAGTGCTGGCAATATTTAGTGATAAGGGGTCATCATTGAATGCGTGTCCTCTGAACACAACTACTCTCAGATTTAGTTTTGAAGATTTTATTCCATCCGAACAAGGTATCCTTACTTATAATAATACACGTAGAAATGTCATTGGAACTTTAGCTATTACCATCAGGATGGAAGGAGAAGACTTTGAGGTTGAATTTCAAATTCTAGATATCAACTCTTCTTTCAACCTATTACTTAGAATACTTTGGCTCCATAAGGTGGGAGGATTGCCTTCCTCCCTCTATCAAAAGCTGAAATTCATGAAGGGTAGAAAAGTCATCACTGTGCGAGTTGATCTAGATTTGGAGATTGGTAATATTGCTCAAGAACATAAGGGAAAGCAGGTGGAGGTTGATATCAAACTTACTAATTTTTCTTTAGAAATAACTATCATCGGTTAGAACCAAGCCATGAAATAAAGGGCCCCACTTCGCCATTTTACTAGACCCATTGTGCCCAGAATACTCCATCAATATGGTTGTTAGAAAGGTTGAAAACCCCGAGCAAAATCGCTACACGTAGCGAAAGAATAAACTGTGTAAAATAATTTTTTTGCTCTAACCCAGGATTCCTAGGGACTAATTGAGTTTATTGTGATTTAATAAACACAAATATAAATACCTTTAGTTGCTGTAGAGAAGAACACGTCTGCTTGATCTACTCCTCGAAAATTCGCCGGTGATCTAATAACCGCGAAACCTCAAGTTGAATCGATGGATTCCTTTTGTTGCTCAAAGGATTTTGTGTAGAAATCTTAGTTCACTTAATAATCTGATTTAAATCAGATTATAATATGAGAATATGTGTTTAGATCAATGGATCTTAGTTGGATGATTGCCTTTGAACTTTAAAAGACAAAACTAGTTGATGGATCTGAGAGAAGAAGAAAAGATAGACTTTAGGGTGTCTCTACCAATTTTCAGAATATGAAATTATGGAAGAGCTGTTGAAAACTCTAGCAATATGTCTTGTATTTATAGAGTTTTTAATTTTCATATGCACAATCCAAAGTTTCTAGAGAAATCCCAAAAATTGAGGAAACTAGTCACAATTGGAAGCACCGATTAGGGAAGCAAGCTATTCCCTAATTGGAAACCCACATGGGACGTTCCCAAGGGGATTGCTTGCTGCCAAAGCAACCTTGGGTTGCCCCATGTGGTTCCCAAGTTTCAAATTTTGTTTGTTCAATCTCTCTCTCTCTCTCTCTCTCTCTCTCTCTCTCTTTCCAATTTC
This sequence comes from Tasmannia lanceolata, assembly GCF_043159265.1. NCBI lineage: Eukaryota > Viridiplantae > Streptophyta > Magnoliopsida > Canellales > Winteraceae > Tasmannia > Tasmannia lanceolata. The sequence goes on along the minus strand of NW_027518689.1, from coordinate 20,816,738 downwards.
ATTATATGTGCTGCTTTAATTTAAAAAAACAAATCAAGCAATAATATTCCAAATATTATTTGACTTCCAAATTGATAATGGCATACCACATGGGGCGTGTGGACAAGGGTCCCACCCAAATTCGTCCCATGTGAGTCCACTTATCCAATTCAAATTCCCATTGCATTTTATATTTAATCCTCAATTAAATTAATGCAATCCAATCCAATCCAATAGAATTAAAACTGCAATATAATTTATGATATTCCCAAAGTACCCTTATGGTTAATACTTAACCATTTTGGTATTCCCAATGTATCCCATAGTGCAGATATACTTGTGGACCCCGATCAAGAGGAGGCGGCGAGGAACGAGTCCCCGTCGGTCCGTTGGATCTCCACATGAAGGAGAGCTATACCAAGGAACTCTCGAAATAAAATGCCCAATGGCGATATATGAGATACCTCTTGATCCGAAGACAAAAGCCTCGAAACCAAGACGTACCTAAAACTATGAAAGAGTCGCCATCCATGGATAGGCCATGGAACCAAAAACAAATGCTCTGTTTGCAATGGATCACCAGAAATAATTGGGTTCGTGCCTGATTACAAGTTGGGAAGGTCCGAAGAGCATCCAACTCGTCTGAGCGCCCTCGGTCTCTTATGTCATTTATTTATTAACTATGAAGAGTTTTGGGCAAAAATCATGTAAATGGGAACAAATATCCCCGAGAAAACGTCTACCTAAGCATGCATGACTCGGAGATAGGCAAAAGAAAATAAAACATCCAAGTCCTACGAGAATTGATATTAGAACCATCTGACATTCGAAAGAACACTAGAATCTATCGTCTCTCAAAGAGGCGAAGAAAACTAGAGTTTATAAAATACCAGATAATCCTGCTACCGATCTATATACATCACATCTAACATCCACACCTAAAAGAGTTGGAAACAGTATCATCTGTCATTAGAATGAAACACTAGAATCCACCGTCTCTTAAGGAGGCGTAGAAGACTAGTGTCTATCTGATAATAGATAACCCTGTTACCAGTCTCTATACATCCATCTAATCCTAACTCATTACATCTAAGAAAACGGTAAACAAACACATGCATAGCTATAGCTAAAGAGACAAACCTGCACAGTGAGCAAATGTTAGTAGATGATAACAAAAGTAATAATCAGCAATAATAAAGAGCTACAGCTAGGCATGAGATCAGGAGATAATAAACTGAAATCAGTAAAGAGCTACATCTAAGCATGGAATAAGCAGTAAGCTAGATAAAATAGGCATGCAGATGCCACAACTAAGCATATGAATCATCTAAAGAGAGAAACACTCATCATATCAGAGGAATGCATACTAACATATCCCTCTACATGAAATCATAACAAGCAACAAGTCACATAACCAAAATCACACAAGAGATATATTAAAAGAGAGAAAACACTCAAACATACAAACAAGTATCGGACTACAAATCCCTATGACTCTAGGATAATAAACCCTAAGACTCTAATTATTTTTCGGGCCCGAATCTTTGGATAGTCTGATGTTCATCCAAGCCGCCAACGTATCCCTGCCTCTACAAGAATCAAGGCCACGTAGTTCTCGCGTACCTATTCTAAACTATGATGCCTAAGATATCTAGACCACTAAACTAAACTCAACCTAAAAGATTGGACTAATTTTTAAAGCTTCTTGAACGTTGTTGAAGTTAAAGTGAATTGTGCATTTTAGGATTTCCTATATGCCCTAACTAAATGCAAGTTAGCCTTAGGCTAATGCAAGTGGGCCCTACGCCCTATGTGTAACTAGGCTGTAACCCTACGAAAACCAATAGGCTAACTAACACACCATATTCTAGTCATCAGTTGGCGATGTGGATCACCAACTGACCGGACAGAGGCGATGACAGACTCCTAGCTAGGACGGACTCTTAACTCTAACACAAACACAAAACATCCAAAACACTCAACACACTAGGACAAAATCCTAACTCTAGAGGAATATCTTTTCAAAAATAGGTTTATTGAGAAGCTTTAAAGCCTTTTGTGTTTTTTAAAATGTTCAAATGGTTTATTTTTTAAGGTTTGACTGGACTTGGGATAAAGATCACAAGCTGCCTACGTACCTTGTGGAAGAGGATCAAGCCAACGTAGTTCGGAAACAAACTTTCCTAGTATGTTCAAAATCTGTCATGCCCCAAACCCCACCCTGGGCGTAGGATGTGGCAGCGCCATACAGCTGCAAGACAAGTCCCACAAATGTACAAGGCTACAAAGCAATAACGGAAATAACCTGGCATTTTATAACTAAAATATATTAAAGTTCAATTGATGCGAACCCATCAAAGTCAAATCAAATCTCATCTCTCCCCAGAGTCAAAGCAAAATAAAATAGTAAAGTCTTTACATCTTATTCAAAGTACTCACTTCCTAATAAACTGAAAATCCTAAACTAATCTCTGAGCCAAAGTCCAAATCCAAAGTTAAGCGTCATGTTCCTTGTTAACCTCACGAGGGTCAAGACCTGAAAATATCATATAACCACAGTCAGCTGAAAACCCAGTACAGAATAAAGCACTACTCTAAGTACAGTCTACGCATGCCAAGGTTCAATATGGTTCAGATAACAGAATCAAAGCTGAATATTGAGGTCTCAACTGAATCAACAGGCACAAAGCAGATACAAGTGCATGTCAAATAAGGTTCTAAAACAAAAGTGCAGCAAGGCAATTCAATGGCTGAGTTATGTTTAAAGTCAAAGGTTTTTAGAATTCAAATACACTTCAGAGTCATCGGCATGGTTCAGAAGACATGTTATTGCTTGTACACTTACAGTCCATGGTGTTGGAACTAGTTCCTCAAGTTCAGATACAAGTCGACAGGGCCAGCGTTTTATCCCACTGACGGACCAGAAGTTCCAGTGTACTACCCCCATGGTGGGTCCAGAGTTGCCAATTGTTTTACCCCCATATGTCAGGGTTCAGAAATAATCCAAGCCTCCACAGAAGTGTCCAAGGTTCATATTCAAATAGCTCTAAGTATTCAAAATTCAAACTGATAGTTTCAATGGTTCAGAGTTCGGAATAGATATTCATAATAGTTATTTCTAAGGTTCAGAATAGTAGTGTTTTAATAGGCCAAACAGAAATAGGCATGCTAGACCAAGGCTAATGCAGAAGTTCAAAGGTATCAATATAGGTTTCCAAAGTCAACAGTGATTCAGAGTGAAGAGGGTTTACAAATACCCAAAATAGTACGTTATTACGTACCTCAATGACGAAAACTTTTTCTTTTTCTTAATCACCATAATTGCCTGCAATTAAGAATATTGATATTCTCCTTGAGTTTTATTATTAATTTCTCTCATGTCGGACATATATGTCCTCATACTGACATAAGACACCCTTTAGTGTCCCTACGGAAACAAATCGATAAACCATCATAGGGTTCTTTTAGTTTTTTTGAAATTTTCATCATTTAAGAGTCCAAAACTTTTTGAATCTATTTCTAACAGAAAGAAGAGCCTTGCAAAAGATTGCTTCCAATTATGTCATATGTGGAGATGAGTTGTACATGAGGTCATGTGATTGTATTTAGCTTCTATGTGTAGATGAGGATCAAGTGACCGAAATTTTGAAAGAGACTCACGAGGGAGTCTGTGGGCCTCACATGAATGGGGAGATGTTGCCAAGGAAAATCTTCTGACTTAGATATTATTGGCCGACTTTGGGAACAGATTGCTTCACGTTTGTGAAGAAGTGCCATAAATGTCAGATTCATGCCAATTTGATACATGTTTCCCCTTCATAATTGCGTTCACTCACTTCTACATGGCCATTCTCAGTTTGGAGAATTGACCTTATTAGAAAATTTTTACTAAAATCATCAAGTAGTCATGAGTACATTTTGGTAGCAATTGATTACTTCACCAAATAGATAGAAGTGCAATCGTATGCATCCTTGTCATCTGCACTAATTCGAAAGTTTATCTGAACAAATATCATATGTTGGTATGGTGTGCCTCATGAATTGATTTCAGATTATGGTTCTCACTCCAAGAATGAAGTGGCCTCTTTGTATGAAGAATTTAAGATCAACCATCATAAATCGTCTTCTTATAGGCCCCAAACCAATCGAGCTGTTGAGGCAGCCAACAAGAATATCAAGTCAATCATTAGTAAGATGACAAAAACATAAAAGGATTGGTCGAACAAATCTCCCATATGCACCTGGGCCTATAGGACGTCAATTCGATCTTCCATAGGAGCCACTCTATATTCTCTAGTTTATGGTATGGAAGCAATATTGCCAATTGAACTTTAGATTCCTTCGTTCGGTACTAATGGAAAGTAAGTTGCCAAAGGCCGAATGGATTCAAGCCTATCATTAAGAACTGCATATGCTTGATGAAAAAAGACTAAAAGCTTTATATCACGTGCAAGGGTATCAACGCAAAGTTGAGAGGGCTTTTAACAAGAAAGCCCGAGTTAGAAATCTTAGGAATGAAGACTTGGTGTTGAGAGAATGCAGGGCAAATTTAGACCCAACTGGGCAGGCCTATACATTGTAGATGATGTCTTGCTTGGAAAAGCCGCTAGACTCCTTGATGAAAATGGGGAAAAGATAACACAACCGGATCAGCTCAAGAAAGACTATGCCTAAAACACTAGAAGGCCTCCTTTGGCCGTTTGAACTAAAATAAAGAAAAATCCAAACTTTCAAATCCCTTGCAAGCTTCTTTGAGCCAGAAAAATAAAATAATCCTTTCAAAACCCAAAGACAAGGGGCATTCTCTTGAACTAGCATTGGCCTAATCCCAACCTCATGGGGGTACGTAGGCAGTCTGGTTTACCTGGGTTCAGTCGGATTTTGAAAAACAAACCCAAACCTTTTCTTTCTTAACCTTATCCAACCCATAAGTCCTTCTAGTATTAAGGCAAAGTTTTTTTAGGCAAAAAGAAAGAAAAGAAAAGAAAAATAATGGAGTCTGAAGACCCGCTAAGATGAAAACCCAAATAGGTAGCTTAGGCAAAAATCAGGGTGCTAGCTTGCTGAACTGAAAAACCGAAAGGGAGGTTCATGCAAAAGTTAAGGCAAGCGGTCTGCCAAATTGAAAACCTAAAAAGACGATTTGGTTGTTGGCAATGACTTCCCACTCAAGGGGTAAAGGCAAGTCAATTATGATGCCGAATCAAGAAGAGGAAGTCTTGGCAGTCTAAGTTGTATAGGCAAGTTTTCTTTGGTATTCCCTAACTAGGGGCATTAAGACAAAACAATCTGAAGGAGATAATAACCATGACTGTAATACCTGAAAAATGAAGAGGTACCACTATGACACAATGCCTGAAATCTTCTAAACAAAGGTCGGACTTTGCCAATTTAAAATTTAATAATGCATTGATTCTAGAAGAAATTTGGAGTCTTACTTCTTTCTTTCTAGTATATCTTTGGTCTTTTTTTTAAAGTCTCCGTGTTTCAGTTATGGCCTAAAACTAATGTGGTCATACAGAAAGTGTAATAATGGCATATCTTCTAAGGTTAAATCAATGGTTGGGAATCACTGCAAGGGAAATGGATGATAAGAGGAGGAGAAAGATACTCCAAATTAGAAAAGTGAAGGGTGTTCGAACATTAAGCAATTGTAAACAAAACAACTCAACTCAACTCAACAAAGCCTTTGTCCTAAACTAGTTGGGGTCCTCTAAATGAATCCTTTAGAAAAATTTCATGAAGGTGAAAGGGATCTGCCCGGCTCTAATCATGGCTCTAGTTGTAAACAGAACACAATTGTAAAATGTGGAATCCTTGTATCCAATTTTGCTTTCTATCCCGTTTTGGTTTATCCCTTTGAAGACTATTCTTTATCCCTTTTTGAGCTTATTCTTTATCCCTTGATATTATTTTCTTTGCCTCTGGAAGCAATTATACTAAGGGCAAGTTACAATTTGATTATCTAATTTTGACAAGTTGTAGTTTGATAGTTAAGTGTGCAAATGCTCATAACATATCAAACATGAATAACTAAGTGCAAAAGATAGCAAGCTTATACATAAAAGGCCAAGATGGTAATCAATCTAGAATAAATCTTGCTACCATGAATATAATCAAAATTAAAAGCCTCAATGAGGAAAAAACAAAAGTATGTGTGGTCCATGCTGTCATCCAAAAAACAACGCAATGAATAATGAGAGTATCTAAGCTCAAGGAGAAGGAGAATATCCTGGAGACTTGATTCCATCATCTGCCTTCAAAGCAGCAAGAGAGTCGATAGGTGGTTGGTCAGATGAAGTAGTAGCTGGAAGGTCTCCAGAGGGAGAAATCGGCAAGCTCTCAGAAAGAATGTCGGTAAAATCAGTAGGAGTCCGTACACGACGAAAGGCCCCCTCAGAAGGCGGAGTAGACTCGACCATCATCGAATCTGCAAAGGCCTGATCCACAACCATCCAGTCCTCTAGTGTGATGGCAGCCTCAATGATCGCTAAAGTTGAGTCCTCTAAAGTCAAAAGAATGGCTGTTGTCATCTCCTTAGTAATGGAGAGAATGGAGATGGGAGCTGTCTCACCCAGTAATGCTGCACTGGATGACCTAGGTCTGGGGTTCTCTCACTCCCGACATTCGTCTCCATATTGACCCATTTCTATCCCCTTCTCAATTGTCACGATTCTTCGATGTTGATATACTTCTCTGCTCGAGCTATTAAATCAGGGAAGGTTTTGGCAGGTTTCTTGGCAAGAACCTGGCCATTGGGGCACTACTAGTTTGGAGGCTCCGGGTTCAATCATGCAAGGTTGATCCTCCTAACAGGTATCACCGGATTGGATGCAGAGGCTGAGGGACTCCTTGGGCTTCTTCAGCGTGGCATCTCAAGTGCTTCCGTCTCCGGCTGGGCGAGCCACTCGGCCTCTTGCTTCATAGAGGGTGCGGCCCCAACTCCCTGCTCTACGTATCTTCGGAGCAAGCTGGCCAAGTTTGCTACCTGGCTTATAAAATGACTATATTCTCTTGTGGGGGCGGTGGGTGACGGTTGTGGCGCGGAGTGCACATCCATTGGTGGTGGATGAGCTAGCAAGGGAGGTTCACGTGCTGGGACGGCCAGCGAGGGCGGCTCTTAGCGAGTGCCTGGAGCTGTAGTTGTGTTATGTGCAGCTATTACACTTTCGGTACTCCTTGTGGCCATGGTGTATAGGCTCTTGTCTTTGGCTTAGCTCCTTTTGGGTGAAGACACTAACAGGCCCCACGGTGGGCCCCAATCTGTTGAGATCTAAATCCGGCTTAGTGTTCGAGTGGGTCCCTCCTCGAGGTGTTCTGGTGCTCTAAAGGCCTGCAAGATGATCATAAAGGAGACCTTCACTCACATGGTCAAGGTGTTCTTCTAAATCTCCCCTAACTTGTGCTTGAGATTGCAGCCTGGGCTGCAAGGGTGGGCACATGTATGGGGAAAGTTTAAGCCCATACAGTCCAGTATTTTTCAAAAAGGCTATACAGCTTACACCATAGGATGATCCAAACCGTCGATTTGATGGGCCACAACGTAAATAGGTTGTGCCCAAAAAACATTTTGATAGAATGATCCTAATGCTACGATCTAGAGAGTAGCTTTATATTTTGGAAAACATTATAGAACGGAGGGTTAGGATCATGGTTTTAAATTTCGCCCGAAGTCCGAAATTTCGGGGACCGAAACCGAAATTTTGGCGAAATCCGAAATTTCGTGAAATTCCCAAAATTTCGGAAAATTCGAAAAATTGATTTTTTAAAATATTATTATTCCAAAATTTAGGTAATTTCGGCCAAAATTAGGGAATTACTAAAATAATACTTATTTTATTCCCGGATTTCGGCAGAAATTTCGGTTTCGGCCAAGGGTGAAACCGAGACTGAAACCAACATTTAAATCCATGGTTGGGATCATCCTATAGAAGTTGATTTTGGAGCACAACAGATTTGAGCTGTGGCCAATCAACTGTACAGTTTGGATCATCCCATAATGTAAGCCGTACAATACATTTTGAAAATACTAGACTATACGGGCTAACACCATATAAAAAGGGCGCTGATATCCCAAACCCCCCCCCCCCCCCCCCCACACACGGCTGGGTAACGTCCCCGACGGCCGGGTAACGTTAAATGTTAGGATATGTCACTTTCCCACCATTTGACCGGTCTCTCTCTCCCTCTCTCTCTCTCTCCACACACACACACACACACACAACAGGAACAGTTGGTGGGCCCAACAGAAACCATTGGTGGAATGGTGGGCCCATCTTTAAACAACGTAGGCCCCGCCCATATCACAGTGGGCCATAAACGTAAATAGGTTGCGTCCCAAAATATCATTTCCATAGGTTGATCCTAGCCCTCCGATCTAAATAGAAACTACATCTTATGCAACCTCTATAGATTGTAGGGTTGTGATCATCCTATGGAAATGATTTTTGGGGCACAACCTATTTACATTGTGGCCCATCAAATGAATGGTTTGGATCATTCTATGGAGTTGGTCGTAAAGTAACATGAAGGCCTGTCCACTACATAGGACGATCCAAGCCGTCCATGGTTTGGATAATCCTACGGAGTTGGTCGTACAGTAACATTAAGGCCCAATCGTAGGCCCCGCCGATTTTTTTCAAATTGAAGCGTACCGTCCACAACATAGGATGATCCAGTCTACAAGGGGGATGGTAGACCTGGCAAAAAGTTACCCGGACCCGCGGGTCCACCCGGCCCGCCCCTTAAATTACGGGTCCGGGTCACCGATTGGTGACCCGTTTGAAATTGACCCGCGGGTCCACCCGGCCCGTCAAAAGTGGGCCGGGTCGGGTGGACCCGCGGGTGCCCATAGAAAAGTGAAACGGCGGTTTTTTTCTTGGTAATTGTCATATTTTACTACATCATTTTGGTATTTTTTAGGTAATTTTTCTACTTGTATCCTTTTGTGGTAATTTTTCATTTCAAACTTAGTTAATTCTGAGAATCTTGCAAAAATCCGTAATGATTACTTCTCTTATTGCTAGCAACCTTTGCCCAGACCGTACTTCACCCAATCTTTGCAGCAAAGGAGAGGCTACAAGCCGAAAAATAGCCCAGGAGAAGGTGGCTAGCAAATCCCTAAATAAATAAAAAAACTCTTAAAAAATACGTCGAAAATCCGGGTGACCCGCGGGTCGACCCGGCCCGTACGGGCCGGGTGCGGGTCCAATGTCAATGACCCGTAATATTTTCCGGGTCACTTTGACCCGGCCCGTTAGACCCGGACCCGTACGGGCCGGGTCAAATCCGGCCCGACCCGCCCGTTTGCCAGGTCTAGGGGATGGAGAGAAATAGCCTACAAGGGGGGGGAAAGTACCAGCGCCCTATAAAAACTCTGGTAAATGAATGACGGAAGCAGTGATGTACACGGAATTAAATATCAATGTGTATTATTCACACGGTCACACCATGTGTAAATGAATGACGGAAGCAGTGATGTTTATAAGTAGTATGTAAGGAGCTGTTTGGAACTTTGGATACCTTTTTTGTTATGGGCGTTTTTAAATACCCACACCACTCACATATGTCTACATAAATTGATATCAACACCCCTCGACCACTCTAACCCTTGAAAACGCTTCCCATCCCAGCACCAACATGGAAACAACTCTAGCTGGATCAAGCACTACGCATGAGCACAAGCCGCTCCAGGGGCGTGTAGCCATAGTCACGGGCGCGTCGCGTGGCATTGGCCGCACCATCGCCCTCCACCTCGCATCCCTCGGTGCGAGCGTGGTCATCAATTACGCTACCAGTTCCACCCAGGCCGACCTCCTAGCCGCAGAAATCAACTCCGCCTCTTCAAACCCAAAACCCCCACGTGCCATCACGGTCCAAGCCAACGTAGCAAATGCGGCCCAAGTCAAGTCCCTTTTCGACCATGCCGAAAAGGCCTTCGGAATCCCACAAATCCACATCCTAGTGAATTGTGCCGGAGTCCTCGATTCCAAGTACCCAACTCTTGCAGCCACAAGAGAGGAGGATTGGGACATGACTTTTGATGTGAACACGAAAGGTAGGTATTGTGAAACAGCCAATTACTCCAAAATCTTAAGCCCTTACAATGTAATTTAATCATTTATACTTCAACACTTCCGCTCACGGATGGGCTCTATGTTTTTTTTTTTTTTTTTGTGGGTCATATACATGGATTTTCTTCCCCTCATGGGTGGGCTCTATTTTTTTGGGTTCGTCGTATATATGGATTTTTAATACCAAGAACTTATTGGACTTTGAACCCAGGACCTGCCCTGAATACCATAAGAAACAACCAATTACTTCAAAAGCTTAACCATTTATACTTTAACAGGTAGCTTTCTTTGCTCACGAGAGGCCGCCAACCGTTTGATACATGGTGGAGGAGGAAGGATCATAAACATGTCGTCTTCTATGGTGGGTGGGCTGAGGCCGGGATATGCCACCTATACGGCTTCCAAAGCTGCGGTAGAGGCCATGACAAGGATCCTAGCTAAGGAATTGAAAGGGACCCAGATAACGGCCAATTGTGTGGCGCCCGGGCCAGTGGCCACGGAGATGTTCTTTGCAGGGAAGAGCGATGAGGCGGTGAAGAGAGTTATTGATGAGAGTCCCCTGAGTCGACTTGGGGAGACTAAAGACATTGCACCTCTCGTTGGGTTCTTGGCTACGGATGGTGGCGAATGGGTAAACGGGCAGGTCATTCGAGTAAATGGGGGTTATGTCTAGGAGTTTGCTAATATCATTTCATTCACTGCTGCTTTTATCTTGAATTTTAATGTTAGATTAGAATTTGAATTAAGGACATGGCTTTTGGTTTGCGGCTTTGTTGCGGTAAATTTCGTTTGTCAATGGAAAGTGTTACCTTTTGTTAAAGAATAAAGCAACATACATTTGTGTTGGTTTGCCGGGTCTACGTGCCACTATTGGTGTGGCTAATCTAGTGCGCTAGTGAGAGGCCAACTGACCACCATCCTTGGGATAAAAATGAGTTTTGTTTTTTTTTTTTTCTTTTTTTAATTCTTGAAGATTAAGGGCAGTGATAAATCGTCTCCCCAATATCTTAAATCGACTCCGTGTGTGCCTTTCTCTCTCCTCTGAGTTAAAGAGAGAGAAAGTGGAGAGAGAAAGACACATGGGGAGTCGATTTATCACTCCCTAATATTTATTGTCAAAATAGAGATCATTTCACCTGGGTCGTAACTAAGGTCTTTTTTGTTGTAGATTTTAAATTTTGATAAATGTGTACATGACTACAATGAAAATAATAGCAATCATGTAACCCCATCCCCGCATCCGAAGAGCGTATCCAAATAATCATCGTACCCAGCAGAACTCCCTCTTTTGCAAGATTGTCCTCAGATTCGTTTGCAGACCATCTTCTATGCTCGATTTTTTAGTGAACTTCGTGACCAAATCTCAGACTTCTGCAATGATATCTTGAAGCCTCCACGGCCCTTTCGAATTCTCCATTTCGTGGCCCATGCAATCGTATTTCAAGAGTCCCCTTCAATTATTAGATGAGCAAACAAGTTGCTTTTATACCATTTGAGTCCAAAGTGCAGTGCCCTCACTTCCGCCTCATTTGTGTTACAAGTTCCCGCAGGGAGAGGGAGTAAGACATAACTGTTGGGAAAGTTGCCTTATTTCCCACCACTTGGTGGGAAGGCAGAAACCGAGAATAGGAAAGAGCCTATTTCGGTTCTTTAGAAAACACGGCAAGAGTGGTGACTTGTGCGTGGGTTTTTTCTTGTGGTGTGTCAGCTGCCACAAGGGAAGAGAGAGAGAGAGAGAGAGAGAGAGAGAGAGAGAGAGAGAGAGAGGGGAAGAAGAGAGAGTTTTCTTTGGGTTTTTTCTTGGGTACTTTCTCTTGGGTTTTTTCTCGGGTTATCTCTTGGGTACGATATTGGGTTTGAGAAGCGTGGAAAGGGTTGCGGGTTTGTGGGTTTGAGTTTAATCCATTGTAATCCTTGTATATTGTTTTTCTCATAGTGGAAGATCGTGTTTCTCGCCCGTGGAGTAGGCTTGGCCGAACCACGTAAAATCTTGGTGTTTATCTTGTGGCTTGTTTATTACTTTTATCTTTTCCGTTTAATTTGTGCACGATCGAATCGGATTGCCCGGCAGATTTTCTCAACAAGTGGTATCAGAGCTCAGGTTGGAGCGATCGTCGAGGCTGGGTGGAGTGATCGTGGGTGTTGTGATTGGATCGCGGTTAGAGCAATTTTTTGAGGTGGAAATATTGTCAAAGAAGATTCTTGTTCGAGGTGGAGCGCTACACCGAGAAGTCCGAAGTAATCTGAGATGGCGGTAAAATCGAGTTCTACCCAGTTCAACATCAACAGATTTGACGGAAATGACAGTTTCACCCTATGGCAGATGAGGGTGAAGGACATTCTAGTTCAACAGGGCTTGGCTAAGGCTTTGAAGGGAAAGGATGGGAAGCCGAAGAAGATGACATGTGCCGAGTGGGAAGACATTGAGTCGAAGGCGGTCAGCACGATTCGACTATGTCTAGCAGATAGCGTTATGTTTAACGTTATGAAAGAAGAAGATGCACCAAAATTATGGGAGAAGTTGGAAAAGCTTTATATGTCAAAAAGATTGGCCAACCGGTTGTATCTGAAACGGCAATTGTACGGGCTGAAGATGCAGGAAGGCGGGGATCTTCTAGAACATGTTACGGTGTTCAACGGGCTTGTGGATCAACTCCACAAGGTTAACGAAAAGTTGAAGGAAGAAGATAAGGCCATTTTGCTTCTTACTTCGCTTCCAAATTCGTATGACAACCTGGTGACGACTTTATTGTATGGCAAGGATACGATAAAGCTAGAGGAAATCACGGCGTCGTTCTTATCGAATGAGATGCGGAAGAAACATGTTCTTGGTGCAAGTGAAGAGCATGGGTTGGTTGTTCATGGTGGGTGGGAATCAAAGAAGAAGGTGGTCTGACAGGGGATCTAGTAAAGGCAGGTCAAGATCCAGGGTCGGCGGAAAGGGCTTGCAATGTTACCATTGCAAGGAATATTGCCACATCAAGCGGGATTGTCCAAAGCGAGCTGACCGGGTGGACAATGGTACTACAAATGCTGTGGTGGCGGTAACAGGTGAACAGAGCGAAGTGTTTGGAGACGTTCTCACAGTCTCCTCAGGTAATCACGCTTCTCATGATGAGTGGATTCTAGATTCAGGTTACTCTGTTCATGTATGCTCCAGGAGGGAATATTTTGATACGATCCATGAGACAAGGGCAGGTGTAGTGTCCTTGGTTGACGGGTTTACTTGTGACGTCATGGGAGTTGGAACAGTGAAGATCAAAATGTTTGATGGAGTGGTTCGTACTTTGGGTGGTGTGGCGTATGTTCCAAAGCTACGAAAGAATCTACTATCGCTTGGCCGGTTGGACTCCAAAGGTTACACAGGTTTTCAGCTGCAGGTGGAGCCATGAAAATCACATGCGACTGTATGGTTCTGATGAAAAGAGAGGAGTATGGTGGATTGTATCGTCTGGTCGGGGACACTGTGACTAGTGTTCCCAAGATCTCGATGGTTGGTTGGAAACTGAGTAGTAGCGCGTGCACGTGTAGGGTCTCTTTCGCAGTTGGTGCAGAGATAGGTTTTCAGGTTGCAGACGATGGTGAGAGGAGGACAGTACATGCGTTGGGGAGGATGGATCGAGATCCCTCTCCAAGGTTGACTGGGTGAGTAAAGAGGTTAGCAGCTACACATGTGCATTGGCCGTGTTGATCGAATCGGGAGGAGTCAGAACCAAGTTGATTCGAGGATGTGTAGCTGGTACTTCGAAAGGCCAATGGTGGTTTGCGGCGAAAGCGGACCGGTGCCGACATCAACGGAAAATCTTCAGGTGGCTGGGAAATAAGCCAAGGTGGAGATTGTTGAGAAAGTTGCCTTATTTCCCACCACTCGGTGGGACGGCAGAAACTGAGAATAGGAAAGAGCCTATGTAAGCCCAAGGGTCTATTCTTCAATCTTGTTTTGATGATTCTAAACATAATTTATTGTGTTTTTTGAATACTAATCAATTTGATTTGAAGTGTTGTGTTTAAGATAGGATTGATCATTAAAGAAACCAACACTCAACTTGGTCATACTTGAAGATATATCAAACAAGAGTCAAAGGAGCTAAGTGGAGCTCACCTCATCTCTCAAGCAAGCATACACAAAATGGAAGATCAAGTGAAGACCAAGACTAAAGAGAAGTTGAAAGCTACATAGGTATCATTGTACATCCTGTCTCTTTAGATTTTCAAGTCAAGGCAAAGTGTTTTCAAAATATTTTTCAAATAACACTTAAAGAACTTTAACGGGTTAGTGAATGATTATGTGGTGGACCAACATGTTGGGACCCTCATAAACATTCCATAATTATCATAAGGAGTTGAGTTCCAAAAGCCAAAAATCAAACAAGAAATAAAATCTCAAAATATAAAGATTTTTAGGTTTCTCGGAGCTCCGAGCTCGGAACTCCGAGAAAAGGTCCAATAGCGTCTGGACATTTTCTCGGAACTCCGAGAAATGGTCCAGTAGAAATTTTATTTCTTCTGGCCGTTGTCTCGGAACTCCGAGAATATTTCTCGGAACTCCGAGAACCTTGCGACAGCTCAAAAAAGAGCCGTTGGGTTTTGATTTAAAAGTTGATTTTTGTTATCTACACCCCCAAACGGTCATATTTTGATGAGAGACTATTTATACAACATCTAGAGGATTATTTCTTCCCTCTTGATTTTTGAAAAACCCTCTTAAGCACTCAAGCTAACTTGCAACCCTTTAAAGCTTAAGATTTTTGGTTTTTCCCAAACTTGCCTTTCACTTGTGAATCTATTGAGTTTGGATATTTTAGAGCTATCACTTGCAAATCTTTGTTGAAGAGCAATCAAGGAACTACAAAGGGCATCAAGCTTTCAAGAAGAAGCCAAGCTATCAATCTTTCATATCTTGTATAGGTGGCTAGGGCATTCCGTTTTTAATTCCCTAGAGAGCAACCGCTTAGAACTCGGCGGAGAAGGAGAGTCTTTGTAAAGGTGTAAGGGCATCCTTGTTTAATATCCCTTGGAATTGTAACCGTCTCGGAGACGGGCATCGTGGAGGTCTCCAATAGTGGAATCCCTCAAGTGCGACCTTGAGTAGAGTGGAGTAGGCCGTTGGCCGAACCACTATATATCGGTGTGTCATTTCTCACTCTTGCATTTCCATTATTGTTTGGTTTGGCATTTCATTTTGTTTTTCAATTATATTTGCACTAACCAAATATTTAATTAAGTGAAGAAAATTCCAATTAGGGTTCATAGGTAATTCTCAAAAGGCCTAATTTTGAGTTAAATTCAATTCACCCCTCCTCTTGAATATTTCAATTGGTATCAGAGCCTCGTCTCTAATTTTTAGAAAACCCTAACCGGTCTAGAGTAAAGATTCTAAAATGGCAAACTACCCTCAACACCATGAAGGTTATTCAAACACTAGGCCACCCTATTTTGATGGAACAAACTATGGTTTTTGGAAAACCAAAATGAAAATCTTTTTAACCCAAGACTATCAAATGTGGAGAGCAATTAATAATGAATACATCTTACCCACAAGAAATTTAAATGATTGGACCGAAGCCGAACAACAAGCTTCGAATTATAATACCAAAGCCATGAATTCTCTTGTTTGTGCTCTATCTCCCGGAGAATTCAATAGAGTATCAAATTTGAATTCGGCTAAGAAAATTTGGGACACTTTAGAAGTCACCCATGAGGGAACCAATCAAGTAAAAGAATCTAAAATGAACCATCTTTTTCGGCAATACGAACTCTTTCAAATGACACCCGATGAAACAATTGCCGACATGTACACTAGATTCACCAATCTTGTAAATGGATTAAGGGGTCTTGGAAAACAATTTTCCAATAGAGATTTAGTGACTAAAATCCTTAGGTCCTTACCTTTGTCTTGGGAATCCAAAACCTCCGCAATCACCGAAGCCAAGGACATGAACACATTGAACCTAGATGAACTAATAGGGTCCTTGATCACCCATGAAATGATTTTCAAAACAAAAGCACCCGAAATCGAAACTAAAATCGAAAAAGGAAAAGGAATTGCTTTTGCTTGTAATGTAGGTGAAAATGAAGATGCAAAGGAAGACATGGAAGATGAAGTTGCCCTCCTAACAAGAAGGATCAAATTCTTGCAAAGGAACATGGGAGGCATGAGAAATAGAAGGACAAATCCCCCATTCAAGAAGAAAGAAGAACTTGGTGATGGGTCTTCTCAACCCCGATGCTACGGTTGCAAGAAGCTTGGACACATTCGCCCGGATTGTCCACTCAACAATGAACCCACTTCAAACAACCGCTTCAAGAGAAGAGAAGGCAAGAAAGGAATGATCGCCACGTGGGATGAAGAAATTGAAAGCGAAGACGAACAAAATGATGGCGAAGATTGCTTGATAGCAAGGAACGTAAGATTCCTTACAAAATGCAAATGATGAACTTGAAATTCAATTTGATAAAATTGCATCAGTTGAAAATTCTCTTGCTAACATGACAAAAGAATTTGGTTGGTTAAAAAAAGGATCATGAATTTTTAGATGATGAAAATGAAAAATGCAAAGTAAAAATTCATGAGCTAAATGCTACCATTAAGACTTTGAATGAAAATCGACAAAATCTTTCTGTTGAAAATAACAAACTAAAGCATGAAAATGGTAAACTATCTTTTGAATATGATGAACTCAAGAAACTCTTTGAAAAATTTGAAAATAGTACATTAAAATTGGATAGGCTTGTTAATATTCAAAGAATGTCAAGTGATAAAAGTGGACTTG
Source organism: Tasmannia lanceolata (assembly GCF_043159265.1). NCBI lineage: Eukaryota > Viridiplantae > Streptophyta > Magnoliopsida > Canellales > Winteraceae > Tasmannia > Tasmannia lanceolata. Next base: position 20,799,913 of record NW_027518689.1, on the reverse strand, counting down.
GACACAAATGGAATACTACCATATCTAACTATAAAAACAAACTTGAAAAGGCTTCTTCTAGTGGTACCAAAATTTGTTTTTATTGTGGTCTAGAAGGTCATTACAAGGTTGCTTGCTTACATGCTAAACAAGATAAAATCAAATTGAACTCTAAAGTAAAAACAAATGAACATAGCAAGATTAGGAGGATTTGGGTACCTAAGGGATCTCACTTGCCTATTCATATGTAGGTATGCCTTAAAAGCCATAACAAGAAGAACACATGGTACCTTGATAGTGGATGCTCTAGACATATGACCGGAGACCTTACTCAATTCGCATCCCTATCACTCAAGGATGGTGGAGACGTTACCTTTGGAGATGATAAGAAAGGAAAAGTCAAAGGTGAAGGCACCATAGGTAACTCTACCTCTCCCATACATGATGTACTATTTGTTGATGGCTTATCCCATAATCTTATTAGCATTAGTCAATTATGTGATAATGGTTTTGAAGTTGTCTTCAATCCTGATAAATGCATTGTTAAAAACAAGATAAATGGAGAAGTAAAATTCACAGGTTCTAGAGACAATAACATTTACACAATTGGACTAGATGATCTTAGACTTCAAAATGTGACTTGTCTTAATGCCATTAGTGAGGATTCTTGGCTATGGCATAGGAGGTTGGGTCATGCCGGAATGGATCTCATTTCGACCATCTCCTCAAAAGAAAGTGTTAGAGGATTGCCTAAGTTAAAATTCATCAAAGATCACATTTGTAGAACTTGTCAGTTAGGAAAACAAATTGAAAAGCTCATTTGCACCTAAAAATATGATTTCAACTTCCTACCCCTTGGAGCTACTTCATATGGATCTTTTTGGACCAATGAAGACTAGTAGCCTAGGTGGAAAGAGGTACGTGTTTGTAGTTGTGGATGACTACTCACGATTCACATGGGTCATATTTCTAGGACATAAAGATGAAACTTATGAAAACTTTCTTACATTGTGCAATCAAATTCAAAATGAAAAAGGTATTGCCATCTCCCACATTAGAAGTGATCATGGAACGGAATTTGAAAATGTACATTTTGACACTTATTGTAATGAACATGGCATAAAGCATAATTTTTTCGCACCTAGAACACCTCAACAAAATGGAGTAGTAGAAAGAAAGAATCGAACTCTCCAAGAAATGGCTAGAACTATGTTGCATGAAAATGATCTCCCTAGATATTTTTAGGCGGAAGCGGTTAGCACCGCTTGCTATATTATAAACAGGGTATATTTAAGGCCAATTTCTAAGAAAGCACCTTATGAGCTTTGGAAAAACTTGAAACCAAATATAAGCTATTTTAGAGTGTTTGGATGCAAATGCTTCATTTTAAACATTAAAGAAAATTTACACAAATTTGATAAGAAGTCGGATGATGGAGTATTCTTAGGGTATTCGTCACATAGCAAGGCATATAGAGTATTTAATCGAAGAACCCTAGTTGTAGAAGAATCCATGCATGTGACATTTGATGAAAGAGAGCCAACACCTCAAGAAATGCCACATGATGAGGATGAACCCATTGAACATCTTTTTCCAAAATTGAGTGCTCCTCCTCATGCATCAACAAGTCATACATTACCTAGTGAGGAAGTAGAAAATGAAAATGATGACTCATTGCCTAGGGATAGGAGAACATTGGTAGATCATCCTGAATCCCAAATTTTAGGTGATGCCACATTGCCAGTAAGAACTAGATCATACTATCGTAGTGTGAGTAACAATTTGGCGTTCCTATCCGAATTAGAACCAAAATCCATCAAGGAAGCTGAAAAGGATGAATATTGGTTGATGGCCATGCAAGAAGAGCTAAGTCAATTCGAAAGGAACAAAGTGTGGAGGCTAGTACCTAGACCTAGTGATCATCCAGTCATTGGCACGAGATGGGTGTATAGAAATAAATTGGATGAAAATGGAATTATCACTAGGAATAAAGCTAGGCTTGTAGCCCAAGGGTACAATCAGGAGGAAGGGATAGATTATGATGAGACATTTGCTCCTGTTGCCCGTATGGAGGCTATTAGGATACTTTTGGCATATGCATCTCATAAAGGATTTAAACTATATCAAATGGATGTCAAAAGTGCCTTCCTAAATGGCTATATCCAAGAGGAAGTGTATGTTGAGCAACCTCCAGGTTTTGAAGACTTCAAACATCCAAATCATGTCTTCAGGCTTGATAAAGCTTTATATGGATTAAAGCAAGCTCCTAGAGCTTGGTATGAGAGGCTTTGCACTTTCTTAGTTGAAAAGGGATTCGAGATGAGAAAGGTGGATAAAACCTTGTTTATCAAAAGAGAAAATCATGATATCCTCCTTGTCCAAATCTATGTGGATGATACCATCTGTGGCTCAACTAATCAAAAATTGTGTGATGAATTTGCAACCTTAATGAAAAATGAATTTGAAATGAGCATGATGGGAGAGTTAACCTACTTCTTAGGACTCCAAATTAAACAATACAAAAATGGAATATTTTTAAATCAAGAAAAATATACAAAGGAGTTATTAAAGAAGTATGGCATGGATAGCAGTAAGACATCAAGAATTCCCATGAGTACTACTGCTAAGCTAGAAAAAGATGAATTTGGCAAATCTGTGGATCAGAAATTGTATAGGGGTATGATAGGTAGTTTGCTCTATTTGACAGCCAGCAGACCAGACATTATGTTTACTGTCTGTCTCTGTGCTCGATTTCAATCGGATCCTAAAGAATCTCACCTATCAGCAGTTAAGAAGATCTTCAAGTACTTAAGAGGAACCCAAAGTCTAGGACTGTGGTATGAAAGATCATCTTCCTTCACTCTCATCGGATATTCAGATGCAGACTTTGCTGGATGTAGAGTAGATAGGAAAAGCACTAGTGGAACTTGCCAATTCTTGGGTAAATCACTTGTTTCATGGTTTAGCAAGAAGCAAAATTCAGTAGCTCTGTCCACAACAGAAGCAGAATATGTGGCAGCTGGAGCTTGCTGTGCTCAAGTCCTATGGATGAAAAGCACATTGATGGACTATGCAATCAAAATGGAAAATATTCTCATCAAATGTGACAATACTAGTGCTATAAGCTTAACAAAGAACCCCATACAACACTCAAGAACAAAACACATTGAGATTAGGCACCACTTCATCAGAGATCACTCACAAAAAGGGGATATTTGCTTAAAATATATCAACACTGAAGATCAATTAGCGGATATCTTTACAAAACTCCTTAGTGATGATAGAATTTGTTATATCCGAAGTGCCTTAAATATTTGGAGTGCGGATCAAATTAAAGAAATTGCAAAATAAATACTTTGTGCCTTTCACCAGCTTATCTATATAGTATTTATATATATAATCTTTGTTTGGTAGTATCTGCATGAATGAGATGTCAAATTTTCAATCTTAAAAATCACTCAATTGATATTCTTAGCCTTCTTAGTTTTCTAAGTTGGAGAGGTATCTTCACTTTAATTAAAATACCTAACATTTTGACATATGTCAACATCTCGATCATGAACAGGTATATGTGCATTACTTGGTTATATATTTTTATACCATAAGCATTGATTTAGGGGGAGTTATCTACTCCTAAATTTGTTTTTACACCCTTTCTGTAGATGACAAAAGGGGGAGAAGGTTTGAAATTGATTATCTATTCAAATTTACTATATGCACCACATGCTTATAACTTGTATCATTTATATGTGTGCATATATTGAGGGGGAGTTCTAGTATTCACTTGCCTATTATGTCACTCCACACACACCTCATAATCAATTTTGTTTGTCATCATCAAAAAGGGGGAGATTGTAAGCCCAAGGGTCTATTCTTCAATCTTGTTTTGATGATTCTAAACATAATTGATTGTGTTTTTTGAATACTAATCAATTTGCTTTGAAGTGTTGTGTTTAAGATAGGATTGATCATTAAAGAAACCAACACTCAACTTGGTCATGCTTGAAAATGTACCAAACAAGAGTCAAAGGAGCTAAGTGGAGCTCACCTCATCTCTCAAGCAAGCATACACAAAATGGAAGATCAAGTGAAGACCAAGACTAAAGAGAAGTTGAAAGCTACATAGGTATCATTGTACATCCTGTCTCTTTAGATTTCCAAGTCAAGGCAAAGTGTTTTCAAAATATTTTTCAAATAACACTTAAAGAACTTTAACGGGTTAGTGAATGATTATGTGGTGGACCAACATGTTGGGACCCTCATAAACATTCCATAATTATCATAAGGAGTTGAGTTCCAAAAGCCAAAAATCAAACAAGAAATAAAATCTCAAAATATAAAGATTTTTAGGTTTCTCGGAACTCCGAGAAAAGGTCCAGTAGCGTCTGGACATTTTCTCGGAACTCCGAGAAATGGTCCAGTAGAAATTTTATTTCTTCTGGCCGTTGTCTCGGAACTCCGAGAATATTTCTCGGAACTCCGAGAACCTTGCGACAGCTCAAAAAAGAGCCGTTGGATTTTGATTTAAAAGTTGATTTCTGTTATCTACACCCCCAAACGGTCATATTTTGATGATAGACTATTTATACAACATCTAGAGGATTATTTCCTCCCTCTTGATTTTTGAAAAACCCTCTTAAGCACTCAAGCTAACTTGCAACCCTTTAAAGCTTAAGATTTTTGGTTTTTCCCAAACTTGCCTTTCACTTGTGAATCTATTGAGTTTGGATATTTTAGAGCTATCACTTGCAAATCTTTGTTGAAGAGCAATCAAGGAACTACAAAGGGCATCAAGCTTTCAAGAAGAAGCCAAGCTATCAATCTTTCATATCTTGTATAGGTGGCTAGGGCATTCCGTTTTTAATTCCCTAGAGAGCAACCGCTTAGAACTCGGCGGAGAAGGAGAGTCTTTGTAAAGGTGTAAGGGCATCCTTGTTTAATATCCCTTGGAATTGTAACCGCCTCGGAGCCGGGCATCGTGGAGGTCTCCAATAGTGGAATCCCTCAAGTGCGACCTTGAGTAGAGTGGAGTAGGCCGTTGGCCAAACCACTATATATCGGTGTGTCATTTCTCACTCTTGCATTTCCATTATTGTTTGGTTTGGCATTTCATTTTGTTTTTCAATTATATTTGCACTAACCAAATATTTAATTAAGTGAAGAAAATTCCAATTAAGGTTCATAGGTAATTTTCAAAAGGCCTAATTTTGAGTTAAATTCAATTCACCCCCCCTCTTGAATATTTCAGCCTATTTCTTGTGGTGTGTCGGTTGCCACAAGGGAAGAGAGAGAGAGAGAGAGAGAGAGAGAGAGAGAGAGAGAGAGAGAGAGAGTTTTCTTTGGGTTTTTTCTTAGGTACTTCTCTTGAGCTTTCTCTTGGGTTTTTTCTCGGGTTATCTCTTGGGTACGATCTTGGGTTTGAGAAGCGAGGAAAGGGTTGCGGGTTTGTGGGTTTGAGTTTAATCCATTGTAATCCTTGTATATTGTTTTTCTCATAGTGGAAGATCGTGTTTCTCTCCCGTGGAGTAGGCTTGGCCGAACCACGTAAAATCTTGGTGTTCATCTTGTGGCTTGTTGATTACTTTTATCTTTTCTGTTTAATTTGTGCACGATCGGATCGGATTGCCCGGCGGATTTTCTCAACAATAACCATGCTTCCTCTTGTGTCCCGTATTAGTCAACCTATCCCAACTTTCCCAAGATCTCCCATTTAACTCCCATCAAAATTTAGATTCATCCATCCCTCCAGAAGAAGGGACCATTTGATGGAAAACAACGTACATAGGTTATGCCCCAAAAACCATTTCCATAGGATGATCCTAGCCCTCTGATCTATAGAGGTATGCAGCTCCTCTATAGATCAAAGGGTTGGGAATATCCTATTGAAATGGTTGTTTGGGCACAACCTATTGACATTATGGCCCATCACATGGACGGTTTGGATCATCCTATAGTGTGGTCCATACAATTTTTTTTGAAAAATAAGCTCCATCGCAAAGGGCTTTTCGCGACTGGTCTGTCGCAATTCAGACAAACCACCTCGTGAATGGAGACAAAAGCCGCGAAAAGCCTTATGCGATGGAGGCTAGCAATTCCCTAAGGGCTTACACCATATAAAACTCAATTTCGGATACGACTAATAAACATGACTGCTTTCGTCTTTCATCTCCCCATGCCCATGCGCACCCTTGGCAGCCCGGCCTGCAATGTCAAGCGCATGTTAGGGGAGATTCAGAAGAAAACCTTGACCATGAGAGAAGACAAATTCACATTGCCGAGAAATTATATGGGTGCATGCATGTGCAGTCCAAAAGGAACTGGGGAACCCACATTATTTGGGTGATCCAAACCATTCATGTGTTGGGACCTGAGGTAGACCGTGTGCCCAGAAAATTCTCATAATAAGAAGATCCCAACACTCCGATATGTGGAGGTTTAAAATGGACGGCGGACAGCACAACATAGAAACCTCAAAGGATTGAATTATTAGGATCAGCCTATGGAATTATTAAGATCAGCCTATGCAAAAGATTTTATGGGCACAACCTATCTACATGCCAGGGCCCAACAAATGAATGGTTTGGATTAGGGGTGGCAAAATTGGCCGAATTGAACTGAAACTGAGCCAAAAGTGAACCGAAATTTTGGTTTTGATTTGGATAAACCAAACCGATTCAAATTTCGGTTTAGTTTCAATTCGTTAGAACCAAACCGATGATCGGTTCGCTTTGGTTCCGGTTTCGGTTTGGTTCGGTCTAGACAATGATAAATGCGCCCCTTTTCATAAGAAAATGATAAAAGTGCCACTTTTCATCTCGGTTTGGTTCGGTTTCGGTTCTGTTTGTACATAAAAATGTTTGGTTCGGTTTCGGTTTGGAGTTCGCTTTGGTTCCGGTTTCGGTTTGGTTCGGTCTAGACAATGATAAATGCGCCCCTTTTCATAAGAAAATGATAAATGTGCCACTTTTCATCTCGGTTTCGGTTCTGTTTGTACATAAAAATGTTTGGTTCGGTTTCGGTTTGGAGTGTAAGCATCAAACCGAACCGAAACCGAACCGTTGCACCCATAGTTTGGATCATCTAAAAAAGTGGGCCCCAATGTCTTTTGGGGATGCACGCGCATGCCCAGCCATGCACCATATAATTTCTCGGCAATTTGAATTTGTCTTGTCAAGTTTTTCTTCTAAATCTCCCCATGCACCGTAAAATTTCTCCCCAATTTGAACCTGTCTTCTCAAGGCCAACGTTTTCTTCTAAACATCCCCTAATAATGTGGAAGTAAATGACGGAAGCAGTGATGTTCATTAGTCGTATTCTAAAATGAAAGTAAATTTGGGCATGCCCTAACCACTCCCATATCCCTACGTAAATATGTCTAACACACCTCAGCCACTCTTAACACTTGAAAACCAGAGAGAGAGAGAGAGAGAGATTCCAATCCCCCGCACCAACATGGAGACAACCCTGGCTGGATCAAGCACCACCCACGAGCAGAAGCCCCTCCACGGGCGCGTAGCCATAGTCACGGGTGCATCGCGTGGCATGGGCCATACCATCGCTCTCTACCTCGCATCCCTCGGTGCGAGTGTGGTCATCAATTATGCCACAAGTGCCACCCAGGCTGACCTCCTAGCCGCCGAAATCAACTCCACAGCATCAAACCCAAACCCCCCACGAGCCATCACGGTCCAAGCCAACTTATCAAACGCGGCCCAAGTCAAGTCCCTATTCGACCAGCCGAAAAGGCCTTCGGAATCCCACAAATCCACATCCTAGTGAATTGTGCCGGGGTACTCGATCCCAAGTACCCAACCCTTGCAGCCACAACAGACGAGGATTGGGACACTACTTTTGATGTGAACACAAAAGGTAGCGTGTAACAACTTGTTACTTCAGAAGCTTAAGCTGTTAGAGTTGGTGTTATTTAATCATTTATACTTCAACACTCCCCTCATGTGTGGCCTATCTTTTTTTGGGTTGTCCGTATATATGGATTTTTGGGTATTGGACATGGTTTTAAATTTCAGCCGCAATCCCCGAAACTGAAATTTGCCGAAATTTCAGAATTTCATTAATTTGAGCTGAAATTTCAAGAAAATGTATATAGATATTTTTTCTAAATAAAGATTACAAAATTTCAGCCGAAATTTCGGAATTAATTAAATAATAATTTTTAACTATTACCAAATTTCAGACCGAATCAAAATTTAAAACCTTGGTATTGGACACAGGACTTGCCGTGATTCAATTGCTCTTATACCATATGAAGCAACTAATTACTCCAAAAGCTTAGTGGTACAACCCATTGTGAGCCCAAAACCTATTATTGGACTCAAAATTACATTTAAATTTTGGTCCGATAATTGATTTGGGGCTAACAATTGGTCGTCACATTCTCAAACGAACAGGGCCTAAGTTGTTAGAGTTGGCGTTATTTAATCATTTATACTTCAACAGGTAGCTTTTTTGCTCACGAGAGGCCGCCAACCGTTTGATACGTGGTGGAAGAGGAAGGATCATAAACTTTTCTTCTTCTACAGTGGGTGGGCTCCGCCCGGGCTATGCTGCCTATGTGGCTTCCAAAGCGGCGGTAGAGACCATGACAAGGATCCTGGCTAAGGAATTGAAAGGGACCCAGATAACGGCCAATTGCGTGGCCCCTGGGCCCGTGGCAACAGAGTTGTTCTTTGCAGAAAAGAGCGAAGATATGGTGAAGAGGATGATTGATGAAAGCCCTTTGAGTCGACTTGCGGAGACCAAGGACATTGCACCTCTCGTCGGGTTCTTGGCTTCGGATGGTGGGGAATGGGTAAATGGGCAGGTCATTCGAGTGAATGGGGGTTCTGTCTAGGAGTGTGCCAATGTCATTTCAATCACTGCTGGTTTTATCTTCTAGTGTGATAGATTAGTATAGAATTTTAATTAAGAACATGGGTTTTGGTTTCTGGCTTTGTTGTTGTAAATTTCGTTTGTCATTGGAAAGAGTTGCAGAGTTTGGCTTTGTTAATGAATAACTTTACACAGGCATGTGTTGGTTTGCGGGGTCTATGTGTCAGTACTCACTATTGGTGTGGCTGATCTAGTGTGCTAGTGGACTATACCGTCCTAATGATAAAAATGAGTTTTATAATCACTTGAGACTAAGACCCTGTTTGTTTTGGATTTTAAGTATTGATTCTGAGTCCAAAACTGATTATTGGGCTCAACATTGTGTTTAATTTTGAGTCCATCAATCTCAAAATCCAAGACCAACAGGGCTTATGGCACCCAAGAATCAACCTTTCACTTTTTTTGTAAAGGGCTGAGATTAATCTCATTGAACAGATTTTTTAATCTCAGTCCTTCATAAACAAACTAAAATGCTGATTTCTGAGCAATCCATTTAGTCACAACAGAGGTGAATTACATCTTAAAATATTTGCGAGCTGTATAACAGGGGTAACAGGGGTGAATGGTATCCCAAACAGTGTCTTGGACTAAGCAGGCAATTTACTTGAATTATCTTTTCTTTGATGAGAACATGTTGTAATCAGTTCACTTGATGAGCCTTTTCTTTAAGTAGAGGTGAGTCGCATGGGTACGCTTAAGACAGCACACTCTCAAGGACCTTCACTTTGAAGGCACAGACACTTTGGACTAGTGAGGAATTTTTGCAGCTTGTGGGGACATTAGAGTGTGTTAGTACAAGGAAGAAGAAACACAGAAGCAAGCAAAAACTCCCACATCTAGAGTTGAATGTAACCCTTATTATACACTGAGTTTAAGGTACATGAAAGATCTACCCAATCTCCATCTAAATATCCTACATCAAACACCTTTCTATCATTGTTCAACCATCTCCCACAGACCCATTGATACCTATGTCCTCTGAGAGCTTGTTGGAGTTTGTCATACTAGGCTGTGTAACTTGTTTTAGGCCATGAATAACCTTCTTAGGCTACACAGTTTCCTCTACTTCTTGTTTCATACCTCTTGAGTTGCTCCATCCATACTTCTTGCAAACACCCATGTAGAAATGCATTTTTATAATCTAGTTGGGATATTGACCTTCCAAAACTGTTAGCTAATACGGCGAACGTCCAGCCTACGCCCCTGCTATTGCAGTCATTGGTGTCGGAGAATGTCTGGTCGGCGTATCTGCTGATAAAATACCTCCTTGCCTGACTGTGATTGCGGACGGTGAAAAATCCATCACCATCGACGTTGGGTGAAGCTGTCGGATATCACCCCTTCACCTACGGTCGAGACCCTTGAGCAAGAGCTTCATGACAAAATTGACTCCTGCATGCGAAGGGGGGAGCCAAAAACTTCGCTTGGTGTCACCGAAGCTGGAAAAAATATTAAGGAAAATGAGCTTGGCGAAATGGAAGAAATGGGCACCGCCCTTGGGGATCCAGTTTCTGGAAGACATTGAAGCATCCAGAGAGATGGTTTTGGAGGTGATTGAAAGGGATACGGTTCCTCCATCTACCCCTAAGCCTAAAGATAGGGGATCCAGGGAACTAAGGCGACTGCTATAATGCAGTCCGCGGCAATGTGGGCAACAAATAATTGAACTACGAAGACAATATTCTGGAATATTAGGGGGTTAGGGACGGAAAGGAAAAGGATGGCAGTCAAGGGCCTTCATGATTACAGAAAGCCAGATGTCTTAGTTATCATTGAATCCAAAACAATGGGGGTTATTGACCAGTTGATAACAGATCTTTAGGGGAGAACAAACAGACAATGGGTAGCGAAGGAGGCCGTGGGAACGGATCATTATAATCTGGAAAGAAGATATCTTGTCAATGATGGAGGTTGCAATGGGGAGGTACACAGTGACCGTACGATTCAATCACATTCCCTCTAATCTCAATTGCTGGCTGACGGCAGTCTATGGCCCTGCTAGAGCCAGGGAGCGAAAACATCTCTGGACGGAATTGAAGAATACCTGCAATCAAATCGGGGGTCCGTGGATAATCGGGGGTGATTTCAACACAATCCGATACCCGGAGGAGAATAATCCGATCGGCAGAATCAACACAAGCATGCGCAAATTATCCGATTTTATCTTAGACAATGAGCTATTAGATCTCCTCCTGGAAGGAACTAAATACACATGGACCAACAGTCAGGGTACTTGGTAGACTTAATCTGATACTATTGTCTAAGGAATGGGAGGAATTATTTCCCCGGATGAGCCAGAGGCCGATTTCAAATCATAACCCCATAATGCTCGAATTATCGGACTTCTCTAGCGGACCGTGACCTTTCAGATTCGATATGGATCTGTGTGAATTGCCGGAAGTTGGGGTCTTATTGAGGAGTGGTGAAATGAACCGAGTGTCACCGGATGGTGTGGTTTTGTATTTGGCATCAAACTCAAACATCTCAAACATAGAATTTGGGAATGGGCAAAGGTTGCACGTGAATCTCAGGAACGTGTCAAAGCCGAAACCTTGCTGAACTGGGCGAATTGGAAAAAATCTGAAGAATCTCAGCCGCTTGGGGATTGTGATCACCAACGTCGGATGGAGTTGAAAGTATCCTACAAAGAGATCATAAGGAGGGAAGAGATCAATTGGCGCCAAAAATCCCGCGTTACGTGGCTTAAGGTGGGAGACAACAATTCAAGATTCTTCCACAGAATGGCCAACTTCCGGAGGAGAATCAATCATATTAACTCTCTGACGATTAATAATGTCCTAATTGAGGAGCCGGGAAGGATCAAGGAATCTGTGGTGAATTATTGTCAGGATCTGTACTGTCAAAATAAAAATTGGCCACCGAAGGCGGATGGGCTTGCATTCAAAAGAATTTCGGAGGGCAAGATGGTATGGCTTGAGAGAGAATTTTCTATGGAGGAAATAGAAGCCGCTCTACACTCTATGAAGAAAGACAAGGCACCAGGCCAGATGGGTTTCCGATGGCGTTTTACCACCGCTATTGGGAAGTGATCAAGGACGATGTTTTAAAATGTATGATGGAGTTTCATCAGAGGGGCATTATAAACTCGGGCGTAAATGCCACATTCATCACCCTCATTCCCAAGGTGGAACTCAAAGACTACAGACCAATCAGCCTTGTCAATAGCTTATACAAGATTCTCTCCAAAATCCTTGCCACCCGATTGTCTACTGTAGTGGGGGACGTGACCTCCAAATTCCAGGGGGCTTTCATCGGCGAACGACAGATTCTTCATGGAATCCTTATCGCAAATGAAGTCGTGGATTCAACCAAAAGGGCCGGTAACAATGGGATTTATAGAGAAATACAGAATTCGCAACACCGGAAAATCCTCTTCTCAAATAGTGAAACCAAAGTTTACACTAGCCCAACAACAACAACCAAAGTAGAAGAAGAACAATGCCCAAAAAAGATGTGCTTCAATATATGAGAGAAGAAAAAAACATACAAGATAAAGAACAATAAAAAGAAGAAAGCTTCAAGAGGAAAGCTTGCACACAAGAGAGCTTCAATGGAGGTCTAGGTAGTGGAGAATCTCTACAAAAGTGAAGTAATGAGAATTAGGCTTGGTCAAGGAAAGTAAAGAGAAGATAGCTTAGGTAAGTGGTAGTGGGTATGGGAAAGTGGTGTCTTAAATGCTTAGGGAAGTAGTGGGTTTGGAGTTCCAAGTAAATGTTTGAATTTGAAATAGGTAGGTAGTGAGAAAAGATGGAGCAAACATGTGTGGCTCACACATGTGCAAGCTAGGCAAAAAAACCAACATGCCCATCGACACAAAAGTACATATTTGCCCTAACTACAACACTCAAAATAAAAATAAAATAAAGCTACCCAAAAAATACACTTTAAAATTTAACACTCCTTAAAGTGATTTTTTGGAAACTACTCCAAGCTTATCCCGAAGTAGCTCAAATGGTCCTTTGGAAAGTGACTTAGTAAAGATGTCGGCAATGTTTTCTTTGCTCCTCACTTCCGCTACACCAATTGTACCATCTAACATCTTTTCACGAATGAAATGATGCTCGATCTCAATATGCTTTGTTCTTGCATGACAAACCGAATTTGTGGCAAGTTAAAGCGCACTTTGGTTGTCACCAAGAATAGTCGTCGCCTTGTGGATAGGTAAATGGACATCTTCAATCAACCGCCGCAACCAAACACATTCTTGAGACGGAAGAGCGGCGACCTTATATTCCGTTTCCGTTGTTGAGAGAGACACCGAGTCTTGTTTCTTACTATACCAAGAAACACCCGCCGATCCACACAAAAACACATAACCGGAAGTAGATCTCCGATCATCCAAGTCCCCTCCATAGTCGGCATCAGTAAATCCATTCAACACAAAATCAACCACTTTCTTGTAAAGCAACCCAAAGTCAAGGGTAGAATTCACATACTTCAAAATTCTCTTTGCCGCCTCCAAGTGTGGTTTTTGTGGCGCTTGCATATAGCGACTAACAAGCCCAACGGAAAAAGAAATATCGGGTCTTGTGATAGTCAAGTAGATGAGACTACCCACAAAAGCACTATATGGCCGCGGATCCGGAAGAAGCTTGCCTTCTTCTCGCCTTATATTTATGTTAGGATCAAGAGGAGTAGCAGATCTTTTACTTTGATTCATTCCAAATCTTCCAACTAATTTCTCCGCATAGCCTTTTTGAGAAACTAGCACTCCATCTTTCAAAGTTTCCACCTCCAAGCCAAGAAAGTGACTTAGCTCTCCCAAGTCCTTCATTTCAAAACGAATAGATAGCTCATCCCGTAGCTTTGCAACCTCAACATCATTGTTGCCAGTAACTATCATGTCATCGACGTAAAGAAGTACAATAACAAGCAAGCCTTTGTCTTTCTTCACAAATAAACTAGAATCGGAGTTAGATGCAAAATAACCACAAAATTGCAAGTATTCGGCAATCTTACCATACCACGCCCTTGGAGCTTGCTTTAACCCATAAAGAGCTTTCTTGAGCTTGCAAACATAATTCGGATGATCACTTGAATTGTAACCCGGCGGTTGCTCCATGTAGATGTCTTTGTCAATCTCACCATACAAAAATGCATTTTTCACATCAAGTTGAAACAATTTCCAACCATGACAAGCGGCCAATGAAATTACAACTCGAACGGAAGTCATCTTTGCAACGGGACTAAAGGTCTCCTCATAATCCTCTCCATACTTTTGAGAGAACCCTCTAGCCACCAACCTTGCTTTGAATCTATCCACACTCCATCCGCTTTCCGCTTCAATTTGTACACCCATTTACATGTAACCGGATTCACATCATTAGGCTTAGGAACAAGATCCCAAGTTTTATTTTTCACAAGTGCATTCATCTCCTCATTCATAACATCTTTCCATTCTCTCACCCCTTTTGCTTCATCAAAGCAAGAAGGCTCATTACCATCAAATGGACCGGAAAGAAACCAAGAATAAGTGCTCACCATGTTTTCATCCCGATACCGTGCCGGCTTGACAATCTTTCTTTTTAATCTTCTAAGATGTGATGCACTACTACACTCATCTTCATTAGTTTCTTCATTTTGCTCATCTTCTTGAACGTGACATGCAACATTACTCCCCCTATCACCTTGCTCCCCCATCGGCAAAGAAGAGGAAGACCCAAATTCCATTAGAACATTTGGTGTCACGGGCAAGTTCATTGTTGCTTGAGGCTCAACCTCAACAAGGATGTGCTCACCTACACCCACACCACTAGTGGAACCACCATCCAAAGCATAATAAGAAGAAACTTGATCAAACACAACATCTCTTGAAACAATGGACTTGTGAGTTGTAGGATCCATGCACTTCCAACATTTCTTCCTTTCATCATACCCAATGAAAATACAGTTCTTCGCCTTAGCATCCAACTTGGTTCTCCTTTCATCCGACACATGCACATAGCAAATTGAACCAAAAACCTTGAAATGCTTGACACTGGGCTTCACTCCAAACATCAACTCATAAGGAGACTTCATATTAATCGGACTAAGAGGCACCCGATTAATCACATAAGTTGCACATGCCATACATTCCGCCCATAAGGCCTTGGGTAAATTCTTTGCATGCAACCAACTTTTACAAGTGTCCACAAGATGCCTAATCTTCCTCTCCGCGACTCCACTTTGTTGAGGCGTATAGGCACAAGTGATATCCCTTTGTATATCATGATCATGACAAAATATAGAAAAGTCATCGGAAGTAAACTCGCCACCATTATCGGTTCTCAACCGTTTGATCTTCTTGTGAAGTACACCTTCAACGGTCTTCTTGAACTCAACAAACTTAGACAATGCATCGAATTTCTCCCTTATAAAATACACCCATGTGAATCTAGTAAAATCATCAACAAATAACAACATATAGTGGAAGCCAGAAAGTGAAGGTGTCCTACAAGGTCCCATTACATCACTATAGATAAGCTCCAAGGGGGCCTTGCACCTTGAAAGAGACTTGTCAAATGGAAGACGATGTGCCTTACCATATTGACAACCCTTACACACCTTTCCACCACCAAAAGAATTCAAATTTGGTAGCCCATGCACTAGATTTTTAATCACCATGACCTTCAATTTATCCATGCTAATATGACCCAATCTAGCATGCCAAATTGAAGCACCATCATTTGTACTCATTTTATCAACATATAAAGTTGAAGCCGATAAAACAAATAAATCTTTAACCCTCTTACCGGTATAGACAACATCCGCCTTCAAGCTTGAAATATTCCGAAGAAATTTCACCTCCTTAAGCCCGAACAAAACATTATTTCCCTCATCAACCGCATTTGTAACCGAGAAAAGATTCTTCTTCATACCGGGAACATGAAACACACTCTTAAGTGTAGTAGGATCCTCATTTGCACCACCAATGGTAATGACCCCTTCTTTCTCTACCGAATGTATAGTGTTGTCCGCCGTGATAATAGCATCGTTGCCTTCATATCTTCGGAACTTTGAGAATTTGGATTCGTTGCCGGTAAGATGATGCCCACAACCGGAATCGGCAATCCAATCATCCTCAAAATTGATGGATGCCAAAGCACCCACCGTAGTAGTTTCCGCCACGAAACATCTACCCCAATCTTCTTCATTTTTTCGGTCATCAACATTTTCGGCTACATTACCATCCTTCAATTTCACACGGCAATTCTTTTGTATATGCCCAAGTTTACCACATCGGTAACACTTGATACCCTTCCGATTTCCATTACTCATAACGGATGATCCACCTTCCTCTCCACCTTTACTTGGAATATTTTCCTTCTCTTTATATTTGTTGGAAGGCTTCTTGTTGCTTGAAAATAATACTTCTCCTTCACTCTCGGATATTGAACAACCCGCCATTTGTCTAGCTAAAGACTCTTGTGAAGCAAGAAGATTCTCAAACTCCACCAAAGAAGGTTGCCGATCCCACTCTTGAATCGACGTAACATAAGGAATATACTCTCTTTTCAACCCACGAACAATATGTCGCTTCATTCGTGCCACCGAAATAGGCTCTTCCGGATCCAATAAAGAAATCTCCGAACAAAGATTCTTGATCTTCAAAAAGAATTGAGAAATAGAGAGACCACCTTGTGTAGTATTTGCCAACTCATTCTCCAACATTTGTAGACGAGTCATATTCTTCTTGTTAAGCAATCCATCAAGGGTAGTCCAATTCTCACTCGCCGATTTTACCCAATGATGTGCTCAAACAAGTCATGCGAAATAGATCGCTTCAAAAGAAATTCGGCTTTGGCATTCTTCATCCTCCACACCTTCAACACATCGCCATTTTCTTGTGTATCTTTCGGAGCCACATTTGCATCTCCACAAACAACATCCCATAAATCTTCTCCCACAAGATAAAACTCCATAAATGTTCTCCATATCTTATAATTTGATTGATTTAGCAACTCAATGCCGAGTCCACTAACCCTTCCACTCATATCTATCTTCAAAGCACCGATTGGACTTCTTCACCAAGGATTTCTTGACAAGCACCAACTACCACCCTTGTGGCTTTGATACCATATAGAGAAATACGGAATTCGCAACACCGGAAAATCCTCTTCTCAAATAGTGAAACCAAAGTTTACACTAGCCCAAGAACAACAACCAAAGTAGAAGAAGAACAATGCCCAAAAAAGATGTACTTCAATATATGAGAGAAGAACAAAATATACAAGATAAAGAACAATAAAAAAAAGAAAGCTTCAAGAGGAAAGCTTGCACACAAGAGAGCTTCAATGGAGGTCTAGGTAGTGGAGAATCTCTACAAAAGCGAAGTGATGAGAATTAGGCTTGGTCAAGGAAAGTAAAGAGAAGATAGCTTAGGTAAGTGGTAGTGGGTATGGGAAAGTGGTGTCTTAAATGTTAGGGAAGTAGTGGGTTTGGAGTTCCAAGTAAAGGTTTGGATTTGAAATAGGTAGGTAGTGGGAAAAGATGGAGCAAACATGTGTGGCTCACACATGTGCAAGCTAGGCAAAAAGACCAACATGCCCATGGACACAAAAGTACATATTTGCCCTCACTACAACACTCAAAATAAAAATAAAATAAAGCTACCCGAAAAATACACTTTAAAATTTAACAGGATTGTGGTGAGGATGGATTTGGAGAAAGCCTACGACCACGTTGACCGGCGATTCCTTGATTATGTTCTATTAAAAATGGGATTTGGTGAAACTTGGAGAAGGTGGATGCAGTCTTGTCTTTCATCTGCAACTTTCTCCATACGAATTAACGGTTCGTCGACCGGATACTTTCAGAGCTCTCGCGGACTGAGACAGGGAGGTCCGCTTTCGCCGTATCTCTTTATCATTGTTGCTGAAACCTTGAGTTTACTTATTTCAAAGGCAGAACATTTGGGTATGATCTCGGGTTTAAAACCTAGCTCAAACTCTCCCCCCATCTCTCATTTACAGTTCGCGAATGACACTCTACAGCTACTAGAAGATGGTGTGGCACTAGGGTTTGAAATCCTTTCGGGACTCAAAATTAATTTCTTGAAAAGCGTTGTGGCGGGGATAAATATGGACACGCGTTCTATCAAAGACCATGCCGATGTTATGGGATGTGTACAATCTTCTTTGCCAAATCCGTATCTGGATCTTCTCCTTGGATTCGGCATACCAAAGACTGCACAATGGAACCTGGTCGTCGAACGCATTGAACAAAAATTGGCCACATGGAAGAAACAGTACTTATCTTTCGGGGGGGCGCATCACTCTGATAAAAGCCGCCTTATCGAATATCCCGGTATACTTCTTGTCCCTATTTAAAATCCCTACTTCTGTTGCTATGCGAATCGAAAGACTCCAAATGAACTTCCTGTGGGACGGACGAGAGGAATTTAAAAGAAGCAAACATCTTCTAAAGTGGGAAAAGGTATGCAATGCTAAAAGAAAAGGGGGGCTGGGTATCGGAAATGTCAAACTACAAAAAAAGGCATTCTTGGGGAAATGGATCTGGAGCTCTTTGGCATAATCTGATTCGCGATAAATATGGCTGTAGTTGGGGTGAACAAGAATGTAATCTCCCTCAGGCTAGGAGAGGATCATGTGTGTGGCAATCAATCACTAGTACCTGTTCCCTTATTACCCCGAACATACGACTTAAAGTGGGGAAGGGCGAAAGCGTCAGATTCTGGATGGATTTATGGGCGGGTGATACTCGTCTGATGGATGCATTTCCGGCACTATTCCGGTTGGCTACTGAACCTAATGCAAGTACTGCACAAATTATATGGTTCGTGGCGCTGGCCACGGAAATATTTTTTGGGACATCCGTCTCCGTCGGGACCTAAAGGACGCTGAAATAGGCCAATTTGAATCATTGTTGAGTCTGCTATCATCTTACTACTTCTCCCCAAATGTGGATGATTGCTGGATTTGGATCCCTGATTCCCAAGGCGGATTCTCGGTACGCTCCTTCTTCCGCCTACTTACCAGAAACCAAGGGCAGTTATCCGAGCATGCAAGAATATGGGCTCCAATGCTCCCCCGAGAGTATCTGCGTTCGCATGGACTGTAGGGCACAGGTGTATTAATACATGTGATAGATTGCAGCGAAGGGGCTTTTACTTGCCCAATTGGTGTGTGTTATGCCATGAAGAAGAGGAGACTCTGGATCATCTGTTTGTACTCTGTCGTTATGCACGTAGGGTATGGATGGCCATTATCAAATCATTTGGACTGTCATGGGTGCTACCAAATTGCATTTCTAGCATTATTCTCAATTGGGCCGGTGCTTTCTCTGGATGCATCGGGCAAGCTATGTGGAAAGCTCTTCCCTTGGCGGTTATTTGGCATATATGGTGCGAGCGTAATAGACGCATTTTTAAGAGCAAGTCAAGGTCGTGGCATCACACTGTCCTAGACATCCACATATCCCTCATTTCTTAGACCCACTGCAGAAACGGGATCCTGTATTCTATAGGGACTGCTCTCCGCAACTGGAACACAGTCGTCTCGGAAAAACGGCATGCTTGTATCCCAACCCCGCGATGGATCCCTCCTCCGGATGGTTGGCATAAGTTAAACTCCGATGGAAGCTCACTTGGGAACCCCGGAAGAGCCGGGATTGGGGGGCTTATTAGAGACTCGGACTGTCGGACCATCATGTCTTTCTCGGGCGCCATTGATGTATGCGATGCTAACGAAGCCAAGGAAAAAGCACTTCTTTTTGGCCTCCGATGGTATGATGCTAACAATCTTGGTCCCTTAATGAAGGGACTCAGCCAATGCGATAGCCTGGGCTTTAAATCGATCTCCTGGCCCGTGGAAACTCTATCACACGCTGGAAGCTATTCGTGACCTCGTTCGGGTCATCAAGCTTCATATCGAGCATAGGCGAAGATCAGCGAACTCACGTGCTGATACCCTTGCTAAGGAAGGGGTAGACATCATTCCGACGAGCATTCTCTTACCGGAAGGCAGGATTTCTCCGTAATTGGGCCACCGTGCCCTATATTTTCTCTGGTACTCACTGTGGAACATCTTGTCCCCTGTTCTATCATGGAATAAAATTATCATTACCTTTCCAAAAAAAAACTGTTAGCTAAGACAATGAAAAGGCACAACCCACCTTTCCTTTCCACACATGCTCTAAACCAAAAAAAAAACCTCGAGTATCCACATACCTCTTCCTTTGGATCTCGTCAGAATATCCCATGTTGACATCAAGATGATGAAGCATCCAACAAAGACTAACAACAATTGAAAAGATCATATAAAGAATTTTCATCTTGGCAATTGGGCCATATGTCTGGAGATACTTTGTAGCTTTGTTTACACTCTCAAAATTCAAAATTTAAAAGATGGATCACATGTCAAATTGCAAATGGGATGAGCAGTTACTATTTCAAATTTGAAATAAGAGCACATGTTGGTTGATAAAAGAATGAGTGGTTACTGTTTAGAATTTAAAACAAGAGCACATGTTGACTGCAAAATAAGTAGTTACGAAAAGTTCTGTTCAAAATTTCTAAGAGAAAATGCAAGTGGTCGTGATAGGTTTTGTTCAAATTCAAAATGGAAGTTATTGCTAGAAATAACTGTCTTAGAACAGTTTGTAGGAGGAGTTCGTATAGAGAGATGGATGCATCAAGAAGAAGGCTCTCTCAACATCAACAGTCAACTTTTATCTTTTTTATTCTATTCATCTAGGAGTAGATTGTAATGTAGATCTCTTCTTCCCTCTATTTGCTTACTATAATTCTTTGAGTAGATTCAACACATCGATAGACTTTGACTCCAAGAAGGTTTTCTCTAGTCTTGTTCTTGGGTGAGACAAAAGGACTTTCGAATGAAGCGGAGCAAAAGTAATGGCTTTTAATGTCGATACACGCAGAATTTAAATGCCACGTCGATACATTCACAATGTAAAATGACTTGTGCTAAATGTCGAAACGTGCAAAACGCAAATGATGACGCTGATGCAGAAGAATACCAACAACTAGAGATCGATCGGTATCCGATAAACCTCTTAATAAAACAACACAAAAAGCGTCAGTGGAGAAGATAAAGATTTAAAGAGATATGCTCACCGGAGACAATGAATCCATTATGTTGTGTCTTCAATTCTTGGAGAGAAACTACAACTACTAAAAAGTAAAATTTCAGTACGAAAAAGTAAAATAGATGCAAAGATAAATTAAGACATGCTTGATGTTTGGTTCTTAGACCTCTTCCTTTGATGCTGCCTCTTCTTTTTATAGCTTTTCTCTGTAACCGTTCTCAACTGTCTATGGCAGTTTTCTCCAGCAGCAACTTCCCCTTTGAAATTTGAATAGAATTTGTCACCGCTATTTGTAACTTCCACTTTTGAACTTTGAATTTCAATGGTAACAATTACTTATAACTTCCGCTTTGATTTTGAATCTCAAAGGCCACCACATTTGGAAATAACCATCATTCATCTGTTGGTCGATAACGGCTTGGTAAATTCAAAAAATAGGTATATACAGCACCTACACCATCTGATTGATAACTTGTCTGATTATATGATCCAGTGTTCAAGATAACATATATCTGGGTAAGAGTCATCTATTTTTTATGTCGCGAAACTGTCCATGATAAGATCTACCAAGAAAAATACTGCCATCTTCAAAACATGAGAACAAGTGTGATTCCTCCCAACACCGCCATGGGATGGTTACTCATTCAAATACAGTAAAATAAAGACCTGTATGTTGATAGATATTATAACGGCCTCGGAGAGGAAAAACAGAGCGCCATAGGGCCGGGAATGCGACAACATGATCTGAAGAAATCCCATCTTGTGAGAGCAACAATTGAAAACATCGCCGACTTCAACTTCCCTATAGACTTCTTGAATTTGACTGACACAGGTTCTTCATGAGTTTTAAATGATAAGTTGTAATTACGAAGGAAAATTTGCCTTTTCTTTGCACGATCCAATCTATAGGCACTGTAAGAGGATGAAGCTTTACCTCTGCTGAATGACTGATAATTGTATCTCTTCTTTCCATTGTACCTTCTGCTATTCGCGTACCATTTATCTCTTTTGTCTAACACTTGATAGTAATCAAACTGCCGACTAAAAGATGAAGTATCACTTGTTACCAGAGATTTCATGGCGAAATTACAGGACCCACATAAAATATTTTGGGTTTGTAGAGGAGGGCTTTAGTAACTTTAAATTGGAAGATTTTCTGTGCCCGTCCAAAGTAGGAGCTTTTAGAGGACAATCTTTGTTTTGACAGACTGGTTTTCTGGTGGCGTGCGATATTCTTCATATAGACAAGACAAAGGTGGGAAATGGAAAAAGATACTCCTATCTAAGGGACTAATTTTCAAACAATATATACTACATTCTGGTTGGTTGTATCTGATTCCATTTTCTGTCTTCTTCTAGGTGACACCATTATTTTTTAGAATTCTATAGCTTTCACATGGAAAATGGTAAATGTACACTCTCATCTCTAAAGAAGATTAATTAATTCAACTACAACAAGAACAAACTTCTAGGTGAGATTTTTTTTTTCTGTTCTATATTTTATTCTTATCAGCTTATGGTCAGATTAGACATTCGGTGTAGTGTAACCTACCCCATTGGAAATATGCATTTGGGTTTTGGATAAGAAGGCTTATCCCACTAACTTTTAGGGAAGGAAGATTCCACCAATATTTCCGGTAAAGCCATCATTTACATTTTTACCTCTGAGTATTTGGAGTCATTTTGGTGATTGTCCCATGGGGCTTGCCAAAAATGTTTGATCAGCCAAAAACTTAATTTGAATAGTATCGTGTGCGGGTGTGCCAAAAAAAATATTGGTTTCCAAAATTCAATGTGATGGGGCAATCAATTCGTCCCCGGGATTAGATTTCAGGGCGATTGAGAAGAATAGGGGAACCCACTTCTTCCTTAGACTCCTAATGCCTTTTACATAAACAAAGGACTTTAGGTCACCAAAATCCAAGCCTAACTGTAGTGAAATGCAGCAATCTAGACGACAACGGAATGAAGATGGCAACGATGAAGCAAAGAGACATTTGGGTAAACACCACATAAAAGCATGAACAAGCGCCAATGCATGGATATAGAATAGAAACTATATAGAAGAAAATGCTCACGTACGACTAGGTAAAAACTAAGATAACTAAGACTAGGATAAAAACTAGGATAAAGTAAATTAAGACACGTTTTGAATTGGTTCTAAGAACACTTCTTGGGACACAGTCTTCTCCTTTAGATTTCCATGGAAACCGTCCACAATGCTCCCGACTTTTGGGAGGAAACCTGTCATAACTGTCTTCAGCTACACCCATTTGAATTTCAAATTCTAAGGGGTTGAAAATAACTACCATTATCCATGTTTTTAGGGAAATGCCCATTGGCGGATAATTGTCCTAATTCCAACGAATTAATAACTAATGAATGATTCGTCTCACAAGACCAATCTCATCTTAATTTCAATAGTGGGTGCAAACAATACCTGTTAATTAAATTGCTCCATACATCATCTAGGTTGTAGAATTATGATTGGAATCATTGGATCATACAAAGCACATTATCATATTCACCACAAGCCATCCTACGAATTGCTTCTATTCATGTCTGAGTATCAATATTCGATCAGTGTTATTGCATGTTAGAATGAATGAAGAGTTGTATTTTGGATTTTGGATTTGAAATAGAACAATTATTAGCACCTTGAAATGGAAGCAGACCCGATCCCAGGAAATCCCAAAGTTTAAGGAACAAGGATTCCTAGGGAAACACATTTGAAGAGAATCCATGTAAACCCACATCCTACTAGAGTTGAGATACTACTCAATAGAGATGCCATTCAAATACTCCACCATGGGTTCAAGAAATGGCGGCAACTCTGAGACTAACACATCAATGAAAATTCCAATCAGTTGTCTCAGGTGGTCTCTCAACAGATTTTGGTCATCCTGAGGCCATTTAAATCTTATAATTAAATTTTTTCTAGGCAAGTGGACATATTGTTAGTTCTTCTTAGTGATAGAATAGCGCGTACAGTGCCAGTTCAACTCCCAGAATGGCAGAATACTAGACCAATCAAGGAGTTCCCTACATCAGAACGACTAGTCCTAATTCTAGTGCCCCACAAGATAGTAACATAAGGGTCAGGCCGGTCAGCCGATTCTAAGTTTTGGCTAGGACGACATCTTTGCCTGGTGGCCAACATGCATGTTGGCTCCTCTGCAGCAAGGAGAGATAAATCAGAACCTAGCACCTGGGTATAATTTTCCAACAACGAAAAAGGTACAAAGAAATGGTGTGCCTAATATACTTGTCAAACAGGTAAATCCGTGTATGGGGAATTCACAAAAACCATTTGCCAATGGGAAAAATTAGCACCAGAAAGAACCAAATGGTAACTCACTGGTTGGAAGTGCAGATGGATTTCCTGTTAACAACAACGAGATTCCACAAGTTAATACCAATGGTGTGCCATTTAATGGAGCTGCGGGAAGTCACGTAGCCTGCCTGATCCTAGTTTCTAGACTAACCAACAACCTCTCTAGTGTAATTTTGTTTTGCAATATGTTGCATTGAATAGCTACTTGGGTAGAAACAATGAGGAAAGACATGATAGCTAGGAACATAAGAGAACATGACCTTGGATAGGATAGAATGGAAGAAAATGATCCATGTAGAAGAACCCAACTAGAGCCAGAATTAGAGCCAATTCCTTTCACCTTCTTCATAAAACTTTTCTAAAGGATTTATTTAGCCAAATACTGGAAGGGCATGTTATTCCATCACCCAAATAACTAAAGAACAAGAAGTACTGTATATAGTACTGTGCTTGTAGCCATAATACTAAAAACTGCATTTTTCTTTGAAATGCTCTGTAGAGACTATTACCAATGGGCTCAATGGAAGGCTATTACCGATGGAAGGTAAACTTTCAAAAATTAAAAAAAAACAGACAAGGTAATGATGCTGGTAGATGAAGATATCTTTCCATCCTCGTTGGAGAAAAGCCCGTGTGGAAGGGCCCCATTTCTGCACTGCGAGCTCTAATTTTTTCCTTCTTTAAGCACTGTTTGTATTGCAAGAAAAATATTTCTGACGTTTTTTCGTTTCTTTTCACAAGTTAATGGGAAATGATATGATAAAGGTTAATTTACAGTGATATCTACATAAATTGAAGGTCCCTCTCTAAAAATTGAATAGGGTTTGTTCAAGTTACTTTTTTCATAAATTGACGGCCCCTCTAGAAATTGGGTAAGGTAGGTTCATGTTGTTTTTTTGTGTATAAAAAGTAGAACTAAAAATATTTTTCCTTTTGCCAAACTTTTCCACAGAATTCGTGCAATCCAAACAGGGCCATAGCGAAAGCAGTTCTTCGGAAGGTGCACCGAGGAACGACTTCATGACAATGGCAGCATTCAAGGCGCTTCAACGGGGCAATCAATGTTTGATGCAGGAGTTGCAAGTAGCAATGACTCGATTAACAAATCGATGAAGTGGACTAGCGACAAGGAGGTCAATGAGATGAAGGTGAGACTAGCGACAAGGAGGTCAATGAGATGATCCTCCATCATGAACGGCAAGGAGGTCAGACTATGTTGCATGGATTCTTTGCCCCCCTATGCCAAAATAGCGACAAGTGGACTCTTAACTACGTAATGATTTCACAGAGACCGAATCGAAGCAAGTGGCACAGTTTGCGAGTGGCTTGCACATGGCCTGGATCCAAGTAGATTATCAATGCTACCTATGTGGATTCTTAACGATGCCATCAAACTAGCCACTAGAGCAGAGACATAGATGGATCGGCTACCCATAAAGAACTCAACAAGCAGGACAACACATGTCACATCAGTACGAGAACCAACACAGGCGTCACGGAGAGATCCATTGACAAGGCAATCCTAACCACCTCCAACTACAACCCAAGATCCAGGCAGTGGGCAAGCCAAAGCGACCACCATGAGGGATGGGAACAAGAACCCATATGCTCTGTCCCAACCAATGAAGCGCTACCGTTGTAGCCAGCCTAGCCATAGATCCAATCAGTTCCCTCAACGTTGGATGACTAATTTGGCTACTAGTTCAGAAGAGGTAGACAACGAAAATCCTAAACTACAGGGAGTAGAAGATGTCTTCAAGGAGGACGGTGAAGAAGAGGAAGAATGGACCTACGAAGATCAAGGGAAGACAACTGCAATCAATCATGCTTTAGTGAATATCATCTGATGTTTGTCTGAAGATAGGCCCAACCAGGGGGATTTCTCTCTTGCTCAAGCTGAGTTTGCTTTCAAGAATACAACAAATTGATCTGCGGGCAAATCTTCTTTCGAGATCGTGTATAGGCGTGTACCACAGCATACATTGGATCTTATACCATTACCAAAGCTTCGAGAATAGAGTTTTTCCACTGACAAAGTGGTTGAGAGGATCATGACATTACATGTCGACCTTAAAACAAATTGCAAGAAGCTAATGACGGATACAAGAAAGACGTTGATCAGCACCGGCATTTGAAAGCATCAATTGACAAGCTTAAATTCAGTTAGTTATCAAGGGGTTTACACAAAGAAAATGCATCTACTACCAAGAAACTTACTCATCAGTTGCCAAGTTTGCCTCAATAAAGATTATATTAGCTAAACTTAGACAGGTTAACAATATTGTCTCATAATGTGGACAATACACTTATAGCGAAAAATGACCTAGAAAGAACTATGTCGGAACTTAGCCTAAAATTTGAGACGAAAGATCTGGGAGAAAAATCTTATGTTCTCGAGATTCAAATCACTATGGACAGGGAGAACAAAATGTTGGGTTTAACAAAGGAATGTATTTAAATTTAGTACTTAAACATTTTGAAATTCAGAATTGTAATCCTGCACATATTCCCCTAATGGGTAGAGGATGTTCCCCTAATGGGTAGAGTTGTAGATAGGAAATTGTCGATGAGTCAATGTCTAGGAGAAGGACATAAAAGACTTAATGTTTCGTATACTTAAGAGATTGGCAGCTTGATGTATGCAATTTTATGTATTAGGCCGTATTTGGCCTATCCAATAGGCCCAGTAAGCAGATATCATAGTAATCATGGTCCTGCTCATTAGGAAGCGGTGAAAAAAAATATTGAAATACATTAAAGGAACTAAGCACCTCAAATTGTGTTTTCAAGTGGATAAGCATGAGCTTTTAGATTAATTTGCGCGGATTTCACCAGTATCAAAGATATCAGTAAATCCACTTTTGGACATGTGTTCATATTTAGAGATACGGCTATTTTTTGATCTAGTAAGAAATAGGGTTGTCTAGCAAGATACACATTGGAAACTAAGTGTTTGGCCTATAGTATGAAATTGACAAATACTCATGCAATGATTTTTGATCGATTTGGACCTTAGTTTGGTTGATGGACCAATAGAAATGTACTGTGAGTATTAGGCGGCAATGGCCGATATAAAGTGGAATGAATAGCTTCAAGGGAAAACATATACGCATCGAATATCATTATATTAGAGACAGAGTGAAAAAATAAGAATTTATGTAAATTATATATTTAACTATGATATGATTGCCGATCCTTTGGCAAAAGGAATTCGTGCAAAAATTTTAATCAAGCACATGGGCTTAATGGACTTAAAAGTGTCTAAGTTAAGGAAAATTGTTTGGGAGAAATATCCTAAACGGAATAATTACTAATCCTTGGTTAAAAGGAAGTTTGTGAGAAATTTCATTAAGCATATGGGCTTGATGTGACTTAAAAGTGTTAAGTCAAGGAAAATTATTTAGGAGAAATATGCTAGACGGAATAGTTGTCAACCATTGATTAAAAGGAGTTCGCGCAAAAAATTCATTAAGCATATGGGCTTCATCAGACTTAGAAGTGCCCAAGTCAAGGAAAAATCGTATAGGAGAAATATTCTATACTGAATAATTATCGATCCTTGATTAGTCTCTTCAGATACATCCGATAAAATTGAAACGATACAGAGAAGATTAGCATGGCCCCTGCGCAAGGGTGACACGCACAAATCAAGAAATTATCGATCCTTGATTAAAAGGAGTTCGTGCAAAAATTTCATTTTATGGACTTAGTGAGACTTAGAAATGCCCAAGTCAAGGAAATTTATTTGGGAAAAATATCCTAGGCGAAATAATTGTCGATCTTAGGTAACAAGGAATTCGTGCGAAGATGTCATTAAGCATATGGGCTTGATAGGACTTGAAAATATTTGAATGAAAATTTGTTTCAGAGAAAAATCCCCAACAAAATTCACTTGTACAATGTAGCCAAGTGGGAGGTATTGGGACGATGGCCACAAGGACTCATCTGAGAATCAAAGGGAGCACAACTAACCCATTGTATGGGTTAGTTGCGGAAGGGACACACAGCAAAGATGTAGTTGTAGAAATAAGGAATGCTATCATATCTTAGATGGATTCCATTTCGGCTGACATGTGACATGTCCACATGTTTTCTGTAGACATCTTTCCCACTCACATGAACAAAGAACCGGCAATTTCTCTTGTGAAAATAGGAAATCGTCTCTCTCTCTCTCTCTCTCTCTCTCTCTCTCTCTCTCTCTCTCTCTCTCTCTCTCTCTCTCTCTCTCTCTGTGTGACAAGAAATCGCATCAGAGGTCTGGAAATTCTAGAAGAGTTAGGCCCTGTTTGGATTCCAGAAACTTTCTAGAAAATTTTGGAAAGGAAAATATTTCTAGAATTTCCTAGTTTTTTTTACACATGAAAAAGAGATTACTTAAACCAGTCCTATTTAATTTTGACTTGGAAAGACCTTCAATCTATGATAATATCCCTCCAAATTAACCATAGTCTTATAATTTCCCTCCAAATCATGGAAAGAATAAAATTCTTACGAAAAATATTTCCCTCAGAATGGTTTTTATTGTAATCCAAAGAGGGGTTTTAGGTTGGCATATTTCTTTTGCTGTTAGGTTTATAAACAGTTGCTATTTATCAAATGGATCGTTAGAAAATCGGGGCTTTCATGTCATTCAACAAAAGGCAATGACTTGCCAATAATTTCCAACCCCCTCCTCCCAAACAACAGAACAGAGAAATGAATTCCACCCCAATATTCCTTCCACAAGTAGAAACCCTAAAATTTTCAATTAAAAAAGAAGAAACCCTAGATCGGACGGTGGAACTAACCTCAGATGGAAATGGAGGGCTGATCATCACCATTGCTGTCGGCTTCGAAGAGGCGATGGAGTCTAGATGCAAAGAGTCCAGTGGAATCGAGGGATGCTTCTTGGAGGAGGCTATCCTTGATGTTTTTCATCCTCTGAGAGAGGGTTCGGTGCTCTTCTTTTAGAGATGATGTGTCTTCTTCAAGGCCGTTGATTCGGTACTTCTGCC
This sequence comes from Tasmannia lanceolata, assembly GCF_043159265.1. NCBI lineage: Eukaryota > Viridiplantae > Streptophyta > Magnoliopsida > Canellales > Winteraceae > Tasmannia > Tasmannia lanceolata. The sequence continues at coordinate 20,770,651 of NW_027518689.1, read as the reverse complement.
CTAGAGATCTCATGCTCAGCAGGAATATCCCCGTCATGAAGAAAAACTGCAAGTAGCTGTCTTTTCTCTTTATGGCGTTCACCACAAACCCTAGCTTCTTGTTAGGGTTTTGAACATGCTCTGATGGGGACGATGATGAAGCCATAAATTTGGATCTTGTTTCTGGGTTTCCAGGGAAAGGGGGAATCTGGGAAATGGAGTGTCCTCTTTTATTTATAGGGGGCAGGTTTTGTGGGGCAACTCACATGACAGCCGTTCATCTGAAAGTTGGAGGAATCGGACAATCCTGACCATTAGATGGAAGGGCTTATATGTAGACCGTCTAGTAAGTCCCTAATTTGGAAAATATTTCTCAATTAATCAAGAAAAATAGCTTAATATCTAAGAAATTATCTTTTTAAAAGGTAATTTCTAAAATCCACTTTGTTTAATTTGCTATTTTACTAAAGTTGTATTTGTTAATATGAGGATAGAGTTCCTAAGGTGTCACCTTAAATAGCTTATATGAGGTGGCGCTCACAAAACATAAGGGGCCCACATTTTTGGAGTGATCCAAACCACTCATATAAAAGGCCCTTAGATGGATATGGTGCCTACAAAAAATTAGGTCCATAGGATCATCCTAACCCTTCCATTTATGGAGGTTAAAAATGGGCAGATTTACGGAGGTTTATACCCATCCATTTCAACCTCCACAAATGGAAGGGTTAGGATGATCCTATGAAGTTAATTTTTTGGGCACACCCTATCTATGTGAGGGCCTATCAAATGAATGCTTTGGATCATCCAAACAAAGTGGGCCCCTTATGTTTTTAAGCGCCACCTCATATAAGCTATATGAGGTGACACCTTAGGAACTCTATTCTCATATTAACAAATACAACTTTAGTAAAATATCTATCCTTTCATATTTTGGATTTGCTATGTGCTGCTTTCCAAATCTGGCCTAGTGTTCCAGTGGGCCCTTCTTCAAGGCGTTCCGACGCTCTGAAGGGGTGCAAGATGATCTTGAAGGGGACCTACACTCACAAACAAAGGGTTAAGGCCACCCGGAGTTTGGGAACTCTAGGGGAACCCTTTGACACTTAAGTCAACTCTAAAGGTAACAAATGGAACCAAGGTTCAAACAACGGCTTATTTGTACTTTGGCCTCTCATCCTCCCTATACTAAGTGTGCGTTTTCCTTTTTATAGGCGAAGTTCCTTTGAAGTATGGGTAGGGGTGCAACTCGGGTCGGGTTGAGGCCAACCCAACCCCACCCGAGGAACCCATCTTTACAAGCCAACCTGAGTTCCAACCCGGCGGGGTTCAACCCGACCCGACCAGATTTTCATATTGAATCTATTTAGACCATCTAAATATGTCGACCCCACTTGTACTTCTGCTGCGAGTATTTTTCCTAAGAAACTATGCGCAGATGTTAGACAACTCATCTAATTAAGACGCTAGTGGATCCAATATAGAAAGTCAGAAATGAAGGGTCAATGAAATAGTGATGCACTAGTTTCTAGTTGAAACAATAATGGATCCAAAGTAAAAGACTAAAAGTCTAAAACAGTAAATAGCTAAATTTTGAAAAAAAAAACATAGTAGAAAATGGTCAGGTTACAATTCGCGTCAGGTTGCCCGATACCCCAACCCGACCCAACACAATTTTCACTCGGGTTATAAATTCCCAACCCGCAACCCAACCCAACTTGAAAAAATTCAACCCAACACGCCCAAAAATTGGGTTGAACCCATCAAGTTCGGGTTGAACTCAACCCAAGTTGCACCTTAAGTATGGGGATGCCTGTAGACACCTCATTTTGACTGTACCCTAAAACCTTCCAATTTTGAGCAAAATCCTACCAAATCAGTCAATTAGGGTCCTAAATTCCATCCTAGGCTACGTTAGGGTCCTACCAAGGTCCCTGCAAAATTTTGTCGAAATCCAAGCGTGTTTACCTAGTGATCGACCCGAGATAATGTCGTGATGCAAATTCAGAAATGGGGGTGAATTATCCTGGAGAAGGCCAAACCGAATTTGGAATAAGACACGATGGTTGGTGCATTTATCATTTTTTCACGCGCTCATCAATTAACCGCGTACCCATCAAATAGTAGTGCCGATAACCGCACTCTATTTTTACTATAAATATTGTTTAAGCTCATTTTCTAAAAAAAAAAAAAATTCAGAGAAAGAGAATGAGAAAGCTTGAGAGAGATTCTCTCAAACCCGATCCAAGCTTCATCTTCTCCGACGTACACACCGGAGCTCCAGCCGGTCAATTCGCATCACCGACCAACCTTCCTTCATCTCTAATACCTTCACAAACCCTCACCTTGTATCTTTTATTCATTTTTCTCATCCTGAACTAGTTTTTCCCTTTCTTCTCTGGTAGATCTAGCTGGATTCCGGCCATTTTGCCGGTGGCAAGCTTCTCTTCTTTCTTTTGCTCTCATTTTCTTTAAATTCCCTAGCCCCTAGATCTGTTATGGCTGAGCCGAGAAACCTTAACCTCACCTTTTCATCTTCTCAGGCAAGACTCTGGTCGGATTCCACTCATCTTGTCGTCGGCAAATAACTTCCAGGCTTCATCTATCATCCTGTTGTCTTATTAGGTTTATTTCTTTATTTTTTATGCTAGAAACCATAACTTTGCCTTAGAAATCATTGATCTGTAATTTTCCTTCTGAGAAATGTTAGATCAAAGCCTCCAAAGCCTAGATCTACCCGTTTTTTAGATAAAGCCTCAAATTGGAACCTTGAAGTTCCCGATCCGATATTTCTAGACATTTTTTGTGTTTTTGTTATTTTAAGATTCCTGCTGGAGTTCTTAGATTTGTGGAAGAAGAAAAATTCTTAAGAATAGCAAGTAGTAGCAAGAGCAAAATAGTAGATGGAGGGGAAGAAGGGTTTCAGCCATTAATTTCAGTATATCTCTGGTTCGTCTGGTGCTTTGAAGATCTGAAGCCTAGAAAAGAAGGACGCAGCCTTGCTGACATTAACTGTTGTCCTTTGGTTATTTTCTACTCATTGATTTTCGTGAATCAACTTATCCAGGTATTGTTCTTATTTAGAAGATAATATACTGGCTCTTGCACTGTGTAAGTTAATTGATATGTCTTCATGAGACATCAGGAGAATTGATCTAGTGGAATTGAATGTGGTCCTTGGCCTAGTGGAATTGAATGTGGTCCTTGGCCTGATTTATGGTCCCTTGTTTTTCATGAAGTTTCGCAAATAAAGTTGTGAATATTTCCATGGAATTTTATAAATAATTGTTTTGAACTTGTGTGTTCTCATGAGAATTTTGTAAGAAACTCTACAAATCAGTTATGCTAAATTTAGGTAATTATTTTCTCTTGCTTATTAGCTTTATTTTTCCAGAGATTGTCTAAAGTATCATAAATAAATAAAATTATTGCTTCTTGTTTGGGACATTTTTGTTTATACAAATCTTGATTTTTCATGATAATCTTCAAAGGTAGTACACTATTTAGGATTTTCCAACAATTCTGTCCGTGTTCTTCTCCATTGAATTTCTTTAGATGTCTTGTTTGTAAAATGCTCATAAGTGTTAGCTTCGAATTCTTTGGGGAATTTCCTTTAATTTATTTTGAACTCTTTATTTTTTAGAGAGCAATATGGCTAAAAAAAAATAATATGATTAAAAAGATATTTAGTAGTATCATTTTTTTTACTCAACTTATATAGATTTTGAGCATTCTCAACTCCTAGAATGTACTCAGTTCCAGATTTTGATTTTATATGACTTGTGATAGCTATGACTAAAATATTCATGTAATTTATCATTAGGTAGTGTGTGTTTGGCTTTTATCCGGATGAATGTTGTCTAGTTCATACATATGTGATTTATTTTCAGGCTTAATGTATCAGGCAATCATATATCATGCACTTTTGTAGTCAAATTTAATTGTGTACACTTGTATGGTTGTGGGATCCTCTTTGTCATGGCATATGTTAACCTAGGCTGTAATAACCGGTAAAAAAAATATATATATAAATATATATATATATATATATACAAATAAATAAAAATGGCCTCATAGGTGGGTAATCATCGGCCATTACTCATTTTTCCCCAAGTTAATAGGGCATGAGAACATCTGGCATAATGGGGCGTACGCGATTCGAACCCAAGGCTGAGCGAGGATTGAACGGCTTCCTACCACTAAACCATCGCCCCAGATGTCAACTAAAAATGAGTAGATACTTACACATATTAAAAATTACCAATAGTCACTATTCATAATTACTATTCACAATAGTCACTACGTAAGATTACTATGCAGAAATACTATGCAAGTTCACTATTGAGATAAACTATTCAAAATTACTATTCACAGTAGGACCCACCGAGTACTATTCACAAGCGGGTCCCACCAACAGTGGGTCCCACATCAGTGGGCCCCACACAAGCGGGTCCCACCAACAGTTGGTCCCACATCAGCGGGCCCCACACAAGCGGGTCCTACCACCAGTGGGACCCACAACAAGCAGGACCCACAAATAGCGGGACCCAACGCCAGCGGGACCCATCACTAGTGGGAACCACTACCAGAAGGACACACCGCAACCACTTTCATTAACTCATTGGTTAAGCGGGTTCTAAATTTTTGTAAAAGCATTTAAGAGAGTATTTGTGAATTTAAGACTGTAGTTGAAAAAAATACCTATAAATAGAGGAAGAGAAGAAGAAGAAAAATAAAAGGAGAGAGAGAGAAAAGAGAACGAGAGAGAAGAAAGAGTAAGAGAGAGAGGAAAAAAAGAGAGAGAGGAGAAGGAAAAGGAAATCCACTTCATCACTACCAAGGTAAGTCTTTCAAATAGATAGTTAAAGTATTTATTATGGGTAATATGGTTGGTTCTACCACCTATGTAAATAATAGGATAAAGCATGCATAAGAGGCGATAACTCGCTATAGATTATGCAAGTTTTATCATCTTATTTGAACGGTGAAATGCTAGCATAGTAACCGTAAAGTAAACTTTAATCAAAGAAAGATGAACTGCTGAGCATAGTAGCCCATCTTATTTGAACGGTGAAATGCTAGCATAGTAACCGTAAAGTAAACTTTAATCAAAGAAAGGCGAACTGCTGAGCATAGTAGCCCATCTTATTTGAACGGTGAAATGCTAGCATAGTAACCGTAAAGTAAACTTTAATCAAAGAAAGGCGAACTGCTGAGCATACTCGCCCATCTTATTTGAACGGTGAAATGCTAGCATAGTAACCGTAAAGTAAACTTTATTCAAAGAAAGGCGAACTGCTGAGCATAGTAACATGTGGGGTCCACATGAATAGTAACATGTGGGGTCCACATGAATACCCCACATGAATAGTAACATGTGGGGTCCACATGAATACCCCACATGAATAGTAACATGTGATAGTAACATGTGGGGTCCATATGAATAGTGCATGCTGGGCCCCATGATTTTAAAATTTAAATAGAAAGAACACTGAACACAGGGAACATTATTTTGGACATAGATGGACATTACCTGGACAGAAAGGACACTGCCTTAAAATATGAATTTGATAAAATTAGAATATATTTACAGGTTATCCACTCCAAGGTGTAAGTTCAAACAAACCTGTGATCGGAAAGCTATATGTAAGGGTTTTCTTCCATTGATTCTCTTTTGCTATATGTAAGGATTTTCTTCCATTGATTCTCTTTTGCTATATGTAAGAGTTTTCTCCATTGATTCTAATATACTGAATGTGAATATTTCATATTCTTTGATTCTCTTTATACGCAATTGCTATAAGAGTTTCTATCCTTCTAAGATCCACAACTGATGAGAATCCAAGGGGGATCCTTTCTTTCAGACCCCATTCCTTTCAGATAAATGATTTTACTGATAACGCTATAATTCTATCCTCGAAACTTGTTTCCGTGAGATATGTTTATGTTTAGGGTTTATCTTGTGATACCCTAATTCTGAATATGGACTGAGTTATGATATGATGACGGGTGGACGCATTATAGTCCTCCATGTGCACATGGGTAAAGACGACTTTAGAGAGTGTAAATCTAGAGGATTATGAGCCGAGGTATGGCTATGAATGGGCCGAGATATGGCTATGAATGAAAGCACCTATGCTTAATGAACTCTATATATATAATTCTATATATAATTCTTGATATCAAGTTCTGTAAGTTTTCTCTATACGTTTGGAAAGTATGTTGTGCTTATTCTTTCTTTCCATGTTTATAATGTGAGATGTCCTATCTGCAAAATATCATGTTCTTATGAGCTTGACAATTCTACATCACTTGTTGTTTATACCCTACTGGGCTATTTGAGCTCACCCCTTTTTCCTTGTTTTATTGTTCCAACCCACAGGTGAAGTATAGATGAGAGATGAGGAATGCTAGAGTTGAATGCACAACTGTTCTAAAGGACAAATATGTTTTAAATATGTATCAACTATGTCTTGAATTAAGATGTAATAAGTTAGACTAATTTCTGTAAACCCTCTAAACGTAGTTGTTGTATTTGAGATCTTGGGAATAATGAAAGTTTTTGAGAAAGATGATGTAATATTCTTCTACGCACCGAGTTGGTATTTCCAAAAATCCAGGGCGCTACATTTGGTATCAAAGCGAAATTTAGTCAGTTTTGGAAATTAGGATTCAAAAAGATAGGATTAGAATTTACCCTATCTTAAGTTAGAATATGTTAACTATACCGCTAGTAGTTGGTTAATATAGAACTTATGTGCTAATTATAACTTCTGTGATACTTCTATAAATGCTTTTAAATATGAGTTATAGTTTAGATTACTAATGTGATACTATAATATGAAGATGGCGGAGAATCAGGAACAGATTATTGCAATCGAGGCTGAGACAAGGAGGGGACGTGGCAGGCCACGCAGAGAAAGGCAAGCAAGAAACAAACAACCTACAGCCAACGCTAGAAACAACAATGCAGGAAATGATGCCATTGCCACTGCATTGGCACAGCTAGCCCAAGCAATGACAGCAAACATGAACCAACAACGAGCCCCATCTGCTCCACTTCAAAACGAAGGAGCTATACTGGAACAGTTTATAAGGCAACATCCTGCTGCCTTCTCGGGAACTACAGATCCCTTAGAAGCTGAAAGATGGATTCACTCCATCGAAAAGATCTTTTCAGTGATTGACTGCACCAACCAACAACGTGTAAGATTGGCGACGTATAGATTGGACGGTGACGCGGATCAGTGGTGGAATTTAGTCCGAAATACAAAAACCGAAGAAGAAATGAACGCAATGTGTTGGAATGAATTCAAAAGAATCTTCCTCGAAAAATACTTCCCACAACCACTAAAAGCTCAGCTAGTGAGAGAATTTGTGGGGTCCACATGAATAGTAACATGTGGGGTCCACATGAATAGTAAGATGTGGGGTCCACATGAATACCCCACATGAATAGTAACATGTGGGGTCCATATGAATAGTGCATGCTGGGCCCCATGATTTTAAAATTTTAATAGAAAGAACACTGAACACAGGGAACATTATTTTGGACATAGATGGACATTACCTGGACAGAAAGGACACTGCCTTAAAACATGAATTTGATAAAATTAGAATATATTTACAGGTTATCCACTCCAAGGTGTAAGCTCAAACAAACCTGTGATCGGAAAGCTATATGTAAGGGTTTTCTTCCATTGATTCTCTTTTGCTATATGTAAGGGTTTTCTTCCATTGATTCTCTTTTGCTATATGTAAGAGTTTTCTCCATTGATTCTCTTTTGATATACTGAATGTGAATATTTCATATTCTTTGATTCTTTTTATACGCAATTGCTATAAGAGTTTCTATCCTTCTAAGATCCACAACTGATGAGAATCCAAGGGGGATCCTTTCTTTCAGACCCCATTCCTTTCAGATAAATGATTTTACTGATAAAGCTATAATTCTATCCTCGAAACTTATTTCCGTGAGATATGTTTATGTTTAGGGTTTATCTTTGATACCCTAATTCTGAATATGGACTGAGTTATGATATTATGACGGGTGGACGCGTTGTAGTCCTCCATGTGCACGTGGGTAAAGACGACTCTAGAGAGTGTAAATCTAGAGGATTATGAGCCGAGGTATGGCTATGAATGGGCCGAAATATGGCTATGAATGAAAGCACCTATGCTTAATGAAGTCTATATATATAATTCTATATATAATTCTTGATATCAAGTTCTGTAAGTTTTCTCTATACGTTTGGAAAGTATGTTGTGCTTATTCTTTCTTTCCATGTTTATAATGTGAGATGTCCTATCTGCAAAATATCATGTTCTTATGAGCTTGACAATTCTACATCACTTGTTGTTTATACCCTACTGGGCTATTTGAGCTCACCCCTTTTTCCTTGTTTTATTGTTCCAACCCACAGGTGAAGTATAGATGAGAGATGAGGAATGCTAGAGTTGAATGCACAACTGTTCTAAAGGACAAATATGTTTTAAATATGTATCAACTATGTCTTGAATTAAGATGTAATAAGTTAGACCTAATTTCTGTAAACCCTCTAAACGTAGTTGTTATATTTGAGATCTTGAGAATAATGAAAGTTTTTGAGAAAGATGATGTAATATTCTTCTACGCACCGAGTTGGTATTTCCAAAAATCCGGGACGCTACATAGGCTATATGGAGTATTTTCATAGACAATGTAAATTATGCTTGTCTATAATTATGTCTCTCGACATGGGCTTTACCATAGTTTATGACCATATTTACTAGTTGTGCTGAATTACTTTATATGTTTTGTTTAGATAAGGTAAATTTGTGTAATTATTAAAACCAGGTAGTGTCAATGTCGTTAACTTAAAAATTTGTTTTTGTTCCTCTAAAGAAATAATGCCCAATACATCATGATTGTCAAATGAAATGGATCTTATGCTCTTTAGCTCAGGTTTGTATTGGTATATCTTGCATAAATCATCATAGCTGGAATCATTGGACTATAGGATAATTATCTCTTGGTATATAGTACAGAGTTTTGTGAATGCCTAATGGCATGAATTCATTCACGCTTGATTTTACTGTAAATATAAGGTATTCTGAGCACTTTGTATGGACCATTTAGGTTTAAGCCATATTTGAAAAATCTAGAAGACAATTATTATGGTAATTATATAAATCTGTTTATCCTTTAAATGGAAGACAAATGCAGTGAATGAATCACACAATGACCAGCAAGTGCTGTTTTTCAAAATGGAGGAAGCTTTTAACAAAAGTTATCTCTATAATTTGGAATTGGTAGTATTTTTTTTAATGACAGTATCACTCATGTGAAAGGTCAAAACAGTTCAGTTCAATTTGTTTATGTGATCTATTGATAGCAGGGGCATTTAAAAAATCATTTTTTTTAGAAGTTGACTGAATAATTTCGGTCATAGTGCTAAGTGATTCTCAGGTTCATTGAATAGTTTTTATAATCATAGGCTTGCCTACTTATTAATGCTATCATGTCATTCACCCAAATGGTACTGTAGACACCCCATTTTGACCGAACCCTTTTATGTTTTATTTTAAATAATTGCCATAATAAACTAGTGTTCTAAGGTCCCAAATTGCACCTTAGGCTAGCTTAGGATCCCACCAAGGTCCCTGTGAAATTTCGTCAAGATCTAAGCTGATTCGCCTAGTGAGCAAGCCTCGATAGTGTCGCGGTGCAAATTCAGATAGGGGGTTAAGTCATCCAAGAGGGAGTGCCCTGTAAGTGAATTAAAGAAGAGATGATACATTAGAGAAGGTTGTCCAAGGAATAAATGGGGTCAAATATATCATTTCTCTCAGGGGTCTGTTCTACCCAGGCACCCCCCTCTGAGATTAAAAGAATAGTCAAATACACCATAGAGGGTTGTACTGGGAAGAATGGGGGAGTGCAAATATATCGTTTCTCATCTTCTTTAAAACCCATCGAACTAGGGTTTGAGAGGGGATCAGATTATTATTTTTATTTTTTGGCAAGAGGATTTTGGCAGCCGCAAGGGAGGCCTCATTTGGATTCCAAGCTACTCACGCAGAGGGAGAGAAGGAGAACAAGAGAGACGAGGCCGAAGGCTCCATCTTCTCCGATCAACCTACCCCTTCCGGCAATCACCTCCTCCGACCGCCGCTAACCCCATCTCCACCTCCACCAAAACCCCCTCAAACCCTCCACCATCATCTTCTCCGGTGAGAAATCCCCAAATCCAATCGGATCAACCACCCATACCAGCCACCGCCTCTATAAGCCCACCTCAAACCCATCTCTGTTACCCATCAAACCCTCCATCCCCATCTTGGCCGTCCATCTCCATTTTTCCACCACCTCCAAAACCCATTTTTCTCTATCCCGATCAACTCCTCCCATCGGCCTTTTCTTTTCTATCAAGAGGGTTTGCAGAGGGAGAGAAAGAGAGAGAGAGAGAGAGAGAGAGAGAGAGAGAGAGAGAGAGAGAGAGATTGCAGAGAGAGGGAGAGTGATTCTCCTCCGGCAACGGTGCCAGAGCTCCGATCCAATCCCCACCACCCGATCCTATCTCCACCACCACCTCACACCGAACCCACTTCATTCCTACCCCCATCCCTACCAATTCCGGTCGGTCACTCTTCCCCAAACCCATCTCCGGTCGCCATTAAATCCGGCAGAGCCAACTCATAAACCCAATCCGACCCTTCCCCCATCTCTCAACAGACCCCTTTTTCTTCATTATTCCTTAATTAGATCCTAATTCACCATCTACCACCATTTCCACCTCAATCTCCCTCCATGAAACCCTTTTTTTTTTACCATTTCCAAACCCACTTCTATCATGATTTTTCACAGCCACCGGCAACCCAATCGGAGCACCATCACCTCTCCATCTTCCCCAAATCCCATTCCCACACCATTTGTAGCCATTGAAACCCACCTCAAACCCATGTCTGCAAGCCCTCTTCTTAATTTCCCCATTCCCATCTCTACCCAAATCAACCTCCCCTATTTTTTTATCCCTCTTCCATTCTTATCCTCCATCTATAATTAACCCATCTTTCCGTCAACAGCACAATTACAGGTGTTGGGAAAGAGCCTCAAAGCCACCCTTTACCATGAAGTGGGCTCCGTGTGTATCATTCCCATATGTGGATCCTCGTAGAAAATGCTTCTAGCATTTGACCACCTACCCCAGCTCAGGTAATTTCTCACTCTCTTAAGCACTTTGGTCAGAATTTACAGTAGGGATTGTTTGTCTGATTTAGTTTTGAAGTTTAATTGTGATCTCTGAAAATCCTTTAGACTTATTTCTCGAAATTCTGTCACCTCTATTCTTGGTGTTTCATGATTCAATGCCCTTTAATTTGCAAGCTTGAGCTTATGGTGGTCATCTTCAGATGATGATTTTCTTTATTGTTTAGTTAGAAATCCATCAATTGGCTCATCTCATGGCATTCCTTTTATCTCTCCATTCCTGATGATTAATCTTTATCTTCATGATTCATAGCTCATGAATTTCAGCATGTTAGTAATTTCCTTCATATGCTAAGAACCACACGATCATCCTTTTTTTCGCGCGCTCATCAAAAAATCACGCGCCCATCATTTTGGAGTGCAGATATCAACTTCATGAAATTTCTATAAATATCGGTTTTCTCTCATTTTTTCAAAAGGAAAAAAAAATTTCGCTTGCAGAGAGAGAGAGAGTGAGAGGGAAAAAGGGGATCTCAGCCAATATCTTCTTCTCCGACGATTTTCTCTCCGGATTCCGGCCGGAATTCAATCGGTGATTTCGTATTCTTCTAATATTTCATTAGTCCTCTTCCTTATACCGGCGTCATTGAATTTCTCTTCATTTACCCTTGTCTGAAACCCTAGCTTCTCTTCCCCGATCTTCTTCTTTGATCTAGAACCCAAAGCCTAACCTATCGGTCATCTTCTTTAGCAAATATTCATGGATTCCGGCTATCTGCAAGTAAATCCTTCATTTTCTTAAAATCCAGTGAGATTTGCTCATTTTTAGGCAAGATCGATCATCTTCTCCGGCAGATCTGGTCGGATTCCGGTTAACTTCCGGCAAAGCTTGATCTCATTATAGCTTCATCGTTTTATACCAGATCTAACGAGAATTTCTTTTTCGCTGAGTGAAATAAAAAAAAGAAAAAAAGAAGAAGAAAGAGCTCAGATCTTGACATTATTGCATCGCTTTCGACGAATCACTTCAATTTCTGGCAATATTTGTCGGATTTTGGTCATCTTCTACTTCTATGTCTCAGATCTAAGAGGGAAAAAGCCCTAAGTAAAGATAATTTTTCATTGAGGTATTTTTTTTATTGTTATTTTTTATTATTTCTTTTTTAAGAAAATCTAATTATCTTTAAATGTTGCTACATATGTAAATAGTTTGATGATTCGAGTGAGTTATTCTATTCTGTGATTTTGTAATTTTTGAGTTAATCTTTTTGAGCTAATCTCTTATTCTTATTTTTTTATTTTATATAATCTGCATTATATTGTGAATTCCTGCATAATATACTTTAGACCGAGTGGTAAAATATATATATATATATATATATTACATATATTCAAGTAATATGATTTTTTTTTTAGAAAAAAGAGGTCTGAATGGAATAAGGCTTCCGTTATATAATTCATTGATATGTGTAATTCCAGATAGGTTCTGATTTTGGATAAGCGTTTTGATTTGTACGGTAAAACTGCTAATAATTATTTGAGTATTTTCTCAGGATATTCATATATTCGCTTATCTTGTTTATTAAGAAGAGATCATCTTACCATTTCAGTACCAGCATGTTTGAATTTTAATAGTGAATGAATTATAAGAGTATACTTCCCCATTATTTTGTAGCGTAACTTCACTAATTCAAGTTGTTTTGGTTGCATTTTTCAAAAATGATTTCATGAGTCTAGCTGAAAGGTCAAATTCATTTGAATCTAGCTCATGATACTCTATGCATATGAATAAGTATGTGTGTGTTTTGCATATGGTTCAATTTTTATGTCAGTTATTGTTCAAATATATAGTTTAGTCCTATATAATTTTTTGATCATATATATTTTGGTTCTAGATTATGTACATTTCAATTTAGTAATTTATTTTTTCTTATCTGTGAATAGGATTTTGCTGTCCAATGGCTTTAAAATGAGAAAATCATTTTTCTTTGTCTTGATAAATATATAAAAAAAAAACTGAATAAAGAGTACTTTGAAATAAAATTTGAGAAGATTTCGATAAGGATTTCCAAAATTAAGCCTATAGTCCAGTACTTATATATTTAATACTTCTCTTTCATACTAAGCTTTGAGTTAGGGTTCGAAGACGGTAATAAATGGATTGTTCAAGTGAGATTATCTCAAAGCTTATTATACTCATTCCTTTTTATTTAAATAAATTGTTTAATAGGAAGAAGGAGATCAGATGACTACTCTATTCGATATTATCGACATGAGTACTGTCTGATTTCAAGGCGGGATATAGAAATATTATCATGTGTATATGATATCAGATGATTACTTTAGCATCATCTGATTTCATCCCCATATTGGGGTGGTGTTTGTGGTTGGGCATAGAAGTGTTTGATATTGTTTTCTTTTACTTTATTAGGCTATCCAGCGGCTGGTCTGGACTAATTAATGTTGTTTATCATTTTATGATTGCTATAGATTTTTTTATATTATTTATTGAAAATTCTTCTTTGCTTAGCACTTGATTTATTTTTATAAGAATAGAATGGAATTTGCGATTATCTGGTAGTCTTTTCTTCTCTCTTTGATAGACTAACACAGTCTTATAGATTTCTGTTAAATTTCTTTAGATACTAGAATTGTAACGCCCCGGATTTTTTTTTTGAAATACCAACTCGGTGCGTAGAAGAATATTACATCATCTTTCTCAAAAACTTTCATTATTCCCAAGATCTTAAATACATTTAGAGGATTTACAGAAATTAGGTCTAACGTAGTACATCGTAATTCAAGACATAGTTGATACACATTTAAAACATATTTGTCCTTTAGAACAGTTCTGCATTCAACTTTAGCATTCCTCATCTTTCATCTATACTTCACCTGGGGTTTGGAACAATAAAACAAGGAAAAGGGGGTGAGCTCAAATAGCCCAGTAGGGTATAAACAACAAGTGATGTAGAATTGTCAAGCTCATAAGAACATGATATTTTGCAGATATGACATCTCACATGGAAAGAAAGAATAAGCACAACATGCTTTCCAAACGTATAGAGAAAACTTACAGAACTTGATATAAAGAATATATAGACTTCATTAAGCATAGATGCTTTTATTCATAGCCATATCTCGGCCCATTCATAGCCATACCTCGTCTCATAATCCTCTAGATTTACACTCTCTAGAGTCGTCTTTACCCACGTGCACATGGAGGACTATAACGCGTCCACCGTAGCCATACCTCGGCTCATAATCCTCTAGATTTACACTCTCTAGAGTCGTCTTTACCCACGTGCATATGGAGGACTATAACGCGTCCACCCGTCATCATATCATAACTCAGTCCATATTTAGAATTAGGGTATCACAAGATAAACCATAAACATAAACATATCTCACGAAAACAAGTTTCGATGATACAAGTAAAAATCATTTATCTGAAAGGAATGGGGTCTGAAAGAAAGGATCCCCCTTGGATTCTCATCAGTTGTGGATCTCAGAAGGATAGAAACTCTTATGATAATAGAAAATCATTTCATCCAGTATAGCAAAAGAGAATCAATGGAAGAAAAACCCTTACAACCCTTACATATAGCAAAAGAGAATCAAAGGACCTTACATTAAAAACATAATCAAAGGAAAGAAAAACCTCTTACATATATCAAAAGATAGGGAACCCTTACATTAAAAACATAATCAAAGGAAAGGAAAACCCCTTACAACCCTTACATCAAAAACATAATCAAAGGAAAGGAAAACCCCTTACAACCCTTACATCAGCAAAAGAGAATTAATGGAAGAAAAACCCTTACAACCCTTACCTATAGCTTTCTGATCACAGGTTTGTTTGAGCTTACACCTTGGAGTGGATAACCTGTAAATATATTCTAATTTTATCAAATTCATGTTTTAAGGCAGTGTCTTTTCTGTCCAGGTAATGTCCATCTATGTCCAAAATAATGTTCCTTGTGTTCAGTGTGGACCCCACATGTTACTATTCATGTGTACCCCACATGTTACTATGCTCAGCAGTTCACCATTCTTTGATTTAGTTTACTTTACGGTTACTATGCTAGCATTTCACCGTTCAAATAAGATGGTAAAACTTGCATAATCTATAGCGAGGATATTTACATAGGTAGATATTTACATAGGTGGTAGAACCAACCATTTACTTTACGGTTACTATGCTAGCATTTCACCGTTCAAATAAGATGATAAAACTTGCATAATCTACAGCGAGTTATCGCCTCTTATGCATGTTTTATCCTGATATTTACATAGGTGGTAGAACCAACCATTTATGAAATAAATACTTTAACTATTGAAAGACTAACCTTGATGAAGTGGATTTCCTTTTTCCTTCTCCTCTCTCTCTCTTTTTCCTTCTCTCTCTTTTCTTTTTTTTCTTCTTCTTCTCTTCCTCTATTTATAGATATATTTTCACCTACTACTCTTTTAAAATAAGATTAAAAATAATAATTAATCTTATTTAATTATTATTTCACCTACCATCTTCAACTACTCTCTTAAAATAAGATTAAAAATAATAATTAATCTTCAACTACTCTCTTAAAATAAGATTAAAAAAAATAATTAATCTTATTTAATTATTATTTCACCTATTACTCTCTTAAAATAAGATTAAAAATAATAATTAATCTTCAACTACTCTCTTAAAAATGGCGTGACCCGCTATTTGTGGGTCCTGCTTGTTATGGGTCCTGCTTGTTGTGGGTCCTGCTTGTTGTGGGGCCCGCTGGTGGTAGGACCCGCTTGTGTGGGGCCCGCTGATGTGGGACCCGCTTGTGTGGGACCCGTTTGTGTGGGTCCTGCTTGTTGTGGGGCCCGCTGGTGGTAGGACCCGCTTGTGTGGGGCCCGCTGATGTGGGACCCGCTGGTGGTAGGACCCGTTTGTGTGGGGCCCGCTGATGTGGGACCCGCTGTTGGTGGGACCCGCTTGTGAATAGTACTCGGTGGGTCCTACTGTGAATAGTAATTTTAAATAGTGTATCTCAATAGTGAACTTGCATAGTATTACTGCATAGTAATCTTGCATAGTGACTATTGTGAATAGTAATTATGAATAGTGACTATTGGTAATTTTTAATATATATATATATATATATTTTACCGGATCTTACAAGAATCCCCTCTCATTGCAAGGGCTATGAAGGAGTCATCCCGAGCCCATTATTTTAGAGGACTTGCATAGTCCTAGTAGTGTTTTCCCTTCTAATCTTTTCTTCATTTTATGAGACTGTTTAAGTCTTTCAGGTTTCTTTCCTTTATCATTTCAAGCCCATCTCTAGGAGGACTTGCACAGTCCAAATAGCATTCCATTTTCTCAAAAGACTTGCCTAGTCTTTTAGATCCAAATCTTTGGAGACAGGCATTGTCTCATTAATGAATCAACCTGAGTCAACCCCTAGGAGACTACCTCTAGTCTCACAGGTCTTAAACCCTCTTCTAGTCGAAGACCAACTTGGTCTGTCAGTTATCTCATTTTCTTATCATTGTTTAGGCAATGATAAGGTTACTTGGAGCCCATCCTTGTGCTTAGGAGACTTGCCCAGTCTTGCTAGCATTTTTCTCTATCCTACCTCTGTGTCTAAGAGACTTACCCAGTCTCATTCTCTTGCTAAACCTCCTCTTTGTGCGTCGTTTAGTTTTGGGAGAACACCTTACTCGGCTTGG
Organism: Tasmannia lanceolata; assembly: GCF_043159265.1. Classification (NCBI taxonomy): domain Eukaryota; kingdom Viridiplantae; phylum Streptophyta; class Magnoliopsida; order Canellales; family Winteraceae; genus Tasmannia; species Tasmannia lanceolata. The sequence continues at coordinate 20,753,775 of NW_027518689.1, read as the reverse complement.
CAACATACCCCTACCCTTATGGGTATTGGGTTGCACATTTGTTGCACCCTAGGACTAGGCAGCTGTCCGGCCCGGCTGGGTGTTTTACCTTTGCCAAATATGCACAGGGTCTCTTTTTCCTTATTACTTGTGAGCTTTATCTTGGTTTGATAGTCCACTAGCATAGGAATCCGTCCTTAGTCTAGAGAGTCAGTCCTCTTGTTCACGAATCAAATTCTATCATCATAGGGGTTAGGATTCTTTCCAACTTCTCGTCAAATCATGTGTTTTTTCTATCCGCTCCTGCAAGATATAGGATGCTGTCCAACCCTTGCAGAGTTGTTATTCTGTACTTTCCCCTCGCAAAGCATAGGATGCTGTCCAACCTTTGCAGGATATCAGGAGTCTGTCCTCCCCTTATGATGATAGGATTCAGTCCTCTTGTATCAAAAACTCAAAAACATTCAGAAATATCAAAAACATCAAAACATCTGAAAAGCCAAAAATCTCAAAAATCTTGAGTCATTAGGAGAGTAGTTAGGAATTCTACTCCGAACTACGTTGGCTTGATCCTCTTCCACGAGGTACGTAGTGCAGCTTGGGATCCACATCCCAGGTCCAGCCAAACCTTTAAAATAAACATTTCAAACATTTCCAAAAATACAAAAAACTTCAAACCCTTTTCAAAAAGATCTTCCCTTAGAGTTAGGAGTCAGTCCTAGATATTTAGGGTATTTTAGAGTTGGGAGTCGGTCCTGATTTGTATTGATATGGTGTGTCCTGTCGTGTGAGTGTCCCTAGAGTTAGGAGGCCTTGAGTCGATCGGTTAGACATTTAGTCGAACTGATGGCTAGACTAGGAAGCATATAGTCAGCCCATGGTTTTCATTAGGTTGCACAGCCTAGATACACATAGGATGTAGGGCCCACCTGCATTAGCTTAAGGTTAAACAACTTGCATTAGTTAGGGCATATAGAGTCCTAAAAATTACAATTTACTTGAACTTAAGCAATCGTACAAAAAGCTTTAAAAATCAGTCGAGTTTAGTAGAATCGAGTCTAGGATAGCGGTTCTAGATGGTTAGGTATCGTAGTCTTAGAATAGGGTATCGAACTACGTTGACTCCGATTCTTCCCGAGGCCGGGATACGCAGAGCAGCTGGGATGGACGGCCATCTTGGTCCGAGTCAGGTCACATTAGAGTTTTAGGACTCATTTTTGTCCAGTCATGTATAGAATTGAATTTTGTTGTGTGTTTTGCTGTGTTTTCTTACTTTCATGTACAGATCCTATACCTTTAGCTGTAGTATGCATGTGTTTTGACACCAGAACTCAGACACCAATTAGGTATGACACTCATAACCTAGCTATTCTAAGGCGACACTTCTTTCATTTCTTTTATGTGTGCTTATTATTCATCTCCGAGACATGCATGATTAAATAGACGTCTTCTCGGAGATATTCGTTCCCATTTCATATGACTTTCGCCCAAAACTCTTCAAAATTATTAAGTAAATGGCATAAGAGACCAGGTGTTTGCACTTGGGCGGATGATGTGCTCTTTAGACCTTCCGAATTCGTAACCAGGCACGAACCTTCTTTTATATCTCTGGTTATCCGTTGCAACAGAGCATAGTATGGGATCCTTGGCCCACTTCCTTGGATGACGACTCTTCTTTGTTTAAGGTACGCCTCGAATCTGGGCTAGTCCCCGAATCGAGAGGTATCTCACTTTTGTATCGCCACTCATGCTGGGAGAGGCATTTTCTTTCGAGAGTTCCTTGGTAGAGCTCTCCATTCACGTGGATGATCCAGAGACTGTTCGCGCGTGGGGCACGTCCCGCCGCCTCTCTCGGATCGGGGTCCACAATGTCTACTTGCTTCTTAAGCTCTTAAGAGCATGGATTAGGTTTTTTGTTCTTTGGAACTTATGTCTGTGTTTGGTCATTGAATAGCATGAGGTTACTTTGCTAAAATCATCCAGGGGTGTAAACGCAAGTCATTCGCTCTTCAAATAATGTGGGTTTGCTCTGTGGGTGTCGTTGGAGTGTGATCTGATCATTTTAGGTTGTTCCGGTTATGTACAGAAATAGATTTCAATCCCAAACCCGGATTTCTCTTGATACCCACCTTCGATCTTATTTTTAGAAGCAGGGATATAGCTCGGGCTGTTCGTGTTTCCATTTTGGAAAGGGTTGAGTTCTGTTTAGTTTGGGTTGTGATGCTCGGTTGTAAATTAGGCCTCATTCTATAACCAAGAGTTCAGTCCAGGCGACAAACCCTTTATCACTTCTTCTTGATTATCCTTCATACTTTTCCTCAGTTTTTAGGATCTTCATAGTGTTCATGTGATCTTCTCAGTTTCGCGCTTCTTTGGGATTTTCGAGATCATCTTCGTCTTTCTAGATCTACCCCGGTTCTTCGGGGTTACCCCTTATATGTTCTTTTTAGAATCCCATTCGAGTTTCGGGATTCCACTGATTTCGGAAACATCTCTTTCGGATTCTGGCAACGATGGAACGTATCTTGAGCCAGCCTCTTCCCTTCCTGCCTTAGAGTTTTCGCAGGTTAAGGGATTCTCTCCTCTTAGAGTGTTTAGCCAGTTAGGACCCTTCCTAAATGACTGATCGTTTAATAGATCTTCTTATAGAGTTTTTTGTCTGTCCCTTTTTGTTTAGGAAGTTTTTCATCTATCGTTAGTTTTGTTTTCGTCTCTTCGAGATTGTTATTTTCTTTGGTATTTTAGTCCCCCATAGTTTGATTTCTTTCCCCTTAGGCTTTAGGGATCCCGTTCCCTCTAAATTACTCTACCGCGATATGGTGGGTAATGAGGCTCTTCTATTGGATCCCCTTTAGCTGAAAGGGTGTTAACACACTTTTAAATGTCAAAAATATAAAAGCACTAAAAAAAACATTTGAAAACATAAAAAACCTTTAAAAAAATCTAAAGTGTTGAGTTTTAGAACATTTATAAGAGTTCGATATTTCGAACTACGTTGGCTTGATCCTCTTCTAAGAGGTACGTAGTGCAGCTTGAGATACTTATCTCAGGTCCAGCCAAACTTTGTAAATAAATCATTTAATCCTTTTAAAAATACCAAAAATCTTCCAAAGCATTGTTTTTTTTTAAATTTTTCCTCTAGAGTTAGGACTTTGTCTTAGATAGAGAGTTTTAGAGTTGAGGTTTTGTTTTGATTTGTTGTCTGTTTGTTGTGTGCTTGTTTTAGAGTTAGGGGTTTGTCCCAGAGTTATAGGAGCGCCTCCGTCCGGTCAGTTGGCGATCTACATCGCCGACTGATGACTAGAATAGGATGCGTTAGTCAACCTTTTGTTTTCCTTAGGAAATACAGCCTAGTTACACATAGGTTGTAGGAACCACCTGCATTAGCTTAGGGCTAATCTGCATTTAGTTAGGGCATATAGGGTGTCCTAAAATCTACAATTCACTGGAATTTAAATAATCGTTCAAGAAGTTTTAATAACTAGTCCGGTCTTTTAGATCGAGTCTAAGATAAAGGTCTAGGTGTCTTAGTCATCATAGCTTAGAATAGGCGCGAAGAACTATGTTGCCTTGATTCTCGTGGAGGCGGGGATCGTAGGCTTCTTTGGATGAATATCAGACCATCCGAGGACTCGGGCTAAATGGTTTAGAGTTTTAGGATTTGTTGTGTTGTTATTGTATGTTTTGATGTGTTTTCTTACTTTCTTGTACTGATTCTTATACCTTTAGCTGTAGCATGCATGCGTTTGCCCACCAGAACTTAGACACCAGTTAGGTATGTCACTCATAACCTAACAATATTTAGGTGGCATCTCTTTCATTTATTTTGTGTGTGCTTATTATTTCTATTCTCAGGAAATGCATGCTTAGATAGACGACTCCTGGTGATTGTTCCCATTTCACATGATTTTTGCCCAAAACTCTTCGAGGTTAATAATAAATGGCATAAGAGACCAAGTGTTCGCACTCGGGCGAATTGGGGGTGCTCTTCAGACCTTCTCCATTCATCATCAGGCACGGACCTTTTGTATCTCTGGTTATCCATTGCAAACAGAGCATTTGTTTTTGGTTCCATGGCGCATCCATGGATGGCGACTCTGAGTTATTTTTAGATATATCTTGGTTTCGAGCCCTGGCTCTGGATCAGGATGTATCTCTTTCTTTTTATATCGCCACTCATGCTATGCTGTGAGGGTGGCATCCGTTTCGAGAGTTCCTTGGCAGAGCTCTCTTCCATTGTGGAGATCTTAGAGGACTGCAGGGGGACCTCGCGTCCCTCGCTGCACTCGTCCTCCTCGGATCGGGGTCCACAGGTACCATCGGTTTTATTCTCACAGAGTTAATAAACTGTTTTAGTAGATCCAATTGTTCATATTGAGCAACTTTCACTGTATCTTGGACTCAATGATATTCCTTCCTCTATTATATTCTGGGAGTTGGAAAAATTGCTATTCACTGGATATTTTTTGGGTGTATATTTTAGAAACCATTTTGGTTGATTTGGCAATTCATTAAGTCAATTCATACTCCTGAGGGGGGGGGGGGTAGCAGGTTTATGCATGAGGTTGGATTTTATATTTTTTCTCTCAAAAGTATTGAGTACAGGCCTGTTTTTATGTTCACTTTTATATTAAGTTCAGGCCTGTTTTAGTTCAGATGCGTACTTATTTTCATGTGTATAGTTCAAGCTTGTTTCAATTGTAATGATAAATTTCAGTAGTTGCACAACATTAGGTTGTCATTTCTATTTAAACTAATTCATCTCAACTTATAAAATGGTTATGGAGGTATTCTCTCGTTGATTTGTAGATGAAAAAGTAAGATGCCTTGCTGTTGTGAAAGCATAGTTGAGAGCATCTATGCCGATATTAACATAGTTTTGTTCAGTAATTGCTTGATGTTTTTGCAAATTTCTAAGAGTACTAACTAGTAGCATATCATTGATTGTAACGGTCTTAGATGTCTGTAGAATTAGGTGAGTAGTATACATTAGTGTAGTCTTTTCTGGTTGAAGATAAATTGAATAAATTGTCAATTTCTGTACAAATGCCCTGCTTCAATAGTAACATTTGTCTGATTTAATCTTTTATTTTGAATAAGGTGATGTCAATTCATAAAATAGTTGTTTCATGTAAAAATTTATAAACTAAGATTTAATGAGGATATTATGCACTAATATAATTCGATATGGTTCTAGGATAGCATCACTTGAGAGAATAAAAAGAATTTTTTTTTTTATATATTATAGCTTGTTACTGTTACATCATATCCTATCAATATGTAACCCCAATTGAAAAGAAAAAAAACTCATTCATACTCCTGAAATTGCATGTATCGAAAATCAGTTAGTTAGAGTTAAAATTATTTGAATAGAAATTTTCTTATTAGCCATAATGAGTAGTTAGCTTATTCTTTGTATTTGGCTTGTTGGAAATAATCTACTTTGTCAAGTATTATAAACAGATATTACAAGTTTTTTTTTATGGGAACACAAAATACTAAATTCTGAATTAAAAGTTGGTATGCATAGGGTAGTGTTATTAATATGAAGAGATTCATTCCTTGCCTTATTTTTGATTTGGCATATGTGGAAATATAAAATTTTGGTATGAATATTTTTCAGAGATTGTAAATACAATTGACAAGTTTTCAAGTTTATGTTTCTGTTTGATTATGCTTAAATGAAAGTTATATCTAAGGTTATCCCTAGGAGATTACTTTAGCTTTATTAATAGTACATCTATATGAGACTTGCCTAGTTTCGTGTTAGTTGTATTCCCTCTATTAGTATAGGACCAATTTGATCTCCCTGAAGTTTATTCTTTTTCTTATCATCGCAAGGGCGATGAATGCGCTAGCCCAATCCCATCCTTAGGGGACTTGCACAGTCTGAATAGCGCTCCACTCTTTTGTTACAAGACTAGCCTAGTCTTTTAGACATTCTTTTAGACACCCTTAAACCATAGATCCTTCATTGCAGTGGCGATGAAGGCGTTAGCCCAAGCCCATTCTTAGGGGACTTGCTCAGTCCAAGTAGCACTCCCCTCTTTTATTTAAAAGACTTGCCTAGTCTTTTAGATGTGTATTCCCTAGATATTAGATCCCATCTGCCATTGCAAGGGCAATGATAAGGATACTTGGAGCTTTCCATACTGTCTCATTAGATGGTCTTTCTCATTTAGGGAGACTCGCCCAGTTTCATTCTCTTATCTTTTTTTCTCTTTAGAAGACAAGCTATGTCTCATTGATCATAATGACCATTTTTATTTAAGAGACAGGCATTGTCTCATCTGCACACTCTTTCGGAGAAGAGCAGTGCAAGACTTCATTTCGGATTTAGTTTTTCTCCTTTCTCTTAGGGTTTAACTCAGCCTTCTTAGGTTTTCACACCTTCTTGGGATTCCTTCCATCCTATCATCTATTTGAGACACCGATTTGCTTATTTAGGACTACCCTTAGGCTAAAAGGGTTCCGTCTTTTCATCTGACACTTCTCCAGGCTATGGATCATAGGAGTGTTCTTCTCTTTCTGGTTGTCTTTTTTGTTTTTCTTTGGCTAGAAGGGAGAATCCTTTAAAGATTCAAAAACATTCGAAACATATCAAAATTCCAAAAACATCTGAAAATTTCAAAAACATCTAAAGTGTCTTGAGTCATTAGGAGAGTAGTTAGGAAAATCTATTTCCGAACTACGTTGGCTTGATCCCTTTCCACAGGGTATGTAGTGCAGCTTGAGATTCTTATCCCAAGTCCAGTCAAACCTTTTAAAAATAAACATTTCAAATCTTCCACAAATACAAAAATTCTTCAAAATCTTTTCAAAAAGATCTTCCCCTAGAGTTAGGAGTCTGTCTTAGAAGTTTGGGGTGTTTTAGAGTTAGGATTCTGTCTTGATTGTGTTGATATGGTGTGTCTTGTCGTGTGAGTGTCCCTAGAGTTAGGAGGCCTCGAGTCGTGGTCGGTTGGACATTTAGTTGAGTCGATAGCTAGACTAGGAAACACTTAGTTAGCCCATGATTTTTCTTAGGACACACAGCCTAGTTACACATAGGATGTAGGGCCCATCAGCATAAGCTTAAGGCTAATCAACTTGCATTAGTTAGGGCATACAGAGAGTCCTAAAAAGTTACAATTCACTTAAACTTAAGCAATCGTGCAAAAAGCTTTAAAAACTAGTCGGGTCTAGTTGATCGAGTCTAGGATAGCGGTCTTAGATGGTTAGGCATCGTAGTTTAGAATAGGTCACCGAACTACGTCGACTCTAATTCTTCCCGAGGCTGGAAAACGTAGAGCAGCTGGGATGGATGGACATCCTGGTCTGAGTCAAATATCACATTAGAGTCTAGGGTTTGTCGTGTCGAGTCGTGTGTGGAGTCGAGTTGTGTTTTGTTGTGTTTTCTTACTTTCATGTACATACCTTATACCTTCAGCTGTAGCATGCATGTGTTTGCTCATCAGAACTTAGATGCCAATTAGGCATGACACTCAAAATCTAGCTACTCTTAGGTAACACTTCTTTCATTTATTTTGTGTGTGTTTATTATTCATCTCCGAGACATGCATGATTAGGTAGAGGTCTTCTTGGAGATAAATGTTCCTATTTCACATGACTTTCGCCTAAAACTCTTCAAAATCAATAAGTAAATGACAGAAGAGACCAGGTATTTGAACTTGGGCGGATGAGGTGCTCTTCGGACCTTCCAAATTCGTAACCAGGCACGAACCTTCTTTTATATCTCTGGTTATCCATTGCAACAAAGCATAGTATGGGATCCATGGCTTACTTCCTTGGATGAGGACTCTTCTTTGTTTAAGTACGTCTCGAATCCGGGCTAGTCCCCGAATCGAGAGGTATCTCACTTTTCATCTCCACTCATGCTGGCACTTCTTTCGAGAGTTCCTTGGTAGAGCTTTCCATTCACGTGCATGATCTAGAGAGACTTCCGGGGGCACGTCCCCCGCCTCTCTCGGATCGGGGTCCACAATGCCATGTGATTTCGGTGAGGAATGGCAGTGGTGCTTTCGTCGGTGTCGTCGGTCTACTCATCCTTTTCAGGGTGGCTCTGACCATGGACGGGACATCATAAGGGTGTGCCATGATTAGCACTAATGCTGCTCCTTCCCTAGGTTTTTCGTTGGCCCGTGATTGGCCGGTGGGGAGGCGCATTCCTTCTGATGATTGGCACATAAGATAGATTGTCCGTCCGAAGAAGAGCAGTTGCAAATGATCCCTAAGAATCTTATTCCTCTCTTTTTGCTCCATATGCCCAACAAGTATTATATGGATTTCAAGCATTTCATTAATACTTTAAATAGCGTGGAGGATTCTATAGCCCAAGGGTGGCTTCCAAAGTCAATCCCGAATATAAAGAGTATTGCTTCGAAGAAGCGGCTGCTAGCAAAAAAGTGAATGATGTTAAGTTGTGACGGAGGCTGCCAAGACGGTGGTCTGGAAGACGAAAATGACAAAAGAGAAACTTGCACCAAAGCCTCATAGGGAATCTACGCCCTTACCCTCTAGTCCAGCCTCAGTCATGAGGATCCTCATGAAGAATGGTAAGCTTACTCCATTGGTGAGCCCTAAAAACCAGTGTACTTTGCCTATTTATCAATAAAAGTTTCATTTCATGACATTTATGGGTATTGCTTAATGAATATGTGAGATGTGCTTATTATATTTGACATATATTTGTCCTTAGGGAGCAAAGTAGGAATACCATACTCAAGGATTCACAGATCCTAGGGAGCAAGGAGATATGGAATTTTGGTTCTTTGCAGACCTTAAAGGTTCCTAGTTGGGGTCGAGATTAGACATCACCTCATGTACACAACTAGCACCAGTCTTGCCTATATGCAGTGTCGTGGAGTGGCTTATCTCAGTCACTTGGGTAGTGAACCCTACGCAAGAAGAGTGGGTGCGGCAATGGGATTGCGCACTTAACATGATCACTTTAGAATAGCCTGTAGACAGGAGATAGTTAGGCTATTCTATCAGACAGGACCCTCTACATGTCCTTTGACCTGAGGGATTATATTGGTCTGTGGGCCCGTCTTTCACTCTTAGTCTATCTAACAATGGTTCTTTATTGGATCGCCTAAGGGTAGTATTGGAATGTTGGACAAACCTATGAGGCTAATAGGGATACCCGGCATGGATTTCTTCTCTCCAATTGTTGGGAGATCATCTAAAGTTTGGTTAGAGCAGTAGACCTATAAAATTACCTGGCCACGTGGATTTGATTAAAAGGCTTATCAAATGTTTTACAAAATATATTTTGAACTGGTTTTAGCAAATGCATTTGCTGTCCCAAACTGCTTGACAGGAAGGCATACTGTAAGCCCAAGGGTCTACTCTCCTATCTTGTTTTGATGATTCTAAACATAATTGATTGTGTTTTTGAATACTAATCAATTTGCTTTGAAGTGTTGTGTTTGAGATAGGATTGATCATTGAAAAAACCAACACACAACATGGTCATGCTTGGAGATATCCCATACAAGAGTCAAAGGAGCTAAGTGAAGCTCACCTCATCTCTCAAGCAAGCATACACAAGATGGAAGATCAATTGAAGACCAAGACTAAAGAGAAGTTGAAAGCTACATAGGTATCATTGTACATCCTTTCTCTTTAGATTTTCAAGTCAAGGCAAAACGTTTTCAAAGTGTTTTCAATTTGTTTTTCAAAGAACACTTAAGAACTTAAAATGGATTAGTGAAAGGTTATGTGGTGGACCAACATGTTGGGACCCTCATAAACATTCCAAAATAACCATAGGAGTTGAGTTCCAAAAGCTAAAAATCAAACAAGCAATAAAAATCAAAAACTGCGGATTTTTAGGCTTCTCGGAACTCCGAGATTTTTTCTCGGAGCTCCGAGCTCGAAACTCCGAGAGTTCCCTCGGAACTCCGAGAGTTCCCTCAGAACTCCGAGAAAAGGTCCAGTAGCGTCTGGACATTTTCTCGGAACTCCGAGAAGATTTCTCGGAACTCCGAGAAATGGTCCAGTAGAAATTTTATTTCTTCTGGCCGTTGTCTCGGAACTCCGAGAATTCTCGGAACTCCGAGAATGATTCTCGGAACTCCGAGAACCCTGCGACAGCTCAGAATATAGCCGTTGGGATTTGAATTAATTCTTGTATTTTGATATTTCCACCCCCAAACGGTCATATTCTTTGGAGATGCTATAAATACAATATGTAGAGAAGTTTTTCTCACTCTCTTGATCATTGGAAAACATCTTTGAGCATCAAAGAAAACTTGCAACCTATTATTGCTTGAGATTTTGTTTTTCCCCAAACTTGCCTTGCAACTTGCAAATCTATTTGAGTTGGGATTCTAGAGCTTTCACTTGCAACCATCATTGAAGAGCAGTCAAGGATCTACAAAGAGCATCAAGCTTTCAAGAAGAAGCCAAGCTACTCAATCTTCATATCTTGTATAGGTGGCTAGGGCATTCCGTTTTTAATTCCCTAGAGAGCAACCGCTTAGAACTCGGCGGAGAAGGAGAGTCTTTGTAAAGGTGTAAGGGCATCCTTGTTTAATATCCCTTGGAATTGTAACCGCCTCGGAGCCGGGCATCGTGGAGGTCTCCAATAGTGGAATCCCTCAAGTGCGACCTTGAGTAGAGTGGAGTAGGCCGTTGGCCGAACCACTATATATCGGTGTGTCATTTCTCACTCTTGCATTTCCATTATTGTTTGGCTTGGCATTTCACTTTGTTCTTTCAATTATATTTGCACTAACCAAATATTTAATTAAGTGAAGAAAAATTCCAATTAGGGTTTTTAGGTAATTTTCAAAAGGCCTAATATTGAGTTAAATTCAATTCACCCCCCCTCTTGAGTATTTCAATTGGTATCAAAGTCTCGTCTCTAATTTTTAGAAAACCCTAACCGGTCTAGAGTAAAGATTCTAAAATGGCAAACTACCCTCAACACCATGAAGGTTATTCAAACACTAGGCCACCCTATTTTGATGGAACAAACTATGGTTTTTGGAAAACCAAAATGAAAATCTTTTTAACCCAAGACTATCAAATGTGGAGAGCAATTAATAATGAATACATCTTACCCACAAGAAATTTAAATGATTGGACCGAAGCCGAACAACAAGCTTCGAATTATAATGCCAAAGCCATGAATTCTCTTATTTGTGCTCTATCTCCCGGAGAATTCAATAGAGTATCAAATTTGAATTCGGCTAAGGAAATTTGGGACACTTTAGAAGTCACCCATGAGGGAACCAATCAAGTAAAAGAATCTAAAATGAACCATCTTTTTCGGCAATACGAACTCTTTCATGGGAGTTGGAACAGTGAAGATCAAAAATGTTTGATGGAGTGGTTCGTACTTTGGGTGGTGTGGCGTATGTTCCAAAGCTACGAAAGAATCTACTATCGCTTGGCCGGTTGGACTCCAAAGGTTACACAGGTTTTCAGCTGCAGGTGGAGCCATGAAAATCACATGCGACTGTATGGTTCTGATGAAAAGAGAGGAGTATGGTGGATTGTATCGTCTGGTCGGGGACACTGTGACTAGTGTTCCCAAGATCTCGATGGTTGGTTGGAAACTGAGTAGTAGCGCGTGCACGTGTAGGGTCTCTTTCGCAGTTGGTGCAGAGATAGGTTTTCAGGTTGCAGACGATGGTGAGAGGAGGACAGTACATGCGTTGGGGAGGATGGATCGAGATCCCTCTCCAAGGTTGACTGGGTGAGTAAAGAGGTTAGCAGCTACACATGTGCATTGGCCGTGTTGATCGAATCGGGAGGAGTCAGAACCAAGTTGATTCGAGGATGTGTAGCTGGTACTTCGAAAGGCCAATGGTGGTTTGCGGCGAAAGCGGACCGGTGCCGACATCAACGGAAAATCTTCAGGTGGCTGGGAAATAAGCCAAGGTGGAGATTGTTGAGAAAGTTGCCTTATTTCCCACCACTCGGTGGGACGGCAGAAACTGAGAATAGGAAAGAGCCTATGTAAGCCCAAGGGTCTATTCTTCAATCTTGTTTTGATGATTCTAAACATAATTTATTGTGTTTTTTGAATACTAATCAATTTGATTTGAAGTGTTGTGTTTAAGATAGGATTGATCATTAAAGAAACCAACACTCAACTTGGTCATACTTGAAGATATATCAAACAAGAGTCAAAGGAGCTAAGTGGAGCTCACCTCATCTCTCAAGCAAGCATACACAAAATGGAAGATCAAGTGAAGACCAAGACTAAAGAGAAGTTGAAAGCTACATAGGTATCATTGTACATCCTGTCTCTTTAGATTTTCAAGTCAAGGCAAAGTGTTTTCAAAATATTTTTCAAATAACACTTAAAGAACTTTAACGGGTTAGTGAATGATTATGTGGTGGACCAACATGTTGGGACCCTCATAAACATTCCATAATTATCATAAGGAGTTGAGTTCCAAAAGCCAAAAATCAAACAAGAAATAAAATCTCAAAATATAAAGATTTTTAGGTTTCTCGGAGCTCCGAGCTCGGAACTCCGAGAAAAGGTCCAATAGCGTCTGGACATTTTCTCGGAACTCCGAGAAATGGTCCAGTAGAAATTTTATTTCTTCTGGCCGTTGTCTCGGAACTCCGAGAATATTTCTCGGAACTCCGAGAACCTTGCGACAGCTCAAAAAAGAGCCGTTGGGTTTTGATTTAAAAGTTGATTTTTGTTATCTACACCCCCAAACGGTCATATTTTGATGAGAGACTATTTATACAACATCTAGAGGATTATTTCTTCCCTCTTGATTTTTGAAAAACCCTCTTAAGCACTCAAGCTAACTTGCAACCCTTTAAAGCTTAAGATTTTTGGTTTTTCCCAAACTTGCCTTTCACTTGTGAATCTATTGAGTTTGGATATTTTAGAGCTATCACTTGCAAATCTTTGTTGAAGAGCAATCAAGGAACTACAAAGGGCATCAAGCTTTCAAGAAGAAGCCAAGCTATCAATCTTTCATATCTTGTATAGGTGGCTAGGGCATTCCGTTTTTAATTCCCTAGAGAGCAACCGCTTAGAACTCGGCGGAGAAGGAGAGTCTTTGTAAAGGTGTAAGGGCATCCTTGTTTAATATCCCTTGGAATTGTAACCGTCTCGGAGACGGGCATCGTGGAGGTCTCCAATAGTGGAATCCCTCAAGTGCGACCTTGAGTAGAGTGGAGTAGGCCGTTGGCCGAACCACTATATATCGGTGTGTCATTTCTCACTCTTGCATTTCCATTATTGTTTGGTTTGGCATTTCATTTTGTTTTTCAATTATATTTGCACTAACCAAATATTTAATTAAGTGAAGAAAATTCCAATTAGGGTTCATAGGTAATTCTCAAAAGGCCTAATTTTGAGTTAAATTCAATTCACCCCTCCTCTTGAATATTTCAATTGGTATCAGAGCCTCGTCTCTAATTTTTAGAAAACCCTAACCGGTCTAGAGTAAAGATTCTAAAATGGCAAACTACCCTCAACACCATGAAGGTTATTCAAACACTAGGCCACCCTATTTTGATGGAACAAACTATGGTTTTTGGAAAACCAAAATGAAAATCTTTTTAACCCAAGACTATCAAATGTGGAGAGCAATTAATAATGAATACATCTTACCCACAAGAAATTTAAATGATTGGACCGAAGCCGAACAACAAGCTTCGAATTATAATACCAAAGCCATGAATTCTCTTGTTTGTGCTCTATCTCCCGGAGAATTCAATAGAGTATCAAATTTGAATTCGGCTAAGAAAATTTGGGACACTTTAGAAGTCACCCATGAGGGAACCAATCAAGTAAAAGAATCTAAAATGAACCATCTTTTTCGGCAATACGAACTCTTTCAAATGACACCCGATGAAACAATTGCCGACATGTACACTAGATTCACCAATCTTGTAAATGGATTAAGGGGTCTTGGAAAACAATTTTCCAATAGAGATTTAGTGACTAAAATCCTTAGGTCCTTACCTTTGTCTTGGGAATCCAAAACCTCCGCAATCACCGAAGCCAAGGACATGAACACATTGAACCTAGATGAACTAATAGGGTCCTTGATCACCCATGAAATGATTTTCAAAACAAAAGCACCCGAAATCGAAACTAAAATCGAAAAAGGAAAAGGAATTGCTTTTGCTTGTAATGTAGGTGAAAATGAAGATGCAAAAGAAGACATGGAAGATGAAGTTGCCCTCCTAACAAGAAGGATCAAATTCTTGCAAAGGAACATGGGAGGCATGAGAAATAGAAGGACAAATCCCCCATTCAAGAAGAAAGAAGAACTTGGTGATGTGTCTTCTCAACCCCGATGCTACGGTTGCAAGAAGCTTGGACACATTCGCCCGGATTGTCCACTCAACAATGAACCCACTTCAAACAACCGCTTCAAGAGAAGAGAAGGCAAGAAAGGAATGACCGCCACATGGGATGAGGAAATTGATAGCGAAGGCGAACAAAATGATGGCGAAGATTGCTTGATAGCAAGGAACGTATGCTTCATGGCCTCAACAAACGACAACAATGAGGTAAACACTTTAAATGATGTTATTGTTTTAAAAGAAGTTCTTGATTCCCTACAAAATGCAAATGATGAACTTGAAATTCAATTTGATAAAATTGCATCACTTGAAAATTCTCTTGTTAACATGACAAAAGAATTTGGTTGGTTAAAAAAGGATCATGAATTTTTAGATGATAAGAATGAAAAATACAAAGTAGAGATTCATGAGTTAAATGCTTCTATCAAAATCTTAAATAAAAACCGACAAGAACTCTCAAATGAAAACAACAATCTAAAGCATGAAAATGGTAGATTATCTTTTGAGTATGATGAACTAAAGAAACTTTTTGAAAAATTTGAAAATAGTTCATTAAAATTGGATAGGCTTGTAAATCTTCAAAGAATGTCAAGTGACAAAAGTGGACTTGGACATAAATGGAACACCACAATATCCAACTATAAAACTAAACTTGAAAAGGTTTCTTCTAGCGGTACCAAAATTTGCTTTTATTGTGGTGTAGAAGGTCATTACAAGGTTGCTTGCTTACATGCTAAACAAGATAAGATTAAGTTGAACTCTAATGTGAAAACAAATGAACATAGCAAAATTAGAAAGATTTGGGTACCTAAGGGATCTCACTTGCCTATTCATATGTAGGTATGCCTTAAAAGCCATAACAAGAAGAACACATGGTACCTTGATAGTGGATGCTCTAGACATATGACCGGAGACCTTACTCAATTCGCATCCCTATCGCTCAAGGATGGTGGAGACGTTACCTTTGGAGATGATAAGAAAGGAAAAGTCAAAGGTGAAGGCACCATAGGTAACTCTACCTCTCCCATACATGATGTACTATTTGTTGATGGCTTGTCCCATAATCTTATTAGCATTAGTCAATTATGTGATAATGGTTTTGAAGTTGTCTTCAATCCCGATAAATGCATTGTTAAAAATAAGATAAATGGAGAAGTAAAATTCATAGGGTCTAGAGACAATAACATTTATACAATTGGACTAGATGATCTTAGACTTCAAAATGTGACTTGTCTAAATGCCATTAGTGAGGATTCTTGGCTATGGCATAGGAGGTTGGGTCACGCCGGAATGGATCTCATTTCGACCCTCTCCTCAAAAGAAAGTGTTAGAGGATTGCCTAAGTTCAAATTCATCAAGGATCACATTTGTAGAACTTGTCAATTAGGAAAACAATTGAAAAGCTCATTTGCACCTAAAAATATGATTTCAACTTCCTACCCCTTGGAGCTACTTCATATGGATCTTTTTGGACCAATGAAGACTAGTAGCCTAGGTGGAAAGAGGTACGTGTTTGTAGTTGTGGATGACTACTCACGATTCACATGGGTCATATTTCTAGGACATAAAGATGAAACTTATGAAAACTTTCTTACATTGTGCAATCAAATTCAAAATGAAAAAGGTATTGCCATCTCTCACATTAGAAGTGATCATGGAACGGAATTTGAAAATGTACATTTTGACACTTATTGTAATGAACATGGCATAAAACATAATTTTTCCGCACGTAGAACACCTCAACAAAATGGAGTAGTAGAAAGAAAGAATCGAACTCTCCAAGAAATGGCTAGAACTATGTTGCATGAAAATGATCTCCCTAGATATTTTTGGGCGGAAGCGGTTAGCACCGCTTGCTATATCATAAACAGGGTATATCTAAGGCCAATTTCTAAGAAAACACCTTATGAGCTTTGGAAAAACTTGAAACCAAATATAAGCTATTTTAGAGTGTTTGGATGTAAATGCTTTATTTTAAACATCAAAGATAATCTACACAAATTTGATAGGAAATCGGATGATGGAATATTCTTAGGGTATTCTTCTCACAGCAAGGCATATAGAGTATTTAATAGGAGAACTCTAGTAGTAGAAGAATCCATGCATGTGACATTTGATGAAAGAGAGCCAACACCTCAAGAAATGCCACATGATGAGGATGAACCCATTGAACATCTTTTTCCAAAATTGAGTGCTCCTCCTCATGCATCAACAAGTCATACATTACCTAGTGAGGAAGTAGAAAATGAAAATGATGACTCATTGCCTAGGGATAGGAGAACATTGGTAGATCATCCTGAATCCCAAATTTTAGGTGATGCCACATTGCCAGTAAGAACTAGATCATACTATCGTAGTGTGAGTAACAATTTGGCGTTCCTATCCGAATTAGAACCAAAATCCATCAAGGAAGCTGAAAAGGATGAATATTGGTTGATGGCCATGCAAGAAGAGCTAAGTCAATTCGCAAGGAACAAAGTGTGGAGGCTAGTACCTAGACCTAGTGATCATCCAGTCATTGGCACGAGATGGGTGTATAGAAATAAATTGGATGAAAATGGAATTATCACTAGGAATAAAGCTAGGCTTGTAGCCCAAGGGTACAATCAGGAGGAAGGGATAGATTATGATGAGACATTTGCTCCTGTTGCCCGTATGGAGGCTATTAGGATACTTTTGGCATATGCATCTCATAAATGATTTAAACTATATCAAATGGATGTCAAAAGTGCCTTCCTAAATGGCTATATCCAAGAGGAAGTGTATGTTGAGCAACCTCCAGGTTTTGAAGACTTCAAACATCCAAATCATGTCTTCAGGCTTGATAAAGCTTTATATGGATTAAAGCAAGCTCCTAGAGCTTGGTATGAGAGGCTTTGCACTTTCTTAGTTGAAAAGGGATTCGAGATGGGAAAGGTGGATAAAACCTTGTTTATCAAAAGAGAAAATCATGATATCCTCCTTGTCCAAATTTATGTGGATGATACCATCTGTGGCTCAACTAATCAAAAATTGTGTGATGAATTTGCAACCTTAATGAAAAATGAATTTGAAATGAGCATGATGGGAGAGTTAACCTACTTCTTAGGACTTCAAATTAAACAATACAAAAATGGAATATTTTTAAATCAAGAAAAATATACAAAGGAGTTATTAAAGAAGTATGGCATGGATAGCAGTAAGACATCAAAAATTCCCATGAGTACTTCTGCTAAGCTAGAAAAAGATGAATTTGGCAAATCTGTGGATCAGAAATTGTATAGGGGTATGATAGGTAGTTTGCTCTATTTGACAGCCAGCAGACCAGACATTATGTTTACTGTCTGTCTCTGTGCTCGATTTCAATCGGATCCTAAAGAATCTCACCTATCAGCAGTTAAGAAGATCTTCAAGTACTTAAGAGGAACCCAAAGTCTAGGACTGTGGTATGAAAGATCATCTTCCTTCACTCTCATCGGATATTCAGATGCAGACTTTGCTGGATGTAGAGTAGATAGGAAAAGCACTAGTGGGACTTGCCAATTCTTAGGTAAATCACTTGTTTCATGGTTTAGCAAGAAGCAAAATTCAGTAGCTCTGTCCACAACAGAAGCAGAATATGTGGCAGCTGGAGCTTGCTGTGCTCAAGTCCTATGGATGAAAAGCACATTGATGGACTATGCAATTAAAATGAACAATATTCTCATCCAATGTGACAACACTAGTGCTATAAGCTTAACAAAGAACCCCATACAACATTCAAGAACAAAACATATTGAGATCAGGCACCACTTCATTAGAGATCACTCACAAAAAGGGGATATTTGCTTAAAATATATCAACACTGAAGAACAATTAGCGGATATCTTTACAAAACCCCTTAGTGATGATAGAATTTGCTATATCCGAAGTGCCTTAAACATATGGAGTGCGGATCAAATCAAAGAAATTGCCAAATAAATACTTTGTGCCTTTCACCAGCTTATCTATATAGTGTTTATATATATGTCATCTTTGTTTGGTAGTATCTGCATGAATGAGATGTAAAATACTAATCTTAAAAATCACTCAATTGATATTCTTAGCCTTCTTAGTTTTCTAAGTTGGAGAGGTATCTTCACTTTAATTAAAATACCTAACATTTTGACATATGTCAACATCTCGATCATGAACAGGTATATGTACATTACTTGGTTATATATTTCTATACCATAAGCATTGATGTAGGGGGAGTTATCCACTCCTAAATTTTTTTTTACACCCTTTCTGTCGATGACAAAAGGGGGAGAAGTTTGAAATTGATTATCTATTCAATTGACTATATGCTCCACATGCTTATAACTTGTATCATTTATATGTGTGCATATATTGAGGGGGAGTTCCAGTATTCACTTGCCTACTACTATGTCACTCCACACACACCTCATAATCAATTTTGTTTGTCATCATCAAAAAGGGGGAGATTGTAAGCCCAAGGGTCTACTCTCCTATCTTGTTTTGATGATTCTAAACATAATTGATTGTGTTTTTGAATACTAATCAATTTGCTTTGAAGTGTTGTGTTTGAGATAGGATTGATCATTGAAAAAACCAACACACAACATGGTCATGCTTGGAGATATCCCATACAAGAGTCAAAGGAGCTAAGTGAAGCTCACCTCATCTCTCAAGCAAGCATACACAAGATGGAAGATCAATTGAAGACCAAGACTAAAGAGAAGTTGAAAGCTACATAGGTATCATTGTACATCCTTTCTCTTTAGATTTTCAAGTCAAGGCAAAACGTTTTCAAAGTGTTTTCAATTTGTTTTTCAAAGAACACTTAAGAACTTAAAATGGATTAGTGAATGGTTATGTGGTGGACCAACATATTGGGACCCTCATAAACATTCCAAAATAACCATAGGAGTTGAGTTCCAAAAGCTAAAAATCAAACAAGCAATAAAAATAAAAAACTGCGGATTTTTAGGCTTCTCGGAACTCCGAGATTTTTTCTCGGAACTCCGAGAGTTCCCTCGGAACTCCGAGAAAAGGTCCAGTAGCGTCTGGACATTTTCTCGGAACTCCGAGAAAATTTCTCGGAACTCCGAGAAATGGTCCAGTAGAAATTTTATTTCTTCTGGCCGTTGTCTCGGAACTCCGAGAATATTTCTCGGAACTCCGAGAATTCTCGGAACTCCGAGAATGATTCTCGGAACTCCGAGAATCCTGCGACAGCTCAGAATATAGCCGTTGGGATTTGAATTAATTCTTGTATTTTGATATTTCCACCCCCAAACGGTCATATTCTTTGGAGAGGCTATAAATACAATATGTAGAGAAGTTTTTCTCACTCTCTTGATCATTGGAAAACATCTTTGAGCATCAAAGAAAACTTGCAACCTATTATTGCTTGAGATTTTGTTTTTCCCCAAACTTGCCTTGCAACTTGCAAATCTATTTGAGTTGGGATTCTAGAGCTTTCACTTGCAACCATCATTGAAGAGCAATCAAGGATCTACAAAGAGCATCAAGCTTTCAAGAAGAAGCCAAGCTACTCAATCTTCATATCTTGTATAGGTGGCTAGGGCATTCCGTTTTTAATTCCCTAGAGAGCAACCGCTTAGAACTCGGCGGAGAAGGAGAGTCTTTGTAAAGGTGTAAGGGCATCCTTGTTTAATATCCCTTGGAATTGTAACCGCCTCGGAGCCGGGCATCGTGGAGGTCTCCAATAGTGGAATCCCTCAAGTGCGACCTTGAGTAGAGTGGAGTAGGCCGTTGGCCGAACCACTATATATCGGTGTGTCATTTCTCACTCTTGCATTTCCATTATTGTTTGGCTTGGCATTTCACTTTGTTCTTTCAATTATATTTGCACTAATCAAATATTTAATTAAGTGAAGAAAAATTCCAATTAGGGTTTTTAGGTAATTTTCAAAAGGCCTAATATTGAGTTAAATTCAATTCACCCCCCCTCTTGAGTATTTCACATACCATGAGTAGGCCCAAGGGGTAGTTTATGTCCACCCTCTGTAGGACCCAATTAAGTAGATGTGGAAAGGGGAAGGGACTTACACATATAATATGTGATTAGGGGTATGATGATTTGATGGTTATCTTCAGGATTACATCTTGATGGAGGCCACTGATCTAATGTGATTGTAGTTTTGACTACGGAGCAAGATTGCAGTGGGGCCCATTTTTGGGTTCTGCAGGTCAACCGTTGAATCCCTGCAACATCCCACTAACAACTGAATGACCCATGTATATCCTTTAGATAGGGGTCTCTCATTTATTGGATTGCAAACATCAACTAGTTTCTTGGCATTTGATGCAAAGGGAAAGATTTACGTAGTTCTAATGGTGTATACACACTGGGGGACACAATGAGAATACCAAATTAGTTAAATGTTAACTAAAGGGTATTTTGCGAATTTAATAATATTTGGATAGAGATTTAATCCTATTGGGTAGGAGGAATTTTACATAATTTAATTGGAAGAATGAAATGGGATTTTTTATTTAAATACAAATCATATTGGGAAACCACATAGGACGAAATGCTAGTGGGCCCCATGCAAAAACGCTCAAGGGGATTTCCCAATTTGATTTGGTTTACATTTACACCCCCTCTAGTTTCTAACACATCCACTTCTACCCCTTTAGATAGGGGTCTCGCATTTAAAAGAGTGCTAGTTTCCTATTTTGGAAGGGATATTTGGAGAAACTTTAGGGAATGCTTTTTTTTTTAAAGGAAAACACACTCTATGTAATAACTAGTGGGACATTTTGAAAGGGATTAGCATGCTTAAATACACATTTTTGCAACCTTGCAAAAATGCTCAAAATTCTCCACTTTGCTCTCTCTTCTTGTTTCTTGTTTTCTAGTTCTAGTTTTGTGAAAACTACAAAAGCTCAATCTTAGAAATTGGTATTCCCATCTTATAATCTGATACAGACCATATTACATCAGAGAACAAAAGTTGTTCTCAATTCCTTTGCGCAAAACAAAGGAATCCATCAGTTTGACTTGTGGTGCCGCGGCGATTAGATCATTCGTGGTCGTTCGAGGAGTAGATCACACAGAGGTTCTTCTTCGAAACAACAACTGAGGTAATTTACATATTCTATGTTTTATTTTGATCACCATTAGATCATCTAGACCTTAGGATTCCTGGGCTGAAGGGCAAAATTGAAGAAAAATTTGTGTACTATGCGTAGCGATTTTGCTCGGGGATTACACCCTTCTAACAATTGGATCCTAGACCTCCTCCAAATCCTTTGCCCAACTATTTCAATGAAAAAGAATTATGTGATTATCACCAAGGTAAAGGTCATGCCACAAACAAGTGTCTTGCTTTAAAACATGCTATCCAAGACCTCATTGACAAAGGTTTTTTCATTATCCCTCCTAAACCAAATGTCACCACCAACCCTCTCCCCAATCATTCTACTACCCCTCATCTTGTTTAACTACTAATGCAATTTTCATTGAACCTCCTCTCATTGACCTTCTTACGTCATATGTACCATATCGTCCCTCCCTTATGTATGGGAAAGTGAAGACGAATAGGCAAGTATTCCTGAACTAACTTCTTGTATTTATTATTCTTTAGATGAGGAGAAAGAATTGACTCAGGTTGTCTCTCAGGTGGAGAAATGTGTCCCCTATATACTTGAAAATTTGTTCTCAAGTGGAGAAATGATCCATGTAGACGAACCCAACTAGTGTCAGGATTAGACTTAGTCAATTTGAGCAGGATAGATCCTTTCGCTTTCTTCATGAAATTTTTTTAAAGGACTGATTAGCTGACCCCAACTAGTTTGCGACAAAGGCTTAGTTGAGTTGAGTTGAGTATACCTGATGAAGAGTTAGAGGAGGAAGAGTCTACCCCTTTTGTATTTTCGTTTGACGATAGCGACATCTTAACTTCGAACCCTGAATGTGACGAGATGAGGCATGTCAGTCGAGGTGGTAGAGTGTTTAAGCCATCGGAACATAGAGCAAAAAATCCTGTTGAAGCAATGAAAGGTGGAAAAGACACGGGAAATGAATCTAGATGAGGAGGTTTTGAATATTATTCATCAGTTAAGAAAAACATAGGCTAACATCTCTTTGTGGGGATTGCTTATGGTTTCACGGAAGCATACGAAAGTAGCGTCGAAAGGTTTACAGTCAGCATAGGTCTCTTTGGAAACTTTGCTGGAATAGTTGGTTGAACTGGAGACTGTAGTTAGGGCCTCAACGATTTTGTCTTTGTCTGATCAGGATTTGCCTCCGGAAGGGAGGAATCATATGAAGTCTTTACTGTTACAGTTCAATATAACAAAAAGAAAGTGCTGGCAGTATTTAGTGATAAGGGGTCATCATTGAATGCGTGTCCTCTGAACACAACTACTCTCAGATTTAGTTTTGAAGATTTTATTCCATCAGAATAAGGTATCCTTACTTATAATAATACACGTAGAAATGTCATTGGAACTTTAGCTACTACCATCAGGATGGGGGGAGAAGACTTTGAGGTTGAATTTCAAATTCTAGATATCAACTCTTCTTTCAACCTATTACTTAGAAGACTTTGGCTCCATAAGGTGGGAGGATTGCCTTCCTCCCTCTATCAAAAGCTGAAATTCATGAAGGGTAGAAAAGTCATCACTGTGCGAGTTGATCTAGATTTGGAGGTTGGTAATATTGCTCAAGAACATAAGGGAAAGCAGGTGGAGGTTGATATCAAACTTACTAATTTTTCTTTAGAAATAACTATCATCAGTTAAGACCAAGCCACGAAATAAAGGGTCCCACTTCGCCATTTTACTAGACCCATTGTGCCCAGAATACTCCATCAATATGGTTGTTAGAAAAGTTGAAAAACCCCGAGCAAAATCGCTACACGTAGCGAAAGAATAAACTATGTAAAATAAATTTTTTGCTCTAACCCAGGATTCCTAGGGACTAGTTGAGTTTATTGTGATTTAATAAACACAAATATAAATACCTTTAGTTGCTGTAGAGAAGAACACGTCTGCTTGATCTACTCCTCGAAAATTCGCCGGTGATCTAATCAACGCGAAACCTCAAGTTGAATCGATAGATTCCTTTTGTTGCCCAAAGGATCTTGTGTACAAATCTTAGTTCACTTAATAATCTGATTTAAATCAGATTATAATATGAGAATATGTGTTTAGATCAATGGATCTTAGTTGGATAATTGCCTTTGAACTTTAAAAGCAAAACTAGTTGATGGAACTGAGAGAAGAAGAAAAGAAAGACTTTGGGATGTCTCTACCAATTTTCAGCATATGAATTATGGAAGAGCTGTTGAAAACTCTAGTAATATGTCTTGTATTTATAGAGTTTTCAATTTTCATATGCACAATCCAAAGTTTCTAGAGAAATCCCAAAAATTGAGGAAACTAGTCACAATTGGAAGCACCAATTGGGAAAGCAAGCTATCCCATAATTGGAAACCCACATGGGACATCCCCAAGGGGATTGCTTGCTGCCCAAGCAACCTTGGGTTGCCCCATGTGGTTCCCAAGTTTCAAATTTTGTTTGTTCAATCTCTCTCTCTCTCTCTCTCTCTCTCTCTTTCCAATTTCATTACATGTGCTGCTTTAATTTTAAAAAACAAATCAAGCAATAATATTCCAAATATTATTTGACTTCCAAATTGATAATGGGCATACCACATGGGGCGTGTGGACAAGGGTCTCACCCAAATTCGTCTCATGTGAGTCCACTTATCCAATTCAAATTTCCATTGCATTTTATACTTAATCCTCAATTAAATTAATGCAATCCAATCATATCCAATAGAATTAAAGTTACAATATAATTTATGATATTCCCAAAGTTCCCTTATGGTTAATACTTAACCATTTTGGTTTCCCAATGTATCCCATAGTGCAGATATACTTGTGGACCCCGATCATGAGGAGACGGTGAGGAATGAGTTCCCGTCGGTCCTTTGGATCTCCACATGAAGGAGAGCTCTACCAAGGAACTCTCGAAATAAAACGCCCAATGGCGATATATGAGATAGCTCTTGATCCGGAGACAAAAGCCTCGAAACCAAGACGTACCTAAAACTATGAAAGAGTCGTCATCTATGGATAGGCCATGAAACAAAAAACAAATGCTCTGTTTGCAATGGATCACCAGAAATAATTGGGTTCGAGCCTGATTACAAGTTGGGAAGGTCCGAAGAGCATCCAACTCGCCCGAGCGCACTCGGTCTCTTATGTCATTTATTTATTAACTTTGAAGAGTTTTGAGCGAAAATCATGTAAATGGGAACAAATATCCCCGAGAAAACGTCTACCTAAGCATGCATGACTCTGAGATAGGCAAAAGAAAATAAAACATCCAAGTCCTACGAGAATTGATATTATAACCATTTGACATTCGAAAGAACACTAGAATCTATCGTCTCTCAAAGAGGCGAAGAAAAATAGAGTTTATACAACACCAGATAATCCTGCTACCAATCTCTATACATCACATCTAACATCCACACCTAAAAGAGTTGGAAACAGTATCATCTGTCATTAGAATGAAACACTAGAATCCACCGTCTCTTAAGGAGGCGTAGAAGACTAGTGTCTATCTGATAATAGATAACTATGTTACCAGTCTCTATACATCCATCTAATCCTAACTCATCACATCTAAGGAAACGGTAAACAAACACATGAATAACTATAGCTAAAGAGACAAACCTGCTGAAATATGCAAGAGGGGGGGTGAATTGAATTTAACTCAATATTAGGCCTTTTGAAAATTACCTATAAACCCTAATTGGAATTTTTCTTCACTTAATTAAATATTTGGTTAGTGCACATATAATTGAAGGAATAAAGTGAAATGCCAAGCCAAACAATAATGGAAATGCAAGAGTGAGAAATTGACACACCGATATATAGTGGTTCGGCCAACGGCCTACTCCACTCTACTCAAGGTCGCACTTGAGGGATTCCACTATTGGAGACCTCCACGATGCCCGGCTCCGAGGCGGTTACAAATCCAAGGGATATTAAACAAGGATGCCCTTACACCTTTACAAAGACTCTCCTTCTCCGCCGAGTTCTAAGCGGTTGCTCTCTAGGGAATTAAAAAGGGAATGCCCTAGCCACCTATACAAGATTTGAAAGAGAATAGCTTGGCTTCTTCTTGAAAGCTTGATGCTCTTTGTAGACCCTTGATTGCTCTTCAAAGATGGTGATTTGCAAGTGAAAGCACTACTATATCCAAACTCAAAAGATTCACAAGTGAAAGGCAAGTTTGGGATGAAAAACAAAAACTCAAGCTAAAATGGATTGCAAATGTTTTTGATGCTTAAGGATGTTTTTCAAAGATCAAGAGAGAGGAAATAATCCTCTTGAAGTTGTATAAATAGTATCTCATCAAAATATGACCGTTTGGGCTTAAGAGAATAAGAAAACAATTTTTTAATCAAAACCCAACGGCTCTTTTTTGAGCTGTCGCAAGGTTCTCGGAGTTCCGAGAACCATTCTCGGAGTTCCGAGAAATATTCTCGGAGTTCCGAGACAACGGCCAGAAAATGGAATTTTTCTACTGGACCATTTCTCGGAGTTCCGAGAAAATTTCTCGGAGTTCCGAGAAAATGTCCAGACGCTACTGGACCTTTTCTCGGAGTTCCGAGGGAACTCTCGGAGTTCCGAGGGAACTCTCGGAGTTCCGAGCTCGGAGCTCCGAGAAAAATTCTCGGAGTTCCGAGAAGCCTAAAAATCCGCAGTTTTTGATTTTTATTGCTTGTTTGATTTTTAGCTTTTGGAACTCAACTCCTATGGTTATTTTGGAATGTTTATGAGGGTCCCAACATGTTGGTCCACCACATAACCATTCACTAATAAATTTTAAGTTCTTAAGTGTTCTTTGAAAACCAAGTTGAAAACACTTTGAAAACGTTTTGCCTTGACTTGAGAATCTAAAGAGAAAGGATGTACAATGATACCTATGCAATCTTCGATCCCTCTTTAGCTTTGGTCTTCAAATGATCTTCCATCTTTGGATGCTTGCTTGAGTGATGATGTGAGCTACACTTAGCTCATTTGGCTCTTGTTTGGTACACCTTTAAGCATGACCAAGTTGAGTGTTGGTTTCTTCAATGATCAATCCTATCTTAAACACAACACTTCAAAGCAAATTGATTAGTATTCAAAAAACACAATCAATTATGTTTAGAATCATCAAAACAAGATAGGAGAGTAGACCCTTGGGCTTACACCTGCACAGTGAGCAAATATTAGTAGATGATAACAAAAGTAATAATCAGCAATAATAAAGAGCTACAGCTAGGCATGAGATCAGGAGATAATAAACTGAAATCAGTAAAGAGCTACATCTAAGCATGGAATAAGCAGTAAGCTAGATAAAATAGGCATGCAGATGCCACAACTAAGCCTATGAATCACCTAAAGAGAGTAATCACTCATCATATCAGAGGAATCCATACTAACATATCCATCTACATGAAATCATAACAAGCAACAAGTCACATAACCAAAATCACACAAGAGATATATCAAAAGAGAGAAAACACTCAAACATACAAACAAGTATCGGACTACAAATCCCAATGACTCTAGGATAATAAATCCTAAGACTCTAATTATTTTTCGGGCCTGAATCTTTGGATAGTCTGATGTTCATCCAAGCCGCCAACGTATCCCTGCCTCTACAAGAATCAAGGTTAGTTCTAGAGTGCCTATTCTAAACTATAACGCCTAAGACATCTAGACCACTAAACTAAACTCAACCTAAAAGACCGGACTAATTTTTAAAGCTTCTTGAACGTTGTTGAGGTTAAAGTGAATTGTGGATTTTAGGATTTCCTATATGTCCTAACTAAATGCAAGTTAGCCTTAAGCTAATGCAGGTGGGCCCTACACCCTATGTGTAACTAGGTTGTAACCCTACGAAAACCAATAGGCTAACTAGCGCACCATATTCTAGTCATCACTCAGCGATGTGGATCACCAACTGACCGGACAGAGGCGATGACAGACTCCTAGCTAGGACAGACTCCTAACTCTAACACAAACACAAAACATCCAAAACACTCAACACACTAGGACAAAATCCTAACTCTAGAGGAATATCGTTTCGAAAATAGGTTTATTGAGAAGCTTTAAAGCCTTTTGTGTTTTTTAAAATGTTCAAATGGTTTATTTTTGAAGGTTTGACTGGACTTGGGATAAAGATCACAAGCTGCCTACGTACCTCATGGAAGAGGATCAAGCCAACGTAGTTCGGAAACAAACTTTCCTAGTATGTTCAAAATCTTTCACACCCCAAACCCCACCCTGGGCGTAGGACGTGACAGCACCGTACAGCTGCAAGACAAGTCCCACAAATGTACAAGGCTACAAAGCAATAACAGAAATAACCTGGCATTTCATAACTAAAATATATTAAAGTTTAATTGATGCGGACCCATCAAAGTCAAATAAAATCTTATCTCTCCCCAGAGTCAAAGCAAAATAAAATAGTAAAGTCTTTACATCTTATTCAAAGTACTCACTTCCTAATAAACTGAAAATGCTAAACTAATCTCTGAGCCAAAGTCCAAATCCAAAGTTAAGCGTCATGTTCCTCGTTAACCTCACGAGGGTCAACCTGAAAATATCATATAACCACAATCAGCTGAAAAGCTCAGTATAGAATAAAGCACTACTCTAAGTACAGTCTATGCATGCCAAGGTTCAATATGGTTCAGATAACAGAATCAAAGCTTAATATTGAGGTCTCAACTTAATCAACAGGCACAAAGCAGATACAAGTGCATGTCAAATAAGGTTCTAAAATAAAAGTGCAGCAAGGCAATTCAATGGCTGAGTTATGTTCAAAGTCAAAGGTTTTCAGAATTCAAATACACTTCAGAGTCATCGGCATGGTTCAGAAGATATGTTATTGCTTATACACTTACAGTCCACGGTGTTGGAACTAGTTCCTCAAGTTCAGATACAAGTCGACAGGGTGTGGATCCCGTCTCGGAGGGGGGTGGTCCCACGAGGGTGGTGTATTGCGATGATAATCGCGCCTTTGTCCATTGGATTTGAATATGGTTGCTTTTTCCATAAATTTAGGATAAAAGTCCTAACCTCAAGAAAAGAAGCAACTGACCAGAGTCGCCACCTAGATTAGGGATCTAGGACCCATGATTAACTCTGTTAATTTGGTCTACGTTTTGAGTTTTGGGCAAGTTACCTGGTTACGAAGTCGGAAGGTGTACCGCACGAAGTGTACAGCACCGACCTTGGCTAACTTTTAAAAGCTTTAATTATTTAGATTTAACAAAGGGGGTGAATGTGAACTTTATTAACCTAGATGCTTTCTAATTTTTTAGCCGTTCACAGTTTAGACTCATGCGGGCCAGAAGTGCATCCTACATGCAATTACATGCCTACTTTTTTGACATTTTATTGAGATTGATGAGATTTGGTTTGAGTTGGATTAAATCGTGCGAACTATATTACATGCACCTAAGACTTATGCAATGGATTTAAGTTGCAATTTTAGTATATTTGTGAAATTTGGGTTCCAAAAATTCTATTTTGGGGAACTTAGAGTGAGATTTCTAAGTTTAGAACCTTAGAACTTTATGTTTAGGAGATTAGGATATTCTAATTTAAGTGATTACGAGTTCTTAGATTCTTTAAGATTTTTAAATTCTTTTGAATTCCAAATTTAAACAAATCAACTAATCATGCAAAATAACTAACATGCAAAGAGAAAGCAAGGCAAAACAACTAGCAAGATACCTAAACATGCGATTTCTAAGCATATGATGAGAACAATTAAAGAAATCTAAACATGTAATTAATCATGTAACTAAGCAAAAATAAACGTCTAACATGCAAAAAGGTTTAAGGAAACGGAAAGGGTGAACAAGGGAATGGAAGAAATGAAGAAGGGTGTAGGGGAACTGTGGACCCCGATCCGAGGACGGTGCCGAGGGATGCGAAATCCCTCCTGCAATCCTCTAAGATCTCCACAATGGAAGAGAGCTCTGCCAAGGAACTCTCGAAATGGATGCCACCCTCACAGCATAGCATGAGTGGCGATATAAAAGGAAAGAGATACATCCTAATCCGGAGCCAAGGCTCGAAACCAAGATATATCTAAAAATAACTCAGAGTCGTCATCCATGGACACGCCATAGAACCAAAACAAATGCTCTGTTTGCAATGGATAACCAGAGATACAAAAGGTCCGTGCCTGATGACGAATGGAGAAGGTCCGAAGAGCGCCCCCAATTCGCCCGAGTGCGAACACTTGGTCTCTTATGCCATTTATTATTAACCTCGAAGAGTTTTGGGCAAAAATCATGTGAAATGGGAACAATTCTCAGGAGTCGTCTACCTAAGCATGCATTTCCTGAGGATAAAGATAATAAACACCCATAAAATAAAATGAAAGATGTGTTTCCTAAGCATAGCTAGGTTATGAGTGACATGCCTAAAGGGTGTCTAAGTTCTGATGTGCAAGCACATGCAAGCTATAGCTAAAGGTATAGGATCAGTACAAGAAAGTAAGAAAACATATCAAAAGAAATACAATAATTACACAACAAATCCTAAGACTTTAAATGATTAGCCCGAGTCCTCGGATGGTCTGGTATTCATCCAAAGAAGCCTACGTATCCCCGCCTCCACGAGAATCAAGGCAACGTAGTTCTTCGCGCCTATTCTAAACTAGGATGCCTAAGACACCTAGACCTCTATCTTAGACTCGATTTAAAAGATCGGACTAGTTATTAAAGCTTCTTGAACGATTATTTAAATTCCAGTGAATTGTAGATTTTAGGACACCCTATATGCCCTAACTAAATGCAAGTTAGCCCTAAGCTAATGCATGTGGTTCCTACAACCTATGTGTAACTAGGCTGTATTTTTTAAGGAAAACAATGGGATCACTAACGCATCTTAGACCTAGTCATCAGTCGGCGATCTAAATCGCCAACTGACCGGACGGAGGCGCTGCTATAACTCTAGGACAAACCCCTAACTCTAAAACAAGCACACAACAAACAGACAACAAATCAAAACAAAACCTCAACTCTAAAACTCTCTATCTAAGACAAAGTCCTAACTCTAGAGGAAGATTTTTTCGAAAAAAAAAACAATGCTTTTGAAGATTTTTGGTATTTTTAAAAAGGGTTAAATGATTTATTTACAAAGTTTGGCTGGACCTGAGATAAGAATCTCAAGCTGCACTACGTACCTCGTGGAAGAGGATCAAGCCAACGTAGTTCGAAACAAACTCTCCTAATACGCTATAAAACTCAACACGTTAGATTTTTTAAAGGTTTTTTATATTTTCAAATGTTTTTGATATGCTTTTATATTTTTGACGATTAAAAATGCGTTAACACCCTTTCAGCTAAAGGGGATCCGATAGAAGAGCCTCCTTACCCACCATATCGCGGTAGAGTAATTTAGAGGGAAACGGGATCCCTAAAGCTTAGGGGGAAAGAAAACAAACGAGAGAACTAAAAATTCCGATACGAGAAAATAACCTCAAAGAGATGACCAAAAGCTGACGAGGCTTAACCAACATCCAAAAGAGACGAGTTCTAACCTGCGAAGGAAAATCCTAAGTAAACGAGAGATGAAAAACTTCTAACCCTAAGGGTAAAATTCTAAACAAAAGGAAGAGACAAAACCCTATAAAAAGAACTACTAAATCGATAGAATCCCGAAACTCGAAAAGGATCCCGAAGAACGTGCAAAGAATAGTCCCGAAAAGAAAGGAAACCCCTCAAACCCTGTGAAGACCCTAAGATAGGAAAAATAATAGGAAGGGCAAGGGGTTGGCTCAAGAAACATTCCGTCATTGCCATAACTCGAAGGAGTATTCTGAAAACTAACGATAATATCAAATGCTAACGGCTACCCTGAACTCTAATGAAGATCTCGACAACCAGAGGAGTCTCTCAGACCCCTGAAATAGAACCGGAATCCAAAGGAAAGGACTTTTGTTAACCAAGCTCATGCAATTCCTAAGAGCTAATCTAGTTATTATCATTATGAGACAAATGCGCTAAGAATAAAATGAGCAAGCTGGGTATAATCACCATAATGGATCCACCTAAACTAAACTCTTTGTATGCTTCCCTTCCATCATATACCCAAAAGCAAAATCTTCCCTGTAAGGTGCTGGGTACATTCCATCTACATCAAATATATTCACTCAAATAATCCAAATAAAACCAAGCTTGGAAATAAGACTTTGCATTGTTAGATTGGTAAAAATAAAGAAGATTTGAGGTCCAAGACAAGAATCAAATGAAATCAGGAAAATGATAATTAGCAACTCATATGAAGAATGTAGGGGGCTGAAAGTGAAAGCAAAAGATGATTGTATATAAATGGAAATGATAAAAGAAGTTTTTGGAAATCTTGACATGAGAGTTAAGACCACTTAAAAATTGCAAGCATCAACATACCATAATGATATCACCACAATTATACTCTTTCCGAACCAATAACTCGCTCCGTCTTTCATCCACTAACACAACCATAAGAGATTATCATCTTATCCTTTAAGCGGGCTCTAACAAACCAACTTAGAGAATAAAGACAGGTTACTTTGTGCTAAAATTTGGTAGCGCCAATCTCACAAACTTAAGGGCATTGATATGAGCACTATCATGTTTTGACAATCACACTAAACTTGTCCTGCCCAATACTATTAACAGCCATCAAAAGTCATTATAAATTCTCAAACCACCCCCATGGCAAATACAAGCTCTCATGAAATTGGAAAAATGACGAAAGAAGAAACCTATTCAGCTGTTAGTAATGAGGTCTATCTATTCGGATCACAGATACAATCCACTCTTCCAAATTCCAACATTACACAGAACGTGAACATAGCAACCTCAAACTACAGGTCATTAATAAGAAATTGCACAAGCCCAAAATTCTCAAATCATCTTGATTACTATGCTAACCATGAATTAAGGGAGAGGATAGGGTTACCTGAAACCAATGTAGGGTGCATATATCTCTCCTCCTCTCCGGAGCAAGAATCTGCCGGAGAATGGAGGAAAAAGGTAAAGGGTCGGATCTTCTCGTTTTTAGGCTAAGCAGCCATTCGAGATTGAGCCGGAATTAACTTAGCAAGAACTCCCCTGCGACACCATTTTGAGTAGCTGATTCAAATTAGAGCGATGGAAAGGACAGCAGCCAAGGTTTAAAGTCGGAAGCAACTCCACCCACAATCAAAGACGTGATCTCCTTTTCTTCCTCTGCAAGTTAGTATAACTCTATACTAGAGAGCAAATCCCAAATCAACCCCATTCTCCTTCTTCAGATTTATCCAGAGGGGGTAAAGAAGAAGAGGCCGGATTCCGGCAATCTGACCAGAAAATATGGTGGTGCCGGTGGTGGAGGGGGACGAAGGTGAGATTGGAGAAGATGAATCAAGCTCTCTCTCTCTCTCTCTCTCTCTCTCTCTCTCTCCGAATTTTTCTACGGTTTTTTTTTTCCCCTGTTTCCGATGGAAATGGGTTTTGTCTAAATGGGGAGATAGAGGTGGGTTTGAAGGTCTAGATGGAGGTGGAAGGAAGGTGGCGATGGTGGCTTAGATGGGTGGATGGTGGTGGTGGAACTGGGTTTTGGGGTGAAGAAATGGGTGGAAATGAGATGGGTTTGGGTGGAAATGAGATGGGTTTGGGTGGAATAAAATGGGCGGAAATGGAGGTGTTGGGGGGTTGCGAATTGCAGAAAAGGGGGTTTTCGGTTTGAAATGGAGAAGATGGGTTTTGGAGGGATCTATATTGCAGATCTGAGATGGAGGTTGAAGATGGGAGAAGGCGATAAAGAGGGTTCTATTAATCTGAGTTGTGGGATTTAGAAGGCTTGGAATAGGAGAGATGAGGCTGGTTTTGGATTTAATGAAGGTTGATAGTGGTGGTGGTGGTCTTGGGCTCGCCGGATTCCGGCAAGGTTGCCGGAATCAATGGCAAAAGGGAAGAAAAAGGGTTCGGTGGAAATGAAGGTGGGATGAGGTTAGGTCTAATGGTAATTGATGCAAAGGGGGTAGAATGGGTGGCTATGGGAAGATGGGGGTGGCTGGTGATGGGGAGATATGGACCGGCCGAAGGAACGGCCGGAGAAGATGGATTCTCACCTCTCTTTTTTTTTTCTTTTCTTTTTCTTTCCTGCTCTCTCTTTCTCTAAAATGAAGATGGATATTGGAGCTGTTGTTGGGTCAAGGTGGGGAAAAAGGCTGGAGCTCCGGCGGCCTTGCCGGATTCCATGGTGCTGGCCGAGGTAGGGGCCCTGGCCGAAGCTCGGTGTAGTGGCGGTGGGTGGAGCTTGCGCCTCTTCTGCAAATCTCCTCCTCCTCTCCCTTTAAACTCCTCTCTGTTTTCTCATTCCTCCTGTTCTGAATGAAAATGAAGCTCCCCCTTGCGGCTACCCTTCTCCCTTTCTCTCTGGAAAAATGAGGCTGCAGAAAAATCCCTCTCCTCTTCGAACCCTAGTCGATGGGTTTTTAAAGAGAAAAGGGATGATAAATTCGTGCGCCCCTCTTTGATTCAGGACAAACCCCTATTTAGTATAAATATGAGTACTTTTTCACTCAACAGGGGAGTGTCCTGGGGAGAAAACATGCTGATCAAAAGGGAAATGATAAATTCATACCCTACCCCTATTCATGCTCTAGACAGCCCTATATAATGCATTTTCAACAACTCCTTTAGGCTAGCAGGGGGGTCTAAGCAGAAAAATGGGGTAAAGATTCCTTTGTCTTTGCACAATCCTAGCCCTCTTATTTAATCCAATGGTTCTTAGAGATTGCTTGTAGAGGAAGCAATAGAAATTTCCAAGAATGCCCTCTTGTACATGGGAAATGACATATTTCACCCCTCCCCCTTCTGAACTTGCACCACGACACTGCCTTAACTCGTTCACTAGGCAAATGTGAACGGATCTTGACGAAATTTCACAGGGACCCTGGTGGGACCCTAAGCCAGCCTAGGGCACAATTTGGGGTTCTAATACACTGATTTGAAGAAGTGCCTAGGGCACAATTTGGGGTTCTAATACACTGATTTGAAGAAGTTAAGCACAAAACATGGAGGTGCAGGGCACGGTCAAAATGGGGTGTCTACAGGAACGAGAAGGATGGAGAAAGGTGCGACTGAACTTGGGAGTGCCAAGTTGCCCATAGATATTTGGGTTTAAGATTGAAGGTTTGAGATTGAAAATCGAGAGTTGAAATTTGAAATTTATATTGGAAGCTAGAATTTGGAAATGAGATGTTTGAATTGGGAATCAACTTCGAATGATTGAATCATAACAGAATCATCAAGGGACCGAATTTGGGAGTCCAAAGGATGGGTTCATGAGATTTGGCCAATGGGACGCAGCTTGGTTAAAGATAAGGGTGCAACTCGGTTAAGGATTGGGTAGTGTAACTTGGTTAGGTCTGGGGGTGGAACTCGGTTTGAAACAAGGGCGAAACTCGGATTGGGTACTAAAGGGTGCAACTCAGGTTGGGTATAAGTGCATGACTCAAGGGAGTCGTGGAATATAACTCGGTTGGGGTTTAGGTGAGTGACTTGGGTGAGTGATGGGATGTAACTTGAGTTGGGGATATAGGGAGCATGACTCGGGTGAGTCATAGGGTGTAACTCGGGTGCATGACTCGGGTGAGTCTTGGGGGTATAGGGTACTACTCAGTTTTTGAAAAAAAGGAGTGCGATTTCAAGGTGTATTAAGTCTGTTTGGTTTAACAAAATTGGGAAACTATGGGCTACTCATGTGAACAAAACAAGGCACAATGGGGGCTGTTTTGGTTGGCAAAATAGGGGTAGAAGGAGCTGTTTTGGCTGATAAAACGGTGGACAAGAGAGGCTGTTTTGGTCGGTAAAACAGGGGAGGGGCTGTTTTGGTTGGTTTGTGGCTGAGTGGTATGGGGTGTGGTCATGGTTCGGGTTCGGGTTTAGGTTCAGTTAGGTTGCGTTGGGTAAGGTCCGGGTTGAATCTGGTTAGGTTGGGTTGGACCCGGTTTGACTCGGGTTGGACACGGGTTAGGTCCGGGTTGGACCGGGTTGGGTGGGCTCGACAGTTTATCAAATGGGTTGAATATTGATCTAATTAGGTAGGCGAGAACAGGTTGTATGGCTGCTGTTATGGTAGAATAATAGGCGTGGGTTGACTCGGGTTGGACCCGGGTTGGCTTGGGTTAGGTTGCCGTGGTTTGGGTTGAACCGGGGTGAGTCGGGGTTGGGTTCGGGGTCAGGATTCTGATTTCGGTCCGGGGCCAACTCGGGTTGAGTTGGATCGGATGGGTATGACTATGGGTTCATAAATGGAGGGTAATGTGCTGATGATTAATTAAATATAAGATTCAAATATGATGATGTGGATGAGATGTGGTACATGGATCTGATGGGCATGGCGTAGTTGGATGCTGTCTTGAACGTGGGATAACCAAATGGTAAGGAATGTATGGAGATATGGGTACGCTATCGAATCAATTTGGCTGGAATATGGGGATGTAGGATGGGCTGATAGCCATGGGTATATGACATGTTTATGGCGTACAGTCATGAGGATCAAAAATTAGGAAATATGGTTGCTGGATCCGATGGATAGGACCATGGGTATGGTTCGATGGAACAGGTGGGTATGATAGAATCTGATGGAATTAATTTGATGATGGGGACTGATGATATGATGGCTATGAAATATGAATTGTTGGAATCCGATTGGGTAGTCTAGGTGGGGTAGGCTTGGGTCAAGGCCGAATGAGCCGGGGGTTCGGGTCAAGGCCGAATGAGCCGGGGGTTCGGGTCAAGGCCGAATGAGCCGCGGGTTTTGGATTCGTGGTCCGGGTTTTGGGTACGGCTTAGAGCGCGGGTTGGGGTGCGGCTTAGGGTGCAGCTTAGGGTGCGGCTTAAGGGTGCGGCTTAGGGTATGGATTGGAGTGCGGCTTTAGGGTGCGGCTTAGGGGTGCTGCTTAGGGCGAGGGTTAGGGGTGCGGCTTAGTGCGCAGGTTGGTATAGTTGGGTCCAATTGGATTGAGTCCAGTTGGATTGGTTAGGTGCGGTTATGTTCGGGTTGCGGGTTGCATGGGATATCCGAATGCGTGTTTAGAGTAGAGAGGGATCGGAAACAATAAAAGAAAAGATATGCAAAGATACAAATATGTAAATTTCTATAGGATAAATTGAAAGAACATGGAAATTGGCCTACCTCTTTCCGGAGCTTGATGTCGATCCTTTGCCTTTGACGTTGATTTTGATGAAGAACTAGTTGCTTGTTGATCCCAATCCAAGGATAGAGACTCAACTAACCAAAAGAGTGGTTTCGGCCAAGAGAGTTTGGCCAAAATAAAGTGACGGACCAAAAACAATTTCAGCCAGCAAAGGACAAGGTAGGATGGAGATGGGTTTCGGCTTAGCGAGGGAGAGGGTAGTCGGCCAAGTTAGTGGGAAGAGGGGTATTTCGACTATGGGGTTGAGAGAGATGTAGTCTATTCCTCACTAGAATGAGAGCCGGTGAGTGGTTTTTATAGGTAAAGGTTGCCATGAGTTACCATCTCATATTTTGGTCATTCCATTGAAGGAGATATATTGCCCAAAATGTGTATCAAAGAAGAGAATTGGAACATACACATCTCGGCAACAAAATCTTTTAAGAACAGAAACATCCCAAAACGTGTAAAGAAGTTAGCAACTTTTGGAAGGTCTTAAAGATGAATTCTTTCCCTTTCATGCATCAAACCAAAAGAGATAAATATCAGGATCCTAAAAATTTGTGAAAGAAAGAATCACCCTTTCCCAAAGTAGTCCAATAGCTTCCTTTTTATATAATATTTTTGGTTGAAGAGAGTTACAATGAAAAAGAATAGAAGGTTACCGAGATCTTCTCCCCGTTATATATGATAAAGAATTGAATTGCCGCAATCCTTTTTTTTAGAATCCGAGAGTTTCCAACATGAACTGTTTTATAAAAATAAGAGAGAATTCCAAAATAAGAGAGTCCGTTGGGTAGGAGGAGAGAGAGAGTCGGTTGGGACTTTTTCCCATCAAATGGATGGTTACGATCATCCAATGGTGCAGGTTATACAGTTTTTGACAAATATGGGTGGGGTCCCATCTTGTTTAATGATTAAAAGATGGGGACACAACTAGATGGTTCAGATCATTCTATGGTGTAGGTTGCTCAATCTTGTATTTCTTTTTTTAAAAGTACTTGTATGCCCACTTCATTGGGTGATCAAAACCGTCCACTTGCCGGGATAGGTTGTGCTTAGAAAATCATTTCCATGGACGATCTAAACCGCCCAATTGGCAGGTTGCAATGTGAATTGGCTATGCCCCGCCAATTATTTTCATAGGATGATCCAAACTGTCTAGTTCATTGGCCACAACCTGAATGGGTGGTGTCTTGAAACCATTTCTATAGGGTACTATCCATTTGGCGGGTCACAATGTAAATTGGTCCCGCCTCCTAAATTGCTTCCACGGGATGATCTGAACCGTCCATTGGGTTGGCTACAATGTAAATTGGTCGACCTCAAAATTATTCTTATTGAATGATCCGAACCGTAACATGGATGAGCTATACCCTGCAAATCCTCTCAGGATATTGACGGTTAGGGCGTAGCAAAATGGGGGTGTCTACACAGGGCCAGCGTTTTATCCCACTGACGGACCAGAAGTTCCAGTGTACTACCCCCATGGTAGGTCCAGAGTTGCCAATTGTTTTACCCCCATATGTCAGGGTTCAGAAATAATCCAAGCCTCCACAGAAGTGTCCAAGGCTTATATTCAAATAGTTCTAAGTATTCAAAATTCAAACTGATAGTTTCAATGGTTCGAAGTTCGGAACAGATATTCATAACAGTTATTTCTAAGGTTCAGAATAGTAGTGTTTTAATAGGCCAAACAGAAATAGGAATGCTAGACCAAGGCTAATGCAGAAGTTCAAAGGTATCAATATAGGTTTCCAAAGTCAACAGTGATTCAGAGTGAAGAGGGTTTACAAATACCCAAAATAGTACGTTATTACGTACCTCAATGACGAAAACTTTTTCTTTTTCTTAATCACCTTAATTACCTGCAATTAAGAATATGGATATTCTCCATGAGTTTCATTATTAATTTCTCTCCTATCGGACATATATGTCCTACATAAGACACCCTTTAGTGTCCCTACGGAAACGAATCGGTAAACCATCATAGGGTTCTTTTAGTATTTTTGAAATTTTCATCATTTAAGAGTCTCCAAAACTTTTTGAATCTATTTCTAACAGAAAGAAGAGCCTTGCAAAAGATTGCTTCCAATTATGTCATATGTGGAGATGAGTTGTACATGAGGTCATGTGATAGTATTTAGCTTCTATGTGTAGATGAGGATCAAGTGACCGAAATTCTGAAAGAGACTCACGAGGGAGTCTGTGGGCCTCACATGAATGGGGAGATGTTGCCAAGGAAAATCCTCTGACTTAGATATTATTGGCCGACATTGGGAACAGATTGCTTCACGTTTGTGAAGAAGTCTCATAAATGTCAAATTCATGCCAATTTGATACATGTTTCCCCTTCATAATTGCGTTCACTCACTTCTTCATGGCCATTCTCAGTTTGGAGAATTGACCTTATTAGAAAATTTTCACTAAAATCATCAAGTAGTCATGAGTACATTTTGGTAGCGATTGATTACTTCACCAAATAGATAGAAGTGCAATCGTATGCATCCTTATCATCTGCACTAATTCCAAAGTTTATCTGAACAAATATCATATGTCGGTATGGTGTGCCTCATGAATTGATTTCAGATTATGGTTCTCACTCCAAGAATGAAGTGGCCTCTTTGTATGAAGAATTTAAGATCAACCATCATAAATCGTCTTCTTATAGGCCCCAAACCAATCGAGCTGTTGAGGCAGCCAACGAGAATATCAAGTCAATCATTAGTAAGATGACAAAAACATAAAAGGATTGGTCGAACAAATCTCCCATATGCACTTGGGCCTATAGGACGTCAATTCGATCTTCCATAGGAGCCACTCTATATTCTCTAGTTTATGGTATGGAAGCAATATTGCCAATTGAACTTTAGATCCCTTCGTTCGGTACTAATGGAAAGTAAGTTGCCAAAGGCCGAATGGACTCAAGCCTATCATTAAGAACTGCATATGCTTGATGAAAAGAGACTAAAAGCTTTATATCACGTGCAAGGGTATCAGCGCAAAGTTGAGAGGGCTTTTAACAAGAAAGCCCGAGTTAGAAATCTTAGGAATGAAGACTTGGTGTTGAGAGAATGCAGGGCAAATTTAGACCCAACTGGGCAGGCCTATACATTGTGGATGATGTCTTGCTTGGAAAAGCCGCTAGACTCCTTGATGAAAATGGGGAAAAGATAACACAACCGGATCAACTCAAGAAAGACTATGCCTAAAACACTAGAAGGCCTCCTTTGGCCGTTTGAACTAAAATAAAGAAAAATCCAAACTTTCAAATCCCTTGCAAGCTTCTTTGCGCCAGAAAAATAAAATAATCCTTTCAAAACCCAAAGACAAGGGACATTCTCTTGAACTAGCGTTGGCCTAATCCCAACCTCATGGGGGTAAGTAGGCAGTCTGGTTTACCTGGGTTCAGTGGATTTTGAAAAACAAACCCACACCTTTTCTTTCTTAACCTTATCCAACCGATAAGTCCTTCTAGTATTAAGGCAAAGTTTTTTTAGGCAAAAAGAAAGAAAAGAAAAGAAAAATAATGGAGTCTGAAGACCTGCTAAGATGAAAACCCAAATAGGTAGCTTAGGCAAAAATCAGGGTGCTAGCTTGCTGAACTGAAAAACCGAAATGGAGGTTCATGCAAAAGTTAAGGCAAGCGGTCTGCCAAATTGAAAACCTGAAAAGATGATTTGGCTGTTGGCAATGACTTCCCACTCAAGGGGCAAAGGCAAGTCAATTATGATGCTGAATCAAGAAGAGGAAGTCTTGGCAGTCTAAGTTGTATAGGCAAGTTTTCTTTGGTATTCCCTACCTAGGGGCATTAAGACAAAACAATCTGAAGGAGATAATAACCATGACTGTAATACCTGAAAAAGGAAGAGGTACCACTATGACACAATGCTTGAAATCTTCTAAACAAAGGTCGGACTTTGCCAATTTAAAATTTAATAATGCATTGATTCTAGAAGAAATTTGGAGTCTTACTTCTTTCTTTCTAGTATATCTTTGGTCTTTTTTTAAAGTCTACGTGTTTCAGTTATGGCCTAAAACTAATGTGGTCATACAGAAAGTGTAATAATGGCATATCTTCTAAAGTTACAGCAATGGTTGGGAATCACTGCAAGGGAAATGGATGATAAGAGGAGGAGAAAGATACTCCAAATTAGAAAAGTGAAGGGTGTTTGAACATTAAGCAATTGTAAACAAAACAACACAACCCAACTCAACAAAGCCTTTGTCCTAAACTAGTTGGGGTCCTCTAAATGAATCCTTTAGAAAAATTTCATGAAGAAGGTGAAAGGGATCTACCTGGCTCTAATCGTGGCTCTAGTTGTAAACAGAACACAATTGTAAAATTTGGAATCCTTGTATCCAATTTTGCTTTCTATCCCGTTTTGGTTTACAATAAAATCCCTTTTGGAGACTATTCTTTATCCCTTTTTGAGCTTATTCTTTATCCCTTGAAATTATTTTCTTTGTCTCTGGAAGCAATTATACTAAGGGCAAGTTACAATTTGATTATCTAATTTTGACAAGTTGTAGTTTGATAGTTAAGTGTGCAAATGCTCAGATCATATCAAACATGAATAACTAAGTGCAAAAGATAGCAAGCTTATACATAAAAGGCCAAGATGGTAATCAATCTAGAATAAATCTTGCTACCATTAATATAATCAGAATTAAAAGCCTCAATGAGGAAAAAACAAAAGTATGTGTGGTCCATGCTGTCATCCAAAAAACAACGCAATGAATAATGAGAGTATCTAAGCTCAATGAGAAGGAGAATATCCTGGAGACTTCATTCCATCATATGCCTTCAAAGCAGCAAGAGAGTCGATAGGTGGTTGGTCAGATGAAGTAGTAGCTGGAAGGTCTCCAGAGGGAGAAATCGGCAAGCTCTCAGAAAGAATGCCGGTAAAATCAGAAGGAGTCCGTACACGACCAAAGGCCCCCTCAGAAGGCGGAGTCGACTCGACTATCATCGAATCTGCAAATGCCTGATCCACAACCATCCGGTCCTCTAGTGTGATGGCAGCCTCAATGATCGCTAAAGTTGAGTCCTCTAAAGTCAAAAGAATGGCTGTTGTCATCTCCTTAGTAATGGAGATGGGAGTTGTCTCACCCAGTAATGCTGCACTGGATGACCTAGGTCTGGGGTTCTCTCACTCCCGACATTCGTCTCCATATTGACCCATTTCTATCCCCTTCTCAATTGTCACGATACTTCGATGTTGATATACTTCTCTGCTCGAGCTATTAAATCGGGGAAGGTTTTGGCAGGTTTCTTGGCAAGAGATACCTTTAGCCTGGTTTTTGTGATGCATGTCCTCATGGCCGTTAGGATAATCGACGCATCGAGTTCCTGGATTTCTGCCACTTAAGCATTAAAGCGGGCCATGTACTCTCTTAGCGTCACACCTCTCTACTGCTTAATAGCCAGCAGGGCGTCAGACACCTTTGAGCGGAGACGACTATTGGCGAAGTAGGTCACAAACTCTCTTCTGAGCTGTCGGAAGTTACTGATAGAGTTAGGCTGAAGCTTAAAGTACCATGCACGTACAACTATTCTGAAGGTAGTAGGGAAGGCTCGACATATCATCGCTCGATTGTGCTGTGTAGTAGCATGTCGATTTTCAAGGACCTAACTTGATCCACCGGGTCGATGATTCCTTCGTAAAAATCAAGTGGGTGCGTGGGTGGGGGAGCCGGAAGCTCTCATGAATCATTTCCTTTATAATCTCTTGGGTCAAGGGATGTTCCTTGTCCTCTTCCGCTTCTTCGAGTGGTCCTTCCTCTCAGTACTTCGCCAATCATTTCTCATACTTCGTGGTGAAGGTTGTGCAAGACGGGGGGTTGTTCCTCTGGGCAAACCTGGCCATTGGGGCACTAGTAGTTTGGAGGCTCCGGGTTCAATCATGCAAGGTTGATCCTCCTAACAGGTATCACCGGATTGGATGCAGAGGCTGAGGGACTCCTTGGGCTTCTTCAGCGTGGCATCTCAAGTGCTTCCGTCTCCGGCTGGGCGAGCCACTCGGCATCTTGATTCATAGAGGGTGCGGCCCCAACTCCCTGCTCTACGTATCTTCGGAGCAAGCTGGCCAAGTTTGCTACCTGGCTTATAAAATGACTATATTCTCTTGTGGGGGCGGTGGGTGTTGTGGTACGGAGTGCACATCCATTGGTGGTGGATGAGCTAGCAAGGGAGGTTCACGTGCTGGGACCGCCAGCGGGGGCGGCTCTTAGCGAGTGCCTGGAGCCGTAGTTGTGTTATGTGCAGCTATTACACTTTAGGTACTCCCTGTGGCCATGGTGTATAGGCTCTTGTCTTTGGCTTAGCTCCTTTTGGGTGAAGACACTAACAGGCCCCACGGTGGGCCCCAATCTGTTGCGGTCTAAATCCGGCTTAGTGTTCGAGTGGGTCCCTCCTCGAGGTGTTCTGGTGCTCTAAAGGCCTGCAAGATGATCATAAAGGAGACCTTCACTCACATGGTCAAGGTGTTCTTCTAAATCTCCCCTAACTTGTGCTTGAGATTGCAGCCTGGGCTGCAAGCGTGGGCACATATAGTCCA
This sequence comes from Tasmannia lanceolata, assembly GCF_043159265.1. Lineage (NCBI taxonomy): Eukaryota > Viridiplantae > Streptophyta > Magnoliopsida > Canellales > Winteraceae > Tasmannia > Tasmannia lanceolata. The sequence continues at coordinate 20,710,746 of NW_027518689.1, read as the reverse complement.
GTATTTTTCAAAAAGGCTATACAGCTTACACCATAATATGATCCAAACCGTCGATTTGATGGGCCAGAACGTAAATAGGTTGTGCTCAAAAAAACATTTTGATAGAATGATCCTAATGCTACGATCTACAGAGTAGCTTTATATTTTGGAAAACATTATAGAACGGAGGGTTGGGATCATGGTTTTAAATTTCGCCCGAAGTCCGAAATTTCGGGGACCGAAACCGAAATTTTGGCGAAATCCGAAATTTCGTGAAATTCCCAAAATTTCGGAAATTTCGAAAAATTGATTTTTTTAAATATTATTATTCCAAAATTTAGGTAATTTAGGCCAAAATTAGGGAATTACTAAAATAATACTTATTTTATTACCGGATTTCGGCGGAAATTTCGGTTTCGGCCAAGGGCGAAACCGAGACTGAAACCAACATTTAAATCCATGGTTGGGATCATCCTATGGAAGTTAATTTTGGAGCACAACAGATTTGAGCTGTGGCCAATCACTGTACAGTTTGGATCATCCCATAATTAAGCCGTACAATACATTTTGAAAATACTAGACTACATTTGAGCTGTGGCCAATCAACTGTACAGTTTGGATCATCCCATAATGTAAGCCGTACAATACATTTTGAAAATACTAGACTATACGGGCTAACACAATATAAAAAGGGCGCTGATATCTCTCCCCCCACCCGACGGCTGGGTAACGTTAAACGGTAGGATATGTCACTTTCCCACCATTTGACCGGTCTCTCTCTCTCTCTCTCTCTCTCTCTCTCTCTCTCTCCACACAGGCCCAACAAAAACCGTTGGTGGAATGGTGGGCCCATCTTTAAACAACGTACGCCCCGCCCATATCACAGTGGGCCATAAACGTAAATAGGTTGCGTCCCAAAATATCATTTCCATAGGCTGATCCTAGCCCTCCGATCTAAATAGAAATTACATCTTATGGAACCTCTATAGATTGTAGGGTTGTGATCATCCTATGGAAATAATTTTTGGGGCACAACCTATTTACATTGTGGCCCATCAAATGAATGGTTTGGATCATTCTATGGAGTTGGTCGTAAAGTAACATTAAGGCCCGTCCACTACATAGGACGATCCAAGCCGTCCATGGTTTGGATAATCCTACGGAGTTGGTCGTACAGTAACATTAAGGCCCAATCGTAGGCCCCGCCGATTTTTTTCAAATTGAAGCGTACCGTCCACACATAGGATGATCCAAGCCATCCATGGTTTGGATCCTCCTATGGTGTGGTTCGTACAATAACATTAAAGCCCAATTTAGGCCCCACCCATATTTTTGAAAATGAAGTGTACCGTCCAGACCATAGGATGATCTGAGCCGTCCATTTGATGGGCCATAACGTAAATGGGTTGTGGTCCCAAAAGGGTTGGCCCATCAAATGAATGGTTTGGATTATCCTGTGGTCGTACAGTAACATTAAGGCCCGTCCACAACATAGGATGATCCAAGCCGTCCATGTTTTGGATAATCCTATGGAGTTGGTCGTACACTAACATTAAGGCCCAATCGTAGGCCCCATCGATATTTTTCAAATTGAAGCATACCATCCACAACATAGGATGATCCTTGTATATTGTTTTTCTCATAGTGGAAGATCGTGTTTCTCTCCCGTGGAGTAGGCTTGGCCGAACCACATAAAATCTTGGTGTTCATCTTGTGGCTTGTTCATTACTTTTATCTTTTCTGTTTAATTTGTGCACGATCGGATCGGATTGCCCGGCGGATTTTCTCAACAATAACCATGCTTCCTCTTGTGTCCCGTATTAGTCAACCTATCCCAACTTTCCCAAGATCTCCCATTTAACTCCCATCAAAATTTAGATTCATCCATCCCTCCAGAAGAAGGGACCATTTGATGGAAAACAACGTACATAGGTTATGCCCCAAAAACCATTTCCATAGGATGATCCTAGCCCTCTGATCTATAGAGGTATGCAGTTCCTCTATAGATCAAAGGGTTGGGAATATCCTATTGAAATGGTTGTTTGGGCACAACCTATTGACATTATGGCCCATCACATGGACGGTTTGGATCATCCTATAGTGTGGTCCATACAATTTTTTTTGAAAAATAAGCTCCATCGCAAAGGGCTTTTCGCGACTGGTCTGTCGCAATTCAGACGAACCACCTCGTGAATGGAGACAAAAGCCGCGAAAAGCCTTATGCGATGGAGGCTAGCAATTCCCTAAGGGCTTACACCATATAAAACTCAATTTCGGATACGACTAATAAACATGACTGCTTTCGTCTTTCATCTCCCCATGCCCATGCGCACCCTTGGCAGCCCGGCCTGCAATGTCAAGCGCATGTTAGGGGAGATTCAGAAGAAAACCTTGACCATGAGAGAAGACAAATTCACATTGCCGAGAAATTATATGGGTGCATGCATGTGCAGTCCAAAAGGAACTGGGGAACCCACATTATTTGGGTGATCCAAACCATTCATGTGTTGGGACCTGAGGTAGACCGTGTGCCCAGAAAATTCTCATAATAAGAAGATCCCAACACTCCGATATGTGGAGGTTTAAAATGGACGGCGGACAGCACAACATAGAAACCTCAAAGGATTGAATTATTAGGATCAGCCTATGGAATTATTAGGATCAGCCTATGCAGAAGATTTTATGGGCACAACCTATCTACATGCCAGGGCCCAACAAATGAATGGTTTGGATTAGGGGTGGCAAAATTGGCCGAATTGAACTGAAACTGAGCCAAAAGTGAACCGAAATTTTGGTTTTGGTTTGGATAAACCAAACCGATTCAAATTTCGGTTTAGTTTCAATTCGTTAGAACCAAACCGATGATCGGTTCGCTTTGGTTCCGGTTTCGGTTTGGTTCCGTCTAGACAATGATAAATGCGCCCCTTTTCATAAGAAAATGATAAATGTGCCACTTTTCATCTCGGTTTGGTTCGGTTTCGGTTCTGTTTGTACATAAAAATGTTTGGTTCGGTTTCGGTTTGGAGTTCGCTTTGGTTCCGGTTCCGGTTTGGTTCGGTCTATACAATGATAAATGCGCCCCTTTTCATAAGAAAATGATAAATGTGCCACTTTTCATCTCGGTTTGGTTCGGTTTCGGTTCTGTTTGTACATAAAAATGTTTGGTTCAGTTTCGGTTTGGAGTGTAAGCATCAAACCGAACCGAAACCGAACCGTTGCACCCATAGTTTGGATCATCTAAAAAAGTGGGCCCCAATGTCTTTTGGGGATGCACGCGCATGCCCAGCCATGCACCATATAATTTCTCGGCAATTTGAATTTGTCTTGTCAAGTTTTTCTTCTAAATCTCCCCATGCACCGTAAAATTTCTCCCCAATTTGAACCTGTCTTCTCAAGGCCAACGTTTTCTTCTAAACATCCCCTAATAATGTGGAAGTAAATGACGGAAGCAGTGATGTTCATTAGTCGTATTCTAAAATGAAAGTAAATTTGGGCATGCCCTAACCACTCCCATATCCCTACATAAATATGTCTAACACACCTCAGCCACTCTTAACACTTGAAAACCAGAGAGAGAGAGAGAGAGAGAGAGAGAGATTCCAATCCCCCGCACCAACATGGAGACAACCCTGGCTGGATCAAGCACCACCCACGAGCAGAAGCCCCTCCACGGGCGCGTAGCCATAGTCACGGGTGCATCGCGTGGCATGGGCCATACCATCGCTCTCTACCTCGCATCCCTCGGTGCGAGTGTGGTCATCAATTATGCCACAAGTGCCACCCAGGCTGACCTCCTAGCCGCCGAAATCAACTCCACAGCATCAAACCCAAACCCCCCACGAGCCATCACGGTCCAAGCCAACGTATCAAACGCGGCCCAAGTCAAGTCCCTATTCGACCAGGCCGAAAAGGCCTTCGGAATCCCACAAATCCACATCCTAGTGAATTGTGCCGGGGTACTCGATCCCAAGTACCCAACCCTTGCAGCCACAACAGACGAGGATTGGGACACCACTTTTGATGTGAACACAAAAGGTAGCATGTAACAACTTGTTACTTCAGAAGCTTAAGCTGTTAGAGTTGGTGTTATTTAATCATTTATACTTCAACACTCCCCTCATGTGTGGCCTATCTTTTTTTGGGTTGTCCGTATATATGGATTTTTGGGTATTGGACATGGTTTTAAATTTCAGCCGCAATCCCCGAAACTGAAATTTGCCGAAATTTCAGAATTTCATTAATTTGAGCTGAAATTTCAAGAAAATGTATATAGATATTTTTTCTAAATAAAGATTACAAAATTTCAGCCGAAATTTCGGAATTAATTAAATAATAATTTTTAACTATTACCAAATTTCAGACTGAATCAAAATTTAAAACCTTGGTATTGGACACAGGACTTGCCGTGATTCAATTGCTCTGATACCATATGAAGCAACTAATTACTCCAAAAGCTTAGTGGTACAACCCATTGTGAGCCCAAAACCTATTATTGGACTCAAAATTACATTTAAATTTTGGTCCGATAATTGATTTGGGGCTAACAATTGGTCGTCACATTCTCAAACGAACAGGGCCTAAGTTGTTAGAGTTGGCGTTATTTAATCATTTATACTTCAACAGGTAGCTTTTTTGCTCACGAGAGGCCGCCAACCGTTTGATACGTGGTGGAAGAGGAAGGATCATAAACTTTTCTTCTTCTACAGTGGGTGGGCTCCGCCCGGGCTATGCTGCCTATGTGGCTTCCAAAGCGGCGGTAGAGACCATGACAAGGATCCTGGCTAAGGAATTGAAAGGGACCCAGATAACGGCCAATTGCGTGGCCCCTGGGCCCGTGGCAACAGAGTTGTTCTTTGCAGAAAAGAGCGAAGATATGGTGAAGAGGATGATTGATGAAAGCCCTTTGAGTCGACTTGCGGAGACCAAGGACATTGCACCTCTCGTCGGGTTCTTGGCTTCGGATGGTGGGGAATGGGTAAATGGGCAGGTCATTCGAGTGAATGGGGGTTCTGTCTAGGAGTGTGCCAATGTCATTTCAATCACTGCTGGTTTTATCTTCTAGTGTGATAGATTAGTATTGAATTTAATTAAGAACATGGGTTTTGGTTTCTGGCTTTGTTGTTGTAAATTTCGTTTGTCATTGGAAAGAGTTGCAGAGTTTGGCTTTGTTAATGAATAACTTTACACAGGCATGTGTTGGTTTGCGGGGTCTATGTGTCAGTACTCACTATTGGTGTGGCTGATCTAGTGTGCTAGTGGACTATACCGTCCTAATGATAAAAATGAGTTTTATAATCACTTGAGACTAAGACCCTGTTTGTTTTGGATTTTAAGTATTGATTCTGAGTCCAAAACTGATTATTGGGCTCAACATTGTGTTTAATTTTGAGTCCATCAATCTCAAAATCCAAGACCAACAGGGCTTATGGCACCCAAGAATCAACCTTTCACTGTTTTTGTAAAGGGCTGAGATTAATCTCATTGAACAGATTTTTTAATCTCAGTCCTTCATAAACAAACTAAAATGCTGATTTCTGAGCAATCCATTTAGTCACAACAGAGGTGAATTACATCTTAAAATATTTGCGAGCTGTATAACAGGGGTAACAGGGGTGAATGGTATCCCAAACAGTGTCTTGGACTAAGCAGGCAATTTACTTGAATTATCTTTTCTTTGATGAGAACATGTTGTAATCAGTTCACTTGATGAGCCTTTTCTTTAAGTAGAGGTGAGTCGCATGGGTACGCTTAAGACAGCACACTCTCAAGGACCTTCACTTTGAAGGCACAGACACTTTGGACTAGTGAGGAATTTTTGCAGCTTGTGGGGACATTAGAGTGTGTTAGTACAAGGAAGAAGAAACACAGAAGCAAGCAAAAACTCCCACATCTAGAGTTGAATGTAACCCTTATTTTATACACTGAGTTTAAGGTACATGAAAGATCTACCCAATCTCCATCTAAATATCCTACATCAAACACCTTTCTATCATTGTTCAACCATCTCCCACAGACCCATTGATACCTATGTCCTCTGAGAGCTTGTTGGAGTTTGTCATACTAGGCTGTGTAACTTGTTTTAGGCCATGAATAACCTTCTTAGGCTACACAGTTTCCTCTACTTCTTGTTTCATACCTCTTGAGTTGCTCCATCCATACTTCTTGCAAACACCCATGTAGAAATGCATTTTTATAATCTAGTTGGGATATTGACCTTCCAAAACTGTTAGCTAATACGGCGAACGTCCAGCCTACGCCCCTGCTATTGCAGTCATTGGTGTCGGAGAATGTCTGGTCGGCGTATCTGCTGATAAAATACCTCCTTGCCTGACTGTGAGTGCGGACGGTGAAAAATCCATCACCATCGACGTTGGGTGAAGCTGTCGGATATCACCCCTTCACCTACGGTCGAGACCCTTGAGCAAGAGCTTCATGACAAAATTGACTCCTGCATGCGAAGGGGAGAGCCAAAAACTTCGCTTGGTGTCACCGAAGCTGGAAAAAATATTAAGGAAAATGAGCTTGGCGAAATGGAAGAAATGGGCACCGCCCTTGGGGATCCAGTTTCTGGAAGACATTGAAGCATCCAGAGAGATGGTTTTGGAGGTGATTGAAAGGGATACGGTTCCTCCATCTACCCCTAAGCCTAAAGATAGGGGATCCAGGGAACTAAGGCGACTGCTATAATGCAGTCCGCGGCAATGTGGGCAACAAATAATTGAACTACGAAGACAATATTCTGGAATATTAGGGGGTTAGGGACTGAAAGGAAAAGGATGGCAGTCAAAGGCCTTCATGATTACAGAAAGCCGGATGTCTTAGTTATCATTGAATCCAAAACAATGGGGGTTGTTGACCAGTTGATAACAGATCTTTAGGGGAGAACAAACAGACAATGGGTAGCGAAGGAGGCAGTGGGAACGGATCATTATAATCTGGAAAGAAGATATCTTGTCAATGATGGAGGTTGCAATGGGGAGGTACACAGTGACCGTACGATTCAATCACATTCCCTCTAATCTCAATTGCTGGCTGACGGCAGTCTATGGCCCTGCTAGAGCCGGGGAGCGAAAACATCTCTGGACGGAATTGAAGAATACCTGCAATCAAATCGGGGGTCCGTGGATAATCGGGGGTGATTTCAACACAATCCGATACCCGGAGGAGAATAATCCGATCGGCAGAATCAACACAAGCATGCGCAAATTATCCGATTTTATCTTAGACAATGAGCTATTAGATCTCCTCCTGGAAGGAGCTAAATACACATGGACCAACAGTCAGGGTACTTGGTAGACTTAATCGGATACTATTGTCTAAGGAATGGGAGGAATTATTTCCCCGGATGAGCCAGAGGCCGATTTCAAATCATAACCCCATAATGCTCGAATTATCGGACTTCTCTAGCGGACCGTGACCTTTCAGATTCGATATGGATCTGTGTGAATTGCCGGAAGTTGGGGTCTTATTGAGGAGTGGTGAAATGAACCGAGTGTCACCGGATGGTGTGGTTTTGTATTTGGCATCAAACTCAAACATCTCAAACATAGAATTTGGGAATGGGCAAAGGTTGCACGTGAATCTCAGGAACGTGTCAAAGCCGAAACCTTGCTGAACTGGGCGAATTGGAAAAAATCTGAAGAATCTCAGCCGCTTGGGGATTGTGATCACCAACGTCGGATGGAGTTGAAAGTATCCTACAAAGAGATCATAAGGAGGGAAGAGATCAATTGGCGCCAAAAATCCCGCGTTACGTGGCTGAAGGTGGGAGACAACAATTCAAGATTCTTCCACATAATGGCCAACTTCCGTAGGAGAATCAATCATATTAACTCTCTGACGATTAATAATGTCCTAATTGAGGAGCCGGGAAGGATCAAGGAATCTGTGGTGAATTATTGTCAGGATCTGTACTGTCAAAATAAAAATTGGCGACCGAAGGCGGATGGGCTTGCATTCAAAAGAATTTCGGAGGGCAAGATGGTATGGCTTGAGAGAGAATTTTCTATGGAGGAAATAGAAGCCGCTCTACACTCTATGAAGAAAGACAAGGCACCCGGGCCAGATGGGTTTCCGATGGCGTTTTACCACCGCTATTGGGAAGTGATCAAGGACAATGTTTTAAAATGTATGATGGAGTTTCATCAGAGGGGCATTATAAACTCGGGCGGAAATGCCACATTCATCACCCTCATTCCCAAGGTGGAACTCAAAGACTACAGACCAATCAGCCTTGTCAATAGCTTATACAAGATTCTCTCCAAAATCCTTGCCACCCGATTGTCTACTGTAGTGGGGCACGTGACCTCCAAATTCTAGGGGGCTTTCATCGGCGAGCCGGTAACAATGGGATTTATAGAGAAATACAGAATTCGCAACACCGGAAAATCCTCTTCTCAAATAGTGAAACCAAAGTTTACACTAGCCCAAGAACAACAACCAAAGTAGAAGAAGAACAATGCCCAAAAAAGATGTGCTTCAATATATGAGAGAAGAAAAAAACATACAAGATAAAGAACAATAAAAAGAAGAAAGCTTCAAGAGGAAAGCTTGCACACAAGAGAGCTTCAATGGAGGTCTAGGTAGTGGAGAATCTCTACAAAAGTGAAGTAATGAGAATTAGGCTTGGTCAAGGAAAGTAAAGAGAAGATAGCTTAGGTAAGTGGTAGTGGGTATGGGAAAGTGGTGTCTTAAATGCTTAGGGAAGTAGTGAGTTTGGAGTTCCAAGTAAATGTTTGAATTTGAAATAGGTAGGTAGTGAGAAAAGATGGAGCAAACATGTGTGGCTCACACATGTGCAAGCTAGGCAAAAAGACCAACATGCCCATGGACACAAAAGTACATATTTGCCCTCACTACAACACTCAAAATAAAATTAAAATAAAGCTACCCAAAAAATACACTTTAAAATTTAACACTCCTCAAAGTGATTTTTTGGAAACTACTCCAAGCTTATCCCGAAGTAGCTCAAATGGTCCTTTGGAAAGTGACTTAGTAAAGATGTCGGCAATGTTCTCTTTGCTCCTCACTTCCGCTATACCAATTGTACCATCTAACATCTTTTCACGAATGAAATGATGCTTGATCTCAATATGCTTTGTTCTTGCATGACAAACCGAATTTGTGGCAAGTTTGAGCGCACTTTGGTTGTCACCAAGAATAGTCGTCGCCTTGTGGATAGGTAAATGGACATCTTCAATCAACCGCCGCAACCAAACACATTCTTGAGACGGAAGAGCGGCGACCTTATATTCCGTTTTCGTTGTTGAAAGAGACACCGAGTCTTGTTTCTTACTATACCAAGAAACACCCGCCGATCCACACAAAAACACATAACCAGAAGTAGATCTCCGATCATCCAAGTCCCCTCCACAGTCGGCATCAGTAAATCCATTCAACACAAAATCAACCACTTTCTTGTAAAGCAACCCAAAGTCAAGGGTAGAATTCACATACTTCAAAATTCTCTTTGCCGCCTCCAAGTGTGGTTTTTGTGGCGCTTGCATATAGCGACTAACAAGCCCAACGGAAAAAGAAATATCGGGTCTTGTGATAGTCAAGTAGATGAGACTACCCACAAAAGCACTATATGGCCGCGGATCCGGAAGAAGCTTGCCTTCTTCTCGCCTTATATTTATGTTAGGATCAAGAGGAGTAGCAGATCTTTTACTTTGATTCATTCCAAATCTTCCAACTAATTTCTCCGCATAGACTTTTTGAGAAACTAGCACTCCATCTTTCAAAGTTTCCACCTCCAAGCCAAGAAAGTGACTTAGCTCTCCCAAGTCCTTCATTTCAAAACGAATAGATAGCTCATCCCGTAGCTTTGCAACCTCAACATCATTGTTGCCAGTAACTATCATGTCATCGACGTAAAGAAGCACAATAACAAGCAAGCCTTTGTCTTTCTTCACAAATAAAGAATCGGAGTTAGATGCAAAATAACCACAAAATTGCAAGTATTCGGCAATCTTACCATACCACGCCCTTGGAGCTTGCTTTAACCCATAAAGAGCTTTCTTGAGCTTGCAAACATAATTCGGATGATCACTTGAATTGTAACCCGGCGGTTGCTCCATGTAGATGTCTTTGTCAATCTCACCATACAAAAATGCATTTTTCACATCAAGTTGAAACAATTTCCAACCATGACAAGCGGCCAATGAAATTACAACTCGAACGGAAGTCATCTTTGCAACGGGACTAAAGGTCTCCTCATAATCCTCTCCATACTTTTGAGAGAACCCTCTAGCCACCAACCTTGCTTTGAATCTATCCACACTCCATCCGCTTTCCGCTTCAATTTGTACACCCATTTACATGTAACCGGATTCACATCATTAGGCTTAGGAACAAGATCCCAAGTTTCATTTTTCACAAGTGCATTCATCTCCTCATTCATAACATCTTTCCATTCTCTCACCCCTTTTGCTTCATCAAAGCAAGAAGGCTCATTACCATCAAATGGACCGGAAAGAAACCAAGAATAAGTGCTCACCATGTTTTCATCCCGATACCGTGCCGGCTTGACAATCTTTCTTTTTAATCTTCTAAGATGTGATGCACTACACTCCTCTTCATTAGTTTCTTCATTTTGCTCATCTTCTTGAGCGTGACATGCAACATTACTCCCCCTATCACCTTGTTCCCCCATCGGCAAAGAAGAGGAAGACCCAAATTCCATTAGAACATTTGGTGTAACGGGCAAGTTCATTGTTGCTTGAGGCTCAACCTCAACAAGGATGTGCTCACCTACACCCACACCACTAGTGGAACCACCATCCAAAGCATAATAAGAAGAAACTTGATCAAACACAACATCTCTTGAAACAATGGACTTGTGAGTTGTAGGATCCATGCACTTCCAACATTTCTTCCTTTCATCATACCCAATGAAAATACAGTTCTTCGCCTTAGCATCCAACTTGGTTCTCCTTTCATCCGACACATGCACATAGCAAATTGAACCAAAAACCTTGAAATGCTTGACACTGGGCTTCACTCCAAACATCAACTCATAAGGAGACTTCATATTAATCGGACTAAGAGGCACCCGATTAATCACATAAGTTGCACATGCCATACATTCCGCCCATAAGGCCTTGGGTAAATTCTTTGCATGCAACCAACTTTTACAAGTGTCCACAAGATGCCTAATCTTCCTCTCCGCGACTCCACTTTGTTGAGGCGTATAGGCACAAGTGATATCCCTTTGTATATCATGATCATGACAAAATATAGAAAAGTCATCGGAAGTAAACTCGCCACCATTATCGGTTCTCAACCGTTTGATCTTCTTGTGAAGTACACCTTTAACGGTCTTCTTGAACTCAACAAACTTAGACAATGCATCGAATTTCTCCCTTATAAAATACACCCATGTGAATCTAGTAAAATCATCAACAAATAACAACATATAGTGGAAGCCAGAAAGTGAAGGTGTCCTACAAGGTCCCATTACATCACTATAGATAAGCTCCAAGGGGGCCTTGTACCTTGAAAGAGACTTGTCAAATGGAAGACGATGTGCCTTACCATATTGACAACCCTCACACCTTTCCACCACCAAAAGAATTCAAATTTGGTAGCCCATTCACTAGATTTTTAATCACCATGACCTTCAATTTATCCATGCTAATATGACCCAATCTAGTATGCCAAATTGAAGCACCATCATTTGTACTCATTTTATCAACATATAAAGTTGAAGCCGATAAAACAAATAAATCTTTAACCCTCTTACCGGTATAGACAACATCCGCCTTCAAGCTTGAAATATTCCGAAGAAATTTCACCTCCTTAGGCCCGAACAAAACATTATTTCCCTCATCAACCGCATTTGTAACCGAGAAAAGATTCTTCTTCATACCGGGAACATGAAACACACTCTTAAGTGTAGTAGGATCCTCATTTGCACCACCAATGGTAATGACCCCTTCTTTCTCTACGGAATGTATAGTGTTGTCCGCCGTGATAATAGCATCGTTGCCTTCATATCTTCGGAACTTTGAGAATTTGGATTCGTTGCCGGTAAGATGATGCCCACAACCGGAATCGGCAATCCAATCATCCTCAAAATTGATGGATGCCAAAGCACCCACCGTAGTAGTTTCCGCCACGAAACATCTACCCCAATCTTCTTCATTTTTTCGGTCATCAACATTTTCGGCTACATTACCATCCTTCAATTTCACACGGCAATTCTTTTGTATATGCCCAAGTTTACCACATCGGTAACACTTGATACCCTTCCGATTTCCATTACTCATAACGGATGATCCACCTTCCTCTCCACCTTTACTTGGAATATTTTCCTTCTCTTTATATTTGTTGGAAGGCTTCTTGTTGCTTGAAAATAATACTTATCCTTCACTCTCGGATATTGAACAACCCGCCATTTGTCTAGCTAAAGACTCTTGTGAAGCAAGAAGATTCTCAAACTCCACCAAAGAAGGTTGCCGATCCCACTCTTGAATCGACGTAACATAAGGAATATACTCTCTTTTCAACCCACGAACAATATGTCGCTTCATTCGTGCCACCGAAATAGGCTCTTCCGGATCCAATAAAGAAATCTCCGAACAAAGATTCTTGATCTTCAAAAAGAATTGAGAAATAGAGAGACCACCTTGTGTAGTATTTGCCAACTCATTCTCCAACATTTGTAGACGAGTCATATTCTTCTTGTTAAGCAATCCATCAAGGGTAGTCCAATTCTCACTCGCCGATTTTACCCAATGATGTGCTCAAACAAGTCATGCGAAATAGATCGCTTCAAAAGAAATTCGGCTTTGGCATTCTTCATCCTCCACACCTTCAACACATCGCCATTTTCTTGTGTATCTTTCGGAGCCACATTTGCATCTCCACAAACAACATCCCATAAATCTTCTCCCACAAGATAAAACTCCATAAATGTTCTCCATATCTTATAATTTGATTGATTTAGCAACTCAATGCCGAGTCCACTAACCTTTCCACTCGTATCTATCTTCAAAGCTCCGATTGGACTTCTTCACCAAGGATTTCTTGACAAGCACCAACTACCACCCTTTTGGCTTTGATACCATATAGAGAAATACGGAATTCGCAACACCGGAAAATCCTCTTCTCAAATAGTGAAACCAAAGTTTACACTAGCCCAAGAACAACAACCAAAGTAGAAGAAGAACAATGCCCAAAAAAGATGTGCTTCAATATATGAGAGAAGAACAAAATATACAAGATAAAGAACAATAAAAAAAAGAAAGCTTCAAGAGGAAAGCTTGCACACAAGAGAGCTTCAATGGAGGTCTAGGTAGTGGAGAATCTCTACAAAAGTGAAGTAATGAGAATTAGGCTTGGTCAAGGAAAGTAAAGAGAAGATAGCTTAGGTAAGTGGTAGTGGGTATGGGAAAGTGGTGTCTTAAATGTTAGGGAAGTAGTGGGTTTGGAGTTCCAAGTAAAGGTTTGAATTTGAAATAGGTAGGTAGTGGGAAAAGATGGAGCAAACATGTGTGGCTCACACATGTGCAAGCTAGGCAAAAAGACCAACATGCCCATGGACACAAAAGTACATATTTGCCCTCACTACAACACTCAAAATAAAAATAAAATAAAGCTACCCGAAAAATACACTTTAAAATTTAACAGGATTGTGGTGAGGATGGATTTGGAGAAAGCCTACGACCACGTTGACCGGCGATTCCTTGATTATGTTCTATTAAAAATGGGATTTGGTGAAACTTGGAGAAGGTGGATGCAGTCTTGTCTTTCATCTGCAACTTTCTCCATACGAATTAACGGTTCGTCGACCGGATACTTTCAGAGCTCTCGCGGACTGAGACAGGGAGGTCCGCTTTCGCTGTATCTCTTTATCATTGTTGCTGAAACCTTGAGTTTACTTATTTCAAAGGCAGAACATTTGGGTATGATCTCGGGTTTAAAACCTAGCTCAAACTCTCCCCCCATCTCTCATTTACAGTTCGCGGATGACACTCTACAGCTACTAGAAGATGGTGTGGCACTAGGGTTTGAAATCCTTTTGGGACTCAAAATTAATTTCTTGAAAAGCGTTGTGGCGGGGATAAATATGGACACGCGTTCTATCAAAGACCATGCCGATGTTATGGGATGTGTACAATCTTCTTTGCCAAATCAGTATCTGGATCTTCCCCTTGGATTCGGCATACCAAAGACTGCACAATGGAACCTGGTCGTCGAACGCATTGAACAAAAATTGGCCACATGGAAGAAACAGTACTTATCTTTCGGGGGGGCGCATCACTCTGATAAAAGCCGCCTTATCGAATATCCCGGTATACTTCTTGTCCCTATTTAAAATCCCTACTTCTGTTGCTATGCGAATCGAAAGACTCCAAATGAACTTCCTGTGGGACGGACGAGAGGAATTTAAAAGAAGCAAACATCTTCTAAAGTGGGAAAAGGTATGCAATGCTAAAAGAAAAGGGGGGCTGGGTATCGGAAATGTCAAACTACAAAAAAAGGCATTCTTGGGGAAATGGATCGGGAGCTCTTTGGCATAATCTGATTCGCGACAAATACGGCTGTAGTTGGGGTGAACAAGAATGTAATCTCCCTCAGGCTAGGAGAGGATCATGTGTGTGGCAATCAATCACTAGTACTTGTTCCCTTATTACCCCGAACATACGACTTAAAGTGGGGAAGGGCGAAAGCGTCAGATTCTGGATGGATTTATGGGCGGGTGATACTCGTCTGATGGATGCATTTCCGGCACTATTCCGGTTGGCTACTGAACCTAATGCAAGTACTGCACAAATTATATGGTTCGTGGCGCTGGCCACGGAAATATTTTTTGGGACATCCGTCTCCGTCGGGACCTAAAGGACGCTGAAATAGGCCAATTTGAATCATTGTTGAGTCTGCTATCATCTTACTACTTCTCCCCAAATGTGGATGATTGCTGGATTTGGATCCCTGATTCCCAAGGCGGATTCTCGGTACGCTCCTTCTTCCGCCTACTTACCAGAAACCAAGGGCAGTTATCCGAGCATGCAAGAATATGGGCTCCAATGCTCCCCCGAGAGTATCTGCGTTCGTATGGACTGTAGGGCACAGGTGTATTAATACATGTGATAGATTGCAGCGAAGGGGCTTTTACTTGCCCAATTGGTGTGTGTTATGCCATGAAGAAGAGGAGACTCTGGATCATCTGTTTGTACTCTGTCGTTATGCACGTAGGGTATGGATGGCCATTATCAAATCATTTGGACTGTCATGGGTGCTACCAAATTGCATTTCTAGCATTATTCTCAATTGGGCCGGTGCTTTCTCTGGATGCATCGGGCAAGCTATGTGGAAAGCTCTTCCCTTGGCGGTTATTTGGCATATATGGTGCGAGCGTAATAGACGCATTTTTAAGAGCAAGTCAAGGTCGTGGCATCACACTGTCCTAGACATCCACATATCCCTCATTTCTTAGACCCACTGCAGAAACGGGATCCTGTATTCTATAGGGACTGCTCTCCGCAACTGGAACACAGTCGTCTCGGAAAAACGGCATGCTTGTATCCCAACCCCGCGATGGATCCCTCCTCCGGATGGTTGGCATAAGTTAAACTCCGATGGAAGCTCACTTGGGAACCCCGGAAGAGCCGGGATTGGGGGGCTTATTAGAGACTCGGACTGTCGGACCATCATGTCTTTCTCGGGCGCCATTGATGTATGCGATGCTAACGAAGCCAAGGAAAAAGCACTCCTTTTTGGCCTCCGATGGTATGATGCTAACAATCTTGGTCCCTTAATGAAGGGGACTCAGCCAATGCGATAGCCTGGGCTTTAAATCGATCTCCTGGCCCGTGGAAACTCTATCACACGCTGGAAGCTATTCGTGACCTCGTTCGGGTCATCAAGCTTCATATCGAGTATAGGCGAAGATCAGCGAACTCACGTGCTGATACCCTTGCTAAGGAAGGGGTAGACATCATTCCGACGAGCATTCTCTTACCGGAAGGCAGGATTTCTCCGTAATTGGGCCACCGTGCCCTATATTTTCTCTGGTACTCACTGTGGAACATCTTGTCCCCTGTTCTATCATGGAATAAAATTATCATTACCTTTCCAAAAAAAAACTGTTAGCTAAGACAATGAGAAGGCACAACCCACCTTTCCTTTCCACACATGCTCTAAACCAAAAAAAAAACCTCGAGTATCCACATACCTCTTCCTTTGGATCTCGTCAGAATATCCCATGTTGACATCAAGATGATGAAGCATCCAACAAAGACTAACAACAATTGAAAAGATCATATAAAGAATTTTCATCTTGGCAATTGGACCATATGTCTGGAGATACTTTGTAGCTTTGTTTACACTCTCAAAATTCAAAATTTAAAAGATGGATCACATGTCAAATTGCAAATGGGATGAGTAGTTACTATTTCAAATTTGAAATAAGAGCACATGTTGGTTGATAAAAGAATGAGTGGTTACTGTTTAGAATTTAAAACAAGAGCACATGTTGACTGCAAAATAAGTAGTTACGAAAAGTTCTGTTCAAAATTTCTAAGAGAAAATGCAAGTGGTCGTGATAGGTTTTGTTCAAATTCAAAATGGAAGTTATTGCTAGAAATAACTGTCTTAGAACAGTTTGTAGGAGAAGTTCGTATAGAGAGATGGATGCATCAAGAAGAAGGCTCTCTCAACATCAACAGTCAACTTTTATCTTTTCTATTCTATTCATCTAGGAGTAGATTGTAATGTAGATCTCTAGTCTTGTTCTTGGGTGAGACAAAAGGACTTTCGAATGATGCGGAGCAAAAGTAATGGCTTTTAATGTCGATACACGCAGAATTTAAATGCCACGTCGATACATTCACAATGTAAAATGACTTGTGCTAAATGTCGAAACGTGCAAAACGCAAATGATGACGCTGATGCAGAAGAATACCAACAACTAGAGATCGATAGGTATCCGATAAACCTCTTAATAAAACAACACAAAAAGCGTCAGTGGAGAAGATAAAGATTTAAAGAGATATGCTCACCGGAGACAATGAATCCATTATGTTGTGTCTTCAATTCTTGGAGAGAAACTACAACTACTAAAAAGTAAAATTTCAGTACGAAAAAGTAAAATAGATGCAAAGATAAATTAAGACATGCTTGATGTTTGGTTCTTAGACCTCTTCCTTTGATGCTGCCTCTTCTTTTTATAGCTTTTCTCTGTAACCGTTCTCAACTGTCTATGGCAGTTTTCTCCAGCAGCAACTTCCCCTTTGAAATTTGAATAGAATTTGTCACCGCTATTTGTAACTTCCACTTTTGAACTTTGAATTTCAATGGTAACAATTACTTATAACTTCCGCTTTGATTTTGAATCTCAAAGGCCACCACATTTGGAAATAACCATCATTCATCTGTTGGTCGATAACGGCTTGGTAAATTCAAAAAATAGGTATATACAGCACCTACACCATCTGATTGATAACTTGTCTGATTATATGATCCAGTGTTCAAGATAACATATATCTGGGTAAGAGTCATCTATTTTTTATGTCGCGAAACTGTCCATGATAAGATCTACCAAGAAAAATACTGCCATCTTCAAAACATGAGAACAAGTGTGATTCCTCCCAACACCGCCATGGGATGGTTACTCATTCAAATACAGTAAAATAAAGACCTGTATGTTGATAGATATTATAACGGCCTCGGAGAGGAAAAACAGAGCGTCATAGGGCCGGGAATGCGACAACATGATCTGAAGAAATCCCATCTTGTGAGAGCAACAATTGAAAACATCGCCGACTTCAACTTCCCTATAGACTTCTTGAATTTGACTGACACAGGTTCTTCATGAGTTTTAAATGATAAGTTGTAATTACGAAGGAAAATTTGCCTTTTCTTTGCACGATCCAATCTATAGGCACTGTAAGAGGATGAAGCTTTACCTCTGCTGAATGACTGATAATTGTATCTCTTCTTTCCATTGTACCTTCTGCTATTCGCGTACCATTTATCTCTTTTGTCTAACACTTGATAGTAATCAAACTGCCGACTAAAAGATGAAGTATCACTTGTTACCAGAGATTTCATGGCGAAATTACAGGACCCACTTAAAATATTTTGGGTTTGTAGAGGAGGGCTTTAGTAACTTTAAATTGGAAGATTTTCTGTGCCCGTCCAAAGTAGGAGCTTTTAGAGGACAATCTTTGTTTTGACAGACTGGTTTTCTGGTGGCGTGCGATATTCTTCATATAGACAAGACAAAGGTGGGAAATGGAAAAAGATACTCCTATCTAAGGGACTAATTTTCAAACAATATATACTACATTCTGGTTGGTTGTATCTGATTCCATTTTCTGTCTTCTTCTAGGTGACACCATTATTTTTTAGAATTCTATAGCTTTCACATGGAAAATGAAATGTACACTCTCATCTCTAAAGAAGATTAATTAATTCAACTACAACAAGAACAAACTTCTAGGTGAGATTTTTTTTTTCTGTTCTATATTTTATTCTTATCAGCTTATGGTCAGATTAGACATTCGGTGTAGTGTAACCTACCCCATTGGAAATATGCATTTGGGTTTTGGATAAGAAGGCTTATCCCACTAACTTTTAGGGAAGGAAGATTCCACCAATATTTCCGGTAAAGCCATCATTTACATTTTTACCTCTGAGTATTTGGAGTCATTTTGGTGATTGTCCCATGGGGCTTGCCAAAAATGTTTGATCAGCCAAAAACTTAATTTGAATAGTATCGTGTGCGGGTGTGCCAAAAAAAATATTGGTTTCCAAAATTCAATGTGATGGGGCAATCAATTCGTCCCCGGGATTAGATTTCAGGGCGATTGAGAAGAATAGGGGAACCCACTTCTTCCTTAGACTCCTAATGCCTTTTACATAAACAAAGGACTTTAGGTCACCAAAATCCAAGCCTAACTGTAGTGAAATGCAGCAATCTAGACGACAACGGAATGAAGATGGCAACGATGAAGCAAAGAGACATTTGAGTAAACACCACATAAAAGCATGAACAAGCGCCAATGCATGGATATAGAATAGAAACTATATAGAAGAAAATGCTCACGTATGACTAGGGTAAAAACTAAGATAACTAAGACTAGGATAAAAACTAGGATAAGTAAATTAAGACACGTTTTGAATTGGTTCTAAGAACACTTCTTGGGACACAGTCTTCTCCTTTAGATTTCCATGGAAACCGTCCACAATGCTCCCGACTTTTGGGAGGAAACCTGTCATAACTGTCTTCAGCTACCCATTTGAATTTCAAATTCTAAGGGGTTGAAAATAACTACCATTATCCATGTTTTTAGGGAAATGCCCATTGGCGGATAATTGTCCTAATTCCAACGAATTAATAACTAATGAATGATTCGTCTCACAAGACCAATCTCATCTTAATTTCAATAGTGGGTGCAAACAATACCTGTTAATTAAATTGCTCCATACATCATCTAGGTTGTAGAATTATGATTGGAATCATTGGATCATACAAAGCACATTATCATATTCACCACAAGCCATCCTACGAATTGCTTCTATTCATGTCTGAGTATCAATATTCGATCAGTGTTATTGCATGTTAGAATGAATGAAGAGTTGTATTTTGGATTTTGGATTTGAAATAGAACAATTATTAGCATCTTGAAATGGAAGCAGACCCGATCCCAGGAAATCCCAAAGTTTAAGGAACAAGGATTCCTAGGGAAACACATTTGAAGAGAATCCATGTAAACCCACATCCTACTAGAGTTGAGATACTACTCAATAGAGATGCCATTCAAATACTCCACCATGGGTTCAAGAAATGGCGGCAACTCTGAGACTAACACATCAATGAAAATTCCAATCAGTTGTCTCAGGTGGTCTCTCAACAGATTTTGGTCATCCTGAGGCCATTTAAATCTTATAATTAATTTTTTTCTAGGCAAGTGGACATATTGTTAGTTCTTCTTAGTGATAGAATAGCGCGTACAGTGCCAGTTCAACTCCCAGAATGGCAGAATACTAGACCAATCAAGGAGTTCCCTACATCAGAACGACTAGTCCTAATTCTAGTGCCCCACAAGATAGTAACATAAGGGTCAGGCCGGTCAGCCGATTCTAAGTTTTGGCTAGGACGACATCTTTGCCTGGTGGCCAACATGCATGTTGGTTCCTCTGCAGCAAGGAGAGATAAATCAGAACCTAGCACCTGGGTATAATTTTCCAACAACGAAAAAGGTACAAGGAAATGGTGTGCCTAATATACTTGTCAAACAGGTAAATCCGTGTATGGGGAATTCACAAAAACCATTTGCCAATGGGAAAAATTAGCACCAGAAAGAACCAAATGGTAACTCACTGGTTGGAAGTTCAGATGGATTTCCTGTTAACAACAACGAGATTCCACAAGTTAATACCGATGGTGTGCCATTTAATGGAGCTGCTGGAAGTCACGTAGCCTGCCTGATCCTAGTTTCTAGACTAACCAACAACCTCTCTAGTGTAATTTTGTTTTGCAATATGTTGCATTGAATAGCTACTTGGGTAGAAACAATGAGGAAAGACATGATAGCTAGGAACATAAGAGAACATGACGACCTTGGATAGGATAGAATGGAAGAAAATGATCCATGTAGAAGAACCCAACTAGAGCCAGAATTAGAGCCAATTCCTTTCACCTTCTTCATAAAACTTTTTTAAAGGATTTATTTAGCCAAATACTGGAAGGGCATGTTATTCCATCACCCAAATAACTAAAGAACAAGAAGTAC
This sequence comes from Tasmannia lanceolata, assembly GCF_043159265.1. Classification (NCBI taxonomy): domain Eukaryota; kingdom Viridiplantae; phylum Streptophyta; class Magnoliopsida; order Canellales; family Winteraceae; genus Tasmannia; species Tasmannia lanceolata. The sequence continues at coordinate 20,690,023 of NW_027518689.1, read as the reverse complement.
TGTATATAGTACTGTGCTTGTAGCCATAATACTAAAAACTGCATTTTTCTTTGAAATGCTCTGTAGAGACTATTACCAATGGGCTCAATAGAAGGCTATTACCGATGGAAGGTAAACTTTCAAAAATTAAAAAAAAACAGACAAGGTAATGATGCTGGTAGATGAAGATATCTTTCCATCCTCGTTGGAGAAAAGCCAGTGTGGAAGGGCCCCATTTCTGCATTGCGAGCTCTAATTTTTTCCTTCTTTAAGCACTGTTTGTATTGCAAGAAAAATATTTCTGACGTTTTTTCGTTTCTTTTCACAAGTTAATGGGAAATGATATGATAAAGGTTAATTTACAGTGATATCTACATAAATTGAAGGTCCCTCTCTAAAAATTGAATAGGGTTGGTTCAAGTTACTTTTTTCATAAATTGACGACCCCTCTAGAAATTGAGTAAGGTAGGTTCATGTTGTTTTTTTGTGTATAAAAAGTAGAACTAAAAATATTTTTCCTTTTGCCAAACTTTTCCACAGAATTCGTGCAATCCAAACAGGGCCATAGAGATGATTAAAAAAAATAAAAACATAATTAAACAAGGGATTTGCTAGGGACCATCGCACAAGGTATTTCGCAGAGTGTCTGTTGCATGAGAGATCAACCACATAAACTCAGATTTTGCCTTAATCATTTAATTCATCTGAGGTGGCTGCTCTCTAGTGCAACAGAAGCTCGGCCAAATGCCTTATGCGATCGTCCCTAGCAAATCCCACTAGACAATTTCCCCTTACAGAGTGGCACATGAATAATATTCGTCTTGGCCATTTTGTCTGTGGCAGAATAATTTTATAATTGCAAAAATGCCACTCATTTTTACTAAAATAAGCTTTCTACCAAAACCCACAAATGGGCTCATTCCTCCCCCTTGTATCCTCTCTTACCATGACATTTTCCTCTGTACCTTTGCTTGTGGTGGAATATCAAAAGCAAATCTTAAGCAACTTAGACCTTTAATGGGCATCTCTAATCACTTTGAATGAAAGGATATGTCTAGTAATACATCATGGTGTACACATGATAAGGCAATGCCCTACGTGGATTCTTGGCTGTCACACAGCCACATAATTTAACATTTGCTGTTATATTTAACCTTATTTTTAAATTTTAATTTCGAGTCCTGGAAAGTCTATACAAAAGAATACTGACCTTGCCGCCTGTACAACACCCAAAATGGACTCACCTTGAAAGCCATATATGAATTCACCCACTGAATAGCAAACAAAGGCGAAGACCTGAATTGGGTTGAAAGGGGGATTTGTAACCATCCATTGCCATTGATCATCAATCATTAGCTTCCTTCTTATAGGAAGATTCTGCAGTGGCCCCACTGTATATATCATGAAATGGGAGATTAAAATCCCCACCATCTTTCTCGAAATCATCCATATAAGTTGTCGAGGATAAACGGCGAGGATTCCTCCAATCCATGCCTGATTCAAGATCCTCCTCGCTTCTATCAGAGAAATAATCATAAGGGTGCCCAGACCCCGAATCATAATGGCCAAAAACTGGGGGATCAAGGAAACTAGCCTGGGGAGCAGTGGTCTCGGGACCATTTCGAGCCCACCAACGGGTATTTGTGGGATGTTTCACATGATCCGGGTCCGGATTCTGAAGGACACTGCCACGGAAGAAAGGACTAGATGTAGAGACTTCGAGATGACTCCGAAGCCGATCGTCCAAAGGGAAGTCCCAGTTTTCTTCACATCTTGGTTTGATTTCTTCATTGGTTTTTGGAATCCAAAAGTCTCTGCTTGGGCCAACAGCCACTTCTGAGGGTAATGTTGGCATGCCTCTTGAGTTATCTGCCGAATGGGGAGGGTGGGACGTGTAAAACCAATCAAGCAAATATGGATGACTCTTTTGATCCATGTTTATAGACCATAGAGAATCCAATTGATAAGTTGTTCTGGGAATGTTCCCTCTGTTAAAGAGTGGGTCCCTCGATGCATAGTTGAGCAATTCACCTTGACCTCTAGAATTCGGGCTCAGTTGCCACCTCCTGGCCGGCGAGTATGCCCACTGGATTTCCTGGTGTTGTATTTGCTGCTCTCTAAAATTCCGAAGGGTGGATAGGAATTGCTTTCCCTGAGCATTTGGCTCCCACGTAGGGTAAGTACTTTGGAAGCTGCAGGAAAAAACAAGGGGATCTATGTTCAAAAACATAGACTCAGAAATCAGTTAAGGACATAGAAACAGAAACTCCACAGGAAAATACTATATACATTGGTTGTATCTGGAAGTTTTAATGGTATCGGCAGAGTTGCAGGTGATAGAACAAACTGATATTTGCATCCTATGTTTTGATTTTGTAGAGAGCAATATAAACAAAATGTATGAAACCATGATGCAGTATAAAAAATACAAGGAAATGGAAGCCTAACAAATTGCCCATAAGTGGAGCTAAAAAACAAGGGGAATTTGCCCATAAAATTATCAGGAGAGCTCCATCTTTTATTGATTTAGATTTGAATTAAGAAAGAAAAGTGATTTGAAGACACCGCAGGGAGGATGCCAACGCCATGGCTGTCTCTATCTAAGCGCCCTGGCATCATCCCGTGGGATCCTACTAGCACTTCTCATCAAGAAATTATAAGTTACACGCCAAAAAATCCAAGTTACATTGAGAAATCCTGGACTAAAAAAGAGAAAAATTGGACTCAAATAACAAAGAGAAGATGGCTTTATGTCATTTCTGATAGAAAAATAAAAATCTAGGGAAATAACAATAAATGTGTTCCAAAGAGATCCAATACATTAGATACTCTAGCTATAATAGATTTTTTTTTAAATGGTGGGTCTTTATTAAAGAGGAAAAACACCCATGACCAAGGCAGTCATAGACCTAGGAGAATAAAAACAAGTAACTCTAGTTATCATATAGATAAACTACCACACATCCACACATACCTCAAAAATGATTTCTCCATTTTCCCTTGAGAGCTCCTTCTATCACGTACTGCGCTGTACGGTGAGCCATAGTTGCTATTTCCATGGCTCTCAAAATCAAAGACACTTAAGCTGCATAGTGAAATAAAATATTTAAAAGTCATTAACATGATGTACAAAATAAGACCAAATAAATGTATTGGTATCAATTCGGTCAGTGCAAGATTGAAAAAAACCTGCAAACGTTTCCAACACCTTCAACATCCACTGTGAAATCTGAAATGAACCGCAAAATGTCATCGACACGCTGCAAAGCAAAAACAGAGAACTGTCAGGGTTGTTTTGAATGATCCAGAAAGATGATGGTTTTTGTGTGTGTGTGTGTGTGGGGGGGGGGGGGGGGGGGGGGGGGGGGGCGAGGGGTCATGACGTTGTCTGTCAATATCAGTATGAATCACACCTTTGGTACGACAAAAAGAAGTAAATACGGCGTGAGGAAAATTGAGGCCATCTCCTCCAGTAACATCATCCCAGTGTACTGCAACATTGAGTAAATAAGCTTATAAGCACCACAACAATAATAGTTATATCATGCAATATAAAAGAACTAAGAGCAGCATGTGCAATTTCAGCCATAACATCATCCCTGTGGAATACATTTGTCGAGTAGAGAAGTATGATTTTTTAAGAGGAGAGAAGTATGATGAGCATTAATAATACATATTATGCAATATAAGTGCAGGATTAAGGACAGCTTGTGGGCTGTTCAGCGCTTAAGACCTGACAATTTCCCCAACAGTTGATTTTTTGAAGAGGGAGCAGAATTTATTGATAGTCAATCAGAGTACAGTAACGGAGACAGAATCCCACTAGATAATAAAATTCGTTGCAACAGTGTCATTTGCAGACCACCTCATGTTGGAGACTTCCAGATGCAAAAACAGACGTAGATCTGAAATTACTGAAATGATATTTGCTATGATCCACGGACAAGGTGCCCTATCGCTAAGCCTACGCCATTAACATTAGTGCCAATCCCCTTCAATGATCAATGGAGTGTGCGAGCCTCTTACGAACCATTTCAAGACTCAAAGGAGGGCTCTCGCTTCTGCATCACTAGAGTCACACACCCCAGCTGGTCCAGAAAATGAGAATAGAGTACACCTTGTATTGTAACAAAATATTCCCAACAATTTTTGCTCGAGCCGGATTACCTTTTGAACTTCCATCAAAATTGAACTTGACCCACTAAGCTGAGGTGCGAGCCACTTATGAGCCAACTTTACCTCCCAAATGACCGTCTTCCAATTTATTAGGATATCCTCCATGGTGTATGCAGCTAAGGTAAAGTCATTCCTAACCCAAGAGACAAGGGTGATTTTCCTTTCAGTTATTATACTTGCCAATCCCTTCTTTTTTTCTTCAAAAATATGGCTGTTCCTTTCTCTCCAAATATGGCATATCAAGGTGCACAGTACAACCCTCCAAAGGATAAGCCCTACTTTTACAGAGGGGCCATTGTTCCATTGCAAAATTGTTTTCCTCGTGGATCTATGGAAGACCCAATACATACCGAAGCTTTTGGTTATAGCCTTCCATAGACTGAAAGAGAATGGACAATGTAGCAGCACATGATCCAAAGTTTCTTCGTCTTTCTTACAAAAGATGCATCTGTTAGCAAGTGAAATCTTTCTCCTCTTGAGTCATTCACACATGTTAATCCTTTTGCTTGTCATCATCCAAGCAAAAAGCCACAATCTGAGGCAGAGGCAATGCTCGCCAAATTCATGGGAATTTACTTGAATCCGCATCCTCTCTTGCCAACCTAATCCAATAGTGTAAGAGGTCCAAACTCTTTGGCCATGGAAAGAAGGGGAACAATACTGGGATCATGAAGCGGTAAGAAGAAAGGAAAGGCTGCCTATTTTGATATCCTTAAGGTTTCAAGCCCTAAGCACCCCCCCCCTCTCTCGCTCTCTTTCCCAAGGTTGTCAGGGCAGGAATCGAAAGCAGGATTCGATTCGGGATTCGAAAGCGGGAATCGAAGGCTCCTGGGATGGTTGGAAGCGGGAATCGTGGGTTTGCCAGAGATTCGCCGGGGAATCGCCGGGAGTTGCTGGGGATTCGCAGGGATTCGCAGGGACTTGCTTGGGAATCGGGGTTCCTATAAAGTGGGAATCGGGGTTTCCATAAATTGGGAATCAGGGTTCCCAAAATTGGGAATCGGGGTTCCCAAAATGGGGAATTGGGGTTCCGACGGAATCGATTCGGGATTCCCCAGAATCGGGGAATCGAATCGAATCACGATTCCGATTCGAGATTCGGGGAATCGCGAATCCCCACAATCAGGTACGAATCCTGCTTCCCTGCTCTTTCCTCTCCATATAGCCACAAACTCTCACCCTTCTATCGGTCCACTAACCGGTATATGTCCGGAAATGCATTTCACAACAAGGACACCCCTATCCATAGGTCTACCCAAAACCAACACAAATAGAATTCCATGCGCTCAGACCTTTCCCTAAGACCTTTCCCTACAACAGGGTTAGTATTCTACTATTCTCCCAATCCGCTTATTTCCTCCCATACTTATCCTCAATGATTTTGTGCCACATTGCTTCCTTCTCCTCCCCATACCGCCATAGTCGTTCTCATGGCAGAGCTTTGTTCCTCAATTTAAGTCCAAAGCCGCCTTGTGATTTCAACCTGCATACATTTTCCAAACTCATTAAACGTATCACCTTTCTATCTGTCTCCCCTCCCTCCCCAAGGAAGTTTCTTTGCAATTTCTCTATTCTCTTCACCACCTTTGCCGGTATTTTGCACAACAACATAATAAACCGGTAGATTAGCCAGGGTCCTCCTGATAAGGGTTATTCTTCCCCTTAAAGGTAGGTATTGTTTCTTCTGTGTTGCTAATTTCTTCTCTACCCTTTCAATCACCAGATCCCAAAGCCATACTTTGGGGATGTCATATCCTACGTAGGGTACCTAATGCGTAGTTCTCTTTTACACCAAATAGCAAGGGCATGATTATCCACTTCCGTTTCCCGCAAATTAATACCTATTGCCAAACTTTTAGAGAAGTTTATCTTTAGCCCAGACCATTTCAAACCACTTGACTATTTTTTTTAGGTTTCTTGTGTAGTCCATCCCATCATGTAGGAAATTAGTGTGTTGTCCGCGATTGCATGGTTCTAGACCTCAAATAAATCTCCTTTATGTCGCCTTCATTAAGAGAAGATTTAAGGCTTCCGCCACCATGATGCATAGATACAGTGAAATTGGGTCTCACCATCCAAGACCTCTGGTGCTCCCATAAAACTCCGTTGAGGCTCCATCAACTAAAATAGATAATGATGATGTGGATATGCGTGCCTTTATGAAGTTCCTCCATTTGCTTTTGAATTCCAGCCTCTCCTAGAGGAACTCCACAAACTTTCGGTCGATGTGGTCATAGGATTTATCCATATCAATCTTGCATATGATGCCTTTCTCACTGCCTCTACCCCAAGTTTCGAGAATTTCATTGGCTACGAGAATGCCATCCAGAATTTGTCTTCCTTTCACAAAGTCTCCTTGGAACTAGGAAATAATGCTCCTCATTACCTCCTTCATTTTCCTTGATAATACCTTGGCCAACACTTTGTATATTGTGGATTAAGCTGATAGGCCGGTAGTCCTTAAGCTCAATGGCTCCCTCATGTTTTGGGATGAGGGTGACAAATGGGGTGTTTGCTTCCTTTCCCAACCAGCCTATTCTATGAAATTCACCCTTAAATAGTAAGACATCTTCCCATCCCAATAGTGCTGATAGAATGCCATCGGGAACCCATCAAGTCCTTGTGCATTATACTTTTTTATGCTGAAGATGGTGGCTCTCACCTCCTCCTCAAAGTCCCACTCCAACCATTTCTTTTGAACCTGGCCCATCCGCTTCAAGCTCAAGCCATCTAACTTTGGGTCTCCAGTCCTAATCTTGCTCATATAATTTTGAGAACTATCGCATTATTAGTCTTTTGATATACTCATTGTATTCAACCATCTCTCACCCTAAACAAGACAATTGATTGCATTGATTCTTCTTCTAGAATTCGCTATTATGTGAAAGAACTTAATCGATTTTGTCCCCGTCTCTTTAACCAAACGGCATGAGACTTTTCACTCCAATTTATTTCTTCCCTCCTCAAAATTTCTCATGTTCGGTCTTGAGAGTCTTTCTTCTTTATCTCTTCCTCCTCCAGCCTTACTTCCTCTTCCTTTCGTCTAGGTCATCTATCTTTAGCATGACAAGCTCCATCTTGGATTTTTGCCCCTAACCATATGTTTTTTTTCCATTTCTTTATCTTAATCTTCAATGCCCTCAACTTCCGAAAGAGAATAAATCCTTTCACCAGCTCCTCCATACACCAAGCCTTAACCCACTCATAAAAGCCTAGCACCTCAAATAAGGCCAAATCAAGCTTGAATGGCCCTGGCTCACCTTCATATTTATGTAGCTCAAGGAGAACCGGGCACAGATTTGATGTTGTGGGCAAGGCAACATCGTTTAGAGAATCAATGGAAGTCTATCCTCCCACTCTTTAGATATCAGCACCTGATCCAATATAACAAATGATTTTTATTTTTTTTTTGAATGATAATATGCAACAAATGATATTGTCCTGGTTGTTTGTCCATGTGAGAATCTAGCCCCTTCTAGAGGTAAATCCACCAACTTTGTCATGGATGTTCATCCATATGAGAACATAGTCCCTTTTATAGGTAAATCCACCAATTCACTGTTCAGGATGAATTTTGAGAGGTTCCTCATCCTTCTCGTAGTCCTCCCAGGAAAGCCTTTCTCATATGGGAGTTTGATTGTGTTGAAGTCCTCCAACCCCAAACCCCCGCGGCAAGAATAAAATCCATAGACTTCGCCATTTCTCAGAAATTTCTTGTCGCTCTCAGCCCAAAACAGATCATGTTGTCTTACCCTCGATGGTCCATATTCTGCCGCCAACTTCCATTTCGTGGAACATCCCGCCATTGAGCCTAGACTAGATAGAGAGTACTCTTTTCCTTCGGTCTCCTCAATATTGAACTTTTCTTTTCTCCATATTATGATGATTCTTCCGGCTGCAACCTTTGCATTTAAAGCCACCCACCTTTATTTCTTCTTTCCCAGATGTTTTTATGAGATTCACCACAACCCTTGATATTTTAGATTCCAAAACTTCCATGATGCCCACTCTTCTAATATGAGCAATGCCTTTTACAGCCACCCATGTCCGATGAGCCCAAACCCCTTATGTTCCAAAATACTATCTTCATAGTGTAAGTCGCAAAGTGTATAGTGTAAGTTGCAAAGTGTATCCCTGATATTGGCTTCATGCCAAATTCTTTAACTCCCGTCGCCCCTAGCTCTTTCTTTGCTTAACTATGCATGCTCCTTTCTCTCATGCCTCAATATCATCAAGCATCTTTCATGTAATGTTTCCTTTTACCGTCAAAAAATATGCCCACCTCCTTCCCCATGTCAGACATTATCTCCTTCTCCGCATGTTGCCAACTCCTCTCAGTGGATGATTCCTGGTAGCCCAAGTTAATTGCAGCTTTAATCATCTTCTCGCAATAAAGTTGACACATGTATGTTGACACATCTTCGTTCATCATACTACCCTTAAATGTCAGCTTGTTCTTCTCTTCACTTCATCTTCTCGACCTCCCTCCCCCCCTTCACAATATTTATCATTGAGTTCCCTGGAGGTGATTCCTTGCCTTTATGAATCCAATGATTTGATTTCATTCACGCAATAAAGTTGCAAAGAAAAATGCAAATTTGTAGTTATCCACAAGACATTAAATGTATAGAAGGTGAGCAGCGCATGAAATAAGTAGAAGTATCAAGGCATCTCGCGGTCTTATATGATGGATGCACATATTTTTATAAGGAAAAATATGTGGACAAAATTACAAGTGGGGACCGAGTGGATGGTGTGAAAATTAAAAACAATGTCTGTACACATCATGAAAGACTGCACAAATTGAAGGCTTAGAATTGTCCAATCAGGGTGGATTTTGCCCTGTGGCCCATCCATAGCAAGGCTTAGGAAATAATTGGTTTCGACTAATGAGCAAGTGGCCCCCACTAGTACTTTTGCCAACTCATTTTTTAGTAAAAATGAGTGCAACACACACACACACACACACACACACACAGTATATAGCAGAAGAGAAAAGGAGAGAATTATTTGAATTTCTCCCAAAATTCTAATAGAATTACACATCACTTTTTTTTGACTTTTTTTAACAAAGGCACTCTTTCAACCCACATATTTTCAATCCTTCCCCCTCCTTTATGCTTTTTAACAAAGGCACCCATTAAAGCCACATACTTTCAATCCTACCCCCCTCCTTTATGCTTTTTAACAAAGGCACCCATTAAAGCCACATAATTTCAATCCTACCCCCCTCCTTTATGCTTTTGTAATAAAAAAGTGGACAAAGTCAACATAGTGACGTTTTTTCTTTGCAAAATTACGGATTGGGTACATATGTTACATAATACTACGGATTTTTATGAACATATTACATAATACTACGGATTTTTATGAACATATTACATAATACTACGGATTCAGGACGCCTTTCAAAATATTGACGAATTCAGGGCACCTTAAGAGGAACAACATATTATGGAAACCTGTATAGATTGGAGGGCTAGGATCAACTTATGGAAATGATTTTACGGGCACAACCTATTTCTGTTGTGTTCCATCACATGGACGGTTTGGATCAACCTATGATGTGGTCCGTGCAGTTGGTCTTTTACTAGTGTGTGTGTGTGTGTGTGTGTGTGTGTATATATATATATATAGAGAGAGAGAGAGACGATATTCCACTCCCTTTCATCATTTCCAACCCCCACCACCCCACCCCTTTTGAATCAAAACGAATGAAAACATGTAATTACTAACCTTGGTTTAATTTATAATTTTCAAGTGAAAAAGGCTAGAAATTCAGATGGCTCAAATCCAATCTAATATTCTAAATCTCTACTATACAAAGTGTGGTGCTGTGGTTCTGTGGTGGTGGTGGGGTGTGTGTGTCAGAGAGGGGGTGGGTGGTTATTTCTTAGCCCGAAGACAGCCGAAGTGTATTATCTGACTCATTCACCCATATCACCAAACTAGCGCACCCCAAACCATTTGTAACCCAAGGGTGTTACATTACTACACAATAATAATCCTTCTTCCTGCTTTGTATATACGTGACAACAACACTACAGAGGCAATAAAGTGAAAAAAATAATCCTTGATTCTCCATCTCATAATTTTCCCCGTCGTTTTCACTCTATTGTTTCATTCTGAAGCTGCAGCTATGACTATGGTCCTGCCTGAAGAGCGGCTTCTTCGCAAATCTCAAAACTAAGCCTAAAAGACATACCCAACAACCAGACCTTCTCCATCAACCAAAGGCTTTGGTGGCACATCATCTTTGTATTAGATGGTGCAAAGTGGCAGGTAAGGAAAGAGAAGGATGGGTGTCGAGAGAGAGGGGGAGAGGGGAGAGGGGAGAGAGAAGGTGGGCTGACAAGTTGCTGCTTTTATAGCCTTTTCAATTCAAAAGTGATAAAAAACCAAACTTCAAACATCTATAAATATATTATATTCTAGATTACAGACTATTTCATTACTGATATTTGAGATAACTTATACCTCCAATGCACTTTTAATGAAGAATTTATAAGTAATATATCCCCTAGGCTGATCTTCAATCACTTCCTGAACATACTTTAATGTAAAATCCCTCCCTTGCCATATCACAGCCACAATACACTCCAGAAAACACACTATTCCTCCCCCCCGGCTTTTTCCCAAAAATAAAAAATAAACACCGCAACATAACATTGTCATTCCCTATCAAGCTAAACAGAGTTTGTTTTCATTCCCTCTTCTAGTTTCTCTACTCCAATAATAGTTTTTCCCCTCATGATAAGGGACAAAAGGATTAGAAATTTATAACGATGAGTCTAGGTTTAAAAGATTGAATCCAGTATTGGAAGAAGCTTATTAATATAAACCATTTTCACTAATTAAGAAAAGAAAGTCAATATTACTCTCTTGACATCAGCAGCCACATGAAAGTTAAGAAAAGTCAGCCTCCTCACTAAAATAGTCCCTAAAAACTAAGAGAGCTGCTAGGAAGACAATCCATGTCAGGGAGGCATAGTAAGGGACAAAAGGATGAGAAATTTACTAAGACGAGTCTAGGTTTAAAAGATTGAATCCAGTATTGGAAGAAGGTTATTAATATAAACCATTTTGACTAATCAAGAAAATAAAGTAACTATTCCTCTCTTAATCTCTTTACATAAGAAGCCACTTGAAAGTGTAAAAAAGTCAGTCTCCTAACTAAAATAGTAATTAAAACATAAGAGACCTGCTAGGAAGACAGTCCCTAACAGGGATGCCCCTATCCCTCCCTGTTACACCACATGTCAAAGTATATATTACAATAAGGTAAAGAAAAACGATTTTGAGCGAACTTTTACATTTCAAAAAAAAAAAAAAAAAAAAAAAAATATATATATATATATATATATATATATATATATATATATATATATATATATATATATATTACAATAAGGGGCCGTTTGGATACGCGGATTTTAGAATCCGGGATTTCTTCAAATTTGTAGCTAGGAGACGAGAAGAAGCGGACCAGCCGTTGTTTTTTACTCGTTTTTTACTTCTCGCCCTTCTTTCCCTCAACAAGAGAGTAGCAGATCCTCCCATATTTCCAGCTTTTAGAAATCTCAGGATGCAAGAGAGATTTTTAAAACGTGAATTTCTCACTTAAAATCCAAGAAACGCTATCGGGACAGCATACAGCAGCTTGATCATGAACCCTCTTTTACGTTGTTTTCAAACTAAAAACCTGGATTCTAAAATCCGCGTATCCAAATGGCCCCTAAGTTTTTTCCATAACAGAATAATACCCTTGGATTTTGATAAAATGAAAAAAAAAAATTCATACTCTAGTACACACGGTGAAATTATGAGGGATGTTTGAGAAGACCTTGACACAAGCACGTCTAAACTCTAAATATTGTCTTCCAAGACATAGTGTCATGATATTTCCTTGAGCTTGACACACAGAAGGGTTAGGTAACTTAGGTTTTAGCCTATGTCACAAATATAATTATCAGGAATTTCTCGGCAAGGTAAAATCTCGGGATGCATTATATTTTTTACTTTTTTCAGGTTTATATCAGGAAAAAATAATAAAATTATTTAAAAAATAAATAAATATAGAATATAAGAAAAAGCATAAAATAACAATAAATTAAAATATCGGGATAATTACCATTAAAAAATATCGGGATATCATCGCAATTTTTTATGAAAAAAATGGAAACATCGCTATATTTTTAAAATCTTGGGATTATTTCAGGATTTATCGCTTTATCAAAATGTCATGAGAAAACATGATATTTTGAAAATATCGTAGATATTTGTGATATATGTTTTAGCTTCATGGTTTTGTGAGGTGTCTACTCTTATCCGTTTGGCAGGTGCTCCCTCCCTCTCGCACAGGTTTGGAACTTTGGATTTCATTAAAGCGTTTAAAGTCGATGAATTTGTGTGGATCGAACTAGAGGCTTGAAATCAGAGTCGGATTGTTACATTTTCAGCCAAAGTTGGCAACTTTTGAAATGATTTTTTTTTTTCGGAGCCAAGTATAGGTCTAATGTTGATGTTGAGTTCTGTAACGCTTGACTGGTGAGAAAAGGGTCTGATAAAAATAATGGATAGGACTACTGATGAAATGCTGCAAGTAAACAACTAGAAATTGGCCAAAAGTAGAGAACTTATAAGAGAATTGAACAATCACAGGAACAATCCGACAGATCTTCACAAACAATGCTAAAGTGACCGTATTATTCTATTAATTATATCTGATTAGTCCCATTCTCATTCCTTCCATAGGATTGGAACTTCTTCCTTATTGCTTTCCATCTAATCCAGTATGTTGGTGGTTGGACATGGCAATATTTAATTTTTGTGGCGATCTGCAAGCTAGAAGCCGATCACCCTAAAATTTCTACTCTTTTTGTGAAATTTAGTAGTTAAAGCTTGAACTTCATTTTCCTAGGATGGAGAAATCTAAATCGTTTACATTTTAAAGGGTTGAGATCTAAGGAACCAACAAGAAGGAACTGACTGCAAGCTAGGTTTGGCTCTAGCTAACTCTTGTTTACTGTGAGTGATCGAGAACAGGGATTTCTTTGATGGATTAGACTTTTGGGGTGTTGGAGCTAGCTGGACAAAGATCCTCTCCTCTTTAGGTTCTTCTGGACCAGAATGCGTTCTGGAATCACAACCCCCAAAATGTGCCAATTTGGGGAAATTAATTTCCATTTATTCTTTACATAAAGTTCAGTAGGTTTTTTTTGGCCATGTGAAAATAAAGAAGTGAACAGCTTTTTTAGGTCAGAACTTGGAGTGTTTCCAATTTGGACGACTTTTAGATTGAGAAAGTGATGTATTTGGGCTGGGATAAGTAACTTGTAATTGGAGGACTCCTATTGAATTTAGTAAGTACTAAGTAGTTAGTCAAATGTTAGAAGTTTTGTAGTTTTGGAAGTTGGTGTTCTTGGTTTTCTATACTTATAATAGAGTTCCTATTTTTATTCGTCGCTGCTCTAAAATACAAATTTGACTTATTTAGGTCTATCAAAAGGCTGAAATTGATTGTATACTAATGTCAACTTGTCAAGAACGAGCTATGATTTTAAGGTGTTTTGATTTTGGTCCTATGATTAGGAGGTTTTGCTGCCCTGTTTAAGTGGTTAAATGAATAGTGACGAGTTTTCCTAATTAGTTTTTTTACCCTTCTTTCATCATGTTTTCATCACATCTATTGTTGTTTTACCAAAAGGGCGTAACACTATCATTTCAATATATGATCGGACTCATTAAGCTACTTTATTAAAAGAACAAACTTCTGAATTCCGAAGGCATTTGTATCAATCAGAAAAGAAATAAACTACTCTATGGAAAGTGTTTGTGTGGACATGTTTTTGTACCGTGTTAAGTGTGACATTCTATTTTTTATAGAATATAGTGATTACCTCTTTTATTAATAACTCTTCTTTTATTATAGACTCTTCTTTTCGCACTTCTTTAACTAATATTTGTTGTTATATCCCCTCCTCTAAGCCTAAACCCCTAAACAAATTCTTATTTCAATACTATATTCATTGTATCATATTGGTTTCGCTTTCTCACTGTATATTGGAGACAAAAGAGAACTAGATTAAATTGATGGATGCGTTGTTATTTGATTATCTCATGTTTGTTCTAGATTACAGTTGATTACTCATAAGATTTATTAGTTTGTTAAATGAATACCATATTTATATTGTTACAAATTATGATAAAAATCAGTAATTTTACATGTAAGTATGTGTCAACATTTCTAGATTTTTAGATGTTGCCATGTTAGACAACTCGTATCCGTGTCGAAACTCAACACACGAATCCATATCCACAAATTATGATTATATATACTTTCTAATTTAGCTGTGTCCCCATTTCTAAATTTTGGGGGTTTGCCGTGTCCGACAGTCCGTGTCCGTGTCGACAAGCGACACTCATGTTCGTGTCCACAAATCATAGTAGAGTGCTTGAGTATATCCCTTACTCTGATTCAGATAATCATGGTATATTACTTTCATTTTCCTTAATGCAGCTTAAAATACTGAAGAATCACAAAATTCATAGGATTATTCTGCCCCATGACAGTATGATTTCTTAACATATCCTTATACTAACAATGAATGGACAGTCGTCCAAGCAAAGCATACATTCATTATTTTTCACAAGATGCAACACAGGAAGAGGCCTATTCCTCTTAGTAGATAAAACAAAACTACTAGCGTTGCAACTTGGGTCGGACTCAACCCGAACCCAACAGGTTCAACCCAATTTTGGCTCAGGTAGGGTTGGCATTACTTCGGGTTGGGTTGGGAAAAGCCAACCCAATTTAATTTTGGATTGCATTTAGGGTTGAGGCCTTGGAAACCCGACCCGACCTGACCTCCGTCCTCTAATTTTATTTTTCTGTTTGGCCCTAGGTGAACCTGAACCCAACCCAACCCGATTTCGTGTTAGATGGGTTGGGCTAGGGTTGAGAAATTTAGAGACGGGTTGGGTTAAGGTTGACCATCCTCAACCCGAGGTTCAGGTTGGGCCAGGTTAGGGCTGAGGGAATGCTATCTCAGGTTGGGCTAGGGTTGGCCTCAACCGGATCCAATCCAACCCGAGTTGCACCACTAAAAAGTACAACGGCAGTAAAGTAGGGGTTTACCTGAAACAAGGTTTCAAACTCCATTCGGACAGAGTCAGCATTTTCTTTACCACGCCATCGCTTTGGCATATAATGGGTATGCTGGACAACAAGAGACATTGAACCTTCTGGATCAAGGACCTGAAATTCATCAGTCACAGCAGCCCTACTGATAGCAGTCACTGTTCCAAAAATGGCAGCATACCAAAACAAGTTGCGACCGAATATCTGCGTATAGAATCAAGATTCCATCAAATAAATATCTAACCACTTATTATCCTAAAAATTTTTTTTAAAAAAAAAGATAGTCTAAATCATTGCAATGGTGTGTTTAGACATTACATGACCCTCTAGCAGAGACTCTTCCAGTAATGCAATGATGATCAGAATAGCAGCAAAGCCACCAGAAACAAATGAGATAAACTTTGCAATCAAAGTAACAATAGGGGAAGGAAATTGCTTTAGATAATCTGCGGCATGTACAACACTACTGTTCATGCGATGTTTGAACAGATGGTCAACCTACAACAAACACAGAAAGAATAAGAGCCGAAAATACAGATCAACAATGTAAACGGGAAAATAAGGAAATCAACATTAGCAAAACAAATCAACCTCTTTGGTTCCACTTATTAACACATTTACTATTTTAAAGAGGCTCCCGATTTAAAGAGCACAACACACATGTTCCTTACCATTAAGAATGCATGCGCCATTAATAGCATATTAATCTCCACAAGATTGTAATGGAAAAAGTTAGCCCAAAGAATACACAAAATGAGCATTAGTTACAGGCCCTACTCATGACCTCGTTAAAATTGTCTTAAAAGGCATACAAGGCTTACACCTTTAGGTGAGGTGTAGCCTCAATGCCTCATGGTTTATGCCCTAGGCATTGTGGCATATTGAGAGTTTGAGACTGTTATGAAGTGTAAACTTCACAGGCATGTCTGCCATGAAACAAAAAAGGAGCAACCCATTTTTTTTATAAATTGGTTCTTTCCCTTCCCAACTTAAACTAATAGCTAAGGTCACCATTGAACGAAACCATCTAGATTATATAGACTATATTAACTTTCTAGATTCTTTACGATTAAAAAAATTATTAAGTTTCTGGATTTTTAAGTTTATATTTTTTTTATTCTTAGTTGAATGATGGTCAATACTTCGAAAATGTGGAACATGAAGCAAATTTTATTTCTAGAATTTATACTAATTTCATAATTTTTAAATTTTACTTTATTTATAAATTTTGAAACTTTAGAAATTATGAAATGAGGGTTAAATTTTCAAACTTTATGAAATGAGGCAACAATATGGGTTTTTTTTTTTTTTTTTTTAGAAAATTGAAACCAATTGAATGTACAATATGGGTATTATGGAAAGAGCAAAATGCTTGTATATTCAAGTGAAACACAGAGAGTGTAATTCCTATATAATAAGATCATTGACTTGTCTATTGCATGGGCGAGAACTTTTCCCAGCTTTAGATTTGTATCTGCCTATGATTTATGGTATGGACGGCAGGGGATAAGTCGTGAATCGAGTCGGGAACCTAAGATCAACCGAGAATGGGCCCCCCCTCCACAGGGCATATTGAAGTTGAACTTTGATGGGTCTAGCATGGTAACCCATGTCCGGCAGGAATTGGAGGTGTTCTAAAGGATGAGTTTGGGCAGTGTAATGACTGTGATTAACTTCTTCTTTGATAACCGTAAGATTTAGGCCTTTGGATCGGTAGATTTAAATTTGAAGCGTGGGGATCGAAGATCCATCGTTGATCAACCCTTAATCTTAAAAATTTAATCGCTCTCTCCCCTTGTTTATCTTAGATCCATTGCCCCTTTGGATCAACGGCTATTGAAAGGTTATCAAGGCTTGTTGAAAATGAATAAATTCCATGAAAAATGTCACTTAAAATATGGAAAATCAAGAGTTTAATGTTGTGGGAAGAGGGCCACGTTTTTCCTTGCTTGGGAAAATGTGAATACTCTTAAATAGAGAGTGGCCCACCTCCAAATTATTCTAATTCTAAAAATAAATTATATTCTTTGATTTTTTAGAGATGATCTAAAAATCTAGGTATAGTAAGATATAATTAGGGATATCTACTAACCATGAAAAATGAGTGAATGAGAGATAAAATAGGAAGATTCCAAATTTTATGGGCAGTTACATGATTCCCCATGAGGAAAGAATTGTGCACACAACTCATTGTGCACATCTTTTCCCTCTTTTGGTCGTTCCTTTCCTTTCTTTTATTTTCGTTTGAAATTTAAACCCCTTAAAGATAGCTACTATGCCTTGTAGATAAAGTCAAGGGGTTGGATTGATGGCAATTTACCATAGCCTCTTACAACTCACCATAAATTCCAATCTTAAAATAAGGAAAGTAAAGTAGAATAAAAAGAAACTTGGGCCTCCTCACACGCCCAACTATTGCTTCCTTTTTCCCCTCTATATCTCGCCCATATTCTTCCCTTCCCTTGTTCCCCTTGCACACCGGAGGAAGGAAGAAAGGAAAAGTGAAGATAAAAGTGAAGATAAAAGCGAAGCTTTGACCTCCTGTCTCAAACTCATCACAAGTAAGTATAGTGTACATATTTATGTTTTACTCAAGTTAGGCTAAATCCACTTGATATTGGTTTACCTAATATAATCATATGATATTAATGGGTTTCATCATCCAAACTGTTACAATTGGTCTGAGTCTATAAAACCATAAGAATTTTCTTGTCATCTCATTTGTTAGAACGGTCCAAATTACTTAAGGGTTCTTGATGTGTTGTTGTCACTTAAGTGCATAACTAAAATTTGAGATTAATAGGATATTAAGGGTTTCCTTATATTTTACAGACTTAATTAGTTGATAAAATCATGGGTTCTACTCAGTTATAAATACTCTTAGTCTACAATTGAAATTTTTATCAAAGCATAGAGTTTCAAGTAATAAAGTTTTATGCAGTTTTAAATCTCTACAGAACTATGCGCACAAAAAAAAAAAATTATGAATGATACTTTTTAGATTGATTTCTCAACAGTAGAAGCCCACTAAATTTTCAAGGAAAATGATAATAGAGATTTGATATTTAACAATTCCAGGTCATATGTTAAATAAAGTGATTTTTTTTTATTTCCAAAATAATATCTGTATGTAGAAATAAAACTACTAAAATTTTATGTAGGCCTTGATTTTCAACAGACATATGTACCTATTGTACATAAGAACAACCTCGCACATGTATAATTTTGCCCAAACAGTGCTAATGATATGTACAACGATAAAACGATCTTTATTACATGAGCCTTTTTCCAACAGTTATATTAAGGTGGAGTGAATGATTTCTCTCAATTTTCTCATAAATGATTTCACACCTAGATCAAATGATTTTTTTTATGTTATGTCAGTTCTATACATACATATATATATATATATATATATATATATATATATATATATATATAAATGATGTGTTATGAAATATCAAGATTTGTTTTCATCAGAACGCACATCATCAAAATGATTTTTAACTCCAAACACTAAGATTTATGAAAAAAATATTCTGTGTAACCAGTATATATGAAGTAAAATAAATTTCAATTCATAAATAAAAGAAAACAAGTGTGCTATTCTCGTTCGGGTATATATGTATCTTATAAATTTTAATTTAAGAAAAAGGGCTATTAGGAGTAAGAGGTTAGACGATTCTGGCTTTCAATCCTCCCCTAATGTATGCTATAACATTTAGATGGGTATCTTAGCATCTAAATTTATGCCAGGTCTGTCAAACCGCCCTCTTATTTCAAGGCCGTTCCAGAGCATCCACCTCACAGGTTCAATAAAACATTTTCGATAAGGCAGGTGATAGCTAACTTTGCTCGTATGGTTTTCAATTCATGCAACAAGAATGGTGAAGTATCTAAATTTTTATGGTTTTCTAAATTATGCTATGATAAATGAAATTTTGTCTCTTGTATTACATGTTGGAAATGGAATCTGATTTCTAATAAGGAATTATCAGTTTAATTGTTTTTATCATATGAAATAACTTGGAAGTCGGATGGAAACATAAGAAATATCCAAAGAGGAAATGGGAAAGGGGTGATGGGAAACCATTGAGTTATCCCCGTAAATAAAAGATATACAACTTGGGAGAACCGCGCAACTCCCAGTTGATGTCGGAATCCTACGGAGACCAAGAGTCCCTAGGCGGTATGATCTACCGTAATAAGTCCATGCGGAGTCGACCGTGTCGGCAAGGGCAACAAGCTAGTGGGAGCTGGAGTGCCCTGGGTTTAAATGAAAATGGTTACGATAAGAATGTAGCAGATTATAATCCTACGGAGACCAAGAGTCTCTTTCAGTTATTAGTACATTTGTTCACCCTAAATGATTTGTCTATTCAATTGCAGAAGATTTTGGTAAACCATTATTTGAAAAATTACAATTGTCTTATCTATAATATGGATCTTGATATGTTGTTTTAAATTGAATTCTTATACTGGTTCAGTTCTATCATCCTGCTGACCTTATTTTTATCCCCAGGATTAGAGAATTCTAATGAGGGTGCATTTGCGCACGAGGACGTCTAGGAGCGTAGGATGATGGGAGCAAATAATGAAGGAAGACGATACCCTTCGTCAACACTTTGAATTTATTTTAAATTGACTAGTTCGAGACTTTACTTAATTGAGTAAATTGGTTTTAAATTAAAGTTATTGTAAGGAGACATTTTGGAAATTGAATAAGAGCGATGGCTATTTAATTTTCATATATGGTTTTTTTTTTTAAATTATGAGTATTTTGGCAGGTGTTTACTTGTAGCGATCCGGTCATGGAAATCGGGTCATTACAGGCAGTGAGATGGGCATTTATGGGCCCCATTGGTGTTGCAGATGCCAATGAAGCCGAAAGTGCATGCGGTTCATCATGGAATAAAGTTCCTTGTGAATGTTGACCTAAATAAAGCGGTGGTAGAGGGATGGCTCAAAGGGTGAATCGAGTCGGGAACCTAAGATCAACCAAGAATGGGCCCTCCCTCCACAGGGCATATTGAAGTTGAACTTTGATGGGTCTAGCATGGTAACCCATGTCCAGCAGGAATTGGAGGTGTTCTAAGGGATGAGTTTGGGCAGTGAGATGGGCATTTATGGGCCCCATTGGTGTTGCAGAAGCCAATGAAGCCGAAAGTGCATGCGGTTCATCATGGAATAAAGTTCCTTGTGAATGTTGACCTAAATAAAGCGGTGGTAGAGGGATGGCTCAAAGGGTCCCACCCTCATCCTAGGAGATTTGCGCCGTTCTTTGACTAAATCCATGATAAGGTTAGTAGCGCTAATATTTCCTTCATTCATGTGAGGCGTTCGAATAATGGAATAGCCGGCAAGCTAGCCAGGGAGGGCACCTCGAAGGAGGGGGTGGAACTCTTTGACTTTCTTCCGCCATAACTTTTTCCTCTTTTGTTGTATTTCTTTTCTCATTTCATATTGTATCCTCTTTGTTTTGGATCGACTCACTCTTCGTCTCTTCCAACAAAATTCTCACCATTCAAAAAATATGAAATGAGGCTTACACCTCACGCCAGGACGATTGCTCCCCACCTTAGAAGAGGGTTGAAAGCCTTGCCTCATGCCTCCAAGTGTAACAAGAACTAGCAACTAGCATGCAAGTTAACCATGGTAGTTCAACCATGCAAGAAATATAAAAGAACTACCAAAATTTTTCCAATTTTCCAAGCCAAGACCTTCCATATTTTGACAGGCAAAATGGTCGACAGGAATTGGTAGGCTGTTAATGAATTGCCATTGTAAACAATTACAGATCGACCAACCCAACTCAACTCAACTCAAGCCAACAAAACCCAAAGGACCCAATAAAAAGTACAAATCTGCATCATAAAAAATTACAGATCTGCAACTCAATGCCAGGGTAAAAGATTTGTATCTACCGTTCTGAAATGGGATTTTCACCATATCATGATCTCCAAAATGTGAGGAGAGTGTTTTGTTTTGTTTTTTTGAAATGGAATCGGGTGTTTGCTAAAAAAAAGAGCATACTTTGTTCAACAGCCTTTATAAGTATTGAGACTTGAATGTGTTTGTAGCAGTTTGTTTTATGATTTAGTTATATGGACCATGATAGGACCCATTAACATTTATTGAAATATTGCGATTTTTCTTTTCAGCCCTTTACATTGCAAAGCTATGATTTCAATGGGTTATGTGAATTCCTTTCTCCCTTCAAATTTCTTCTCCTCCTCTCCTTTTCCTTCTCTACATTAATTCCCACAACTTCAGAGGCCTCCTCCAACTGATCTCTACTGCTCTTTTACATTAACATGGCATCATATCACTGATCTGATACTTGAATTCTCTCCCACCTTTCTCTCTCCTCGTAAATCTACAGGAAACCTTAAATCTGTCTTCTCCTGATCAAACCAGAAGATCTAGGGTTTTTCCTCTTGTTGTGCAAAGAAAACCTATGAGGTTCTCAATGCTTCTATGTCTGGGTGCCTGCTACCAAAGCGGTGCCTCTTTTGGTGTTTAATCAGGGAGGATTTGTAACATATATCAGTGAGTGTTGTCCTATGCAAGGACAGTAAGTGTTGCTGTGCAGTTTATCTAACTTTTGTGAAGTTTGTGTTGGTGCAGAATGTGTACAGCCCATATACATGGAATTTGAAAGATTGCAGTGCCTTCATGCTGTTCGTGGGGCCATAAGATTGCCAATATGCAGTTTGTGTAGCTAGGAAGGTGCATCTACAGTGTTCGTGTGGATAGTGTTCGTGCGGATTGAATTATTCAAATCTTACTATTCAAATTAAATCTGATGGATTTCGATTTAAATCCCCTCAAATCTTAATTTGTATGAATCTTGTGATTTTCAACTGAATATTAAGATTCAATCGTAAATCGTATGATTCATACGATTTATCCTAATTAAGTTTTGTATTAAGTAAAATAGGATTTTCATTCGAAAGAACCCCTTTCCCTTCTGCATTAGAAGAAGCCTTTGAATACACTCTTGTTAGAAGGAAGGAGACAGATGAAGAGGAAGAGAGGTTACAACGAATCAGAGCAGTTTGAACCAGTCAAGCACAGGGCATACGCTTGAGGGAATCATTTACATCGAGAAGGGAGGAGACTATAATGAGGGACTACATCGACGACTTATCAGATTTTTATATTGGTATTTGATGTTTGATGTTTGTGACTTTGAGAATCAATACGAGCTTGTGTCTTTTATTATTCTTAAGATCATTATCCAATATGTATGGGTTTGAATGAGAAATAGATTATTAGTAAGTGACAAGTTCGTTAGCAAACAATTCCTATTATGATATTGAATAACCAATCATGGCAGATTCTATTTAAATTAATGGATTTAGGTTAAAGATAAATAATGGCTATTTTATTGCCCACTAATTTGTGCATATTTTTTTACATTTTTTGAAAAATTTATAATATATATCTGAATGAATATTATAATGATAGATAATCTGATACCATTCAACCCCCTATTATTCCGATTTTCAAAACATTGTCTCCTAGAACCCACCCTGAAAATCTATTTCATTCTGGAGGTCACTGCCATTTAGCTTTTAATTTAGAAAGTCATTATTCATATTGCAACCATTAATGTGTTTGGAATGGCAATACACAAATGGTAGTTGGCTAAATCCAAACGGTGTAAAAATTTATTTCCAAATTGTTCTTAAATGTCACCTACTGAGAACTAGAGCCGTGCAATGGTAGGTGAGCTGATGGCTCTAGAAAATGAAAGTCTAATGGCTCCTGAAAATAAGTCTAATAGTGCTTACAAGCATTAACACTAAGATAGAAATTATAGATTTGTTTCCGTGTTTACGACATGAAGACTTGATAGCATGGTAGATTAACAAAATAAATACAGAATAAAAATACTAACTGATCAGCAATTACTAATCTAAATCCCATGTTTTTAATTATTTACTAGCCACAACAAAGAATGCTTATGTATGTGTATAAAAACTAAGATCCAATTGACCCACAATCTCTAGGTAATGGGGGTTAAAGGTTTCTATGCGAAGGGGTGCGACCCATTTTCAAATACTAACGTATACAGACAATTTTATTTTATTTTTTGAATGGTTACAATCAAATGTTATAACAATAGAAATTACAATTTTAGTTTCAGAAAATAATCACAATTCAAGAATGTGGACTGAGAATCAGGCATCGATGAAATAGATATTACCTCATTGAATTCCCTAAAAATCCACCTTGAAAGGTTAGACCACCTTCGAGATGATGCTGTACTCGGGTGATTATAGAATTGCTCAGCATGCCTCAAGAAGAGATATACCAACATAAAAATAACAATAAATGGGGAAATCAGTAGCATCCCAAACCCAACGGCCATAAGCCTCTTCTTTAATGAAGAAGGGTTACTAATAAAGTCCCTCCGAACACAAAAGTTTCTGCAGAAGTAGAAAATACTCAGTATCAGCACAGGGAAAATTACTAATTTCAATTTAATATAGCATACTTCAGTATAAAGTAGGTTTCTTTGTTTTTTTTGTTTTTTTTTAGTGATCTTTGAAGTGTATTTCTTCGAGAATGCCATTTCTGAAAAGAAATACTATTAGTGCCTGAACTCTGAACAAGAAAATATAAATATCATAAAAGTGAAAGAACTAAAGTCATCATAAAAGATTGCACTAGACTCAATAACAACCCCCACCACCAAAACCCCACCAACTAAACTAGTGGAAAATAAGAAGTCAAAGAACAACTAGATTTCCCAAAAAAAAAAAAAAAAACTAGATTTCCCAAAAAAAAAAAAAAAAACTAGATTTCCCAAAGATGCCATTAAAAAATGGCCAAACATATTTTCACACTAAATACAGCCAAATTGGAGAAAGGGAAATGATATCCTTCCCCGCCCCCCGCCCTTTAACGGTTTTTGTGAGAATGGTTCACTGCTTGAGGATAAAATTCACCCCCTCTAACGTTTTTCTTTGCCTATAAAACTTAACGAATAACGTTAAAGAGGGGTGGGATTTTATCTGTCAGAGAGGGAAATATCAGTCCCCTTGGAGAAATTATTATTGTATAATTGGAGAAATGGTGCAGAAAATGATTGTTAGGATAGTATTTTTTATGGAAATATCGATAGTGCATAGGAAGATAATCATACAAGGATGATCCATGCCTGAAGGCACACAAATGCATGCATATTCATAAATGTATGTACAATGAATATACCATGTCTTCGGATACAAAACTATCAGAAACCAATATAATCTAGAAACAAAAGCTTGTAGAAACAAAAATAACATAGACAACAACGACAATAACTCCCCTTGCATAATGTATTATACTATTAAGTATTAACTAATCAGACAAGTTCACTGAGAACATTTTTCCATAGCACAAAAAACAAAATAAAAATTAATGTACAAATAGCTTGAACCTCATATGCCAGTTTCATGACAATGCTTTGGTGGAAAAAAGCGAGATACTAATGTAATATTAAAGATTTGGTCGGAATCTTCAGCATCATGATTCTCAGATATGAAAAGGTTAAGCTCAATTAATCTAAAACGGTATACTTTGATGTCATTCTAGCTTGACTTATTTCATATAATTTGAACTGCATCTGCATATCCCCTATTAAAAACTTGTACATATTCTCTTTCAACAATCTTCTGGAGAAGATGGCAATTAGCCGTTGGCCCCACTAATATGGGATATCATTACCAATTAACATCAGAGACTGATGATGCTTAATGAGATAAACATTATCGACTAGCCATATGTTCAAAAAACAAAAACAAAAATGTGTGGCGTACTCTTCAAAAAACTCATCATATGCATGCACGCACACACATGGTATAGTGATTAACTGTATTTAACTGAATGGTAAAGGCCAGTTTCAATTTCTACTGTGTTTGTTTTTAAGGATCTTTTAATCTGATAACAAAATTAACTGGAAGATTTTATTATAGATTAAATTCGTTCATTTAATAAATTCAGGAATTTGAAGGGGACACACACATATGTATGCACACACACCCACACATGTGTGTACAAGCACGCACAGCCACGCATACACGCACGTGTATATATATATATTAAGAGATGGTGGGGGGAGCGAGGGGGGGAGATAGAGAGTAAACAATGGAGGAGTTGCTTTTGCGCATCAACTACAAAGATTAACATCATATGTCACTCAACCATCAAGAGCCCACTTCACAATAACTTTTCCCTTTTCTTTTTTTTTTTCTTTTTTTTTTTTTTTTTGCGTTATAACTGAAAGCCTTCAATTATTCCCATAAAAGGAATCATTGTCCTATGGAGGCAGAAAGCTAAAATATTTTATAAAAGTAGAAGTTCAAAACATGTGTAAAAGGAATCAATTCCCTACTAGGCAGAAGCTACAATATTGCACAAATTTAGAAGTTCAAAGAATACTATAATAAAAATTAAAAAGAAAACCAATAAATATGTCACACTACCTGTCAAACATGCTCTGCAGTATGCACCAATTTAAGGTCCATTCAAGAGTCTTTGTCAATATCAAGTAATGTTTCCTTCCATTCACACTGGAGTTGACAGAAGGACCAGCACCGGGAACCCACCGAGGGATTTGAAAAGCCAGCACACCTTTGTTGAGCATCCCAATCAAGTAATTTTCCTTACGCATAATCCGCATTAACACATCATGTGCAGAGAGATCCTTCACCACACATAGTTGCCGTGACCTTTGTATCTGAACAACTTTTTCTAGAATTTCTGCCCATGGTGTGGTTTGAATTTCACGATCTGTAACATTAAGACTGCAGAAAGGTAAAGGATTTGTTAATGGTCCATCAGTATGTTTAATTCCAAATAAATGATAGGTTCTCAGTTCGAGTCTCACCTATTATAATAGAAGTGACGAATCTCCAATGTGTCTTTCAGTTGTGCAAAGAATCTAAAAAAGCAGAAGACCCAATAGATAGAAAATATTCCCAGATACCCAACAATGATACCCTTCGAAAATGTGAAGGGAACTAATGGGTGCTTGTGAAGAGCCTCCTTTGCCAGATCACAGGGCTTTATTCCCGACTCAACGGCATCAATCCCACATTTTGCATTACGCAGGCCATGCCAATCAACAAATAATAGAAAAAATCCAGAAAAACATATGGTGAAACCAAGGCTCAAGAGTTCAACCATCCACTTGATGATAATACACCAAAGTCCTTTTTCACAGTAATAATTATATAGCCTTTCAAAGAAAAGGTCTAAATCGGAAATTGGTTCTACGTTCAAACTTTCACCATTGAGAAGTCCAGAAGGACTCTCACTACCAGTACTCTGCAGCCTTCGGTACTCGGACAGCTCTATTTCAGGGGGCACGTCATTGAGTAAACCAGTGGTTAGTGATGACTCTCCACGCCATTGCCATTTAAATCTGCTGGAGGCAGTTGCACCCTTCTGGCTACTGGACATCATTCATGTACACTCAGACCATGCAAAACTAGCCAGTCCATTCCCCAAACTCGTTGTTAGAATGCTTTAGACACTGAGCTGAAAAAAGAAAAACCCGGAATTTTAATGCGTCGAACAAGAACAACATATAGAATAATACTAATAGGGTTCATCCCCAAGTTAAAAAATCTAAATGAATGATGGGGAGTAAGATAAGTAATATCTGAAAATCATAATCGTATCGTAAATCGCAAAAGGGGTCGAATCGTAAATTGAATCGTAAATCGTAAGATTTTTTCAGATTTATAAGTAAAAATCAGAAAAAATTATTAAAAATATAAAAAATTTAAAATGAGTATAAAATGAGTAATTATCTATTTTCCAAAAAAAAAAAAAAAAAACTGAATTTTTGAATCAATTTTGAGCTCAAAACTGATTATTAGACTCCAAATTAAGGCTATGTTTGCTTTGGATTTTGAGAACCGAGTGCGAGTCCAAAAAGATTATTAGACCCACTGTTAAGGCCCTGTTCGTTTGAGATTATGCCAACTGATTGTGAGTCCAAAACCGATTATTGGGCTCAAATTTACGTTTAATTTTGAGCCCTGTTCGTTTGATATTATGCCAACTGATTGTGAGTCCAAAACCGATCATTGGGCTCAAATTTTCGTTTAATTTTGAGTCCAATAATTGGTTAGGACTCGCAGTTGGTTGCTATAGTCTCGAACAAACACAACCTAAACGTAAATTTGGGTCCAAGCCCAATAATCAGTTTTGGACTTGCAATCAGTTCTCAAAAACCAAAAGAAACAGGGCCTAAAGATTAAAACTGGTGTTGGGCTCCAATCGGTTGCAATAATCTCAAACGGACAAAGCCCAAGGACTGTTTATTTTGGATTTTAAGAACTGATTGGAGAAAAATTCAAAACAAAGGTGGGAAAACAGCTAACTCTTCTCTTCTTCTTGCTCGTACAATTTTTTGAGGAACCCTAAAGATCGAACGAATCAGCAAATTCAAACCCTAAAACTGATGGTTTTTTTGTTTTTTTTTTTTGCGTGTTTTTGAGCTCTCGTAAACCCTAGAGTCGACCAAAGAAGGGCAAACAAAAAATATAACCACAAACCCTAAAAATTCTGAAAGACAAATAAAAAATCCTCAATTTCAAAAAAAAAACAACGCAATCAAACGATAAGAAAGACCAGTACCCAAAAAAACCCTAATCGCCACAAACCCCAAACCAGAAAGACATATAATAAAATCAAAGAAACTTGACTGCAATCAAAGTATCTCTAAAAGTAGCAGATTACTGTTAAACATGTGGAAAGATTACTACTTTATTTATTTACCTTGATTGATTTCTTGTGATGAGCTGATTAGGGTTTCAAAATTTTGTGAGGAGAAAAGTCTTTTATTGTTCTTGCGGTGTCCCCAAGGCTACAAGAACACGCACGCCTCTGAGCTTAGGGAGATGTTTCCGTATGGAGAAGAAAAACTTTGGTTCTCTTCTCCAATAATTTATTGGGATTTTTACCTATGAGTCTCTCTCTCCCCTAAGTCCTAACAAAAGGAAAACACTTTGAAAACGGGATTCCGTTTGGAAAATAAAAACGTGCACTAAGAAGTATTATTTAAACGGTCCTGCTTTTAGAAAAGGGAGATGATAAATTCGCACCCATTGTGGGATGATTCGCGCCCTTTAAAGTGTATTGACGTCAAAAAGCATCAAAAGGCGTCAAACTTTAATGCTTTTTTTACGTCAATTCACACTAAGGGGTGTGAATTGGGTGTGCGAATTTATCTTTACCCTTTAGAAAATTAATGCCAAAAAGTCCCTACAACAAACCACTGTTAAGGGTCTGTTCGGTTGCAACGTAGAAACGGAAACGGATTTATTGGTCTTTATGTTTTTTTTTCGGATCTTTTTTTGCTAGGGTTTTGATCTGTTTTTTTCTTTCTGGCAGAGTTGTTGATGGTTGTGGATCTCTGTTTTTTTGTTTTTTAGGATCTGATTAGGCTATTGAAACCTCTGTTCTGCTGATGTTTGTGGCAGATTTCTTCGTTGCAGATTTCAAATTTTTTTTTTTTTGTTGATGGATGTCATAGGCTTATTTGATGATCTTGATCCATTTGTTTGCTTGATCTTTTTTCGCATCTCCCTGTTTTAATTCTGTGTTGTTTCTTTTCCGTTTCCTGGCAACTGAATGCACATTCCTGCTGTTTCTTTGTTGTTTCTTTTCTGTTTCCTGGCAATTGAATACACACTCCTACTACTTTCTTAGCAGTTTCTTTTCCTTTCCATTTTCTTCTGCCACGTCATTTCCTTTTCTTTTTCGTTTCCTTCGTGCAACCGAACAAACCCTTAGTTTTCTCTACTAACATTTATCAAATGGCAATATTAACCATTAACATATCTTGCCGTTAATGTTTTAAGGGTTAATGTTTTAGGGTTTTGTTAACGAGTGCCCCGTGATTAACTCGTTAAGGTGCATTGAAAATGTAAATCTACAATAAATTTACATAGGGATTAAGAGTTTTACATGGCTTTTGAGTCTTTTTCCTCAAACAATGTCAACAAAACCCATGTTTTAAATTAGTGTCCAGTTTCCGGAATGTGGGCCATTGGTATAGTCTACAGCCACATCAATGGTCTCCATTACCCCTGCTTGAAAGCATGTTCGTGCAGGCGAAAAAAAACAGTGGGGCCTAGATGATCTAAACCATTCATTTATTGGGTCAGGATGTAGATAGGAGGTGCCTAGAATATCCTCTCTATATGATGATCCTAACCATCCGATCCGTGGAGGTTTCTATAAAGTTCTGTCAATTTCAAAACTCCACAAATCGAAGAGTTAGGAACATCTTATAGGGAAGATTTTCTAGGACACCCTATTGACATCAGGGCCCAACAAATGAATGGTTTCGATCACTCTAAAATGTGGGCCCCACTGTTTTTTGGGGCTGCACATAGGGGTGGACACGGTTCGGTTCGGTTTTGGGGCATACCCAGAACCGAACCATATATAATCAGTTCCCTGAAATTGGAACCAGAACCGAACCATATATGTTTGGAACCGAACCGAACTAGAACCATATATAATCGGTTCGGTTCTGTTCTGGGTTTACCCAACCTTCACCAAATGTAGATATTTTGCTTAATCGTGTTTATAATCGGTTCAGTTCGGTCCTATTTATATATGAACTACAAACACTAACAGGCACAAATTTGGGCAATGCAAAAATTGTATATGAACTACAAACATGCACAAATTTCGGATAATCAGGCACAAATTTGGGAGGTGAATTAAAATTTTAAAGGCAAAGAAACACGTTAAAGAGAGGTGAATTAAAAGGGGCTAGCATGATTTTATCAAATGAGGAGGCATTGG
Source organism: Tasmannia lanceolata (assembly GCF_043159265.1). Classification (NCBI taxonomy): domain Eukaryota; kingdom Viridiplantae; phylum Streptophyta; class Magnoliopsida; order Canellales; family Winteraceae; genus Tasmannia; species Tasmannia lanceolata. Next base: position 20,659,908 of record NW_027518689.1, on the reverse strand, counting down.
GTTTTAAGGTGAGGGTCGGTTCTCGGTTCGGTTCCTGGTTCTGGGATCCCAAACCCAAAACCGAACCGAATTTCCACCGGTTCCAGGATATCAGAACCGGAACCGAACCATATAGATATGGAACCGAACCGAACCATATGTGCCGATTCGGTTCGGTTCCTCGGTTCGAACCGGAACCATGTCCACCCCTAGCTGCACGTGAATGCACGTCTGTCCACCAAATAATTTCTCTACGATAATAGTATCGGGAGTGCCATTATCAAAATAAGTGTGTACGGTGTCATTTTGCAATGGGGCCCCAAAACCGAAGAAACAAAATCCATGTTTTAGTAGTGCCCCTAGAATCTTGCTTTGGTACTCATTGGGGCCACATTGTTTGGGTGATCTAAATCATTCATTTGTTGGGCCCCACAACATAGATAAGGCGTGCTCATAAAATCCTCTCCACAGGTTGATCCTAACCCAGTGGTCCGTGGAGGTTTCTATTATGTGCCATCCATTTTATACCTCCACAAATTGGAAGGCTAGGATCACCCAATGGAGAAGATTTTATGGGCACACCTATCTACTTTTGGGGCCAACAAATGAATGGTTTAGAACACCCAAACAACGTGGGGCTCATTGTATTTTTGGACTGCTTATAATTTCTCATCTTCAACTGTGATCTTAAATACTTGGAAAAAACTGAAATTATTTCATAATCAAAATGGAGATGGTAAAACGCTTAGGGAGAATTTTACCAATATTGGGAGAAAGTAATTAACACATTGAGAAGTTAGGGTGGCTTTGTCATGTTGTAAATTGTAACACATCAAATTGACTGGCGTTTGTTTTAGGGACTTTTTGGCAATACTTTTCTAAAAGTAGGACTCTTTGAATAATATCTACTTCCTAGGGACGTTTAAGCAGTTATTTTGGCTATGGAGGGACTAATCGGCAAAAATCCCTACTTTATTAAAGCTTGATACTAGAATCATGATAATAGCTTAACTTCTATCCTAGTACAAAACCAATACTGCTATCTTTTGTCTGTTATGTTAACTCTATGTCTACGCTGGTTTGGCCTCATAGGGTCCGTTTGGATACATGGATTTTATAATCTAGGATTGTTAAATCCTAGATTTTAATTTTATATGCTAAGACTTGGATTTTATAAGCTAAAAATAAATTTTATATTCCTTAAAATAGATTTTATAATCGTAAAAAATATACGATTCTGATTTTAGCTTCTAAAATCTAGGTTTGACCTTTGTAACGATTGCAGTTTTTGCAATTTGTATAGTTTCTGCAATTTAGGAGACACCTCTATTCTGATCTTTAATGTTCTTCCAATCGGTGTCATTTTAGGTGGTCCATTTGTATATGTGTAAGGATCATATGTGCAACCTCTGATTTTGGGTTTGAAGTTGTTTATTGTTCTAGCTCGATTTTGATCCTGCAAATTTTGCAATTTTAATGGTGTTAATGTTAGTTTAATTATAAAAAATCAAATGTGAAAGTCAATCGTACCACTAGCGTCATTTATTGTTCTTGCAGTCTCTCAAAGGCTACGAGTGTTGAACGAACGAGAGATCCAGGTGCAGCGGAAGAAATTGTGGAGATATGAAACGCAAAATTCTCCGTCGGTCTTTAACCCAAAAATCCTAGATTACTAGATTGTCTTTGGTGATTGAATTGAAAAACAATCGAAAAATAGAAAACATTGTGAAATCAACTACCCGACTAGTAGCCTCTGCTTGATCCACTCCCCGCTTAGCTTCGAAGTTGCTCAAACTTGAATGCACCGAATGTTAAAGCTATGGCTCTGCAAGAATGCACGAACACAGGAGGAATTGAAGAACTTTTCTTAAACTTGGCTCCAAGCCAATAGAGGAAAAATCATGTATGAGTTCGCTTGTGGAAGAAGAACAAGAAGGGGGAGTCTTTGAATACTTTAGGAGAGAGGGAAAGAGTGCAAAAATTGTCCCATCTCTCATCTCTCTCTCTCTCTCTCTCTCTCTCTCTCTCTCTCTCTCTCTCTTAATACATATAAGTGGGCAACGAGGGTTGGACGTTCGAGGAGTCTTGGACGGCCAAGGCTTTCTAAAATACCTAGTTTCCTTATCCTACTAAATCACAAATTGGCTTTGTTAGCCCAAGGGTTTAACAAGTACTCCCATTGACATTTTTGATGATTAACAAACTCAATTTGATATAAAAAGACCTTATGTACTAATGATTTCCATTTGCTAAGTTATTGTGTTCATAGCTTTAGTACATTCAAGATTGCACAACAAATGGCAAATCATTCAAGCTCAAAGTGATATGAAAGGCATGAAGAAGGCATCACCATTACAAAGGCAATTCAAAGACAAGAGAAGACCAACACAACGGCTAGTCAAAGGTATTCAAAGACAAAGTCGAATTCAAGCCCAACAAGAATAGATATCAACTCAAAAGATCAAGCTTGGCTCAAGCATCAATGGAGTTAAGTGAAAATATGTCAAAGCCTCTACAAGGTGCCAACAAGATTGAAGAACTAGCAAAATTAGAATGTACATAGTTTATCATGTATAGTCTAGGTCTAAGGCACAAAGGAGAGTTATAATCAACCTAAATAGGATTTAATTGGTTAGTGAATGTTCATAGTGGTGTCCCAACATATTTGGACCCACATGACATTCCCTTTATCATGTTTAGATTGAGTTCCAAAAGCCCAAACAAAATCAGCAATGAAAACAGGAAATCCTGCTGGTTATACGCTTCTCGGAACTCCGATAATATTCTCGGAGCTCCGAGAATTGTTCCAAGTTCAAATAAATAGAGAACTCGGAGCTCCGAGCCCGGAGTCCGAGAAGACTGTTGGGGAGCTTAAAAAAGGTGTAATTTTCTCCCCTCTATATATATGAACTTTGGGACTCTTGGAAAACCATCAAATGAGTTAACCTAATATTCTAAGAGCATTCAAAGGCATTAATACTCATTTTCTTCAAGATTTTCACTCTCCATCTCTCTCTTGTGCTTTGACCTTGGCTTACTCTTGAGAGACCTTAGGATTTTCATTTTTTGATTTTTTTTCTTATGAGAGTGAGTGAGCTTTACATGTAATTAGCCTATCTAGAGGCAGGCAAGCTAAAACCTTTCATCTTCTTTGTATTTGGTACAAAGGGCGCCGTAGAAGACCCTTGGAGCTCGAAGCTCGGATTGTATAAGGCGAAAGGAACGCTGTATTTAAGTTCCTTGGAGAAGATAGTGGAAACCTTAAGGAGCCAAACTTGAGAAGAGTGGAGCAGGTCTTTGGTTAAGACCGAACCACTATAAAAATCCTTGTGTCAATCCTCTTTGTCTCTTCACTCCTTCTCTTGTGGTAAGTTCTTTACTTTTGTCTTGAATCTTAATATTGATTTTCTAATCAATCTAAAACTAGTGCAAACAAAGTTTTTGTAAGCCCAATGGTTCCCACCTTGGCATTCCCATCTTCTTTTGATGATTCCAATACACAAGTGATTTTATATCACTAATGTGTTTTATTGTCTAAGTTGTAGGTCATGATTGTATAAAGACAAGATTGCTTGGATTGAGGCCAAGAAGCTCTCATTGGACCACATTCGGAAGGTTAAGACATCGGAGATCCAAGACGCATGAAGACTTGAAGCATCGCAATTGAAAATCGAAGTCATTTTAGAATGTAAAGATCCAATCCTAGTTTAGGTGTTTAGAGGCATAAATAAAGTAAATCACACACCCCTAAATGTTTAAGAGATTGTCCTTGTGGTCTTCTAACACTTTGGATCCCTCATATACAATCCCAACTTTGTGTAGAGTTGGAAGCCCAAATGAATAAGAAACAGAATTGAAAAACCAGCTGCATATAGGCTTCTCGGAACTCCGAGAATATTCTCGGAGCTCCGAGCTCGGAACTACGAGAAATTCCTCGGAGCTCCGAGATTTGGTCCAGTAACATTTTCTTACCTTCTGTTTCATTTCCAGGAACTCCGAGAGAAATTCTCGGAACTCCGAGAATTTCTTAGAACTCCGATACCACTATTTCGGGAAGAAATTATAGCCGTTGGGGTTTTTGCCAGAATTACCACTAAGCCCCCAAACGGTCATATTTTGGGTTTTCTATATATATGGGTATTCTAAACTTCCCAACTATCAATTCTAACACTCTAAAAACCTATTGGAATATCCTAAGAGTGAATCAAGCTTGTTTATGCCTCTAATCCTCTAGAATTAGGATTTGGATCATAGGCTTCAATTTGTACATCTTCTACAAACCTTGTAAACCCTTGTGAGGGATTTTTTGTTCTTTCTTTCTTTATCAAGACAATTGTATTCGGACGAGTGTTCGGAGAAGCGGAGCCCACTCTCCGTGGTGAGGATTACCACCAAGGTTAAAGGCAATTGGAATTGTAATCGGCACCGATCTTCGCCTAAGTTAAGAAGATCAACATAGTGAAGCCATCAACGGGTTTGGTTGGTGGAGTGGAGTAGGCCCCGCGTTTTGAGGACCGAACCTCTTTAAATCTCGGGTGCACTCTCTCTTATCTCTTGCTTTATATTTGCATTGCACTTAGGATTTTACTTGTGTGCTTAATTGCCTTTCCGATCTCTTAAATCTTCAAAATTGGGTTAGAGTTTTTAAAAGATTAAAACTTGTTAGGAACCCAATTTTACCTCATCATAAGTTGCCATTAGAATAAGTACTCGGGCCTACCCCTGAAATTTCACTTGGTATCAGAGCCTTGGCTCTTAAAAGATTTTCTTTTCTTAAAATCTTTGGTAATTTTTTTTTTAAATTTTAACGAGGGAAGATCATAAGATCATTGGCAACTTTCTAATTGTGAAATGGCAAACATAAATGGAACCGGACTTCCGGAAGGCCATTCCACAACTAGACCTCCTTTCTTTGATGGGTCCAACTATGGACATTGGAAGACAAGGATGCGCATCTATCTTCTTTCGATAGATGTGGAGCTTTGGCATATTGTTGAAAATGGATACACTTTGCCTTCCAAGCCATTTAAAGAATGGAATGTTGCAGAGAAAAGGCATGCAAATTTAAATTACAAAGCTATAAACTCTTTGTTTTACGCCTTATTTACGGAGGAGTTTAATAGAGTAGCTTTTTTTTATTCCGCCAAGGTTATTTGGGATACACTTCCCGTTACCCATGAGGAAACATCACAAGTCAAGGATTCCAAAATAAACTTGTTAAAGAGCAAATATGAAATGTTTAGAATGGGTCAAAATGAAAGTATTTCTGAAATGTATACCCGATTTTCTAAAATTTCAAATGAATTAGCTAATCTTGGTAAATCTTATCCTACTGATGAGCTTGTGGGTAAGTTGCTTAGGTCACTTCCTCCACATTGGGATCCAACGATCACCGCGATACAAGAATCAAAGGATCTCAAGACGCTAACTATGGAGGAGCTTGTAGGATCTCTTATCACTCATGAGATGCTCCTCACTAGCCGACAAGAGAAGAAGAAGCCAAAAGAGAGAAAAAAAAGTAGATCCTTAGCACTCAAGGTGAAAGCGGACTCATCTTCCTCAAATGAGGCGGATAGTGATGAAGAAGAAGCTTTGAGAAAATTCAAAAGCTTATGGAGAAAGAAGCACAAAAAGGACAAAAAGAAGAAGAAAGAAGAAAGTGAAGTAGAATGAGGAATAAGATGCTATAATTGTAAGGAGACGGGACACAAAAGACCGGAGTGCCCTCTTCTCAACTCATCTTCCTCAAAGTACAAGGGAAAGAAGAAGGATTGAAAGAAGAACCAGGGTCTTGTAGCCGCTTGGGATGCTTCTAGCACTTCGGGAAAAAGCTCAAGTGAAGGGGAAGCTAATAAGGATGATCTTTGCTTCATGGCACTCACCCATGAAGATTAGGTAAATTCAAACCCCTCTATTAATTCATCAAGTAGTGATAGTGGAAACATATCTTATGATGAATTGTGCATTACCTTGCATTCTCAAATTTTAAAAAATAAAGTTCTAAAAAAATCTATTTCAAAATTAGAAAATGAACTTGATTTTTTGAAAAATGAATCTTCTTCTTCCAAATCTCAAGCTAAAGTAAAAATTGAAAATTTTAAACTTGAGATTGAAACCCTTAAGGGTAGTTTGGATGAGAAATATTGCCAAATTGCTAAACTCCAAAATGTGGCAAGCTCTTCCAAATCTTATGAAGATGACTTTAATGATTTTTTAAATCAAATAACACATATTCATAATAAAAATGAAGGTTAAGATTATGTCTCCATGGATTCTTAAATGGTGATAAAATTATTGACATAATCTTGTAAAAGGCTAGTCATAGACCTAATCATGTATTTTATGATAGGACTAGTCTATCTAACTCTCATGTTAGATGTCATTATTGTGGAATCTATGGTCATTACCAATTCCAATGTGCATCTAAGATTAGGGATTGTGGTGGAACCAAGAAAGCTTGGGTTCCCAAAGCCCCCATATGATTCTCTTCATATATGTTTTTAGATTAGGGGCTTGCACTTAATAATTTGTATATCTTTATCTTTGAATTTTAAAATCCCCTCTTGTATTGAATTTGTTTTCCCAATAGGGGGAGTTCTATGTTTGTCTTTTTTCTTGAAAAAGGAGGAGCTTAAAATTGTAAATTTCATCAATTTGATTTTCTTTTACCCATCTTTTTTATTGATGCCAAAGGGGGAGAAAAATCTAGTGTAAGGAAATATATGTGTGCTTTTATTGGAAAATCTCTTATGCTTGTCATCATAAAAAAGGGGGAGATTGAAAGCCCAATGGTTCCCACCTTGGCATTCCCATCTTCTTTTGATGATTCCAATACACAAGTGATTTTATATCACTAATATGTTTGATTGTCTAAGTTGTAGGTCATGATTGTATAAAGACAAGATTGCTTGGATTGAGGTCAAGAAGCTCTCATTGGACCACATTCAGAAGGCCAAGACATCGGAGATCCAAGAAGCATGAAGACTTGAAGCATCGCAATTGAAGATCGAAGTCGTTTTAGAATGTAAAGATCAAATCCTAGTTTAGGTGTTTAGAGGCATAAATAAAGTAAATCACACACCCCTAAATGTTTAAGAGATTGTCCTTGTGGTGTTCCAACACTTTGGAACCCTCATATACAATCCCAACTTTGTGTAGAGTTGGAAGCCCAAATGAATAAGAAACATAATTGAAAAACCAACTGCATATAGGCTTCTCGGAACTCCGAGAATATTCTCGGAGCTTCGAGATTTGGTCCAGTAACATTTTCTTACCTTCTGTTTCATTTCCCGGAACTCCGAGAGAAGTTCCGAGAATTTCTCGGAACTCCGAGAAAATATCTCAGATCTCCGAGACCACTATTTCGGGAAGAAATTATAGCCGTTGGGGTTTTTGCCAGAATTACCAGTATGCCCCCAAACGGTCATATTTTGGGTTTTCTATATATATGGGTATTCTAAACTTCCCAACTATCAATTCTAACACTCTAAAAACCTATTGGAATATCCTAAGAGTGAATCAAGCTTGTTTATGCCTCTCATCCTCTGGAATTAGGATTTGGATCATAGGCTTCAATTTGTACATCTTCAACATAGTGAAGCCATCAACGGGTTTGGTTGGTGGAGTGGAGTAGGCCTCGCGTTTTGAGGGCCGAACCACTTTAAATCTCGGGTGCACTCTCTCTTATCTCTTGATTTATATTTGCATTGCACTTAGGATTTAACTTGTGTGCTTAATTGCCTTTCTGATCTCTTAAATCTTCAAAATTGGGTTAGAATTTTCAAAAGATTAAAACTTGTTAGGAACCTAATTTTACCTCCTCATAAGTTGCAATTAGAATAAGTACTCGGGCCTACCCTTGGAATTTCAGTTTTTAACAACAGTATCTTTGTAAGCTATTGGGATACAACTATTCTATCGTATACAAGACATGGAAGGACAATCAGGTAGCTGATGCTTTATCGCGGATAGAAGAAAATTCAAACCACAACCCAAATTCTGCTACATCTAGGACTGTCAATCGGGCCGAACTTGGGGTGGGCCTGAGGTGCTCAAGCTCAGCCCATGTCTATACAACGGGCTTCGGGTCGAGTTCGAGCCTGACTAAATTAGAAAATTTGCTTGCCCAAACTCGGCCCAAACTCCACAACGGGCTTCGGGCCGAGTTCGGGCTTGCCCATCACCTCTTATTTTCTGCATGAGAAAAGACTAAGCCAAGCACAGAAAATCCAATTTCATAAAAAGCCATTAAACTTGTTGGCTTTGACATGTGAGAAAATCCACACCGATTGATTTAGCCAGATTTTGTCTTATTCATTTAATAAATCTGAGGTCGAACTTGTTGGCTTTGATTTGATGATCCAAACCGTTCATATGGAGTGCGCTGAAGAGGGGCAAAATAAAGAAAGAAAAAAACCCATTTAATGTCGAACTATAGCCTATAGGATATTAATGTTTAAGTAACCTATGTAATTAATATCTACTTATTTTTAAGGGCATAAAAATCTTGAAAAATTATATAGTAAATATATTATCGGGTCCGGGCCTATAACGGGCTGGACGACCCTTGATCAAGCTCAGCCCAAATTAGAGTTCGGGCTTCAACTTTTGACCAAGCTTGGTTTGGCTTCTTCTCATTTTAATTATGGGCGGGCTTTTAGCGGGCCGAACGGGAGGGCTTCGAGCTTGCCCATCCCGATTGACAGTCCTAGCTACGTCACTTTTGCAACTAGCCATTTCAAAGCCAGTTTTTGACATTTCAAGTCAAATTCAATTGGAAAATACTATGAACCTTGAGTTGTTAGCAAAACATGATCAAATCAGAAAAGGGGAGGCAGAACCAGAATTCACACTGTGGAATGGACTCATTTTCCATAATCAGAGATTGTTTATCTGTAAGCCCAATGGTTCCCACCTTGGCATTCCCATCTTCTTTTGATGATACCAATACACAAGTGATTTTATATCACTAATGTGTTTGAATGTTTAAGTTGTAGATTATAATTGCGCTAAGACAAGATTGCTTGGATTGAGGCCAAGAAGCTCTCATTGGACCACATTAGGAAGGCCAAAGACATCGGAGATCCAAGATGCATGAAGACTTGAAGCATCGCAATTGAAGATCGAAGTCATATTAGAATGTAACGATCCAATCCTAGTTTAGGTGTTTAGAGGAATAAATTAAGTTAATCTCACACACCCTAAATGTTTAAGAGATTGTCCTTGTGGTGTTCCAACAATTTGGAACCCTCATAACAATCCCAACTTAGTGTAGAGTTGGAAGCCCAAAAACAGAATTGAAAATCTGCTTGACATAGGCTTCTCGGAACTCCGAGAGATTCCTCGGAGCTCCGAGAAATGGTCCAGTAGCATTTTTCCAACTTCTGTTTGTATTCCCGGAACTCCGAGGAATTTCTCGGAACTCTGAGAATTCTCTCGGAACTCCGAGACCACTACTTCGGGAAGAAAAAAGAGTCGTTGGTGTTTTTGCCAGAATTACCACTATGCCACCAAACGGTCATATTTTGGTTCTTCTATATATATGGGCATTATAAACTTCCAAATTATCAATCCTAACACTCAAAAACTCTATTTGAACATCCTAAGAGTGATTCAAGCTTGTTTATGCCTCTCATCCTCTAAGATTAGGATTTGGATCATTAGGCTCAAATTTGTACATCTTCTACAAAGTTTGTAAACCCTTGTGAGAGATCTTTTGTTCTTTCTTTCTTTATCAAGAACATTGTAGTTGGGCGAGTGTTCGGAGAAGCGGAGCCCACTCTCCGTGGTGAGGATCGCCACCAAGGTTAAAGGCGGTTGGAATTGTAATCGGCACCGATCTTCGCCGAAGTTAAGAAGATCAAATAGTGAAGCCATCAACGGGTTTGGTTGGTGGAGTGGAGTAGGCATCGCGTTTTGAGGACCGAACCACTTTAAATCTCGGGTGCACTCTCTCTTGTCTCTTGCTCTACATTTGCATTGCACTTAGGATTTAACTTGTTGTGCTTAATTTTCATCTTTTGATCTCTTAATCTTCGAAATTGGGTTAGAAGTTTTGAAAAGGATAAAACTTGTTAGCAACCTAATTTCACCTCCTCATAAGTTGTCATACTCGGGACCACCCTTGGAATTTCATTATCAGTTCTACTTCACCACTAAGATACAAAATTATGCACGAATTCCATAATACCCCTCAAGCAGGACATGGTGGGGCATTACGCACATTCTTACAAATTTCTGCAAGTTTTTTCTGGAAAAATCTCAGAACTGATATCAAGAAATTCGTCAAAGATTGCTTAGTTTGCCAGCAAACAAAGTCTTCTACTTCACCTCCGTTTGGATTGTTACAGCCGTTACTGTGGATCCCGATCCGAGAGAGGCGGGGGACGTGCCCTCCGGAAGTCTCTAGATCATCCACGTGAAGGAGAGCTCTACCAAGGAACTCTCAAAAGAATGTGCCCCTCACAGCATGAGTGGTGATATAAGGTGAGATACCTCTCGATTCGGGGATTAGCCCGGATTCGAGACGTACCTTAAACAAAGAAGAGTCGTCATTCAAGGAAGTGGGCCCTGGATCCCATACTATGCTCTGTTGCAATGGATAACCAGAGATATAAAAGAAGGCTCGTGCCGGTTACGAATTTGGAAGGTCCGAAGAGCACCTCATCCGCCCAAGTGCAAACACCTGGTCTTTTATGCCATTTATTTATTGATTTTGAAGAGTTTTGGACGAAAGTCATATGAAATGGGAACATATATCTCCGAAAAGACGTCTATTTAACCATGCATGTCTCGGAGATGAATAATAAACACACACAAAATAAATGAAAGAAGTGTCACCTAAGAATAGCTAGATTTTGAGTGAATTGTCTAAATGATGTATAAGTTCTGGTGTGCAAACACATGCATGCTACAGCTAAAGGTATAGGGTCTGTACATGAAAGTAAGAAAACACAACAAAGCACACATCACGACTTCACTCTGCACCCGACTCGACATAACAAACCCTAAAACTCTAATGCAATACTTGACTCAGACCAAGATGGCCATCCATCCTGGCTGCTCTACCTATCCCGGCCTCAAGAAGAATAAGAATTAATATAGTTTGATGACCTATTCTAAACTATGATGGATAACCATCTAAGACCGCTATCCTAGACTCGATCAACTAGACCTGACTAGTTTTTAAAGCTTCTTGTGCAATTGCTTAAATTCAAGGGAATTGTAATTTTTAGGACTCTCTATATGCCCTAACTAATGCAAGTTGGTTAGCCTTAAGCTAATGCAGGTGGGCCCTACATCCTATGTGTAACTAGACTGTGCATCCTTGTGGACCCCGATCCGAGATAGAGGCGATGGAACGGGTCCCTAGCACCCTCAGGATCATCCACGTGTGAAGGAGAGCTCTGCCAAGGAACTCTCGAAACGGATGCCACCCTCATAGCATAGCATGAGTGGCGATATAAAAAGAAAGAGATATGTCTTGATCCGGAGCCAAGGCTCGAAACCGAGACATACCTGAAATAAACTCAGAGTCGCCATCCATGGATATGCCATGGAACCCTAAAATCAAATCCTCTGTGCAATGGATAACCAGAAATATATATGGGTTCGTGCCTGGTTACGAATGGGGAAGGTCTGAAGAGCACCCCTAATTCGTCCGAGTGCAAGCACTTGGTCTCTTATGCCATTTATTATTAACTCCAAAGAAGTTTGGGTAAAAATCATGTGAAATGGGAACAATCCTCAGGAATCGTCTACCTAAGCATGCATTTCCTGAGGATAAAATAATAAGCACACATAAAATAAAATGAAAGATGTGTCACCTAAGCATAGCTAGGTTATGAGTGACATGCCTAATGGGTGTCTAAGTTCTGATGTGCAAACACATGCAAGCTATAGCTAAAGGTATAGGATCAGTGCAAGAAAGTAAGAAAACACATCAAAAGAAATGCAATAACTACACAACAAATCCTAAGACTCTAAATGATTGGCCTGAGTCCTCAGATGGTCTGGTATTCATCCAAAGAAGCCTACGTATCCCCGCCTCCACGAGAATCAAGGCAACGTAGTTCTTCGCGCCTATTCTAAGCTATGATGCCTAAGACACCTAGCCCTCTATCCTAGACTCGATCTAAAAGACCGGACCAGTTATTAAAGTTTCTTATACGATTATTTAAATTCCAGTGAATTGTGGATTTTTAGGATACCCTATATGCCCTAACTAAATGCAGATTAGCCCTAGGCTAATGCAGGTGGTTCCTACAACCTATGTGTAACTAGGCTATGTTTCCTAAGGAAAACAAATGGTGGACTAGCGTATCCTATTCTAGTCATCACTCGGTGATGTGGATCGCCGACTGACCGGACGGAGGTGCTCCTATAACTCTAGGACAGACCCCTAACTCTAAAACAAGCACGCAACAAACAAACAAACAAACAACCTATCAAAAGAAACTCCTAACTTTGAAACTCTCTATCTAGGAGAAACTCCTAACTCTAGAGGAAGATCTTTTGAAAACAAGGTTTTAAAGGTTGCTTATTCAAAAGATTTTTAAAAAAATGCTATTTACAAAAGTTTGGCTGGACTTGGGATATAAATCCCAAGCTGCACTACGTACCTCGGAAGAGGATCAAGCCAACGTAGTTCGAAAACGAACTCTCCTAATTACTAATTCTAAAACACTCAACACTTTAGGCTTTCTTAGGGTTTTTCAAATGTTTTTGATTTTTGAAGAGTTTTCACCCTTTTGGTTAAAGACCTAAGGAAATACACAAAGCAATACCCTAGGGCCAAACCCTAGGGCTAACAGGGGAAACCCCTAAACCAGGTAAGCTAACTAACAAGGATGACGAAAGGATCTAAGACCCCAGAAGGCAAAGCTCCAATGAGACTGGGCTAGTCCCTAACAAAGAAGAATGACGACAACACTAAGGAGAAACTTCTAACAGATAATACCAAGGAAGGAGTACAACTGAGACAGAGGCTCTCTAATAATACCACGAAAAGATGAATGAGTCAAAGACTCTCCGATAATACCATTAAAGGGAACGAATGAGTCAAAGACTCTCTAATAAGGACAATTGAGTCAAAGACTCGCTAATAACATCGATAAGAAAAACAAATGAGTCAGAGACTCTCTAATAAAACTACTAAAAGGACGAATGAGTCGAAGACTCTCTAATAATACCAACCAAAGGACGAATGAGTCAGAGACTCTCTAATAACCACATAAAGACAACTGAGTCAAAAGACTCTCTAACAACACTACCTGAAGGACGAGGGAGTCAACGACTCTCTAACAATGCCATTCAAAGGACGAGCGAACCAACGACTCTCTAATAAAAATCACTAACGAAGATAAATGAGCCAAAGGCTCTCTAATATAACAACTTACAAGAGGAATGAGTCAAAGACTCTCTAAAAGGAGCTGCTCTAATATAAGGCTGGGTAAGCCTTCTAAAAATGGAAACCCTCTAAATGAGACAAGGCTTGTCTCCAAATAGGGGCTCTATAAATGAGGCAAGGCATGCCTCCTAATACTCCCTACCAAACTAAAGCGACTTCCCTAAGGGTAGGTCCAAAATGAGGCTTGTCTCCAAAAGAGAACTACCTCAATGAGACAGAGTGTGTCTCCTAGCACGGAACTCGCTAATAAGACCATAATGGTCTCCTAAATGAAGAAGAGAAACTAACACTTAAAGGTAAAAGACTAGAAAAGTTTCTAAATAAAGAAGGGAAACATTACTTGGACTACGCAAGTCCCCTGAGGCTGGGCTTGCTCTATAGAGACACAAATTGTCTCTAAAGGGGAGGCTCCAACTATCACCATCATTGCCCTCCCAAGGAAAATTCCTACGAAGTAAAGAATAGCCCAAATACTCGACCTATGATTCCATACTTTTTTGAATGCGAAGAAATCAAGGGAACCAACAATAAAATCAACAGGGTCCTAATTTTGTAGTTGGTATTTCACATTTCCAAATATCTGAGTATTGAAGTCATGATTGGAGACCGGGGGGGGGGGGGTAAGAGTTGAATACAGACATTCATATTCCTTTTCTATCAATTCATTACTCTTGGGGCAAGCAACTGAGGGTAAATCCTTGGTTTCGATCATATAACAAATTCCAAAGGGACGATACTGATAAAAATGATAGTATAGCCGCAAAAGAAGCAAAGCCTCTGTTATGACAACAGATACCCAATAATAAAAACTGATGGCCCAAACCACAAAGGACACAAAGCTTCCCTGATGACAAATATCGGTAATAAGAGATGATATTTTGAACCACAAAAGAAATTGAATCTCTACTATGTATCTTGACATCAAATATCAATGGTACAAAATGATAGCCCAAACCACAAGAGGAACAATCTCTATGACAATGAATGCTATTACAGTTCTGCACTTGAAATAACAGTGTATTAGAGGATCAAAATAAAGTATATACAACCATCAAACATGTTTATGCTGAAATCGGATCTCACCATAATCACTACGTGAATAATGCATCAAAGTAGATGAGCCAGATACTTGGAAAACAATAGCCATGTAACTCACACAAGCTACTACTTCAAAACCTTCACTATGATAACCTTTCGATTCTTAGAAGAAACCTTCAGTGCAACTCAATTCTAATAAAATTTCAAACACCTCTTAAAGCATGGATCCAAGCGAAATCAGTACACACCACAAAATCTAAGTAAGATAATGAAATCATGCCTCTAATTACCACTTCTTCATGGCAATCGCTAAGCTCAAGACAACAAAAGCTAAGACAAAACCCCAACAAAACCTTGATTCAGAAATTATCCCTCAAGTGAAAATGAACATGACCTTGCAGTGCTTCATAAAAAAAAAAATCTGAAACAGTGGCTTGAAGACAAGAACCCCAAAAGGAAATTTATTTTTCATACAACCCCATCTTCCTATAGACAATCCACTGAATATATACAAAAAATGGACCATGAGAAGCAGAGCATGAACATCACACAGCACTATGAAACTATGAAGCTTAGATTGCAATATAGAATAGAAATGAGAAGGGGTTTACCTTTTTGCTGTGTAATGTAGCAAAGATGCTTGCCGGAATTAATGGGGTTCTCGCCGGAGAAAATAGAGGTGCCGAATTTAAAGATCCCCGGAGAAGACGATAATGGTAGAGCCTAAGGGCTGCCAACCCTCCTATAACCCCTTCTCTCTCTATGCTATTCTCTTCTTGGAACCCTATTACAGAGACTCTTCTTTGTAAATCCAAAATAGTGAGAAGAAGAGGGTTTAACTGGTTAGGTTGAGATGGTGATGGCTAATGGGTGTGGGAGGTAAAGATGGGGGTTAGAAATAGAAAAAGGGTTTGAGAAAATGGGGGGAGTACTCGGTGAGGTGGGTTTGGTTTTACAGAAAAGGGTTTTGAGGTTGAAGATGGTGGAATCGATGGAGGTTGTGGAGGTGGCTGGCCGGAGATAGTGGTCGGAGGTGGGTTGCCGAGGTAGAAGACGATGGCCAGTCGGAGCTTGTGGTGGATTTGGGGAAGAAGAAGAAGATGGGGAAGGGATTTTGAAATGGGTTTTAACTGGGGTGATTTAAAATGGGTATTGGAATGGATTTGGTATAAAAGGGATGAGGGTTACAGATAGGGTGGTCGGATTTGAGGGGATTGATCGATTTAATGGAGATTGCGGCCGGATTCCAGCAAGAATCCGACCGGAAAATGGGATGGGGTGGCCGGATTAATGGAGGAGATAAGGAAAGGAGAAGAAGAAAAAGAAGAGTAGGAAGATCATGGTGGTGGATGGTGTTGGTGGTGGAAGAAATAGAAGAAGAAGAATAAGTGGAGGTGGCCGATCGGAGCTCCGGCACCGTTGCCGGAGGAGAAACACTCTCCCCTTCTCTGCAATCTCTCTTCCTCTCCCTCTGTCTCACGAGAAAAATCCCAGATTCCCTTTCTCCCTCTCTTTTCTCCTCATCCCCGTTAATTTCGAAAAATCTCCAGATCCAGATCTGAGATTTTCTCCCAAAATCTCAGATCCAGATCTGAGATTTTCCCTCAAATCCCCTTCTTCTTCTCCCCTTTCTCTCTGGTTTTTTTTCTCCTTCACGAAAATGAATTTTCCTTTTCTACGAAAAAAATGATATATTTGCCTCCCTTTTTCTGTGGACAACCCCCTTTAAGATGATTCACCCCCCCTTTCTACATCTGTACTGCGCACATTCTCTCGGCTAGTTGGCTAGGTGAATGGGCTCAGATCTCGATGAAATTTTGTGAGGATCTGGACGAGACCCTAATCTATGCTGGGGTTAAATTTGGGGTACCCACTCACTCATTTGACGAGGTTTTTGCACAATCAACATGAACTTGGGTTCGGTCAAAATGGGGTGTCTACAATCCTAAGGAAAACCATGGGCTAACTAAATGCATCATGGTCTAGCCATCGGCTCGACTAAGTGTCCAATCGACCACGACTCGAGGCCTCCTAACTCTAGGGACGCTCACACGACAAGACATACCATATCAACACAAACAGGACAGACTCCTGACTCTAAAACACCCCAAATATCTAGGACAGACTCCTAATTCTAGGAGAAGATCTTTTTGAAAAAGATTTTGAAGAATTTTTATATTTTTGGAAGGTTTGAAATGTTTATTTATAATGGTTTGGCTGGACTTGGGATGTGGATCCCAATCTGCACTACGTACTTTGTGGAAGAGGATCAAGTCAACGTAGTTCGGAACAGACTTTCCTAACTACTCCTAATGACTCAAGATTTTTGGAATGTTTTAGATTTTTCAGATGTTTTTGATGTTTTTGGAATTTTTGACACAAGTGGACATAATCCTATCATCATAAGGGTAGGACAGACTCCTGATATCCCGTAAAGGTTGGACAGCATCCTATGCTTTACGAGAGAATTGGACAGAATCTTGACTCTACAAGGGTTGGACGGCATCCTATATCCTGCAGAAGCGGATAAAAATCACATGACTTGATGAGAGGTTGGACGGAATCCTAACCCCTATGATGATAGGACAGATTTCTGATACTGAAGGACTGACTCCTATGCTAAAAACTGACTATCTAGCTAACTCTAGCTAAGGACAGACTTGAAACTAGTAGCTCTATAAAAGCGAAGAACGATGCCAATGAGACTAGGCTAGTATCTTAAAAGAAGATGAGATAAAGAAGGGTGCTAGTGAGATTGGGCAAGTCTTCTAAACATCGAGGTGGGCTCCAAGTATCCTTATCATTGTCCATGCAATGATAAAATAAGGTCAGGGCAACTATTAGACCGAGTTGGTCTTCTAATGAGGGTACAACTACTTGTGAGACTCAGGTAATCTCCTAATGTGTGACTCACTAATGAGACAGAGCTTGTCTCCAAAGGGTTTGATTTTCTATTGAGATAAAGCATGTCTCTCTAAGGGTAAGCTCCAGCTAACACTATCATTGCCCTTGCAATGATAAATTGGATAGGATAACTGTCAGCCTAAGTTGGTCTTCAACTAGTAAGGGGGTACAACTCATGAGACTTTGATAGTCTCCTAAAAGGTTGACTCCCTAACGAGACAAAGCTTGTCTCCTAAGAGGATATAACTTTGTTTACATGAGACATAGCTTGTCTCCCAAAGGGTGCGACTTTATATCGAGACATAGCTTGTCTCCTAAAAGGATGGGCTTTTCTGCATGAGACATAACTTGTCTCCTAAAAGAGTGGGCTCTAGATGACTCTTTCATTGCCCTTGCAATGAAGGGAGCTATTGTTTAAAGAGATATCTAACTAAAAAACCAAGCTAGTCTTTTATAAGAGAGAAAAGGGAAAGAAATGCTATTGGGACTATATAAGTCCTACTAAGGATGGGCTCTATACAACCAAAGGACAAATTCCTAAAATTAACACAAATTTCATAAGAGATTCAAGGAATACATGAATTTAGGTTGAGAACAATCAATTATACATATATAGATGTATCTAAGTTGAATCATGACAGATATTTTATCATGCAAATATGATATATTTTAATCAATGTAAAGCTAAATACTAAGCTATTATCAACTATCCCTTCTCGAAACTATTACACATAAACTAAACTATATGAGCAATAAATTATCCAAGCATTAAATTGCATGTAAACAATAATTTATGCAAGAACTGAACTATCTATAAGCCAAAATTATACTGAACTATGTATATAAATCATGACTTGTGCAAGAGGTGAATCATAAGTAAAGAATGAGCTACACAAAATTGAACTAAGACTTCTATAAGGACTGAAACCTATGCAAACAGGGAATCTCACAACTGAACTATACATAAGAAATGATTTACACAAGAAATGAATTATACACAAGTAAGGAGCTATACAAGGCTAACTGTGTGTGTGAGCAATGATTTACACAAGAATTGGACCATATATAATCGGGCTAATGTTATGACACAGAACAGGGATTTAAACTACAAGAAAATGAGCTGATTCTATGTCATAAAGAAAGTATTTAAACCACAAGAGAATGAAGAAAAGGACTGAACATGCACCCCTACTAATACATACAGTACTAGTAATAAAGAAAGAGACTGAACTTATGCTGCTACCAATATTAGCAATGAAGAGATAGACTGAATTTGTATCTTTCCCTACTAAATACAATGATAAACAAGAACCGAGTAAATGACAAAGTATGGCTGTGCTGACATGATTCTTCAAAAAGAAATAAAAGAAATGGGTCTCTAATTATTTATAGTTTTCGAAAGGATATATCTTCATGACTCACTACATATCTTATTATTCAGCTTTTAAGTCAAATTTACCTTGCCTATGATTACAGACCTAATAAAATGATATCTATTAAAAATTGTAAAGCATATTTAACTAATGATCTTATGACTTACAACAATATTCTTAAGTATGCATACAAATGGAGTTCAGTTCCAAAAAAAAAATCATTTCTAGTAAAATCTTGGATAAAATAATATTTCAGATATGATTATCATGTACCTCATAACAGAGTAACTATATAAAGAACATTATAATTCCTTTCTACTTCTTCTTCATTATCATCACAATGGTGGCAACAAAGTTAATAACCCAAAATAAATTCTATTTCAGTTCACACTATCAAGATACCCATCGAAAATATTTCAACTTTATTTAATCAATAAGAATATAAAGATACATAATTACACAAGGATATGTGCATGATCTTGAATTAAAGCAAGCTAAATGAACATGTGCTTGTTTCTTATATATAAACAACCATTTAACCCATGAAATATACTGTACCAATATAAATGATAACATATGAACACCTAAGCATCACAATAAAAATGCTTCACGATTCCAATTTTTCAAGCAAAATTTGAAATATTCCACAGATAAAAAAATAATAATAAAAATAAAATCATAATCTATTGATGGGGATATTAATGCTATACCTTATTTTTTTAAATAAAAACAAAGGACAATACTCCAGATAGAACAACCAAAAGAATCCCAACACATGTGGTCAATATCAGCCCACCCTAATGAGTTATCATCATTGTAACCTAACTATGACACATGCTTTTACAAAACAAAAGTTCAAGTATCAGCCTCCTAATAAGGGAATCACATCATCATAACAAAACATACTAATTCCTCTCATTTTCCAAATCTTAATTCTATGCAACTCCCAAAACCTTATTATTTTTTATCCAAACAAGGGACAATAGAATAAGCTAGAGTAATTAAATGAGCAGATCTACAATTCTATCATAACCAAAAGGTATATAAAATTAGGTTCAAGAAACAAATCAACTTACATTCCCCAATTTAGGACATGTTCATTTTCTCAACACCTGTTACCACACTTTCCTATTCTATTCGTCCATTGTCATTTTTTTTCAAGTCTCATTATTCTACAAATGTTCAAGTTAATGGAACCCATTTACACCCATGACAGAGATAAACTCTAGGTTATCCACTCAAATACTTAGCTATGTATACGTGTAATGCATTGAATATGTGACACACAAGGCATGGGTTTGAACTAAAGCCTGTGACATACGAAACCGTTCAAATCTTTGCATACTTTCTAGCCCTGATATACTCAACCAAAATCTTAAGAAAAATTGAACTTGTAAGATATAATTTGACAAATTAAACAAATGCTTTCAGCACATTGCCTAGGTATATGAATATAAGAATAGTAGGTATTCTTTTCATTTCTACTTTGAGGCATACAGGCAACAAAAAACAAAAAATAAAAATAAAATAAAAAATACAGGTCATGCCATTGTCAAGAAAGATTGTGTGAATATTGGTCATTCAAAGAAAAATGTCATCAGTACTGCCTTAACACCTCCATGATAAATACTCACCTAAACATTTCTTAATCAAGTAGCCATATCACATTATCATGAGGACTTGACGACAATCATCAAGAAAATTACAATTATTGAATGATTCCTAGCCATAACATCTAAAATAAATCAATCAACCTAAAAACAAATTTAATTAATTCAACCTGGAATTAAAGAATCAAACATACCTTTTCGAAATCAGAGTTCTTTAAAACAACGATTGTCACCTTTCTCAATCATATAACCTTTGGCACCTTGCGGTTGAGAAGATATTTGCCAAAAACGATGAGTTTCACCGAAGTATGAAGGAAATAGAACATCTACCACAGAGCTTTAAAGCTATTAAAGCTTCAATCTTCAAAGAACACAGAGCCAAAATGATCGGAGCCTTAAAAAAATTGCCACAATTAAATCTATGATGACTGATTTCATAGAGATGAGATCTTCTCCTTCTTTTTGTGACTCCTCAATGGACTGTGACAGAGCTTGGATATGGCGAGGGGAAAAACACGAATGCCGGCACCGAGAAATCTCACCAGATATGTATAAGAGGTGTGTGTTTAAAGAGGAATCGTCGGATTCCGGCGAGGATGACCGGAAAAGAGGGAGATGGAACTGAATCTAAGGCTTGTGTGATTGGATCTCTATGGAAATGAAGAGTTAGGGTTTCAAATTTAGAAATAAAATTTTTTAGGACTTTTAGAGTAGATCATGAGAAGGCAAGATAATGAGGTGAACAAAGCTTGGTTAGAAAAAGTGGCCGGAGCTAACCGAAGATCAATCGGAGAAGAAAGAGAAGAGGAACTAAGGTTTAGGAAAAGAAAATGAAGAAAAATCTGAGAACTAAGAATAAGAAGAGGAGCCAGGAGCAAAGGAGAAGAAAAACTAGTTGAGATTATTGCTTGGAATCAACCGGAATCTGGCCGGAATCCACCGAAGAAGATGATCGGAAAAAGGATCAAGATTTGGATCGAGATCTACTTTCTCTCTCTAAGCTCTCACACTCTCTCTTTCTCTAAAAATGAAATTTAGAAAAGCCCTAATCCCCTCAAATGATAGCTTAATTTGGTATTTATAGGAATTTCTGGCGATTGATATCCGCACTCCAAGTGGATGAGGCACGCGAAAAAATTGATAAACGCGCGCGCAAACCATGTCTTTTTCGGCCCAAGTTCGGCCCCTTCCAGGATAATTCACCCCACTTATACGTATTTGCACTACGACACCATCTCCGCTTGTTCGCTAGGCAAACGCGCTCGGATTTTGAAAAAATTTTGTAGGGACCCTGGTAAGTCCCTAACCTAGCTTAGGGTACAATTTGGGATCCTACCTCACTGATTTGATGGGGTTTTGCACAAAATTGAAAGGTTTAGGGCACGGTCAAAATGAGGTGTCTACAGATGCCCCTCTTTGGCAGAGCGTGCTTGTCGCGCGAATGTCAAAGTTGAACAGACAACACATTTTGACTTGCCCAAGATTGGTAAGGGAAGAAAGAATAAAGGAAGATGATTTTGTTCTGATTGAAGTTTTGGAATGGTCAGATACCTCCGGGGTCTCGATATGGAATGGATGCCTCAGGGGTCTTCAGATGGAATATGCTTTGGTTGTTTGCTTAGTGCTCTCAAAGAGATTTTGGTTCTTTCTACGCTCGGGGCGAACGCTCTCAAGGAAACTTTTCTTCTTTCTACGCTAGAGGCGAATCGGGTTCTCAGGGAGAATCGAGTTCTACGCTCGCGGCGAATGTTGAGTAAAGATTTGGTTCGACGCTCAAGGCGAATGCTTTCAGAGAAAAGTTAGGTTTTATGCTTGGAGTGAATACTTTCAAGGAGAAAATTGGTTCTTCGCTTGAAGCGAATACTCTCAGGGTGAATTTTAGTTCTACGCTTAGAACGAATGCTTTCAGGAAAAATATGGTTCTACGCTTGGAGCGAATGCTTTCAGGAAGAATATGGTTCTACGCTTGGAGCGAATACTTTCAAGGAAAAATTGGGCTCTACGCTTGGAGCGAATGCTTTCAAGAAGAATATGGTTCTACGCTTGGAGCGAATACTTTCAAGAAAAAATTGGGTTCTACGCTTGGAGCGAATGCTTTCAGGAAGAATATGGTTCTTCACTCGGGGTGGATGCTCTTAGGGAGAATATGGTTTCTTTCCTCGGGGTGGTTACTTTCAGGGAGAATATGGTTAGGTTCGAATGCTTGATTTGATTACCAACTTCGTATGTGAGTAGAAACTCCGCTGGGAATAATGAGGCAGATTCTCAATGAAATGATGAGAAAGATTCTCAGTGGAATGGTGAGACAAACTCTCAAAGGATTGCTGAGACAGACTCTCAATGGAATTCGACTGAGGAATTGAATTCAAAAACTGTGTTCAAGCTACTCTTATCTTCATTTGTTGAGAATAGCCATCTCAATCATCATTGCTCACTTGATATCTGTTATGACCTGATTGCTCAGGGCATAAAAGATGCTCCTAGTTTGATTTTACTTCCATGACAAATTCATAAGAGAGCAAAACACAAAGAAATGGTTTAAAAGCTTTTCATTTCTTGAATATTTGAGGTTATAAAGCTTTCAGGTTTACAACAGACTGTATCTGCCTGACAACCTCCTTTCATTTCCGATGATCTCTACCGTTTCAAATGGGCTTGAAAGCCCGTCAGATGGACTTGAGAATCTACCATCTTCTGAACTTCGTTCTGCTGGGTATCACCTTTGAGGAGACACAACTTCATCATTTTTCACCTTTACCTTCTTGCTTCTTGTTATCCCAGCTTTGGGAGGGATATTAGACTACACAGGCTTCCCCACACAAGACTCTGGAACTTGACCTTGACTTGACGAAGAAAGGACTTTGACGGCCAACAAACGGGACTTCGACGGACACAATGACTTAGACTTGAAGAGAGACTGAATCTGCTTCTTAGTCTGATAAGTATTTTAAAATGGTACAGTCTACCACTATTTGAATCTTTTGAAAACCGTATTTAAAGGTGTTTCATCCCTCTTTCCGGTATTTCCATCATGGTTATTATCCCTTTGGATTGCTTAGTCTTAACCCCCTTAGCTTAAAGAGTGTCAGAAAAATCTTTGCTGGCGCTTACTCAAACTTTGGAGTAGTGCCGCCAAAAAATAATGAAAGTCTTGTTGGCTTTCAGAGGTTCTGTCCTTTATGAAGTCACTGCCATGACCAAATCGCCTTTTTTAGGTTTTCGATTTAGCGGACCGTATGCGTTATATTTTGCCTGGACTGTCTGCCCTTGCAAATTTTCTATCCAGCAGGCTCAGTACCCTGATTTTTGCCTAAGCCACCCTTTTGGATTTTTAGCTTAGCGGGTGAATGACCCTAACTTTTGCCTAGACCGCCCTTGTGGGTTTTCAGTCTAGCGGGTCTAAGACTCCATCATTTTTTCTTTTTCTTTCTGTTTCTCTACAAACTTGGGCCTAAATACACCAGAAGGACTTTTAGGTAGGCTTGGGTTCAAACAGGTTAACCTTTGGTAAGTTTTCATGTATTTGACCGAATCTAGCCCTCCAGACTGCCTACGTATCCCCAAAGAAAATGGAAATCAGGTCCGCGTAGTTCGCCCATTTGGGTTTCAAGGTTTGTTTGTTTTGTTTCTTTCTTCTCCAAGGATTTGAAAGATTTGAAGGATTTGACCGAACCCGAATTGATCAGGTTGCCTACGTACTATGTAGAAAGGGATCAGGTCATGACGTAGTTCAGGTTCAATATCTTTTATAACGCAAGTCATAAAAGATGCCCCTGGTTTGAGTTTATCTAAGAAAGAAGGGTTTTTTTTTAGGCCCAAAGGGTTTACAAATAGTTTTTGACTTTGAGGTTGTTGGCTTTTAAGCTCTGATCGACCAAAGACGGCCTCCTGATGTATCTAAGCATAGTACTTCTTTAGTTGGTCCAGGTTTGTAGGTTCTGTTAATTTTTCTCCATTTTCATCGAGGAGTCTTACAGCTTTTCCAGGCAGGACTTCATCAACAATGTAAGGACCAGACCAGTTTGTTCTGAACTTTCCTCTGGGATCAAACACCGGTGCCCAGTAGGACTTCAAGACGAGATCTCCTGGCTTCAAGTCTCGGACCTTGACTTTCTTGTTGAATGTGCTTTCGATTCTTCTCTGATACCCTTGGATGTGGTATAAGGCTCTCAGCCTCTCTTCATCTATCATCTGCAGCTCATCATGTTTGGCTTTGGCCCACTCAGACTCTGCAAATTCGCTTCCATCATTACCCTTAAGGATGGAATTCTCAGCTCAACAGGCAAGACTGCTTCCATTCCATACACCAACGAGTACAGAGTTACACCTGTAGAGGATCTGATCGATGTCCTATAAGCCCATAAGGCAAAAGGAAGTTTGTTCGACCAATCCTTATAAGTCTCGGTCATCTTACTGATTATGACCTTGATGTTCTTATTTGCTGCCTCTACAGCCCCGTTTGTCTGAGGTCTGTAAGGAGATGACTTGTGATGCTTGATTTTGAACTCTTCACACAGGTGTACTACCTCTTTCTTGAAGTGAGATCCATTATCAGAAATCAATTCTTGAGGTACTCCATATCTGCAAATGATATTTGCACGGATGAACTTCGCAACTGTGTTCGAAGTTATGGAAGCATACGAAGCAGCTTCTATCCACTTCGTGAAGTAGTCAATGGCTATTAGAATATACTCATGTCCACTTGACGACTTTGGATCAACTTTGCTAATGATATTAATCCCCCATACTGAGAATGGCCATGGCGACGTCATAGAGTGTAACTCTGACAGAGGCACATGAATAAGATTCGCATTGACTTGGCATTTATGACATTTCTTCAGGAATGCGAAGCAGTCTGCTTCCATTGTGGGCCAGTAGAATCCAAGTCTTAGGATTTTCCTTGACAACATCTTACCATTCATGTGAGGGCCACAAACACCTTCATGTGTTTGCTCTATGAGCTCTACGGCCTGATCTTTATCAACACACAAAAGTTGTATCCCATCAAATGACATTCTGTACAATTCTTCACTACAAATGATGAAGTTGGCAGCGAACCTCTGAAGAGTTTTCCTCTCTTTGCTGGAAGCCTCAGGTGGATGACCCTTGCCTGAAATGAGATTTATAATGTCTGTGTACCATGGCTTTCCGTCTGGACATCTGGCTGATATCTCTATGGCATTCACATGTGCGGGAGCCCATTGTAACCTCACAGCTAAAGGTTGAACCTCCATCGTCACAGAAATGTCTAACATTGACGCCAGAGTAGCCAAAGCATCGGCAAAGTGATTCTTGGTCCTTGACAGATGAGTGAAAGTGACACTTCTGAACTTCTTGACCAGGGATTCGAGATATATGTGATATGAGATCAACCTCGCCTCTTTTGTTTTCCAATCCCCATTTATTTGACAAATGATCAGGATTGAGTCCCCAAACACATCTATATCTTGAATTCGTAAAGCCAAAGCTGCATCAAGTCCTGCAATGCATGCTTCATATTCTGCCATATTATTGGTGCATTCAAACTGCAACTTGATGGATATAGGGATATACTCCTTCTTTGGAGATACTAAAACTGCCCCTATTCCTTGGCCATGATTATTGACGGCTTCGTAAAAGTACATAAGCCACCTGGTACTCAGGGTCTTTTCCTCAATGTCCATGATCTCTTTATCATGAAAGTCAGCCTTCAGAAAAGCATTCTCCTCAACAGGAGCATTAGCCAGTTGCTCAGCTATGACCCGTCCCTTAATTGATTTCTGAGTGACATAAGTGATGTCAAATTCAGACAACAGCAACAACCATCTGGTTGTTCTTCTAGTAAGAGCGGGTTTTTCGAACAAATACTTCAACGGATCCATCCGTGAGAGCAAAAGTACTTTATTCGATAACAGATAATGTCTAAGCCTCTGAGTTGCCCAAACCAATGCTAGACAAGTCTTTTCCAAGATAGTGTACTTGATTTCATACTCGAGCATTTTCTTGCTGATATAGTAGATAGGCTTTTCTTTCTTAGACCCTGCATCCTGCTGAGGAAGCAGACAACCCATTGCTGTATCTGTGATAGATAAGTACAACAACAGTGGTTGACCAGGAATTACTGGGGATAGGACAGGAGGCAAAGACAAGCACTGCTTGACCTTTTCAAATGCTTCCCGACATTCTTCATTCCACTTCTTGGGAGAATTCTTCTTTAATAACTTGAAGATGGGTTCACATGTCATGGTTAAATGAGATATGAATCTCCTCAAGTATTGCACTTTGCCAAGGAATCCACGGATCTGCTTTTCCGTCTTTGGTGGTTGCATTTCTTGGATGGCCTTAATCTTCTGAGGGTCCACTTCGATTCCTCTCTCGCTGACCATGAATCCAAGCAACTTCCCTGATGTGATCCCAAATACACATTTGCTGGGGTTCAAGCGAAGCTGATATTTTCTAATTCTTTCAAAGAACTTTCTCAAGGCTATTGTATGCTCTGATCGAGTCTTTCCTTTGACAATCATGTCATCTACATAGACCTCGACCTCCTTATGAATCATGTCGTGAAGAAGAGTAGTCGCAGCCCTCTGATAGGCAGCACCAGCATTCTTGAGTTCAAAAGGCATCACTCTGTAGCAATATGTCCCCCACTGAGTAATGAACGCTGTCTTCATCATATCCTCAGGCGCCATTTTAATTTGCTTGTACCCTGAGAATCCATCCATGAAAGATAAGAGTGCATGTCCAGCTGTATTGTCAACCAGGAGATCAATGTTCGGAAGCGAAAAATTGTCTTTCAGACTTGTCTTGTTCAAATCTCTGAAATCGACACACATCCTGACTTTCCCGTCCTTCTTGGGCACTGGTACAATATTTGCAAGCCATTCGGGGTATTCAACTACTTCGATGAATTTTACTTCGATTAGTTTCTTAACCTGATCATGAACTTTCAACTCCCATTCTGTTTTAAGTTTCCGGAGTTTTTGCTTCTTCGGCTTGATGCCAGGGATTAGAGGTAATTTGTGTTGTACAATGTCCACATTGAATCCTGACATGTCATCGTAAGATCAAGCAAGAACCTCTTTAAACTCTTTTAGCAAGGTGATTAATTATTCGCGCTCCTCAGGAGATAAAATTTTGCCAATCCGTATCTCCCGAATTAAGGCTTCATCACCTATATTTACGGTTTCAATTTTCTCTTAAAGTAGTTTTGCTCGGCGACTCTCCTCTTATTGAATCATATGTTTGATTTCAAGGGGAGTGTCATCGACTTCCTCATTAGAGGGGGAGTCTTGATTATCATTATTAGTTACTTAATCAGGTTTAGAAGCAGAATCAGTAACAGAGACAAATACAGGAATATACGCAAAAGAGTCTTTTATTTCATCGGAATCAATGATTACATCAGTAAGATAACCCACAGCAGGCTTTACAGACTCTGAAACAGAATGAAAAGACAAATTGACATCAGTGTCAATACAATCAGAATTATGTACAGACGAAACATCAATGAAGACGTCCTCAGACTCGGACTCCACGCCACCAGGGATAGACTCGTCATCAACTCCAGAAGTAGACCCGACCTTTACAGTACCTGCATCAAAAGAAAAGTTAGAAATGACACTCTGGGACGGACTCAGAAACAGACACAAATTTTGAAACGACTGACTCTTTTGAAGGGACTGGACTATACTGAAAGACTACTTGGGGTATAACCTGTGAAGTCCAGTTATCCAAAACTCCCTCAGCTGGGGTAATGGAGCTTCTTGGGTTCATGAAAGGTATGTCTCCTCCAATCATCGCAATGACTGGTGTCTCAACTTGAAACAAGGAGTCTAGGAGTTCAGATTCAAAGTTTTCAACCCAATCTATCCCTGGCTCAGCTGTCTCTGCAATCTGCTCAAAGAAAAAAATTCTCTGGCAGATCATCGGTAAAGAAAATCTCTAGTCCTAGCAATTTTACCCCATTCTCATCATACCAAGGCTCAGAAAAACCATAAAACGGACAATCAGCCCCTTCTTTTCTGAATCTGCCATCCATCACCATGTTGAACGGACCCATAGGAAACTCTAAACCTCGGCGACGACACTCGGCCCATTTTAGCATGTATGCTTTCATTTCAGCATGTATGCTTTCATTTCCTGGACTTCTTTTCGAGTATGCTGATACCCTAACCCGAATAATCCATTCACCGCCTTCATCACTGGCCATTCAGTCAAGCCTTGCAAATTCCTTCCCAGGCCAGCTTCAGGGACATACCCATGTCGTCGCATTATTCTCATTACATGGACATTGGTGCTTGTCAAAAACATGATCTCCTCATTCATGGCCTCCTCCATAGTAATAGTAGAGACCTCTAGTGAAAATCCTGTTAGGCTGACATCCTTGGCATTTTCGACAGCTGATTCAGCGGTTATCTGCCCAATTTCAGGTTCTGGATCCCCTCGTACTGTAATCACTCTGTTATTCCAGATGAATTTAAGTTTCTGATGTAGCGTTGAAGGAATAACTCCGACCTTATGCAGCCAAGGTCGGCCCAGCAGAAGAAAGAAAGAGGTTTTGATATCAAGCACTTGGAACTCGACTTCAAAAGTCTCTCCTCCAATCTCGATCTCAGTGGCCAATATTCCGATCACATCTCTTCTAGTGCCGTCATACGCCAATATACCATGTTCAAATGGTATGAAGCTATCTGGCCCAAATGCCAAGGTAACGGCGGTGCTCAAAGGACATACGTTCAAGGCTGACCCGTTATCCACTAGCACTTCGGGCACTCTCTTCTTGTTACAAATTATGGTAATCCTGGGAGGACGGGTATGGTCTCTTCCTTCTGGAGGGAGGTCTTCGTTAGTAAAAGATAATTCCCTAGAAGCTCTTGTCACGGCCACTAAGCTGACCAACTCGGCAGGGGTGATTTCAACTGACACTTGAGACGCATTTAACTCACGGAGTACTACTTGTCTGGACACATTAGCTTGCGTCTGTGGACCCCGATCCAAGAGAGGCAGGGGGACGAGCCCCCCAGAAAGTCTCTGGATCATCCACGTGAAGGAGAGCTCCACCAAGGAACTCTCGAAAGAGTGCCCCTCACAGCATGAGTGGCGATGTAAAGTGAGATACCTCTCGATTCGGGGACTAGCCCGGATTCGAGGCGTACCTTAGACATAGAAAGAGTCGCCATCCAAAGAAGTAGGCCCTGGATCCCATGCTGTGCTCTGTCGCAATAAATAACCAGAGATACAAAAGGTCCGTGCCTGATGACGAATGGGGAAGGGGTTAGGCGCCCCCAATTTGCCCAAGTGCAAGCACCTGGTCTCTTATGCCATTTATTATTAACTTTGAAGAGTTTTGGGCGAAAATCATGCGAAATGGGAACGAATATCCCCGAGATAATGTCTAGCTAATCATGCATGTCTCGGAGATGAATAAGAAGCACACACAAAAGAAAATGAAAGACGTGCCACCTAAGAATAGCTTGGTTATGAGTGTCATGCCTAATTGATGTCTAAGTTCCGATGGGCAAACACATGCACACTACAACTAAAGATATAAGGTCTACCCAGGAATGTAAGAAAACACAGCAAAACATACAGCACAACGCATGACTCGACACGACAAACCCTAAACTCTAAGGTGATACTTGACTCGGACCAGGATGGCCATCCATCCTGGCTGCACTACGTATCCCGGCCTCAGGCAGAATCAGAGTCAACATAGTTCGGCGACCTATGCTAAACTACAATGCCTAACCATCTAGGACCGCTATCCTAGACTCGATCAACTAGACCTGACTAGTTTTTAAAGCTTCTTGCGCCATTACTTAAGTTCAAGTGAATGGTAATTTTTAGGACTCCCTATATGCCCTAACTAATGCAGGTGGACCCTACACCCTATGTATGACTAGGCTGTGCGTCCTAAGGAAAACCATGGGCTATCTAAGTGCATTCTAGTCTAGCCATCGGATCGACTAAGTGTTTAACCGACCACGACTCGAAGCCTCCTAACTCTAGGGACACTCACACGACCAGACACACAAAACAACCCAATCAGGACTCCTAACTCTATGGGAAGACCTTTTGAAAA
Organism: Tasmannia lanceolata; assembly: GCF_043159265.1. NCBI lineage: Eukaryota > Viridiplantae > Streptophyta > Magnoliopsida > Canellales > Winteraceae > Tasmannia > Tasmannia lanceolata. The sequence goes on along the minus strand of NW_027518689.1, from coordinate 20,629,533 downwards.
TGATTTGCAAGGTTATTTTGAAGAATTTTTGTAGTTTTGGAAGGTTTGAAAGGTTTTGAAGCTTATAGAAGTTTTTGAAGTTGTGAAATTTGTGACTGAACTCAGGATGCCAGCTGCACGCTGTAGACACCCCCATTTTGCTCCGCTTTAATCAATGAAGTGGTTAGTGTCTTTTTATCGGTTTTCTAGTATTTTTTATTTTTCGTGTCCGCCTCTTATGTCTTCTCTATCTCTTCGGTCATTTCCGCTGTGTTTCGCATTTTTTTCGCCGGGTGTTGAGGAGGGTTATTCGCATGAATCTAAACAAGAGAGAGAGAGAGAGAGAGAGAGAGAGAGAGAGAGAGAGAGAGAGAGAGAGAACTTTGGAATAAGTTACTTCGGGCAGAGTCAATCGAATGGGCCCGTGCAGTTTTTTTTGTAAGAAATGAGTTTTGGCTTACTTGGATCCAATATTTGAGGTTGTTAGTGGGGGAGAAACTCTCTTTGATATATCCTAATGAATCTATGGTCCTGATCATATGGGGTTAATTTCTGTGCGCATCCTGTTGTGGCCCCGCAAATAAATGATTCGAATTGCTTGTAGAAATGATTTAAGGGATGCGCAATTAAAATCACATCGCAGCACATTATTTGGATGGTTATGATTAACCCACGGAAATGATTTGCAAGGTGTAACCAATGCGCGTTGCTGCTTATCAATTGAACGATTAGGATCATCCCATGGAATTGATTTTGATGAGCTCGACTAATGTACATTATGGCCCATAAATTGGATGGTCTAGATTATTCTGGGGAAATGATTCAAAGGGTATCACCTGTTCACACATTGAACCCAATAAATCAATGGTGTGAATCACTCCGTGGAGAGCATTTGAAGGTACAATTAATTTGCATGCCATGGTCAAATAAATTAATGGTTCGGACCATCCTATGGAAAATGATTATGTAGGGCCCAACTTGTTACATTAAGAGCTTACAAAAAGAATGGTCAAGATCGTCATATGGGATAATGTAGGGAGTACAAACTGAGGAAGTACAAATTGATTTACATAGGGGCCAATAAATGGACAATTCGGATGATTCCATGGACCTAATTTGGGAGCACTACCTATTCATCCTGTGTGGCCAATCCAATGGACGATTTGGATCAGCATATGGCAGCAATTTGAGGGGGGACACAACTTATTTGTATTATGGCCCATTGTTTGAGCGGTTTGGATCGTCTTATGGAAATGATTTGGGCTCACTTTCAATATTATTATGGCCTTTCACTTGGACGGTTTAGATCCCCTTACAAAGATGATTTATGGGGGGCAACTAATTCACATATTGTGGCCCGCAAGTTGAACGGTTTAAATCTTCCCATGAAAATGGTTTTGGGGCGCCACTTACGCGCTTAGTGGTTCGTAAAATGGATGATTGAGATCACTTTGCGTGAAGGCCCAACAATGGACGGTTTGGATCATCCCATGGTGGCTCGTACAGTACTAAAAAAAAATAATAATACTTAAGCAGCCACATCATATAAAATCTCATGGGAAGGTGTCTTTAGGCCGTTGATTGTTATATGCTTTATCATCATCTCCTTTTTGCTATCAATTTAGATCCACCATGGAGAGAAAAAAGGAACGATTATAGAAATGGGAGTGCCATTAATGAAGTAAGATAGCGTTGATATCTTTTCTCACTTGTTTTATTGTTGGAATGTGGCCAAAGATCGGAACTTCCCATCCTGTTACCTTTATTTCTCTTATTAAAGGAAGAAAGTGCTTCCCTTGATTTGGAAATTGAATATACAAGACATGTGTCATTGCTGATTTTGGATGAGTGTCATAAGGGCATATGTCTATATTTAATAAAGATTGCTACTTTGAAATGACTCGTGTAAATTACATGGAAGTAAAAATTGGGATTTATCTTAAAGTTACTATTGGTATATGTGCTCTCTTGTTATTGATTGGAAGGTTACTATCTATATTGGATTTGGGTAATATTGGTCTTCCCTTTTATTCATTATTTCAGCCCATTGGATTTCGTGTAAATCTACGCTCGTGGCAAGCTCTTTATATTATTGGCAATCAGCATCCTTCCTTTCTAAAAAAGAAAAAAAGAGGGGGTGTTATTTTGGGGAATTTTCAGCAAAGAAAAGGGATTTTCTCTAAAAAAAAGGGGCGGGAGGATACACGTTTGGAGGGAGGATCCTTGGAGAATGATAGGGGAACGGTTTCATCTCTTTTCCAGGGCTCGATCTTCACTCCCAACATCCCATTTTTTGGCAGCCCTCCTTTCCAATCTCTAGGTGACTAACAATTTCATCTCTCTCTCTCCCTCTCTCTCTTCCATTGACGAACTCGAGTTCTATTCCTCTTCTCTCGCCGTTATCTCTGTGTCGGCAAATTCTCTCGGACGCGGATTGGATCGTCACCAAAGCGGTTTATCTCTTCCGGCGATTCGGATTTTCTATAACGTATAAAAGGGTGCGACAAAGCGTATACCTTGGATTTACGCACCCTAGAGACGAGAAGTGCGACCAAAGGTAGGTTCATTCTTCTCAGATTTTTCTAGAATTATTCCGTACTTTTTTACATATTTTTGCATGGTTTTAGTCTTTACGCTTATTTAATTCAATAATATATGGGTTGGATCAAAATCGGGTTTACATGAGTGTTTCAAAGTCCGATTCGTCTCAAAATTTAATGCAATGATCTATTTAATGGGACTAAAAGAACTATAGGATTTGATCAAACGTTAGATCTAAGGATTTCTAGAATTTGAATGAAGTTTGAAATTTAATTTGAAATAATGACTGGAATATTAGGAAATTGGAAAAAATAGCTACCTTAGGATGATCTGTTTCTTGGAATATTATAATTTTCTTATCTTCATCATATCAGAACAATGTTAAAGGACATCTTTCAAAGTCTTAATTTTCTCAAAAATCATGTTTAAAAAATAAAAAACTCTTAAAAGACATCTTTTTGAAGAAGAAAAATGGAAAATATACCAAATAAGTTCTAAAATTAATAAAATTTTGTAGTAAAATAATATGATGCTGATATACTCTTCCATGAATTTTAAATGATTTTAGGATTCTATTTGGCATATCGTTTGATATTTTCTTTTGAAATAGCCAGATTTTGTGAGGTTTTTTATTAATATCAAATCATAATTAAAATTTTTAAAAATTTTACAGTAGTCTTATATTATAAATATTATGTTACTGTAAAAGATTTAATTGATTTGGATTTTTTTTCCTAGGGGATGCTGTCTAAATTGAAAATCTGATCTGAATCTTTAAAAATATGAAATTGATAGTAAATCGTATATAAAATTTATGAAATTGTCACAGTAGACTATATTCATTCATATCTTGTTACTGTAGAAATTTAAAGTTATTTTGAATTTTTTTGCAATGAGTTCATTTGTAAAATCATCCATGTGATCTAAAATTGATAAAATCTATTAAAAATTGAAATTAACCAAAATCATTATGAAAACTTCCAGGGAATTTTAATTTTCTGTCACGTATGCATTCCTTAAGCCGCTGAAACAAAAATCTTAGGAGTCTTAGATTTCCTTTGTAAAATGGTCATGCTAGGATAGTTTAGATGCCGAGATCGTAACCACAATCGTATACTAATTGCGATCGATCCAGCATAATTGGAGTGTGCAAATTATAGTATGTTATTAGCTCCGAGGTCCACTGTCCATGGAAATTCTGAGAAATATGCCAGGCAATAAGATACTATAACTTACATGCTAAATTATACGAGGGTTGAGAGCACGATTCCCTTCCATGGTTGCGATTCAAGGCTGAAGCTTGCGAACCATAGAGCCTTTGGTATTCCTTAGATGTTTAGGAACCGAAAATCCTTGAAATCTGAAAATTATAAACTTCAACAAATTGAATCAATTTACCTCGTGTCTTTCGGAACCGTTGGATTGCGGTTTCCATCGTAAGAACCATTAGAGCCATATTTAGAAACACTTACGTCATGTCGTGTCCTAGGTTTTAGGGAGTCCTAGAGTTAGGAGTTCAGCCTCGTCATGGGCGTTTGCTATGTATAGCAACCGTCCCATAGATCTAGTTACACTAGTCACCAAAATTTTCCCTAGGATAAGCCTAGTTACATAGGATGTAGGTTAATCTGCATTAGTCTAAGGGACAACTTGTACTTAGATAGGATCATATAGCATCTTCGATGAAGTCCTAGGATAATAAAATCTTCAACTTGAATTAAATAACTTCTCTTAAAACTGTTGAAACAATCAATCTAGTCTAGATTGGTGTCTTAGATGAGTTAGGCATAAGTAGCTTAGCTTAGGTGCACCGAACTACGTCGACTTTGATCCCAGTGAGGCTTGGGTACGTAGGCAGCTTGGATGCTTGATGGCATACCAATCACGAGTCGGCCCCACACACAAATGGTGGGGTTTTGTATATTAGTTTTCTTATAAATTCTTAATTAAAATATGTAGGATTTCCCTCAAATTAGAATTTTAGGAGAACTTTCACTTAGATTGAATTCAAATAAATTAAGAAAGTCAAGATACACATTTAGGAATTACACTGAAATTAGATCTTAGGATGCATGTCATGTAGTTCGCACATTAATATAGAGTTAAATGAGCCATTTAAAAGAAATTCAAAAGAGTTAACTTTTGGAATTGAAGACCGATTATCGGACAGGAATGGTGCATGTGGTGGTAACTCCCCATACCTTCCATTCTCGTAACCAGGTAACGAGTCTAGATTTCTGGTCAATTATGGGTCCTAGATCCCTCATCTAGGTGGCGACTCTGTCACTCTCTTTTGCGTGGAATTCCGATTGCCTTAATAATCCCAAGTTCACGGAAAAGATGAATTAAATCACACCTTGCTAGGCTTGGCGGCTTACCCCTGCCCTTATGGGTACTGGGTTGCACGTTTGTTTGCACCCTATGGCTTGGTTACTGCCTGCTTGGTTGGGTAATTAAAATCAATAATAAAAAACACACGCCATTCGCGTGGGTACGAGAGACCAAGAGAGAGCGTGGTGCCTCGTTCGCCCGCGGCCCTCTCGCGGGATCGGGTCCCACACACGCCTGAGCTGCCTACGTACCTCTCAGCTAGGGATCAAGCCATCCGTAGTTCGGACGAAATAGTGAGAAATATTTGTAAAAATGGTGACTGGACTCAGAATGCCTGCTGCATACCTGAGCTGCCTACGTACCCCTCAGCTAAGGATCAAGCCATCCGTAGTTCGGATTGGATTTTCCTAACTACACTCTTAGTGACTCAAGATTTTTGATGATTTTTGATGTTTTGAAGTGTTTTTGTTATTTTTGACACAAGAGGCCAGAATCCTATCATCATAAGGGTAGGACAGACTCCTGATATCCCGCAAAGGTTGGACGGCATCCTATGCTTTGCGGGGGGATTGGATAGAATCACGACTCTGCAAGGGTTGGACAACATCCTATACCCTGCAAGAGCATATAAAAATCACATGACTTAATGAGAGGATGGACAGAATCCTAACTCCTACGATGATAGGACCGACTTCTAAACTCTCTATGACTGACTCTAAAGAGGAAGAAATCCCTTAACCTGAGAAGACTCTAAAGCAGGAAGGGAAGGGGTTGGCTCAAGAAGCATTCCGTCATAGCCTGGTGCTACCCAAAATATTTTAGGCTAATCTTCAACAAAACAGTGAAACCATTCCAACTCAAATTACCAACTAGCCATTGGAATCATTTGAGGAAAAAAAGTTGGGTGCTGCCTAAACCATGATTATCTGCTATGTATGACTTGTACCCTTTAATCTTAGACAAAGCAATCACAAATGTAAATGGAAAACTAAACACAAGGCCAAGACTATATACTTTATGCTTTTGATACATGACACCCATAGCAAAGTGTACAGGAAATCAGGTTAGAATGGGACTTTTCTCTGGTTCCTTGTTGATCATAAGAAACAACTCCCATGGTTAAAACTGATGTAACCAATCTGACTATTCTTTTAAATAAATCTCAGTGATCCAAATACCAAGAAGAAGAGGAAAAGTAGAATAAAATGGGAATGGAATTCAGACCACTTCAAAGTAGTGAAGAAGGAAGTATACCCCAAAGCCACACAGATTACCTGATGGAAATTATTGCCGGAGCTAGCGATGACGATCGGCGCTTCGAGAGTGGTAACCGGAGATGCAATCGCAACCTCTGGATTCAAGGATAAATGATCAGGTTTAGGAATCCCGGCCGAACCCTTCACTTCTTCCCTTCTTTTTATAATTTCTTCTTCAAACCTCAACTCACGGTTCTTCTTTCTTCTTTTCTTAAAACTGTGTGTGTGAGAGAGAGAGATATATATAGATCAGACCCCCTTCTTCATCTTGATTGAGTGGAGTTGCCGAGGTCACCTGAGTAGAATTTCACAAAGGGTTTTGGTATATGGGTTCAAAGCATGTTTGGAATATGGGAGTTGGGTTGGTGATGGCGTGGTGGAGATGAAGATTCAAGGTGGGAGTGGAGGTGGTGGTTGGTGATGAGGTGGTGGATTTTGAGTTTTCGAAGTGGGTTAGCTGGGTCGGATTCCATGGGGGTTTGAAATGGGTTTGAATGGGATAGCAGCAGAGGAGGTTGATGAAGGAGATGGGTGGCTGTGGAGGAGGTTCGGCCGGAGTAGTTGCAGAGGTGGAAGAAGGTGGCCGACCGGAGTTGGGAGAAGCGGCCGGAGGTTTTTTTTTAAAAAGGGTTCCACAAATGTGGGTTTTAAAATGGGTTTTGGGTAGAGAGGGGTTTGGAGGTGAAAATAGAGGGGATAGAATGGGGGGAGATGGTGGCTCAGATTCCGATGGGTTGCTGGCCAGAGATGGGTTTGGCCTCGCCGGATTCCGGCTGGCGGTGGTGGTGAAGAGGGTGAAGATGGGGGAGGTGATGGAGAAAATGGAGGAAGAAGAGGTGGAGAAAATGGGGTTTCGAGAGAGGATGGCTGAGGGGGTTTAATGGAGGTGGAGAAGGGTCGGAGTTGCAGAGGTTGGGGTCGGAGAAGATGGCCGATGGGTCGGATTCCGGCAAAGTTGTCGGAATCGATGGAGATGGGGTTTGCGGATGGGGTTCGGTGGCTGATGGTGAAGATGAGAGGAGAAGAAGGAGGAGATAGGGGCGGCTTGGCCGGAGGTTGGAGGGTGGCCGGAGGATTGTCTCTCTCGATTTTTCCTTCAAAAATGAGCCTCCCTCCTTTCGAGAAACTCTAGTTCGATGCATATAAAGGGAATTTTTTTAAAATTTTTTCCTCCCCCCTCCATTTTCCATGGACAGCCACAATCTAGTGCATTTTGACTACTCCTTTTATACTACCAGGGGGGTCCTCAGGTAGAAAATAGGGCGAAAGATTCCCCTCTCTCTAAATGATCCTCACCCTTTGATTTGATCCAAGGGTCACTAAGGATTGTTTACACCTTAAGCAATATTAGAATTCCAAAATTACCCCTCTAAAGGTGGCAAATCACCATTTTACCAAACAAAATATCTTGCCTTTTATAAAAAAAAGGAGGGCGATATCTACACAACCAAGCTTTGATAATTCACCCTATCACAACCCAACTTTGATTATTGCACATACTTCGCCTGTCTTATTCTACATTTCTCGCCCGATTGCCATGTAATTTTGCAGGGGTATCCCCGAGAATACTAACAACCTCCTGGGGGATTTGGACCCAGGAATACGCACAATAAGATGCTCGAAACTCAAGCCTTCTCCTCATTTTGGGCCCAGTCCTTCAGGAATTTTGAGATTAATTTCGGGACATCTTGGGACTCGGAATTTGGGAATTTTACTCGATTTTGGGGACTTTTAGGGTCCGGTCAAAATGGGGTGTCTACAACGTCTTTTTAATCTGTTTCAGCAAATTGTCCTCTTCTTCATCCAGACTCTATTTCTGCTTTTGGTTTTCTGATGCCCTTGCTACTTCAGCAGGATTTTTAACTCTCAGCTCTGCCGGTTTAAAGACACGTCCGCCACGTGTAACATGACGGAGCTCATCATCTTCCAACCTTAAAACATAAGGAACCCTCTTTTCTATCTCTTCTTCTTCATACTTGAGGACATATGAACATTCAGGAGATTCTGCAAATCCCTCATCCCGGACAGACAGTACATAAGGCTTCTGATTTTCGATACCATCATCTCCTTCTTCCCATCTCAGAACATACGGCCCTTAAGAAATAACAGCACAGATACGAGAATGGTCCAAAATGACTTCCTCTGTAAGGATCGCATAAACATTTGGTGGAGGGATTGCATGTGTCGGCAAAGGATTGCGAGTGACGTTAGGAACTTCAATAGTAATTTTCTATGCCTCAATCATAACTTGGATCTTATGCTTCAATGCCATACATCTATTAGTCAGATGTCCGATACTCTGATGGTATTCGCAATAATAATCCTTCCTCCAGTACCTTGGGAGAGGATTTGGAATTTCTCTAGGTTCTAGCAGTTCAATCTTCTTCTCCCTCAACAATTTCTTCAATGCCACTGAAAGGGAATATGGCAAAGGATCGAATCGTCTCGGTTCTTTCCTCTCCGGGCGACCTTCACCAAAGTTTACCCTCCTTGCTGGCGGGGCAGTATTCACATTATGAACCTCCTTAGGTGCTATCATTGGTCTTTTCCCTTCTCTTGAATCAGAAGAAGTTCTTGACCTTAGGCTCTTGGACAAGGCCTCCTCTATTTAGGTTCCAGTCTTAATGAGATGACTGAAATCAAGAAAGTATTGAATGGCCATATGATGATAATATTATGGAGATAGATTCTTCACCACAATTTTAATTTGGTCCTCATCTGACAGACGATGAGTCATCTGTGCAGCTTTTTTTCTCCATCTGCGGATGAAGGAAGTGAAGGTTTCATTGTGGCCTTGCTTCAAAGCTTTGAGATCTCTTTTGGTTACGTCGATCCCCTCCTCCATGGAGAATTGCTTGATGAACCTATTAGCAATGTCTTCCAAGGTTCAGATCTCTTCAGATTTTAGGCTCAAGAACCACTTCTTAGCCGTTCCGACCAAGGATCGAGGAAACAAGAGAGCAACCTGCTCTGGAGATAGACCGTGCTGCTATAGAAGCTGAAGAACTGACATTAATTGACTTCTAGGGCACCCCGTCCCATCGTATTTATCTATATCCGGTACTTTGTATCTCGGAGGCAGTGTGACTCCTGGATAAATCATGAAATCTGCCATGTTCAACTTCTTCGGGCCTTGGAATTTTATATTTTTCATCTCCTGGGCCAGCCTGTCCAGTCTGTCTGTTATCACCTTGCCCTTATCAGCTCTATCCAGGTGAGGGTGACAATTCTCTTCTGCATACTGCTCATTCTCAAAGTCATCCTCAACAATGAACACTGCTGGTCTAGTCATCATAGGAGGTGGGGGAGGTATGACCGGGGGTTGCCGAGGTGCATGCTCTTTGGAAGTAGACTCTCTGTCATTTTTCAATGTGACTATCTCCTCATTCATATTATTCATTTGCTGGAGCAGTATTGTTCTCTTTTTTTTTGAATGTCCCATCGCAGAAGGCGTTTCGTTGTCCGGCTGTTGCATGAGAGAGCAGCCACATAGGCTCACTTTTTGGCAGATTTTGTCTTATTAACGAGGTGGCTGCTCTCTCATGCAACAGCCAGCCCACGAAATGCCTTCTGCGATGGTCCCTATCAAATGCCATATAGGCATGGTGTGACAATAGCGATTGCACAATATACAAACCAATGGTTATACTTCCAAAATAAAAATAAAAAAGCGAATTGCTATCTCCATGATGCAAAACTTTGGCATCATCATGACCAACATCAGTTCTGTTACATAACCTATAAAGTCTAACAATCTCTTCTTGCCAACAAAACAAAAGCAATCAGAGTGAAACGCCAAAGTTTTTCAACAATTGAATACTCTAGCAAAAGCAAATCAGGAAACAGGAAGCCATATGCAAAATTCACACAATTAAAGCCTAAATCCTTATACATGTGACAAATATCTGGAATGAAAGCAACTAAATCACGTGTGAATGCTCAAAAAACTCAAATTGAAAATCTCAATCCAACAAAACACTGAAGATATTAAAGACACAAACAGCTTGTTTTGCTCAAAACTGAGTAGCAAAAAAAAAAAAAATCACTCCAGAGTTTGAATATGCAAAACATCAGATAAATCAAGAACCTACAATGCCAATGTACAGGAGCAGGCACAGATTCGGACAGCAGCAGTAACCCCACAAGCATTATCACAGAATGTGGCAAAACTCGCCTTACACAGAAAATAATGCCAAAATTGCCTTACACAGAAAATAATAACTTGACCTTATGAGACCTTTGATATATTTCAATGTTGAACAAATGCCAACAGATGGTGAACTAAAGAAACTACCTACAACTAACAGAGAAAAAGAAGCTACTGATGAGCACATGTCATATCCAAAATGTTCCTTGAAAGAGTGTCGAATTTGCTTTTATGTAAGTCACACTTCTTCTTCTTTTTTCGAAATGTAACTTTTATTGATTGTAATGAACCCAAGTGCAGAAGGCGGGGACAAGATGTCCCACCATAACATATACCCTTAGCCGACTCTCATAATCAGATGCTACCAACAAAGATAACAGTCAAGAGTGTTGGTCCCACTCTCGACACCTTGTAATCAATTATAGGGAGTGTACATTGAGAATGCAGATCATTATCTGCCAACTTTTGCAATATAAGACTGAGCTGAAAAGTATAATGCAGTAGGAAGACAAGAGAAAAACTTGATGAATTATCTAAATAGTAAATTATGGGACTGCATTTCAGGAAAGAATTGGCAGCACAGAGTATGCATTGCTTGTGATGCTCCAATACTATAAGTTAACATTCACAAGTCCCATGAATTATAAATGATATAATCCAGTCCATAGATTAAGCCAGCCACTGTGATTGTAGCTCCATAAAGAGAATAAAAAGTTAAGGGAAAGGATCCATACCATAACTAGTATCAGTGGTCTAGGAACTAAATCTTTACCGAGTGATCTTTCTGATTAAAAGTAATACAAGAGAAGCCTTACTGTTTTCAATGAAAATACAGCAGGGAAGGAACTTGATAGACTGAAACAAACATTACACCCTGAATGACAATAATACAAGCATCAGCAGTACTATATTGTGAGAAGCCTGTAAATTAAGAGATATTGTCAAAGAGAAGGACTGGGAGAAGCCTGTAATTTAAACTAGATGCAAGTACAGCTAAAGAGAGATGTAAGGCACAAAGGTTGTAATTTTCGTGCTTCCAGAAATAAATTCAATTGGAGATATCTTGGGGACAAATGAATTTACTACTCACTTCAATCCTAGGCTAATGAATTAAAAAGCTCTATTGACTTAAACAATTATGAGCTCGAATTAGAATTCTCATAATTACTGAAGAGCACGAATTAGAGCTCTATTGACTTTTCTAGACTCCAATTAATTAATGAAGAGTTTGAATTATAATTCTCATGATGAAACTTTCAATCTGATAGGGAGAAAATACGGTAGGACCGTTAGAGCCCGCCACGTGTCACCCTTATATCAAAGGAATCTAATTATGATCAAGAAAAGTATAAAGACAAGTGTTGGGGGAAAACTAAATAAATTCCCCTTTTACTTTGGACACATGGCATACATACTAATGCATGGCAAGCACTACGACAAGTGGCAAACTTGCTAAAAACTTGCCATGCACAAGGACACATGGCTTATACACCAAAACATGGTGTAAGAACTCTAAGCCTATAAAAGGCACCCCCTTGCTCAACGGTAAGGGACTCTTCTCCCCCCCATAAGCATGTTTATCTCTATTAGTCTTGCTTAGATACCTGTGATACCGATACATGACTTGAGCGTCGGAGGGTGCCCCGAGTCCCCACTTCGGGGCCCTTCTAACATTGTTTTCTATGAGCGCAGGCACCCATGAATAGGAGCTCTACCAACCCAAGCTGCTGGTTTTGCCGATAGCGCTTGTCCGACGCCCAGATCCGGATTTTGGCATCATCAGATTGGTGCCATCCGTGGGACACGAAAGAAAAAATAAATCTAAGCACGACACTAGTTTCAGAAAAAATCACAATGGGGGGCAGGAGATCAGACCTCTCTCGCGGACCACCATTTGGAAAAGTGCTGGGGGCAAGAATCCACGCACTAAATTCGATATCTATGCAAATACATATCGGAGCTATTCGGTTCTCAATCCGCAGGTTTTAGATCAAGAGATCATCGCCAACACAGTAAACATTGACGGTTTCAACAAAACCAGTAAGATCTAACCCTCTTAAATTAGTTTGTGAATCCTTGTAGAAATTTTCTGATGTTTTTTCCTCACTCTTAATCTTGATAATGGCACCCTTGGGAGAGTTCGAAATATACATGATAAATCCTGTAGTCGATCGTCTGCCGGCACCGTTCTTGTGTGCGCCGGAGGGTCGACGGATGGGGTGCGGCCTTTCCTTTTCTGACCGGTCCGTCAAATATGGAAGTTGGAGTTGTTTCCATTTTTCCAAGCGTGGACCGAATCTAATTCAAGGAAAGCCGATTTCTTTCTTTCTTCGGTGTCCCTGGCCTTTCTAAAAACATCCCGTTTTTCCATTCTGGAGGAAGAAGGGGAAGAGATAAATTGTTTTGTTTTTTTTTTAAAAAAACCTCCCCCCTGATAATGATATTTACAGCCGTATTGAAAAAAATTGGCAAGAAAGCTTGACTTTCCCATCTTAGTAATATACCATATTATATTAAATATCTTGGAGCGCTTCCCAAGATAGGTACAATGATCTTGATAATAGCACCCCTCCTCTCCTCCTACATGGCTCTCTGTTTGCAAGATAAAGATGAACTTTTTATTAAGCACACGATTTGCGCATGTCTAGTAAGATGGTTGTTGCATTTAATGAAAAAACCCACGCATCAGATTTCAGTAGTGACACCCCTCGAGGAGATGGAACTCGTTTTCACGATTCTGGAAACTGGCTTTATATTTCTAATTTTATAATAAGAGGGATACCCATTTAAATAAATTAAATTTGCTTAACTTGCTATAAGTGAAATCCATTACCTTGGGGATCTAGTAAATAATGGTATTCCTAAAGCACGTGGCAAAAAAGATGGTGGGCCCTACCCAATGAGGTGGTGATACAGACCGCGGGCACTACACATCCCAATGATTAAGGTCGTGGCTGCCCCATTCCATCAAAATATGAGGCCATTATTCACCGCACAAATATTAGGTAATCGCAACCGTTGATTTAATCCTTACGCTTACTGGAGATTTCATCCGGTAATAAATGGCAAAATATTTTTGGCCTAAAAAGAGCGCCATTATGAGACCAAATCAACGGGTGAGATCACTGGCCATGTCTATGCGCGCTTCAATGGGCCGAGCCTTTCCAAATTAACATACATGTCTCTCGTCTTTGCCACCCGCTGTGGAGAATGAAATAACATCTACGTACTCTTGTTTTGATAAGAGCCCCCGTACTATTTCCAATTAGTTGTTGAGACCATATTCAAAATGGTAACAACCTCTAAAAGCTGATTCGAGAAATGCAAAATAAAGAGTAAAGTGCCATTATTGAAACAATGGGCCATTGTAGGAATTTTTAGAGCAGTTGTAATGATTGATTCATAGTGTTTAGAGCATCAGATCCTTCTGCCTTTAAGCATGAGAAATCAACTGGTGGTGTTTAGAGCGTCATTCCTCTCTTATTATCTTACATGATCCTACGATCTAAATGCTCTTTATAAATCCTTTTTCTTTGTCACATGATCATTGAAACCTTAGGTATGAATGTATGTGACATAATATTTCTGTAGCTCTCTCTCTCTCTCTCTTTTGAATATTAATAATTTGTTTTTATAGCTCTAAGCAACAGAAACCATTTATTATGATGCATTAGAAATCACATGGTAGTGTTTAGAATTTAGAGCACCAGATCCTTCTTGCTTTAAGCTTGAGAAATCAAGCAGTGGAGTTTAGAGCTTCTTTCCTCTCTTATTATCTGACATGATCGTATTTCTAAATGTTCTATTTAAATCCCTTTTCTTTGTTATCTGATCTTTGCAACCTTTATTAATATATTAAGCAATCCATTCGTCACTTCTACCTGCATGCATTTCTCAGTCAACAGCTTGTGAACACTTCTTCTTAAGATAATTTCTTGTTTCAGTTCAAGAGCGGCTTAGTCAAATATTACATATTTAGTTGTTATTTATCATACATCACATGTTCTTTCTTGCACATCTTTTATATGCAAGTATACATTATTCTGCAGTGCATTACTATGCACTTTGAACTAATCAATTAATTTTGTGCCATTGCGGCCCTATTTGTTTCGGATTTTGAGAACTGATTGAGAGTCCAAAACTGATTAGTAGACTTGAAATTAAATGAACTCTTGAGTTCAATAATCAGTCTTAGAAATCCTTTTTCAAAATCCAGTGGCTCTATTTGTTTTGGGTTTTTGAGAATCGATTTTGAGTCCAAAACTGATTATTGGACCCAAAATGTCAGTTCTGGACGCAAAATCAATTCTTAAAATCCAAAACAAACCGCTCCTTACTAGGATAAGAGTGTAAATGAGAGAATATGTGGCTCTAAACCTGATTCTTGACCCGTTTAAAGAAAAAAAGTTTGTCAAATTCGTTCTTCAATTTTTTCTTTTTGTTTTCAAGTTTGACTTGTAGTTACTCATTTACATGCTAGCTCTTAATTTTTACACTTGGGAGGTCATGACCATTTGCTAACGAATATTACCATATGTTTTTGTGAATATGTTGGGAGTCCTCTCTTTTAATGTGCTTGTACAATCTTCCATGAGTCTCATTTTTGGGCACCATTCCAAATGTTTATGTATTCATTTTTTGACAACAGAAGCTTCCCAAGCTCATTTTTCCCTATGTATTTCTACCTAATTTAAGATTTCAATCACTTATAGCTAGATTATTTCCCCCTGTTTCCTTTTATATCTATTTTATGATTGCATCTCTACTTATTGCTAGTTGGCACATGTGTGGGAGCTAGCTTGGCATGTTGATATCTACATTGGTTGGTGTTGGAAATTGTTGTGCTCGCAGTTGAATGATTAGTTAATTGAAAATATCTTACATTTCAGAAAATGTAAGAAATTTTTTTCATTTTTTCTTGTTCTATTTGAGAATCTCTAATGTAAGATATTTATTCATTTTTTCTTGTTTTCATTGAGAAAATCCACTCCCTTTCTTTTGAGGAACCATCATCTTTATCATATTTCTCCCGAAAGAGAAAGGTCTTCTCCCTCCCTGATGAGTCTCTAGGAAGAGATTCTAAAGGGATCTTCTCTTCCTTATGTGAAACGACCAGTTACTCCAAAAGCTTAAACTGATGGAGATGGTGTTAATTAATCTTTTATACTTTAACACTCCTCCTCACGTGTAGCCCCTCTTTCACGGGTTGACCTACACGTGGCACATGTGGCCCCACTTTTCGGCTGGGTTGGCAATTGCATGTGGATTTTTGCTATCTAGGAGGTCTGAACTCAGGACCATTGGCTCTGATACCATGCGAAACGACCAGTTACTCCAAAAGCTTGAGCTGATGGAGATGGTATTATTTGATCTTCTATATTTAACACCTTCCTTTTGGAGAAAGCCATTATCTTTATGGTTTTTCTCCCGGAGGAGAAAGGTCTTCTCCCTCTTGAGTCTCCAGTAAGAGATTCTAAAGGGATCTTATTTTCGTTTCTTTTGGGGAACCGTCATCTTTCTCCCGGAGAAGAAATGTCTTCTCCTACTTGAATATCCAAGAAGAGATTCCAAAGGGCTATTATTTCCCGTCCTTTTTGGGAACCATCATCTTTATCATCTTTCTCCTGGAGGAGAAAGGGTTTCTATCTTTTGAATCTCCGATAAGAGATTCTAAAGGGGATATTTTCCTTCTTTTTGGAAACCAGTTGTCTTAATCATCTCTCTCGGATGAGAAAGGTCTCCTCCCTTTTGAGTCTCTAGGAAGAGATTCTAAAGGGATTTTCTTTTCATTCCTTTTGGGGAACCATCAACTTTATGATCCTTCTTCTGGTGGAGAATGGTATTCTCCCTTTTAAGTCTCTACTAAGAGATTCTAAAGGGATCTTCTTTTCCTTCCTTTTGAAGAAACTGTCATCTTTATCATCTTTCTTCCGGACGAGAAAGGTTTTCTAAGTTTCTAAGAAGAGATTCTAAAGGGAATCTTCTTTTCATTCCTTTTGGGGAACCGTCATCTTTATCCTCTTTCTCCCGGAGGATAAAGGTCCTCTCCCTCTTGAGTCTTGAGGCAGAGATTGAAAACGGATCTTCTTTTCCTTCCTTTTGGATAACCGTCATCTTTATCATTTTTTTGTGAAGGAGAAAGGTCTTCCCCTTGTGAAGCTCCAGGAAGAGATTCTAAAGGGATCTTCTTTCCTTTCTTTTGGGGAACCGTCATCTTTATCATATTTTTCCTAGTGAACAAAGGTCTTCTCCCTTTTGAGGCTCCAGGAAGTGATTCTAAAGGGATCTTCTTTTCCTTCCTTTTGGGGAACTGCCATCTTAGTTATCTTTCTCCCGAAGGAGAAAGATCTTCTCCCTTTTAAGTCTTTAAGAAAAGACTCAAAAGGGATCTTCTTTTCCTTTCGTTTGGGGAACCATTATCTTTATCATCTTCTTCCTTGTGAGTCTCCAATAAGAGATTCTAAACGGATCTTTTCATTCCTTTTGGGGAACCTTCATCTTTATTATCTTTCTCCTTTTTGTTCCTTTTCGGAACCGTCACTGTTATCATCTTTCTCCTATAAGAGAAATGCCTTCTCCCTTTTAAGCCTCGAGGAAGAGATTTTAAAGGGATCTTCTTTTCCTTCCTTTTGGGGAACCGTCAACTTTATCGTCTTTCTCCCTGAGGAGAAAGTACTTCTCCCTTTTGAAGCTTTAAGAAGAGATTCTAAAGGGATCCCCTATTCCTTCCTTTTTGGGAACCCTATCATCTTTCTTCCACATGAGAAAGGTCTTCTACCTTATATGTCTCTAAGAAAAGATTCAAAAGGAATCTTCTCTTCCTCCCTCTTGGGGAACCATCATATTTATCATCTTTCTCCTCAAGGAGGAAGGTCTTTTGCTTCTTGAGTCTCCAATAAGAGATTCTAAAGGGATCTTCTTTTGGTTCCATTTGGGGAATCGTAGTGTTTATCATCTTTCTCCTCAAGGACAAAGGCCTTCACCCTCTTGAGTCTTTAAGAAGAGATTTTAAAGAGATGTTTTCCTTCCTTTTTGGGAACCGTCATTTTTATCATCTTTTTCCTGAAGGAGAAAGGTATTCTCCCTTTTGAGTCATTAGGAAAGGATTCTAAAGGGATCTTTTCCTTCCTTTTGAGGAATCATCATCTTTATCATCTATCTCCCAGAGAAGAGAGGCCTTGTCCCTTTTGAAGTTATTATGAAGGGTTCTTTTCCTTCTTTTTGGGGAATCTTCTTTATCATTGTTCTCCCAAAGGATAAAGGTCTTCTCTCTATTGAGTCTCCAGAAAGAGATTCTACAGGGATCTTCTTTTTCTTCCTTCTGAGAAATTTCCATCTTTATCATCTTTCTCTCAGAGGAGAAATTTTTTCTCCCTCCTTCGTCTCTAGGAAGTGATTCTAAAGGGATTTTCTTTTCCTTCCATTTTGGGAACCATCATCTTTATCATGTTTCTCCCAGAGGAGAAAGGTATTCACTCTCTTGAGTATAGAGGAAGAGATCCTAATGGGATTTTCTTTTCTTTCCTTTTGGGGAACCATCATCTTTATCATCTTTCTCCCGAAGGAGAAAGCTCTTCTCCCTCTTTAGTATCCAAGAAGTGAGTTTAATGGGATATTCTCCCTATTGGGTTTCAATGAGAGATTATAAAGGGATATTCTTTTCCTTCTTTTTAGAGAGCCTTCATCTTTATCATATTTCTCCTATAGCAGAAAGGTGTTCTTCCTTTTGAATCTCCAGGAAGAGATTGTAGAGGGACCTTCTTTTGCTTCCTTTTAGGAAACCGTCATCTTTATGTTCTTTCTCCCAGAGGAGAAGGGACCTTCTTTTCCTTCCTTTTAGGAAACTGTCATCTTTATGTTCTTTCACCCAGAGGAGAATGGTGTTCTCCCTTTTAAGTCTCTACAAAGAGATTTTTAAGAGATCTTCTTTTCCTTCCTCTTGGGGAACCGTAATCTTTATCATCTATATCTGGGACGAGAAAGGTCTTCTCCCATTTAAGCATCTGAGAAGAGACTCTTAAGGGATCTTCTTTCCTTTCCTTTTGGGGAATCATCATCTTTATCCTGATTCTCCCGGAGAATAAACGTCTTCTTCCTCTTGAGTAGGGGTGCAACTCGGGTCGGGTTCATCCCGAAAAAAAGCCGGGTTGGGTTGAGTTCGCGTCAGGTTCGGGTTTCGCGTTCGGGTTTAGTTTTCTCAACCCGGGTTGAGTTCAGGTCAGGTTCGGGTTGAGGGCATGGGCAACCCGACCTGAGTGAAACCTGACATTTTTAATAATTTTTTATTTTCTAAGCTTAAAATCTCGGGTTGGATCGGGTTGAAGTCGGTTCGAGTTCGGGTTGGAAAAAAGGGTTCCTCGGGTCGGGTTGAACCTCATTGGGTTGGAAGTCAGGTCGGGTTTGGGTTGGCCTCAAGCCGACCTGAGTTGTACTCCTACTCTTAAGCCTCCAGGTGGAGATTCTAAAGGATATTCTTTACCTTCCTTTTGGGGAACCGTCATCTTTATCTCTTTTCTTCTGATGGAGTAAGTTCTTCTCCCTTTTGAAGACCTAGGAAGAGATTATGAAGGGATCTTATTTTTCTCCCTTTTGGGGAACCGTTATCTTTATCATCTTTCTCCCTCTTGAGTCTTTAATAAGATATTCTAAAGGTATCTTCTTTTCCTTCCATCTGGAGAATTATAATCTTTATCATCTTTCTCCAGAAGGAGAAATGTCTTTACCCTCTTGAGTCTCTAGGAAGAGATTCTAAAGGGATTTTCTTTTCATTTCCATTGAACAACTGTCATCTTTATCATCTTTCTCCTCTAGGAGAAAGCGATTCTTCCATTTGAACCTCTAATAAGAGATTCTAAATGGATCTTCGTTTCCTTCCATTGGAGAACCGCCATATTTATCATCATTCTCCTAGAGGAGGAAGATTTTCTCTCTTTTGAGTCTCTAAGAAAAGATTCTAAAGGGATCTTCTTTTCCTTCTTTTTGAAGAAACAGTCATCTTTACCATTGTTCTCCCGGAGGAGAACGGTTTTCTAAGTCTCCAGGATGAGATTCTAAATGAATCTTCTTTTCCTTCTTTTTTGAAACTGTCATCTCTATCATCGTTCTCCCAGAGCAGAAAGGTCATCTCCCTCCTGAGTCTTCAGGAAGAGATTCTAAAGGGATCTTCTTTCCTTTCTTTTGGGGAACTGTCATCTTTATCATTATTCTCCGGGAGGCAAAATGTCTTCCCCTTTATGAGGCTCTAGCAAGTGATTCTAAAGGGATCTTGTTTTCCTTCCTTCCAGGGAACCATGATATTTATTAAGTTTCTCCCGAAAGAAAAAGGTCTTCTCCCTTTTGAGGATCCAAGAAGAGATTATAAAGTGATCATCTTTTTCTTCCTTTTGGGAACCATGAATTTTATCATCTTTCTCCTGGAGGAAAAAAGATCTTCTCCCTTTTGAGGACTTGAGGATTTAGGAAGGGATTCTTTCCTTCCTTCTTGGGAACCGTCATCTTTATTATTTTACTCCTGGAGGCGAAAGGGCTTCTCCCTTTTGAGGGTCCAGGATGCGATTCTACAGGGATCTTCTTTTCCTTCCTTTTGGGGAACAATAATCTTTATCATCTTTCCCCGGGAAGAGAAAGGTCTTCTCTGTTTTAAGTCTCCAGGAAGAAATTCTAAAGGGTTCTTCTTTTCCTTTCTTTTGGGGAACTGTCAAATTTATCATATTTCTCCCGGAGGACACATGGCTTCTCCTTTTTAAGTTTCTAAGAAGAGATTCAAAAGACATCTTCTTTTCGTTCCTTTTGGAGAACCATCATCTTTCTCCCTTAGGAGAAAGGTCTTCTCTTTTTTGAGTCTGCGGGAAGAGATCCTAAACGGATCTTCTTTTCTTTCATTTTAAGGAACCACCATCTTTATCATTTGTCTCCCAAAGGAGAAAGGTCTTTTTGCTTTTGAGTTTCTAGGAAGAGATTCTAAAGGGATCTTCCTTTCCTTCCTTTTGATGAACCATCATCTTTATCATTATTCTCCTGGAAGAGAAAGGTCTTCTCCCTTTTGAGGCTCCAAGAAGTGATTCTAAAGGGATCTTCTTTTCTTTCCTTTTGGGAACTACCATCTTTATCATCTTTCTTCTCGAGGACAAAGATCTTCTCCCTCTTGTGTATCGAGGAAGAGATTCTAACTGGATCTTCGTTTCCTTTATTCTCGGGAACCGTCGTCTTTACCATCTTTCTCACGGAGGAGATAGGTCTTATCCCTTTTGAGGCTCCGTGAAGAGATTCTAAAGGGATCTTCATTTCCTTCTTTCCGGGGAATCATGATCTTTATCATCCTTCTCCCGGAGGACAAACGTGTTCTCCCTTTTGAGGATCCAGGAAAAGATTCTAAAGGGATCTTCTTTGCCTTCCTTCTGGGGAGACGTGATCTTATTCTTCTCCCTTTTGAGGATCTAGGAAGAGATTCTAAAGGAATCTTCTTTTCCTTCCTTTTGGGGAACTACGATCTTTATCATCGTTCTCCAGCAGGATAAAGGTCTTCTCCCTCTCGAGTCTCCAAGAAGAGATTATAAAAGGATTTACTTTTCCTTCCTTTCAGGGAACCCTCATCTTTATCATCTTTTTCCTGAAGGAAAAAGTTATGCTCCCTCTTGAGTCTTTAGGAAGAGATTATAAAGGGATCTTTTTGTTCCTTTTTGGGAACCATCGTCCTGGTCCTCTTTCTCCTGGAGGAGAAATGTGTTCTCCCTCTTGAGTCTCCAGGAACAGGTTCTAAAGAGATCTTCTCATTCTTTTTAGGGAACCGTCATCTTTATCATCTTTCTCCCGGTGAAGAAATGTGTTCTCCCTCTTGAGTCTCTAGGAAGAGATTCTGAAGGGATATTCTTTTCCTTTGGGGGCAACGCCATCGTTATCATTTTTCTCTTGGAGGAGAAAGGTCTTGTCCCTTTAAGCTATCTAAGAAGAGATTTTAAGGGATCTTCTTTTCCTTCCTTTTGATGAACCGCCATCTTTATCCTCTTTCTCACGGAGGATAAATGTATGCTCCCTCTTGTGTCTCTTGGAAGAGATTTTGAAGGGATATTCTTTTCCTTCCTTCTGGACGAGAAATGCCATCTCCCTTTTGAGTCTCCATGAAGAGATTCTAAGGAGTTAACAGAAAAAGGTTTCTCCTTTCTGAGTCTCATATAAGAGATTCTAAAGGGATGTTCTTTCCCTTTTGGAAAACCGTCATGATTATCATCTTTCTCCCCGAGGAGAAAGGCCTTCTTCCTCTTGAATCTCCATGAAGAGATTATGAAGGGATCTTCTTTTCCTTTCTTTTGGGTAACCGTCATCTTTATCATCTTTCTCCTGAAGGAGAAAGGTCTTCTCCCATTTGAGTCTTTAGGAAGGGATTCTTAAGGGATCTTCTTTTCCTTACTTTCCCATTTGAGTCTCTAGGAAGGGATTCTTAAGGGATCCTCTTTTCCTTCCTTTCGGGGAACGTCATCTTTATCATCTATCTCTAGGAGAAGAAAGGCCTTCTCCTTTTTGAGTTTCCTTGAAGAGATTCTAAAGGGTTTTTTCCTTCCTTTTGGGAAACCGTCTTTATCACCGTTCTCTCGACACAGAAAGGTCTTCCCCCTTTCGAAGCTCAAGGAAGAGATTCTAAGGGGATATTTGTTTCATTCTTTTTGTGGAACCGTCATCTTTATCATCTTTATCATTTCCTTATTTTTCCTTCCTTATGGGGAATTTCCATCTTTATCATCTTTCTCTTAGAGGAGAAAATTTTTCTCCCTCTTTAGTCTCTAAGAAGAGATTCTAAAGGGATTTTCTTTTCCTTACATTTTGGGAACCATCATCTTTATCATGTTTCTCCAAGAGGAAAATGTATTCACCCACTTGAGTATACAGGAAGAGATTCTAAAGGGATCTTCTTTTCTTTCCTTTTGTAGAACCATCATCTTTATCATCTTTCTTCCGGAGGAGAAAGGTTTTCTCTAGGAAGACACTCTAAAGGGAACTTCTTTTACTTCCTCTTTGGGTACCGTCATTTTTATCAGCTTTCTCCGTTAGAAGAAAGGTCATCTCCATTTTTAGTCTCAAATAATAGATTCTAAAGGGATATTCTTTTCTTTCCTTTTGGGTAACCACCATTTTTATCATTTTTCTACTGAACGACAAAGGTCTTTTACCTGCTGAGGCTCGGGGAAGAGATTCTATAGGGATCCTCTTTTCCTTCTTTTTGGCGAACTGTCATCTTTTTTATCTTTCTCCCGTAGGAGAATGGTCTTCTCCCTTTTAAGTCTCTATGAAGAGATTCTAAAGGGATCTTCTTTTCCTTCCTCTCAGCGAACTATCATCTTTATCTTCTCCTAGAGGAAAAAGGTCTTCTGTAGGAAGACATTGTAAAGGAGACTTATTTTACTTCCTTTTAGGGAACTGCCATCTTTCTTAGCTTTCTCCGTTAGGAGAAATGTCTTCTCCTTTTTTAGTCTCAAATAAGATATTCTAAAGGGATCTTCTTTTCCTTCCTTTTGTAAAACCATCATTTTTATCATTTTTTACTGAAGGAGAAACGACTTTTACCTTTTGAGGCTCGGGGAAGAGATTCTATAAGGATCATCTTTTCCTTCTTTTTGGAGAACCATCATCTTTATGATCTTTCTCCCGTAGGAGAATGGTCTTCTCCCTTTTAATTCTCTAAGAAGTGATTCTAAAGGGATCTTTATCTTCTTCTTGAGGAGAAAGGTCTTCTGTTGGAAGATACTCTAAGGGAACTTCTTTTACTTCCTTTTGGGAAACCGTCATGCTTATCATCTTTCTCCCTGAGGAGAAAGGCCTTCTCCCTCTTGGATCTCCATTTAGAGATTCTGAAGGGATCTTCTTTTCCTTTCTTTTAGGGAACCGTCTTCTGTGTCATCTTTCTCGTGGAGGAAAAAGGTCTTCTCCATCTTGGATCTCCAGGAAGAGGTTCTAAAGGGATCTTCTTTTCCTCTCATTTGTATAACCGTCATCTTTATCATTACTCTCCCGGAGGAGAAAGGTGTTCTCCCTTTTGAGACTACAGGATATGATTATGAAGAAATCTGCTTTTCCTTCTTTTTGGGGAACCATCATTTTTATCTTTTTTTTACTGAAGGAGAAACGTCTTTTACATTTTGAGGCTCGGGAAAGAGATTCTATAGGGATCCTCTTTTCCTTCTTTTTGGGGAACCGTCATCTTTATGATCTTTCTCCTGTAGGAGACTGGTCTTCTCCCTTTTAAGTCTCTATGAAGAGATTCTAAAGGGATCATCTTTTCCTTCCTCTTAGCGGACCATCATCTTTATCTTCTCCTTGAGGAGAAAAGTCTTCTGTAGGAAGACACTCTAAATGGAACTTCTTTTACTTCATTTTAGAGAATCGTCATCTTTATCAGCTTTCTTCGTTAGGAGAAAGTTCTCCTATTTTAGTCTCAAATATGAGATTCTAAAGGGATCTTCTTTTCCTTCCTTTTGGGGAACCATGATTTTTATCATTTTTTTTACTGAAGGAGAAACGTCATTTACCTTTTGAGGCTCGGGGAAGAGATTCAATAGGGATCATCTTTTCTTTCTTTTTGGGTAACTGTCATCTTTATGATCTTTCTCCCGTAGGCGAATGGACTTCTCCCTTTTAAGTCCCTATGAAGAGATTCTAAAAGGATCTTCTTTTCCTTCCTCTGAGCGAACCATCATCTTTATCTTCTCCTTGAGGAGAAAGGTCTTCTGTAGGAAGACACTCTAAAGGGAACTTCTTTTACTTCCTGTTGAGGACCCGTCATCTTTACCAGCTTTCTCTGTTAGGAGAAAGGTCTTCTCCTTTTTTAGTCTCAAATAAGAGATTCTAAAGGGATCTTCTTTCCCTTCCTTTTGGGAAACCGTCATTTTTATCAATTTTTTACTGAAAGAGAAACGTCTTTTACCTTTTGTGGCTCGGGGAATAGATTCTATAGGGATCCTCTTTTCCTTCTTTTTGGGAAACCGTCTTCTTTATGATCTCTCTCATGTAGAAGAATGGTCTTCTCCCTTTTAAGTCTCTATGAAGAGATTCTAAAGTGATCTTCTTTTCCTTCCTCTTAGTGAACCATCATCTTTAGGAGAAAGGTCACCTGTAGGAAGACACTCTAAAGGGAACTTCTTTTACTTCCTTTTAGGTAACCGTCATCTTTATGAGAAAAATGTCTTCTCCTTTTTGAGTCTCAAATAAGAGATTCTAAATGATCTTCTTTCCTATCCTTTTGGGAAACCGTCATGCTTATTATCTTTCTCCCTGAGGAGAAAGGCCTTCTTCATCTTGAGTCTCAATTAAAAGATTCTAAGGGAATCTTCTTTTCCTTTCTTTTAGGGAACCATCTTCTTTATCATCTTTCTCCCTTTTCAGTCTCTATGAATAGATTCTAAAGGAATCTTCTTTTCCTTCCTCTTAGTGAACCATCATCTTTATCTTCTCCTTGAGGAGAAAGGTCTTATGTAGGAACAGACTCTAAAGGGAACTTATTTTACTTCTTTTAGGGAACCGTCATCTTTATCAGCTTTCTCCGTAAGGAGAAATATCTTCTCCTTTTTTAGTCTCAGATAACAGATTCTAAAGGGATCTTCTTTCCCTTCCTTTTGAGAAACCGTCATGCTTATCATCTTTCTCCTTGAGGAGAATGGCCTTCTCTCTCTTGAGTCTCCATTAAGAGATTATGAAGTTATCTTCTTTCTCCTTTCTTTTGGGGAGTCGTCATATTTATCATCTTTCTCCCGAAGGAGAAAGATCTTCTTCCATTAGAGTATTTAGGAAAGGTATTCTTAAGGGATCTTCTTTTCCTTCCTTTTTGGGAACCGTTAGCTTTATCATCTATTTCCTGGAGCAGAAAGGCTTTCTCCCATTTGAGTCTGTATGAAGAGATTCTGAAGGAATCTTCTTTTCGTTCCTTTTGGGAAACCGTCTTTATCATCGTTTTCTTGGAGGAGAAAATTCTTCTTCGATGAGATTATAAGGGGATCTTTTTTTCTTTCCTTTTGAGGAACCGTCGTCTTTATAATCTTTCTCCCGGAGGAGAAAGGCCTTCTTCCTTTTTAGGCTCTACAAATAGATTCCCAAAGGAGTCTTCATTTCATTCCTTTTGGGTAACCGTCTTCTTTGTGATCTTTCTCCCGTAGGAGAATGGTCTTCTCTCTTATAAGTCTCTACGAAGAGACTCTAAAGGTATATTTTTCTCCTTCCTTTTGAAGAAATCGTCATCTTTATCATCGTTCTCTCGAAGGAGAATGGTCTTATCCCTTTTAAGTCTCTTTGAAGAGATTCTAAAGGGATCTTCTTTTCCTTCCTTTTAGAGAACCGTCATATTTATCATCTTTCTCCTTTGGGAGAAAGGTCTTGAGGCTCAAGGAAGATATTCTAAGGGGTCCTCTTTCCTTCCTTTTGGGGAACTATATATCATCTCTCTCCCGGAGGAGAAAGGTATTTTCCCTTCTAAGTCTGTAAGAAGATATTCAAAAGGGATCCTCTTT
This sequence comes from Tasmannia lanceolata, assembly GCF_043159265.1. NCBI lineage: Eukaryota > Viridiplantae > Streptophyta > Magnoliopsida > Canellales > Winteraceae > Tasmannia > Tasmannia lanceolata. The sequence continues at coordinate 20,603,788 of NW_027518689.1, read as the reverse complement.
TCTTTCCTCTTAGTGAACTATAATCTTTATCATCTCCTTGAGGAGAACGTCTTCTGCAGGAAGAGACTCTAAAGGGAACTTCTTTAACTTCCTTTTAGGAAACCGTCATCTTTATCAACTTTCTCCATTAGGAGAAAGATCTTCTCCGTTTGGAGTTTCATATAAGAGATTCTAAAGGGATCTTCTTTCCCTTTTGGAAAACCGTCATGCTTATCATCTTTCTCCTTGAAGAGAAAGTCCTACTCCCTCTTGAATCTCCATGAAGAGATTCTGAAGGTATATTCTTTTCCTTTCTTTTGGTAACTGTCATCTTTATCATCTATCTGTAGGAGAAGAAAGGCCTTCTCCCTTTTGAGTCTCCATGAAGAGATTTCAAAGGGTTCTTTTCCTTCCTTTTGGGAAACCGTCTTTATCACCGTTCTCTCGAAGGAGAAGGGTCTTCTCCCTTTCGAAGCTCAAGGAAGAGATTCTAAGGGGATCTTCATTTCATTCATCTTTTAGAACCGTCATCTTTATCATCTTTCTCCTAGAGGAGAAAGGTCTTCTTTCTTTTCCGCCTCTAGAAAGAGATTCTAAAGAGATCTTCATTTCATTCCTTTTGGGGAACAATCATCTTTAGGATCTTTCTCCCGTAGGAGAATGGTCTTCTTCCTTTTATGTCTCTACAAAGAGATTCTAAAGGGATCTTCTTTTCCTTCCTTTTGAAGAAATCGTCATCTTTATCATCGTTCTCCTGGAGGAGAAACATTTTCTAAGTCTCTAGGAAGAAATTCCCAAGGGATCTTCTTTTCCTTTCTTTTAAGGAACCGTCATATTTATCATCTTTCTCCCAGAGGAGAAAGGTCTTCTCGCTCTTGAGTCTTCAAGAAGAGATTCTAAATGGATCTTCTTTTCCTGCCTTTTGGGGAACCTTCATCTCTATTATCTTTCTCCCGAAGGAGAGAGGTCTACACCCTTTTAAATCTCTATGAAGAGATTCAAAAGGGATCTTCGTTTCCTTCCTTTTGGGGAACCATCATCTTTATTACCTTTCTGCTTAAGGAGAAAGGTCTTCTCCCTTTTGAGTCTCAAGAAAGATATTCTCAAGGGATCTTCTTATTCTTCCTTTTAAGGAACCGTCATCATTTTCATCTTTCTCCCGGAGGAGAACTGTCTTCTCCCTCTTAAGTTTCAAATAAGAGAGTTTAAAGGGATATTTTCATTCCTTTTGGAGAACCGTCATCTTTATCATCTTTCTCCCTGAGGAGAAAAACATCCCTTTTGAGTCTTCAGGAAGAGATTCTAAAGAGATCTTCTTTTCCATCCTTTTGGGGAACCGTCATCTTTATCATTTTTCTTATAGAGGAGAAATGTCTTCTCCCTTTTGAGGCTCTAGGAAGATATTCTAAAGGGATCCTCTCTTGCTTCTTTTTGTGGAACCGTATCATCTTTCTCCTGGAGGAGAATGGTCCTCTCCCTTTTTAGTCTTTACGAAGATATTTTTAAGGGATCTTCTTTTCCTTCCTTTTAAGGAGCAATCATCTTTATCCTCTTTCTCACGGAAAATAAAGGTTTTCTCTCTCTTGAGTCTCTAGGAAGAGATTATAACGGGATATTTTTTCCTTCCTTTTGGGGCAACGCCATTTTTATTTTCTTTCTCCTGCAGGAGAAAGATCTTCTCCCTTTTAAGCGTATAAGAAGAGATTTTTAAGTGATTTTCTTTTCCTTCCTTTTGAGGAACTGTCATCTTTATCCTATTTCTCTCGGAGTATAAAGGTCTTCTCCCTCTTGAGTCTCTAGGAAGAGATTCTGAAGGGGTGTTGTTTTCCTTCCTTTTCGGGAACAATCATCTTTATCATCTTACTCCCGGAGGAGAAATGTCTTTTCCCTTTTGAGGCTTCGAGAAGAGATTCTGAAGGGATTTTCTTTTCCTTCCTTTTGAGGAACCATCATCTTTAACATCTTTATAAAGGAGGCGAAAGGTCTTCTGCAATCATCTTTAACATCTTTCTAAAAGAGGCGAAAGGTCTTTTACCTTTTGAGTCTCCAAGAAGAGATTCTAAAGGGTTCTTCTTTTCCGTCATTTTGGGGAACCATCATCTTTATTATCTTTCTCTTAGAGGAGAAAGGTATTCTCCTTCTTGAGTCTCTAATAACAGATTTTAAAGGGATCTTCTTTTCCTTCCTTTTGGGGAACAATAATCTTTATCATCTTTCTCCCTCTTGAGTCTTTAATAAGAGATTCTAACGGTATCTTCTTTTCCTTCTAGAATCATCATTTTTATCATCTTTCTCATGGAGGAGAAAAGTCTTCACCCTGTTAAGTCTCTAGAAAGAGATTCTATAGGGATTTTGTTTTTTTTTCTTTTGAACAACCGTCAGCTTTATTATCTTTCTCTTATAGGAGAAATGGTTTCTCCCTTTTGAGACTCTAATAAATGATTCTAAAAGGATCTTCTTTTCCTTCCATTAGAGAACCATCATCTTTATCATCTTTTTTCCCAGAGGAGAAATGTCTTCTCTCTTTTGAATCTCTAACTAGAGATTCTAAAGGGATCTTCTTTTCCTTCCTTTTGAAGAAATCTTCGTCTTTACCATCGTTCTCCCTGAGGAAAAAGGTCTTCTAAGTCTCCAAGAAGAGATTCTAAAGGAATCTTCTTTTCCTTCTTTTTAGAAAACCGTCATCTCTATCATCATTCTCCCAGAGCAGAAAGATCGTCTCCCTCTTGAGTCTTCAGGAAGAGATTATAAAGGGATCTTCTTTTCCTTCGTTTGTGGAACCGTCATCTTTATCATTATTCTTCCGGACGCAAAATATTTTTCCTCTTTTGAGGCTCTAAGAAGTGAATCGAATGGGATCTTCTTTTCCTTCATTTTGGGGAACCATGATCTTTATCATCTTTCTCCCTAAGGATATAGGTCTTTTCTTTCTGGGGATCCAGGAATAGATTCTAAAAGTATCTTCTTTTCCTTGCTTCTGGGGAACCGTGATCTTTATCATCTTTCTTCCGGAGGAAAATGGTTTTCCTTTTGATGATCCAGGAAGAGATTTTAAAGTGATCTTCTTTTCCTTCCTTTTGGGGAACCGTCATCTTTATTATTTCTCATGGAGGGGAAAGGTCTTCTCCCTTTTTAGGGTCTAGGAAGAGATTCTGAAGGGATCTTCTTTTCCTTTGTTTTCGGGAACAGTGGTCTTTTATCTTCTTTCCCCGGAGGAGAAAGGTTTTCTCCATTTTAAGTCTCCGGAAAGAAATTCTAAAAGGACCTTCATATTTCTCCCTGAGGAGAAAGGTCTTCTCCCTTTTGAGTCTCCAGGAAGAGATGCTAAAGTGATCGTCTTTTCTTTCATTTTAGGGAACCGTCATCTTTATCATCTTTCTCCCAGAGAAGAAATGTCTTTTCCCTCTTGAGTTTCTATGAAGAGATTCTGAAGGGATCTTCTTTTGCTTCCTTCTGATGAACCATGATCTTTATCATTATTCTCCCAGAGGAGAAAGGTCTTCTCCCTTTCGAGGCTCGAAGAAGTGATTCTAAAGGAATCCTCTTTTCCTTCCTTTTGGGGAACTGTATCATCTTTGTCCCGGAGGAGAATTCCTTCCTTTTGGGAATCCGTCATCTTTATCATATTTCTCCTTGAGGAGAAAGGTCTTCTGACTTTTGAGTCTCTAGGAAGAGATTCTAAACGGATCTTTGTGTATGGTATAAGTCTTTTTCAGTATGGCTAATGGCACCTGGAAGTTTTGCCATGAGCACACACAGACACATTTATTGATTTCGTCACTCTTACATGTTTTATAATTTGTGTAAGGTTCGGTTTTGATAATTAAGGTGTTCCTTTGGAAATAATACCCTTGATTTTATGCTTTGATTGATTTTGAGAAATTATTTAAGTAGATTGAAAATAATTTGGTCTTATAAATTTATCTAATTTTAATAATTATGATGAAGTGCTCTAGATAAGTTTAGTTATTATTATAATTGCCCAAAGGTGATTTATTAATCATGATGATTAGTCCATGAGCATTTTAGTAATTATTAAAAAATTTCAGGGGGGGGTGTTGTAATTATTTTGTTTATAGATAGTACAATAAATTGTCCGATAATTATTTATCAAAGATAGATAGATAATTTTGAAGAATCATCAAGGATGGAGTACCGCTTAAGATGGTTTGGATATATCCAACGTGGGCGTTTGGATGCTCCAGTGAGAAGAAGTGACTCGTGCCAAGTTGATGGAGTAAAAATAGGTAGGGGCAGACCGAAAACAACTTGGGTAGAAACAGTTAAGAAAGACTTCAGGGCTAGACATAACAGATAACATAACCTTGGATATGATAGAATGGAAGAAAATGATCCATGTAGACGAACCCAACTAGTGTTAGGATTAGACTTAGTCAATTTGAGCCGGGTAGATCCATTCACCTTCTTCATGAAAATTTTCTAAAGGATTCATCAGCCGACCCCAACTAGTTTGGGGCAAAGGCTTAGTTGAGTTGAGTTGAGTATCAAGGATATTCATGGAATATTGCTTTATTAGGTTTACTATTGGTAAAATAAATCTTCTATGAATTATAGCATGTGAATAACAATAATTAAACTCTATATGATGAATTATCATTAAAAAAGTGGAAGCATTGATATAATTGTCCTATTCACATGATCTGGAAAGAGTTGAAGTGAGTGGTTAACCACCAAAGTGTTCCATTCACGGAAACTAAATGACTTTCCAAATCATTTTAGGAAATTGCATTTTGAATTATAATAGGTAGTGGTTGGCCCAAAGGAAAGCCCTACTTGGCTCAATTCAAGACGGCACATGTAATCGAAGAAAGTCTAATAGCCTAGAAGATCTCTTCAACCCAAAGGTATTGATATTTTCGAAAGCTATTGTATTTTGCATCTGTTGGCATTGCGATAAGTTCTGGAAAGGACTATTGCATGTTGTGTTCTTATCCCAAAGGAGAGATTACTTAGATGTAGTTGATTACTTAGATATAGTTTGGACTTCTAGTGAATTGATTAAAGAAATTGTTGTAAAATTCTAGACAGGACCGTTGCACATTATGATCTTATCCCAAAGGAGAGATTACATGGATGTGGGTAGGACTTCGAGGGGATTCTTAAAAGAAACTAGATAAAAGCGTCGGTGACATAGTTTCAATTTGACTTTTATAGTAATCAACGCTTCATCTATACCTAGTCAACTACCATCGATAGTGACACTTAGCGATTGTTCTAGGGATCATAGATTTTGACTTGGATCTTAGAGAAGATGATCCGCCCAAACAATGAGAATATTGCTCTCGTAAAGCGAGTACCAAGTATGAAAGATGGGTGATGGCCGATCGAATATGTATTCTAATCATGTGTAGGTATATGTTTGAGGTAATCAGGGGTGGTATTCCTGAGTATGAGCCAAGGATTTCTTGGATGTGGTGGTGCAAAACTTTGTTGAATATGAGAAAGCATAGACTGGAATTTTAATGAATACCGTGATTAACATGAAATGTGATGGAAACGAAAGTGTGAGCGAGCACATCTTACGAATGATAAACGTGGGATCTAAACTTAGGTCTCTGGGAGTAGACATATCAGATTCATTTATAGTACCCTGGCCTTGAATTTACTTCCGTTAAAATTTGGACAACTAAAGACCACGTATAATGCATTTAGGGAAAAGTGGGAGCTGAATGAGCTGATCTCCGTATGTGTGCAAGACGAGGATCGTTTGAAGAAAGAAAGAACTAAAAGTGCTTACGTGATACAACATGAGAAAGCTAAAGAGTTCACTTTTCAAAGGTAGAAGCCAAACTTTAAGGAACCTTTCTAGCTGAACATGTCGAAGCTGCTACATGATCCCAAGACTAAGAATAGCCATGTTATTAAATGATTCCATTACAGGAAGAAGGGACATAAGAAGATAGAGTGTCGCCAATATCCAGCTTGGCTAGAAAAGAAGAAAAAAGCAGTGGATGTTCACAAGCCCGAGGCTTCAAATTAAAGATGAAGTCACTTTTCAAGTAGTAAATGGAGAAAGTTTTCTTAGAGCTAATAAAAATTGGTCAAAAATAACTTATCGAAGTACAGAGACCATTTTCAGTTGATTAATCCTTTAATATACTTGGTTAGTGAGAGCACATTTTAATTTTGACATATTGTAAAGAATAACAAGAACTACGTGCAGGCTTGATCCCAATTCCGGGTACGTAGGAAGCTCTTAAAGTTACTTAGAGCGCAGCCGGATTGATTTAATAAAAAATTATGATATCGGTCAAGGAATGTGTTATCATTTGGGTAATTGTGAAAATATTCCTAGAATGAAAGCCTTAAGTTTCATACTTAAGCATGACTGTAGTAGTCGACTCCATGTAAGAAGCATTAATTCTTGAGCATGATGGTAATAGTCACATAAGGGCTTCAGGTAAGAAGCAAAAGTGCCTTAAGTTTTACAGTTAAGCACGGCGATTATTATTCACATGAGAGCTTCAGGAGAAAAGCACAAAGGTTGACCAATATTGGATTTAGCGTAAAATGATCACATAAAGTACGGTATTTCCATACTACACGTTCCATGCTTGTCGGCGATCATTTGTGAACGAGATTTCTAGTAATTGTGATCATACTTGGTCGTATACTGTTTGATGCAGTATTGACCTCTATGGTTCGTTGTTAGAATCTTGTGAGATGTGATCTTGTTTTTGAGATGTCATCACATTAATCTTATTTGGCCAAGAAGTCTTCCAGTCTAGATATGTATCAAGGTTAGTCTTATGTTCAATGCTTGCCAAGTGGGAGAACGTAGGATCTTATATTGTCAATCATTGATCTAAGATCGACAGTCTAGATTGAAGAATGAGATTAAATATGAAATTACTGGAGTTACCTGTTTCCACAGTGATCGGTGAAGGGTATTTTAAGGTAATCAGTGCATCTCATCCTTATTGAGACATGGATGATTAATGTAGCCCTAGATTCAACTACATCCGTTGGTTAAATAGATTAAGCCAATTAGGATTTATTGTGGGTGGAACGATAAATCTTTTTCTATAAATAGAGGGACTCGTCTCTGCTGCCATCTAAACTGACCAAAGGGAGATTTCTCCCACCAGGCGGACCAGAGAGGCAGTAGAAGACCTAGCCCGATCGATCACTGCCATGGCCGACCGAGGTAAGTCTCACAATCTTTCTTTTGTATTCTAGTTTATTTGCACGGATCTATTTGCACATTAATTTAAGATCTTAAGATTAACATCTTCATCATATTTCTCCCGTAAGAAAAGGTCTTCTTCCTTTTAAATCTCCGAGGAGAGACTCAAAAGTACTTATCTGCTTCTCGGAGAAAGTCGGTAAATAGGGAAAAGAAAAATGCTAGTTTGAGAAGTCTTGTTTTGTTTACCTTTTTACCTTTTTCTTCTTTTTTTTTTGTTGGTTCTTCTCTTCCTTTTGCGTCGTTTTCTCTCCAAATGATCCGGTCCCTCTCAAAAGTATCTTTCCTCTATTTATAGAGCTTCTTGGTGTCGTTGGCTAATGCTAACTCATCGCTTATCTTCAATTTCACGATCTTCACTTTCTCTTATTAGAGCTGTTACCAACGATCAGCTCACCCTTACCGTTCGTTCCACGATTTCAACATCCCTCTTTTATGGGAAGTTACGAAACCTCATCATTTATCCCTTTTATTTTAGGAAAAACGTAATCTGTAACCACCATTTCTTTTTCCTTTTTTTACCAAGGCATTTTACCTTTATCCCTTTCATTTTCTTTTTTTTTTGTAAAATTTTGAGTTCAACAATTATTTTTCCCCTATTTCCCTTTATATCTATTTTTCTGATTGCATCTCTAGTTATTGCTAGTTGCTACATGTTTGGGTGCTAGCTTGGTATGTTGATGTCTACCTTGGTTGGTATTATGTTCTGCCTTCAGTTGACTGATTAATTAATTGAAAATATTTCACATTTGAAACAATGTAAGATATTTATTCATGTTGAAAATGAGATTGAGATGAATGTGAGTTGGAGTGAGAGCTCTCCCCCAGCCCCCCTCACTAATATCTCTCTCTCTCTCTCTCTCTCTCTCTCTCTCTCTATATATATATATATATATATATATATATATATATATATATATATATATATATATATATATATATGTGTGTGTGTGTGTGTGTGTGTGTGTGTGTGTGTGTGCGTTAAGTACAATGGCCAAAATACTCTTAAGTACATGAAATGCATCTAACAATTCATTTTCTTGTTTTATTTGAGAAAATCCACTCATTGTTAGGGTTTGTCGGAGCACCATATATATTGTTTTTCTTTTTCTTTTTAACATTTTGTCATTTAGCAGGGAAATATATAGAAGTTATTGTTCAAAGTGGATAAATATTGCAAGTTATTTATTCATTTTTCAAGATCAAATATTGGTTTCCCCAATTTATCGTTAATATTTGTTAATTAATTGAATAAAATTGAGATTTTGAAGTTTTGTAGATGACTTTTTCCATTTTTAAAACTCTTCTTCCTGATCTCATTTTGCAATATTTTAGAAATTTTATCCTCTTCTTTTAATGAATCAATTTGCATGGTTTTCCTATTTTTCATACATTCCAAAAAAGAAAACTCAAATAGAAATAGACAAGAGACAGAGCAACACAGAATTCATCAACGTCACTGACTTTTCATGATTCTCGATCATATAATACCAACTACAACAGTTTCCTACACTGTCTACTTACAAATACTTTTGAGAAAAACAGAAAAACACCAACCTTATGTCACTCTCTCCTCAACTAGACATAGCACTACCTAAAACTGTTTTCACTACTTACAATTACTCCTGAGAAAAACAGAAAAACGCCAATCTCATTTGAAAGCGAACTCCAAGATTAGCCTCAATTCTTGCAATTTCATTCTCATCATCTCCTGTCATTATCAATCATTAATATATTAGAATAATAGAAATTTTTTTGTCATTATATATTTACAAATTAATGGGAATCAGATGATGTCAGGAGGTATCCAATAGCCTCGAAAAATACTAATTTATTTATCGATATCGTTACTAATTTTAATATTAATTTTGAAAATTGGGTTTATGAATGAAATGGTTCTTGTTGAAAGAAGTGGTTGTCCCTCTCTCTCTCTCTCTCCCCACTCTACAAAAAGCACCCATTTTCAAATGTGCCAGAACCATAGAGAAGATTTGTTCCCTTCAAACGGGAACATAAGAAGGTAACTTTCAACATTTTGATATATTTTCCTTATTTTTCTTATTACATTATAATTTTCGTGGTTGTTGGCTGTTTTACAGGTGAAGATAATTACTTCCAAGGTTTTAACGACACTTGAAACCTTCAAAATTTAGGTAGCATTAAACATTTCTTTCCTTCCATTTACGAACTACGTGTTTTGTTGGGAAGCGCTTCTTGGAAAGAAGGTGAACCGAATAGGTGTTTTTTGTTTCATATAAATGAATTTTGACATCAAGCAAATTGTTATCCTATTCTCTGTTAGTGAGGTACAGACAAATAGTTTGCACGGTGAATCTTAGAGGGGTCCGAAGCCCGCTCTAAAGCCTCACTCACTGGCAGACAGATGGATTTTATCATAGCAAAAGGCAGTTTATACATGCCAATTTAAACCAGTTTATGACTGACCAGATTACGTCCAGAATTTGTTGCTGAGTTGTGTTGATCACAGTAGATTTCAAGGTTGAATCCCTTTTTATGCACATCCACTTGAAAACTTAAGGAATCTCACATAAGATTATGATTTCTTTGTTACATCTACATCAAAACACATTAGAGCATGTCTCTACACACTTGAGCAACGCCCCGTCGCACTTTCCCTGCATCACTCATGCATTATACCTTTTCTTAGATCAAAGGTCTTATGGTTTTTCAGGCTACCAAGAGAAATTTATCTTCAACAATTGTTCGTGTGGATAATAACATAATTGAGTGTGATGTGCTTAATGTTGCTACAAGAGATGAAGTGTGATTGGTTAGTAGCTGATTATAATTGATATTTTTTTCTGTTTCGCGCAGAGCATCAACATTTCTAGAAATTCATGTAACCATTTTTTTAGGGAAATGTTATCAGCACTACTGTATTTTGATGAGGGCACTGCTCACTTTATTAAAAGTACGGTATGGTTCGCACCATAGGATGATCCAAACCGTCCATTAGATGGGCCACAGCCTAAATACGTTGTGGCCCAAAAATCATTTCCATAGGTTAGATCCTAAAGTGAGGAGTGCCCTCATCAAAATACAGTAGTGCTGATAACATTTCCCCATTTTTATAGGTGGTTCAACTACAAGGAGATCTGAGAGGTTTTGGCATTGATGTTGAAGAGGTTCATCGTCAAGTCCAAAATTTGGTGATCTATCTTTATTTTACTTAGTGTTGACCTATTTCTTTAATTTAAAATTTTAAATTTTATTTATTTGCTTTATGTGAAAAGTCAAATATATATATATATATTATTAAAAGTTACAATGCCTAAAGACTGCGGTAACTCAGGACCCGGTACTACAGCTGCCAGATCATGCCAAGCCCTTTGAGGTAAAGAGAAGTGTATCTTAAGTATTATCTTCAATTCCTATAAATATTCGTACATACACTCATGCTTTTAAGTTTTTTCTTCTTCCCAATTTATTCCACAGACGTGAGGCATGTTCTCAAGGGTTCCAGGCTGTTTAAGTGCACGTCCCCTTAGAGCGGACGAGTTGTATCATGGAGGCATATGCTAGAGAATCCATTTGCACTGTTGATTCGTCAAATGCAGGGACAATATTTTCCTTAAGGTTTAGATCAGTGCCTCGACTCAACCGTAAGTCATTCTCTCTCTTTACTGTTTGATTCTTTCTATTATTTTTGGTTTGGTTACATGTGGATTATTGCTTTATTTGTGTTGTTTATTATTATAATCTGAAATTCCAGTGTATTTTTACCAACACTTGGTAGGATATATAGAGTTTCTACCAATTGGAATAACAACTCTTTGTCAGAAATGAGAAGAATGATTTTAAACTTTGTTGCATCTCAGGAAGCAAAAAATGGGGAGCAAAGTGGAAAAGTGGGGTGTTACTCATGCAACAAACTTTTAAATCCTCTACAGTGTTCTTGTCTTCCTTGCGTAGATCATAATGTGGATCCTTACTGTAGTTTGCATTGAACTTAACCTCTAAAATTAGATAATGTTTTGTAGTACGATGATATATTTTAGTTTGCTTGGTTTCATTAAATAAGAGCTCTTTCAACATGGTTCCAACAGTTCCTTAGATGTTATGATGTGTACATTTAGCTTAGGCCACGTTTGGATACCCACAAGATTTATATTTGGATTTAGTTGATATTTTGAGCTGGATCAGATCCATGGATTTCCAAATCATCTACAACAGTGCCAAAAAATCTGATTTTCAAATCTTTTCTGCTAGACATTATTTGGAAATAAATATTTGTAGCAACTTCCTTCACCGTGTGCTCCTCAATGTTGCTCCGGCAGCAGCGATGAGACATCCCTACCTCCATCTCTCTTGTCTGTCTCTTAAAACATGATCATGAAGATGAATAATGTATTTTGTATCCAAAACTCAAATCCAAATCAAAATACAAATGCATGAGGTATCCAAACGGGCCCTTACGGAATTTTTAGAGCTGAGAAAAGCTCTTCTAGTGTATGTTATGATTGACATAGAACACACAGATTTTTTGTACCTAAGTTTTGGGATTTTTCTTAATTTAAAATATTTTTAGAAAATATTATTTTTAAAATTATTTCACACTTTTATCCGACTTCATGAAAATTTTCTAAGGGATTCATTAGCCGACCCCTACTAGTTTGGGACAAAGGCTTAGTTGAGTTGTATTTTACACTTTTATCCGCCGTTAGAATTTTACAAAAATTCAGAGTGGATTTCCTGGAAATCGGCCCATTCACTTTTCGATGAATGGTTGAGATTATTAGCCTAACTGGAAAAAAAGGCCATGTTTGGCAACTACGAATTTTTTTTTCAAGGAATATTAATTTTTCAAGGGGTGAGATAAAAGAGAGAGTGGGAGGGAGAGGATCTCCACCCCCTACTCCCTTGCCCCCTCTCCCACCACTGTATAAATTAATATTCCATGGAAATAATTTTCATGACTGTTAAACATGGCTTTAGTTGGGACGTGGGAATTTCAAAATCTTTTTGAATTTAAGTGGTGCAATTTTCTTTAAATTATTAAGGAGTATTAATGCATGCAATTATTTGCTAGGCAATTTCTCGGGAAATGAAACTATTTCGCACCTGACTTTTGCATTAGAGAATAGCCAGCTCTGATTAATTAAATGAATAAGACAAAATCTACTAAAGCCTATGTGGCTGTTCTCTCATGCAAAAGTGAGCAGCGAAATGGCTTTCTGCGAAATTGCCTAGCAAATCCCGAGCAAGAAATATGCTAAAGTTACTCTCTTTTATAACAACCACTCTTTGGGGCCCAAGTAAGGAATGCTGGTGTAATCGGATTAGATGGTCAGATCAACGTCCACAAGCGTGCCCCATGTCCCTTTAGCCAGCTTGATTGGACGATCCTAGCCCCTTGATCCATAATGGCTTGTTTAGGGTTTCCGCAAAGAAAAGTCCAACCGTTGATTTGTACAGTTAGTTATCTTACGGATGGGATGTCCGTGTGGCATTCAATATGAATCATGTAGGTCACGTCATGATCGTCCACAAGATCAACGGTCTCAATTACACTAGATGTCCCCCTGTGGGACCCAAAAATTGATAGTAAGAAATGCAGCTTAAATCCATTTTATTAAATTGACACAAGTAGTTTGATCATCGATCTAGGCCACACATCTGGTGGGTACCTCTGTAGATGGGAGACATGCATGCCCTGATCGAATGATCCTAGCCATACATACAATGAAGTGAATTTGGCCTGTCAGGAAATTAGGGGTGCAACTTGGGTCGGGCTCAACCCGAACCCGACGGGTTCAAATTGGGAAAAGCCAACCCGGTTTAAATTCTGGTTGGGTTAGGGTTGAGGACTTGGCAACCCAATCCGACGCAAACCCAGCCTCTGTCCTCTAGTTTTCTCACGTTTTTCTAGGGTTATGCTTTTTTCCCATGTATTTTTCTATTTGGCCCGAGATGAACCCGACCCGACCTGACCCGATTAGGAGGCAGGTTGGGTTAGGGTTGGCCCCAACCCAAGGCTCGGGGTTGGCCTCAACCCGACCCAACCCAATCCGAGTTGCACCCATCAAGCCCTTCCAACACTGGTCTGATCGTGAATGTTAACCGTCCAATACAACGAGCCTCACCTTTCAATCACATTGATCAGATGGAACACACCCCTTACCTTTTATACTGACACCCCGTTTGTGTGTTCCCACGTGAAACTCAAGGATCTCCCTACACGTGTTAAAGAGTACAAGTGTCGTTTAGGCTTGCACCTGCCTTTAACAACTGACATGTGGCTATTTCACATGTCCTTATTCCTGAGCTGGTTCACAGATTTTAAAACCCCATTCAAACCACTGGTCGATACTCGGGTAAATCCACTCAATATTAAACACGCACATACACCGTATATATATCTTACCAGCATATATACACTGTAGAGATATACATATATGTTCCCATAAAAGACACCCAATTGTTCTACCTGCTGTCACGATGTTATAATTTATAAATTTTTTTTTGAACGATGAAGAATTCATTAAAAAAGGGGACCGAGATGGCCAATTACAAAAGATAAAAAAGGAAACGGTGGATATAAATCCAACCAAATACAAAAATATCAAGGAGGGAGGATAATAAATTTATTTTATTCATTATTCTAACTTGAAATGGAGAAAATGATAAGAAAATAATAATAAATAATCTCAGTGGTCCATTTGTGGGAGATGGAACAAAAAACAAGATCTTAATTAGACCCGGAAAAATGGGACCCGTACCCGCGGGTACACCCGGCCCGCAGGGGTATGGGTACCAATTTCAATACCCACGAAAAAATATACTCGCACCCAACCCGTACTCGTGACCCGCGGTTGGGTCTGGGTCCGGCGTTGGTGCCCGCGGGTTACTCGCCATTCGGTTTTCAACTCTTTATTCTTAAGGCCTAAACACCAAACATCTAATGGATCAAAATTGTAGACTTGAACATCTAATGGATCAAAATTCTTTGAATTACAAGCCTCAAACTAACAAACATAAATATAAGTTTTTCAACTTTTGGTAAACTCATTTTTGGTGGATTTTTTTCTTCTAAAAATGAATAATTTCAATAGGGGCAAGATTTTTCTTGAAGAGGAGGCTAAGATTTCAGTTAAAACGATTTTTAGTCTGTTAATCATGATAATAAGAAAATATACAAGTTATTGAGGTTGATATAGGACTTAAAAGAAGCTTCCTGTAGTTACAACATATATTTTCAGGAGGCAATCAAAATATTTGGCTTCTCACGAAATGTTGATGAAGCTTGTTTAGAAAGGGGCAAATAAGAATATGACTTAAGCTTGTATGTTGTTGCTACACTACTTATTAGAAATGATGTAGGAATATTATCAACCATTTAGATCTAGTTTATTAGTAATTTTATTATAAATGATCTATGGTAGGCATCCTACACTCTTGGTCGAAGGTTTATCGAGACATATAAAGAACAGAATGTTAGGACTACAATAGGTAAACTGTGGAAGTAAAATATTGACTAGATTCAATAAAAGAGGGTACTCATCATCCCATCCTTGATATTTGATCCAACAACAGCTGACTTGTTAAGAAGCTGCTGTTGGATTAAATATCAAGGCTTGTACATCCATCGTACCAACTTTTTACAATGTTGCCTACTAGCCACTCTGCCTCTTGACATCACGGTCAAAGATGTTGCATTTGCCACCATGGGGTGCGCTAGAAACCTATGGCCGGCGTGAAATTTCATTATTCATGTACGACTCATACCTCCGCCCAATCCATCAAATCATATTTCTCAATGCCTTTTATTTCATTTATTTACTACCAGTTTTTCTGCCATGTGATCCATTTTTAATATCCTTTAGATATTCATTAGCAATTTTTTTGCTTCCAAAGTATTTTCCTTTAACAAGGAATCGTCGTATACCATCATTTGTGAGGATTAGCACCTCATTATTTGTTGGCATAGCATCATTATTAAATTAATTGCATGCTACTAATATGGCAAAACATAACAAGCCAATTTGGCATGTTAGGAAATCCAACAAAACTGGTCTGATCTACCCGTCCAATACAACGAGTCTCACCTTTCAATCACATTGATCAAATGGAACACACCCCTTACCTTTTATAATGACACCCCGTTGTGTGTTCCCACGTGAAACTCATCCCTACCCGTGTCAAAACGTACAAGTGTCGTATATGCTTGCACCTGCCTTTAACAACTGACATGTTAGCTGGTTCACAGATTTTAAAACCCCATTCAAAACACTGGCACAAACTGAGGTAAATCTACTCAATATTAAACACACACATACACCGTATATATATCTTGCCAGCATATATACACTGTAGAGATATACATATATGTTCCCATAAAAGACACCCAATTGTTCTACCTGCTGTCACGATGTTATAATTTATAATTTTTTTTTTGAATGACGAAGAATTCATTAGAAAAGGGGACCAAGATGGTCAGTTACAAAAGATCAAAAAGAAAACGGTGGATATAAATCCAACCAAATACAAAAATATCAAGGTAGGAGAGTAGTAAATTTATTTTATTTATTATTCTAACTTGAAATGGAGAAAATGATAAGAAAATAATAATAAATAATCTCAGTGGTCCATTTGTGGGAGATGGAACAAAAAACAAGATCTTAATCAAGCTCTTGCTAAGAGGCCTTTCTCTCGTAGGAAACTTCTGATACTCTTTTCTCGTTTTGGAGAAGAAAAAATCATTAAAATGCAACCATATGTAGAGTTGTCATGCATTAACATATCCAAAGTAAATAGAGCCATCTTTTAGTAAGATTTATAGTAAAATACACTAATTAATTTAATTTAATTTAATTATTGGGTACGTGAGATAATCTATCGAAAATATACGTATATGGGATTTGCTAGGGAGCATCTCATAAGGCATTTAGTGCAACCGCTGTTGCATGAGCATGGTTTTCAATTTTGACCGAAATCCGAAATTTCGGATTTCAGTGAGGACCAAAATGAGAAGGTAAGGAAATCGAAATTCCTGAAATTTATAAAATTTCGTTCGAAATTTCGAAAATTTCGATTCGTTAATTTCGTCGAAATTTCTATTAAAATAATAATTTTTTATTGTGTTAACTAATTTAATTTCATCCCTAAAATCCAGGATTTTGTGCATCAATACCAAATTTAGCCCAAAATTTCGGGATTTCGGCTAAATTTTCGGTTTCCGATAACTCTAAAATTTTAGCCGAAACCGAAATTTAAAACCATGTGTGCATGGGAGAGCAAACACATGCTCACTTTTCAACAAATTTTGTTTTATACATATAATTCATATGAGGTAGTTGCTCTCTCATGCAACACTCCGATGGTCCCTAGCAAATCCCTACAGGTATAGGTGTCTTAAACAAGCTAGAGTTTCTGTCCCATCAAGAACATTCTTGCAAGAATTTTATTTTTAAAATACATCACCCATAATAGAAGGACCCTGATTGAAAACATTCATTTGTTGAGCCCCAACTTAAATATGTTGTACCCCAAAAATCATCTCGATAGGAGATCCTAACCGTCTGATCTATATAAATTTATATATGGTTAGTTCAACAAACTAAGTAGATTCATTCGGTAATAAACATACACACTTAAACAATTTTTAAATTTAAAGCATACAACTTGATTCATTAGGTGAGCACATAATAACAATCATCTCTAAAGAAAGCCTGAAACATTAATTGTGATCATGCTATGACATTTAAACAATGTCAAATAGTTATTCTAACAAGGCAAACAATGTTTTACAAGTAAGAAACTTATGTTTGTTATTATTATTTGTAATGCATGAGTTGAGACGACTCATGCAAGACAATCAAGCTCCCTTAGCTTGTTGCCCCCTATACTTTCCACTGCCCTCGTCTACAGGTAGTGGGCGTGGGAACTTTTTACAATGTTGCCTACTAGCCACTCTGCCTCTTGACATCACGGTCAAAGAGGATGCATTTGCCACCATGGGGTGCGCTAGAAACCCATGGCCGGCGTGAAATTTCATTATTCATTTACGACTCATACCTCCGCCCAATCCATCAAATCATATTTCTCAATGCCTTTTATTTCATTTATTTACTACCAGTTTTTCTGCCATGTGATCCATTTTTAATATCCTTTAGATATTCATTAGCAATTTTCTTGCTTCCAAAGTATTTTCCTTTAACGTGGAATCGTAGTATTCCATCATTTGTGAGCATTAGCACCTCATTATTTGTTGGCATAGCATCATTATTAAATTAATTGCATGCTACTAATATGGCAAAACATAACAAGCCAATTTGGCATGTCAGGAAATCCAACAAAACTAGTCTGATCGTTAATATGACCCGTCCAATACAACGAGTCTCACCTTTCAATCACATTGATCAGATGGAACACACCCCTTACCTTTTATAATGACACCTCGTTGTGTGTTCCCACGTGAAACTCATCCCTACACGTGTCAAAACGTACAAGTGTCGTATATGCTTGCACCTGCCTTTAACAACTGACATGTTAGCTGGTTCACAGATTTTAAAACCCCATTCAAAACACTGGCAGATACTGAGGTAAATCTACTCAATATTAAACACACACATACACTGTATATATATCTTGCCAGCATATATACACTGTAGAGATATACATATATGTTCCCATAAAAGACACCCAATTGTTCTACCTGCTGTCACGATGTTATAATTTATATATATATTTTTTGAATGACGAAGAATTCATTAGAAAAGGGGACCGAGATGGTCAGTTACAAAAGATCAAAAAGAAAACGGTGGATATAAATCCAACCAAATACAAAAATATCAAGGAAGGAGAGTAGTAAATTTATTTTATTTATTATTCTAACTTGAAATGGAGAAAATGATAAGAAAATAATAATAAATAATCTCAGTGGTCCATTTGTGGGAGATGGAACAAAAAACAAGATCTTAATCAAGCTCTTGCTAAGAGGCCTTTCTCTCGTAGGAAACTTCTGATACTCTTTTCTCGTTTTGGAGAAGAAAAAATCATTAAAATGCAATCATATGTAGAGTTGTCATGCATTAACATATCCAAAGTAAATAAAGCCATCTTTTAGTAAGATTTATAGTAAAATACACTAATTAATTTAATTTAATTATTGGGTACGTGAGATAATCTATTGAAAATATACATATATGGGATTTGCTGGGGACCATCTCATAAGGCATTTAGTGGAACCGCTGTTGCATGAGCATGGTTTTAAATTTTGACCGAAATCCGAAATTTCGGATTTCAGTGAGGATCGAAACGAAAAGGTGCGGAAACCGAAATTCCTGAAATTTATAAAATTTAGTTCAAAATTTCTATTAAAATAATATTTTTTTATTGTGTTAACTAATTTAATTTCGTCCCTAAAATCGGGGATTTTGTGCATCAATACCAAATTTAGCCCGAAATTTCGGGATTTCGACTAAAATTTCGGTTTCGGATAACTCTAAAATTTTAGCCGAAACCGAAATTTAAAATTTTAACAGTAGTTATGTCTACAAGTCATTGTCATGAACCACTAAGAACCTTCTTTGCATACAATTATATCAATCATTGTCCAGAAGTGTAAGTTTAGGATACCGTCACCTACGTTAACCACTTGAAATGTGAGAGAGTGAGAAATATTCTATGTGAGTATAGGACGAAATCAACCTAAAAATAAGAGACCAAATACACTAAGTTTTTTTCCAAAATTTTAAGTTTCTTTATAGTATGGTTTATGGAAATCTTTTGTGCTTGAGTGTTCTATTTACCCAAGACACCCTATTTTTATCGTTTGCTAATTATGAAAATAAGAAACATAATTACTATATATATACTACTTGCATACGTAAATGTGACCAGTGTAAACAACCATAACCAAAAATCATAAATTTTACATACTAATTATATACATGTGTGAAAATTGATGAAATCATGGATTGAATCTCCCAAATGCATGCATCATGGATTGAATCTCCCTAAATGCATGCACATAATCACACTAATACAGATCGATCTTTAAAATCTTTTATTTGTACTCATCAGTGTATGCTGAAGGAAAATCTTAAATTTATAAACATACATTTATATATTGATATAAATTTATAAGCATGCTACACTAATGTAACTAACCAATATAACTGTCAAAATTATGAAATATATATATATATATATATATATATATATATATATATATATCTACATGAATTAGTAAATCTCGATTTTCTTACATAAGATTATACATGTGAAAGGACTGATACATGCTATAGATTATACATGTGTATATGTTTTTAATGACAAATAGGAATCATATTCTTATATTTATAAGCATATGAATACGGATAAAAATTACAAACTTTTTTACTTATACCTTTATGTATGTATACAGAAAAAATTAGAATTATACATATAATTATACTTATGCGCTTACAAATACTGTTGAATAAAAAATGAATTTATTTTCATGCACACATGCTTATATCAGTATGTGTGAATATTCAAAATTTGATATATTTGTTTTCGTACACAAATACTAACAAACCATGAATTTTCACATAGATGTCTATATGCATGTATATTAGAGTTAAAAACTCCAAATTTTAAACTCTACACTTATGCACATATATCAAGATATAAATTTTAGATTGTAAATAATATAAATATTTATACACATACTACTTTTAGTAAAAATCATATCATACTACTTTTAGTAAAAATCATATTTACTATTTTTAGTAAAAAACGAACTTACTATTTTTAGTAAAATCTGAATTTACTATTTTTAGTAAAATATTTTTAGATTTGAAACCATATTCACACACACACACCATATATATTTGAAACCATATATATTTAAAGATATATATATATATATATATATATATATATATATATAATATACGCATATTTTAGAGATAAATATATATATATATATATATATATATATATATATATATATATTTCATATTTTAACTATATAATAATATATACGCATATTTTAGGGATAAAAATTTCATATTTAAAGATACATAATATATGCACATAATTTTAGAACACAAAAATTAGCATAATTGTCATTAGCATGAATATCTAAAGAAAAAACATGTAGGATACATACTTGAGAGATGAAGAAGGCCAAAGAATGCCCAAATCTTTCCTTTAATTGGGGGTTGAGTTAGTTTCCTTCTTTTATTCTCCTTTCTTTTATAGTTTATCCCTTTCCGTAGTTGTAGATTTTCTATTGGTTAAATAAAGCAATTTGTGTCATGAAAGGATTCTTAAATATAAGGAATACCAAATTTAATGAGATTTGGGTAATAATTAAAGTAGTGTGACCCACTTACTATTTATAGTAAAAACAGGCTTACTATTTATAGTAAGTACGAACTTACTATTTATAGTAAGCGCGGACTTACTATATTTAGTAACTTTGATAGGGACACCCATAAAAATACTTTAATGCTCCCCTTTAGTTTGATAACAACACCCCCTACAAGCCCAAAAAGATTTCAACCCAACTTTTGATAATGACAGCCATTAAAATAAATATATAAATAAATAAATTTCCCAACTTGGGACCGGGTATTACAGAATTGAAGTATCCTCCCCGGGTGGAGTGAAGGGTTGTCCTTTTATAGCCTGAGGTTTTGTGTTCCTGGGTGCGATGTGACAACGACGGACGTCATGATGAACGGTAGTTTGGGCGATGGCAGTGGTGTAGTACGGAAAGCCATAAGCTACAAGTAGATGACGTGGTGTGAAAGGTGAGGTGTGTCATCCCAGAAGGTGACATGTTGGCGGTTGGTAGATGTTGGGATCTTGTACGATTGCTGACAGAATTAGCACTGGTAAGTGATGGGACATTGCATGATCTTTTATGGTGGTGGAAATGAGTCAGCAGGCGATGACGTCATATGATCCTCTGGGGGCTTCTACTCAACCGAGGGTATTGATGCCCCACCCATCATTGAGTCTTTGTTCTTTCGTGTAGTGGCACTCAACCAGATGCTGCTAGAGGCAAGCAGCCCGAGGTCTTTCCTCTGGCACAAGACGGTGACGGAACCACGTGGCGGCACTCTGTCAGGGGTCTTGGCATCGAGGCCCCTTCTCGGGCAAATGCCTTCTATTCAGATGATATGCATCTCTTTGCTCCGTGAGGTGGAGTGGTCGGTGGCACTCGGCTCTTGGTTGTCCGAGTGGTCTTGTCCAATCTCTGCAGGTCTTGCCACAAGTCAGTGTATCATCGGTGGTCCGGTTTTACCCCAAACATATTTGAATCATAAGGTGTAGATATTTAGCCAGACTTAAATTGACTAAAGTTTTAAAAAAATTTCCCTACATAGTGTCATTGTGTTAAAAAATCATCAAGGTTTCTATGTATTATAATTGCTAGGGCTACATTAGCTCTTCTCAATTCCTCATCTCAAATTTATTAGATAAGAGTTTCTTGTTGCCTTCAAACTATATAAATTTACATGTCATTGCTTGAGATCTTGTTTTAGACCATAAAGAAAATTTATTAATCTATACACTGTGTTCTTGATCTTGAACTATAAAGACTTCAGATTGGTCCATATAAATTTCTTCATCTACTAACTACTTAACAATATTGTTGTAGCATCTAATTAATAGAATTGTAAGTTATAAATGATAGCTTAGGAGGAAATTAATACTAGAATAATAATTATTCTACTGAATAGTGAATACTTATCAAAGAAATCTATACATTGTTTTTATTTAAATCCTCTGGCTATCATTCTAGCTTTATATTTTTAAGTAATTAATGTCTTACGTACAAGTCGATCTCCATTTATTATGGCACATGGGCACAACCATGGTGGAGTCCACTATACGGACGATCCGGATCTTTCTATTTGCTACGCTTAATAATGGATACATGTAAATTTCATTTAGAAAAATGAAAAAAGATGGTGGTTTCTTGACATTCCCTAACATTTACTCTCTGGGTCTCCATGTGGACGTAATCGAATCCGTTGATTAGAACTATGATATAGGGGTGCAACTCGAGTCGGGTTGGATCGGGTTGAGGCCAACCCTAACCCAACCTGAGATAGCATTCCCTCAACCCTAACCCAACCCGAGCCTCAGGTTGAGGACGGTCAACCCTATCCCAACCCGCCTCTAAATCTCTCAACCCTAACCCAACTGATCTACCCGAAATCGGGTCGGGTTGGTTCGGATTCACTTTGGGCCAAATAGAAAAATAAAATAACAAAATGAAAATCAAGATAAAATTAGAGGACGGAGGTCGGGTGTGGGTCGAGTCGGGTTGCCAAGGCATCAACCCTAACCCAACCTGAAATAAATCGGGTTGGGAAAAGTCATCCCTAAACCAACCGAACCCGAGGAAATGCCAACCGAACCCGACTCAAAATTGGGTTGAACCCCTTGGGTTCGGGTTGAGCCCGACCCAAGTTGCACCCCTACTATGATCACAGTTCTGGTCCATTGCCATTGATTCCACTTTGTTGGGATGAGGATATCTCCTTGACAAATCAAGCCTCCTTTGCTCCTTGTTTTGATTCCATCAAATTTCAAGAAAAGCTTGGAAAAGAAAAACATTTTGCTTTTCCACTATTTTATTACATATCAATAAAAATGACTTGAACAACCACAATTCAAGTTATAATGATTATCCTCAAAATTTATCATTTCCCTCTAATTTGTGGAAAAAAATTCCTAGGGAAAAATTCCTTCAAAAATGTTTTTCCTGCAATCCAAATAGGCCTGCCATGAAAATTTAAACAGTTGATTAGTTTTTTCTAATTGATGGAACGTGCCACGTGGGTCGGCTCATCATGATCAACAAGATCAACGGTCTTGATTCCAGTTACCAAAAAGAAATCATAGGGTTTATTTTTGTGAAGCAGAGAAAACATGAGACATCAAAGAAAGATAGCCGACCGAAAACGTTTTCTTTAATTGCTTTCAAATTCCATTGATTTTGGATCTACCATGTTTTGATAAGTGCAGAAACTTACCTGGTCTAAAAAGAACCTAATTAAAAAAGAAAACACAAGCTTCGTTCGTGATATTATCCAAGCACAGTAGTGCTATTATCAATAGCCTTTAATAATTTGGTAAGCTTAGTTCTTGCATTTGCTTGTCATAGAGGTTTCTTGTTATATCAAATGGATGCCAAGAGTGCATTCCTAAATGGGAATATCATGGAGGACGTTTATGTTGAACAACCTCCCGGTTTTGATGATTTTAAATACCCTAACCATGTCTATAAGTTGGACAAAGCTTTATATGTAGCAAGCTCCTAGAGCATGGCATGATAGGCTTAGTCTTTCCTTTTGGACAAAGGTTTTGATAAGGGCAAGGTTGACAAAAATCTTTCGTCAAAAGACAAGGAGATGACATACCCATTGTGCAAATATATGTTGATGATACCATCTTTGGATCAACCAATGAGAGTATGTGAAAGGAGTTTGCCCAATGCATGCAAAGTAAATTTGAAATGAGTATGATGGGAGAACTCAAGTATTCCCTAAGACTACAAATTCATTAATCAAGAGAAATACACTAAGGAATTGCTTAAGAAGTTTGTGATGGATAGCTCTCAAACAAAGCCTACACCTATGAGCACATCCACCAAACTAAGCAAGGATGATCTTGGCCCATTCATTGATCAAAAGAAATATAGGGACATGATAGAGAGCCTACGTTACTTGACTGCTAGCCGACCCGATATTGAAATAGTGTTTGCTTGTGTGCTAGGTTTAAGTCTGATCCTAAGGAATCCCATTTATGTGCTGTTAAAATAATATTGAAATATCTTAGGGAACTCCTACTGTACGTTTGTGATTTGAAAACTCTAAGGAATTTAACCTTGTAGGGTATTCATATTCTAACTTTGCCAGATGTAGAGTTTATAGGAAGAGCACAAGTAGCACTTATCAGTTCTTAGGTAGATCCCTTGTGTCTTGGTTTAGTAAGAAGCAAAATTCAATTGCCCTATCTACCACTGAAGCTGAATATATTGCAGCTGGGGCTTATTGTGCACAAATCCTTTGGATGAGGAATACCTTAGAGAACTATGGTATAAAGTTTGAATGTGTTCCGATTAATTGTGATAACACAAGTGCAATCAATTTAACCAAGAATCTAATCCAACACTTTAGGACTAAATATATAGAGATAAGACACCATTTCCTTAGAGATCATTCATTAAAAGGGGACATTTCAAATGAATATACAAACACAAATGATTAACTGGCAGAAATTTTTACTAAACCACTTAATGAAGAAAGTTTTTGTGATATAAGAAGTGGTCTCAATATTTGGAGTGCCAACCAAGTAAATAAATTCTAAAATTGAATTATATATACATATTACTGATATATACACGTTGCTTGGTATTGACTGCATGGTCAAGATGTCAAACCCTAACACTAAATGCTACTCAATTGGTGCCATTAGCCTTCTTACTAGTTAAAAGAGAGAGAGAGAGAGAGAGAGAGAGAGAGAGAGAGATAGTACCATCACCTCTAATTAAGAAGTCTAATCTCTTGGCTATATGCCACATAAGGACCATGTATCTATATGCTCTACTTGAATATGCTTACGACATATAATTAGTTACTTAGGGGGAGAAAAGATTTCAGAGTTAAAAAAAAAAAAAAAAAACTTGGGGGGAGAACTACTTAAATGGTTATATTCTTTCTCCATCTTTTTGATGTGACAAAAGGGGGACAAGTAAGAGTAAATCAATTATGTTTTACATATTGTTCATGATATTTGGACTACCTTTGCACATAATTCTCATATCAGGCTTATGTGTCCCTTTTGTGATCACAAAGCATGCATATTCTATGCTTATTGTGCTTCAATGTTATAAACTTGTTAAACATGCTTCATATCATTATTTGCAATGTTTATTATAAGCATAGATTTAGGGCGAGCTAGATTTACATTTTTCAATCTCTAAGGGTGAGCTTCCACCTCATAATTAATTTGGTTTGTCTTCATCAAAAAGGGGAAGGTTGTAATCCTAAGGGTTCAACCTTATCCATGTTTTGATGATTTGCAAACTCAAAATGATTATATGATGCTAATGGTTTTGCTAGTTTTGTTCTTTAGCTAGGTTTTATCAAAATCAATAGTAGTATCTAAATGGAGGCTTGGAGGTGAACTACACATGGTGACTCACTCATAGACTCAAATTGTTGGTTGATCAAAATTGATACTAGTCACATAGACCAAAGCAAACTCAAGAGTTCACTTACACATGCGGATTGGCCACAAGCTTAGAGAAGAACCAATGGTGGTGATCCCTTCAAAGCACATACATAGCAGCCAATTCACTTACACATGCGGATTGGCCACAAGCTTATGGAAGAACCAATGGTGGTGAGCCCTTCAAAGCACATGCAAATTAGTGAATTGTTAGAAGTTGAGCCTTGCGTGTTCGTGGGGGTATAGGGTAGTCCAAATGAATATACACACCTGGGTGGTCTATGATGGTTACCAGCGTGGTGACAATTTGGTTTGTGCACTTTTGAGTGGAATTGAAGTATGCTCCTCGGGTGGAGTGGAGGGTTCCCCTTTTATAGCCTGAGGTTCCGTGTTCCTGGGTGAGATGTGGCAACGATGGACGTCATGGTGAACGGCAGTTTAGGCACTGGCACTGGTGTAGTACGGTAAGCCAGAAGCTACAAGTAGATGACGTGATGTGACATGTGAGGTGTGTCATCTCAGAAGGTGACATGTTGGGGATGGTAGATGTTGGGATCTTGTACAATTGCTGACAGAAATAGCACTGGAAAGTGATGGGACATTTCTTGATCTTCTATGGTGGACGAAACGAGTCAGCAAGCGATAATGTCATATGATCCTGGGGGGGGGGGGGGGGGCGCTCTTCTACTCAACCGAGGGTATCGATGCCTCGTCCGTCATCAAGCCTTTGTCCTGTCGTGTAGTGGCACTCGACCAGATGCTGCTAGAGGCAAGTCGCCCGAGGTCTCTCCTCTCGGACAAGACGGTAACGGTACCACGTGGCGGCACTCGGTCACGGGTCTTGGCATCGAGGGCCCTTCTCGGGCAAATGCCTTCTATTCAGATGATAGGTGTCTCTTTGCTCCACGAGGTGGAGTGTCGTCGGTACTCGGCTCTTGGCTATCCGAGCGGTCTTGTCCCATCTCCGCAGGTCTTGCCACATGTAAGCATATCAATGGTGGTCCGGTTTTACCCCCTACATATTTGAATCATAAGGTGTAGATATTTAGCCAGACTTAAATTGACTAAGGTTTTGTAAATTTTTTCCCTACATAGTGTCTTTGTGTTAAAAAATCATCAAGGTTTCTATGTATTCTATAATTTCTAGTGCTACAGTAGCTCTTCTCAATTCTTCATCTCAAATTTATTAGGTAAGAGTTTCTTGTTGCCTTACTTCAAACTATCTAAATTTCGTGTCATTGCTTGGAATCTTGTTATAGACCATAAAGAAAATTTATTAATTTATACACTGTGTTCTTGATCTTGATCTATAAAGACTTAAGGTTGGTCCATATAAATTTCTTCATCTACTCACTGTTTAACAATATTATTTTAGCTTCTAATTGATAGAATTGTTAAGTTATAAATGATAGCTAAGGAGGAAATTAATACTCGAATAATGATTATTCTAGTGAATAGTGAGTACTTATCAAAGAAATCTATACATTCTTTTTATTTAAATCATGTACCTATCAATATAGCTTTATATTTTTAAGAAAACGTACTAGTCGATCTCTATTTATTATGGCACATGAGCACATCCATGCCGGCGTCCATATACGGACGATCCAGATCTTTTTATCAGCTGCGCTTAATAATGAATTCATGTAAATTTCATTTAGAAAAATGCCAAAAGATCATGATTTCTGGACATTCCCTAACTTTACTTTCGGGGTCTCCATGTGGATGTGATCGAATCCGTTGATCAGAACTATGGTCACAGTTCTGGTCCATTGCTATTGATTCCACTTTGATGGGATGACGTATCTCCTTGACACATCAAGCCTCCTTTGCTCCCTGTTTTGATTCCTTGAAATTTCAAGAAAAGTTTGGAAAATAAAAATATTTTGTCCATTGCTTTATTACATATCAATAAAAATGACTTGAACAACCACAATTCAAGTAATAATGATTATCCTCAAAATTTATCATTTCCCTCTAATTTGTGGAAAAAAAATTCTAGGAAAAAAATTCCTTGAGAAATGTTTTTCCTACAATCCAAATAGACCTGCCATGAAAATTCAAACAGTTGATTATCTTTTCTTATTGATGGAACATGCCACGTGGGTCGGCTCATGATGATCAACAAGATCAACGGTAAAGACATCATAGGGTTTATTTTTTGTGAAGCAGAGAAAACATGAAGAGGAATGATAGATGCAAGGTCCCTCTTTATGCAAGGGCTAAAGAAGGGCCCTAGAATACACCCACGTCATTAAGTGCAACCGAATTCAGTTTCTCAACTGAATTTAAAAATGATGTGGATCTATTCAAGGGCCCTTCTCCAGTCCTTGCATAAAGAGGGCCCTTGCATCTATCATTCCTCAAACATGAACGTCAAAGAAAGATAGCCAACCTTTTGTTTTCTTTAATTGCTTTAATATGCCATTGATTTTGGATCTGCCATGTTTTGATAAGTGCAGAAACATATCTTGTCTAAAAGGAACCTAATCTAATTATTATATATATATATATATATATATATATATATAAACATATCTTGTCTAAAAAGAACCTAATCTAATTATATATATATATATCTATGAGGAAAATGGTTGTGAGCTTGAAGCTCATATAGCTTATATGAGCGTGAGGGCCCAAACACATGGGTCCCACATTTTTTGTGGTGATCCAAACCATTCATTTGCAAGGCCCCATCATAGATAGGGTGTGTACCAAAAATCAGCTCCATTGGATCATCCTAACCCCTCCAAAAGCGGAGGGAAAAAATTGGTAGATTTGTGGCAAACGGTGTTTGTCCATTTTGCCCTCCACTTTTGGATGGGTTAGGATGATCCTATGGAGCTGATTCTTTCAAATGAATGCTTTGGATCATCCTAACAATGTGGACCCACATGTGAGCTTCAAGCTCACAATCATTTTCCTCTCTCTCTATATATATATCTACTATAATAAGTTGGATGGAAAAGCCCAAGCTGGTTTGAATTTTTTGAAAAATCTATGGAATTTACACCTTACTTTTTTTGACTTTTTCTAACAAACACACCCATTCAACACACATATTTTCAATCCTACCCCTCCTTTATGCTTTTTAACAAAAGCACCCATTCAACCCACATATTTTCAATCCTACCCCCTCCTTTATGCTTTTTAACAATAGCACCCATTCAACCCACATATTTTCAATCCTACCCCTTCCTTCATGCTTTTTAACAAAGGCACCCATTAAACCGACATAATTTCAATCCTACCCCCCTCCTTTGTTAAAAAGCATTAGAAAATATTTTTAGAAAAATATAAAAAGCATATATTTTTAGAAAAAGTATATGATACTTTTATTTATTTATTTTTAGCTACATTTTTACTTTTTTCTACATATTTTTTAAATAACATTTTTTCGTATCACATACTTTTTTTTGGCCGTGTTGTGCATATTTTTATTTTTTTTACACAAAAATTAATTACGAAATTTTGTATCATATACTTTTTTTTTGCCATGTCGTGCATATTTTTATTTTTTTAACACAAAAATTAATTACGAAATTTTGTATCATATACTTTTTTTCCACCGTATCGTGCATATTTTTTTTTCAGAAAAAGTAATTAGAAAACTCTTTCTTTTGCATTTTTTTTCATTACTTGGTATGTGGTTATGCATACTTTTTTGCTTATTGTTTCTACATATATTTAACTAATTTTTTTTGTTATCATATTCTCTCTTTTTTTCCCGTGTGGTGCATTGCACGTCGGGTATCATACTCCTTTTTTTGGCCGTGTCGTGCATCGCAAGTCGTGGTTAAAAATATTGTTTCTACATATTTTTAACTAATTTTTTTCTTGGTATCATAGCCCTTTTTTGGCAGTGTCGTGCATCACACGTCGGGTATTACTAGTATATGTAAAGCTGAATGTTGCAAGCTGAGGTTGCGCCATGTGCACCCCCATTGCATTCCGAAATTGAAAAATGATTTAAGGGGATGTTGCACACCGTTTGACACGTCACCGTTTGACACGTCACGTATTCCTCTATCAACAAATTAATGCCATAAATTTTGGAAACAATACGTATTAGAAACAAGCTTTGTAAATATGCTTTCTATATCCCCTGTACGTCTCCCCAAATTACGTTTCTTCCTCTGATTCTCTAATAAAGGAAATTTATTTAAAGCCTTAATTAGAGGAGATATTCTTTAAGAGATATCGAATTGGCGCTACAAATCCTCCCAAAATTAGAAATATAATCTCAAAATTACGCGGCAAATCTAATGTCGTATAAGTAAGCCGGTGTCGCCACGTGGCACCCCTCTACAACCGGTATATTAGCAAAGATTTTCTCACACCGTTTCAACTCCTCTCAAAAAAAAAACGTACACGCAACCTTCATATTCTGTATTTATGAGACTCTCTTGAATTCACTTTTTATTAACTTTCTCTAAAAGGAAGGAAGTTGATTTTTCCCATTTTCCTTGAAACCTTTCAAATTGCGTTTCACTTCCATCTTTAAAATCGCACAGAAATCCGAAATCCCAAAAAACTTTTCAAAATGACCAAAAAAATCTGCACAAAATGATAAATCTTCTCGAGCAAAGCCAGCTTTCAAGTCTCTCTCTCCCTCTCTAATATTTTCTTCTTTAATTAATTTTTTATTAGATTTGGAAACTGATATATAAAAAGTAATAGCCAATAACATCGGTAGAGGAATCCATTCTATCCGCCGCTTCATATTGGTTGCAGAGGCGCTTCTGTCGCCATGGATGTTAGCACTCTTTCTCACTCGATTCTCTGAAGGTCAGTGTTTTCTTGGTTTAATTTTTTATTTATTTTCATCTGAATTTTTTTCTTGGAAGAAATTAAAAATAGGTTTAGTTACTCATTCTGTTTGGGTTCTGGTGAATTTTTCTACTTGAGGTATTTAAGTTGGGGCTAAATAATGAATGGTTTGGACTTTGGATTATCTACATTTTTTAAAATTATAAATCTCTTTAAAAGAAAATAACTAAATTTGATATCTATTTTTTTTGGTCTTCCGTAATAAACATGAAGGGCGGCAAAATTATAGGTGGATGTGATGCAGACGCATCTATATCTGCACCTATATTGGAGACTCCTTTGCCCATAATTCAGCCAAGAAGAAAATGGGATTCGGCAATTGTGTTTGGAGACTCATTCTGCTTCGCCAATGGGATCGGTTTATATGATTGCTTATGAGATTCGAGTTCAGACTCATTCTGCTTCGCCAATGGGATCTGTTTATATGATTGCTTATGAGATTAGAGTTCTTGCGGAAAGGGTGAGAATCTCACTGTTGGTGGTTTGATCCTATTTTCTTGCTATTAGTATGTTTCTTTGTTAGATAAAGCATTGTTTGTTCCTTCATTTTTTTTTTTGGTGACCTCTGAAGCTGATGTTCAGATTTTGTATGGGTTACTTTTTTATTCAGATTTCGGAACCATGGAAAGTGGGTGTAAATCTTAATTAGATAATTTAGGATATATTTCTCATTCAAAATATAAGGTTAATAGGCTGCATATGAATAAATTGATCTAATGATCAACCGAAATATGGCATGACATCATTTGCTACTTGCCCATCAATATCTAATCTAATTATATCTTCCCCTATAAAAATGCATCACCATCCTATCATCTCTCTCGTATCCCTAATTTTCCTGAATTTATTTGAAGACCGAACGATTCGTTTCAATTCCCTTCTAAATAGATTATATCAATACCATGTGTACCATGTGTTTCCTATTCTGACGCTTCGTTTCCTATATAAAACTTTCACCCCTACAGAATTGGCGCATAGAGAGAGAATTCCCTCTCTCTCACTAAATAATCTCTTTGCTTATTATTCACACCTACAAAATAGGACATAAAGAGAGAATTTCGTCTATCTCTAAATCCAATCTTTTTTCTTATTATTTTAAATCCATATATAATAACGTCACCAAATTTTGGAAAAAGATAAGGTTGTAATAGAGTTCCTATCTAATGGTTAGAAACAATTGAACGGAGAGATTTTCATGTTATGTCATATATAAGTCATAGGCTATTGGATGAAGGAGATATGGATTATTAGAAAAAATTGAACGGAGAGATTTTCACGCTATGTCTTATACAACTCATAGGCCATTAGAAGAAGGATATCCGGATTATGCAAGCCTCATATCGATGGGGCCATGGCATCAAAACATAAGGTGTAAAATGTGGCCCCACCCCATCGAAACATGAGATATAAATTAGAGGCCCACCCAAGCTACATGTCCGAGGTGTAAAATGGTGCCCTTGCTATATGCATGGGTTCAGGTAGATGGTGGCCCCACAAAATCAAACGCTGAGGTGTAAATGGTGGGCTTCGCTGGTACTCCCTATCTGTAAATCAATTTTTAAAATTTTTTAAATTTCTCCACGAAATCTCCTGAATTATAGCATATGATGGGAATAGGAAAGATCACTTGCTATTATATGCAAAACATTCTGCAAATGAGAATCGGTGTCCTCTGTCATATTGAATTATTGATAGAAACGGATCTCCTTTAATAGGTATTATTGGAGATTTGTTTCCAAACACTATAGTTTTGCTACAACCTTTGGGTTCCTTTCCATATGCATTTAAACCCTTAAATCAATCTTTTCCCATGTCATTATGGATTGGGCCTTTTGTGATTATTGATTGGCTTTTCATTTTTATTCTTATGTGATTATTGAATGGTTTCTGATTGCCTTCTCAATTGAGCATGCTTCTCATGATCATCTCCAATCCGTCTTGCCATTTTTCTCAATTGAAGGTGTTGCTTGCAATCTCAATCTATTCTCATGTTCTCTTCTCCTCCATCTGTAGGTTACCTCATACGAAAAGTAAATACTTTCAGGGTGGTAAGATCTGTGAGTTACTTTTATTTTTCTTCCACACCCATATTTTTGCTTTTAGTTGTTTTTGGCATTTGTCTTGATGAATATTTTTCAGTCATGTGTATGCTGTACTATGCATGTTGTGTTGGACCAAGTCCAATCTAGGATCGATGAAGACAACACATTTTCCACCATATATTTTGGCAGACTCGAAGTTATCAAGCGAGGTTTGTTTCTTCCACAATCTCTCTATTTCTTTTGCCTAATGTTTATGCTTTATCTTTTTTACATATTTTCTTATTCTTCTAAAGATTCTTCAAAAGATTTTATTTCCTTATTTTCATTTAATTATATTGGTAGATATAAAATAATTTCTAATTTGTTTAAATTCTTTCTATTTCGAGAATGTCATTCTATTTTGGACTTTAGTTTTTACTGTTTTAATGTCTTATAAGAACTATTTTGGGTTGTTTTGCAGTTAAGTTATAAGGAAAAATATTTCAAGATCATAATTTTTTCGTCGACCCGTGCATCGCACGAGACTGCAACTAGTATATAAGTAAAGCTGAATGTGGTTCAATGTGGTGTTGCCATGTGTCCCCCTCCTATACACGCAACTTCTGTGTATAGTCTCTTTTAAGAGAAAGGGTAATATACACCGAACGCATGTGTATAGAAAGGAATTTGTTTCATTTAGGTATGCTAATAATAGCTAATACATCTGCAATAAATCAGAGATTGGAAAACCAAATGATTTTGTTTCTTTTAAGGCTGCTATTAAGCGCTAATAAATCTATAAAAAAGCAGAGAATGGAAAACAAAACAATTTTATTCCTTTTAGGGCTGCTATTAAACGCATCCCAAGGCATGTTTTAAGACAAGAATGACCTTTACTTGCTTTTCCCTTCACCTTTTTTGAGAAACAGATCCCAATGCATTTCACAAACCCTATTCACCTTTTTAACCTTCTTCTTTCCCATGCCAAGTGTTGAAAGTCCATTGCCTTTCGTAAAACTCCATTGTACAGCCCCCTTCTAGGATGAATTCAGCCCATATTTTTCTAAATGGACTACACAGCCCATACCATAGGATGATCCAAACTGCCCAATTGATGGGCCACAACGTAAATAGATTGAGCCCCAAAAATCATTTCCATAGGATGATTCTAACCATCCCATCTAAAGAGGGACTCAGATTATGGAAACTTCTATAGATCGAACGGTTGGGATCATCTATGGAAATAATTTTTGGGGCACAACCTATTTATGTTGCGGCCCATCCATTGGCAGTTTGGATCATCCTATGGTGTGGGCTGTACATTCTAGAAATTGTGTTCAATTACATAAATACGCTTGGCTTTTGACTTGGTGGTAGGGAAGACCTATTTGTTTCTTCATGAGAAAGAGTTTTTATAAGGTGTAAACCCGTATACTCCAGCATTTTTCAAAAAGTATTGTACGGGTCACACCATAGGATGATCCAAAACGTCCATTAGATGGGCCACAATGCAAATAGGTTGTGCCCAAAAACTCATTTCCATAGGAGGTGATCCTAGCCATCCAATCCATAGAGAAAATTCGTATTATGGAAACCTCTATAGATTCAAGGGCGAGGATCAGCCTATGGAAAACATACTCAAAATTTCAAACATCATTTTATGTTCTGTTTTTTTGTTTGAATAAAAATTGTCCATCCTCTCGAGTTTCTTTTCACTTTCTCTTGATCCCTAACTCTAAGCGCTAACTATGTACAATATAAGTCGGACTTAGGACACTTTGATGGATGGTCCCACTAGACTCAAAATAGATTGTGACCTGGAATCAGAAATTGAGATCCAAAAGCACTCCAAAAAGGATAATGGATCAAATGAAATACTATTAGAATCTATGAACCATTATTTATACCTTGGAACCACTATTTATACCTCGGAACCACTACTTAGTAGTAAATAGTGGTTTCGAGGTATAAATAGTTGTTCTCACTGTATAATTAGTAGTTCTGAGTGTTTAAACCACTATGTATACACTCATTCTTACTTTTTATAGTGGTTTTGACTGTAATTGTGGTTCACATGAATCTTGAAACCACAATTAGTGCTTGCAAGGATTTAATTGTCGTTCCTTTCATCTCAATGTGGTTCTTAGTGTTTAAACCACTGTGTATAAATTCATGACAACTTTGAGACCCAATAAAATACTATCAGAATGTATGGACCAATATTTATACCTCAAAACCACTATTTATACCTCGGAACCACTACATAGTGGTAAATAGTGGTTCCTAGGTATAATTAGTGGTTCTGAGTCTTTAAAACCCTATAAATACACTCATTCTCACTTTTTATAGGGTTTTGAGTGCATAACTTTTTTAATCTCACAATTTAAACTCTCAGAACAAGTATTAGGCCATCTAAACTATGAACCACCATAAGATCTGAGTGTTTAGACAACTATTTAACCCATTGTTCATAAATTCATTGCGACTTTGACACCCAATGAAATACCATTAGATTGTGTGAAGCAATATTTCTACTATGGAACCACTATTTATACCTTGGAACCACTATTTATACCTCGAAATCACTACATAGTGGTAAGTAGTGGTTCCTAGGTATAATTAGTGGTTTTGAGTGTTTAAAATCCTATAAATACACCCATTCTCACTTTTTATAGCGGTTTTGAGTGAATAACTTTTTCAATCTCACAATTTAAACTCTCAGAACAAGTATTAGGCCATCTAAACTATGAACCACCATAAGATCTGAGTGTTTAGACAACTATTTAACCCATTGTTCATAAATTCATTGCAACTTTGACATCAAATGAAATACCAGTAGAATGTGTGAACCTTTATTTATACCTCAGAACTACTATTTATACCTCAAAACCATTACTTATACCTCAGAACTACTATATAGTGGTAAATAGTGGTTCCTACGTATAATTACTGGTTCTGAGTGTTTAATCCCCTATTTATACACTGATTGTCACTTTTTATAGTGGTTTTGATTGCATAACCTTTTATTCTCACTATTTATACTGTCGGAACCACTATATAGTGATTCGGAGGTCTACATGGTGGTTAGGACGGTATAAATAGATTACCTCAGTGTTTAAATAGTGGTTCTGATATTCTACATAGGGTCCTCACTGTATTTCCACATTAAGAACCACTATTCAAATCATTGGAACCACTACTTAGTGGTTGAGAGGACTAAATACTGGTTCCCACATATCAATAGTGGTTCCGAGAACAAAATATTGCTTCTACACATTTAAATAGTGCTTCTAATTGTATAGACATGAGTTTCATCCGGGTTTACTCTAAATAGAAACATAGAGGGCAATAGAGAGATAGGGAGATGATGAAAATATATCATAGCATTGTAAAGAGGATGATGACAATAACAAATGCCTAACAAAACCATAACAAAACCCTAACAAACAAAACAAGATGATGACAATACACCATAGCATTGTAAGGAACATGTTAAACCTAAGCAAATGTATGACAATGGACTACTAGAGAACCTTAGGTTTCATAGCCAAAGAAAATAAAGAGATCCAATAAAATCTAGATATTCTCAAGGGGAGTTTCATCGGTCTGCAATGGAATTTCAATGGAGTTTTACAACAGGCAATGGAGTTTCATCAGTTGGTGTGGGGAAGAAGAAGGTAAAAAGGTAGAGGTTAGGTGAAATGCATTGGGATCCGTTTCTTACCTTCTTGGAGGGACAAGCAACTCAAGGGCATTTTTGTCTTAAAACATGCCTTGGGATGCGTTTCACCCCTTTCGGAGAATTTAGCTAACTCAACCCTTTTTTGAGATTTTCAGTTAAAAATCCCATTTTTTGATCATTTTCTCTTTTTAAATATTAGTTACACAATTCCCAATTCCTTTCCTAATGAAAACCGTCTACACCCATAATCAGTTGTGTCGTACCTTATGGTTTGAATTTAGGCACTTTTTTTTAATGTTTTCCGTTTTAATTTCCTATATATATATATAGCTGAATGTGGTAAGCTGGAGTGGCGCCAGGTGGCACCCCCACTGCATTCTAAAATTTAAAAACACTTTAAGGGGATGTTGCACACCGTTTTACACTTTTGGAATTCCAAAAGTTCTTTCTAGAAAAACAAATCGTTCTATATTCCCTCTTTAGTGTACTCCATTTCTCTTAAAGAGAAAATAGATGCTAAAATCTCTCATCTATATCTATAAACGGAATTCTATACTAATGTTTCACAATCTACACCTATAAAAAAGGAATTCTACACCTTAACATCTGGTATTCTATTCTGGGTTGTTTTGCTCTTAAGTTATAGTAAAAATTATTTCAAGAACATAATTTTTCGTTGCCCCGTGCATCGCACAGGACTGCAAGTAGTTAAAAAAGAAAAGACAAGTTTAGTTCGTGCCAGATAGAAAAATACAATAACAAAAAGAAAATC
This sequence comes from Tasmannia lanceolata, assembly GCF_043159265.1. Taxonomy (NCBI): domain Eukaryota; kingdom Viridiplantae; phylum Streptophyta; class Magnoliopsida; order Canellales; family Winteraceae; genus Tasmannia; species Tasmannia lanceolata. The sequence continues at coordinate 20,567,096 of NW_027518689.1, read as the reverse complement.
AAGATAAAATTAGAGGACAAAGGGCGGGTGCGGGTCGAGTCAGGCTGCCAAGGCATCATCCCTAACCCAACTTGAAATTAAATCGGGTTTGGAAAAGCCATCCCTAACCCAACCCAACCCAACCCGAGGAAATGCCAACCGAACCCGACTCAAAATTGGGTTGAACCCGACCCAAGTTGCACCCCTACTATGATCACAGTTCTGGTCCACTGCCATTGTTTCCACTTATATGGGATGATCATATCTCCTTGACACATCAAGCCTCCTCTGCTCCTTGTTTTGATTCCATGAAATTTCAAGAAAAGTTTGGAAAAGAAAAACATTTTGCTTTTCCATTGTTTTATTACATAGAAATAAAAGTGACATAAACAACCACAATTCAACGTTTGTTCACAGGAGGAACCTTAAAAGTTATAATGATTATACTCAAAATTTATCATTTCCCCGTAATCTGTGGAAACAAAAAAATATTTCCTAGGAAAAAATTTCTTGAAAAATGTTTTTCCTGCAATCCAAACAGGCCTCCATAGGACTAGATGTCACGTGGGTCAGCTCACGAGGATCAACAAGATCAACGGTCTTGATTTTATTTTTGTGAAGTAGAGAAAACATGAAATGTCAAGATAGCCGCCAACCTTTCGTTTTCTTTAATCGCTTTAATATGCCTATTGATTTTCGCACTACAATGTTTTGATAAGGGCAGAAACTTATCTTGTCTTTTATTATTGAAACATCTTATAACAGTAAAAAGAACATAATTGAAAAAGAAAAGACAAGCTTAGTTCGTGCAATTATTCAAGCACAATAGAAATAAAGAGCTATAAATAAATTCCTTCAGCGAGAGAGGAAAGAAAGACACCGACTCTCAATCTATTCTTAATTCTCCCTCTCTCTCTCAGCTCTCTGCCTCTTGCTCTTGCTCTTGCTCTTGCTCTTTCTCTTTCTCTCTCTAATCTCTTCTCTTTCTCTCTCTAATCCCTCTTTCTTGCAATCTCTTCTTTCTCTCTCTCTCTCTCTCTAATCTATCTTTCTTGCTATCTGTCTCTCTCAGACAGAAATGGAGTTTGATCACTATGACGAAGAGTTCTGTCACTTTAATCCAAATGAAACTTACGAATTTGAGTTCGACGAGTTTTATGAAAATTTCTCTGCACCAATGTTCGTCGACTTAACAAACCCGGATCGATCCGTTGAGGATGATAACGAATGGTTTTGCACACGCCTCGGTAAGTTTTTTTTTTTTTTCATTTGCATGTTTTTTTTTTTGCCATTTTTGTCTGTTTCCCCCCCTTTTTCTTGTCTTTTTCATCTTCACGTTCAAGTTCTTGAATGGTTCTTCCAATTAATTTTTCTTGGAACTGAAACTTTTCTTCCACTTAATTTTTCTTGGGTCGACTCTGTTTCTGCCCTTTTCATCTTCTTGACAATTCTTGCTATAGAGTATAGACATTTGTTTTAAATCTGACATGCATGCTTATCTCTCTGTTTATTGAACCCAATTTTCTGTTTATTGAACCCAAATTTCTGTTGCTCTGTTTGAATTTGATAGAATATTGCTATTTCAATTGATTGAATATTAAAGGTTTTCAAAGGTTTCTTTGCTTTTGAATCTTTTTTTTTATATATAGTTAAAATAGTCGTTGCTGGCTCTAGTTGACTCATTATGAATTGCATGTGAAATGCGGTGTTTGTACTATGTATAAATATTTATATGAATTACAGGTGAAAAAGATGGTATGTATTGAATTATCGGACTTGCGTGACAACACATGTCTTTTGGGATTTTATTTTATTAAAACATTATGTATAGATATTTGTCTTATGTGGTAAGTTTGTATTTGTGTTTATTGTAGCATTTCCTGAAGTTTCATGTTAAAATTCTATCATTTTCAATTGTTTGCCTGCGGATTTCCACTGAAATGTCCGACCGAAACTGAAAAGGTCCCATTTTCGTGATGACCGATACCATAACTGAAACTGAAATTTAAGAAATTCCAAAAATTGAACTTGTCTAAAGTACAATTGTTGCACAACATGGCAATATGTTGGTTGATTCTACCTGTCATTGCTTTCACTTCATTGTCCTGCGATATAAAATCAATCATTTTGTGTTATCCATATTTAAAAATGAAGTTGGCAATGCATGCTAGACCCTTGAATCACTTCCACTTGTATCTTCAACAAAATCACTTCCATATTGATGAACAGTTTTGCAGTGATGTAAGAAAACAAATCCATCTAAAATCAACATGTCATCAAAATAATGAACCCTTTGTTCTAATATAGTGCAGCACCTATCTGCCAAACCTTTTCAATCCTTCAACCAATGGTTGAATAAGTGAACGCTCTCCTCCTCTCTCTTTCTACTGCTATGCAAGTTGTCTTGGGTTGCCTTCTCAACATGGGTGTCGCTGATTACCTGACCTTGTGGTTCCTTAACTGCTCCCTCTTCAGAATTGGAGTGTTCTCTTTCATATCAGTCACTATTGGCCAATATTTCAAGCTCTCGACCTATGAGAAAAAATGTTTCAAACTCTCAATTGGTTTGTGTCTTGATTTCAACTCTGCTGGTCTTTTCTCAGATTTTACTGTGGAAATGGACATTTCATTGAACCACTGCTGTTCACATCCACTTTTATCTTCCAAATTACAATTTTCCAATGAGTTCTTAATTTTACATTGTCAACCCAGGATTCTTTGAGTGTGAGAAATCTTCTCAACAACCTACATGCATCACCGTCTTCTATTTTGTATTGTTCTAGTATTTTAGCAGTCTCTGGACTATTTAAATTAGTAACTTGTGCAGAAATCAAATTCTTTTTGTGTCTATTTTGATACTATGCTTGATCAACAAATGCATGGAACTGATCTATATTTGAATTTGCAATTGGCACTTCTTTGAAACATTGATCCAGCTGAGAGGAACTGGTCTATATTTGAATTTGCAATTGCCACTTCTTTGAACATTTCGTAACCTCAACATTTTCACTTCTTTATGTTCTGTGGAAAGCATAGATCTAAGCACAAAGCTTTGATACTACTTGTTGAAAACAAGATCAAAAGCAAAAGAAGCAAAACCCAAATAACACAAATCACAAAGGGAGAGAGAGAGAGAGAGAGAGAGAGAGAGAGAGAGAGAGTTCCCTCGAATATACTATTCCAAGACTCAAACCGTACACCACTTCTCTTCAATACTCTATTCACACTTTTTCTCTCACTCACATACTGTTTCAAGAGTCTTTGGCTGTGTTTGCTTTGTTCACACCCTTACCCCATGGCTAGATAAATTGGATCCTCGGGCGGAGCGTTGTGTCTTTCTGTGCTACTTTCGTACCCAGAAAAGTGATCGGAGTTACTGTCCTCGGCTTCGCCGATATTTGTTTCCACCGACGTCACTTTGTTTGAGTCTACCTCCTTCTTTACCGCTTATGCTAGGAGCAGTCCCTTTGTATGTGAATGAAAGGGATGCGCGCGCGAGAGAGTTTTACGGCAAGGTTTCCTTAGCAAGATTTTACGACAAGGAGAGAGATGCGGGAGAGGTGGAGAGATGCGGCTAGGTTTCCTTCCTTTTTTGAATTTTGTTTATTGGATCAGCTCTTATACCATGTTATTGTTGATAAGGAAGAAGAAGAAGAGTGAATATGGAGTCTCCTTAGGGAGCTCCCATATAATATATATATATATATATATATATATATATAGAGAGAGAGAGAGAGAGAGAGAGAGAGAGAACGAGAGAGAGAGAGAGAAAAGTGTGCGTGCACAGCTGAACAGGGAGTTACCTGCGCATTAGTGGCTTATAAAGCCACCAATTGGTCGCTTTTTTGGACCCCGCAAAGGTGGACCCTCCATACGAACCAATCGGTGGCTTTATAAGCCACTAATGTGCAGATAACTCCTAGCGCAGCTGCGCAGGTTTTAAATATCGGTTTCGGGCGAAATTTGGTAAAAGCTCTCAAAATATCGATTTTTTAAACCGAAATTTCGGTCGAAATTTGGTAAAGGATTAAAATAATATTATTTTATCTATTATTTCACCGAAATTTCGACTGAAATTTGGTACATTTCGGGAATTTCGGTTTCGGTGCAATTTCGTTTCGGTCCCGACGAAATCCGATCGAAATTTAAAACCATGACTATAATACCCTTCAACAGTTACATTTAAAACTAACCGTAAAATAAAACTAATATAAACTACCATATTACCATGTTTCCTTTTCGATTTGCCCAACCCATTTAAACTAATTAGAAACCACACTTTCTAAATCAAAACTACTTTTAAAGACTAAAAAGCCCATTAACACTTCCCATCACCCATGTCCGTTAGGACCGTGACCTTTTCAGAACACACAGCCACACACATTAGTAACCTTTCTTTTCCAATATGTTCCTATTCTAAAATCTGTCCAATGATCACTGGTGCAACTTCTCTAGCTGTTTCACCTTTGCTTGCTGATGTAGAAAATCAAGATCAAAGCACAAAAGCTTTGATTCCACTTGTTAAAAACAAAGATCAAACAGAAGCACTAAACCCACAACACAAAAGATCACAACAAAAGGAGAAGAGGGAAGAGAAAGAGCGGAAGAGAGAGAGGGAGAATTTCTCTTGAATACTGTTGATGGCAGCAACCATACACAACTTCTTAATAACAAAGAGTTCACGTTTCACACTCCTCTCTTTTTTCCACTTTTTCATGTTTACTCTCACTTCATTATTTCATTCATGTTCTCTCTCTCTCTCTCTCTCTCTCTCTCTCTCTCTCTGTGCATATAAGCAAAGGCACTCAAACACGTATTGAAACTACCCATGCTATACAATCCCCTCTACTTTCCAAAAAAACACTATCGAAACACTAATTAGAAACTAACCTATTACACCACTTTCCTATTTCTATATAATACCCTTTTCCACACGCCTCGGTAAGTTTTTTTTTTTCATTTGCATGTTGTTGTTTTTTTGCCATATTTGTCTGTTTTGCCCTCCCTTTTTCTTGCCTTTTTCATCTTCACATTCAACTTCTTGAATGGTTCTTCCTTTTAATTTTTCTTGGATCTGAAAATTTTCTTCCAATTAATTTTTCTTGGGTCGACACTGTTTCTGCCCTTTTAAATCTGACATGCATGTTTCCGAAAACACATATCTCTTTGTTTAAATTGATTGAATCCTAAAGGTTTTCAAAGGCTTCTTTGCTTTTGAAACTTTTTTTTTTATATAGTTAAAATAGTTGTGGCTGGCTCTAGTTGACTCATTTTGATGGTTCTGGAACCACGTTACTCACAAAACTTATCTAAAGCTGAATCCTTACACAACATAGATTGGTTTTGGTGATTATGTTTGGCATTGTTTTACTTGGTTGGATTTAGTAACATGTTTTTAAATTTCCAATGAAACAAACGACTGATATGTTTCCATCCCCATCCCCATCGAAACGATACCAAAACTGAACGGACTTGCTCAACAACACATGTCTTTTGGTATTTTATATTATTAAAACATTATCTATATCTGTATTTCTTATGTGCTAAGTTTGTATTTGTGTTTATTGTAGCATTTCCTGAAGTTTCATTTAAAAACTCTATCATTTGCAATTGTTTGCCTACGTTTCGGTGATTTTACAGGATTTCCACCAACATGTCCAACCGAAACTTAAAAGGTCCCATTTCTGTGGTGACCGAAACCATAACTGAAACTGAAATTTAAAACCTTGATTAGTAGATTTTACAAAAATTGAACTTGTGTAAAGTAAAATTGTTGCACAACATGGCAATATGTTGGTTGATTCTACCTGTCATTGTTGGTTGATTCTACCTGTCATTGCTTTCACTTGATTGGACATTTTCTTTGTGGAATTAAAAGTAGGAGCATGTCCTGCGATATAAAATCAATCATTTTGTGTTATCTATATTTAAAAATGAAGTTGACAATGCATGCTAGACCCTTGAATCACTTCCACTTGTGTCTTCAACAAAATGATTGTCCATATTGATGAATAGTTTTGCAGTGATGTAAGAAAAAAAAATCCATCTGAAATCAACATGTCATCAAAATAATGAACCCTTTGTTCTAATATAGTGCAGCACCTATCTGCCAAACCTTTTCAATCCTTCAACCAATGGTTGAAAAAGTGAACCCTCTCCTCCTCCCTCTTTCTACTGCTATGCAAGTTGTCTAGGGTTGCCTTCTCAACATGGGTGTCGCCGATTACCCGACCTTATGGTTGCTCAACTGCTCCGTTTTCAGAATTGGAGTGTTCTGCCTCATATCTGTCACTATCGGCCAATATTTCATGCTCTCAGACCTATGAGAAAAAAATGTTTCAAACTCTTGATTGGTCTCAGTGGCTTGATTTCAACTCTGCTGGCCTTTTCTCAGTTTTTACTGTGGAAATGGACATTTCATTGAACCACTGCTGATCACATCCACTTTTATCTTTCAAATTGCGGTTTTCCAATGAGTTCTGAATTTTACATTGTCAACCCAGGATTCTTTGATTGCGAGAAATCTTCTCAACAACCTACATGCATCCCCATCTTCTATTTTGTATCATTCTAGTATTTTAGCAGTCTCTGGACTATTTAAAATAGTAACTTGTGCAGAAATCAAATTCTTTTTTGTGTTCGTTTTGATACTATGCTGGATCAACAAATGCGGAGAACTGGTCTATATTTGAATTTCCAATTGCCACTTCTCTGAAACATTCTGTAATGTCAACATTTTCACTTTCTTTATGTTCCTTATAAAACAATGATCAATGCACAAAGTTTTTTGAAAACAAGATCAAAAGCAAAAGAAGCAAAACCCAAATAACACAAATCACAAAAGGAGGGAGGAAGAGAGAGAGTTCTCTTAAATATACTATTCCAAGACTCAAACCGTACACCACTTCTCTTCAATACTCTATTCATGTTTTTTTTCTCACTCACATATTGTTTCACGTTTTGCACTCTCCTTTTATATATGTTAGAAATGTGGCTAGGGTTTAGAGGGGAAGAAGAAGTGTGAGGGTGAAGATGGTGAGATTCTCCACTTAGGAGTCCACCCATTAATATGATGTATATATAGGTCCAAAGTAGGGAAACATGGTACAAAGGCTACAATACCCCTCACACTACACATAATGACTAAGATACCCTTCAACACTCCCCCTCAAGCTGGGGTGTATATACGGTATAACTCCACACTCCAGATTCCTACAAAGAAAACTAAAACAAACAACTATAATACCCATACAGCAGAAAAACAATAATCCCATAGACATAGCCAGCTTGGTACAACACACCCCGTCAAGCTGGTGTGGTGAATACATAGTAAAAAACATAACAAAAAAGGACCATGGCCACAACTAGTACAACAGCGAGTTCAACGGCCACAAAAACAACAAGCTCCCCCTAAATTAGCATTACCGTCAGAGCGATCAACACAGAGCCTCCCCCTGAATCAGAGCACGGCTATCAAATCTACACCAATAACGATCGAACGAAAGGGCCTTGGCAAGGAAACAACAACGATCCATAGAATAAAATAAGCACACCAAAGGCGCGCACACGAACAACGACGAAGCACCACGAGTAGAGATCAAGAGAACATCATATCGAAGAAGAAGCCCAACCAGGACCAACAACCAACCAACAACAGGGCGATAGAAAATCAGCCCACAACAACAACCAACCAATGATGGCCACACAGCACGTCGCTTGGGAAACAACCAACCAAAGAAGGCCACACAACACGTCGCCTGGGAGAAACAACAATAAGGCCGAATTCAACGCAAATGACCGGGCATATAGCCACTACTAGCAACAAGGCCGAAAGCAATGCTAACGACCTGGTATATAGCCACCAACAACAACAAGGCTGAAAGTAACGCTAATGACCGGGCATATAGCTACAAAAAAAAAAAAAACAAGGCCGAGAGCAACGCTAACTACCCGGCTTATAGCCACAATAACAAAGTGGATTGCAACGCAAACCACTACATTGACAACGAATGCGTTAAACTGCGCAAAGCAACTACACACACTATATAGAAGAACCAATAAAGTGGATTGCAACGCAAACCTCTACAGCAACAATGAATGCGCAAAATTATGCAAGGCAACTACACACATGTAGAAGCATCAACAAACAGGACTCGCAAAGCGAGTCCACCAATAACACCAAGCGCGAAGAACCAATCAACCACAACAGCAATGATCTCAACCACGATCAACCCAACCAACCTCAACCACAACCAACCCAGCCAACCAATCAAACAACCAAAAAACCAACCAAAAAACCAACCAAACAACCAACCAACCAACAACAAATAGAAGGAGCAACTAACTAAGAACGCGAAGCATGGTGAAAGAACATCAACTTAAGTCACCAACAACACACCAACAAACGCTAAGCAGAAGGAAACAACTAGCAACATGAAGAACCAACAACTAACAATGCAAAAAAGAAACTAACAAACCAACCAATGAATCAACTAAGGAAACCTCACAACACTTCAACAAGGAGGACGATACTACACTAACCCGAAGACGATGACAAAACATAATAGGAAGAACAACCACCAACAAAGGAGCACCAACAAGGAACTCCATGTGGAACAACTACCCACAAGACAACAACAAGACTATAACGCGACAACAACAAGACAACACAAGACATCAATACACCACTCCATCCATGGAACCTACATCAACACTCCCCCTCAAAAAACACTATTTGAAACACTAATTAGAAACTAACCTATTAAAAAACTTTCCTATTTCTATTTATTAGCCTTTTCTAAAACACAATAAGTAACTAATTATGTTTCCTAAGCCAATCCAATCTCCTAAAGCTACCACTTTCCAAAACCCAAATTAGAACTAACTCTAACTACCAAATTGACAAATCCTAATTTAGACTAGGAAAGATCCATGTGGGCCCGCGTCCGCCCGCGCCCCGTCCGCACCGACCCATCCCCTCCGGCGCCATGGAGAGTCAGCGATAACTTTTATCACTCCCCTTCACTGCTGACTCTCTGCAAGTCATGCTAAGTTCATTTCTAAACTTCACAAACCTATTGTACTCCAACCCTTCGAATGTAGCAAGATACTCCGCTATCTTACCGTACCACTGTACTCAGGTTTCAATCGTCGGATTATAATCCTCTGCATCCCCGTCTCTGAAATCTTGGACTCTTCATTGAGTTGTGATATTGCATGACAGATCTTCATGAATATTTCATGACACTAATAAGAAACTAACCTATTAAACCACTTCCCTATTTTCTATATACTACCCTTTTCCAAAACAAAATTAGTAACTAATTATGTTTCCTAAAACAATCCAACATCCTAAAGCTACTCGTTTCCAAAACCCAATTTAGAATCAACTCTAACTACCAACTTGACAAGTCCTAGTTTAGAATAGGAAAGATCCATGTGGGCCCGCCTCGGCCCGCGTCCGTGCCGACCCATCCTCTCCTTCACTGTGGAGAGTCCGCGATGACTCTCAACAGGTGACACATCTACCATTGTTAAACCAACAACTGCTATATTTTTGTAAACCAAATTTTCCACTTTCTCTTCTACATCATGTCCTGAAAACAAATCAGTATCCAAGTTGCAGAACTCGTTAGAAGCTATGTTTTTTTTTTGTTTGAAATAGTGATATATTGAATTAAAGGGAACCAAGATGGTCCACAAAGGCACAAACATTACAGAAGGAATAAATACAAGAAAAACAAAAATACAATTTACGGCAGGAGGAAATCAAACCACTCCAAACCCAGCCTTCTAACCCTTGATTTGGCTGAAGAATCGGCTTCACCATTAGATGCTATGTTAAAAGACTTTTCTCCCTTAATTTCTCCTTCTTCATGCTTATCCAGTGAAACGATCTACGATCTGCTTGTATGGGGAATGTGCACTACATTTTAGGATAGAAACTTGATATGCCAACGCACTAATTTTATGTGAACTTGTTCTAGCAAATGCTTTCAACCTGGAAAGTTCTCTGCAATCCTCAAAGTTTTGGTTGTCTAGACCCATCTCAAGCTTAAAAGGAGAAGCTGCAGCAGAATTTTCAGCAGCTGCCAGAGCTTCATATGTTAAAGTTCTCTACTCCCAAAACCTTCCACTTCCTTAGACTTTCCATGCAGCACATTTCAATCTAAGAATTATCTTCAATCCCCACTGTACTATCATCTACAGATTCCCTCCCTGCTGGTGGAACTTGGGCCATTGCTCAATTCCTCATTTTCTTGAGCTTGGACATTTCAAGCACAGATAGCTGCACTCATTTCCTCATTTTCTTGTTCCGAGGCTTTGTTAGGCTCGATATGGGCAACTGCTTCACATTCCTCAGATTCAAATTTTGTTCTGGTATCTTCATTTTCCCTTTGAGCTGATTCACCACATACTTTCACCTCTTCCACTTGATCGTGATCTTTGCAATTAATTTCCTCTTGATCAATCCAAATTTCTCCCTGATCTTCACATTCAACTTCTTCCTTGACAGCTTGATTGGTTCTTGTTTCTCTTCCTTTCAGCTTCTTGAGCCTTCTCACAATAGACGTTTGTCTCATCATAGTTCACAAGAGACTCATCCTCTTTGGCATCATGTTCACAGACAAAATTTGAATCCTCAACTCTGTAAGCTATTATATAATCTTTGAATTCTCCCTGATCTTTTCCCTTTTTACCTTTTTCTGCATAGTAATTCCTTATGCATGAGCAATCGTTCTCATCTCTTTGGAGAGAATCTTGAAACTCTGTTGCACTGATGCAGTATGCAGTTTCTGATTTTATCTTAAATTCAACTGATTGCACATGTTTACTAACGCTCTTTCTTATTCCTATGTAACTTCCATTCAAATTCTCTCTCTGATTTTAAAATGTTTGAATGCTTTTATTCGAGTTTTATGCTTTCTCTTGAATTATAAATATGAAATTTATGGATGTGCTTTCTGGGGTATTGTGTTACAGGATGTAACCAAAAGCATGATGAAGAAGATGATCCTGATATTCTCCATAGAAAATTTGAACTTCGGGTATGTTATGCCTCACTCTTTGTCCTACGTGAATGGATGATATTGTTGTTCATGTAACTTCATGACATCTTGAGTCTTAAATCGTGCAGGTCATGGCAGCGAGGAGCCTAAGACTTCAAAACTCACTAAAGGGACAAACATCACGGTATTTTAAGTTCTTTAAACATTGAATTATTATTATTTCTTCAATTTCCCATGAACAATTCAATGACAAAATCTCCTATGCCTTTCAATTTCACCGCGAGATGTCGTCCACTTCCTGCACCTGCGAAATCTGCCAAGGAAAGGATAGCAATATTAAACATGATCAGGAAGACAGAAAACATCTAATGATCCTCCAAGGTACAAATTAATGACACCAAATCTAGAACCCAATCCAAAAGTAGCTACTCCATTACCAAAGAATGGAGTGGTGAAAAGTAAAAAGGCAATTGGCCAAAATTGTTTGCCTTTCAGTGGGATGAAGAAACCCATTCAAAGCCTTAAGAATCCAAAAGTAGCTGCTCCATTGCCAAAGAATGGAGTGGTGAAAACTGAAAAGGCAATTTGCCAGGTTCGTTTGCCTTTCAGTGGGATGAAGAGACCCATTCAAGGCCTTGAGAATCCAAAAGTAGCTGCTTCATTGCCAAAGAATGGAGTGGTGAAAACTGAGAGGGCAATTCTCCATGTTCGTTTGCCTTCCAATGGGATGAAGAGACCCATTCAAAGCCTTGAGAATCGAAAAGTAGCTGCATTGGCAAATAATGGAGTGGTGAAAACTGAAAAGGCAATTGGCCAGGTTCGTTTGCCTTTCAGTGGGATGAAGAAACCCATCCAAATCTGTGAGAATCCAAAAGTAGCTGCTCCATTGCCAAAGAATGGAGTGGTGAAAACTGGAAAGGCAATTGGCCAGGTTCGTTTGCCTTTAAGTGGGATGAAGAGACCCATTCAAGGCCTTGAGAATCCAAAAGTAGCTGCTTCATTGCCAAAGAATGGAGTGGTGAAAACTGAAAAGGCAATTCTCCATGTTCGTTTGCCTTCCAATGGGATGAAGAGACCCATTCAAAGCCTTGAGAATCGAAAAATAGCTGCATTGGCAAAGAATGGAGTGGTGAAAACTGAAAAGGCAATTGGCCAGGTTCGTTTGCCTTTCAGTGGGATGAAGAAACCCATTCAAATCCGTAAGAATCCTAAAGTAGCTGCTCCATTGCCAAAGAATGGAGTAGTGAAAACTGAAAAGGCAATTGGCCAGGTTCGTTTGCCTTTCAGTGGGATGAAGAAACCCATTCAAAGCCTTGACAATCTAAAAGTAACTGCTCCATTGCCAAAGAATGGAGTGGTGAAAACTGAAAAGGCAATTGGCCAGGATCGTTTGCCTTTTAGTGGGATGAAGAAACCCATTCAGAATCGTTTGCCTTTCAGTGGGATGAAGAAACCCATTCAAAGCCTTCATAATCCAAAAGTAGCAACTCCATTGCCTTTTAGTGGGGTGAAGAGACCCAAGTGGAAGGACGTATGGTAGAAGTAGGGGACTGTTTTCCTTGAAAGTAGGGTGGGGTAAACTTTAGCTGGATAGGAGTCTATCTGGTGGAGTCTGTCATGCTTAATTGTAGGAGTCTAAGTGCTTAATTATAGGAGTGAAGGTTATCCTGTTTTCTTCGGAAGTACGGAACTTTAGTTGGATAGGTCTCACTGAACCATTGTAGGAATTTTTAGAGCAGTTGTAATGATTGATTCATAGTGTTTAGAGCATCAGATCCTTCTGCCTCTAAGCTTGAGAAATCAACTGGTGGTGTTTAGAGCATCATTCCTCTTATTATCTTATATGATCCTACGTTCTAAATGTTCTTTATAAATCCTTTTTCTTTGTCATATGATCATTGAAACCTTAGGTATGAATGTATGTCACATAATATTTCTGTAGCTCTCTCTCTCTCTTGAATATTAATAATTTGTTTTTATAGCTCTAAGTAACAGAAACCATTTATTATGATGCATTACAAATCACGTGGTAGTGTTTAGAATTTAGAGCACCAGATCCTTGCTTTAAGCTTGAGAAATTAAGTGGTGGTGTTTAGAGCTTCTTTCCTCTCTTATTATCTGACATGATCCTATGTCTAAATGTTCTACTTAAATCCCTTTTCTTTGTTATATGATCTTGCAAAATTGATCCATTCTTCACTTCTACCTGCATGCATTTCTCAGTCAACAGCTTGTGAACACTGCATCTTAAGATAATTTGCTGTTTCAGTTCAAAAGCAGCTTAGTCAACTATTACATATTTAGTTGTTATTCTGCAATGAATTACTATGCAGTTATAACTAATTAATTAATTTTGTGCTATTGCGGCCCTATTTGTTTCGGATTTTGAGAACTGACTGAGAGTCCAAAACTGATTAGTAGACTTGAAATGAAATTTTGAGTCCAATAATCAGTTTTAGAAATCCTTTTTCAAAATCCAGTGGCCCTATTTGTTTTGCGTTTTTGAGAATCGATTTTGAGTCCAACACTGATTATTGGATCCAAAATGTCAGTTCTGGCCTCAAAATCAATTCTCAAAATCCAAAACGAACCTGTCCTTACTAGGATAAGAGTGTAAATGAGAGAATCTGAGGCTCTAAACCTGATTCTTGACCCGCTTAAAGAAAAAAATTTCAAATTTGTTCTTCAGTTGTTTCTTTATGTTTTCAAGTTTTACTTGTTGTTACTCGTTTACATGGTAGCTCTTAATTTTTACAATTGGGAGATCATGACCATTTGCTAACGAATATTACCATATGTTTCTGTGAATATGTTGGGAGTCCTCTCTTTTAATGTGCTTGTACAATCTTCCATGAGTCTCATTTTTGGGCACCATTCCAAATGTTTATGCAATTATTTTTTGACAACAGAAGCTTCCCAAGCTCATTTTTCCCTATGTATTTCTACCTAATTTCAGATTTCAATCACATATAGCTAGATTATTTTTCCCCTGTTTCCCTTTATATATATTTTATGATTGCATCTCTACTTATTGCTAGTTGGCACATGTGTGGGAGCTAGCTTGGCATGTTGATATCTGCATTGGTTGGTATTGGATAATGTTGTGCTCGCAGTTGAATGATTAGTTAATTGAAAATATCTTACATTTCAGAAAATGTAAGATATTTTTTTTTTCATTTTTTCTCGTTCTATTGGAGAATCTCAAATGTAAGATATTTATTCATTTTTTCTTGTTTTCATTGAGAAAATTCACTCCCTTTCTTTTGGGGAACCGTCATCTTTATCATATTTCTGCCGAAGGAGAAAGGTCTTCTCCCTATTGAGTCTCTAGAAATAGATTCTAAAGGGATCTTTTTTTCCTTCTGTGAAATGACCAGTTACTCCAAAAGCTTAAGCTGATGGAGATGGTGTTATTTAATCTTTTATCACGTGTATCCCCTCTTTCTCGGGTCGACCTACATGTGGCCCCTCTTTTCGGTTGGGATTGGCAATTGCATGTGGATTTTTGCTATCCGGGAGATCTGAACTCAGGACCATTGGCTCTGATACGGTGCGAAACGCTCCTACGATCTAAATGCTCTTTATAAATCCTTTTTCTTTGTCACATGATCATTGAAACCTTAGGTATGAATGTATGTGACATAATATTTATGTAGCTCTCTCTCTCTCTCTCTCTTTTGAATATTAATAATTTGTTTCTATAGCTCTAAGCAACAGAAACCATTTATTATGATGCATTAGAAATCACATGGTAGTGTTTAGAATTTAGAGCACCAGATCCTTCTTGCTTTAAGCTTGAGAAATCAAGTAGTGGAGTTTAGAGCTTCTTTCCTCTCTTATTATCTGACATGATCCTATTTCTAAATGTTCTATTTAAATCCCTTTTCTTTGTTATCTGATCTTTGCAACCTTTATTAATATATTAAGCAATCCATTCGTCACTTCTACCTGCATGCATTTCTCAGTCAACAGCTTGTGAACACTTCTTCTTAAGATAATTTCTTGTTTCAGTTCAAGAGCGGCTTAGTCAAATATTACATATTTAGTTGTTATTTATCATACATCACATGTTCTTTCTTGCACATCTTTTATATGCAAGTACACATTATTCTCCAGTGCATTACTATGCACTTTGAACTAATCAATTAATTTTGTGCCATTGCGGCCCTATTTGTTTCGGATTTTGAGAACTGATTGAGAGTCCAAAAATGATTAGTAGACTTGAAATTAAATGAACTCTTGAGTTCAATAATCAGTCTTAGAAATCCTTTTTCAAAATCCAGTGGTCCTATTTGTTTTGGGTTTTTGAGAATCGATTTTGAGTCCAAAACTGATTATTGGACCCAAAATGTCAGTTCTGGACGCAAAATCAATTCTTAAAATCCAAAACAAACCGCTCCTTACTAGGATAAGAGTGTAAATGAGAGAATATGTGGCTCTAAACCTGATTCTTGACCCGCTTAAAGAAAAAAAGTTTTTCAAATTCGTTCTTCAATTTTTTCTTTTTGTTTTCAAGTTTGACTTGTAGTTACTCATTTACATGCTAGCTCTTAATTTTTACAATTGGGAGGTCATGACCATTTGCTAACGAATATTACCATATGTTTTTGTGAATATGTTGGGAGTCCTCTCTTTTAATGTGCTTGTACAATCTTCCATGAGTCTCATTTTTGGGCACCATTCCAAATGTTTATGTAGTCATTTTTTGACAACAGAAGCTTCGCAAGCTCATTTTTCCCTATGTATTTCTACCTAATTTAAGATTTCAATCACTTATAGCTAGATTATTTCCCCCCTGTTTCCTTTTATATCTATTATATGATTGCATCTCTACTTATTGCTAGTTGGCACATGTGTGGGAGCTAGCTTGGCATGTTGATATCTACATTGGTTGGTGTTGGAAATTGCTGTGCTCGCAGTTGAATGATTAGTTAATTGAAAATATCTTACATTTCAGAAAATGTAAGATACTTTTTTCATTTTTCCTTGTTCTATTTGAGAATCTCTAATGTAAGATATTTATTCATTTTTTCTTATTTTCATTGAGAAAATCCACTCCCTTTCTTTTGGGGAACCGTCATCTTTATCATATTTCTCCCGAAAGAGAAAGGTCTTCTCCCTCCCTGTTGAGTCTCTAGGAAGAGATTCTAAAGGGATCTTCTCTTCCTTATGTGAAACGACTAGTTACTCCAAAAGCTTAAGCTGATGGAGATGGTGTTAATTAATCTTTTATACTTTAACACTCTTCCTCACGTGTAGCCCCTCTTTCACGGGTTGACCTACACGTGGCACATGTGGCCCCACTTTTTGGCTGGGTTGGCAATTGCATGTGGATTTTTGCTATCTAGGAGGTCTGAACTCAGGACCATTGGCTCTGATACCATGCGAAACGACCAGTTACTCCAAAAGCTTGAGTTGATGGAGATGGTATTATTTGATCTTCTATATTTAACACCTTCCTTTTGGAGAAAGCCATCATCTTTATGGTTTTTCTTCCGGAGGAGAAAGGTCTTCTCCCTCTTGAGTCTCCAGTAAGAGATTCTAAAGGGATCTTATTTTCGTTTCTTTTGGGGAACCGTCATCTTTCTCCCGGAGAAGAAATGTCTTCTCCCACTTGAATATCCAAGAAGAGATTCCAAAGGGCTATTATTTCCCGTCCTTTTTGGGAACCATCATCTTTATCATCTTTCTCCTGGAGGAGAAAGGGTTTCTATCTTTTGAATCTCCGATAAGAGATTCTAAAGGGGATATTTTCCTTCTTTTTGGAAACCAGTCATCTTCATCATCTCTCTCGGAGGAGAAAGGTCTCCTCCCTTTTGAGTCTCTAGGAAGAGATTCTAAAGGGAGTTTCTTTTCATTCTTTTTGGGGAACCATCAACTTTATGATCCTTCTTCTGGTGGAGAATGGTATTCTCCCTTTTAAGTCTCTACTAAGAGATTCTAAAGGGATCTTCTTTTCCTTCCTTTTGAAGAAACTGTCATCTTTATCATCTTTCTTCCGGACGAGAAAGGTTTTCTAAGTTTCTAAGAAGAGATTCTAAAGGGAATCTTCTTTTCATTCCTTTTGGGGAACCGTCATCTTTATCCTCTTTCTCCCGGAGGATAAAGGTCCTCTCCCTCTTGAGTCTTGAGGAAGAGATTGAAAACGGATCTTCTTTTCCTTCCTTTTGGATAATCGTCATCTTTATCATTTTTTTTGTGAAGGAGAAAGGTCTTCCCCTTGTGAAGCTCCAGGAAGAGATTCTAAATGGATCTTCTTTCCTTCCTTTTGGGGAACCGTCATCTTTATCATATTTTTCCTAGTGAACAAAGGTCTTCTCCCTTTTGAGGCTCCAGGAAGTGATTCTAAAGGGATCTTCTTTTCCTTCCTTTTGGGGAACTGCCATCTTAGTTATCTTTCTCCCGGAGGAGAAAGATCTTCTCCCTTTTAAGTCTTTAAGAAAAGATTCAAAAGGGATCTTCTTTTCCTTTCGGTTGGGGAACCATCATCTTTATCATCTTCTTCCTTGTGAGTCTCCAATAAGAGATTCTAAACGATCTTTTCATTCCTTTTGGGGAACCTTCATCTTTATTATCTTTCTCCTTTTTGTTCCTTTTCGGAACCGTCATTGTTATCATCTTTCTCCTATAGGAGAAATGCCTTCTCCCTTTTAAGCCTCGAGGAAGAGATTTTAAAGGGAACTTCTTTTCCTTCCTTTTGGGGAACCGTCAACTTTATCGTCTTTCTCCCTGAGGAGAAAGTACTTCTCCCTTTTGAAGCTTTAAGAAGAGATTCTAAAGGGATCCCCTATTCCTTCCTTTTTGGGAACCCTATCATCTTTCTTCCACATGAGAAAGGTCTTCTACCTTATATGTCTCTAAGAAAAGATTCAAAAGGAATCTTCTCTTCCTCTCTCTTGGGGAACCATCATATTTATCATCTTTCTCCTCAAGGAGGAAGGTCTTTTGCTTCTTGAGTCTCCAATAAGAGATTCTAAAGGGATCTTCTTTTGCTTCCATTTGGGAATCGTAGTGTTTATCATCTTTCTCCTCAAGGACAAAGGCCTTCACCCTCTTGAGTCTTTAAGAAGAGATTTTATAGAGATGTTTTCCTTCCTTTTTGGGAACCCTCATTTTTATCATCTTTTTCCTGAAGGAGGAGTCATTAGGAAAGGATTCTAAAGGGATCTTTTCCTTCCTTTTGAGGAATCGTCATCTTTATCATCTATCTCCCGGAGAAGAAAGGCCTTGTCCCTTTTGAAGATATTATGAAGGGTTCTTTTCCTTCTTTTTGGGGAATCTTCTTTATCATTGTTCTCCCAAAGGATAAAGGTCTTCTCTCTATTGAGTCTCCAGGAAGTGATTCTACAGGGATCTTCTTTTCCTTCCTTCTGGGAAATTTCCATCTTTATCATCTTTCTCTCAGAGGAGAAATTTTTTCTCCCTCCTTCGTCTCTAGGAAGAGATTCTAAAGGGATTTTCTTTTCCTTCCATTTTGGGAACCAACATCTTTATCATCTTTCTCCCAGAGGAGAAAGGTATTCACTCTCTTGAGTATAGAGGAAGAGATCCTGATGGGATTTTCTTTTCTTTCCTTTTGGGGAACCATCATCTTTATCATCTTTCTCCCGAAGGAGAAAGCTCTTCTCCCTCTTTAGTATCCAAGAAGTGAGTTTAATGGGATATTCTCCCTATTGGGTTTCAATGAGAGATTCTAAAGGGATATTCTTTTCCTTCTTTTTAGAGAGCCTTCATCTTTATCATATTTTTCCCATAGCAGAAAGGTGTTCTTCCTTTTGAATCTCCAGGAAGAGATTGTAGAGGGACCTTATTTTCCTTCCTTTTAGGAAACCCTCATCTTTATGTTCTTTCTCCCAGAGGAGAAGGGACCTTCTTTTCCTTCCTTTTAGGAAACTGTCATCTTTATGTTCTTTCACCCAGAGGAGAATGGTGTTCTCCCTTTTAAGTCTCTACAAAGAGATTTTTAAGAGATCTTCTTTTCCTTCCTCTTGGGGAACCGTAATCTTTATCATCTATCTCTGGGACGAGAAAGGTCTTCTCCTATTTAAGCATCTGAGAAGAGACTCTTAAGGGATCTTCTTTCCTTCCCTTTTGGGGAATCATCATCTTTATCCTGATTCTCCCGGAGAATAAACGTCTTCCTCTTGAGCGGGGGTGCAACTCGGGTCGGGTTCATCCCGAAAAAAAGCCGGGTTGGGTTGAGTTCGCGTCAGGTTCGGGTTTCGCGTTCGGGTTTAGTTTTCTCAACCCGGGTTGAGGGCATGGGCAACCCGACCTGAGTGAAACCTGACATTTTTAATAATTTTTTATTTTCTAAGCTTAAAATCTCGGGTTGGATCGGGTTGAAGTCGGTTCGAGTTCGGGTTGGAAAAAGGGGTTCCTCGGGTCGGGTTGAACCTCATTGGGTTGGAAGTCAGGTTGGGTTCGGGTTGGCCTCAAGCCGACCTGAGTTGCACTCCTACTCTTAAGCCTCCAGGTGGAGATTCTAAAGGATATTCTTTTCCTTCCTTTTGGGGAACCGTCATCTTTATCCCTTTTCTTCTTATGGAGTAAGTTCTTCTCCCTTTTGAAGACCTAGGAAGAGATTATGAAGGGATCTTATTTTTCTCCCTTTTGGGGAACCGTTATCTTTACCATCTTTCTCCCTCTTGAGTCTTTAATAAGAGATTCTAAAGGTTTCTTCTTTTCCTTCCATCTGGAGAATTATAATCTTTATCATCTTTCTCTAGAAGGAGAAATGTCTTTACCCTCTTGAGTCTCTAGGAAGAGATTCTAAAGGGAATTTCTTTTCATTTCCATTGAACAACTGTCATCTTTATCATCTTTCTCCTCTAGGAGAAAACGATTCTTCCATTTGAACCTCTAATAAGAGATTCTAAATGGATCTTCGTTTCCTTCCATTGGAGAACCGTCATATTTATCATCATTCTCCTAGAGGAGGAAGATTTTCTCTCTTTTGAGTCTCTAAGAAAAGATTCTCAAGGGATCTTCTTTTCCTTCTTTTTGAAGAAACAGTCATCTTTACTATTGTTCTCCCGGAGGAGAAAGGTTTTCTAAGTCTCCAGGATGAGATTCTAAATGAATCTTCTTTTCCTTCTTTTTTGAAACTGTCATCTCTATCATCGTTCTCCCAGAGCAGAAAGGTCATCTCCCTCATGAGTCTTCAGGAAGAGATTCTAAAGGGATCTTCTTTCCTTCCTTTTGGGGAACTGTCATCTTTATCATTATTCTCCGGGAGGCAAAATGTCTTCCCCTTTATGAGGCTCTAGCAAGTGATTCTAAAGGGATCTTGTTTTCCTTCCTTCCGGGGAACCATGATCTTTATTAAGTTTCTCCCGAAAGAAAAAGGTCTTCTCCCTTTTGAGGATCCAAGAAGAGATTATAAAGTGATCATCTTTTTCTTCCTTCTGGGAACCGTGATTTTTATCATCTTTCTCCTGGAGGAAAAAAGGTCTTCTCCCTTTTGAGGACTTGAGGATTTAGGAAGGGATTCTTTCCTTCCATCTTGGGAACCGTCATCTTTATTATTTTACTCCTGGAGGAGAAAGGGCTTCTCCCTTTTGAGGGTCCAGGATGCGATTCTACAGGGATCTTCTTTTCCTTCCTTTTGGGGAACAATAATCTTTATCATCTTTCCCCGGGAAGAGAAAGGTCTTCTCTGTTTTAAGTCTCCAGGAAGAAATTCTAAAGGGTTCTTCTTTTCCTTTCTTTTGGGGAACTGTCAAATTTATCATATTTCTCCCGGAGGACACAGGGCTTCTCCTTTTTAAGTTTCTAAGAAGAGATTCAAAAGACATCTTCTTTTCGTTCCTTTTGGAGAACCATCATCTTTCTCCCTTAGGAGAAAGGTCTTCTCTCTTTTGAGTCTGCGAGGAACCACCATCTTTATCATTTGTCTCCCAAAGGAGAAAGGTCTTTTTGCTTTTGAGTTTCTAGGAAGAGATTCTAAAGGGATCTTCCTTTCCTTCCTTTTGATGAACCATCATCTTTATCATTATTCTCCCGGAAGAGAAAGGTCTTCTCCCTTTTGAGGCTCCAAGAAGTGATTCTAAAGGGATCTTCTTTTCTTTCCTTTTGGGAACTGCCATCTTTATCATCTTTCTTCTCGAGGACAAAGATCTTCTCCCTCTTGTGTATCGATTCTAACTGGATCTTCGTTTCCTTTATTCTCGCGAACCGTCGTCTTTATCATCTTTCTCACGGAGGAGATAGGTCTTATCCCTTTCGAGGCTCCGTGAAGAGATTCTAAAGGGATCTTCATTTCCTTCTTTCCGGGGAATCATGATCTTTATCATCCTTCTCCCGGAGGACAAAGGTGTTCTCCCTTTTGAGGATCCAGGAAAAGATTCTAAAGGGATCTTCTTTTCCTTCCTTCTGGAGAGACGTGATCTTATTCTTCTCCCTTTTGAGGATCTAGGAAGAGATTCTAAAGGGATCTTCTTTCCTTCCTTCTGGGGAACCGTGATCTTTATCATCTTTCTCCCGGAGGACAAAGGTCTTCTTCCTTTTGAGGATCCAGGAAGATATTCTAAAGAGATCTTCTTTTCTTTCCTTCTTTTTGGGAAACTGTCTTCTTTATGATCTCTCTCCTGTAGAAGAATGGTCTTCTCCCTTTTAAGTCTCTATGAAGAGATTCTAAAGTGATCTTCTTTTCCTTCCTCTTAGTGAACCATCATCTTTAGGAGAAAGGTCACCTGTAGGAAGACACTATAAAGGGAACTTCTTTTACTTCCTTTTAAGTAACCGTCATCTTTATCAGCTTTCGCCGTTAGGAGAAAAAGGTCTTCTCCTTTTTGAGTCTCAAATAAGAGATTCTAAATGATCTTCCTTCCCATCCTTTAGAGAAACCGTCATGCTTATTATCTTTCTCCCTGAGGAGAAAGGCCTTCTTCATCTTGAGTCTCAATTAAAAGATTCTAAAGGAATCTTCTTTTCCTTTCTTTTAGGGAACCATCTTCTTTATCATCTTTTTCCCTTTTCAGTCTCTATGAAAAGATTCTAAAGGAATCTTCTTTTCCTTCCTCTTAGTGAACCATCATCTTTATCTTCTCCTTGAGGAGAAAGGTCTTATGTAGGAACAGACTCTAAAGGGAACTTATTTTACTTCTTTTAGGGAACCGTCATCTTTATCAGCTTTCTCCGTAAGGAGAAATATCTTCTCCTTTTTTAGTCTCAAATAACAGATTCTAAAGGGATCTTCTTTCCCTTCCTTTAGAGAAACCGTCACGCTTATCATCTTTCTCCCTGAGGAGAATGGCCTTCTCTCTCTTGAGTCTCCATTAAGAGATTGTGAAGTTATCTTCTTTCTCCTTTCTTTTGGGGAGTCGTCATCTTTATCATCTTTCTCCCGAAGGAGAAAGGTCTTCTTCCATTAGAGTATTTAGGAAAGGGATTCTTAAGGGATCTTCTTTTCCTTCCTTTTTGGGAACCGTTAGCTTTATCATCTATTTCCTGGAGCAGAAAGGCTTTCTCCCATTTGAGTCTCTATGAAGAGATTCTGAAGGAATCTTCTTTTCGTTCCTTTTGGGAAACCGTCTTTATCATCGTTTTCTTGGAGGAGAAATGTCTTCTCCGATGAGATTATAAGGGGATCTTTTTTTCTTTAACCGTCGTCTTTATAATCTTTCTCCCGGAGGAGAAAGGCCTTCTTCCTTTTCAGGCTCTACGAATAGATTCCCAAAGGAGTCTTCATTTCATTCCTTTTGGGTAACCGTCTTCTTTGTGATCTTTCTCCCGTAGGAGAATGGTCTTCTCCCTTATAAGTCTCTACGAAGAGACTCTAAAGGTATATTTTTCTCCTTCCTTTTGAAGAAATCGTCATCTTTATCATCGTTCTCCCGAAGGAGAATGGTCTTATCCCTTTTAAGTCTCTTTGAAGAGATTCTAAAGGGATCTTCTTTTCCTTCCTTTTAGAGAACCGTCATATTTATCATCTTTCTCCTTTGGGAGAAAGGTCTTGAGGCTCAAGGAAGATATTCTAAGGGGTCATCTTTCCTTCCTTTTGGGGAACTATATATCATCTCTCTCCCGGAGGAGAAAGGTATTTTCCCTTCTAAGTCTGTAAGAAGATATCCAAAAGGGATCCTCTTTTCTTTCCTCTTAGTGAACTATAATCTTTATCATCTCCTTGAGGAGAACGTCTTCTGCAGGAAGAGACTCTAAAGGGAACTTCTTTAACTTCCTTTTAGGAAACCGTCATCTTTATCAACTTTCTCCATTAGGAGAAAGATCTTCTCCGTTTTCAGTTTCGTATAAGAGATTCTAAAGGGATCTTCTTTCCCTTTTGGAAAACCGTCATGCTTATCATCTTTCTCCTTGAAGAGAAAGTCCTACTCCCTCTTGAATCTCCATGAAGAGATTCTGAAGGTATATTCTTTTCCTTTCTTTTGGTAACCGTCATCTTCATCATCTATCTGTAGGAGAAGAAAGGCCTTCTCCCTTTTGAGTCTCCATGAAGAGATTTCAAAGGGTTCTTTTCCTTCCTTTTGGGAAACCGTCTTTATCACCGTTCTCTCGAAGGAGAAGGGTCTTCTCCCTTTCGAAGCTCAAGGAAGAGATTCTAAGGGGATCTTCATTTCATTCCTCTTTTAGAACCGTCATCTTTATCATCTTTCTCCTAGAGGAGAAAGGTCTTCTTTCTTTTCCGCCTCTAGAAAGAGATTCTAAAGAGATCTTCATTTCATTCCTTTTGGGGAACAATCATCTTTAGGATCTTTCTCCCGTAGGATAATGGTCTTCTTCCTTTTATGTCTCTACAAAGAGATTCTAAAGGGATCTTCTTTTCCTTCATTTTGAAGAAATCGTCATCTTTATCATCGTTCTCCTGGAGGAGAAACATTTTCTAAGTCTCTAGGAAGAGATTCCCAAGAGATCTTCTTTTCCTTTCTTTTAAGGAACCGTCATATTTATCATCTTTCTCCCAGAGGAGAAAGGTCTTCTCGCTCTTGAGCCTTCAAGAAGAGATTCTAAATGGATCTTCTTTTCCGGAACCATCATCGTTATCATTATTTTCCCGGAGGAGAAAGTCATTTTCCTGCCTTTTGGGGAACCTTCATCTCTATTATCTTTCTCCCGAAGGAGAGAGGTCTACACCCTTTTAAATCTCTATGAAGAGATTCAAAAGGGATCTTCGTTTCCTTCCTTTTGGGGAACCATCATCTTTATTACCTTTCTGCTTAAGGAGAAAGGTCTTCTCCCTTTTGAGTCTCAAGAAAGATATTCTTAAGGGATCTTCTTATTCTTCCTTTTAAGGAACCGTCATCATTTTCATCTTTCTCCCGGAGGAGAACTGTCTTCTCCCTCTTAAGTTTCAAATAAGAGAGTTTAAAGGGATATTTTCATTCCTTTTGGAGAACCGTCATCTTTATCATCTTTCTCCCTGAGGAGAAAAACATCCCTTTTGAGTCTTCGGGAAGAGATTCTAAAGAGATCTTCTTTTCCATCCTTTTGGGGAACCGTCATCTTTATCATTTTTCTTATAGAGGAGAAAGGTCTTCTCCCTTTTGAGGCTCTAGGAAGATATTCTAAAGGGATCCTCTCTTGCTTCCTTTTGTAGAACCGTATCATCTTTCTCCTGGAGGAGAATGGTCCTCTCCCTTTTTAGTCTTTAAGAAGATATTTTTAAGGGATCTTCTTTTCCTTCCTTTTAAGGAGCAATCATCTTTATCCTCTTTCTCACGGAAAATAAAGGTTTTCTCCCTCTTGAGTCTCTAGGAAGAGATTATAACGGGATATTTTTTCCTTCCTTTTGGGGCAACGCCATTTTTATTATCTTTCTCATGCAGGAGAAAGATCTTCTCCCTTTTAAGCGTATAAGAAGAGATTTTTAAGTGATTTTCTTTTCCTTCCTTTTGAGGAACTGTCATCTTTATCCTATTTCTCTCGGAGTATAAAGGTCTTCTCCCTCTTGAGTCTCTAGGAAGAGATTCTGAAGGGGTGTTGTTTTCCTTCCTTTTCGGGAACAATCATCTTTATTATCTTACTCCCGGAGGAGAAATGTCTTTTCCCTTTTGAGGCTCCGAGAAGAGATTCTGAAGGGATTTTCTTTTCCTTCCTTTTGAGGAACCATCATCTTTAACATCTTTATAAAGCAGGCGAAAGGTCTTCTCAATCATCTTTAATATCTTTCTAAAAGAGGCGAAAGGTCTTTTACCTTTTGAGTCTCCAAGAAGAGATTCTAAAGGGTTCTTCTTTTCCGTCATTTTGGGGAACCATCATCTTTGTTATCTTTCTCTTAGAGGAGAAAGGTATTCTCCTTCTTGAGTCTCTAATAACAGATTTTAAAGGGATCTTCTTTTCCTTCCTTTTGGGGAATAGTAATCTTTATCATCTTTCTCCCTCTTGAGTCTTTAATAAGAGATTCTAACGGTATCTTCTTTTCCTTCTAGAATCATCATTTTTATCATCTTTCTCATGGAGGAGAAAAGTCTTCACCCTGTTAAGTCTCTAGAAAGAGATTCTAAAGGGATTTTGTTTTTTTTTCTTTTGAACAACCGTCAGCTTTATTATCTTTCTCTTATAGGAGAAATGGTTTCTCCCTTTTGAGACTCTAATAAATGATTCTAAAGGGATCTTCTTTTCCTTCCATTAGAGAACCATCATCTTTATCATCTTTTTTCCCAGAGGAGAAAGGTCTTCTCTCTTTTGAATCTCTAAGTAGAGATTCTAAAGGGATCTTCTTTTCCTTCCTTTTGAAGAAATCTTCGTCTTTACCATCGTTCTCCCTGAGGAAAAAGGTTTTCTAAGTCTCCAAGAAGAGATTCTAAAGGAATCTTCTTTTCCTTCTTTTTAGAAAACCGTCATCTCTATCATCATTCTCCCAGAGCAGAAATATCGTCTCCCTCTTGAGTTTTCAGGAAGAGATTCTAAAGGGATCTTCTTTTCCTTCCTTTTGGGGAACCATGATCTTTATCATCTTTCTCCCTAAGGATATAGGTTTTTTCTTTCTGGGGATCCAGGAATAGATTCTAAAAGTATCTTCTTTTCCTTGCTTCTGGGGAACCGTGATCTTTATCATCTTTCTTCCGGAGGAAAATGGTTTTCCTTTTGATGATCCAGGAAGAGATTTTAAAGTGATCTTCTTTTCCTTCCTTTTGGGGAACCGTCATCTTTATTATTTCTCATGGAGGGGAAAGGTCTTCTCCCTTTTTAGGGTCTAGGAAGAGATTGTGAAGGGATCTTCTTTTCCTTTGTTTTCGGGAACAGTGATCTTTTATCATCTTTCCCCGGAGGAGAAAGGTTTTCTCCATTTTAAGTCTCCGGAAAGAAATTCTAAAAGGACCTTCATATTTCTCCCTGAGGAGAAAGGTCTTCTCCCTTTTGAGTCTCCAGGAAGAGATGCTAAAGTGATCGTCTTTTCTTTCATTTTAGGGAACCGTCATCTTTATCATCTTTCTCCCAGAGAAGAAATGTCTTTTCCCTCTTGAGTTTCTACGAAGAGATTCTGAAGGGATCTTCTTTTGCTTCCTTCTGATGAACCATGATCTTTATCATTAGTCTCCCAGAGGAGAAAGGTCTTCTCCCTTTCGAGGCTCGAAGAAGTGATTCTAAAGGAATCCTCTTTTCCTTCATTTTGGAGAACTGTATCATCTTTGTCCCGGAGGAGAATTCCTTCCTTTTGGGAATCCGTCATCTTTATCATATTTCTCCTTGAGGAGAAAGGTCTTCTGACTTTTGAGTCTCTAGGAAGAGATTCTAAACGGATCTTTGTGTATGGTATAAGTCTTTTTCAGTATGGCTAATGGCACCTGGAAGTTTTGCCATGAGCACACACAGACACATTTATTGATTTCGTCACTCTTACATGTTTTATAATTTGTGTAAGGTTCGGTTTTGATAATTAAGGTGTTCCTTTGGAAATAATACCCTTGATTTTATGCTTTGATTGATTTTGAGAATTATTTAAGTAGATTGAAAATAATTTGGTATTATAAATTTATCTAATTTTAATAATTATGATAAAGTGCTCTAGATAAGTTTAGTTATTATTATAATTGCCCAAAGGTGATTTATTAATCATGATGATTAGTCCATGAGCATTTTAGTAATTATTAAAAAATTTCAGGGGGGGTGTTGTAATTATTTTGTTTATAGATAGTACAATAAATTGTCCCATAATTATTTATCAAAGATAGATAATTTTGAAGAATCATCAAGGATGGAGTACCGCTTAAGATGGTTTGGACATATCCAACGTGGGCGTTTGGATGCTCCAGTGAGCAGAAGTGACTCGTGCCAAGTTGATGGAGTAAAAATAGGTAGGGGCAGACCGAAAACAACTTGGGTAAAAACAGTTAAGAAAGACTTCAGGGCTAGACATAACAGATAACATAACCTTGGATATGATAGAATGGAAGAAAATGATCCATGTAGACGAACCCAACTAGTGTCAGGATTAGACTTAGTCAATTTGAGCCGGGTAGATCCTTTCACCTTCTTCATGAAAATTTTCTAAAGGATTCATCAGCCGACCCCAACTAGTTTGGGGCAAAGGCTTAGTTGAGTTGAGTTGAGTATCAAGGATATTCATGGAATATTGCTTTATTAGGTTTACTATTGGTAAAATAAATCTTCTATGAATTATAGCATGTGAATAACAATAATTAAACTCTATATGATGAATTATCATTAAAAAAGTGGAAGCATTGATATAATTGTCCTATTCACATGATCTGGAAAGAGTTGAAGTGAGTGGTTAACCACCAAAGTGTTCCATTCACGGAAACTAAATGACTTTCCAAATCATTTTAGGAAATTGCATTTTGAATTATAATAGGTAGTGGTTGGCCCAAAGGAAAGCCCTACTTGGCTCAATTCAAGACGGCACATGCAATCGAAGAAAGTTTAATAGCCTAGAAGATCTCTTCAACCCAAAGGTATTGATATTTTCGAAAGCTATTGTATTTTGCATCGGTTGGCATTGCGATAAGTTCTGGAAAGGACTATTGCATGTTGTGTTCTTATCCCAAAGGAGAGATTACTTAGATGTAGTTGATTACTTAGATATAGTTTGGACTTCTAGTGAATTGATTAAAGAAATTGTTGTAAAATTCTAGACAGGACCGTTGCACATTATGATCTTATCCCAAAAGAGAGATTACATGGATGTGGGTAGGACTTCGAGGGGATTCTTAAAAGAAACTAGATAAAAGCGTCGGTGACGTAGTTTCAATTTGACTTTTATAGTAATCAACGCTTCATCTATACCTAGTCAACTACCATCGATAGTGACACTTAGCTATTGTTCTAGGGATCATGGATTTTGACTTGGATCTTAGAGAAGATGATCCGCCCAAACAATGAGAATATTGCTCTCGTAAAGCGAGTACCAAGTATGAAAGATAGGTGATGGCCGATCGAATATGTATTCTAATCATGTGTAGGTATATGTCTGAGGTAATCAGGGGTGGTATTCCTGAGTATGAGCCAAGGATTTCTTGGATGTGGTGGTGCAAAACTTTGTTGAATATGAGAAAGCATAGACTGGAATTTTAATGAATACCGTGATTAACATGAAATGTGATGGAAACGAAAGTGTGAGCGAGCACATCTTACGAATGATAAACGTGGGATCTAAACTTAGGTCTCTGGGAGTAGACATATCAGATTCATTTATAGTACCTTGGCCTTGAATTTACTTCCGTTAAAATTTGGACAACTAAAGACCACGTATAATGCATTTAGGGAAAAGTGGTAGCTGAATGAGCTGATCTTCGTATGTGTCCAAGACGAGGACCGTTTGAAGAAAGAAAGAACTAAAAGTGCTTACGTGATACAACATGAGAAAGCTAAAGAGTTCACTTTTCAAAGGTAGAAGCCAAACTTTAAGGAACCTTTCTAGCTGAACACGTCGAAGCTGCTACATGATCCCAAGACTAAGAATAGCCATGTTATTAAATGATTCCATTACAGGAAGAAGGGACATAAGAAGATAGAGTGTCGCCAATATCCAGCTTGGCTAGAAAAGAAGAAAAAGCAGTGGATGTTCACAAGCCCGAGGCTTCAAATTAAAGATGAAGTCACTTTTCAAGTAGTAAATGGAGAAAGTTTTCTTAGAGCTAATAAAAATTGGTCAAAAATAATTTATCGAAGTACAGAGACCATTTTCAGTTGATTAATCCTTTAATGTACTTGGTTAGTGAGAGCACATTTTAATTTTGACATATTGTAAAGAATAACAAGAACTACGTGCAGGCTTGATACCAATTCCGGGTACGTAGGCAGCTCTTAAAGTTACTTAGAGCGCAGCCGGATTGATTTAATAAAAAATTCTGATATCGGTCAAGGAATGTGTTATCATTCGGGTAATTGTGGAAATATTCCTAGAATGAAAGCCTTAAGTTTCATACTTAAGCATGACCTAGTAGTCGACTCCATGTAAGAAGCATTAATTCTTGAGCATGATGGTAATAGTCACATAAGGGCTTCAGGTAAGAAGCAAAAGTGCCTTAAGTTTTACAGTTAAGCACGACGATTATTATTCACATGAGAGCTTCAAGAGAAAAGCACAAAGGTTGACCAATATTGGATTTAGCGTAAAATGATCACATAAAGTACGGTATTTCCATACTACACGTTCCATGCTTGTCGGCGATCATTTGTGAACGAGATTTCTAGTAATTGTGATCATACTTGGTCGTATACCGTTTGATGCAGTATTGACCTCTATGGTTCGTTGTTAGAATCTTGTGAGATGTGATCCTGTTTTTGAGATGTCATCACATTAATCTTATTTGGCCAAGAAGTCTTCCAGTCTAGATATGTATCAAGGTTAGTCTTATGTTCAATGCTTGCCAAGTGGGAGAACGTAGGATCTTATATTGTCAATCATTGATCTAAGATCGACAGTCTAGATTGAAGAATGAGATTAAATATGAAATTACTGGAGTTACCTGTTTCCACAGTGATCAGTGAAGGGTATTTTAAGGTAATCAGTGCATCTCATCCTTATTGAGACATGGATGATTAATGTAGCCCTAGATTCAACTACATCCGTTGGTTAAATAGATTAAGCCAATTAGGATTTATTGTGGGTGGAACGATAGGTCTTTTTCTATAAATAGAGGGGCTCGTCTCTACTGCCATCTAAACTGACCAAAGGGAGATTTCTCCCACCAGGCGGACCAGAGAGGC
This sequence comes from Tasmannia lanceolata, assembly GCF_043159265.1. NCBI lineage: Eukaryota > Viridiplantae > Streptophyta > Magnoliopsida > Canellales > Winteraceae > Tasmannia > Tasmannia lanceolata. The sequence continues at coordinate 20,536,977 of NW_027518689.1, read as the reverse complement.
AGTAGAAGACCTAGCCCGATCGATCACCGCCATGGCCGACCGAGGTAAGTCTCACAATCTTTCTTTTGTATTCTAGTTTATTTGCACGGATCTATTTGCACATTAATTTAAGATCTTAAGATTAACATCTTCATCATATTTCTCCCGTAAGAAAAGGTCTTCTTCATTTTAAATCTCCGAGGAGAGACTCAAAAGTACTTATCTGCTTCTCGGAGAAAGTCGGTAAATAGGGAAAAGAAAAATGCTAGTTTGAGAAGTCTTGTTTTGTTTACCTTTTTGCCTTTTTCTTCTTTTTTTTTTGTTGGTTCTTCTCTTCCTTTTGCGTCGTTTTCTCTCCAAATGATCCGGTCCCTCTCAAAAGTATCTTTCCTCTATTTATAGAGCTTCTTGGTGTCATTGGCTAATGCTAACTCATCGCTTATCTTCAATTTCACGATCTTCACTTTCTCTTATTAGAGCTGTTACCAACGATCAGCTCACCCTTACCGTTCGTTCCACGATTTCAACATCCCTCTTTTATGGGAAGTTACGAAACCTCATCATTTATCCCTTTTATTTTAGGAAAAACGTAATCTGTAACCACCATTTCTTTTTTCTTTTTTTACCAAGGCATTTTACCTTTATCCCTTTCATTTTCTTTTTTTTTTTGTAAAATTTTGAGTTCAACAATTATTTTTCCCCTATTTCCCTTTATATCTATTTTTCTGATTGCATCTCTAGTTATTGCTAGTTGCTACATGTTTGGGTGCTAGCTTGGTATGTTGATGTCTACCTTGGTTGGTATTATGTTCTGCCTTCAGTTGACTGATTAATTAATTGAAAATATTTCACATTTGAAAAAATGTAAGATAATTATTCATGTTGAAAATGAGATTGAGATGAATGTGAGTTGGAGTGAGAGCTCTCCCCCAGCCCCCCTCACTAATATGTCTCTCTCTCTCTCTCTCTCTCTCTCTCTCTCTCTCTCTCTCTCTTTATATATATATATATATATATATATATATATATATATATATATATATCTGTGTGTGTGTGTGTGTGTGTGTGTGTTAAGTACAATGGCCAAAATACTCTTAAGTACATGAAATGCATCTAACAATTCATTTTCTTGTTTTATTTGAGAAAATCCACTCATTGTTAGGGTTTGTCGGAGCACCATATATATTGTTTTTCTTTTTCTTTTTAACATTTTGTCATTTAGCAGGGAAATATATAGAAGTTATTGTTCAAAGTGGATAAATATTGCAAGTTATTTATTCATTTTTCAAGATTAAATATTGGTTTCCCCAATTTCTCGTTAATATTTGTTAATTAATTGAATAAAATTGAGATTTTGAAGTTTTGTAGATGACTTTTTCCATTTTTAAAACTCTTCTTCCTGATCTCATTTTGCAATATTTTAGAAATTTTACCCTCTTCTTTTAATGAATCAATTTGCATGGTTTTCCTATTTTTCATACATTCCAAAAAAGAAAACTCAAATAGAAATAGACAAGAGACAGAGCAACACAGAATTCATCAACGTCACTGACTTTTCATGATTCTCGATCATATAATACCAACTACAACAGTTTCCTACACTGTCTACTTACAAATACTTTTGAGAAAAATAGAAAAACACCAACCTTATGTCACTCTCTCCTCAACTAGACATAGCACTACCTAAAACTGTTTTCACTACTTACAATTACTCCTGAGAAAAACAGAAAAACGCCAATCTCATTTGAAAGCGAACTCCAAGATTAGCCTCAATTCTTGCAATTTCATTCTCATCATCTCCTGTCATTATCAATCATTAATATATTAGAATAATAGAAATTTTTTTGTCATTATATATTTACAAATTAATGGGAATCAGATGATGTCAGGAGGTATCCAATAGCCTCGAAAAATACTAATTTATTTATCGATATCGTTACTAATTTTAATATTAATTTTGAAAATTGGGTTTATGAATGAAATGGTTCTTGTTGAAAGAAGTGGTTGTCCCTCTCTCTCTCTCTCCCCACTCGACAAAAAGCACCCATTTTCAAATGTGCCAGAACCATAGAGAAGATTTGTTCCCTTCAAACGGGAACATAAGAAGGTAACTTTCAACATTTTCATATGTTTTCCTTTTTTTTCTTATTACATTATAATTTTTGTGGTTGTTGGCTGTTTTACAGGTGAAGATAATTACTTCCAAGGTTTTAACGACATTTGAAACCTTCAAAATTTTGGTAGCATTAAACTTTTCTTTCCTTCCATTTATGAACTACGTGTTTTGTTGGGAAACGCTTCTTGGAAAGAAGGTGAACCGAATAGGTGTTGTTTGTTTCATATAAATGAATTTTGACATCAAGCAAATTGTTATCCTATTCTCTGTTAGTGAGGTACAGACAAATAGTTTGCATGGTGAATCTTAGAGGGATCCGAAGCCGCTCTAAAGCCTCACTCACTGGCAGACAGATGGATTTTATCATAGCAAAAGGCAGTTTATACATGCCAATTTAAACCAGTTTATGACTGACCAGATTACATCCAGAATTGGTTTGCTGAGTTGTGTTGATCACAGTAAGATTTCAAGGTCAAATTCCTCTTTATGCACATCCACTTGAGAACTTAAGGAATCTCCCACAAGATTATGATTTCTTTGTTACATCTACATCAAAACTCATTAGAGCATGTCTCTACACACTTGAGCAACGCCCCGTCGCACTTTCCCTGCATCACTCATGCATTATACCTTTTCTTAGATCAAAGGTCTTATGGTTTTTCAGGCTACCAAGAGAAACTTATCTTCAACAATTGTTCGTGTGGATAATAACATAATTGAGTGTGATGTGCTTAATGCTGCTACAAGAGATGAAGTGTGATTGGTTAGTAGCTGATTATATTTGATATTTTTTTCTGTTTCACGCAGAGCATCAACATTTCTAGAAATTCATGTAACCATTTTTTTAGGGAAATGTTATCAGCACTACTGTATTTTGATGAGGGCACTCCTCAGTTTATTAAAAGTACAGTATGGTTCGCACCATAGGATGATCCAAACCGTCCATTAGATGGGCCACAGCCTAAATACGTTGTGGCCCAAAAATCATTTCCATAGGTTAGATCCTAAAGTGAGGAGTGCCCTCATCAAAATACAGTAGTGCTGATAACATTTCCCCATTTTTATAGGTGGTTCAACTACAAGGAGATCTGAGAGGTTTTGGCATTGATGTTGAAGAGGTTCATCGTCAAGTCCAAAATTTGGTGATCTATCTTTATTTTACTTAGTGTTGATCTTTTTCTTTAATTTAAAAATTCAAAATTTATTTATTTACTTTATGCGAAAAGTCAATATATATATATATATATATATATATATATATATATATATATATATATATATATATATATATATATATTATTAAAAGTTACAATTAAAGAGAAGTGTATCTTAAGTATTATCTTCAATTCCTATAAATATTCGTACATACACTCATGCTTTTAAGTTTTTTCTTCTTCCCAATTTATTCCACAGATGTGAGGCATGTTCTCAAGGGTTCCGGGCTGTTTAAGTGCACGTCCCCTTAGAGCGGACGAGTTGTATCATGGAGGCATATGCTAGAGAATCCATTTGCACTGTTGATTCGTCAAATGAAGGGACAACATTTTCCTTAAGGTTTAGATCAGTGCCTCGACTCAACCGTAAGTCATTCTCTCTCTTTATTGTTTGATTCTTTCTATTATTTTTGGTTTGGTTACATGTGGATTATTGCTTTATTTGTGTTGTTTATTATTATAATCTGAAATTCCAGTGTATTTTTACCAACACTTGGTAGGATATATAGATTTTCTACCAATTGGAATAACAACTCTTTGTCAGAAATGAGAAGAATGATTTTAAACTTTGTTGCGTCTCAGGAAGCAAAAAATGGGGAGCAAAGTGGAAAATTGGGGTGTTACTCATGCAACAAACTTTTAAATCCTCTACAGTGTTCTTCTCTTCCTTGCGTAGATCATAATGTGGATCCTTACTGTAGTTTGCATTGAACTTAACCTCTAAAATTAGATAATGTTTTGTAGTACGATGATATATTTTAGTTTGCTTGGTTTCATTAAATAAGAGCTCTTTCAACATGGTTCCAACAGTTCCTTAGATGTTATGATGTGTACATTTAGCTTAGGCCACGTTTGGATACCCACAAGATTTAGATTTGGATTTAGTTGATAATTTGAGCTGGATCAGATCCTTAGATTTCCAAATCATCTTCAACATTGCCAAAAATTCTGATTTTCAAATCTTTTCTGCTAGACATATTTGGAAATCAATATTTGTGGCAACTTCCTTCACCGTGTGCTCCTCAATGTTGCTCCAGCAGCAGCGATGAGACATCCCTCCCTCCCTCCATCTCTCTCTTTGTCTCTCTCTTAAAACATGATCATGAAGATGAATGATGTATTTTGTCTCCAAAACTCAAATCCAAATCTAAATGCAAATGCATGAGGTATCCAGACAGGCCCTTACGGAATTTTTAGAGCTGAGAAAAGCTCTTCTAGTGTATGTTATGATTTACATAGAATACACAGGTTTTTTGTACCTAATTTTCGGGATTTTTCTTAATTTAAAATATTTTAAAAAAATATTATTTTTTAAATTATTTCACTTTTATCCGACTTCAATTAAATTTTCTAAACGATTCATTAGCCGACCCCTACTAGTTTGGGACAAAGGCTTAGTTGAGTTGTATTTTACACTTTTATCCGCCGTTAGAACCGCCAGCAAAAGTTCCTTTGCTCTGTTTGGTTGCCCAAAAGCTTGGTTAATCCATGGATTTTAGTTAGTTTTGGGGTGCCACATCAGCAGAATACTCTTCTTGTTTGCCAAACCAAAATTAAAACCCTGGAGGACTACCTGCTTCGTCGGGTGAATGTTGTCCGAAGCAGTATCATTGTTCAAATGTGATTTTGAGTCCAATAATCAGTTTAGCACTCACAATCGGTTGTTATAATCAAAAGACCCTGTTCGTTTCAGATTGTGAAAACCGATTGTCAGCACCAACCAGATTATTGTATCCAAAATAACGTTTCATTTTGAGTCCAATAATTGGTTGGGGGGTTCAAACTTGGCTGCCACAATCTGAAACGAATTTTACAAAAATTCAGAGTGGATTTCCTGGAAATCGGCCCATTCACTTTTCGATGAATGGTTGAGATTATTAGCCTAACTGGAAAAAAAGGCCATGTTTGGCAACTATGAATTTTTTTTTCAAGGAATATTAATTTTTCAAGGGGTGAGATAAAAGAGAGAGTGGGAGGGAGAGGATCTCCACCCCCTACTCCCTTGCCCCTCTCCCACCACTGTATAAATTAATATTCCATGGAAATAATTTTCATTACTGTTAAACATGGCTTTAGTTGGGACGTGGGAATTTCAAAATCTTTTTGAATTTAAGTGGTGCAATTTTCTTTAAATTATTAAGGAGTATTAATGCATGCAATTATTTGCTAGGCAATTTCTCGGGAAATGAAACCATTTCGCACCTGACTTTTGCATTAGAGAATAGCCAGCTCTGATTAATTAAATGAATAAGACAAAATCTACTAAAGGCTATGTGGCTGTTCTCTTATGCAAAAGTGAGCAGCGAAATGGCTTTCTGCGAAATTGCCTAGCAAATCCCGAGCAAGAAATATGCTAAAGTTACTCTCTTTTATAACAACCACTCTTTGGGGCCCAAGTAAGGAATGCTGGTGTAATCGGATTAGCTGGTCAGATCAACGTCCACAAGCGTGCCCCATGTCCCTTTAGCCAGCTTGATTGGACGATCCTAGCCCCTTGATCCATAATGGCTTGTTTAGGGTTTCCGCAAAGAAAAGTCCAACCGTTGATTTGTACAGTTAGTTATCTTACGGATGGGATGTCCGTGTGGCATTCAATATGAATCATGTAGGTCACGTCATGATCGTCCACAAGATCAACGGTCTCAATTACACTAGATGTCCCCCTGTGGGACCCAAAAATTGATAGTAAGAAATGCAGCTTAAATCCATTTTATTAAATTGACACAAGTAGTTTGATCATCGATCTAGGCCACACATCTGGTGGGTACCTCTGTAGATGGGAGACATGCATGCCCTGATCGGATGATCCTAGCCATACATACAATGAAGTGAATTTGGCCTGTCAGGAAATTAGGGGTGCAACTTGGGTCGGGCTCAACCCGAACCCGACGGGTTCAAATTGGGAAAAGGCAACCCGATTTAAATTCTGGTTGGGTTAGGGTTGAGGACTTGGCAACCCAATCCGATGCAAACCTAGCCTCTGTCCTCTAGTTTTCTCATGTTTTTCTAGGGTTATGCTTTTTTCCCCTGTATTTTTCTATTTGGCCCGAGATGAACCCGACCCGACCTGACCCGATTAGGAGGCAGGTTGGGTTAGGGTTGGCCCCAACCCAAGGCTCGGGGTTGGCCTCAACCCGACCCAACCCAACCCGAGTTGCACCCATCAAGCCCTTCCAACACTGGTCTAAATTTCGGAAATTTCAATTCGTTAATTTCGTCGAAATTTCTATTAAAATAATATTTTTTTATTGTGTTAACTAATTTAAATTCGTCCCTAAAATCCAGGATTTTGTGCATCAATACCAAATTTAGCCCGAAATTTTGGGATTTCGGCTAAATTTTCGGTTTCGGATAACTCTACAATTTTAGCCGAAACCGAAATTTAAAACCATGTGTGCATGGGAGAGCAAACACATGCTCACTTTTCAACAGATTTTGTTTTATACATATAATTCATATGAGGTAGTTGCTCTCTCATGCAACACTGCGATGGTCCCTAGCAAATCCCTACATGTATAGGTGTCTTAAACAACCTAGAGTTTCTGTCCCATCAAGAACATTCTTGCAAGAATTTTATTTTTAAAATACATCACCCACAATAGAAGGACCCTGATCGAAAACATTCATTTGTTGAGCCCCAACTTAAATATGTTATACCCCAAAAATCATCTCGATAGGAGATCCTAACCGTCTGATCTATATAAATTTATATATGGTTAGTTCAACAAACTAAGTAGATTCATTCGGTAATAAACATACACACTTAAACAATTTTTAAATTTAAAGGATACAACTTAATTCATTAGGTGAGCACATAATAACAATCATCTCTAAAGAAAGCCTGAAACATTAATTGTGATCATGCTATGGCATTTAAACAATGTCAAACAGTTATTCTAATAAGGCAAACAATGTTTTACAAGTAAGAAACTTATGTTTGTTATTATTATTTGTAATGCATGAGTTGAGACGACTCATGCAAGACAATCAAGCTCCCTTAGCTTGTTGCCCCCTATACGTTCCACTGCCCTCGTCTACAGGTAGTGGGCGTGGGAACTTTTTACAATGTTGCCTACTAGCCACTATGCCTCTTGACATCACGGTCAAAGAGGATGCATTTGCCACCATGGGGTGCGCTAGAAACCCATGGCCGGCGCAAAATTTCATTATTCATGTACGACTCATACCTCCGCCCAATCCATCAAATCATATTTCTCAATGCCTTTTATTTCATTTATTTACTACCAGTTTTTCTGCCATGTGATCCATTTTTAATATCCTTTAGATATTATTAACTATATAATAATATATACGCATATTTTAGGGATAAAAATTTCATATTTAAAGGTACATAATATATGCACATAATTTTAGAACACAAAAATTAGCATAATTGTGATTAGCATGAACATCTAAAGAAAAAACATGTAGGATACATACTTGAGAGATGAAGAATGCCAAAGAATGCCCAAATCTTTCCTTTAATTGGGGGTTGAGTTAGTTTCCTTCTTTTATTCTCCTTTCTTTTATAGTTTATCCCTTTCCGTAGTTGTAGATTTTCTATTGGTTAAATAAAGCAATTTGTGTCATGAAAGGATTCTTAAATATAAGGAATACCAATTTTAATGAGATTTGGGTTATAATTAAAGTAGTGTGACCCACTTACTATTTATAGTAAAAAACAGGCTTACTAGTTATAGTAAGTACGAACTTACTATTTATAGTAAGCGCGGACTTACTATATTTAGTAACTTTGATAGGGACACCCATAAAAATACTTTAATGCTCCCCTTTAGTTTGATAACAACACCCCCTACAAGCCCAAAAAGAATTCAACCCAACTTTTGATAATGACACCCATTAAAATAAATAAATTTCCCAACTTGGGACCGGGTATTACAGAATTGAAGTATCCTCCCCGGGTGGAGTGAAGGGTTGTCCTTTTATAGCCTGAGGTTCTGTGTTCTTGGGTGCGATGTGACAACGACGGACGTCATGATGAACGGTAGTTTGGCCGATGGCAGTGGTGTAATACGGTAAGCCATAAGCTACAAGTAGATGACGTGGTGTGAAAGGTGAGGTGTGTCATCCCAGAAGGTGACATGTTGGCGGTTGGTAGATGTTGGGATCTTGTACGATTGCTGACAGAATTAGCACTGGTAAGTGATGGGACGTTGCATGATCTTTTATGGTGGTGGAAATGAGTCAGCAGGCGATGACGTCATATGATCCTCTGGGGGCTTCTACTCAACCGAGGGTATTGATGCCCCGCCCGTCATTGAGTCTTTGTCCTTTCATGTAGTGGCGCAAGCAACCCGAGGTCTTTCCTCTGGCACAAGACGGTGACGGAACCACGTGGCGGCACTCTGTCAGGGGTCTTGGCAACGAGGGCCCTTCTCGGGCAAATGCCTTCTATTCGGATGATAGGCATCTCTTTGCTCCGTGAGGTGGAGTGGTCGGTGGCACTCAGCTCTTGGTTGTCCGAGTGGTCTTGTCCAATCTCTGCAGGTCTTGCCACAAGTCAGTGTATCATCGGTGGTCCGGTTTTACCCCAAACATATTTGAATCATAAGGTGTAGATATTTAGCCATACTTAAATTGACTAAAGTTTTTTAAAAATTTCCCTACATAGTGTCATTGTGTTAAAAAATCATCAAGGTTTCTATGTATTATAATTGCTAGGCTACATTAGCTCTTCTCAATTCCTCATCTCAAATTTATTAGATAAGAGTTTCTTGTTGCCTTCAAACTATATAAATTTACATGTCATTGCTTGGGATCTTGTTTTAGACCATAAAGAAAATTTATTAATCTATACACTGTGTTCTTGATCTTGAACTATAAAGACTTCAGATTGGTCCATATAAATTTCTTCATCTACTAACTACTTAACAATATTGTTGTAGCATCTAATTAATAGAATTGTAAGTTATAAATGATAGCTTAGGAGGAAATTAATACTAGAATAATAATTATTCTATTGAATAGTGAATACTTATCAAAGAAATCTATACATTGTTTTTATTTAAATCCTCTGGCTATCATTCTAGCTTTATATTTTTAAGTAATTAATGTCTTACGTACAAGTCGATCTCCATTTATTATGGCACATGGGCACAACCATGGTGGAGTCCACTATAAGGACGATCCGGATCTTTCTATTTGCTACGCTTAATAATGGATACATGTAAATTTCATGTAGAAAAATGAAAAAAGATGGTGGTTTCTTGACATTCCCTAACATTTACTCTCTGGGTCTCCATGTGGACGTAATCGAATCCGTTGATTAGAACTATGATATAGGGGTGCAACTCGAGTCGGGTTGGATCGGGTTGAGGCCAACCCTAACCCAACCTGAGATAGCATTCCCTCAACCCTAACCCAACCCGAGCCTCAGGTTGAGGACGATCAACCCTAACCCAACCCGCCTCTAAATCTCTCAACCCTAACCCAACTGATCTACCCGAAATCGGGTCGGGTTGGTTCGGATTCACTTTGGGCCAAATAGAAAAATAAAATAACAAAATGAAAATCAAGATAAAATTAGAGGACGGAGGTCGGGTGTGGGTCGAGTCGAGTTCCCAAGGCATCAACCCTAACCCAACCTGAAATAAATCGGGTTAGGAAAAGTCATCCCTAAACCAACCCAACCCGAGGAAATGCCAACCGAACCCGACTCAAAATTGGGTTGAACCCCTTGGGTTCGGGTTGAGCCCGGCCCAAGTTGCACCCCTACTATGATCACAGTTCTGGTCCATTGCCATTGATTCCACTTTGTTGGGATGAGGATATCTCCTTGACAAATCAAGTCTCCTTTGCTCCTTGTTTTGATTCCATCAAATTTCAAGAAAAGTTTGGAAAAGAAAAACATTTTGCTTTTCCACTATTTTATTACATATCAATAAAAATGACTTGAACAACCACAATTCAAGTTATAATGATTATCCTCAAAATTTATCATTTCCCTCTAATTTGTGGAAAAAAATTCCTAGGGAAAAATTCCTTCAAAAATGTTTTTCCTGCAATCCAAATAGGCCTGCCATGAAAATTTAAACAGTTGATTAGTTTTTTCTTATTGATGGAACGTGCCACGTGGGTCGGCTCATCATGATCAACAAGATCAACGGTCTTGATTCCAGTTACCAAAAAGAAATCATAGGGTTTATTTTTGTGAAGCAGAGAAAACATGAGACATCAAAGAAAGATAGCCGACCGAAAACGTTTTCTTTAATTGCTTTCAAATTCCATTGATTTTGGATCTACCATGTTTTGATAAGTGCAGAAACTTATCTGGTCTAAAAAGAACCTAATTAAAAAAGAAAACACAAGCTTCGTTCGTGATATTATCCAAGCACAGTAGTGCTATTATCAATAGCCTTTAATAATTTGGTAAGCTTAGTTCTTGCATTTGCTTGTCATAGAGGTTTCTTGTTATATCAAATGGATGCCAAGAGTGCATTCCTAAATGGGAATATCATGGAGGACGTTTATGTTGAACAACCTCCCGGTTTTGATGATTTTAAATACCCTAACCATGTCTATAAGTTGGACAAAGCTTTATATGGACTAAAGCAAGCTCCTAGAGCATGGCATGATAGGCTTAGTCTTTCCTTTTGGACAAAGGTTTTGATAAGGGCAAGGTTGACAAAAATCTTTCGTCAAAAGACAAGGAGATGACATACCCATTGTGCAAATATATGTTGATGATACCATCTTTGGATCAACCAATGAGAGTATGTGAAAGGAGTTTGCCCAATGCATGCAAAGTAAATTTGAAATGAGTATGATGGGAGAACTCAAGTATTTCCTAAGACTACAAATTCAATAATCAAGAGAAATACACTAAGGAATTGCTTAAGAAGTTTGTGATGGATAGCTCTCAAACAAAGCCTACACCTATGAGCACATCCACCAAACTAAGCAAGGATGATCTTGGCCCATTCATTGATCAAAAGAAATATAGGGACATGATAGAGAGCCTACGTTACTTGACTGCTAGCCTACCCGATATTGAAATAGTGTTTGATTGTGTGCTAGGTTTAAGTCTGATCCTAAGGAATCCCATTTATGCGCTGTTAAAATAATATTGAAATATCTTAGGGAACTCCTACTGTACGTTTGTGATTTGAAAACTCTAAGGAATTTAACCTTGTAGGGTATTCATATTCTTACTTTGCCAAATGTAGAGTTGATAGGAAGAGCGCAAGTAGCACTTGTCAGTTCTTAGGTAGATCCCTTGTGTCTTGGTTTAGTAAGAAGCAAAATTCAGTTGCCCTATCTACCACTGAAGCTGAATATATTGCAGCTGGGGCTTATTGTGCACAAATCCTTTGGATGAGGAATACCTTAGAGAACTATGGTATAAAGTTTGAATGTGTTCCGATTAATTGTGATAACACAAGTGCAATCAATTTAACCAAGAATCTAATTCAACACTTTAGGACTAAATATATAGAGATAAGACACCATTTCCTTAGAGATCATTCATTAAAAGGGGACATTTCAAATGAATATACAAACACAAATGATTAACTGGCAGAAATTTTTACTAAACCACTTAATGAAGAAAGTTTTTGTGATATAAGAAGTGGTCTCAATATTTGGAGTGCCAACCAAGTAAATAAATTCTAAAATTGAATTATATATACATATTACTTATATATACACGTTGCTTGGTATTGACTGCATGGTCAAGATGTCAAACCCTAACACTAAAAGCTACTCAATTGGTGCCATTAGCCTTCTTACTAGTTAAAAGAGAGAGAGAGAGAGGGAGAGAGAGAGAGAGGGAGAGATAGTACCATCACCTCTAATTAAGAAATCTAATCTCTTGGCTATATGCCACATAAGGACCATGTATCTATATGCTCTACTTGAATATGCTTACGACATATAATTAGTTACTTAGGGAGAGAAAAGATTTCAGAGTTAAAAATAAAAATAAAAATAAAATAAAAAAAAACTTGGGGGGAGAACTACTTAAATGGTTATATTCTTTCTCCATCTTTTTGATGTGACAAAAGGGGGACAAGTAAGAGTAAATCAATTATGTTTTACATATTGTTCATGATATTTGGACTACCTTTGCACATAATTCTCATATCAGGCTTATGTGTCCCTTTTGTGATCACAAAGCATGCATATTCTATGCTTATTGTGCTTCAATGTTATAAACTTGTTAAACATGCTTCATATCATTATTTGCAATGTTTATTATAAGCATAGATTTAGGGCGAGCTAGATTTACATTTTTCAATCTCTAAGAGTGAGCTTCCACCTCATAAATAATTTGGTTTGTCTTCATCAAAAAGGGGAAGGTTGTAAGCCTAAGGGTTCAACCTTATCCATGTTTTGATGATTTGCAAACTCAAAATGATTATATGATGCTAATGGTTTTGCTAGTTTTGTTCTTTAGCTAGGTTTTATCAAAATCAATAGTAGTAGCTAAATGGAGGCTTGGAGGTGAACTACACATGGTGACTCACTCATAGACTCAAATTGTTGGTTGATCAAAATTGATACTAGTCACATAGACCAAAGCAAACTCAAGAGTTCACTTACACATGCGGATTGGCCACAAGCTTAGAGAAGAACCAATGGTGGTGATCCCTTCAAAGCACATACATAGCAGCCAATTCACTTACACATGCGGATTGGCCACAAGCTTATGAAAGAACCAATGGTGGTGAGCCCTTCAAAGCACATGCAAATTAGTGAATTGTTAGAAGTTGAGCCTTGCGTGTTCGTGGGGGTATAGGGTAGTCCAAATGAATATACACACCTGGGTGGTCTATGATGGTTACCAGTGTGGTGACCATTTGGTTTGTGCACTTTTGAGTGGAATTGAAGTATGCTCCTCGGGTGGAGTGGAGGGTTCCCCTTTTATAGCCTGAGGTTCCGTGTTCCTGGGTGAGATGTGGCAACGATGGACGTCATGGTGAACGGCAGTTCAGGCACTGGCACTGGTGTAGTACGGTAAGCCAGAAGCTACAAGTAGATGACGTGATGTGACATGTGAGGTGTGTCATCTCAGAAGGTGACATGTTGGGGATGGTAGATGTTGGGATCTTGTACAATTGCTGACAGAAATAGCACTGGAAAGTGATGGGAAGTTGCTTGATCTTCTATGGTGGACGAAACGAGTCAGCAAGCGATAATGTCATATGATCCTCGGGGGGGGGGGGGGGGGGGGGGGGGGGGCGCAGGGGGCATCTACTCAACCGAGGGTATCGATGCCTCGTCCTTCATCAAGCCTTTGTCCTGTCGTGTAGTGGCACTCGACCAGATGCTACTAGAGGCAAGTTGCCCGAGGTCTCTCCTCTCGGACAAGACGGTAACGGTATCACGTGGCGGCACTCGGTCACGGGTCTTGGCATCGAGGGCCCTTCTCGGGCAAATGCCTTCTATTAAGATGATAGGTGTCTCTTTGCTCCGCGAGGTGGAGTGTCGTCGGTACTCGGCTCTTGGCTATCCGAGCGGTCTTGTCCCATCTCTGCAGGTATTGCCACATGTAAGCATATCAATGGTGGTCCGGTTTTACCCCCGACATATTTGAATCATAAGGTGTAGATATTTAACCAGACTTAAATTGACTAAGGTTTTGTAAATTTTTTCCCTACATAGTGTCTTTGTGTTAAAAAATCATCAAGGTTTCTATGTATTCTATAATTTCTAGTGCTACAGTAGCTCTTCTCAATTCTTCATCTCAACTTTATTAGGTAAGAGTTTCTTGTTGCCTTACTTCAAACTATCTAAATTTCGTGTCATTGCTTGGAATCTTGTTATAGACCATAAAGAAAATTTATTAATTTATACACTGTGTTCTTGATCTTGATCTATAAAGACTTAAGGTTGGTCCATATAAATTTCTTCATCTACTCACTGTTTAACAATATTATTTTAGCTTCTAATTGATAGAATTGTTAAGTTATAAATGATAGCTAAGGAGGAAATTAATACTCGAATAATGATTATTCTAGTGAATAGTGAGTACTTATCAAAGAAATCTATACATTCTTTTTATTTAAATCATGTACCTATCAATATAGCTTTATATTTTTAAGAAAACGTACTAGTCGATCTCTATTTATTATGGCACATGAGCACATCCATGCCGGCGTCCATATACGGACGATCCAGATCTTTTTATCAGCTGCGCTTAATAATGAATTCATGTAAATTTCATTTAGAAAAATGCCAAAAGATCATGATTTCTGGACATTCCCTAACTTTACTTTCGGGGTCTCCATGTGGATGTGATCGAATCCGTTGATCAGAACTATGGTCACAGTTCTAGTCCATTGCCATTGATTCCACTTTGATGGGATGACGTATCTCCTTGACACATCAAGCCTCCTTTGCTCCCTGTTTTGATTCCTTGAAATTTCAAGAAAAGTTTGGAAAATAAAAATATTTTGTCCATTGTTTTATTACATATCAATAAAAATGACTTGAACAACCACAATTCAAGTAATAATGATTATCCTCAAAATTTATCATTTCCCTCTAATTTGTGGAAAAAAATTTCTAGGAAAAAAATTCCTTGAGAAATGTTTTTCCTACAATCCAAACAGACCTGCCATGAAAATTCAAACAGTTGATTATCTTTTCTTATTGATGGAACATGCCACGTGGGTCGGCTCATGATGATCAACAAGATCAACGGTAAAGACATCATAGGGTTTATTTTTTGTGAAGCAGAGAAAACATGAAGAGGAATGATAGATGCAAGGGCCCTCTTTATGCAAGGGCTAAAGAAGGGCCCTAGAATACACCCACGTCATTAAGTGCAACCGAATTCAGTTTCTCAACTGGATTTAAAAATGATGTGGATCTATTCAAGGGCCCTTCTCCAGTCCTTGCATAAAGAGGGCCCTTGCATCTATCATTCCTCAAACATGAAACGTCAAAGAAAGATAGCCAACCTTTTGTTTTCTTTAATTGCTTTAATATGCCATTGATTTTGGATCTGCCATGTTTTGATAAGTGCAGAAACATATCTTATCTAAAAAGAACCTAATCTAATTATTATATATATATATATATATATATATATATATATATATATATATATATAAACATATCTTGTCTAAAAAGAACCTAATCTAATTATTATTATTATTATATATATATATATATATATATATATATGTATATATATGTATGAGGAAAATGATTGTGAGCTTGAAGCTCATATAGCTTATATGAGCTTGAGGGCCCAAACACATGGGTCCCACATTTTTTGTGGTGATCCAAACCATTCATTTGCAAGGTCCCATCATAGATAGGGTGTGTACCAAAAATCAGCTCCATTGGGTCATCCTAACCCCTCCAAAAGCGGAGGGAAAAATGGGTAGATTTGTGGCAAACGGTGTTTGTCCATTTTGCCCTCCACTTTTGGATGGGTTAGGATGATCCTATGGAGCTGATTCTTTGTACACACCCTATCTATGTAAGGGCCTTCAAATGAATGCTTTGGATCATCCTAACAATGTGGGCCCACATGTGAGCTTCAAGCTCACAATCATTTTCCTCTATATATATATATATATATATATATATATATATATATATATATATATCTACTATAATAAGTTGGATGGAAAAGCCCAAGCTTGTTTGAATTTTTTGAAAAATCTATGGAATTTACACCTCACTTTTTTTGACTTTTTCTAACAAAGACACCCATTCAACACACATATTTTCAATCCTACCACTCCTTTATGCTTTTTAACAAAAGCACCCATTCAACCCACATATTTTCAATCCTACCCCCTCCTTTATGCTTTTTAACAATAGCACCCATTCAACCCACATATTTTCAATCCTACCCCTTCCTTCATGCTTTTGAACAAAGGCACCCATTAAACCAACATAATTTCAATCCTACCCCCTTCCTTTGTTAAAAAGCATTAGAAAATATTTTTAGAAAAATATAAAAAGCATATATTTTTAGAAAAAGTATATGATACTTTTTTTAATTTATTTTTAGCTACATTTTTACTTTTGTTCTACATATTTTTTAAATAACATTTTTTCGTATCATATACTTTTTTTTGGCCGTGTCGTGCATATTTTTATTTTTTTTACACAAAAATTAATTACGAAATTCTGTATCATATACTTTTTTTTTGCCGTGTCGTGCATATTTTTATTTTTTTAACACAAAAATTAATTACGAATTTTGTATCATATACTTTTTTTCCACCGTATCGTGCATATTTTTTTTCCAGAAAAAGTAATTAGAAAACTCTTTCTTTTGCATTTTTTCATTACTTGGTATGTGGTTATGCATACTTTTTTGCTTATTGTTTCTACATATATTTAACTAATTTTTTTTGTTATCATATTCTCTCTTTTTTTGCCGTGTGGTGCATTGCACGTCGGGTATCATAATCCTTTTTTTGGGCTTGTCGTGCATCGCAAGTCGTGGTTAAAAATATTGTTTCTACATATTTTTAACTAATTTTTTTCTTGGTATCATAGCCCTTTTTTGGCAGTGTAGTGCATCGCACGTCGGGTATTACTAGTATATGTAAAGCTGAATGTTGCGAGCTGAGGTTGCGCCACGCCCATTGCATTCCGAAATTGAAAAACGATTTAAGGGGATGTTGCACACCGTTTCACACGTCACGTATTCCTCTATCAACAAATTAATGCCATAAATTTTGGAAGCAATACGTATTAGAAACAAGCTTTGTAAATATGCTTTCTATATCCCCTGTACGTCTCCCCAAATTACGTTTCTCCTCTGCTTCTCTAATAAAGGAAATTTATTTCAAGCCTTAATTAGAGGAGATATTCTTTAGAGAAATTTATTTAAAGCCTTAATTAGAGGAGATATTCTTTAAGAGATATCGAATTGGCGCTACAAATCCTCCCAAAATTAGAAATATAATCTCAAAATTACGCGGCAAATCTAATGTCGTATAAGTAAGATGGTGTCGCCACGTGGCACCCCTCTACAACCGGTATATTAGCAAAGATTTTCTCACACCGTTTCACCTCCTCTCAAAAAAAAAAAAATGTACACGCAACCTTCATATTCCGTATTTAAGGGACTCTCTTGAATTCACTTTTTATTAACTTTCTCTAAAAGGAAGGAAGTTGATTTTTCCCATTTTCCTTGAAACCTTTCAAATTGCGTTTCACTTCTATCTTTAAAATCGCACAGAAATCCGAAATCCCAAAAAACTTTCGCAAAATGACCAAAAAAATCTGCACAAAATGATAAATCTTCCCGAGCAAAGCCAGCTTTCAAGTCTCTCTCTCCCTCTCTAATATTTTCCTCTTTAAATAATTTCTTATTAGATTTGGAAACTGGTATATAAAAAGTAATAGCCAATAACATCGGTAGAGGAATCCATTCTATCAGCCGCTTCATATTGGTTGCAGAGGCGCTTCTGTCGCCATGGATGTTAGCACTCTTTCTCACTCGATTCTCTGAAGGTCAGTGTTTTCTTGGTTTAATTTTTTATTTATTTTCATTTGAATTTTTTCTTGGAAGAAATTAAAAATAGGTTTAGTTACTCATTCTGTTTGGGTTCTGGTGAATTTTTCTACTTGAGGTATTTAAGTTGGAGCTAAATAATGAATGGTTTGGACTTTGGATTATCTACATTTTTTAAAATTATAAATCTCTTTAAAAGAAAATAACTAAATTTGATATCTATTTTTTTTTGTCTTCCGTAATAAACATGAAGGGCGACAAAATTATAGGTGGATGTGATGCAGACACATCTATATCTGCACCTATATTGGAGACTCCTTTACCCATAATTCAGCCAAGAAGAAAATGGGATTCGGCAATTGTGTTTGGAGAGACTCATTCTGCTTCGCCAATGGGATCGGTTTATATGATTGCTTATGAGATTCGAGTTCAGACTCATTCTGCTTCGCCAATGGGATCGGTTTATATGATTGCTTATGAGATTAGAGTTCTTGCGGAAAGGGTGAGAATCTCACTGTTGGTGGTTTGATCCTATTTTCTTGCTATTAGTATGTTTCTTTGTTAGATAAAGCATTGTTTGTTCCTTCATTTTTTTTGGTGACCTCTGAAGCTGATGTTCAGATTTTGTATGGGTTACTTTTTTATTCAGATTTCGGAACCATGGAAAGTGGGTGTAAATCTTCATTAGATAATTTAGGATAGATTTCTCATTCAAAATATAAGGTTAATAGGCTGCATATGAATAAATTGATCTAATGATCAACCGAAATATATGAATAAATTGATCTAATATCAACCGAAATATGGCATGACATCATTTGCTACTTGCCCATCAATATCTAATCTAATTATATCTTCCCCTATAAAAATGCATCACCATCCTATCATCTCTCTCATATCCCTAATTTTCCTGAATTTATTTGAAGACCGAACGATTCGTTTCAATTCCCTTCTAAATAGATTATATCAATACCATGTGTACCATGTGTTTCCTATTTTGACGCTTCGTTTCCTATATAAAACTTTCACCCCTACAGAATTGGCGCATAGAGAGAGAATTCCCTCTCTCTCACTAAATAATCTCTTTGCTTATTATTCACACCTACAAAATAGGACATAAAGAGAGAATTTCGTCTATCTCTAAATCCAATCTTTTTTCTTATTATTTTAAATCCATATATAATAACGTCACCAAATTTTGGAAAAAGATAAGGTTGTAATAGAGTTCCTATCTAATGGTTAGAAACAATTGAACGGAGAGATTTTCATGTTATGCCATATATAAGTCATAGGCTATTGGATGAAGGAGATATGGATTATTAGAAAAAATCGAACGGAGAGATTTTCATGCTATGTCTTATACAACTCATAGGCCATTAGAAGAAGGATATCCGGATTATGCAAGCCTCATATCGATGTGGCCATGGCATCAAAACATAAGGTGTAAAATGTGGCCCCACCCCATCGAAACATGAGATATAAATTAGAGGCCCACCCAAGCTACATGTCCGAGGTGTAAAATGGTGCCCTTGCTATATGCATGGGTTCAGGTAGATGGTGGCCCCACAAAATCAAACGCTGAGGCGTAAGTGGTGGGCTCCGCTGGTACTCCCTATCTGTAAATCAATTTTTAAAACTTTTTAAATTTCTCCACGAAATCTCCTGAATTATAGCATATGATGGGAATAGGAAAGATCACTTGCTATTATATGCAAAACATTCTGCAAATGAGAATCGGTGTCCTCTGTTATATTGAATTATTGATAGAAACGGATCTCCTTTAATAGGTATTATTGGAGATTTGTTTCCAAACACTATAGTTTTGTTACAACCTTTGGGTTCCTTTCCATATGCATTTAAACCCTTAAATCAATCTTTTCCCATGTCATTATGGATTGGGCCTTTTGTGATTATTGATTGGCTTTTCATTTTTATTCTTATGTGATTATTGATTGGTTTCTGATTGCCTTCTCAATTGAGCATGCTTCTCATGATCATCTCCAATCCGTCTTGCCATTTTTCTCAATTGAAGGTGTTGCTTGCAATCTCAATCTATTCTCATGTTCTCTTCTCCTCCATCTGTAGGTTACCTCATACGAAAAGTAAATACTTTCAGGGTGGTAAGATCTGTGAGTTACTTTTCTTTTTCTTCCACACCCATATTTTTGCTTTTAGTTGTTTTTGGCATTTGTCTTGATGAATATTTTTCAGTCATGTGTATGCTGTACTATGCATGTTGTGTTGGACCAAGTCCAATCTAGGATCGACGAAGACAACACATTTTCCACCATATATTTTGGCAGACTCGAAGTTATCAAGCGAGGTTTGTTTCTTCCACAATCTCTCTATTTCTTTTGCCTAATGTTTATACTTTATCTTTTTTACATATTTTCCTATTCTTCTAAAGATTCTTCAAAAGATTTTATTTCCTTATTTTCATTTAATTATATTGGTAGATATTAAATAATTTCTAATTTGTTTAAATTCTTTCTATTTCGAGAATGTCATTCTATTTTGGACTTTAGTTTTTACTGTTTTAATGTCTTATAAGAACTATTTTGGGTTGTTTTGCAGTTAAGTTATAAGGAAAAATATTTCAAGATCATAATTTTTTCGTCGACCCGTGCATCGCACGAGACTGCAACTAGTATATAAGTAAAGCTGAATGTGGTTCAATGTGGTGTTGCCACGTGTCCCCCTCCTATACATGCAACTTCTGTGTGTATGCTCTTTTAAGAGAAAGGGTAATATACACCGAACGTATGTGTATTGAAAGGAATTTGTTTCATTTAGGTATGCTAATAATAGCTAATACATCTGCTATAAATCAGAGATTGGAAAACCAAATGATTTTGTTTCTTTTAAGGCTGCTATTAAGCGCTAATAAATCTATAAAAAAGCAGAGAATGGAAAACAAAACAATTTTATTCCTTTTAGGGCTGCTATTGATAGCTAATAAATTTGCAATAAATTAGAGAATGGCAAACCAAAATATTTTACGGAAGTAGAATGGCTATAGAAATAGCAAAACTGACGGATCATATTTCCAAATTTTCCTCGATTTGATATTCCTGATTTTTTTTAAATATGTGTTTTACCTTTTTTTTAGGGAAAATGAGAAAAAATGGGATTTTTAACTGAAAATCTCAAAAAAGGGTTGAGTTGGCTAAATTCTCAGGAAGGGATGAAACGCATCCCAAGGCATGTTTTAAGACAAGAATGACCTTTACTTGCTTTTTCCTTCACCTTTTTTGAGAAACAGATCCCAATGCATTTCACAAACCCTATTCACCTTTTTAACCTTCTTCTTTCCCACGCCAAGTGTTGAAAGTCCATTGCCTTTCGTAAAACTCCATTGTACAGCCCCCTTCTAGGATGAATTCAGCCCATATTTTTCTAAATGGACTACACAGCCCATACCATAGGATGATCCAAACTGCCCAATTGATGGGCCACAACGTAAATAGATTGAGCCCCAAAAATCATTTCCATAGGATGATTCTAACCATCCCATCTAAAGAAGGACTCAGATTATGGAAACTTCTATAGATCGAACGGTTGGGATCATCTATGGAAATAATTTTTGGGGCACAACCTATTTATGTTGCGGCCCATCAATTGGGCAGTTTGGATCATCCTATGGTGTGGGCTGTACATTCTAGAAATTGTGTTCAACTACATAAATACGCTTGGCTTTTGACTTGGTGGTAGGGAAGACCTATTTGTTTCTTCATGAGAAAGAGTTTTTATAAGGTGTAAACCCGTATACTCCAGCATTTTTCAAAAAGTATTGTACGGGTCACACCATAGGATGATCCAAAACGTCCATTAGATGGGCCACAATGCAAATAGGTTGTGCCCAAAAAATCATTTCCATAGGAGGTGATCCTAGCCGTCCAATCCATAGAGAAAATTCGTATTATGGAAACCTCTATAGATTCAAGGGCGAGGATCAGCCTATGGAAAACATACTCAAAACTTCAAACATCATTTTATGTTCTGTATTTTTGTTTGGATAAAAATTGTCCATCCTCTCGAGTTTCTTTTCACTTTCTCTTGATCCCTAACTCTAAGCGCTAACTATGTACAATATAAGTCGGACTTAGGACACTTTGATGGATGGTCCCACTCGACTCAAAATAGATTGTGACCTGGAATCAGAAATTGAGATCCAAAAGCACTCCAAAAAGGATAATGGATCAAATGAAATACTATTAGAATCTATGAACCATTATTTATACCTTGGAACCACTATTTATACCGAGGAACCACTACTTAGTAGTAAATAGTGGTTTCGAGGTATAAATAGTTGTTCTCACTGTATAATTAGTAGTTCTGAGTGTTTAAACCACTATGTATACACTCATTCTTACTTTTTATAGTGGTTTTGACTGTAATTGTGGTTCACATGAATCTTGAAACCACAATTAGTGCTTGCAAGGATTTAATTGTCGTTCCTTTCATCTCAATGTGGTTCTTAGTGTTTAAACCACTGTGTATAAATTCATGACAACTTTGAGACCCAATAAAATACTATCAGAATGTATGGACCAATATTTATACCTCGAAACCACTATTTATACCTCGAAACCACTACATAGTGGTAAATAGTGGTTCCTAGGTATAATTAGTGGTCCTGAGTGTTTAAAACCCTATAAATACCCTCATTCTCACTTTTTATAGTGTTTTGAGTGCATAACTTTTTCAATCTCACAATTTAAACTCTCAAAACAAGTATTAGGCCATCTAAACTATGAACCACCATAAGATCTGAGTGTTTAGACAACTATTTAACCCATTGTTCATAAATTCATTGCGACTTTGACACCCAATGAAATACCATTAGATTGTGTGAAGCAATATTTCTATTATGGAACCACTATTTATACGTTGGAACCACTATTTATACCTCGACATCACTACATAGTGGTAAGTAGTGGTTCCTAGGTATAATTAGTGGTTTTGAGTGTTTAAAATCCTATAAATACACCCATTCTCACTTTTTATAGCGGTTTTGAGTGAATAACTTTTTCAATCTCACAATTTAAACTCTCGGAACAAGTATTAGGCCATCTAAACTATGAACCACCATAAGATCTGAGTGTTTAGACAACTATTTAACCCATTGTTCATAAATTCATTGCAACTTTGACATCAAATGAAATACCAGTAGAATGTGTGAACCTTTATTTATACCTCAGAACCACTATTTATACCTCAGAACTACTATATAGTGGTAAATAGTGGTTCCTACGTATAATTACTGGTTCTGAGTGTTTAATCCCCTATTATACACTAATTGTCACTTTTTATAGTGGTTTTGATTGCATAACCTTTTATTCTCACTATTTATACTGTCGGAACCACTATATAGTGATTCAGAGGTCTACATGGTGGTTAGGACGGTATAACTAGATTACCTCAGTGTTTAAATAGTGGTTCTGATCTTCTACATAGGGTCCTCACTGTATTCCCACATTCAGAACCACTATTCAAATCATTGGAACCACTACTTAGTGGTTGAGAGGACTAAATATTGGTTCCCACATATCAATAGTGGTTCCGAGAACAAAATATTGCTTCTACACATTTAAATAGTGCTTCTAATTGTATAGACATGAGTTTCATCCGGGTTTACTCTAAATAGAAACATAGAGGGCAATAGAAAGATAGGGAGATGATGAAAATATATCATGGCATTGTAAAGAGGATGATGACAATAACAAATGCCTAACAAAACCATAACAAAACCCTAACAAACAAAACAAGATGATGACAATACACCATAGCATTGTAAGGAACATGTTAAACCTAAGCAAATGTATGACAATGGACTACTAGAGAACCTTAGGTTTCATAGCCAAAGAAAATAAAGAGATCCAATAAAATCTAGATATTCTCAAGGGGAATTTCATCGGTCTGCAATGGAATTTCAATGGAGTTTTACAACAGGCAATGGAGTTTCATTAGTTGGCGTGGGGAAGTAGAAGGTAAAAAGGTAGAGGTTAGGTGAAATGCATTGGGATCCGTTTCTTACCTTCTTGGAGGGACAAGCAACTCAAGGGCATTTTTGTCTTAAAACATGCCTTGGGATGCGTTTCACCCCTTTCGGAGAATTTAGCCAACTCAACCCTTTTTTGAGATTTTCAGTTAAAAATCCCATTTTTTGATCATTTTCTCTTTTTTAATATTTGTTACACAATTCCCAATTCCTTTCCTAATGAAAACTGTCTACACCCACAATCAGTTGTGTCGTACCTTATGGTTTGAATTTAGGCACTTTTTTTTAAGGTTTTCCGTTTTAATTTCCTATATATATATAGCTGAATGTGGCAAGCTGGAGTGGCGCCAGGTGGCACCCCCACTGCATTCTGAAATTTAAAAACGCTTTAAGGGGATGTTGCACATCGTTTTACACTTTTGGAATTCCAAAAGTTCTTTCTAGAAAAACAAATCGTTCTATATTCCCTCTTTAGTGTACTCCATTTCTCTTAAAGAGAAAATAGATGCTAAAATCTCTCATCTATATCTATAAACGGAATTCTATACTAATGTTTCGCAATCTACACCTATAAAAAGGGAATTCTACACCTTAACATCTGGTATTCTATTCTGGGCTGTTTTGCTCTTAAGTTATAGTAAAAATTATTTCAAGAACATAATTTTTCGTTGCCCCGTGCATCGCACAGGACTGCAAGTAGTTAAAAAAGAAAAGACAAGTTTAGTTCGTGCCAGATAGAAAAATACAATAACAAAAAGAAAATCAAGATAAAATTAGAGGACAAAGGTCAGGTGCGGGTCGAGTCGGGCTGCCAAGGCATCATCCCTAATCCAACTTGAAATTAAATCGGGTTTGGAAAAGCCATCCCTAACCCAACCCAACCCAACCCGAGGAAATGCCAACCGAACCCGACTCAAAATTGGGTTGAACCCGACCCAAGTTGCACCCCTACTATGATCACAGTTCTGGTCCACCGCCATTGTTTCCACTTATATGGGATGATCATATCTCCTTGACACATCAAGCCTCCTCTGCTCCTTGTTTTGATTTCATGAAATTTCAAGAAAAGTTTGGAAAAGAAAAACATTTTGCTTTTCCATTGTGTTATTACATAGAAATAAAAGTGACATGAACAACCACAATTCAACGTTTGTTCACAGGAGGAACCTTTAAAGTTATAATGATCATACTCAAAATTTATCATTTCACCATAATATGTGGAAACAAAAAAATATTTCCTAGGAAAAAATTTCTTGAGAAATGTTTTTCCTGCAATCCAAACAGGCCTGCATAGGACTAGATGTCACGTGGGTCAGCTCACGAGGATCAACAAGATCAACGGTCTTGATTTTATTTGTGTGAAGTAGAGAAAACATGAAATGTCAAAAGAAAGATAGCCATCAACCTTTCGTTTTCTTTAATTGCTTTAATATGCCTATTGATTTTCGCACTACAATGTTTTGATAAGGGCAGAAACTTATCTTGTCTTTTATTATTGAAACATCTTATAACATTAAAAAGAACATAATTGAAAAAGAAAAGACAAGCTTAGTTCGTGCAATTATTCAAGCACAGTAGTGCTATTATCAGTAGCCTTTAATAATATGGTAAAGGGTAAATTCGACCCTTTTTTGTTACTTGGGACAGCCGTCTCTAGTGTAAAAGAACACTCATAAATACACTAGACGGTAGGGGTGTAAATGGATATTCGAAAATTTGATTATCGTCCGCATCCGAATCCGTTTAAAGCGAATATTATCCGGATCCGTTTCAAGCGGATATTATCCGAATCCGTTTATGAGATATCCGGCTTTTTAGCGGATGCGAATCTGGTAAATGGTGTATCCGATCCGGTTAACATCCGAATCCGAGAAGTAAATCCTTTTTATTTATTATTAATAATATCATTAATATTTATTTTTAGTAATGACACACTATCTTTTGTTTCTAAAAGAAAAGTGAATTTTCTTTTAGAAAAAAAACAAAAAAAAAGTTTTTTTGGTAGGAAATGAAGTAATCTCTCATTTTAAGGGCATTCTTAGAGTTTAACATGGCTTCTTTATGAAGCAACAAATGTGGCCTGTAGGATGAAAGAGACAAATGGATGATGATGATTGAAAGAAGATGTCATAGTTTCTAGAGAATTCTAAAGCAAAAGGGTCATCTAGGTCATTGATGGTAAATGGACGGCTCATATCAATTTTCCAACTTAGGGTTATATAAAAACCCAAAATGTAATTAAAATATGGGACTTCTAAGGTTTGCAAGGAGAAACAAGAGAGAGGAGAAATGAGGAGGCTGAGACACCATCTTCGGCATTTCTTGGTGCCTCCAACCCCACAAAAATCCACCGCCGCCCGTCTCCACCTTCTCACAGCCACCTCCATCACCGCCAGTCACCTTCATGTCTAACTCAATCCCCATCTCCATCCTCATTTCTCTTCATCTTTCACAATCAGCACCTCCACTTCCCCTGTTCAAAATAGCCCAACCCATTCCATCATATACACACACAAAAAAGAAAGAAAAAACCCAAAGACCACTACGAACACCATCATCCATCCCGACCGCCTCTCTTTCTGCCTTTGTTTTAAAAGGAAGAAGATGATCTCATATATTTTAGGGTTTGAGAGTTAATTTTGTGAAGAGAAGGTAGAGGTCTGGTTTTAGGATTTGGAAAATTCATTTGAGGAGTAAGAAGGAGAAGAAAGATAAAGTGTTGCAATAAAATGTTCGAATTTACAGGATAAACGGATACGGATAATATCCGAATCCGAACAATATCCGGCGGATACGAATTCAGTAATAGATATTAAATATCCGTCAAATTCGAATCCGAATCCGAATTCGGATAGTGTATACGGTAATCGAATTCGGATATATTCGGATATAGCCATATCCGATTCGAATTCGATCCGTTTACACCCCTACTAGACGGGGATGTCCCCAAGTAAAAAAAGGGGGGGGGGTGCGTGGGGGCGAATATATCACTTACCAATTGAAATAAAGAGCTATAAATAAATTCCTTTAGCGAGAGAGGAAAGAAAAACACCGACTCTCAATCTATTCTTAATTCTCCCTCTCTCTCTCTCTCTCTCTCTCTCTCTCTCAGCTCTCCGCGCTCTCTAATCTCTCTTTCTTGCTCTTTCTCTCTCTAATCTCTCCTCTTTCTCTCTCTAATCCCTCTTTCTTGCAATCTCTTCTTTCTCTCTCTCTCTAATCTCTCTTTCTTGCTATCTGTCTCTCTCAGACAGAAATGGAGTTTGATCACTATGACGAAGAGTTCTGTCACTTTAATCCAAATGAAACTTACGAATTTGAGTTCGACGAGTTTTATGAAAATTTCTCTGCACCAATGTTCGTCGACTTACAAAACCCGGATCGATCCGTTGAGGATGATAAAGAATGGTTTTGCACACGCCTCGGTAAGTTTTTTTTTTTTTTTTTTCATTTGCATGTTTTTTTTTTGCCATTTTTGTCTGTTCCCCCCCCTTTTTCTTGTCTTTTTCATCTTCACGTTCAAGTTCTTGAATGGTTCTTCCAATTAATTTTTCTTGGAACTGAAACTTTTCTTCCCCTTAATTTTTCTTGGGTCGACTCTGTTTCTGCCCTTTTCATCTTCTTGACAATTCTTGCTATAGAGTATAGACATTTGTTTTAAATCTGACATGCATGCTTATCTCTCTGTTTATTGAACCCAATTTTCTGTTTATTGAACCCAAATTTCTGTTGCTCTGTTTGAATTTGATAGAATATTGCAATTTCAATTGATTGAATCCTAAAGGTTTTCAAAGGTTTCTTTGCTTTTGAATCTTTTTTTTTTATATATAGTTAAAATAGTCGTGGCTGGCTCTAGTTGACTCATTATGAATTGCATGTGAAATGCGGTGTTTGTACTATGTATAAATATTTATATGAATTACAGGTGAAAAAGATGGTATGTATTGAATTATCGGACTTGCATGACAACACACCCCTGTCTTTTGGGATTTTATGTTATTAAAACATTATGTATAGATATTTGTCTTATGTGGTAAGTTTGTATTTGTGTTTATTGTAGCATTTCCTGAAGTTTGATGTTAAAATTCCACCGAAATGTCCGACCGAAACTGAAAAGGTCCCATTTTCGTGATGACCGATACCATAACTGAAACTGAAATTTAAGAAATTCCAAAAATTGAACTTGTCTAAAGTACAATTGTTGCACAACATGGCAATGTGTTGGTTGATTCTACCTGTCATTGCTTTCACTTCATTGTCCTGCGATATAAAATCAATCATTTTTTGTTATCCATATTTAAAAATGAAGTTGGCAATGCATGCTAGACCCTTGAATCACTTCCACTTGTATCTTCAACAAAATCACTTCCATATTGATGAACAGTTTTGCATTGATGTAAGAAAACAAATTCATCTAAAATCAACATGTCATCAAAATAATGAACCCTTTGTTCTAATATAGTGCAGCACCTATCTGCCAAACCTTTTCAATCCTTCAACCAATGGTTGAATAAGTGAACGCTCTCCTCCTCTCTCTTTCTACTGCTATGCAAGTTGTCTTGGGTTGCCTTCTCAACATGGGTGTCGCTGATTACCCGACCTTGTGGTTGCTCAACTGCTCCCTCTTCAGAATTGGAGTGTTCTCTTTCATATCAGTCACTATTGGCCAATATTTCAAGCTCTCGACCTATGAGAAAAAATGTTTCAAACTCTCAATTGGTATGTGTCTTGATTTCAACTCTGCTGGCCTTTTCTCAGATTTTACTGTGGAAATGGACATTTCATTGAACCACTGCTGTTCACATCCACTTTTATCTTCCAAATTACAATTTTCCAATGAGTTCTGAATTTTACATTGTCAACCCAGGATTCTTTGAGTGTGAGAAATCTTCTCAACAACCTACATGCATCACCGTCTTCTATTTTGTATCGTTCTAGTATTTTAGCAGTCTCTGGACTATTTAAATTATTAACTTGTGCAGAAATCAAATTCTTTTTGTGTCCATTTTGATACTATGCTTGATCAACAAATGCGTGGAACTGATCTATATTTGAATTTGCAATTGGCACTTATTTGAAACATTGATCCAGCTGAGAGGAACTGGTCTATATTTGAATTTGCAATTGCCACTCCTTTGAAACATTTCGTAACCTCAACATTTTCACTTTCTTTATGTTCTGTGGAAAGCATAGATCTAAGCACAAAGCTTTGATACTACTTGTTGAAAACAAGATCAAAAGCAAAAGAAGCAAAACCCAAATAACAGAAATCACAAAGGGAGAGAGAGAGAGAGAGAGAGAGAGAGAGAGAGAGAGAGTTCCCTCGAATATACTATTCCAAGACTCAAACCGTACACCACTTCTCTTCAATACTCTATTCACACTTTTTCTCTCACTCACATACTGTTTCAAGAGTCTTTGGCTGTGTTTGCTTTGTTCACACCCTTACCCCAGGGCTAGATAAATTGGATCCTCGGGCGGAGCGTTGTGTCTTTCTGTGCTACTTTCGTACCCAGAAAAGTGATCGGAGTTACCGTCCTCGACTTCGCCGATATTTTTTTCCACCGACGTCACTTTGTTTGAGTCTACCTCCTTCTTTACCGCTTATGCTAGGTGCAATCCCTTTGTATGTGAATGAAAGGGATGCGCGCGCGCGAGAGTTTTACGGCAAGGTTTCCTTAGCAAGATTTTACGACAAGGAGAGAGATGCGGGAGAGGTGGAGAGATGCGGCTAGGTTTCCTTCCTTTTTTGAATTTTGTTTATTGGATCAGCTCTTATACCATGTTATTGTTGATAAGGAAGAAGAAGAAGAGTGAATATGGAGTCTCCTTAGGGAGCTCCCATATAATATATATATATATATATATAT
Organism: Tasmannia lanceolata; assembly: GCF_043159265.1. Lineage (NCBI taxonomy): Eukaryota > Viridiplantae > Streptophyta > Magnoliopsida > Canellales > Winteraceae > Tasmannia > Tasmannia lanceolata. The sequence goes on along the minus strand of NW_027518689.1, from coordinate 20,507,348 downwards.
ATATATATATATATATATATAGAGAGAGAGAGAGAGAGAGAGAGAGAGCGAGAGAGAGAGAGAGAGAGAAAAGTGTTCGTGCGCAGCTGCGCAGGGAGTTACCTGCGCATTAGTGGCTTATAAAGCCACCAATTGGTCGCTTTTTTGGACCCCGCAAAGGTGGACCCGCCATACGAACCAATCGGTGGCTTTATAAGCCACTAATGTGCAGATAACTCCTAGCGCAGGTTTTAAATTTCGGTTTCGGGCGAAATTTCGGTCTTTCCCAAAACCAAAATTTCGGCCGAAATTTGGTAAAAGCTCTCAAAATATCGATTTTTTAAACCGAAATTTCGGTCGAAATTTGGTAAAGGATTAAAATAATATTATTTTATCTATTATTTCACCGAAATTTCGACCGAAATTTGGTACATTTCGGGAATTTCGGTTTCGGTGCAATTTCATTTCGGTCCCGACGAAATCCGATCGAAATTTAAAACCATGACTATAATACCCTTCAACAGTTACATTTAAAACTAACCGTAAAATAAAAATAATATAAACTACCATATTACCATGTTTCCTTTTCGATTTGCCCAACCCATTTAAACTAATTAGAAACCACACTTTCTAAATCAAAACTACTTTTAAAGACTAAAAAGCCCATTAACACTTCCCATTACCCATGTCCGTTAGGACCGTGACCTTTTCAGAACACACAGCCACACACAATAGTAACCTTTCTTTTCCAATATGTTCCTATTCTAAAATCTGTCCACACACAATAGTAACCTTTCTTTTCCAATATGTTCCTATTCTAAAATCTGTCCAATGATCACTGGTGCAACTTCTCTAGCTGTTTTACCTTTGCTTGCTGATGTAGAAAATCAAGATCAAAGCACAAAAGCTTTGATACCACTTGTTAAAAACAACGATCAAGCAGAAGCACTAAACCCACAACACAAAAATCACAACAAAAGGAGAAGAGGGAAGAGAAAGAGCGGAAGAGAGAGAGGGAGAATTTCTCTTGAATACTGTTGATGGCAGCAACCATACACAACTTCTTAATAACAAAGAGTTCACGTTTCACACTCCTCTCTTTTTTCCACTTTTCCATGTTTACTCTCACTTCATTATTTCATTCATGTTCTCTCTCTCTCTCTCTCTCTCTCTCTCTCTCTCTCTCTCTCTCTCTCTCTCTCTCTCTGCATATAAGCAAAGGCACTCAAACACGTATTGAAACTACCCATGCTATACAATCGCCTCTACTTTCCAAAAAAACACTATCGAAACACTAATTAGAAACTAACCTATTAAACCACTTTCCTATTTCTATATAATACCCTTTTCCACATGCCTCGGTAAGTTTTTTTTTTTCATTTGCATGTTGTTGTTTTTTTGCCATATTTGCCTGTTTTGCCCTCCCTTTTTCTTGCCTTTTTCATCTTCACATTCAACTTCTTGAATGGTTCTTCCTTTTAATTTTTCTTGGATGTGAAAATTTTCTTCCAATTAATTTTTCTTGGGTCGACACTGTTTCTGCCCTTTTAAATCTGACATGCATGTTTCCGAAAACACATATCTCTTTGTTTAAATTGATTGAATCCTAAAGGTTTTGAAAGGCTTCTTTGCTTTTGAAACTTTTTTTTTATATAGTTAAAATAGTCGTAGCTGGCTCTAGTTGACTCATTTTGATGGTTCTGGAACCACGTTACTCACAAAACTTATCTAAAGCTGAATCCTTACACAACATAGGTTGGTTTTGGTGATTATGTTTGGCATTGTTTTACTTGGTTGGATTTAGTAACATGTTTTTAAATTTCCAATGAAACAAACGACTAATATGTTTCCATCCCCATCCCCATCGAAACGATACCAAAACTGAACGGACTTGCTCAACAACACATGTCTTTTGGTATTTTATATTATTAAAACATTATCTATATCTGTATTTCTTATGTGCTAAGTTTGTATTTGTGTTTATTGAAGCATTTCCTGAAGTTTCATTTTAAAACTCTATCATTTGCAATTGTTTGCCTACGTTTCGGCGATTTTACAGGATTTCCACCAAAATGTCCAACCGAAACTTAAAAGGTCCCATTTCTGTGGTGACCGAAACCATAACTGAAACTGAAATTTAAAACCTTGATTAGTAGATTTTCCAAAAATTGAACTTGTGTAAAGTAAAATTGTTGCACAACATGGCAATATGTTGGTTGATTCTACCTGTCATTGTTGGTTGATTCTACCTGTCATTGCTTTCACTTGATTGGACATTTTCTTTGTGGAATTAAAAGTAGGAGCATGTCTTGCGATATAAAATCAATCATTTTGTGTTATCTGTATTTAAAAATGAAGTTGATAATGCATGCTAGACCCTTGAATCACTTCCAGTTGTGTCTTCAACAAAATGATTGTCCATATTGATGAATAGTTTTGCAGTGATGTAAGAAAAAAAAATCCATCTGAAATCAACATGTCATCAAAATAATGAACCCTTTGTTCTAATATAGTGCAGCACCTATCTGCCGAACCTTTTCAATCCTTCAACCAATGGTTGAAAAAGTGAACCCTCTCCTCCTCTCTCTTTCTACTGCTATGCAAGTTGTCTAGGGTTGCCTTCTCAACATGGGTGTCGCCGATTACCCGACCTTATGGTTGCTCAACTGCTCCGTTTTCAGAATTGGAGTGTTCTGCCTCATATCAGTCACTATCGGCCAATATTTCATGCTCTCGACCTATGAGAAAAAAATGTTTCAAACTCTTGATTGGTCTCAGTGGCTTGATTTCAACTCTGCTAGCCTTTTCTCAGCTTTTACTGTGGAAATGGACATTTCATTGAACCACTGCTGATCACATCCACTTTTATCTTTCAAATTACGGTTTTCCAATGAGTTCTGAATTTTACATTGTCAACCCAGGATTCTTTGATTGCGAGAAATCTTCTCAACAACCTACATGCATCCCCATCTTCTATTTTGTATCGTTCTAGTATTTTAGCAGTCTCTGGACTATTTAAAATAGTAACTTGTGCAGAAATCAAATTCTTTTTTGTGTTCGTTTTGATACTATGCTGGATCAACAAATGCGGAGAACTGGTCTATATTTGAATTTCCAATTGCCACTTCTCTGAAACATTCTGTAATGTCAACATTTTCACTTTCTTTATGTTCCATATAAAACAATGATCAAAGCACAAAGTTTTTTGAAAACAAGATCAAAAGCAAAAGAAGCAAAACCCAAATAACACAAATCACAAAAGGAGGGAGGAAGAGAGAGAGTTCTCTTAAATATACTATTCCAAGACTCAAACCGTACACCACTTCTCTTCAATACTCTATTCATGTTTTTTTTCTCACTCACATATTGTTTCACGTTTTGCACTCTCCTTTTATATATGTTAGAAATGTGGCTAGGGTTTAGAGGGGAAGAAGAAGTGTGAGGGTGAAGATGGTGAGATTCTTCACTTAGGAGTCCACCCATTAATATGATGTATATATAGGTCCAAAGTAGGGAAACATGGTACAAAGGCTACAATACCCCTCACACTACACATAATGACTAAGATACCCTTCAACACTCCCCCTCAAGCTGGAGTGTATATACGGTATAACTCCACACTTCAGATTCCTACAAAGAAAACTAAAACAAACAACTATAATACCCATACAACAGAAAAACAATAATCCCATAGACATAGCCAGCTTGGTACAACACACCCCATCAAGCTGGTGTGGTGAATACATAGTAAAAAACATAACAAAAAAGGACCATGGCCACAACTAGTACAACAACGAGTTCAACGGCCACAAAAACAACGAGCTCCCCCTAAATTAGCATTACCGTCAGAGCGATCAACACAGAGCCTCCCCCTGAATCAGAGCACAGCTATCAAATCTACACCAATAACGATCGAACGAAAGGGTCTCGGCAAGGAAACGACAACGATCCATAGAATAAAATAAGCACACCAAAAGCTCGCACACGAACAACGACGAAGCACCACGAGTAGAGATCAAGAGAACATCATATCGAAGAAGAAGCCCAACCAGGACCAACAACCAACCAACAACAGGGCGATATAAAATCAGCCCACAACAACAACCAACCAATGATGGCTACACAGCACGTCGCTTGGGAAACAACCAACCAAAGAAGGCCACACAACACATCGCCTGGGAGAAACAACAATAAGGCCGAATTCAACGCAAATGACCGGGCATATAGCCACTACTAGCAACAAGGCCGAAAGCAATGCTAACGACCTGGTATATAGCCACCAACAACAACAAGGCTGAAAGTAACGCTAATGACCGGGCATATAGCTACAAAAAAAAAACAAGGCCGAGAGCAACGCTAACTACCCGGCTTATAGCCACAAAAACAAAGTGGATTGCAACGCAAACCACTACAATGACAACGAATGCGTAAAACTGCGCAAAGCAACTACACACACTATATAGAAGAACCAATAAAGTGGATTGCAATGCAAACCTCTACAGCAACAACGAATGCGCAAAATTATGCAGGGCAACTACACACATGTAGAAGCATCAACAAACAGGACTCGCAAAGCGAGTCCACCAATAACACCAAGCGCGAAGAACCAACCAACCACAACATCAATGATCTCAACCACGATCAACCCAACCAACCTCAACCACAACCAACCCAGCCAACCAATCAAACCAACCAAAAAACCAACCAAACAACCAACCAACCAACCAACAACCCAACCAACCAACCAACAACAAATAGAAGGAGCAACTAACCAAGAACGCGAAGCATGGTGAAAGAACATCAACTTAAGTCACCAACAAACGTTAAGCAGAAGGAAACAACTAGCAACATGAAGAACCAACAACTAACAATGCAAAAAAGAAACTAACCAACCAACCAATGAATCAACTAAGGAAACCTCACAACACTTCAACAAGGAGGACGATACTACACTAACCCGAAGACGATGACAAAACATAATAGGAAGAACAACCACCAACAAAGGAGCACCAACAAGGAACTCCATGTGGAACAACTACCCACAAGACAACAACAAGACTATAACACGACAACAACAAGACAACACAAGACATCAATACACCACTCCATCCATGGAACCTACATCAACACTCCCCCTCAAAAAACACTATTTGAAACACTAATTAGAAACTAACCTATTAAAAAACTTTCCTATTTCTATTTATTAGCCTTTTCTAAAACACAATAAGTAACTAATTATGTTTCCTAAGACAATCCAATCTTCTAAAGCTACCACTTTCCAAAACCCAAATTAGAATCTAACTCTAACTACCAAATTGACAAATCCTAATTTAGACTAGGAAAGATCCATGTGGGCCCGCGTCCGCCCGCGCCCCGTCCGCACCGACCCATCCCCTCCGGCGCCATGGAGAGTCAACGATAACTTTTATCACTCCCCTTCACTGCTGACTCTCTGCAAGTCATGCTAAGTTCATTTCTAAACTTCACAAACCCATTGTACTCCAACCCTTCGAATGTAGCAAGATACTCCGCTATCTTACCGTACCACTGTACTCAGGTTTCAATCGTCGGATTATAATCCTCTGCATCCCCGTCTCTGAAATCTTGGACTCTTCATCGAGTTGTGATATTGCATGACAGATCTTCGTGAATATTTCATGACACTAATAAGAAACTAACCTATTAAACCACTTCCCTATTTCTATATACTACCCTTTTCCAAAACAAAATTAGTAACTAATTATGTTTCCTAAAACAATCCAACATCCTAAAGCTACTCGTTTCCAAAACCCAATTTAGAATCAACTCTAACTACCAACTTGACAAGTCCTAGTTTAGAATAGGAAAGATCCATGTGGGCCCGCCTCGGCCCGCATCCGTGCCGACCCATCCTCTCCTTCACTGTGGAGAGTCCGCGATGACTCTCAACAGGTGACACATCTACCATTGTTAAACCAACAACTACTATATTTTTGTAAACCAAATTTTCCACTTTCTCTTCTACATCGTGTCCTGAAAACAAATCAGTATCCAAGTTGCAGAACTCGTTAGAAGCTATGTTTTTTTTTTTTTTTGAAATAGTGATATATTGAATTAAAGGGAACCAAGATGGTCCACAAAGGCACAAACATTACAGAAGGAATAAATACAAGAAAAACAAAAATACAATTTACGGCAGGAGGAAATCAAACCACTCCAAACCCAGCCTTCTAACCCTTGATTTGGCTGAAGAATCGGCTTCACCATTAGATGCTATGTTAAAAGATTTTTCTCCCTTACTTTCTCCTTCTTCATGCTTATCCAGTGAAACGATCTACGATTTGCTTGTATGGGGAATGTGTACTACATTTTAGGATAGAAACTTGATATGCCAACGCACTAATTTTCTGTGAACTTGTTCTAGCAAATGCTTTCAACCTGGAAAGTTCTCTGCAATCCTCAAAGTTTTGGTTATCTAGACCCATCTCAAGCTTAAAAGGAGAAGCTGCAGCAGAATTTTCAGCAGCTGCCAGAGCTTCATATGTTAAAGTTCTCTACTCCCAAAACCTTCCACTTCCTTAGACTTTCCATGCAGCACATTTCAATCTAAGAATTATCTTCAATCCCCACTGTACTATCATCTACAGATTCCCTCCCTGCTAGTGGAACTTGGGCCATTGCTCAATTCCTCATTTTCTTGAGCTTGGACATTTCAAGCACAGATAGCTGCACTCATTTCCTCATTTTCTTGTTCCGAGGCTTTGTTAGGCTCGATATGGGCAGCTGCTTCATATTCCTCAGATTCAAATTTTGTTCTGGTATCTTCATTTTCCCTTTGAGCTGATTCACCACATACTTTCACCTCTTCCACTTGATCGTGATCTTTGCAATTAATTTCCTCTTGATCAATCCAAATTTCTCCCTGATCTTCACATTCAACTTCTTGACAGCTTGATTGGTTCTTGTTTCTCTTCCTTTCAGCTTCTTGAGCCTTCTCACAATAGACGTTTGTCTCATCATAGTTCACAAGAGACTCATCCTCTTTGGCATCATGTTCACAGACAAAATTTGAATCCTCAACTCTGTAAGCTATTACATAATCTTTGAATTCTCCCTGATCTTTTCCCTTTTTACCTTTTTATGCATAGTAATTCCTTATGCATGAGCAATCGTTCTCATCTCTTTGGAGAGAATCTTGAAACTCTGTTGCACTGATGCAGTATGCAGTTTCTGATTTTATCTTAAATTCAACTGATTGCACATGTTTACTAACGCTCTTTCTTATTCCTATGTAACTTCCATTCAAATTCTCTCTCTGATTTTAAAATGTTTGAATGCTTTTATTCGAGTTTTATGCTTTCTCTTGAATTATAAATATGAAATTTATGGATGTGCTTTCTGGGGTATTGTGTTACAGGATGTAACCAAAAGCATGATGAAGAAGATGATCCTGATATTCTCCATAGAAAATTTGAACTTCGGGTATGTTATGCCTCACTCTTTGTCCTACGTGAATGGATGATATTGTTGTTCATGTAACTTCATGACATCTTGAGTCTTAAATCGTGCAGGTCATGGCAGCGAGGAGCCTAAGACTTCAAAACTCACTAAAGGGACAAACATCACGGTATTTTAAGTTCTTTAAACATTGAATTATTATTATTTCTTCAATTTCCCATGAACAATTCAATGACAAAATCTCTTTTGCCTTTCAGTTGCACTGCGAGATGTCGTCCACTTCCTGCACCTGCGAAATTTGCCAAGGAAAGGATAGCAATATTAAACATGATCAGGAAGACAAAGAAAGCATCTAATGATCCTCCAAGGTACAAATTAGTGACACCAAATCTGGAACCCAATCCAAAAGTAGCTACTCCATTACCAAAGAATGGAGTGGTGAAAAGTAAAAAGGCAATTGGCCAGAATTGTTTGCCTTTCAGTGGGATGAAGAAACCCATTCAAAGCCTTAAGAATCCAAAAGTAGCTGCTCCATTGCCAAAGAATGGAGTGGTGAAAACTGAAAAGGCAATTTGCCAGGTTCGTTTGCCTTTCAGTGGGATGAAGAGACCCATTCAAGGCCTTGAGAATCCAAAAGTAGCTGCTTCATTGCCAAAGAATGGAGTGGTGAAAACTGAGAGGGCAATTCTCCATGTTCGTTTGCCTTCCAATGGGATGAAGAGACCCATTCAAAGCCTTGAGAATCGAAAAGTAGCTGCATTGGCAAATAATGGAGTGGTGAAAACTGAAAAGGCAATTGGCCAGGTTCGTTTGCCTTTCAGTAGGATGAAGAAACCCATTCAAATCCGTGAGAATCCTAAAGTAGCTGCTCCATTGCCAAAGAATGGAGTAGTGAAAACTGAAAAGGCAATTAGCCAGGTTCGTTTGCCTTTCAGTGGGATGAAGAAACCCATCAAAATCTGTGAGAATCCAAAAGTAGCTGCTCCATTGCCAAAGAATGGAGTGGTGAAAACTGGAAAGGCAATTGGCCAGGTTCGTTTGCCTTTCAGTGGGATGAAGAGACCCATTCAAGGCCTTGAGAATCCAAAAGTAGCTGCTTCATTGCCAAAGAATGGAGTGGTGAAAACTGAAAAGGCAATTCTCTATGTTCGTTTGCCTTCCAATGGGATGAAGAGACCCATTCAAAGCCTTGAGAATCGAAAAATAGCTGCATTGGCAAAGAATGGAGTGGTGAAAACTGAAAAGGCAATTGGCCAGGTTCGTTTGCCTTTCAGTGGGATGAAGAAACCCATTCAAATCCGTGAGAATCCTAAAGTAGCTGCTCCATTGCCAAAGAATGGAGTAGTGAAAACTGAAAAGGCAATTGGCCAGGTTCGTTTGCCTTTCAGTGGGATGAAGAAACCCATTCAAAGCCTTGAGAATCTAAAAGTAACTGCTCCATTGCCAAAGAATGGAGTGGTGAAAACTGAAAAGGCAATTGGCTAGGATCGTTTGCCTTTTAGTGGGATGAAGAAACCCATTCAGAATCGTTTGCCTTTCAGTGGGATGAAGAAACCCATTCAAAGCCTTCATAATCCAAAAGTAGCAACTCCATTGCCTTTTAGTGGGGTGAAGAGACCCAAGTGGAAGGACGTATGGTAGAAGTAGGGGACTGTTTTCTTTGAAAGTAGGGTGGGGTAAACTTTAGCTGGATAGGAGTCTATCTAGTGGAGTCTGTCATGCTTAATTGTAGGAGTTTAAGTGCTTAATTATAGGAGTGAAGGTTATCCTGTTTTCTTCGGAAGTACGGAACTTTAGTTGGATAGGTCTCTGTAACGACCCGATTTACGTCGAGTCGCTACGAGCAAAAGAACGCAAAAATCATGGAAATATTTTTTTTTTTTATAAGCAGCAACCACGATAGAATCTTATTCCAACTTAATATGTCTTACCATAACAATTTCAATACTCATACTTCAAAAAAAAAGCGAAGTTTTAAATCCACAAAGTCCAAGCTAAATAAAATCTTGATAGAAATAAAAAAGGTAAATGACGCAGGACGTCAAAATGCAAAGACTCCAGAAACGAACTCTCTGATCACACAGTCCCTTATCCCAAGGTTCCTTCATTTGCAAATGCTCCGCTATCTAATGCCTCAACCCCTGTGGTGGAGGAAACAACGTCAGAGCAGGGTCCTCCAGAGACCGAGCAGAGTAAAGGAGACAATATAAACAGCGTATACAATATAATCCACATCCTTAATAATATCTAGGAACAATAATAAAGACTGAAATAAATTACAATATCCATGGCAATATAAATAAAAGGAGTGACAATAATTCAAATTTATACTATGTATGCAACAATTTTATAAAAATTGAGACAGCACATTCCCCAGGTACATCCGGCTTTCCCCAGTTTATTTTTCTGTCAGTTCTTTTCTGACTTTTTCATTTTATTTTTGCCGGTGTCCTTGCCGCACGACTACCCACTACCCCTGTCTAAAGGTAGTGGCGTTATGGACTCGGATTTCGGTCTCGCATTTAATGCCGAGCCGTTTCGGGGATACTATCCCTTTCTGGATGGTTTGCCAACGAAAGGCTGTACACGCTTCTCGGCCTTTGGACCTTAGGTCCCAGGATGATACCACCACACCCTTAAGTTCCCCTTCACTCTCCCCCATGTATGATATGCAATTAGAAAATTAAAGTACATTACCTTTGTCTCCCTTCTTGCATTACTTCGCATAAGATTTTAGAACAATTTATTTTTTTCATTTCAATTCATTTTATTCCAGGCAAGCAAGTAAAATCAAACTAAGCAGGTATTAATAAGACAAAATTTTATAAGTACGGCTATATTGCATAGACAATTATATTGGAAACCATTACAAGCAATGTCTAGCTGTCACCTGCCTTCCAGTTAGATTTGTGGATAAAAATTTGACGAGCCCCCTAGAGGAGGTGGGAAGATTGATAACCTGGCAAGGATGAGATACATAGTTTATACACTAATTTATACATCAAAACTGTACCATGTTTATTTAGTTATTATATACAGATTTTTACGTATACATTAGTTTATACGCATTACCATTCATAAGAACATTTATACGCATACATATGTACTGTTTTCTTTTTCTTTTTCTTTTTTCTTTTTTAAAGAAAACGAATAAACAAAAAGGGTGTCTCAAGGTAAAAACGAGGGCATAAGTATAAAAATTTTCGTTATTTATTTTTCTCTTTTCTGCCTTGTTTCATTCGTTTACAGCAACCCTAGTTTTCTTTAAACAGAGATGTGGGATTTTGCAGATTGAAACATGAAATAGAGTATGAAGAAATCAAAAATGGAATGGGTAAGGTATAAATCACTTTATCTATTTTCCTGTTTTTGCATCATGATTTCTTTTGATTATAAAATCCATGTATTTCTTTTAACACAGATTGGGTTTTTGCAGGTGATGAAATCGTGAGATTTGAGCATGGAGAAAAACGTGGGAACGAAATGCGTAATGTATAAATCATTTTATTTATTTATTTATTTTCCTTTTGTATCTCGTTTTCTTAGTTGTAGAAACCCTAAATTAATTTTAACGCATATGCGGTTTTCTGCAGGTTTTTGGAGCTTGAGATATAGGGCATGGCAAAATCGTGAAATTGAAATGGGTTTTACAGAATAACAAGAAGGGTTTCATCGCATATATGGTTTAGGGGTTCCGTTCCATGGTTTCAAAAATAATAGAAGAAGAAGAAGAAGCTGTCATGGGATTTCAAGAACTAAAAAGAAGCATACCTTTCTGCTGGTGAATGAGGAAGTTGAAGAATTGAGATGGGTTTCCCGGCCAAGAACGAGGATGATGCAACCGAGCCTCTCTCTTTCTCCCTCTCTCTCTCACTGCATTCTTTCCCCTCTTCTTCTCTTGATTTTTAATCTTAACAATAAGGTATGTAATTGATTTGGGTGGAATTTTTTAAGGTTTTCTAAGCAAGAATGGAAGTTACCACAAAATAAATACGATCCATAAAGAAAATCTTTATTTTTGCCCACTCTCCTCTTGAAATTTTGAGATTGTGTTTTCCTTCCTCATAATTTCCAACGGTTTTTCCTTTTAATTGTTACTAGCCTTTTTAATTTAGTCATCAAATGCCCCTAATTACTTCCCTTAATTATGAATAATGAACAGCTTTATGCAGTTTTTAGATTTAATTTTAGATTTAATGAGGGTAGTCTTTACATTCTACCCCCCTTAAACAGAATTTCGTCCTCGAAATTCCTCTCTCAAATTTTTGACAAGGGTAATTACACTCAATGGTTACACAACAAATCTTGATATGGTCAATGATTTCAAACATAAACGGTATCATTAAATAACTAAGGGCGTACCTCCAAATAATTCTGGAAATTTTTTCTGGATATCGGATTCTCGCTCCCAAGTAGCCTCCTTGACGTCATGGTGACGCCAAAGTACTTTGACAAGGGGAATCGACTTGTTTCGCAAAACCCTATCCTTGCGCTATAGAATGCGCACAGGTCCTTCCGAAAAGGACCAATCACCCTGAAGCTCCACCTCGTCCTCCTCTAACACATGAGAAGAGTCGGGATGATATAGACGGAGCATGGATACATGAAATACGTTATGCATCCGATCAAGGTTTGGAGGTAATTCCAACTCATAAGCTCGAGATCCAACTCATAAGCTCGAGATCCAACTCGCTTAGAGATGCGATAAGGCCCGATGTAACGAGGGCTCAACTTACCCTTCCTGCCGAACCGCATAACCGCTTTGAAATGCGAGATTTTAACAAAAATCATATCTCCCTCAGCGAACTCGAGCTCTCTACGCCGCTGATCGGCATAGCTCTTCTGCCTACTCTGAGCTGCCTTTAACCTCTCCCTGATCAAGGTTACTTTCTCAGAAGTTTCTTCCACCAATTTCGGCCCAAGCAACTGCCTCTCACCAACTTCAACCCAACACAATGGTGATCTGCAAGCACGACCATAAAGAGCCTCGAAGGGAGCCATCTGAATACTCTGCTGATAGCTGTTATTATAAGCAAATTCGACTAGGGGCAAGTGACGCTCCCAGTCTCCCCCAAAGTCGAGGATACAGGCTCTCAATAGGTCCTCCACAATCTGGTTAACCCTCTCGGTCTGACCATCCGTCTGAGGATGATAGGCAGTACTAAAATTTAGCTTCGATCCCAAAGCCTCTTGCAACCCACGCCAAAACCCAGAAGTGAACCTGGTGTCCCTGTCTGATACTATAGAAGCAGGTACTCCATGCAATCTGATAATTTGAGCCACATACACCTCGGCCAACTTGATCAAAGTCCAAGTCTTTTTCATGGCAATAAAATGCGCGGACTTGGTGAGACGATCAACAATTACCCAGATGCTATCACAACCGCTCTTGGTTTTGGGCAAACCCATGATGAAGTCCATAGAAATGCTATCCCACTTCCACATGGGTATCTCCAAAGGCTTTAGAGTGCCCCCAGGTTTCTGATGCTCAATCTTTATTTTCTGACAAGTCAAGCATTTCGAAACATAGCTAGCCACTTCTCTTTTCATTCCGCTCCACCAGAAGTTTCTTTTCAAATCATGATACATCTTGGTGCTACCCGGGTGAATGGTATAGCGAGACTTATGGGCCTCATCCAAGATACTCCTTCTGAGATCTTCTTTAGCTGGCACACATATCCTGTCTTTAAAGTACAAGAAACCGTCTGCCCCAATTGAAAAGTCTGGTCTGGAATCTACTTCTTTCTTCAACTTGACCAACTCTGCATCATCTGCTTGAGCCGCCTTTATCGACTCCAAAAAGTCTGACTGAACTCGAAAATTTGCTAAGACTGATTTTTCACCCACTTTGCAAACACCCAATGTCAAATCTCTAAACTCTTCAAGGAGTTTCCACTCTTCCATCATCAAGCATGCAAGTCTAGCACTTCCTTGCCTACTGAGAGCATCGGCAACCACGTTGGCTTTACCCGGATGATAACTCAATGTAAAATCGTAGTCCTTTAAGAACTCAAGCCACCTCCTCTGGCGCATATTTAATTCTTTCTGATCAAACAGGTATTTGAGGCTTTTGTGGTCTGTAAAAACCTCAAACTTCACACCATACAAATAATGACGCCAGATCCTGAGCGCAAAAACCACAGCTGCCAATTCTAAGTCATGGGTGGGGTAATTCACCTCATGCCGCTTCAACTGCCGTGAGCCATATGCAATCACCTTCCCATCCTGCATAAGTACACAACCTAACCCCTTTATGGAAGCATCGCTATAAATAACAAAATCCACTCCTTCAGAAGGGAGGACAAGTACAGGCGACGAAGTCAATCTCTTCTTCAATTCTTGGAAACTGAGCTCACACTCTTCCGCCCAAATAAACTTGACATTCTTTCTAGTCAACTTGGTCAGAGGACTAGCCAATGCAGAAAACCCCTCAACAAATTTTCGGTAATAACCGGCTAGCCCCAAGAAACTCCTGACCTCAGTTGCGTTAGTAGGCTGTTTCCACTGCAATACTGCCTCTACCTTAACTGGGTCAACTGAGATGCCCTCCTTTGAGACCACGTGACCTAAGAATGTCACGCTCTCTAACCAAAACTCGCACTTGGAAAACTTGGCAAACAAATGATTCTGCCTCAAAGTTTCAAGTGCTCTCCTCAGATGCTCTGCATGATCTTCCTTGGACTTAGAATAAATGAGAATATCATCAATAAATACCACAATGAACTGATCTAAGAAGGGTTTGAAGATCCTGTTCATTACATCCATAAAGATGGCTGGAGCATTAGTCAGTCCAAATGGCATTACCACAAATTCAAAATGACCGTATCGGGTCCTGAAAGCTGTCTTGGATATGTCCTCACCTCTGACACGAAGCTGATGATACCCTGATCTGAGGTCAATCTTAGAAAAGTGACAAGCTCCCTGCAACTGGTCAAAAAGATCGTCAATCCTAGGCAGAGGATAACGATTTTTGACCGTAACCTTATTCAGTTGCCGATAATCGATGCACAAACGGAGGCTGCCATCCTTCTTTTTAACAAATAAAACAGGAGCACCCCACGGCGAAGAACTTGGCTTGATGAATCCTTTCTCAAGCAACTCAGACAACTGTGCCTTCAATTCCTTCAACTCGGCAGGGGCCATCCGATAAGGTGCTTTGGAAATGGGTAAGGTCCCTGGCTCGAGAGCAATGGTAAAGTCGAGCTCCCTGTGGGGAGGCAACTCCGTGAGATCCTCTGGAAAAACATCAAGGAACTCACTCACCACGGGAATATCAGCTGCTGATAATCCCACACCATCATCCTCTTTCTTCACAAATGCCAAGAAACCTTCACATCCTCTACTTAACATTTTCTGGGCCCTTAATGCAGCAATAATTTTAATTTTGCCAGGGCGCTTCACACCCTCAAACATGAACTCTTCCTCTCCGGGTATTCTGAACACCACCACCTTATGGAAACAATCCACACTGGCATGATAAGATGCCAACCAGTCCATGCCTAGGATGACCTTGAAGTCATTCATATTCAGCAATACAAGGTCTCCCAAAAGTTCACGGTCCCCAATTTTAATTTTACAACCCTTGCATACCAAGTCAGTAACTACCACATCGCCTACTGGTGTGACCACTCTCAACGGATGTAGTAAGGGTACAGGGGATAAAGCTAGTTCTCGAACAAAATCAGGTGATATAAATGATAATGTAGTGCCAGAATTGAATAAGACATGAACAGATATACCATTAATGAGAAGCTGACCTTCGATAACTGCATCGGATGCTTCAGCGTCGTGCTGACTCAAGGCAAAGACCCGATTGATAGGAGCTTGGGGTGCATTTCTTCCTTGGACTGGTATGAGATTTGGGTTTCCCCTCCACTGATTTTGCTGCTGCGGCTGGGGTGGAGGTCTAGGAAGAGCCTGCTGCTGATATGGCTGCCTGGCATACTGCTGATGCTTCTTCTTAGGGCAATCCCTCTGCTTGTGGTTCGGATCCCCACAATTGAAACAAACGTTCATAGATTTCCAGCACTGGCCTGAATGGAATTTTCCGCAAAGAGAGCACAAGGTCTTGGATTGCGAACCACCATCTGTCCTCTGCTTTTTGAGTGGAGGTCCCTGATTCCTGCTAACAAATGATTGAGATCTAGCTGCTTGCACTGATTTCTCGCAGTCTTCCGCCACTTCGGCCTTCTCACAGGCCTCTGCCAAGGTCCTAGTACCAAGGTTAACGATACTCGCCTTAATGGAAGGGCGAAGACCGCTAACAAATTTCCGAACCCGATCTGCCTCTGTCGCTGCGTATCCAGGTGCAAAACACGAAAGCTCTCTGAACTTGGCTCCATACTGAGCCACAGTCAACGCCCCCTGCTTTAGTTCTGCGAACTGCCCCGCCAACTGATCTCTTATGCGCTCCGGAAAGAACTGCTCATTGAAGCGAGACTTGAACTGTCCCCAAGTCCCTGACAAGACTGCGGGATAGTTCTGAATCATAGTCCGCCACCAGACACCCGCCTCTCCCTTCAGTAGGAAGGAAGCAAAACGAATCTTCTGAATGTTAGAGCACTCCATCACGGCAAAGATCCCCTCTACCTCTGTAAGCCAATGGTCTGCCACTAAGGGGTCACCTGAACCAGTAAACTCAGATGGATGGTAGTCCCGGAACTGACGGTGCATCTGAGAGGCATCCTCACGAGGCCTCGACTCCTGACAAGCCCCGAGATTGGCTGCGATGGCCTGAAGAGCGGTCTGATTAGCTATCTGATTCTGTCTAAGAATTTCTGCCAGCATTTGCAGACCATCCTGATTTTGAGGTTGAACTGGGTCAGGTCCATCTTGGCCATGCGCACCGAGCTGAGCTGGTTCATGTCCATCATTATTAGGGACATTAGCCTGGTTAGCAGCTCCCCTCCTCTGATACATCTGCAAAATGAACAATTATATAATCATATGTATATATTGATGACATAATTTTTATTTTATTTTATTACTAGGAAGTACCATACTAATAGAAGACTTTGTTGCCATTGATTGAGTAGTATTAAAATTTAGTACTGTGTCTTCCCTTTAAGGGTATAGAAATCAGAGTGCATATATTTTGATCGACAAGTCTTAATTGTCTACCCCAATCCTATAATCTACCCACTCTCACGTACTCCAGGTATTTCACAAAAACCTAGAGCTCTGATACCACAACTGTAACGACCCGATTTACGTCGAGTCGCTACGAGCAAAAGAACGCAAAAATCATGGAAATATTTTTTTTTTATAAGCAGCAACCACGATAGAATCTTATTCCAACTTAATATGTCTTACCATAACAATTTCAATACTCATACTTCAAAAGAAAAGCGAAGTTTTAAATCCACAAAGTCCAAGCTAAATAAAATCTTGATAGAAATAAAAAAGGTAAATGACGCAAGACGTCAAAATGCAAAGACTCCAGAAACGAACTCTCTGATCACACAGTCCCTTATCCCAAGGTTCCTTCATTTGCAAATGCTCCGCCATCTAATGCCTCAACCCCTGTGGTGGAGGAAACAACGTCAGAGCAGGGTCCTCCAGAGACCGAGCAGAGTAAAGGAGACAATATAAACAGCGTATACAATATAATCCACATCCTTAATAATATCTAGGAACAATAATAAAGACTGAAATAAATTACAATATCCATGGCAATATAAATAAAAGGAGTGACAATAATTCAAATTTATACTATGTATGCAACAATTTTATAAAAATTGAGACAGCACATTCCCCAGGTACATCCGGCTTTCCCCAGTTTATTTTTCTGTCAGTTCTTTTCTGACTTTTTCATTTTATTTTTGCCCACTCTCCTCTTGAAATTTTGAGATCGTGTTTTCCTTCCTCATAATTTCCAACGGTTTTTCCTTTTAATTGTTACTAGCCTTTTTAATTTAGTCATCAAATGCCCCTAATTACTTCCCTTAATTATGAATAATGAACAACTTTATGCAGTTTTTAGTGAGGGTAGTCTTTACAGTCTCACCGAACCATTGTAGGAATTTTTAGAGCAGTTGTAATGATTGATTCATAGTGTTTAGAGCATCAGATCCTTCTGCCTCTAAGCTTGAGAAATCAACTGCTGGTGTTTAGAGCATCATTCCTCTTATTATCTTACATGATCCTACGTTCTAAATGTTCTTTATAAATCCTTTTTCTTTGTCATATGATCATTGAAACCTTAGGTATGAATGTATGTCACATAATATTTCTGTAGCTCTCTCTCTCTCTCTCTTGAATATTAATAATTTGTTTTTATAGCTCTAAGTAACAGAAACCATTTATTATGATGCATTACAAATCACGTGGTAGTGTTTAGAATTTAGAGCACCAGATCCTTCTTGCTTTAAGCTTGAGAAATTAAGTGGTGGTGTTTAGAGCTTCTTTCCTCTCTTATTATCTGACATGATCCTATGTCTAAATGTTCTACGTAAATCCCTTTTCTTTGTTATATGATCTTGCAAAAGTGATCCATTCTTCACTTCTACCTGCATGCATTTCTCAGTCAACAGCTTGAGAACACTGCATCTTAAGATAATTTGCTGTTTCAGTTCAAAAGCGGCTTAGTCAACTATTACATATTTAGTTGTTATTCTGCAATGCATTACTATGCAGTTATAACTAATTAATTAATTTTGTGCTATTGCGGCCCTATTTGTTTCGGATTTTGAGAACTGACTGAGAGTCCAAAACTGATTAGTAGACTTGAAATTAAATTTTGAGTCCAATAATCAGTTTTAGAAATCCTTTTTCAAAATCCAGTGGCCCTATTTGTTTTGGGTTTTTGAGAATCGATTTTGAGTCCAACACTGATTATTGGATCCAAAATGTCAGTTCTGGACTCAAAATCAATTCTCAAAATCCAAAACAAACCTGTCCTTACTAGGATAAGAGTGTAAATGAGAGAATCTGAGGCTCTAAACCTGATTCTTGACCCGCTTAAAGAAAAAAAATTTAAATTTTAATCTTCAGTTGTTTCTTTATGTTTTCAAGTTTTACTTGTTGTTACTCGTTTACATGGTAGCTCTTAATTTTTACAATTGGGAGATCATGACCATTTGCTAACGAATATTAGCATATGTTTCTGTGAATATGTTGGGAGTCCTCTCTTTTAATGTGCTTGTACAATCTTCCATGAGTCTCATTTTTGGGCACCATTCCAAATGTTTATGCAATTATTTTTTGACAACAGAAGCTTCCCGAGCTCATTTTTCCCTATGTATTTCTACCTAATTTCAGATTTCAATCACATATAGCTAGATTATTTTTCCCCTGTTTCCCTTTATATATTTTTTATGATTGCATCTCTACTTATTGCTAGTTGGCACATGTGTGGGAGCTAGCTTGGCATGTTGATATCTACATTGGTTGCTATTGGATAATGTTGTGCTCGCAGTTGAATGATTAGTTAATTGAAAATATCTTATATTTCAGAAAATGTAAGATATTTTTTTTCATTTTTTCTCGTTCTATTGGAGAATCTCAAATGTAAGATATTTATTCATTTTTTCTTGTTTTCGTTGAGAAAATTCACTCCCTTTCTTTTGGGGAACCGTCATCTTTATCATATTTCTGCCGAAGGAGAAAGGTCTTCTCCCTATTGAGTCTCTAGGAATAGATTCTAAAGGGATCTTTTTTTCCTTCTGTGAAATGACCAGTTACTCCAAAAGCTTAAGCTGATGGAGATGGTGTTATTTAATCTTTTATCACGTGTATCCCCTCTTTCTCGGGTCGACCTACATGTGGCCCCTCTTTTCGGTTGGGATTGGCAATTGCATTGGGATTTTTGCTATCCGGGAGATCTGAACTCAGGACCATTGGCTCTGATACCGTGCGAAACGACCAGTTACTCCAAAAGCTTAAGCTGATGGAGATGGTATTATTTAATCTTCTATATTTAACACCTTCCTTTTGGACAAAACCTTCATCTTTATGATTTTTCTCCCGGAGGAGAAAGGTCTTATCCCTTTTGAGTCTCTAGTAAGAGATTCTAAAGGGATCTTATTTTCATTCTTTTGGGGAACCGTCATCTTTATCATCTTTCTCCTGGAGGAGAAAGGTCTTCTCCCGCTTGAATATCTAAGAAGAGATTCCGAAGGGATATTATTCTCTGTCCCTTTTGGGAACCATCACCTTTATAATATTTCTCCCAGAGGAGAAAGGGTTTCTATCTTTTGAATCTCCATTAAGAAATTCCAATGCTGATCTTTTCCCTCTTTTTGGAAAACAGTCATCTTCATCATCTCTCCCGGAGGAGAAAGGTTTCCTTCCTTTTGAGTCTCTAGGAAGATATTCCATAGGGATCTTCTTTTCTTTCCTTTGGGGAACCGTCAACTTTATGATCCTTCTTCCAGAGGAGAATGGTATACTCCCTTTTAAGTCTCTACTAAGCGATTCTAAAGAGATCTTCTTTTCCTACCTTTTGAAGAAACCGTCTTCTTTATCATCTTTCTTCCGGACTAGAAAGGTTTTCTAAGTTTCTAAGAACAGATTCTAAAGGGAATCTTCTTTTCATTCCTTTTGGGGAGCCGTCATCTTTATCCTCTTTCTCCTAGAGGATAAAGGTCTTCTCACTCTTGAGTCTTGAGGAAGAGATTCAATAAGGATCTTCTTTTCCTTCCTTTTGGATAACCACAATCTTTATCATTTTTATCGTGAAGGAGAAAGGTCTTCTCCCTTTTGAAGTTCTAGGAAGAGATTCTAAAGGGATCTTCTTTTCCTTCCTTTTGGGGAACTGTTATCTTTATCATCTTTCTCCCCGTGAACATAGGTCTTCTCCCTTTTGAGGCTCTAGGAAGTGATTCTAAAGGGATCTTCTTTTCATTCCTTTCGGGGAACTGTCATCTTAATAGTCTTTCTCTCGGAGGAGAAAGGTTTTCTCCTTTTTAAGTCTTTAAGAAAAGATTCAAAAGGTATCTTCTTTTCCTTTCAATTGGGGAACCATCATCTTTATCATCTTTCTCCCTGAGGAGAAAGGCCTTCTGCCTTTTGAGTCTCTAGTAAGAGATTCTAAAGGGATCTTTTCGTTCGTTTTGGGGAACCTTCATCTTTATTATCTTTCTCCTTTTCGTTCCTTTTTGGAACCGTCACCTTTATCATCTTTCTCCTAGAGGAGAAATGCCTTCTCCCTTTTAAGTCTCCAAGAAGAGATTTTAAAGGGATATTCTTTTCCTTCCTTTTTGGTAACCGTTAACTTTATCATCTTTCTCCCGGAGCAGAAAGTACTTCTCGCTTTTGAGGCTCTAAGAAGAGATTCTAAAGGGATCCTCTATTCCATCCTTTTTGGGAACCGTATCATCTTTCTCCCACATGAGAAAGGTCTTCTCCCTTATATGTCTGTAAGAAGAAATTCAAAAGGAATCTTCTGTTCCTCCCTCTTGGGGAACGATCATATTTATCATCTTTCTCCTCAAGGAGAAAGGTCTTTTGCTTCTTGAGTCTTTAATAAGATATTCTAAAGGGATCTTTTTTTCCTTCCATTTGGTGAATTGTCTTTTTTATCACCTTTCTTCTCGAGGACAAAGGCCTTCACCCTCTTGAGTCTTTAAGAAGAGATTTTAAAGGGATCTTTTCCTTCCTTTTGGGGAACCGTCATCTTTATCATCTTTTTCCCGAAGGAGAAAGGTCTTCTCCCTTTTGAGTCTTTAGGAAAGGATTCTAAAGGGATCTTTTCCTTCCTTTTGACGAATCGTCATCTTTATCATCTATCTCCCAAAGAAGAAAGGCCTTGTCCCTTTTGAAGATATTCTGAAGGGTTCTTTTCCTTCTTTTTGGGGACTCGTCTTTATCATTGTTCTCCTAGAGGATAAAGGTCTTCTCTCTATTGAGTTTCCAGGAAGTGATTCTACAGGGATCTTCTTTTCCTTCCTTTTGGGGAATTTCCATCTTTATCATCTTTCTCTCAGAGGAGAAAAATTTTCTCCCTCTTTAGACTCTAGGAAGAGATTCTAAAGGGATTTCCTTTTCCTTCCATTTTGGGAACCACCATCTTTATCATCTTTCTCCCAGAGGAGAAAGGTATTCACCCACTTGAGTATAGAGGAAGAGATTCTAAAGGGATCTTCTTTTCTTTCCTTTTGGGGAACCAACATCCTTATCATCTTTCTCCAGGAGGAGAAAGGTCTTTTACCTTTTGAGGCCCGGGGAAGAGATTCTATAGGGATCCTCTTTTCCGTCTTTTTTGGAACCGTCATCTTTATGATCTTTCTCCCGTAGGAGAATGGTCTTCTCCCTTTTAAGTCTTCATGAAGAGATTCTAAATGGATCTTCTTTTCTTCCTCTTAGTGAACAATCATCTTTATCTTCTCCATGAGGAGAAAGGTCTTATGTAGCAAGAGACTCTAAAGGGAACTTCTTGTACTAACTTTTAGGAAACCTTCATCTTTATCAGTTTTCTCCGTTAGGAGAAAGGTCTTCTCCCTTTTTAGTCACAAATAAGAGATTTTAAAGGGATCTTCTTTGCCTTCCTTTTTGGAAACTGTCATGTTTATCATCTTTCTCCCTGAAGAGAAAGGCCTTCTCCCTCTTGAGTCTCCATTAAGAGATTCTGAAGGGATCTTCTTTTCGTTTCTTTTAGGGAACCGTCTTCTTTATCATCTTTCTCTTGGAGGAGAAAGGTCTCTTATCCAACTTGAATATCCAGGAAGAGGTTCTAAAGGGATATTCTTTTCCTTCCATTTGTAGGACCGTTATCTTTATCATTATCTCCCGGAGGAGAAATGTCTTCTCCCTTTTGAGACTACAAGAACTGATTCTAAAGAGATCTTCTTTTCTTTCCTTTTGAGGAACCATCATTTTTATCATTTTTCTACTAAAGGAGAAAGGTCTTTTACCTTTTAAGGCTCGGGGAAGAGATTCTATAGGGATCCTCTTTTCCTTCTTTTTGAAGAACCGTCATCTTTATGATCTTTCTCCGGTAGGAGAATGGTCTTCTCCCTTTTAAGTCTCTATGAATAGATTCTAAAGGGATTTTCTTTTTCTTCATCGTAGCGAACCATCATATTTATCTTCTGCTTGAGGAGAAAGGCCTTCTGTAGGAAGACACTTTAAAGGGAACTTCTTTTCTTCCTTTTAGGATACCGTCATCTTTATCAGCTTTCTCCGTTAGGGGAAAGGTCTTCTCCTTTTTGAGTCTCAAATAAGAGATTCTAAAGGTATCTTTTCTTTCCATTTGGGAACCATCATTTTTATCATTTTTCTACTGAAGGAGAAAGGTATTTTACCTTTTGAAGCTCGGGAAAGAGATTTTATAGGGATCCACTTTTCCTTCTTTTTAGGGAACCGTCATCTTTATGATCTTTCTCTCGTAGGAGAATGGTCTTCTCCCTTTTAAGTCTCTATGAAGAGATTCTAATGGGGTCTTCTTTTCCTTCCTTTTAGTGAACCATTATCTTTATCTTCTTCTTGAGGAGAAAGGTCTTCTGTAGAAAGACACTCTAAAGGGTACTTCTTTTACTTCCTTTTAGGAAACCGTCATCTTTATCAGCTTTCTCCGTTAGGAGAAAGGTCTTCTCCTATTTGAGTTTCAAATAAGAGATTCTAAAGGGATATTCATTTCCTTCCTTTTGGGGAACCATCATTTTTATCATTTTTTAAGTGAAGGAGAAACGTCTTTTACCTTTTAAGGCTCAGGGAAGAGATTCTATAGGATCCTCTTTTCTTTGTTTTTGGGGAACCTTAATTTTATGATCTTTCTCCCGTAGGAGAATGGTCTTCTCCCTTTCAAGTATTTATGAAGAGATTCTAAAGGGATCTTCTTTTCCTTCCTCTTAGCGAACCATTATCTTTATCTTCTCCTGGCGGAGAAAGGTCTTCTGTAGGAAGACACTCTAAAGGGAACTTCTTTTACTTCCTTTTAGGGAACCGTCATCTTTATCAGTTTTCTCCGTTAAGAAAAATGTCTTAGCATTTTTTAGTCTCAAATAAAAGATTCTAAAGGAATCTTCTTTGCCTTCCTTTTGGGAAACCGTAATGCTTATCGTCTTTTTCCCTGAAGGGAAAGGCGTTCTCCCTCTTGAGTCTCCATTAAGAGATTCTGAAGGGATCTTTTTTTCCTTTGTTTTAGGGAACCGTCTTCTTTATCATCTTTGTCCTAGAGGAGAAAGGTCTTCTCCATCTTGAATCTCCAGGAAGAGGTTCTAAAGGGATCTTCTTTTTCTTCCATTTGTAGGACCGTCATATTTATCATTACTCTTCCAGAGGATAAAGGCCTTCTCCCTTTTGAGACTACAAGAAATGATTCTAAAGAGATCTTCTTTTCTTTCCTTTTGGGGCACCATCATTTTTTGTCATTTTTCTACTGAAGGAGAAAGGTCTTTTACCTTTAGAGGCTCGGGTAAGAGATTCTAGAGGGACCTTCTTTTCCTTCATTTTGATGAACCGTCATCTTTATGATCTTTTTTCCTGTAGGAGAATTGTCTTCTCCCTTTTAGGTCTCTATGAAGATATTCTCAGGGGATCTTCTTTTCCTTCCTCTTAGCGAACCATCATCTTTATCTTCTTCTTGAGGAGAAAGGTCTGTTATAGGAAGACACTCTAAAGGGAACTTCTTTTACTTCCTTTTAGGGAACCGTCATCCTTATTAGCTTTCTCCGTTAGGGGAACGATCTTCTCATTTTTGACTCTCAAATAAGAGATTCTAAAGGGATCTTCTTTTCGTTCCTTTTGGGGAACCATCATTTTTATTTTTATTTTACTGAAAGAGAAACGTCTTTTACCATTTGATGCTCACGAAAAAGATTCTATAGGGATCCTCTTTTCCTTCTTTTTGGGGAACCGTCATCTCTATGATCTTTCTTCCGTTCACCCTTTTAAATCTTTATAAAGAGATTTTAAAGGGATCTTCTTTTTCTTCCTCTTAGTTAATCATCATCTTCATCTTCTCCTTGAGGAGAAAGGTCTTATGTAGGAAGAGACTCTAAAGGGAACTTCTTTTACTTCTTTTTAGGGAACCGTCATCTTTATCAGCTTTCTCTGTTAGGAGAAAGGTCTTCTCCTTTTTTAGTCTAAAATAAGAGATTCTAAAGGGATCTTTTCCTTCCTTTTGGGAAACGATCATTTTTATCATTTTTTTACTGTGGGAGAAAGGTCTTTTAGCTTGTGAGGCTTGGGGAAGAGATTCTATAGGGATCCTCTTCCCTTCTTTTTGGGGAACCGTTATCTTTATGATCTTTCTCCTGTAGGAGAATGGTCTTCTCCCTTTTATGTCCCCATTAAGAGATTCTAAAGTGATCTTCTTTTCTTCCTCTTAGTGAACTATCATCTTTATCTTCTCCTTGAGGAGAAAGGTCTTCTGTAGGAAGACACTCTAAAGGAACTTCTTTTCCTTCCTTTTAGGGAGCCGTCATCTTTATCATCTATCTTCGTTAGTAGAAATGTCTTCTCATTTTTGAGTCTCAAATAAGAGATTATAAAGGGATCTTCTTTTCTTTCCTTTTGGGGAACCATCATTTTTATAATTTTTTAAATTGGGAGAAAGATCTTTTATCTTTTGAGGCTCGGGGAAGAGATTCTATATGGATTCTCTTTTCCTTCTTTTTGGGGAACCGTCATATTTATGATCATTCTCCGGTAGGAGAATGGTCTTCTCCCTTTTAAGTCTCTATGAAGAGATTCTAAAGGGATCTTCTTTTCCTTCCTCTTAGCGAACCATCATCTTTATCTTCTCCTTCAAGAGAAAGGTCTTCTGTAGAAAGACACTCTAAAGGGATCTTCTTTTACTTCCTTTTAGGGAACTGCCATTTTTATCAGCTTTCTCCGTTAGGAGAAATGTCTTCTGCTCTTTGAGTTTCAAACTCCGTTAGGAGAAATGTCTTCTCCTGTTTGAGTTTCAAATAAGAGATTCTAAAGGGTTATTCTTTCCCTTCCTTTTGGGGAACCATCATTTTTTATGTGGAGGAGAAACGCCTTTTACCTTTTGAAACTTGGGGAAAATTCTATAGGGATCCTCTTTTCCTTCTTTTTGGGGAACTGTCACCTTTATGATCTTTCTCCCGTAGGAGAATGGTCTTCTCTCTTTTAAATCTCTTTACTTCTTTTCCTTCATCTTAGAGAACCATCATCTTTATCTTCTCCTTGAGGAGAAAGGTCTTTAATGTAGGAAGACACTCTAAATGGAACTTCTTTTAATTCCTTTTAGGGAACCGTAATCTTTATCGGCTTTCTCCTTTTTGAGTCTCAAATAAGAGATTCTAAAGGGATCTTCTTTTCCTTCCTTTTGGGGAACCATCATTTTTATCATTTTTTTACTGAAGGAGAAATGCCTTTGACCTTTTAAGGCTCGGGAAGAGATTTTATAGGGATCCTCTTTTCCTTCTTTTTGGGGAAGCGTCATCTTTATGATCTTTCTCTCGTTGGAGAATGGTCTTCTCCCTTTGAAGTCTCTATGAGGAGATTCTAAAGGGATCTTTATCTTCTCCTTGAAGAGAAATGGCTTCTGTAGGAAGAGACTCTAAAGGGAACTTTTTTAACTTCCTTTTGGGAAACCGTCATGCTTATCATCTTTCTCTCAGATGAGAAAGGCCTTCTCCCTCTTGGGTCTCCATTAAGAGATTCTGAAGGGATCTTATTTTCCTTTCTTTTAGAGAACCGTCTTCTCTACCATCTTCCTCCTGGAGGAGAAAGGCTTCTCCATCTTGAATCCCTAAGAAGAGATTCTAAAGGGATCTTCTGTTCCTTCCATTTGTATAACTGTCATCTTTATCATTACTCTCCCAAAGGAGAAAGGTCTTCTCTCTTTTGAGACTTCAAGAAATGATTCTAAAGAGATCCTCTTTTCCTTCCTTTTCGGGAACGATCATTTTTACCATTTTTTTTTACTGAAGGAGAAATGTCTTCTACCTTTTGAGGCTCGGGTAAGAGAATCTATAGGGATGCTCTTTTCTTTCTTTTTGGGGAACCGTCATCTTTATGATCTTTCTCCCGTAGGAGAATGGTCTTCTCCCTTTTAAATGTCTATGTATAGGTTCTAAAGGGATCTTCTTTTCCTTCCTCTCAGTGAACCTTCCTCTTTATCTTCTCCTTGAGAGAGGTCTTTTGTAGGAAGAGACTCTAAAGGGAACTTTATTTACTTCGTTGTAGCGAACCGTCATGTTTATCATCTTTCTCCGTTAGGAGAAAAGGTCTTCTCCTTTTTTAGTCTCAAATAAGGGATTCTAAACGATCTTCTTTCCCATCCTTTTGAGAAACCATCATGCTTAGGCCTTCTTCGTCTTGAGTCTCAATTCAAAGATTCTGAAGGAATTTTTTTTTCCTTTCTTTTAGGGAACCGTCTTCTTTATCCTCTTTCTCCCGAAGGAAAAAGGTCTTCTCCATCTTCTCTTCCTTCCATTTGTAGAACTGTCATCTTTATCATTACTCTTCCAGAGAAGAAAGGTCTTCTCCCTTTTGAGACTACAAGAAATGATTCTAAAGGGATCTTCTTTTCCTTCGTTTTGGGGAACCATCATTTTTATCATTTTTTTACAAAGGCAGAAAGGTTTTTTACCTTTTGAGGCTCGGGGAAGAGATTCTATAGGGATCCTCTTTTCCTTCTTTTTGGGGAACCATCATCTTTATGATCTTTCTCCCGTAGGAGAATGGTCCTCTCCATTTTAAGTCTCTATGAAGAGATTCTAAAAGGATTTTCTTTTCCTTCCTCTTAGTTAACCATCATCTTTATCTTCTCCTTGAGGAGAGTGGTCTTCTGTAGGAAGAGACTCTAAAGGAACTTCTTTTACTTCCTTTTAGGGAACCGTCATCTTTATCAGCTTTCTCTGTTAGGAGAATGGTCTTCTCCTTTTTAGTCTAAAATAAGAGATTCTAAAGGGATCTTCTTTTCCTTCCTTTTGAGGAACTATCATTTTTATCACTTTTTTACTGAGGGAGAAAGGTATTTTACCTTTTGAGGCCCGTGAAGAGATTCTATAAGGATCCTCTTTTCCTTCTTTTTGGGGAACCGTAATCTTTATGATCTTTCTCCTGTAGGGGATGGTCTTCTCCCTTTTAAGTCTCCATGAAGAGATTCTAATGAGATCTTATTTTCTTCCTCTTGGTGAGCCATCATCTTTATCTTCTCCTTAGGAAGAGACTCTAACGGGAACTTCTTTTACTTCCTTTTAAGGAACCGTCATCGTTATCCACTTTCTCCTTTAGGAGAAAGATCTTCTCCATTTTGAGTCTCAATTAAGAGATTCCAAAGGGATCTTCTTTACCTTCCTTTTGTTAAACCGTCATTCTTATCATATTTCTCCCTGGTGAGAAAGGCCTTCTCCCTCTTGAGTCTCCATCAAGAGATTCTGAAGGTATCTTCTTTTCCTTTCTTTTAGGTAACCGTCTTCTTTATTATCTTTCCCCTGGAGGAGAAAGGTCTTCTCTCCATCTTGAATCTCCAAGAAGAGATTCGAAAGGGATCTTCTTTTCCTTCCGTTTGCAGAACCCGTCATCTTTATCATTACTCTCCCGGAGGAGAAAGGTCTTCTCCCTTTTGAGACTAGAAGAAATGATTCTAAAGGGATCTACTTTTCCTTCCTTTTTGGGGAACCATCATTTTTATCATTTTCTACTGAAGGAGAAATGTCTTTTACCTTTGAGGCTCGGGTAAGAGATTCTATAAGCATGCTCTTTTCCTTCTTTTTTGGGAACGGTCATCTTTATGATCTTTCTCGGGTAGGAGAATGGTCTTCTCCCTTTTAGGTTTCTATGCAGAGATTATAAAGGGATCTTCTTTTCCTTCCTCTTAGTGAACCATCATCTTTATCTTCTCCTTGAGGAGAAAGGTCGTCTGTAGAAAGATATTCTAAAGAGAACTTCTTTTACTTCTATTTGGGGAACCGTCATCTTTATCATCTTTCTTCGTTAGGAGAAAGGTCTTCTCATTTTTAAGTCTCAAATAAGAGATTCTAGAGGGATCTTGTTTCCCTTCCTTTTTGGAAACCGTCATGCTTATCATCTTTCTCGCTAAGGAGAAAGGCCTTCTTCCTCTTGAGTCTCCATTAAGAGATTCTGAAGGGATCTTCTTTTCCTTTCTTTTAGGGAACCGTCTTCTTTATCATCTTTCTCTTGGTGGAGAAAGGTTCTTCCTATTTGAGTCTCCAGGAAGAGATTCTAAAGGGATCTTTTCCTTCCATTTGCAGAACCGTCATCTTTATCATTACTCTCCCGGAGGAGAAAGGTCTTCTCCATTTTGAGACTATAAGAAATGATTCTAAAGGGATCTTCTTTTCTTACGTTTTGGGGAATCATCATTTTTATCATTTTTTTACTGAGGCATAAAGGTCTTTTACCTTTTGTGGCTCGGGGAAGAGATTCTATAGGGATCATCTTTTCTTTCTTTTTGGGGAACCATCATCTTAATGTTTTTTCTCCCGTTAGAGAATGGTCTTCTCCCTTTTAAGTCTCTATGAAAAGATTCTAAATGAATCTTCTTTTCCTTCCTCTTCGTGAACCACCATCATCTTTATCTTCTCCTTGAGGAGAAAGGTCTTCTGTAGGAAGAGACTCTAAAGGGAACTTCCTTTACTTCCTTTATGGTCTGTTTGGTTCCATTTTTTGAGAAAAATAGCAGGGAATGTAATTCTACTAATTCGTTGAAGGGTGTTTGGTAGGGAATTTAGCAAAATTGGGGAGCTCGACCGTCGGGGATGTCGGGCACTTGTCGGTGACGTGGAACCCTCAAAATTTGCCAGATGAATTTCTTCGAATCGAAGAAAAATGGGAGAAATTCTCAGGCAAATTCTTTTTTCCCGTAATTTTCATAACTTTTTAATTTTCATTATAGTTTTTTCGATAATTGTCATATGTTATTATATCCTGTTGGTATTTTTTTCGTAATTTTCCAACTTTGCAACCATTTTTCCGTAATATTTCATTTAAAACTTAGCACTTCTGCTATTTTACTATTTTTTTCGTAATGATTACTATTTTTGCTATTTTATGTTTTTGCTAGCAACCTTTGCCCCATGTGCCAATCTTTGCACAAAGGATGGGCCACAAGCCGAGAAGTGGCCTCGGAGAAGGTGGCTAGCAAATTCCTATAGAAAAAAAGGGCAATGTTATCAGCACTACTGTTTTTTGATGAGGGCACTTCTCACTTTATTAAAAGTACAGTATGGCCCACACCATAGGATGATCCAAACCATCCATTAGATGGGCCATAGCCTAAATAGGTTATGTCCCAAAAATCATTTCCATAGGCTGATCCTAACCCTCCAATCTGAATGTTAGAGGGTTGACCCTCTATAGATTGGAGGGTTAGAATCAACCTATGGAAATAATTTTGGGGCATAACCTATTTAGGCTATGGCCCATCTAATGGACGGTTTGGATCATCCTATGGTGCGGGCCATACCATACTTTTAATAAAGTGAGGAGTGCCCTCATAAAAAACAGTAGTGCTGATAACATTTCCCCAAAAAAATCTTAAAAAATACGGCAAGAAACCTCCTTCACATCTCCTAAAGCAACCAAACAACGTCTGGGAGATTTGCTCTCAATCTCCCCGTTGACTGATTTCCTTTTGATTTGCCTTTAATCTCCCTTTGACTTCTTCTTCTCCAAATCCTCCCAACATCTACCAGCATCCAAACAGAGCATTAGGGAACCATCATCTTATCAGCCTTCTCCGTAATGAGAAATGTCTTGTCCTTTTTGAGTCTCAAATAACGAATTCTAATGGGATCTTCTTTCCCTTCCCTTTTGCTCTGTTTGGTTGGTGGGTTTTTTTTGTTCCCAGGATTTATGTGGGTAAAGGTTTAGTGGTCACATCAGCTTTTTCTTGCTGACATCAGCAAAATCTTGTCTTGAAAAGGGTGTTCTCTCTTTCTCTCTCTACCCTCTCTCTCCACTCATCATAATATCTTTCTCTAATTAATGCTTGTCCCCCCTTTTGTCTCCTGCCTTTACCCACATAAATCCCAGGAAAAAAAAAAAAACCCGGCATCCAAACAGAGGTTTTGTGAAACTGTCATGCTTATCATCTTTCTCCCTGAGGAGAATAGCCTTCTCTCTCTCTCTCTTGAGTCTTCATCAAGAGATTCTGAAGGGATCTTCTTTCTCCTTTCTTTTGGGGAGTCGTCATCTTTATCATTTTTCTCCCAAAGGAGAAAGGTCTTCTCCCATTTGAGTCTTTAGGGAAGGGATTCTTAAGGGATCTTCTTTTCCTTCCTTTTTGGGAATCGTCATCTTTATCATCTATTTCCTGGAGAAGAAAGGCCTTCTCCCATTTGAGTCTCCAAGAAGAGATTCTGAAGGGATCTTCTTTTCGTTCCTTTTGGGAAACCATTTTTATTACCGTTCTCTCGGAGGAGAAAGGTGTTCTCCCTTTTGAATCTCGAGGATGAGATTCTAAGGGGATCTTTCTTCTTTCCTTTTGAGGAACCGTCATCTTTATAATCTTTCTCTCAGAGGAGAAAGGTCTTCTTCCTTTTCAGGCTCTAGGAATAGATTCGAAAGGGATCTTCATTTCATTCCTTTTGGGTAACCATCATCTTTATGATCTTTCTCCCGTAGGAGAATGGTCTTCTCCCTTTTAAGTCTCTACGAAGAGAATCTAAAGGTATCTTTTTTTTCCTTCCTTTTGAAGAAATCGTCATTTTTATCATCGTTCTCCCGGAGGAGAATGGTCTTATCCCTTTTAAGTCTCTATGAAGAGATTCTAAAGGGATTTTCTTTTCCTTCCTTTTAGAGAACCATCATATTTATCATCTTTCTCCCAAAGGAGAAAGGTCTTGAGGCTCAAGGAAGATATTCTAAGGGGATCCTCTTGTCCTTCTTTTTGGGGAACCATATCATCTTTCTCCCGAAAGGGAAAGGTCTTTTCCTTTTAAGTCAGTAAGAAGATATTCAAAAGGGATCCTCTTTTCTTTCCTCTTAGTGAACCATAATCTTTTTCATCTCCTTGAGGAGAAAGGTCTTTTGCAGGAAGAGACCCTAAAGGGAACTTCTTTTACTTCCTTCTAGGAAACCGTCATTTTATCAACTTTCTCCGTTAGGAGAAAGGTCTTCTCCGTTTTGAGTTTCATATAAGAGATTCTAAAGGGATCTTCTTTCCTTTTTGGCAGACCATCATGATTATCATCTTTCTCCCAGAAGAGAAAGACCTACTCCCGCTTGAATCTCCATGAAGAGATTCTGAAGAGATATTCTTTTCCTTTCTTTTAGGTAACTGTCATCTTTATCGTCTATCTCTAGGAGAAGAAAGGCCTCCCTTTTGAGTCTCCATGAAGAGATTCCAAAAGGTTCTTTTCCTTCCTTTTGGGAAACCGTCTTTATCACCGTTCTCTCGAAGGAGAAAGGTCTTCTCCCTTTCCAAGCTCAAGGAAGAGATTCTAAGGGGATCTTCATTTATTTTCTTTTGTAGAACCGTCATCTTTATCATTTTTCTCCTAGAGGAGAAAGGTGTCCTTTCTTTTCAGTCACTAGGAGGAGATTCTAAAGAGATCTTCATTTCATTCCTTTTGGGGAACGAGCATCTTTATAATCTTTCTCCCGTACGAGAATGGTCTTCTCCCTTTTATGTCTCTACGAAGAGATTCTAAAAGGATCTTCTTTTTCTTCCTTTTGAAGAAACCGTCATTTTTATCATTGTTCTCCATTTTCTAAGTTTTAGGAAGAGATTCCCTAGGGATCTTCTTTTCCTTTCTTTTAGGGAACCGTCATATGTATCGTCTTTCTCCCAGAGGAGAAAGGTCTTCTCCCTCTTGAGAAGAGATTCTAAATGGATTTTCTTTTCCTGCCTTTTGGGGAACCATCATCACTATCATTAATTTCCCTGAGAAGAAAGTCCTTTTCTTGCCTTTTGGGGAACCATCATCAATTTTCAAGGAAGAGATTCTAAATGGATCTTTTTTTCCTTCCTTTTGGCGAACCGTCATCTTTATTATCTTTCTCCCGGAGGAGAAAGGTCTTCACCCTTTTAAGTCTCTACGAAGAGATTCAAAAGGGATCTTCGTTTCCTTTTGGGGAACCATCATCTTTATTACCTTTCTCCTTAAGGAGAAGGGTCTTCTCCCTTTTGAGTCTCAAGAAAGATATTCTAAAGGGATCTTCTTATTCTTCCTTTTAAGGAACCGTTATCGTTTCATCTTTCTCCCGAAGGAGAAATGACTTCTCCCTCTTAAGTTTCAAATAAGAGAGTTTAAAGGGATATTTTCATTCCTTTTGGAGAACCGTCATCTTTATCATCTTTCTCCCTGAGGAGAAAGACATCCCTTTTGAGTCTTCAGGAAGAGATTCTAAAGGGATCTTCTTTTCCATCCTTTTGGGGAACCGTCATCTTTATCATTTTTCTTATAGAGAAGAAAGGTCTTCTCCCTTTTGAGGCTCTAAGAAGAGATTCTAAAGGGATCCTCTTTTGCTTCCTTTTGTGGAACTGTTTCATCTTTCTCCTGGAGGAGAATGGCCTTCTCCCTTTTAAGTCTTTAAGAAGATATTTTTAAGCGATCTTCTTTTCCTCCCTTTTGAGGAACAATCATCTTTATCGTCTTTCTCACGGAGGATAAAGGTCTTCTCCCTCTTGAGTCTCTAGGAAGAGATTCTGAAGGGCTCTTGTTTTCCTTCCTTTTCGGGAACAATCATCTTTATCATCTTACTCCCGCAGGAGAAAGGTTTTTTCCCTTTTGAGGCTCCTAGAAGAGATTCTGAAGGGATTTTCTTTTCCTTCCTTTTGAGGAAGCATCATCTTTAACATCTTTCTAAAGGAGGCGAAAGGTCTTCTGCCTTTTGAGTCTCCAAGAAGAGATTAAAGGGTTCTTCTTTTTCTTTCCTTTTGTGGAACAGCTATCTTTATTATCTTTCTCTTAGAGGAGAAAGGTATTCTCCTTCTCGGGGTCTCTAATAACATATTCTAAAGGGATCTTTTTTCCTTCCTTTTGGAGAACAATCATCTTTATCATCTTTCTCCCTCTTGAGTCTTTAATAAGAGATTCTAACAGTATCTTGTTTTCCTTCATTCTGGAGAATCGTCATCTTTATCATCTTTCTCCTGGAGGAGAAAGGTCTTCACCCTGTTGAGTCTCTAGGAAGAGATTTTAAAGGGATTTTCTTTTTCTGTATCATCTTTCTCTTAGAAGAGAAAGGCTTTCTCCCTTTTGAGACTAATAAATGATTCTAAAGGGATCTTATTTTCCTTCCATTAGAGAAGCGTCACCTTTATCATCTATTTCCCGGAGGGGAAAGGTCTTCTCTCTTTTGAATCTCTAAGTAGAGATTCTAAAGGGATCTTCTTTTCCTTCCTTTTGAAGAAATTGTCGTCTTTACCATCGTTTTACCAGAGGAAAATGGTTTTCTAAGTCTCCACAAAGAGATTCTAAAGGGATCTTCTTTTCATTCTTTTTAGGAAACTGTCATCTCTATCATCGTTCTCCCAGAGCAGAAAGATCATCTCCCTGTTGAGTCTTCAGGAAGAGATTCTAAAGTGATATTCTTTTCCTTCCTTTGAGGAACCATTATCTTTATCATTATTCTCTCGGATGCTAAATGTCTCCCCCCTTTTGAGGCTCTAAGAAGTGAATCGAATGGAATCTTCGTTTCCTTCCTTTTGGGTAACCTTGATCTTTATCATCTTTCTCCCCAAGGATATAGGTCTTCTCCTTCTGGGGATCCAGGAATAGATTTCAAAGGTATCTTCTTTTCCTTGGTTCTGGGGAACCGTGATCTTTATCATCTTTCTTCCGGAGAAAAATGTTCTTCTCCCTTTTGATGATCCAGGAAGAGATTTTAAAGAGATCTTCTTGTCCTTCCTTTTGGGGAACCGTCATCTTTATTATTTCTCATGGAGGGGAAAGGTCTTCTCCCTTTTTAGGGTCCAAGAAGAGATTGTGAAGGGATCTTCTTTTCCTTTGTTTTGGGGAACAGTGATCTTTATCATCTTTCCCCGGAGGAGAAAGGTCTTCTCCATTTTAAGTCTCCGGAAAGAAGTTCTAAAAGGATCTTCTTTTCCTTTCTTTTGGTGAGCCGTCATCTTTATCATATTTCTCCGTGAGGAGAAAGGTCTTCTCTCTTTTGAGTCTCTAGGAAGAGATGCTAAAGTGATTGTCTTTTCTTTCATTTTAGGGAACCATCATTTTTATCATCTTTCTCCCAAAGAAGAAAGGTCTTTTCCCTCTTGAGTTTCTAAGAAGAGATGCTGAAGGGATCTTCTTTTCCTTCCTTCTGATGAACCATCATCTTTATCATTATTCTCTCGGAGGAGAAAGGTTTTCTCCCTTTCGAGGCTCCAGGAAGTGATTCCAATGGAATCGTCTTTTCCTTCCTTTTTGGGAACCGTATCATCTTTGTCCCGGAGGAGAATTCCTTCCTTTGGGAAACCGTCACCTTTATCATATTTCTCCATGAGGAGAAAGGTCTTCTGCCTTTTGA
This sequence comes from Tasmannia lanceolata, assembly GCF_043159265.1. Classification (NCBI taxonomy): domain Eukaryota; kingdom Viridiplantae; phylum Streptophyta; class Magnoliopsida; order Canellales; family Winteraceae; genus Tasmannia; species Tasmannia lanceolata. The sequence continues at coordinate 20,472,578 of NW_027518689.1, read as the reverse complement.
GTCTCTAGGAAGAGATTCTAAAGGGATCTTTGTGCAGGGTACAAGTCTTTTTCAGTATGGCTAATGGCACCTGGAAGTTTTGACATGCACACACACACACACACATATATTGATATCGTCACTCTTGCATGTTTTATAATATGTGTAATGTTCGGTTTTCATAATTAAGGTGTTCTTTTGCAAATAATACCCTTTATATTATGCTTTGATTGATTTTGAGAAATTATTAAAGTACATTAAAAATAATTTGCTATTATAAATTTATCTAATTTTAATAATTATGATAAAGTGCTCTAGATAAGTTTAGTTATTATTATAATTGCCCAAAGGTGATTTATTAATCATGATGATTAGTCCATGAGCATTTTAGTAATTATTAAAAAATTTCAGGGGGGATGTTTTAATTATTTTGTTCAAAGATAGTACAATAAATTGTCCCATGATTATTTATCAAAGATAGATAGATGATTTTGAAGAATCATCAAGGATGGAGTACCGCTTAAGATGGTTTGGACATATCCAACGTGGGCATTTGGATGCTCCAGTGAGAAGAAGTGACTCGTGCCAAGTTGATGGAGTAAAAAGAGGTAGGGGCAGACCAAAAACAACTTGGGTAGAAACAGTGAGGAAAGACTTGAGGGCTAGGAACATAACGAATAACATGACCTTGGATAGGATAGAATGGAAGAAAATGATCCATGTAGACCAACCCAACTAGGGTCAAGATTAGACTTAGTCAATTTGAGCCGGGTGGATCCTTTCACCTTCTCCATGAAAATTTTCTAAAGGATTCATTAGCCAACCCCAACTAGTTTGGAGTAAAGGCTTAGTTGAGTTGAGTTAGAGTATCAAGGATATTCATGGAATATTGCTTTATTAGGTTTACTATTGCTAAAATAAATCTTCTATGAATATAGCATGTGAATAACAATAATTAAACTCTATATGATGAATTATCATTAAAAAAGTTGAAGCATTGATATAATTGTCTTTTAATGTACTTGGTTAGTGATAGCACATTTTAATTGACATATTGTAAAGAATAACAAGAACTACGTGTAGGCTTGATCTCAATTCCGGGTACGTAGGCAGCTCTTAAAGTTACTTAGAGCGCAGCCGGTTTGATTTAATAAAAAATTCTCATATCGGTCAAGGAATGTGCTATCATTTGGGTAATTGTGGAAATATTCCTAGAATGAAAGCCTTAAGTTTCATACTTAAGCATGACGGTAGTAGTTGACTTCATGTAAGAAGCATTAATTCTTAAGCATGATGGTAATAGTCACATAAGGGCTTCAGGTAAGAAGCAAAAGAGCCTTAAGTTTTATAGTTAAGCATGACGGTTATTACTCACATGAGAGCTTCAGGAGAAAAGCACAAAGGTTGACCAATATTGGATTTAGCGTAAAATGATCACATAAAAGTATGGTATTTCCATACGACACGTTCCATGCTTGTCGATGATCATTTCTGAACGAGATTTCTAGTAATTGTGTTCGTACTTGGTTGTATACCGTTTGATGCAGTATTGACCTCTATGGTTCGTTGTTAGAATCTTGTTAGATGTGATCTTGTTTTTGAGATGTCATCACATTAATCTTATTTGGCCAAGAAATCTTCCAGTCTAGATACGTATCAAGGTTAGTCTTATGTTCAATGCTTGCCCAAGTGGGAGAATGTAGGATCTTATATTAGCAATCATTGATCTAAGATCGACGGTCTAGATTGAAGAATGAGATTAAATATGAAATTACTGGAGTTACCTATTTCCACAGTGATTAGTGAAGGGTATTATAAGGTAATCAGTGCATCTCATCCTTATTGAGACATGGATGATTATGTAGCCCTAGATTCAACTAAATCCATTGGTTAAATAGATTAAGCCAATTAGGATTTTTTGTGGGTGGAACCATAGGTCTTTTTCTATAAATAGAGGAGTCCGTCTCTGCTTCCATCTAAACTTTGCAAAAGGAGATTTCTCCCACCAGGCGGACTAGAGAGGCAGTAGAAGACCTAGACCGATCGATCACCGCCATAGCTGATCGAGGTAAGTCTCACAATCTTTCTTTGTATTCAAGTTTATTTGCACGGATCTATTTGCACATTAATGTAAGATCTTAAGATTAACATCTTCATCATATTTCTCCTGTAAGAAAATGTCTTCTTCCTCTTAAATCTCCCAGGAGAGACTCAAAAGTACTTATCTTCTTCTCGAAGAAAGTCTGAAAATAGGGAAAAGAAAACTGTTAGTTTCAAAGGTCTTTTTTGCTTACCTTTTTCTCTTTTATTTCTTCTTTTTTTGGTTCTTCTCTTCCTTTGCATCCTTTTTTCTCTCCAAATGATCTGGTCCCTCTCAAAAGTATCTTTCCTCTATTTATAGGGCTTCTTGGTGTCGTTGGCTAATGCTAACTCATCGCTTATCTTCAATTTCACGATCTCCACTTTCTCTTATTGGAGCCGTTACCAACGACCAGCTCACCCTTACCTTTTGTTCGACGATTTTAACATCCCTCTTTTATGGGAAGTTACGTAACCTCATCATTTATCCCTTTTATTTTAGGAACAACGTAATCTGTAACCACCATTTCTCTCTTCTTCTTTTTCCGAGGCATTTTACCTTTATCCCTTTCATTTTTCTTTTTTCTTTTTTGTAAAATTTTGAGTTCAACAATTATTTTTCCCCTATTTCCCTTTATATCTATTATTCTGATTGCATCTTTAGTTATTGCTAGTTGCTACATGTTTGGACGCTAGCTTGGTATGTTGATGTCTGCCTTGGTTGGTATTATGTTCCGCCTTCAGTTGACTGATCAGTTAATTGGAAATATTTTATATTTGAAAAAATGTAAGATATTTATTCATGTTGAGTGAAAATGAAATTGAGATAAATGTGTGAGTTGGAGTGAGCTCTCTCTCTCTCTCTCTCTCTCTCTCTCTATATATATATATATATATATATATATATATATATATATATCTGTGTGTGTGTGTGTGTTTGTGTGTGTGTATATATATATGTGTGTGTGTGTGTGTGTTAAGTACAATGACCAAAATACCCTTAGGTACATGAAATGCATCTAACAATTCATTTTCTTGTTTTATTTGAGAAAATTCACTCATTTCTGGGGTTTGTCGGAGCACCATATATATTTTTTCTTTTTCTTTTTAACATTTTGTCATTTAGCAGGGAAATATATAGAAGTTACTGTTCGAAGTGGATAAATATTGCGAGTTATTTATTCATTTTTCAAGATTAAATATTGGTTTCCCCAATTTATCGTTAATATTTGTTAATTAATTGAATAAAATTGAGATTTTGAAGTTTTGTAGATGACTTTTCCCATTTTTAAAACTCTTTTTTAAAAAGACAGAAATCTTTTTGTCATTATATATTTACAAATCAATGGGAATGAGATGATGTCATGAGGTATCCAATAGCCCCACAAATACTAATTTATTTATCGATATCATTACTAATTTTAATATTAATTTTGAAAATTGGTTTTATGAATGAAATGGTTCTTGTTGAAAGAAGTGGTTGTCCCTCTCTCCACTCTACAAAAAGCACCCATTTTCAAATGTGCCAGAACCATAGAGAAGATTTGTTCCCTTCAAACGGGAACATAAGAAGGTAACTTTCAACATTTTGATATATTTTCCTTATTTTTCTTATTACATTATAATTTTCGTGGTTGTTGGCTGTTTTACAGGTGAAGATAATTACTTCCAAGGTTTTAACGACACTTGAAACCTTCAAAATTTAGGTAGCATTAAACATTTCTTTCCTTCCATTTACGAACTACGTGTTTTGTTGGGAAGCGCTTCTTGGAAAGAAGGTGAACCGAATAGGTGTTTTTTGTTTCATATAAATGAATTTTGACATCAAGCAAATTGTTATCCTATTCTCTGTTAGTGAGGTACAGACAAATAGTTTGCACGGTGAATCTTAGAGGGGTCCGAAGCCCGCTCTAAAGCCTCACTCACTGGCAGACAGATGGATTTTATCATAGCAAAAGGCAGTTTATACATGCCAATTTAAACCAGTTTATGACTGACCAGATTACGTCCAGAATTTGTTGCTGAGTTGTGTTGATCACAGTAGATTTCAAGGTTGAATCCCTTTTTATGCACATCCACTTGAAAACTTAAGGAATCTCACATAAGATTATGATTTCTTTGTTACATCTACATCAAAACACATTATAGCATGTCTCTACACACTTGAGCAACTCCCCGTTGCACTTTCCCTACATCACTCATGCATTATACCTTTTCTTAGATCAAAGGTCTTATGGTTTTTCAGGCTACCAAGAGAAATTTATTTTCAACAATTGTTCGTGTGGATAATAACATAATTGAGTGTGATGTGCTTAATGCTGCTACAAGAGATGAAGTGTGATTGGTTAGTAGCTTAATATAATTGATTTTTTTTTCTGTTTCGGGCAGAGCATCAACATTTCTAGAAATTCATGTAACGATTTTTTTAGGGAAATGTTATCAGCACTACTGTATTTTAATGAGGGCCCTCCTCACTTTATTAAAAGTACGGTATGGTCCACACCATAGGATGATCCAAACCGTCCATTAGATGGGCCACAGCCTAAATAGGTTGTGGCCCAAAAATCATTTCCATAGGTTAGATCGGACACCATACCATACTTTTAATAAAGTGAGGAGTGCCCTAATCAAAATACAGTAGTGCTGATAACATTTCTCTTTTTTGATAGGTGGTTCAACTCCTAGGAGATCTGAGAGGGTTTGGCATCGATGTTGAAGAGGTTCATCGTCAAGTCCAAAATTTGGTGATCTATCTTTATTTTACTTATTGTTGACCTTTTTCTTTAATTTAAAAATTCAAAATTTATTTATTTACTTTATGCGAAAAGTCATATATATATTTTAAAAGTTACAATTAAAGAGAAGTGTATCTTAAATATTATCTTCAATTCCTATAAATATTCGTACATACACTCATGCTTTTAAGTTTTTTCTTCTTCCCAATTTATTCCTCAAACATGAGGCATGTTCTCAAGGGTTTCAGGCTGTTTAAGTGCACGTCCCCTTAGAGCGGACGAGTTGTATCATGGAGGCATATGCTAGAGAATCCATTTTCACCGTTGATTCATCAAATGCAAGGGCGATATTTTCCTTAAGGTTTAGATCAGTGCCTCGACTCAACCGTAAGTCATTCTCTCTCTTTACTATTTGATTCTTTGTATTATTTTTGGTTCGGTTACATGTGGATTATTGCTTTATTTGTGTTGTTTATTATTATAATCTGAAATTCCAGTGTATTTTTACCAACATTTGGTAGGATATATAGATTTTCTATCAATTCGAATAACAACTCTTTGTCAGAAAAGTGAAGAATGATTTTATACTTTGTTGCATCTCAGGAAGCAAAAAATGGGGAGCAAAGTGAAAAGTAGGGTGTACTCATGCAACAAACTTTAAATCCTCTGCAGTGTTCTTGTCTTCCTTGCATAGATCATAATGTGGATCCTTACTGTAGTTTGCATTGAACCTAACCTCTAAAATTAGATAATGTTTTGTAGTACGGTGGTATATTTTTGTTTGCTTGGTTTCATTAAATAAGAGCTCTTTCAACATGGTTCCAACAGTTCCTTAGATGTTATGATGTGTACATTTAGCTTACGGAATTTTTAGAACCGAGAAAAGCTCTTCTAGTGGATGTTATGATTTACATAGAATACACAGGTTTTTTGTACCTAATTTTCGGGATTTTTCTTAATTTAAAATATTTAAAAATATATATATATATATATATATATTTTTTAAATTATTTCACACTTTTATCCGACTTCATGAAAATTTTCTAAAGGATTCATTAGCCGACCCCAACTAGTTTGGGACAAAGGCTTAGTTGAGTTGAGTTGAGTTGTATTTTACACTGTTAGAACCGCCAGCAAAAGTTCCTTTGCTCTGTTTGGTTGCCCAAAAGCCGGGTTAATCCATATATTTTAGTTAGTTTTGGGGTGCCATGTCAGCCGAATACCCTGCTTGGTTGCCAAACCAAAATTAAAACCCTGGAGGACTACCTGCTTCGTCGGGTGAATGTTGTCCTAAGCAGTATCCTTGTTCAAATGTAATTTTGAGTATGATAATCAGTTTATCACTCACAATCGGTTGTTATAATCATAAGTCCCTGTTCGTTTCAGATTGTGAAAACCGATTGTCAGCACCAAGCAGATTATTGTACCCAAAATTACGTTTCATTTTGAGTCTAATAATTTGTTAGGGGTTCAAAATTGGCTGCCACAATCTGAGACGAATTTTACAAAAAATCAGAGTGGATTTCCTGGAAATCAGCCCATTCACTTTTCGATGAATGGTTGAGAGTATTAGCCTGACTGAAAAATAAGGTTTTTTAATCTCAGCCCTTCACAAAAAAGTGAATACTGATTTTGGAAAACACACACAGGCCATGTATGGCAACTATGAAGGGGCCCACTGTACTTTTTGAAAAATACTGGACTCTAAACGCACACAGTATATAAAAACTCTTGCTTGGTAACCTTTTCTTTAGATGGTTGTCATTTATTTTCTTCATTGTCAATGTTTTGGTGATTCCATTAAATTTAAAAGCTTTAATAATACCCATTTCATGGTAGTTTGATTCATGGTCTCTTACGCACTTGATCGATACCCATTCTCTGCTTTTGGATGCTATATGTGTCCTTGATATGTCTCAGAGGAAATTTTGTACAAGATTAAGTGTAAGTCCTCTCTTAATTGTGCCTTGATATGCTGTATTCTTGATGAATTTTTAGAATGTAATTGACATTGAATTTGGATTTCATGCAGCTATGCCTAAGGTTCAGTGGGTTCTTTCTGACTTTTACTTGGTGTTGAAAATATAGATTACGGGGGTGAGACATGGAACTGATACATTTGTGAACATCGTAGCAGGTTAAATCCAGTTGACATGCAAGAATTCTTCTCTTCGGAACAATGTACGAACTCTTTTTCTTCATAACTGGAAAACAACAGTTCAGACATATCTTCTAATGTAAGGACACAACTGGAGTTTGCTTTTTACAGATCCGGTTATTAGGATGGAAGACCAAATGTCTTTTGCCAAAGCTGTTGGGGATATATTAGAGCAGCATTAACAATCGGCAAATGGGGGACATGCACATTGGGAAGCTAGAACGGCTACAGGGGTGGGCATATGGACAATAAACAATGAGTAGAACTATTTGTATTTCATTCTAGTTATTTATCTTTCTTGTATGATTATAAGTTTTTTATTTCAAATTTACTGAAAGCTGGCCAGAGTGATGTTTGCCTTTCAGTGGGATGAAGAGACCCATTCAAATCCGTGAGAATCCAAAAGTAGCTGCTCGATTGCCAAAGAATGGAGTGGTGAAAACTGAAAAGGCAATTGGCCAGGTTCGTTTGCCTTTCAGTGGGATGAAGACACCCATTCAGATCTGTGAGAATCCAAAAGTAGTTGCTCCATTGCCAAACAATGGAGTGGTGAAAACTGAAAAGGCAATTGGCCAGGTTCGTTTGCCTTTCAGTGGGATGAATAGACCCATTCAAAGCCTTGATAATCCAAAAGTAGCTGCTCCGTTGCCAAAAAATGGAGTGCTGAAAACTGAAAAGGCAATTGGCCAGGTCCGTTTGCCTTTCAGTGGGATGAAGAGACCCATTCAAGTGAAAACTGAAAAGGCAATTGGCCAAGTTGGTTTGCCTTTCAGTGGGATGAAGAAACCCATTCAAATCCTTGAGAATCCAAAAGCTAACTGCTCCATTGACAAAGAATGGAGTGGTGAAAACTGAAAAGGGAATTGACCAGGATCGTTTGCCTTTCAGTGGGATGAAGAAACCCATTCAAATCCTTGAGAATCGTTTGCCTTTCAGTGGGATGAAGAAACCCATTCAAAGCCTTCAGAATCCAAAAGTAGCTACTCCATTGCCTTTTAGTGGGGTGAAGAAACCCAAGTGGAAGGATGTATGGTAGAAGTAGGGGACTGCTTTCTTTGGAAGTTGGGTGGGGTAAACTTTAGCTGGATAGGAGTCTACCTAGTGGAGTCTGTCATGTTTAATTGTACGAGTCTAAGTGCTTAATTATAGGAGTGAAGGTTATCCTGTTTTCTTCGGAAGTAGGGAACTTTAGTTGGATAGGTCTCACTGAACCATTGTAGGAATTTTTAGAGCAGTTGTAATGATTGATTCATAGTGTTTAGAGCATGAGATCCTTCTGCCTTTAAGCTTGAGAAATCAACTGGTGGTGTTTAGAGCATCATTCCTCTCTTATTATCTTACATGATCCTACGATCTAAATGTTCTTTATAAATCCTTTTTCTTTGTCACGTGATCATTGAAACCTTAGGTATGAATGTATGTGACATAATATTTCTGTCGCTCTCTCTCTCTCTCTCTTTTGAATGTTAATAATTTGTTTTTATAGCTCTAAGCAACAGAAACCATTTATTATGATGCATTACAAATCACATGGTAGTGTTTAGAATTTAGAGCACCAGATCCTTCTTGCTTTAAGCTTGAGAAATCAAGCAGTGGAGTTTAGAGCTTCTTTCCTCTCTTATTATCTGACATGATCCTATTTCTAAATGTTCTATTTAAATCCCTTTTCTTTGTTATCTGATCTTTGCAACCTTTATTAATATATTAAGCAATCCATTCGTCACTTCTACCTGCATGCATTTCTCAGTCAACAGCTTGTGAACACTTCTTCTTAAGATAATTTCTTGTTTCAGTTCAAGAGCGGCTTAGTCAAATATTACTTATTTAGTTGTTATTTATCATACATCACATGTTCTTTCTTGCACATCTTTTATATGCAAGTAAACATTATTCTGCAGTGCATTACTATGCACTTTGAACTAATCAATTAATTTTGTGCCATTGCGGCCCTATTTGTTTCGGATTTTGAGAACTGATTGAGAGTCCAAAACTGATTAGTAGACTTGAAATTAAATGAACTCTTGAGTTCAATAATCAGTCTTAGAAATCCTTTTTCAAAATCCAGTGGCCCTATTTGTTTTGGGTTTTTGAGAATCGATTTTGAGTCCAAAACTGATTATTGGACCCAAAATGTCAGTTCTGGACGCAAAATCAATTCTTAAAATCCAAAACAAACCGCTCCTTACTAGGATAAGAGTGTAAATGAGAGAATATGTGGCTCTAAACCTGATTCTTGACCCGCTTAAAGAAAAAAAGTTTTTCAAATTCGTTCTTCAATTTTTTCTTTTTGTTTTCAAGTTTGACTCCTAGTTACTCATTTACATGCTAGCTCTTAATTTTTACAATTGGGAGGTCATGACCATTTGCTAACGAATATTACCATATGTTTTTGTGAATATGTTGGGAGTCCTCTCTTTTAATGTGCTTGTACAATCTTCCATGAGTCTCATTTTTGGGCACCATTCCAAATTTTTATGTAGTCATTTTTTGACAACAGAAGCTTCCCAAGCTCATTTTTCCCTCTGTATTTCTACCTAATTTAAGATTTCAATCACATATAACTAGATTATTCCCTCCCTGTTTCCTTTTATATCTATTTTATGATTGCATCTCTACTTATTGCTAGTTGGCACATGTGTGGGAGCTAGCTTGGCATGTTGATATCTACATTGGTTGGTGTTGGAAATTGCTGTGCTCGCAGTTGAATGATTAGTTAATTGAAAATATCTTACATTTCAGAAAATGTAAGATATTTTTTTCATTTTTTCTTGTTCTATTTGAGAATCTCTAATGTAAGATATTTATTCATTTTTTCTTGTTTTCATTGAGAAAATCCACTCCCTTTCTTTTGGGGAACCGTCATCTTTATCATATTTCTCCCGAAAGAGAAAGGTCTTCTCCCTCCCTGTTGAGTCTCTAGGAAGAGATTCTAAAGGGATCTTCTCTTCCTTATGTGAAACGACCAGTTACTCCAAAAGCTTAAGCTGATGGAGATGGTGTTAATTAATCTTTTATACTTTAACACTCCTCCTCACGTGTAGCCCCTCTTTCACGGGTTGACCTACACATGGCACATGTGGCCCCACTTTTCGGCTGGGTTGGCAATTGCATGTGGATTTTTGCTATCTAGGAGGTCTGAACTCAGGACCATTAGCTCTGATACCATGCGAAACGACCAGTTACTCCAAAAGCTTGAGCTGATGGAGATGGTATTATTTGATCTTCTATATTTAACACCTTCCTTTTGGAGAAAGCCATCATCTTTATGGTTTTTCTCCCGGAGGAGAAAGGTCTTCTCCCTCTTGAGTCTCTAGTAAGAGATTCTAAAGGGATCTTATTTTCGTTTCTTTTGGGGAACCGTCATCTTTCTTCCGGAGAAGAAATGTCTTCTCCCACTTGAATATCCAAGAAGAGATTCCAAAGGGCTATTATTTCCCGTCGTTTTTGGGAACCATCATCTTTATCATCTTTCTCCTGGAGGAGAAAGGGTTTCTATCTTTTGAATCTCCGATAAGAGATTCTAAAGGGGATATTTTCCTTCTTTTTGGAAACCAGTCATCTTCAGCATCTCTCTCGGAGGAGAAAGGTCTCCTCCCTTTTAAGTCTCTAGGAAGAGATTCTAAAGGGATTTTCTTTTCATTCCTTTTGGGGAACCATCAACTTTATGATCCTTCTTCTGGTGGAGAATGGTATTCTCTCTTTTAAGTCTCTATTAAGAGATTCTAAAGGGATCTTCTTTTCCTTCATTTTGAAGAAACTGTCATCTTTATCATCTTTCTTCCGGACGAGAAAGGTTTTCTAAGTTTCTAAGAAGAGATTCTAAAGGGAATCTTCTTTTCATTCCTTTTGGGGAACTGTCATCTTTATCCTCTTTCTCCCGGAGGATAAAGGTCCTCTCCCTGTTGAGTCTTGACGAAGAGATTGAAAACGGATCTTCTTTTCCTTCCTTTTGGATAACCGTCATCTTTATCATTTTTTTGTGAAGGAGAAAGGTCTTCCCCTTGTGAAGCTCCAGAAAGAGATTCTAAAGGGATCTTCTTTCCTTCCTTTTGGGGAACCGTCATGTTTATCATATTTTTCCTAGTGAACAAAGGTCTTCTCCCTATTGAGGCTCCAGGAAGTGATTCTAAAGGAATCTTCTTTTCCTTCCTTTTGGGGAACTGCCATCTTAGTTATCTTTCTCCCGGAGGAGAAAGATCTTCTCCCTTTTAAGTCTTTAAGAAAATATTCAAAAGGGATCTTCTTTTCCTTTCATTTGGGGAATCATCATCTTTATCATCTTCTTCCTTGTGAGTCTCCAATAAGAGATTCTAAACAGATCTTTTCATTCCTTTTGGGGAACCTTCATCTTTATTATGTTTCTCCTTTTTGTTCCTTTTCGGAACCGTCACTGTTATCATCTTTCTCCCATAGGAGAAATGCCTTCTCCCTTTTAAGCCTCGAGGAAGAGATTTTAAAGGGATCTTCTTTTCCTTCCTTTTGGAGAACCGTCAACTTTATCGTCTTTCTCCCTGAGGAGAAAGTACTTCTCCCTTTTGAAGCTTTAAGAAGAGATTCTAAAGGGATCCCCTATTCCTTCCTTTTTGGGAACCCTATCATCTTTCTTCCACATGAGAAAGGTCTTCTACCTTCTATGTCTCTAAGAAAAGATTCAAAAGGAATCTTCTCTTCCTCCCTCTTGGGGAACCATCATATTTATCATCTTTTTCCTCAAGGACAAAGGTCTTTTGCTTCTTGAGTCTCCAATATGAGATTCTAAAGGGATCTACTTTTGCTTCCATTTGGGGAATCGTAGTGTTTATCATCTTTCTCCTCAAGGACAAAAGGCCTTCACCCTCTTGAGTCTTTAAGAAGAGATTTTAAAGGGATGTTTTCCTTCCTTTTTGGGAACCGTCATTTTTATCATCTTTTTCCTGAAGGAGAAAGGTATTCTCCCTTTTGAGTCATTAGGAAAGGATTCTAAAGGGATCTTTTCCTTCCTTTTGAGGAATCATCATCTTTATCATCTTTTTCCCATAGCAGAAAGGTGTTCTTCCTTTTGAATCTCCAGGAAGAGATTGTAGAGGGACCTTATTTTCCTTCCTTTTAGGAAACCGTCATCTTTATGTTCTTTCTCCCAGAGGAGAAGGGACCTTCTTTTCCTTCCTTTTAGGACACTGTCATCTTTATGTTCTTTCACGCAGAGGAGAATGGTGTTCTCCCTTTTAAGTCTCTACAAAGAGATTTTTAAGGGATCTTCTTTTCCTTCCTCTTGGGGAACCGTAATCTTTATCATCTATCTTTGGGACGAGAAAGGTCTTCTCCCATTTAAGCATCTGAGAAGAGACTCTTAAGGGATCTTCTTTCCTTTCCTTTTGGGGAATCATCATCTTTATCCTGATTCTCCCGGAGAATAAACATCTTCTTCCTCTTGAGTAGGGGTGTAACTCGGGTCGGGTTCATCCCGAAAAAAAGCCGGGTTGGGTTGAATTCGCGTCAGGTTCGGGTTTCGCGTTCGGGTTTAGTTTTCTCAACCCGGGTTGAGTTCAGGTCAGGTTCGGGTTGAGGGCATGGGCAACCCGACCTGAGTGAAACCTGACTTTTTTAATAATTTTTTATTTTCTAAGCTTAAAATCTCGGGTTGGATCGGGTTGAAGTCGGTTCGAGTTCGGGTTGGAAAAAAGGGTTCCTCGGGTCGGGTTGAACCTCATTGGGTTGGAAGTCAGGTCGGGTTCGGGTTGGCCTCAAGCCGACCTGAGTTGCACTCCTACTCTTAAGCCTCCAGGTGGAGATTCTAAAGGATATTCTTTTCCTTCCTTTTGGGGAACCGTCATCTTTACCCCTTTTCTTCTGATGGAGTAAGTTCTTCTCCCTTTTGAAGACCTAGGAAGAGATTATGACGGGATCTTATTTTTCTTCCTTTTGGGGAACCGTTATCTTTATCATCTTTCTCCCTCTTGAGTCTTTAATAAGTGATTCTAAAGGTATCTTCTTTTCCTTCCATCTGGAGAATTATAATCTTTATCATCTTTCTCCAGAAGGAGAAATGTCTTTACCCTCTTGAGTCTCTAGGAAGAGATTCTAAAGGGATTTTCTTTTCATTTCCATTGAACAACTGTCATCTTTATCATCTTTCTCCTCTGGGAGAAAGCGATTCTTCCATTTGAACCTCTAATAAGAGATTCTAAATGGATCTTCGTTTCCTTCCATTGGAGAACCGTCATATTTATCATCATTCTCCTAGAGGAGAAAGATTTTCTCTCTTTTGAGTCTCTAAGAAGAGATTCTAAAGGGATCTTCTTTTCCTTCTTTTTGAAGAAACAATCATCTTTACTATTGTTCTCCCGGATGAGAAAGGTTTTCTAAGTCTCCAGGATGAGATTCTAAATGAATCTTCTTTTCCTTCTTTTTTGAAACTGTCATCTCTATCATCGTTCTCCCAGAGCAGAAAGGTCATCTCCCTCCTGAGTCTTCAGGAACAGATTCTAAAGGGATCTTCTTTCCTTCCTTTTGGGGAACTGTCATCTTTATCATTATTCTCCGGGAGGCAAAATGTCTTCCCCTTTATGAGGCTCTAGCAAGTGATTCTAAAGGGATCTTGTTTTCCTTCCTTCCGGGGAACCATGATCTTTATTAAGTTTCTCCCGAAAGAAAAAGGTCTTCTCCCTTTTGAGGATCCAAGAAGAGATTATAAAGTGATCATCTTTTTCTTCCTTCTGGCAACCGTGATTTTTATCATCTTTCTCCTGGAGGAGAAAAGGTCTTCTCCCTTTTGAGGACTTGAGGATTTAGGAAGGGATTCTTTCCTTCCTTCTTGGGAACCGTCATCTTTATTATTTTACTCCTGGAGGAGAAAGGGCTTCTCCCTTTTGAGGGTCCAGGATGCGATTCTACAGGGATCTTCTTTTCCTTCCTTTTGGGGAACAATAATCTTTATCAACTTTCCCCGGGAAGAGAAAGGTTTTCTCTGTTTTAAGTCTCCAGGAAGAAATTCTAAAGGGTTCTTCTTTTCCTTTCTTTTGGGGAACTGTCAAATTTATCATCTTTCTCCCGGAGGACACAGGGCTTCTCCTTTTTAAGTTTCTAAGAAGAGATTCAAAAGACATCTTCTTTTCGTTCCTTTTGGAGAACCATCATCTTTCTCCCTTAGGAGAAAGGTCTTCTCTCTTTTGAGTCTGCGGGAAGAGATCCTAAACGGATCTTCTTTTCCTTCATTTTAAGGAACCACCATCTTTATCATTTGTCTCCCAAAGGAGAAAGGTCTTTTTGCTTTTGAGTTTCTAGGAAGAGATTCTAAAGGGATCTTCCTTTCCTTCCTTTTGATGAACCATCATCTTTATCATTATTCTCCCGGAAGAGAAAGGTCTTCTCCCTTTTGAGGCTCCAAGAAGTGATTCTAAAGGGATCTTCTTTTCTTTCCTTTTGGGAACTGCCATCTTTATCATCTTTCTTCTCGAGGACAAAGATCTTCTCCCTCTTGTGTATCGAGGAAGAGATTCTAACTGGATCTTCGTTTCCTTTATTCTCGAGAACCGTCGTCTTTATCATCTTTCTCACGGAGGAGATAAGTCTTATCCCTTTTGAGGCTCCGTGAAGAGATTCTAAAGGGATCTTCATTTCCTTCTTTCCGGGGAATCATGATCTTTATCATCCTTCTCCCGGAGGACAAAGTTGTTCTCCCTTTTGAGGATCCAGGAAAAGATTCTAAAGGAATCTTCTTTTCCTTCCTTCTGGAGAGACGTGATCTTATTCTTCTCCCTTTTGAGGATCTTAGAAGAGATTCTAAAGGGATCTTCTTTCCTTCCTTCTGGGGAACCGTGATCTTTATCATCTTTCTCCCGGAGGACAAAGGTCTTCTTCCTTTTGAGGATCCAGGAAGATATTCTAAAGATATCTTCTTTTCTTTCCTTTTGGGGAACCGAAGGAGAGACGTCTTCTCCCTTTTGAGGCTCCAGGAAGTGATTCTAAAGGGATCTTCTTTTCTTTTCTTTCCTTTTGGGAACTGCCATCTTTATCATCTTTCTTCCGGAGGACAAAGGTCTTCTCCCTCTTTTGTGTCGAGGAAGAGATTCTAAAGGATCTTTTTTTCGTTCCTTTCAGGGAATCGTCGCCTTTATCATATTTCTCCTGGAGGAGATGGGTCTTCTCCCTTTTGAGGCTCCATGAAGAGATTCTAAAGGGATCTTCTTTTCCTTCCTTCTGGGGAACCGTGATCTTTATTATCTTTCTCCCGGAGGAAAAAAGGTCTTCTCCCTTTTGAAGATCCAGGAAGAAATTCTAAAGGGATCTTCTTTTCCTTCCTTCGGAGGAATCGTGATCTGTATCGTCTTTCTCCCAGAGGAAAAAGGTCTTCTCCCTTTTGAGGGTCCAGGAAGAAGTTATGAAGGGATCTTCTTTTCCTTCGTTTTGGGAAACAGTGATCTTTTTCATCTTTCCTGGAGGAGAAAGGTCTTCTCTGTTTTAACACTCTAGGAAGAAATTCTAAATGGATCTTCTTCCTTTTTTTGAGGAATCATCATCTTTATCATATTTCTCCTGGAGGACAAAGGTCATCTCCCTTTTAAGTCTCTAAGAAGAGATTCAAAAGAGATCTTCTTTTTCGTTCCTTTTGGAGAACCATCGTCTTTCTCCCTGAGGAGAAAGGTCTTCTCCCATTTGAGTCTTAAGGAATAGATTCTAAAGTAATCTTCTTTTACTTCATTTTACGGAACTATTATCGTTATCATCTATCTTTCTCCCAAGGGAAAAAGGTCTTCTCCTTTTTTAGTCTTAAATAAGAGATTCTTAAGGGATCTTCTTTGCCTTTCTTTTGGGAAACCGTCATGCTTGTCATCTTTCTTCCTAAGCAGAAAGGCCTTCTCCCTCTTGAGTCTCCATTAAGAGATTCTGAAGGGATCTTTTTTTCCTTTCTTTTAAGAAACCGTAATCTTTATCATTACTCTCCCGGAGGAGAAAGGTCCTCTCCCTTTTGAGAGTGCAAGAAATGATTCTAAGGGATCTTCCTTTCCTTCCTTTTGGAACCATCATTTTTATCATTTTTCTACTGAAGAAGAAAGGTGTTTTACCTTTTGAGGCTCGGGGAAGAGATTCTATAGGGATCCTCTTTACCTTCTTTTTGGGGAACCGTCAGCTTTATGATCTTTCTCCCGTAGGAGAATGGTCTTCTCCCTTTTAACTCTCTATGAAGAGATTCTAAAGGGATCTTCTTTTCCTTCCTCTTAGTGAACCATCATCTTTATCTTCTCCTTGAGGAGAAAGGTCTTCTGTAGAAAGACACTCTTAAAGGAACTTCTTTTACTTCCTTTTCGGGAAGCGTCATCTTTATCAGCTTTCTCCGTTAGGAGAAATATTTTCTCCTTTTTTAGTCTCAAATAAGAGATTCTAAAGTGATCTTCTTTTCCTTCCTTTTGGGAAACCATCATTTTTTTCATTTTTTACTAAAGGAGAAACGTCTTTTACCTTTTGAGGCTTGTGGAAGAGATTCTATAGGGATCCTCTTTTACTTCTTTTTGGGGAACCGTCATCTTTATGATCTTTCTCCCATTGGAGAATTGTCTTGTCCCTTTTTAGTCTGTATGAAGAGATTCTAAAGGGATCTTGTTTTCCTTCCTCTTAGTGAACCATCATCTTTATCTCCTTAAGGAGAAAGGTCTTCTGTAGGAATATACTCTAAATGGAACTTCTTTTACTTCCTTTAGAGAACAGTCCTCTTTATCAGGTTTCTTCGTTAGGAGAAATGTCTTCTCCTTTTTTAGTCTCAAATAAGAGATTCTAAAGGGATCTTCTTTCGCTTCTTTTTGGGAAACTGTCATGCTTATCATCTTTCTCCCTGAGGAGAAAGCCTTCTCTCTTTTGAGTCCCCATTAAGAGATTCTGAAGGGTTCTTCTTTTTCCTTTCTTTTGAGGAGTCGTCATCTTTATCATCTTTCTCCCGAAGGGGGAAGGTCTTCTCCCATTTGAGTCTCTAGGAAAGGGATTCTTAAGGGATCTTCTTTTCCTTCCTTTTTGGGAACCGTCATCTTTATCATCTATTTCCTGGAGAAGAAAGGCCTTCTCCCTTTTGACTCTCCATGAAGAGATTCTTAAGGGATCTTCTTTATAATCTTTCTCTCAGTAGAGAATGGTCTTCTTCCTTTTCAGGCTCTAGGAATAGCTTCTAAAGGGATCTTCATTTCATTCCTTTTGGGTAACCGTCATCTTTATGATCTTTGTCCTGTAGGAGAATGATCTTCTCCCTTTTAAGTCTCTACGAAGAGAATCTAAAGGTATCTTTTTTTCCTTCCTTCTGAAGAAATCGTTATCTTTATCATTGTTATCTCGGAGGAGAATGGTCTTATCCCTTTTAAGTCTCTATGAAGAGATTCGAAAGGGATCTTCTTTTCTTTCCTTTTAGAGAATCGTCATATTTATCATCTTTCTCCCAAAGGAGAAAGGTCTTCTCCCTCTTCTGTCTTCTGAAAGAGATTCTAAATGGATCTTCTTTTCTTTCCTTGTGGGGTACCATCATCATTATCATTATTCTCCCGAAGGAGAAAGTTCTCCCTTTTGTGGCTCTAGAAAGTGATTCTAAACAAATCTTCATTTCCTTTCTTATGGGGACCCGTCATCTTTATTATCGTTCTCCCGGAGGAGGAAGGTCTTCACCCTATTAAGTCTCTGGAAAGAGATTCAAAAGGGATCATCTTTTCTTTCCTTTTGGGGAACCATCATCTTTATTAACTTTCTCCCTAAGGAGAAAGGTCTTTTGCCTTTTGATTCTCAAGGAAGATATTCTAAAGGGATCTTCTTATCCTTCCTTTTAAGAAACCATCATCGTTTTCATCTTTCTCCAAGAGGTGAAAGGTCTTCTCCCTCTTGAGTCTCTAATAAGAGAGTTTAAAGGGATACTTTCGTTACTTTTGGGGAACCGTCATCTTTATCATCTATCTCTCTGAAGAGAAAGACATCCCTTTTGAGTCTTCATGAATAGATTCTAAAGGGATCTTCTTTTCCTCCTTTTGGGGAATCGTCATCTTTATCATTTTACTTATTGAGGAGAAAGGTATTCTCCCTATTGAAGCTCTAGGAAGAGATTCTAAAGGGATGCTCTTTTGCTTACTTCTGTGGAATCATATCATTTTTTTCACGGAGGAGAATGGTTTTCTCCCTTAGAGTCTTTAAGAAGAGATTTTTAAGGGATCTTCTTGTCCTTCCTTTCGAGGAACCGTCATCTTTATCCTCTTTAGCACGGAGGATAAAGGTCGTCTCCCTCTTGAGTCTCTATGAAGAGATTCTTGCGGGATATTCTTATCTTTCTCTCAAAGGAGAAAGGTATTCTCCCTCTTGAGTCTCTAATAACAGATTTTAAAGGGATCTTCTTTTCCTTCCTTGTGGGGAACCATTATCTTTGTCATCTTTCTGCCGGAGCAGAAAAGCATTCTCCCTTTTGAGTCTCTAGGAAGAGATTCTAAAGGATGTTCCTGAGATTCCTTTTACGAATCCGTCATCTATATTATCTTTTCTCCTAGAAGATAAAGGTCTTCTCCCTCTTATGTCTCGACGTAGAGATTATAAATGGATCTTCTTTTCCTTCCCATTTGGACCTTTTAAAGTATAAAAGATGAATTACGCCTTTCTCAAACAGCTTAAGCTTTTGGAGAAGTTGGTAAGTTAACATGGTATAAGAACCAAAGGTCTCGGGTTAAAACCTCCGGGACAGTAAAAATCCACATGCGATGGTCAGCCCAAAGTGGGACCACATGTGCCACGTGTTTGCCAAGTGGGCCACACGTGCGGGGGAGTGTTAAAGTTTAAAAGATAAATAACGCCTTTCTCCAACAGCTTAAGCTTTTTGAGAAGTTAGTAAGTTAACTAGAACCATCATCTTTATTATTTTTCTCATGGAGGAGAAAGGTCTTCTCTCTTTTGAGTATCCATGAAGAGATTCTAAATGAATCTTCTTTTCCTTCCTTTTGGGGGACTACGATCTTTATCATCGTTCTCCAGCAGGATAAAGGTCTTCTCCCTCTTGAGTCTCCAAGAAGAGATTATAAAAGGATTTACTTTTCCTTCCTTTCAGGGAACCCTCATCTCTATCATCTTTTTCCTGAAGGAAAAAGGTATGCTCCCTCCTGAGTCTTTAGGAAGAGATTATAAAGGGATCTTTTTGTTCCTTTTTGGGAACCATCGTCCTGGTCGTCTTTCTTCTGGAGGAGAAATGTCTTCTCCCTCTTGAGTCTCCAGGAACATGTTCTAAAGAGATCTTCTCATTCTTTTTAGGGAACCGTCATCTTCATCATCTTTCTCCCGGTGGAGAAATGTGTTCTCCCTCTTGAGTCTCTAGGAAGAGATTCTGAAGGGATATTCTTTTCCTTTGGGGACAACGCCATCGTTATCATTTTTCTCTCGGAGGAGAAAGGCCTTGTCCCTTTAAGCTATCTAAGAAGAGATTTTTAAGGGATCTTCTTTTCCTTCCTTTTGATGAACCGCCATCTATATCCTCTTTCTCACGGAGGATAAATGTATGCTCCCTCTTGTATCTCTTGGAATAGATTTTGAAGGGATATTCTCTTCCTTCCTTCTGGACGGGAAATGCCATCTCCCTTTTGAGTCTCCATGAAGAGATTCTGAGGATTTAACAGAAAAAGGTTTCTCCTTTCTGAGTCTCATATAAGAGATTCTAAAGGGATGTTCTTTCCCTTTTGGAAAACCGTCATGATTATCATCTTTCTCCCTGAGGAGAAAGGCCTTCTTCCTCTTGAATCTCCATGAAGAGATTATGAAGGGATCTTCTTTTCCTTTCTTTTGGGTAACCGTCATCTTTATCATCTTTCTCCTGAAGGAGAAAGGTCTTCTCCCATTTGAGTCTTTAGGAAAGGATTCTTAAGGGATCTTCTTTTCCTTACTTTCCCATTTGAGTCTCTAGGAAGGGATTCTTAAGGGATCCTCTTTTCCTTCCTTTCGGGGAACGTCATCTTTATCATCTATCTCTAGGAGAAGAAAGGCCTTCTCCCTTTTGAGTCTCCTTGAAGAGATTCTAAAGGGTCTTTTCCTTCCTTTTGGGAAACCGTCTTTATCACCGTTCTCTCGACGCAGAAAGGTCTTCCCCCTTTCGAAGCTCAAGGAAGAGATTCTAAGGGGATATTTATTTCATTCTTTTTGTGGAACCATCATCTTTATCATTTCCTTATTTTTCCTTCCTTATGGGGAATTTCCATCTTTATCATCTTTCTCTTAGAGGAGAAAAATTTTCTCCCTCTTTAGTCTCTAAGAAGAGATTCTAAAGGGATTTTCTTTTCCTTCCATTTTGGGAACCATCATCTTTATCATATTTCTCCAAGAGGAAAATGTATTAACCCACTTGAGTATACAGGAAGAGATTCTAAAGGGATCTTCTTTTCTTTCCTTTTGTAGAACCATCATCTTTATCATCTTTCTCCCGGAGGAGAAAGGTTTTCTCTAGGAAGACACTTTAAAGGGAACTTCTTTTACTTCCTCTTTGGGTACCGTCATTTTTATCAGTTTTCTCCGCCAGAAGAAAGGTCATCTCCTTTTTTAGTCTCAAATAAGAGATTCTAAAGGGATATTCTTTTCTTTCCTTTTGGGTAACCACCATTTTTATCATTTTTCTACTAAACGAGAAAGGTCTTTTACCTGCTGAGGCTCGGGGAAGAGATTCTATAGGGATCCTCTTTTCCTTCTTTTTGGCGAACCGTCATCTTTATGATCTTTCTCCCGTGGGAGAATGGTCTTCTCCCTTTTAAGTCTCTATGAAGAGATTCTAAAGGGATCTTCTTTTCCTTCCTCTCAGCGAACCATCATCGTTATCTTCTCCTAGAGGAAAAAGGTCTTCTGTAGGAAGACATTGTAAAGGGGACTTATTTTACTTCCTTTTAGGAAACCGTCATCTTTCTCAGCTTTCTCCGTTAGGGGAAATGTCTTCTCCTTTTTTAGTCTCAAATAAGAGATTCTAAAGGGATCTTCTTTTCCTTCCTTTTGGAAAACCATCATTTTTATCATTTTTTACTCAAGGAGAAACGACTTTTACCTTTTGAGGCTCGGGGAAGAGATTCTATAAGGATCATCTTTTCCTTCTTTTTGGAGAACCATCATCTTTATGATCTTTCTCCCGTAGGAGAATGGTCTTCTCCCTTTTAATTCTCTAAGAAGTGATTCTAAAGGGATCTTTATCTTCTTTTTGAGGAGAAAGGTCTTCTGTTGGAAGATACTCTAAGGGAACTTCTTTTACTTTCTTATGGGAAACCGTCATGCTTATCATCTTTCTCCCTGAGGAGAAAGGCCTTCTCCCTCTTGGATCTCCATTTAGAGATTCTGAAGGGATCTTCTTTTCCTTTCTTTAGGGGAACCGTCTTCTTTGTCATCTTTCTCGTGGAGGAAAAAGGTCTTCTCCATCTTGGATCTCTAGGAAGAGGTTCTAAAGGGATCTTCTTTTCCTCCCATTTGTATAACCGTCATCTTTATCATTACTCTCCCGGAGGAGAAAGGTGTTCTCCCTTTTGAGACTACAAGATATGATTATGAAGAGATCTGCTTTTCCTTCCTTTTGAGGAACCATCATTTTTATCTTTTTTTTACTGAAGGAGAAACGTCTTTTACATTTTGAGGCTTGGGAAAGAGATTCTATAGGGATCATCTTTTCCTTCTTTTTGGGGAACCGTCATCTTTATGATCTCTCTCCTATAGGAGACTGGTCTTCTCCCTTTTAAGTCTCTATGAAGAGATTCTAAAGGGATCCTCTTTTCCTTCCTCTTAGCGGACCATCATCTTTATCTTCTCCTTGAGGAGAAAAGTCTTCTGTAGGAAGACACTCTAAATGGAACTTCTTTTACTTCCTTTTAGAGAATCGTCATCTTTATCAGCTTTCTTCGTTAGGAGAAAGTTCTCCTTTTTTAGTCTCAAATAAGAGATTCTAAAGGGATCTTCTTTTCCCTTCCTTTTGGGAAACCGTCATTTTTATCAATTTTTTACTGAAAGAGAAACGTCTTTTACCTTTGTGGCTCGGGGAATAGATTCTATAGGGATCCTCTTTTCCTTCTTTTTTGGGAAACCGTCTTCTTTATGATCTCTCTCCTGTAGAAGAATGGTCTTCTCCCTTTTAAGTCTCTATGAAGAGATTCTAAAGTGATCTTCTTTTCCTTCCTCTTAGTGAACCATCATCTTTAGGAGAAAGGTCACATGTAGGAAGACACTCTAAAGGGAACTTCTTTTACTTTCTTTTAGGTAACCGTCATCTTTATCAGCTTTCTCCGTTAGGAGAAAAAAGTCTACTCCTTTTTAAGTCTCAAATAAGAGATTCTAAACGATCTTCCTTCCCATCCTTTTGGGAAACCGTCATGCTTATTATCTTTCTCCCTGAGGAGAAAGGCCTTCTTCATCTTGAGTCTCAATTAAAAGATTCTAAAGGAATCTTCTTTTCCTTTCTTTTAGGGAACCATCTTCTTTATCATCTTTCTCCCTTTTCAGTCTCTATGAAAAGATTCTAAAGGAATCTTCTTTTCCTTCCTCTTAGTGAACCATCATCTTTATCTTCTCCTTGAGGAGAAAGGTCTTATGTAGGAACAGACTCTAAAGGGAACTTATTTTACTTCTTTTAGGGAACCGTCATCTTTATCAGCTTTCTCCGTAAGGAGAAATATCTTCACCTTTTTTAGTCTCAAATAACAGATTCTAAAGGGATCTTCTTTCCCTTCCTTTTGAGAAACCGTCACGCTTATCATCTTTCTCCCTGAGGAGAATGGCCTTCTCTCTCTTGAGTCTCCATTAAGAGATTATGAAGTTATCTTCTTTCTACTGTCTTTTGGGGAGTCGTAATCTTTATCATCTTTCTCCCGAAGGAGAAAGGTCTTCTTCCATTAGAGTATTTAGGAAAGGGATTCTTAAGGGATCTTCTTTTCCTTCCTTTTTGGGAACCGTTAGCTTTATCATCTATTTCCTGGAGCAGAAAGGCTTTCTCCCATTTGAGTCTCTATGAAGAGATTCTGAAGGAATCTTCTTTTCGTTCCTTTTGGGAAACCGTCTTTATCATCGTTTTCTTGGAGGAGAAATGTCTTCTCCGATGAGATTATAAGGGGATATTTTTTTCTTTCCTTTTGAGGAACCGTCGTCTTTATAATCATTCTCCCGGAGGAGAAAGGCCTTCTTCATTTTCAGGCTCTACAAATAGATTCCCAAAGGAGTCTTCATTTCATTCCTTTTGGGTAACCGTCTTCTTTGTGATCTTTCTCACGTAGGAGAATGGTCTTTCTCCCTTATAAGTCTCTACGAAGAGACTCTAAAGGTATATTTTTCTCCTTCCTTTTGAAGAAATCGTCATCTTTATCATCGTTCTCCCGAAGGAGAATGGTCTTATCCCTTTTAAGTCTCTTTGAAGAGATTCTAAAGGGATCTTCTTTTCCTTCCTTTTAGAGAACCGTCATATTTATCATCTTTCTCCTTTGGGAGAAAGGTCTTGAGGCTCAAGGAAGAGATTCTAAGGGGTCCTCTTTCCTTCCTTTTGGGGAACCATATATCATCTCTCTCCCGGAGGAGAAAGGTATTTTCTCTTCTAAGTCTGTAAGAAGATATTCAAAAGGGATCCTCTTTTCTTTCCTCTTAGTGAACTATAATCTTTATCATCTCCTTGGGGAGAACGTCTTCTGCAGGAAGAGACTCTAAAGGGAACTTCTTTAACTTCCTTTTAGGAAACCGTCATCTTTATCAACTTTCTCCATTAGGAGAAAGATCTTCTCCGTTTTGAGTTTCATATAAGAGATTCTAAAGGGATCTTCTTTCCCTTTTGGAAAACCGTCATGCTTATCATCTTTCTCCTTGAAGAGAAAGTCCTACTCCCTCTTGAATCTCCATGAAGAGATTCTGAAGGTATATTCTTTTCCTTTCTTTTTGTAACCGTCATCTTTATCATCTATCTGTATGAGAAGAAAGGCCTTCTCCCTTTTGAGTCTCCATGAAGAGATTTCAAAGGGTTCTTTTCCTTCCTTTTGGGAAACCGTCTTTATCACCGTTCTCTCGAAGGAGAAGGGTCTTCTCCCTTTCGAAGCTCAAGGAAGAGATTCTAAGGGGATCTTCATTTCATTCGTTTTTTAGAACCGTCATCTTTATCATCTTTCTCCTAGAGGAGAAAGGTTTTCTTTCTTTTCCGCCTCTAGAAAGAGATTCTAAAGAGATCTTCATTTCATTCCTTTTGGGGAACAATCATCTTTAGGATCTTTCTCCCGTAGGAGAATGGTCTTCTTCCTTTTATGTCTCTACGAAGAGATTCTAAAGGGATCTTCTTTTCCTTCCTTTTGAAAAAATCGTCATCTTTATCATCGTTCTCCTGGAGGAGAAACATTTTCTAAGTCTCTAGGAAGAGATTCCCAAGGGATCTTCTTTTCCTTTCTTTTAAGGAACCGTCATATTTATCATCTTTCTTCCAGAGGAGAAAGGTCTTCTCGCTCTTGAGTCTTCAAGAAGAGATTCTAAATGGATCTTCTTTTCCTACCTTTTGGGGAACCATCATCGTTATCATTATTTTCCCGGAGGAGAAAGTCCTTCTTTTCCTGCCTTTTGGGGAACCTTCATCTCTATTATCTTTCTCCCGAAGGAGAGAGGTCTACACCCTTTTAAATCTCTATGAAGAGATTCAAAAGGGATCTTCGTTTCCTTCCTTTTGGGGAACCATCATCTTTATTACCTTTCTGCTTAAGGAGAAAGGTCTTCTCCCTTTTGAGTCTCAAGAAAGATATTCTCAAGGGATCTTCTTATTCTTCCTTTTAAGGAACCGTCATCATTTTCATCTTTCTCCCGGAGGAGAACTGTCTTCTCCCTCTTAAGTTTCAAATAAGAGAGTTTGAAGGGATATTTTCATTCCTTTTGGAGAACCGTCATCTTTATCATCTTTCTCCCTGAGGAGAAAAACATCCCTTTTGAGTCTTCGGGAAGAGATTCTAAAGAGATCTTCTTTTCCATCCTTTTGGGGAACCGTCATCTTTATCATTTTTCTTATAGAGGAGAAAGGTCTTCTCCCTTTTGAGGCTCTAGGAAGATATTCTAAAGGGATCCTCTCTTGCTTCCTTTTGTGGAACCGTATCATATTTCTCCTGGAGGAGAATGGTCCTCTCCCTTTTTAGTCTTTAAGAAGATATTTTTAAGGGATCTTCTTTTCCTTCCTTTTAAGGAGCAATCACCTTTATCCTCTTTCTCACGGAAAATAAAGGTTTTCTCCCTCTTGAGTCTCTAGGAAGAGATTATAACGGGATATTTTTTCCTTCCTTTTGGGGCAACGCCATTTTTATTATCTTTCTCCTGCAGGAGAAAGATCTTCTCCCTTTTAAGCGTATAAGAAGAGATTTTTAAGTGATTTTCTTTTCCTTCCTTTTGAGGAACTGTCATCTTTATCCTATTTCTCTCGGAGTATAAAGGTCTTCTCCCTCTTGAGTCTCTAGGAAGAGATTCTGAAGGGGTATTGTTTTCCTTCCTTTTCAAGAACAATCATCTTTATCATCTTACTCCCGGAGGAGAAATGTCTTTTCCCTTTTGAGGCTCCGAGAAGAGATTCTGAAAAGATTTTCTTTTCCTTCCTTTTGAGGAACCATCATCTTTAACATCTTTATAAAGGAGGCGAAAGGTCTTCTGCAATCATCTTTAACATCTTTCTAAAAGAGGCGAAAGGTCTTTTACCTTTTGAGTCTCCAAGAAGAGATTCTAAAGGGTTCTTCTTTTCCGTCATTTTGGGGAACCATCATCTTTATTATCTTTCTCTTAGAGGAGAAAGGTATTCTCCTTCTTGAGTCTCTAATAACAGATTTTAAAGGGATCTTCTTTTCCTTCCTTTTGAGGAACAATAATCTTTATCATCTTTCTCCCTCTTGAGTCTTTAATAAGAGATTCTAACGGTATCTTCTTTTCCTTTTAGAATCACCATCTTTATCATCTTTCTCATAGAGGAGAAAAGTCTTCACCCTGTTAAGTCTCTAGAAAGAGATTCTAAGGGGGTTTTTTTTTTTTTTCTTTTGAACAACCGTCAGCTTTATTATCTTTCTCTTATAGGAGAAATGGTTTCTCCCTTTTGAGACTCTAATAAATGATTCTAAAGGGATCTTCTTTTCCTTCCATTAGAGAACCGTCATCTTTATCATCTTTTTTCCCAGAGGAGAAAGGTCTTCTCTCTTTTGAATCTCTAAGTAGAGATTCTAAAGGGATCTTCTTTTCCTTCCTTTTGAAGAAATCTTCGTATTTACCATCGTTCTCCCTGAGGAAAAAGGTTTTCTAAGTCTCCAAGAAGAGATTCTAAAGGAATCTTCTTTTCCTTCTTTTTAGGAAACCGTCATCTCTATCATCATTCTCCCAGAGCAGAAAGATCGTCTCCCTCTTGAGTCTTCAGGAAGAGATTCTAAAGGGATCTTCTTTTCCTTCGTTTGTGGAACTGTCATCTTTATCATTATTCTTCCGGACGCAAAATGTTTTTCCTCTTTTGAGGCTCTAAGAAGTGAATCGAATGGGATCTTCTTTTCCTTCCTTATGGGGAACCATGATCTTTATCATCTTTCTCCCTAAGGATATAGGTCTTTTCTTTCTGGGGATCCAGGAATAGATTCTAAAAGTATCTTCTTTTCCTTGCTTCTGGGGAACCGTGATCTTTATCATCTTTCTTCCGGAGGAAAATGGTTTTCCTTTTGATGATCCAGGAAGAGATTTTAAAGTGATCTTCTTTTCCTTCCTTTTGGGGAACCGTCATCTTTATTATTTCTCATGGAGGGGAAAGGTCTTCTCCCTTTTTAGGGTCTAGGAAGAGATTGTGAAGGGATCTTCTTTTCCTTTGTTTTAGGGAACAGTGATCTTTTATCATCTTTCCCCGGAGGAGAAAGGTTTTCTCCATTTTAAGTCTCCGGAAAGAAATTCTAAAAGGACCTTCATATTTCTCCCTGAGGAGAAAGGTCTTCTCCCTTTTTAGTCTCCAGGAAGAGATGCTAAAGTGATCGTCTTTTCTTTCATTTTAGGGAACCGTCATCTTTATCATCTTTCTCCCAGAGAAGAAATGTCTTTTCCCTCTTGAGTTTCTACGAAGAGATTCTGAAGGGATCTTCTTTTGCTTCCTTCTGATGAACCATGATCTTTATCATTATTCTCCCAGAGGAGAAAGGTCTTCTCCCTTTCGAGGCTCGAAGAAGTGATTCTAAAGGAATCCTCTTTTCCTTCCTTTTGGGGAACTGTATCATCTTTGTCCCTGAGGAGAATTCCTTCCTTTTGGGAATCCGTCATCTTTATCATATTTCTCCTTGAGAAGAAAGGTCTTCTGACTTTTGAGTCTCTAGGAAGAGATTCTAAAGGGATCTTTGTGTATGGTATAAGTCTTTTTCAGTATGGCTAATGGCACCTGGAAGTTTTGCCATGAACACACACAGACACATTTATTGATTTCGTCACTCTTACATGTTTTATAATTTGTGTAAGGTTCGGTTTTGATAATTAAGGTGTTCCTTTGGAAATAATACCCTTGATTTTATGCTTTGACTGATTTTGAGAAATTATTTAAGTAGATTGAAAATAATTTGGTATTATAAATTTATCTAATTTTAATAATTATGATAAAGTGCTCTAGATAAGTTTAGTTATTATTATAATTGCCCAAAGGTGATTTATTAATCATGATGATTAGTCCATGAGCATTTTAGTAATTATTAAAAAATTTCAGGGGGGGTGTTGTAATTATTTTGTTTATAGATAGTACAATAAATTGTCCCATAATTATTTATCAAAGATAGATAGATACTTTTGAAGAATCATCAAGGAAGGAGTACCGCTTAAGATGGTTTGGACATATCCAACGTGGGCGTTTGGATGCTCCAGTTAGAAGAAGTGACTCGTGTCAAGTTGATGGAGTAAAAAGAGGTAGGGGCAGACCGAAAACAACTTGGGTAGAAATAGTGAAGAAAGACTTCAGGGCTAGACTTAACAGATAACATAACCTTGGATAGGATAGAATGGAAGAAAATGATCCATGTAGACGAACCCAACTAGTGTCAGGATTAGACTTAGTCAATTTGAGCCGGGTAGATCCTTTCACCTTCTTCATGAAAATTTTCTAAAGGATTCATCAGCCGACCCCAACTAGTTTGGGGCAAAGGCTTAGTTGAGTTGAGTTAAGTATCAAGGATATTCATGGAATATTGCTTTATTAGGTTTACTATTGGTAAAATAAATCTTCTATGAATTATAGCATGTGAATAACAATAATTAAACTCTATATGATGAATTATCATTAAAAAAGTGGAAGCATTGATATAATTGTCCTATTCACATGATCTGGAAAGAGTTGAAGTGAGTGGTTAACCACTAAAGTGTTCCATTCACGGAAACTAAATGACTTTCCAAATCATTTTAGGAAATTGCATTTTGAATTATAATAGGTAGTGGTTGGCCCAAAGGAAAGCCCTACTTGGCTCAATTCAAGACGGCACATGCAATCGAAGAAAGTCTAATAGCCTAGAAGATCTCTTCAACCCAAAGGTATTGATATTTTCGAAAGCTATTGTATTTTGCATCGGTTGGCATTGCGATAAGTTCTGGAAAGGACTATTGCATGTTGTGTTCTTATCCCAAAGGAGAGATTACTTAGATGTAGTTGATTACTGAGATGTAATTTGGACTTCTAGTGAATTGATTAAAGAAATTGTTGTAAAATTCTAGACAGGACCGTTGCACATTATGATCTTATCCCAAAGGAGAGATTACATGGATGTGGTAGGACTTCGAGGGGATTCTTAAAAGAAACTAGATAAAAGCGTCGGTGACGTAGTTTCAATTTGACTTTTATAGTAATCAACGCTTCATCTATACCTAGTCAACTACCATCGATAGTGACACTCAGCGATTGTTCAGGGATCATGGATTTTGACTTGGATCTTAGAGAAGATGATCCGCCCAAACAATGAGAATATTGCTCTCGTAAAGCGACTGCCAAGTATGAAAGATGGGTGATGGCCGATCAAATATGTATTCTAATCATGTGTAGGTATATGTCTGAGGTAATCAGGGGTGGTATTCCTGAGTATGAGCCAAGGATTTCTTGGATGTGGTGGTGCAAAAATTTGTTGAATATGAGAAAGCATAGACTGGAATTTTAATGAATACCGTGATTAACATGAAATGTGATGGAAACGAAAGTGTGAGCGAGCACATCTTACGAATGATAAACGTGGGATCTAAACTTAGGTCTCTGGGAGTAGACATATCAGATTCATTTATAGTACCTTGGCCTTGAATTTACTTCCGTTAAAATTTGGACAACTAAAGACCACGTATAATGCATTTAGGGAAAAGTGGGAGCTGAATGAGCTGATCTCCGTATGTGTCCAAGACGAGGATCGTTTGAAGAAAGAAAGAACTAAAGGTGCTTACGTGATACAACATGAGAAAGCTAAAGAGTTCACTTTTCAAAGGTAGAAGCCAAACTTTAAGGAACCTTTCTAGCTGAACACGTCGAAGCTGCTACATGATCCCAAGACTAAGAATAGCCATGTTATTAAATGATTCCATTACAGGAAGAAGGGACATAAGAAGATAGAGTGTCGCCAATATCCAACTTGGCTAGAAAAGAAGAAAAAAGCAGTGGATGTTCACAAGCCCGAGGCTTCAAATTAAAGATGAAGTCACTTTTCAAGTAGTAAATGGAGAAAGTTTTCTTAGAGCTAATAAAAATTGGTCAAAAATAATTTATCGAAGTACAGAGACCATTTTCAGTTGATTAATCCTTTAATGTACTTGGTTAGTGAGAGCACATTTTAATTTTGACATATTGTAAAGAATAACAAGAACTACGTGCAGGCTTGATCCCAATTCCGGGTACGTAGGCAGCTCTTAAAGTTACTTAGAGCGCAGCCGGATTGATTTAATAAAAAATTCTGATATCGGTCAAGGAATGTGTTATCATTTGGGTAATTGTGGAAATATTCCTAGAATGAAAGCCTTAAGTTTCATACTTAAGCATGACCGTAGTAGTCGACTCCATGTAAGAAGCATTAATTCTTGAGCATGATGGTAATAGTCACATAAGGGCTTCAGGTAAGAAGCAAAAGTGCCTTAAGTTTTACAGTTAAGCACGACGATTATTATTCACATGAGAGCTTCAGGAGAAAAGCACAAAGGTTGACCAATATTGGATTTAGCGTAAAATGATCACAAAAAGTACGGTATTTCCATACTACACGTTCCATGCTTGTCGGCGATCATTTGTGAACGAGATTTCTAGTAATTGTGATCATACTTGGTCGTATACCGTTTGATGCAGTATTGACCTCTATGGTTCGTTGTTAGAATCTTGTGAGATGTGATCCTGTTTTTGAGATGTCATCACATTAATCTTATTTGGCCAAGAAGTCTTCCAGTCTAGATATGTATTCAATGCTTGCCAAGTGGGAGAACGTAGGATCTTTTATTGTCAATCATTGATCTAAGATCGACAGTCTAGATTGAAGAATGAGATTAAATATGAAATTACTGGAGTTACCTGTTTCCACAGTGATCAGTGAAGGGTATTTTAAGGTAATCAGTGCATCTCATCCTTATTGAGACATGGATGATTAATGTAGCCCTAGATTCAACTACATCCGTTGGTTAAATAGATTAAGCCAATTAGGATTTATTGTGGGTGGAACGATAAGTCTTTTTCTATAAATAGAGGGGCTCGTCTCTGCTGCCATCTAAACTGACCAAAGGGAGATTTCTCCCACCAGGCGGACCAGAGAGGCAGTAGAAGACCTAGCCCGATCGATCACCACCATGGCCGACCGAGGTAAGTCTCACAATCTTTCTTTTGTATTCTAGTTTATTTGCACGGATCTATTTGCACATTAATTTAAGATCTTAAGATTAACATCTTCATCATATTTCTCCCGTAAGAAAAGGTCTTCTTCCTTTTAAATCTCCGAGGAGGACTCAAAAGTACTTATCTGCTTCTCGGAGAAAGTCGGTAAATAGGGAAAAGAAAAATGCTAGTTTGAGAAGTCTTTTTTTGTTTACCTTTTTGCCTTTTTCTTCTTTTTTTTTTGTTGGTTCTTCTCTTCCTTTTGCGTCGTTTTCTCTCCAAATGATCCGGTCCCTCTCAAAAGTATCTTTCCTCTATTTATAGAGCTTCTTGGTGTCGTTGGCTAATGCTAACTCATCGCTTATCTTCAATTTCACGATCTTCACTTTCTCTTATTAGAGCTGTTACCAACGATCAGCTCACCCTTACCGTTCGTTCCACGATTTCAACATCCCTCTTTTATGGGAAGTTACGAAACCTCATCATTTATCCCTTTTATTTTAGGGAAAACATAATCTGTAACCACCATTTCTTTTTCCTTTTTTTACTAAGGCATTTTACCTTTATCCCTTTCATTTTCTTTTTTTTTTGTAAAATTTTGAGTTCAACAATTATTTTTCCCCTATTTCCCTTTATATCTATTTTTTTGATTGCATCTCTAGTTATTGCTAGTTTTTACATGTTTGGGTGCTAGCTTGGTATGTTGATGTCTACCTTTGTTGGTTTTATGTTCTGCCTTCAGTTGACTGATTAATTAATTGAAAATATTTCACATTTGAAAAAATGTAAGATATTTATTCATGTTGAAAATGAGATTGAGATGAATGTGAGTTGGAGTGAGAGCTCTCCCCCAGCCCCCCCTCACTAATATCTCTCTCTCTCTCTCTCTCTCTCTCTCTCTCTATATATATATATATATATATATATATATATATATATGTGTGTGTGTGTGTGTGTGTGTGTGTGTGTGTGTGTGTTAAGTACAATGGCCAAAATACTCTTAAGTACATGAAATGCATCCTAACAATTCATTTTCTTGTTTTATTTGAGAAAATCCACTCATTGTTAGGGTTTGTCGGAGCACCATATATATTGTTTTTCTTTTTCTTTTTAACATTTTGTCATTTAGCAGGGAAATATATAGAAGTTATTGTTCAAAGTGGATAAATATTGCGAGTTATTTATTCATTTTTCAAGATTAAATATTGGTTTCCCCAATTTATCGTTAATATTTGTTAATTAATTGAATAAAATTGAGATTTTGAAGTTTTGTAGATGACTTTTTCCATTTTTAAAACTCTTCTTCCTGATCTCATTTTGCAATATTTTAGAAAATTTACCCTCTTCTTTTAATGAATCAATTTGCATGGTTTTTCTATTTTTCATACATTCCAAAAAAGAAAACTCAAATAGAAATAGACAAGAGACAGAGCAACACATAATTCATTAACGTCACCGACTTTTCATGATTCTCGATCATATACCAACTACAACAGTTTCCTACACTGTCTACTTACAAATACTTTTGAGAAAAACAGAAAAACACCAACCTTATATCACTCTCTCCTCAACTAGACATAGCACTACCTAAAACTGTTTTCACTACTTACAATTACTCCTGAGAAAAACAGAAAAACGCCAATCTCATTTGAAAGCGAACTCCAAGATTAGCCTCAATTCTTGCAATTTCATTCTCATCATCTCCTGTCATTATCAATCATTAATATATTAGAATAATAGAAATTTTTTTGTCATTATATATTTACAAATTAATGGGAATCAGATGATGTCAGGAGGTATTTAATAGCCTCGAAAAATACTAATTTATTTATCGATATCGTTACTAATTTTAATATTAATTTTGAAAATTGGGTTTATGAATGAAATGGTTCTTGTTGAAAGAAGTGGTTGTCCCTCTCTCTCTCTCTCCCCACTCTACAAAAAGCACCCATTTTCAAATGTGCCAGAACCATAGAGAAGATTTGTTCCCTTCAAACGGGAACATAAGAAGGTAACTTTCAACATTTTCATATGTTTTCCTTTTTTTTCTTATTACATTATAATTTTTGTGGTTGTTGGCTGTTTTACAGGTGAAGATAATTACTTCCAAGGTTTTAACGACATTTGAAACCTTCAAAATTTTGGTAGCATTAAACTTTTCTTCCCTTCCATTTATGAACTACGTGTTTTGTTGGGAAGCGCTTCTTGGAAAGAAGGTGAACCGAATAGGTGTAGTTTGTTTCATATAAATGAATTTTGACATCAAGCAAATTGTTATCCTATTCTCTGTTAGTGAGGTACAGACAAATAGTTTGCATGGTGAATCTTAGAGGGATCCGAAGCCGCTCTAAAGCCTCATTCACTGGCAGACAGATGGATTTTATCATAGCAAAAGGCAGTTTATACATGCCAATTTAAACCAGTTTATGACTGACCAGATTACATCCAGAATTGGTTTGCTGAGTTGTGTTGATCACAGTAAGATTTCAAGGTCAAATTCCTCTTTATGCACATCCACTTGAGAACTTAAGGAATCTCCCACAAGATTATGATTTCTTTGTTACATCTACATCAAAACACATTAGAGCATGTCTCTACACACTTGAGCAACGCCCCGTCGCACTTTCCCTGCATCACTCATGCATTATACCTTTTCTTAGATCAAAGGTCTTATGGTTTTTCAGGCTACCAAGAGAAATTTATCTTCAACAATTGTTCGTGTGGATAATAACATAATTGAGTGTGATGTGCTTAATGTTGCTACAAGAGATGAAGTGTGATTGGTTAGTAGCTGATTATAATTGATATTTTTTTCTGTTTCGCGCAGAGCATCAACATTTCTAGAAATTCATGTAACCTTTTTTTAGGGAAATGTTATCAGCACTACTGTATTTTGATGAGGGCACTGCTCACTTTATTAAAAGTACGGTATGGTTCGCACCATAGGATGATCCAAACCGTCCATTAGATGGGCCACAGCCTAAATACGTTGTGGCCCAAAAATCATTTCCATAGGTTAGATCCTAAAGTGAGGAGTGCCCTCATCAAAATACAGTAGTGCTGATAACATTTCCCCATTTTTATAGGTGGTTCAACTACAAGGAGATCTGAGAGGTTTTGGCATTGATGTTGAAGAGGTTCATCGTCAAGTCCAAAATTTGGTGATCTATCTTTATTTTACTTAGTGTTGACCTTTTTCTTTAATTTAAAAATTCAAAATTTATTTATTTACTTTATGCGAAAAGTCAAATATATATATATATATATATATATATATATATATATATATATATATATATTATTAAAAGTTACAATTAAAGAGAAGTGTATCTTAAGTATTATCTTCAATTCCTATAAATATTCGTACATACACTCATGCTTTTAAGTTTTTTCTTCTTCCCAATTTATTCCACAGATGTGAGGCATGTTCTCAAGGGTTCCGGGCTGTTTAAGTGCACGTCCCCTTAGAGCGGACGAGTTGTATCATGGAGGCATATGCTAGAGAATCCATTTGCACTGTTGATTCGTCAAATGCAGGGACAACATTTTCCTTAAGGTTTAGATCAGTGCCTCGACTCAACCGTAAGTCATTCTCTCTCTTTATTGTTTGATTCTTTCTATTATTTTTGGTTTGGTTACATGTGGATTATTGCTTTATTTGTGTTGTTTATTATTATAATCTGAAATTCCAGTGTATTTTTACCAACACTTGGTAGGATATATAGATTTTCTACCAATTGGAATAACAACTCTTTGTCAGAAATGAGAAGAATGATTTTAAACTTTGTTGCGTCTCAGGAAGCAAAAAATGGGGAGCAAAGTGGAAAAGTGGGGTGTTACTCATGCAACAAACTTTTAAATCCTCTACAGTGTTCTTGTCTTCCTTGCGTAGATCATAATGTGGATCCTTACTGTAGTTTGCATTGAACTTAACCTCTAAAATTAGATAATGTTTTGTAGTACGATGATATATTTTAGTTTGCTTGGTTTCATTAAATAAGAGCTCTTTCAACATGGTTCCAACAGTTCCTTAGATGTTATGATGTGTACATTTAGCTTAGGCCACGTTTGGATACCCACAAGATTTAGATTTGGATTTAGTTGATAATTTGAGCTGGATCAGATCCTTAGATTTCCAAATCATCTTCAACATTGCCAAAAATTCTGATTTTCAAATCTTTTCTGCTAGACATATTTGGAAATCAATATTTGTGGCAACTTCCTTCACCGTGTGCTCCTCAATGTTGCTCCAGCAGCAGCGATGAGACATCCCTCCCTCCCTCCATCTCTCTCTTTGTCTCTCTCTTAAAACATGATCATGAAGATGAATGATGTATTTTGTCTCCAAAACTCAAATCCAAATCTAAATGCAAATGCATGAGGTATCCAGACAGGCCCTTACGGAATTTTTAGAGCTGAGAAAAGCTCTTCTAGTGTATGTTATGATTTACATAGAATACACAGGTTTTTTGTACCTAATTTTCGGGATATTTCTTAATTTAAAATATTTTTAAAAAATATTATTTTTTAAATTATTTCACTTTTATCCGACTTCAATTAAATTTTCTAAACGATTCATTAGCCGACTCCTACTAGTTTGGGACAAAGGCTTAGTTGAGTTGTATTTTACACTTTTATCCGCCGTTAGAACCGCCAGCAAAAGTTCCTTTGCTATGTTTGGTTGCCCAAAAGCCTGGTTAATCCATGGATTTTAGTTAGTTTTGGGGTGCCACATCAGCAGAATACTCTTCTTGTTTGCCAAACCAAAATTAAAACCCTGGAGGACTACCTGCTTCGTCGGGTGAATGTTGTCCGAAGCAGTATCCTTGTTCAAATGTGATTTTGAGTCCAATAATCAGTTTAGCACTCACAATCGGTTGTTATAATCAAAAGACCCTGTTCGTTTCAGATTGTGAAAACCGATTGTCAGCACCAACCAGATTATTGTACCCAAAATAACGTTTCATTTTGAGTCCAATAATTGGTTGGGGGGTTCAAACTTGGCTGCCACAATCTGAAACGAATTTTACAAAAATTCAGAGTGGATTTCCTGGAAATCGGCCCATTCACTTTTCGATGAATGGTTGAGATTATTAGCCTAACTGGAAAAAAAGGCCATGTTTGGCAACTACGAATTTTTTTTTCAAGGAATATTAATTTTTCAAGGGGTGAGATAAAAGAGAGAGTGGGAGGGAGAGGATCTCCACCCCCTACTCCCTTGCCCCCTCTCCCACCACTGTATAAATTAATATTCCATGGAAATAATTTTCATGACTGTTAAACATGGCTTTAGTTGGGACGTGGGAATTTCAAAATCTTTTTGAATTTAAGTGGTGCAATTTTCTTTAAATCATTAAGGAGTATTAATGCATGCAATTATTTGCTAGGCAATTTCTCGGGAAATGAAACCATTTCGCACCTGACTTTTGCATCAGAGAATAGCCAGCTCTGATTAATTAAATGAATAAGACAAAATCTACTAAAGCCTATGTGGCTGTTCTCTCATGCAAAAGTGAGCAGCGAATGGCTTTCTGCGAAATTGCCTAGCAAATCCCGAGCAAGAAATATGCTAAAGTTACTCTCTTAATTTATAACAACCACTCTTTTGGGGCCCAAGTAAGGAATGCTGGTGTAATCCGATTAGATGGTCAGATCAACGTCCACAAGCGTGCCCCATGTCCCTTTAGCCAGCTTGATTGGACGATCCTAGCCCCTTGATCCATAATGGCTTGTTTAGGGTTTCCGCAAAGAAAAGTCCAACCGTTGATTTGTACAGTTAGTTATCTTCCGGATGGGATGTCCGTGTGGCATTCAATATGAATCATGTAGGTCACGTCATGATCGTCCACAAGATCAACGGTCTCAATTACACTAGATGTCCCCCTGTGGGACCCAAAAATTGATAGTAAGAAATGCAGCTTAAATCCATTTTATTAAATTGACACAAGTAGTTTGATCATCGATCTAGGCCACACATCTGGTGGGTACCTCTGTAGATGGGAGACATGCATGCCCTGATCGGATGATCCTAGCCATACATACAATGAAGTGAATTTGGCCTGTCAGGAAATTAGGGGTGCAACTTGGGTCGGGCTCAACCCGAACCCGACGGGTTCAAATTGGGAAAAGCCAACCCGATTTAAATTCTGGTTGGGTTAGGGTTGAGGACTTGGCAACCCAATCCGACGCAAACCTAGCCTCTGTCCTCTAGTTTTCTCACGTTTTTCTTTACTTGGCCCGAGATGAACCCGACCCGACCTGACCCGATTTGGAGGCAGGTTGGGTTAGGGTTGGCCCCAACCCAAGGCTCGGGATTGGCCTCAACCCGACCCAACCCAACCCGAGTTGCACTCATCAAGCCCTTCCAACACTGGTCTGATCGTGAATGTTAACCGTCCAATACAACGAGCCTCACCTTTCAATCACATTGATCAGATGGAACACACCCCTTACCTTTTATACTGACACCCCGTCTGTGTGTTCCCACGTGAAACTCAAGGATCTCCCTACACGTGTTAAAAAGTACAAGTGTCGTTTAGGCTTGCACCTGCCTTTAACAACTGACATGTGGCTATTTCACATGTCCTTATTCCTGAGCTGGTTCACAGATTTTAAAACCCCATTCAAACCACTTGCCGATACTCGGGTAAATCCACTCAATATTAAACACGCACATACACCGTATATATATCTTACCAGCATATATACACTGTAGAGATATACATATATGTTCCCATAAAAGACACCCAATTGTTCTACCTGCGGTCACGATGTTATAATTTATAATATATTTTTTTGAATGATGAAGAATTCATTAAAAAAGGAGACCGAGATGGTCAATTACAAAAGATAAAAAAGAAAACGGTGGATATAAATCCAACCAAATACAAAAATATCAAGGAGGGAGAGGAATAAATTTATTTTATTCATTATTCTAACTTGAAATGGAGAAAATGATAAGAAAATAATAATAAATAATCTCAGTGGTCCATTTGTGGGAGATGGAACAAAAAACAAGATCTTAATTAGACCCGAAAAAATGGGACCCGTACACGCAGGTACACCCGGCCCGCAGGGGTACGGGTACCAATTTCAATACCCGTGAAAAAAAAATACCTGCACCCAACCTGTACTCGTGACCCGCGGTTGGGTCTGGGTCAGGCGTTGGTGCCCGCGGGTTACCCGCCATTCGGTTTTCAACTCTTTATTCTTAAGGCCTAAACACCAAACATCTACTGGATCAAAATTCTTTGAATTACAAGCCTCAAACTAACAAACATAAATATAAGTTTTTCAACTTTTGGTTAACTCATTTTTGGTGGATTTTTTTCTTCTAAAAATGAATAATTTCAATAGGGGCAAGATTTTTCTTGAAGAGGAGGCTAAGATTTCAGTTAAAAATATTTTTAGTCTGTTAATCATGATAATAAGAAAATATACAAGTTATTGAGGTCGATATAGGACTTAAAAGAAGCTTCCTGTAGTTACAACATATATTTTCAGGAGGCAATCAAAATATTTGGCTTCTCACGAAATGTTGATGAAGCTTGTATAGAAAGGGGCAAATAAAAATATGACTTAAGCTTGTATGTTGTTGATACACTACTTATTGGAAATGATGTATGAATATTATCAACCATTTAGATCTAGTTTATTAGTAATTTTATTATAAATGATCTATGGTAGGCATCCTACACTCTTGGTCGAAGGTTTACCGAGACATATAAAGAACAGAATGTTAGGACTACCATAGGTAAACTGTGGAAGTAAAATATTGACTAGATTCAATAAAAGAGGGTACTCATCATCCCATCCTTGATATTTGATCCAACAAGCTGACTTGTTAAGAAGCTGCTGTTGGAATAACTATCAAGGCTTGTACATCCATTGTACCACCTTTATGTGTTCATACACCCATTCATCATATAATTTCTTTTCGTAAATATATATATAATTTCTTCTTTAGATTTGCCGGGTTAACCGCGGGTATACCCGTACACGCCCGGGTGGGTTCTGGGTTCATGAAAGGCTACCCGTACCCGCGCCGGTATTTCTTACCCGTACCCGCACGGGTTGTACCCGTACCCGCCTGGGTTACCCGTTTGCCAGGTCTAATCTTAATCAAACTCTTACTAAGAGGCCTCTCTCTCTCTATCTCATAGGAAACTTCTGATACTCTTTTTCTCGTTCTGGAGAAGAAAAAATCATTAAAATGCAATCATATGCAGAGCTATCATGCTTTAACATATCCAAAATAAATAAAGCCATCTTTTAGTACGATTTATCGTAAAATACACTAATTAATTTAATTTAATTATTGGGTATGTGAGATAATTTATAGAAAATATACATATATGGGATTTGCTAGGGACCATCGCATAAGTCATTTAGCGAAACCGCTATTGGATGAGAGAGCAGACACATATGCTCACTTTTCAACAGATTTTGTTTTATACATATAATTCATATGAGGTGGTTGCTCTCTCATGCAACACTGTGATGGTCCCTAGCAAATCCGTACATGTATAGGTGTCTTAAACAACCTAGAGTTTCTGTCCCATCAAGAACATTCTTGCAAGAATTTTATTTTTACATGACCCATAATAGAAAGACCCTAATCTAAACATTCATTTGTTGAGCCACAACTTAAATATGTTGTACCCCAAAAATCATCTCGATAGGAGATCCTAACCGTCTGATCTATATAAATTTATATATGGTTAGTTCAACAAAGTAAGTAGATTCATTCGGTAATAAACATACACACTTAAACAATTTTTGAATTTAAAGCATACAACTTAATTCATTAGGTGAGCACATAATAACAATCATCTCCAAAGAAAGCCTGAAACATTAATTGGGATCATGCTATGGCATTTAAACAATGTCAAACAGTTATTCTAGCAAGGCAAACAATGATTTACAAGTAAGAAACTTATGTTTGTTATTATTATTTGTAATACATGAGTTGAGATGACTCATGCAAGACAATCAAGCTCCCTTAGCTTGTTGCCCCCTATACGTTCCACTGCCCTCGTCTACAGGTAGTGGGCGTGGGAACTTTTTACAATGTTGCCTACTAGCCACTCTGCCTCTTGACATCACGGTCAAAGAGGATGCATTTGCCACCATGGGGTGCGCTAGAAACCCATGGCCGGCGTGAAATTTCATTATTCATGTACGACTCATACCTCCGCCCAATCCATCAAATCATATTTCTCAATGCCTTTTATTACATTTATTTACTACCAGTTTTTCTGCCATGTGATCCATTTTTAATATCCTTTAGATATTCATTAGCAATTTTCTTGCTTCCAAAGTATTTTCCTTCAACATGCAATCGTAGTATTCCATCATTTGTGAGCATTAGCAGCTCATTATTTATTGGCATGGCATCATTATTAAATTAATTTCATGCTACTAATATGGCAAAACATAACAAGCCAATTTGGCATGTCAGGAAATCCACATCAAGCCCTTACTGGTTTGATCGTTAATCTGATCCGTCCAATACAACGAGTCTTACCTTTCAATCACATTGATCAGATGGAACACACCCCTTACCTTTTATAATGACACCCTGTTGTGTGTTCCCACGTGAAACTCATCCCTACACGTGTCAAAACGTACAAGTGTCGTATATGCTTGCACCTGCCTTTACAACTGACATGTTAGCTGGTTCACAGATTTTAAAACCCCATTCAAACCACTGGCAGATACCGAGGTAAATCTACTCAATATTAAACACACACATACACCGTATATATATCTTGCCAGCATATATACACTGTAGAGATATACATATATGTTCCCATAAAAGACACCCAATTGTTCTACCTGCTGTCACGATGTTATAATTTATATATTTTTTTGAATGACGAAGAATTCATTAGAAAAGGGGACCGAGATGGTCAGTTATAAAAGATCAAAAATAAAACGGTGGATATAAATCAAACCAAATACAAAAATATCAAGGAGGGAGAGTAATAAATTTATTTTATTTATTATTCTAACTTGAAATGGAGAAAATGATAAGAAAATAATAATAAATAATCTCAGTGGTCCATTTGTGGGAGATGGAACAAAAAACAAGATCTTAATCAAGCTCTTGCTAAGAGGCCTTTCTCTCGTAGGAAACTTCTGATACTCTTTTCTCGTTTTGTAGAAGAAAAAATCATTAAAATGCAATCATATGTAGAGTTGTCATTCATTAACATATCCAAAGTAAATAAAGCCATCTTTTAGTAAGATTTATAGTAAAATACACTAATTAATTTAATTTAATTATTGGGTACGCGAGATAATCTATCGAAAATATACATATATGGGATTTGCTAGGGACCATCTCATAAGGCATTTAGTGGAACCGCTGTTGCATGAGCATGGTTTTAAATTTTGACCGAAATCCGAAATTTCGGATTTCAGTGAGGACCGAAACGAAAAGGTACGGAAACCGAAATTCCTGAAATTTATAATAAAATAATAATTTTTTACTGTGTTAACTAATTTAATTTCGTCCCTGAAATCCGGGATTTTGTGCATCAATACCAAATTTAGCCCGAAATTTAGGGATTTTGGCTAAAATTTCGGTTTCGGATAACTCTAAAATTTTAGCCGAAACCGAAATTTAAAACCATGTGTGCATGGGAGAGCAGACACATGCTCACTTTTCAACAGATTTTGTTTTATACATATAATTCATATGAGGTGGTTGCTCTCTCATGCAACACTGCGATGGTCCCTAGCAAATCCCTAAATTTATAGGTGTCTAACAACCTAGAGTTTCTGTCCCATAAAGAATATTCTTGCAAGAACTTTATTTTTAAAATACATCACCCATAATAGAAGGACCCTGATCTAAAACATTCATTTGTTGAGCCCCAACTTAAATATGTTGTACCCCAAAAATCATCTCGATAGGAGATCTTAACCGTTTGATCTATATAAATTTATATATGGTTAGTTCAACAAACTAAGTAGATTCATTCGGTAATAAATATACACACTTAAACAATTTTTAAATTTAAAGCATACAACTTAATTCATTAGGTGAGCACATAATACCAATCATCTCTAAAGAAAGCCTGAAACATTAATTGGGATCATGCTATGGCATTTAAACAATGTCAAACAGTTATTCTAGCAAGGCAAACAATGTTTTACAAGTAAGAAACTTATGTTTGTGATTATTATTTGTAATGCATGAGTTGAGACGACTCATGCAAGACAATCAAGCTCCCTTAGCTTGTTGCCCCCCAATACGTTCTACTGCCCTCGTCTACAAGTAGTTGGCATGGGAAGTTTTTACAATGTGCCTACTGGCCAGTCTGCCTCTTGACATCACGGTCTAAGAGGATGCATTTGCCACCATGGGGTGCGCTAAAAAACCATGGCCAGCGCGAAATTTCATTATTCATGTACGACTCATACCTCCGCCCAATCCATCAAATCATATTTCCCAATGCCTTTTATTTCATTTATTTATTTTCAGTTTTCTACCATGTCATCCATTTTCAATATCCTTAAGATATTCATTAGCAATTTTCTTGCTTCCAAAGTATTTTCCTTTAACAAGGAATCATAGTATTCCATCATTTGTGAGCATAATGCACGTCATTATTTGTCGGCATAGCATCATTATTAAATTTATTGCATGCTACTAATATGGCAAAACATAATAGGAAAATACATATCATTTAACAGCAGTTATGTCTACAATTCATTGTCATGAACCACTAAGAACCTTCATTGCATACAATTATATCAATCATTGTCCAGAAGTGTAAGTTTAGGATACCGTCACCTACGTTAACCACTTGAAATGTGAGAAAGTGAGAAATATTCTATGTGAGATTAGGACGAAATCAACCTAAAAATAAGAGACCATATACGCTAAGTTTTTTTCCAAAATTTTAAGTTTCTTTATAGTATGGTTTATGGAAATCTTTTGTGCTTGAGTGTTCTATTTACCCTAGACACCCTATTTTTATCGTTTGCTAAATATGAAAATAAGAAACATAATTACTATATATATACTACTTGCATACGTAAATGTGACCAGTGTAAACAACCATAACCAAAAATCATAAATTTTACATACTAATTATATACATGTGTGCAAATTGATGAAATCATGGATTGAATCTCCCTAAATGCATGCACATAATCACACTAATACAGATCGATCTTTAAAATCTTTTATTTGTACTCATCAGTGTATACTGAAGGAAAATCTTAAATTTATAAACATACATTTATATATTGGTATAAATTTATAAGCATGCTACACTAATGTAACTAACCAATATAACTGTCAAAATTATGAATATATATATATATATATATATATATATATATATATATATATACATGAATTAGTAAATCTCGATTTTCTTACATAAGATTATACATGTGAAAGGACTGATACATGTTATAGATTATACATGTGTATATGTTTTTAATGACAAATAGGAATCATATTCTTAT
The DNA here is from genome assembly GCF_043159265.1 of Tasmannia lanceolata. NCBI lineage: Eukaryota > Viridiplantae > Streptophyta > Magnoliopsida > Canellales > Winteraceae > Tasmannia > Tasmannia lanceolata. The sequence goes on along the minus strand of NW_027518689.1, from coordinate 20,429,380 downwards.
ATTTATAAGCATATGAATACGGATAAACATCATAAACTTTTTTACTTATACCTCTATGTATGTATACAGAAAAAATTAGAATTATACATATAATTATACTTATGCGCTTACAAATACTGTTGAATAAAAAATGAATTTATTTTCATGCACACATGCTTATATCAGTATGTGTGAATATTCAAAATTTGATACATTTGTTTTCGTACACAAATACTAACAAACCATGGATTTTCACATAGATGTATATGCATGTATATTAGAGTTAAAAACATCAAATTTTAAACTCTACACTTACGCACATATATCAAGATATAAATTTTAGATTGTAAATTATATAAATATTTATACACATACTACTTTTAGTAAAAATCATATTTACTATTTTTAGTAAAAAACGAACTTACTATTTTTAGTAGAATCTGAATTTACTATTTTTAGTAAAATATTTTTTGATTTGAAACCATATTCACACACACACACACACACAGATATATATATATATATATATATATATATATATATATATATATAATATACGCATATTTTAGGGATAAAAATTTCATATTTAAAGATACATAATATATGCACATAATTTTAGAACACAAAAATTAGCATAATTGTCATTAGCATGAACATCTAAAGAAGAAACATGTAGGATACATACTTGAGAGATGAAGAATGCCAAAGAATGCCCAAATCTTTCCTTTAATTGAGGGTTGAGTTAGTTTCCTTCTTTTATTCTCTTTTCTTTTATAGTTTATCCCTTTCCCTAGTTGTAGATTTTCTATTGGTTAAATAAAGCAATTTGTGTCATGAAAGGATTCTTAAATATAAGGAATACCAATTTTAATGAGATTTGGGTTATAATTAAAGTAGTGTGACCCACTTACTATTTATAGTAAAAACAGGCTTACTATTTATAGTAAGTACGAACTTACTATTTATAGTAAGCGCGGACTTACTATATTTAGTAACTTTGATAGGGACACCCATAAAAATACTTTAATGCTCCCCTTTAGTTTGATAACAACACCCCTTACAAGCCCAAAATGATTTCAACCCAACTTTTGATAATGACACCCTTTAAAATAAATATATAAATAAATAAATTTCCCAACTTGGGACCGGGTATTACAGAATTGAAGTATCCTCCCCGGGTGGAGTGAAGGGTTGTCCTTTTATAGCCTGAGGTTCTGTGTTCCTGGGTGCGATGTGACAACGACGGAAGTCATGATGAACGGTAGTTTGGATGATGGCAGTGGTGTAGTACGGTAAGCCATAAGCTACAAGTAGATGACGTGGTGTGAAAGGTGAGGTGTGTCATCCCAGAAGGTGACATGTTGGCGGTTGGTAGATGTTGGGATCTTGTACGATTGCTGACAGAATTAGCACTGGTAAGTGATGGGACGTTGCATGATCTTTTATGGTGGTGGAAATGAGTCAGCAGGCGATGACGTCATATGATCCTCTGGGGGCTTCTACTCAACCGAGGGTATTGATGCCCCGCCCGTCATTGAGTCTTTGTCCTTTCGTGTAGTGGCACTCGACCAGATGCTGCTAGAGGCAAGCAGCCCAAGGTCTTTCCTCTGGCACAAGACGGTGACGGAACCACGTGGTGGCACTCTGTCAGGGGTCTTGGCATCGAGGGCCCTTATCGGGCAAATGCCTTCTATTCGGATGATAGGCATCTCTTTGCTCCGTGAGGTGGAGTGGTCGGTGGCACTCGGCTCTTGGTTGTCCGAGTGGTCTTGTCCAATCTCTGCAGGTCTTGCCACAAGTCAGTGTATCATCGGTGGTCCGGTTTTACCCCAAACATATTTGAATCATAAGGTGTAGATATTTAGCCATACTTAAATTGACTAAATTTTTTAAACAATTTCCCTACATAGTGTCATTGTGTTAAAAAATCATCAAGGTTTCTATGTATTATAATTGCTAGGGCTACATTAGCTCTTCTCAATTCCTCATCTCAAATTTATTAGATAAGAGTTTCTTGTTGCCTTCAAACTATATAAATTTGCATGTCATTGCTTGGGATCTTGTTTTAGACCATAAAGAAAATTTATTAATCTATACACTGTGTTCTTGATCTTGAACTATAAAGACTTCATATTGGTTCATATAAATTTCTTCATCTACTAACTATTTAACAATATTGTTGTAGCGTCTAATTAATAGAATTGTAAGTGATAAATGATAGCTTAGGAGGAAATTAATACTAGAATAATAATTATTCTACTGAATAGTGAATACTTATCAAAGAAATCTATACATTGTTTTTATTTAAATCCTCTAGCTATCATTCTAGCTTTATATTTTTAAGTAATTAATGTCTTACGTACAAGTCGATCTCCATTTATTATGGCACATGGGCACAACCATGGTGGAGTCCACTATACGGACGATCCGGATCTTTCTATTTGCTATGCTTACTAATGGATACATGTAAATTTCATTTAGAAAAATGAAAAAAGATGGTGGTTTCTTGACATTTCCTAACATTTACTCTCTGGGTCTCCATGTGGACGTAATCGAATCCGTTGATTAGAACTATGATATAGGGGTGCAACTCGAGTCGGGTTGGATCGGGTTGAGGCCAACCCTAACCCAACCTGAGATAGCATTCCCTCAACCCTAACCCAACCCGAGCCTCAGGTTGAGGACGATCAACCCTAACCCAACCCGCCTCTAAATCTCTCAACCCTAACCCAACTGATCTACCCGAAATCGGGTCGGGTTGGTTCGGATTCACTTTGGGCCAAATAGAAAAATAAAATAACAAAATGAAAATCAAGATAAAATTAGAGGACGGAGGTCGGGTGTGGGTCGAGTAGGGTTGCCAAGGCATCAACCCTAACCCAACCTGAAATAAATCGGGTTGGGAAAAGTCATCCCTAAACCAACCCAACCCGAGGAAATGCCAACCGAATCCGACTCAAAATTGGGTTGAACCCCTTGGGTTCGGGTTGAGCCCGACCCAAGTTGCACCCCTACTATGATCACAGTTCTGGTCCATTGCCATTGATTCCACTTTGTTGGGATGAGGATATCTCCTTGACACATCAAGCCTCCTTTGCTCCTTGTTTTGATTCCATCAAATTTCAAGAAAAGTTTGGAAAAGAAAAACATTTTGCTTTTCCACTATTTTATTACATATCAATAAAAATGACTTGAACGACCACAATTCAAGTTATAATGATTATCCTCAAAATTTATCATTTCCCTCTAATTTGTGGAAAAAAATTCCTTCAAAAATGTTTTTCCTGCAATCCAAATAGGCCTGCCATGAAAGTTTAAACAGTTGATTAGTTTTTTCTTATTGATGGAACGTGCCACGTGGGTCGGCTCATCATGATCAACAAGATCAACGGTCTTGATTCCAGTTACCAAAAAGAAATCATAGGGTTTATTTTTGTGAAGCAGAGAAAACATGAGACATCAAAGAAAGATAGCCGACCGAAAACGTTTTCCTTAATTGCTTTAAAATTCCATTGATTTTGGATCTACCATGTTTTGATAAGTGCAGAAACTTATCTGGTCTAAAAAGAACCTAATTAAAAAAGAAAAGACAAGCTTCGTTCGTGATATTATCCAAGCACAGTAGTGCTATTATCAATAGCCTTTAATAATTTGGTAAGCTTAGTTCTTGCATTTGCTTGTCATAGAGGTTTCTTGTTATATCAAATGGATGCCAAGAGTGCATTCCTAAATGGGAATCTCATGGAGGACGTTTATGTTGAACAACCTCCCGGTTTTGATGATTTTAAATACCCTAACCATGTCTATAAGTGGGATAAAGCCTTATATGGACTAAAGCAAGCTCCTAGAGCATGGCATGATAGGCTTAGTCTTTCCTTTTGGACAAAGGTTTTGATAAGGGCAAGGTTGACAAAAATCTTTCGTGAAAAGACAAGGAGATGACATACCCATTGTGCAAATATATGTTGATGATACCATCTTTGGATCAACCAATGAGAGTATGTGAAAGGAGTTTGCCCAATGCATGCAAAGTAAATTTGAAATGAGTATGATGGGAGAACTCAAGTATTTCCTAAGACTACAAATTCATTAATCAAGAGAAATACACTAAGGAATTGCTTAAGAAGTTTGTGATGGATAGCTCTCAAACAAAACCTACACCTATGAGCACATCAACCAAACTAAGCAAGGATGATCTTGGCCCATTCATTGATCAAAAGAAATATAGGGACATGATAGAGAGCCTACTTTACTTGACTGCTACCCGACCCGATATAGAAATAGTGTTTGCTTGTGTGCTAGGTTTTAGTCTGACCCTAAGGAATCCCATTTATGCGCTGTTAAAATAATATTGAAATATCTTAGGGAACTCCTACTGTACGTTTGTGATTTGAAAACTCTAAGGAATTTAACCTAGTAGGGTATTCATATTCTGACTTTGCTAGATGTAGAGTTGATAGGAAGATCACAAGTGGCACTTGTCAGTTCTTAGGTAGATCTCTTGTGTCTTGGTTTAATAAGAAGCAAAATTCAGTTGCCTATCTACCACTGAAGCTGAATGTATTGCAGCTGGGGCTTATTGTGCACAAATCCTTTGGATGAGGAATACCTTAGAGAACTATGATATAAAGTTTGAATGTGTTCCTATTAATTGTGATAACACAAGTGCAATCAATTTAACCAAGAATCTAATTCAACACTTTAGGACTAAATATATAGAGATAAGACACCATTTCCTTAGAGATCATTCAATAAAAGGGGACATTTCAAATGAATATACAAACACAAATTATTAACTGGCAGAAATTTTTACTAAACCACTTAATGAAGAAAGTTTTTGTGATATAAGAAGTGGTCTCAATATTTGGGGTGCCAACCAAGTAAATAAATTCTAAAATTGAATTATATATACATATTACTTATATATACTCGTTGCTTGGTATTGACTACATGGTCAAGATGTCAAATCCTAACACTAAAAGCTACTCAATTGGTGCCCTTAGCCTTCTTACTAGTTAAAAGAGAGAGAGAGAGAGAGAGAGAGAGAGAGAGAGAGAGATACTACCATCACCTCTAATTAAGAATATATGCCACATAAGGACCATGTATCTATATTCTCTACTTGAATATGCTTACGACATATAATTAGTTACTTAGGGGGAGAAAAGATTTCAAAGTTAAAAAAGAAAAGAAAAAAAACTTGGGGGGAGAACTACTTAAATGGTTATATTCTTTCTCCATCTTTTTGATGTGACAAAAGGGGGACAAGTAAGAGTAAATCGATTATGTTTTACATATTGTTCATGATATTTGGACTACCTTTGCACGTAATTCTCATATCAGGCTTATGTGTCCCTTTTGTGATCACAAAGCATGCATATTCTATGGCGCTTATTGTGCTTCAATGTTATAAACTTGTTAAACATGCTTCATATCATTATTTGCAATGTTTATTATAAGCATAGATTTAGGGCGAGCTAGATTTCCATTTTTCAATCTCTAAGGGTGAGCTTCCACCTCATAATCAATTTGGTTTGTGTTCATCAAAAAGGGAAAGGTTGTAAGCCTAAGGGTTCAACCTTATCCATGTTTTGATGATTTGCAAACTCAAAATGATTATATGATGCTAATGGTTTTGTTAGTTTTGTTCTTTAGCTAGGTTTTATCAAAATCAATAGTAGTAGCTAAATGGAGGCTTGGAGGTGAACTACACATGGTGACTCACTCACAAACTCAAATTGTTGGTTGATCAAAATTGATACTAGTCACATAGACCAAAGCAAACTCAAGAGTTCACTTACACATGCGGATTGGCCACAAGCTTAGAGAAGAACCAATGGTGATGATCCCTTCAAAGCACATACATAGCAGCCAATTCACTTACACTTGGATTGGCCACAAGCATATGGAAGAACCAATGGTGGTGAGCCCTTCAAAGCACATGCAAATTAGTGAATTGTTAGAAGTTGAGCCTTGCGTGTTCGTGGGGGTATAGGGTAGTCCAAATGAATAAACGCACCTGGGTGATCTATGATGGTTACCAGGGTGGTGACAATTTGGTTCGTGCACTTTTGAGTGGAATTGAAGTATCCTCCTCGGGTGGAGTGGAGGGTTCCCCTTTTATAGCCTGAGGTTCCGTGTTCCTGGGTGCGATGTGGCAATGATGGACGTCATGGTGAATGGCAGTTCAGGCACTGGCACTGGTGTAGTACGGTAAGCCAGAAGCTACAAGTAGATGACGTGATGTGACTGGTGAGGTGTGTCATCTCAGAAGGTGACATGTTGGGGAAGGTAGATGTTGGGATCTTGTACAATTGCTGACAGAAATAGCACTGGAAAGTGATGGGACGTTGTTTGATCTTCTATGGTGGACGAAACGAGTCAGCAGGCGATAATGTCATATGATCCTCGGGGGGGGGGGGGGGGGGCTTTCTATCGATGCCTCGTCCGTCATCAAGCCTTTGTCCTGTCGTGTAGTGGCACTCGACCAGATGCTGCTAGAGGCAAGTCGCCCGAGGTCTCTCCTCTCGGACAAGGCGGTAACGGTACCACGTGGCGGCACTCGGTCACGGGTCTTGGCATCGAGGGCCCTTCTCGAGCAAATGCCTTCTATTCAGATGATAGGTGTCTCTTTGCTCCGCGAGGTGGAGTGTCGTCAGCACTCGGCTCTTGGCTGTCCGAGCGCTCTTGTCCCATTTCCGCAGGTCTTGCCACATGTAAGCATATCAATGGTGGTCCGGTTTTACCCCCAACATATTTGAATCATAAGGTGTAGATATTTAGCCAAACTTAAATTGACTAAGGTTTTGTAAATTTTTCCCTACATAGTGTCTTTGTGTTAAAAATCATCAAGGTTTCTATGTATTCTATAATTTCTAGTGCTACAGTAGCTCTTCTCAATTCTTCATCTCAAATTTATTAGGTAAGAGTTTCTTCTTGCCTTACTTCAAACTATCTAAATTTCGTGTCATTGCTTGGAATCTTGTTATAGACCATAAAGAAAATTTATTAATTTATACACTGTGTTCTTGATCTTGATCTATAAAGACTTAAGGTTGGCCCATATAAATTTCTTCATCTACTCACTGTTTAACAATATTATTTTAGCTTCTAATTGATAGAATTGTTAAGTTATAAATGATAGCTAAGGAGAAAATTAATACTTGAATAATGATTATTCTAGTGAATAGTGAGTACTTATCAAAGAAATCTATACATTCTTTTTATTTAAATCCTGTACCTATCAATCTAGCTTTATATTTTTAAGAAAACGTACTAGTCGATCTCTATTTATTATGGCACATGAGCACATCCATGCCGGAGTCCATATACGAACGATCCAGTTCTTTTTATCGGCTACGCTTAATAATGAATTCATGTAAATTTCATTTATAAAAATGCCAAAAGATCGTGATTTCTGGACATTCCCTAACTTTACTTTCGGGGTCTCCATGTGGATGTGATCGAATCCGTTGATCAGAACTATGGTCACAGTTCTGGTCCATTGCCATTAATTCCACTTTGATGGGATGAGGTATCTCCTTGACACATCAAGCCTCCTTTGCTCCCTGTTTTGATTCCTTGAAATTTCAAGAAAAGTTTGGAAAATAAAAATATTTTGTCCATTGTTTTATTACATATCAATAAAAATGACTTGAACAACCACAATTCAAGTAATAGTGATTATCCTCAAAATTTATCATTTCCCTCTAATTTGTGGAAAAAAATTTCTAGGAAAAAAATTCCTTGAGAAATGTTTTTCCTGTAATCCAAACAGACCTGGCATGAAAATTTAAACAGTTGATTATCTTTTCTTATTGATGGAACATGTCACGTGGGTCGGCTCATGATGATCAACAAGATCAACGGTGAAGACATCATAGGGTTTATTTTTTGTGAAGCGGAGAAAACATGAAGAGGAATGATAGATGCAAGGGTCCTACAATACACCCACGTCATTAAGTGCAACCGAATTCAGTTTCTCAACTGAATTTAAAAATGATGCGGATCTATTCAAGGGCCCTTCTCCTGTCCTTGCATAAAGAGGGCCCTTGCATCTATCATTCCTCAAACATGAAACGTCAAAGAAAGATAGCCAACCTTTTGTTTTCTTTAATTGCTTTAATATGCCATTGATTTTGGATCTGCCATGTTTTGATAAGTGCAGAAACATATCTTGTCTAAAAAGAACCTAATCTAATTATTATATATATATATATATATATATATATATATATATATGTATCTACTACTATAAGCTGGGAGGAAAAGAAGTGAATTTTTTGAAAATTATATGAGAATTACACATCACTTTTTTTGACTTTTTTTAACAAATGCACCCATTCAACTCACATATTTTCAATCCTACCTCCTCCTTTATGCTTTTAACAAAGGCACCCATTAAAGCCAGATAATTTCAATCATACCCCCCTCCTTTATGGTTTTTTAATAAAAAATCTATAGGGTGATCTTAACCATCCGATTTAAGAGGAATTATGGAAACATCTATAGATTGGAGGGCTAGGATCAGCTTATGGAAATGATTTTTGGGGCACAACCTATTTATGTTGTGTTCCATCACATGGACGGTTTGGATCAACCTATGACGTGGTCTGTACAGTTTTTTGTCGGAACATGTCACGTGGGTCGGCTCATGATGATCAACAAGATCAACGGTAAAGACATCATAGGGTTTATTTTTTGTGAAGCGGAGAAAACATGAAGAGGAATGATAGATGCAAGGGCCCTCTTTATGCAAGGGCTAAAGAAGGGCCCTACAATACACCCACGTCATTAAGTGCAACCGAATTTAGTCTCTCAACTGAATTTAAAAATGATGTGGATCTATTCAAGGGCCCTTCTCCAGTCCTTGCATAAAGAGGGCCCTTGCATCTATCATTCCTCAAACATGAAACGTCAAAGAAAGATAGCCAACCTTTTGTTTTCTTTAATTGCTTTAATATGCCATTGATTTTGGATCTGCCATGTTTTGATAAGTGCATAAACATATCTTGTCTAAAAAGAACCTAATCTAATTATTATTATTATAATATATATATATATATGTATATATATATATATATGTATCTACTATAATAAGCTGGATGGAAAAGCCCAAGCTTGTTTGAATTTTTTGAAAAATCTATGAAATTTACACCTCACTTTTTTTGACTTTTTCTAGCAAAGGCACCCATTCAACTCACATATTTTCAATCCTACCCCTCATTTATGCTTTTTAACAAAAGCACCCATTCAACCCACATATTTTCAATCCTACCCCCTCCTTTATGCTTTTTGACAATAGCACCCATTCAACCCACATATTTTCAATCCTACCCCCTCCTTCATGCTTTTTAACAAAGGCACCCATTAAACCGACATAATTTCAATCCTACCCCCCTCCTTTGTTAAAAAGCATTAGAAAATATTTTTAGAAAAATATAAAAAGCATATATTTTTATGAGAAAACGGTTCCTACACATATGTGTAGAGAGTTCTCTACACACTAGCTTAAAATACAGTGGGGGCCCACATTGTTTGGGTGATCCAACCCATCCATTTTAAAGGCCCTCACATAGATAGGGTGTCTATAAAAAATCAGATCCATAGGATAATCCCAACCCTACGATTTGTGGAGGTAAAATGGATGTCTTTAAACCTTTACAAATTAGTCCATTTTTTGCCTCCACAGTTCGAATGGTTATGATGATCCTATGGATTTGATTTTTTGTGGACACCCTATCTATGTGAGGGCCTTAAAAATGAATGGTTTGGATCACCCAAATAATGTGGGCCCCACTGTATTTTAAGCTTGTGTGTAGATAACTTATCTACACATATGTGTAGGAACCGTTTTCTCATATTTTTAGAAAAAGTATATGATACTTTATTTATTTATTTTTAGCTACATTTTTACTTTTTTTTCTACATATTTTTTAAATAACATTTTTTCGTATCATATACTTTTTTTGGCAGTGTTGTGCATATTTTTATTTTTTTTACACAAAAATTAATTACGAAATTTTGTATCATATACTTTTTTTTTGCCGTGTCGTGCATATTTTTATTTTTTTTACACAAAAATTAATTACGAAATTTTGTATCATATACTTTTTTTCCACTGTATCGTGCATATTTTTTTTCCAGAAAAAATAATTAGTAAACTCTTTCATTTGCATTTTTTCATTACTTGGTATGTAGTTATGCATACTTTTTTGCTTATTGTTTCTACATATATTTAACTAATTTTTTTTGTTATCATAGTCTCTTTTTTTTGCCGTGTGGTGCATTGCACGTCGGGTATCATACTCCTTTTTTTGGTCGTGTTGTGCATCGCAAGTCGTGGTTAAAAATATTGTTTCTACATATTTTTAACTAATTTTTTTCTTGGTATCATAGCCCTTTTATTGGCAGTGTCGTGAACACAATTGTAATCTACCACCACTGACGACACCCAGTTTGAACGATCCAAGCCCTTGGATCGAAGGTGTTTTAGTCAATTTTAAAAATTAATTTGCTTATGCTTGTGTGGCTCCCTTGAGGCACTAATACATTCGGGGGGCATGAGAAACAATTGTCGGTTCTATGGAATGACCAATGTGTGCGAGCCTCACAAGGCTGAGGCCGAGTTTGTGTTCAAACGTCCGACATGGCCCGCAAACAAGCCGAGCCGGTAGATGGCCCTCTGAAGTCCAAAAACACCTCAAAACATCGGAGACCCAAGCGATCGAGAAAAGCATCTTTATGAAGACCCTCTCCGAGCAACTCTCCATGTCGCAGACACAATTCTCCGGATTCCCCATGGATAGATGTCCACCAACATGCCTGTGATTGCACCGATCCCCACCGACATGTTTTGCCAAATACGATCTAAAAAGGATGACATGGTGGGGCAGACCATCAACTTCAGTTGTGGCATCACCAGTATCTCCATCGCTTCTTCCTTCAAACACTGCTCTTGGAGAGTTGAGGCCTATTCCAAATCAAAGCGACCAATACAAATTTTCTATACCACCATACCACTAATATTAACAACACTCATGTTTTTGTTCTTCCTCTAGGACAAGCTTAAAAGTTCCGGCAAGGATGGGCTATAAAGTCCTAGGCCGAGATCAAAAGCCCTCTCCGAGGCTAAGCATCGTCGAAAAAGGCCCCTCTGAGGCACGACATCAACGAAACTCGGATCCCACCTTATGCGGTCGGAGATACCGAGGCACGACATCAATGGAACCCGGATCCCACCTTATGCGGTCGGAGATACCGAGGCACGACATCAACGGAACCCGGATCCCACCTTATGCGGTCGGAGATACCGAGGCACGACATCAACAGAACCCGGATCCCACCTTATATGGTCGGAGATACCAGGGCACGACATCAACGGAGCCCGGATCCCACTTCATACGGTCGGAGATACCAGGGCACGACATGAACGGAGCCCGGATCCCACCTCATACGGTCGGAGAGAACGAGGCACGACACCAACGGAACCCCAGTCCCTCGAAGCTGGAGCATGGATAACCTCCGAGAGTTTTACCAGCAAAAAGGAAGGGTAAGGTCCGTGTTTTCTTTTAAGTTATGACGGATGTTTTGTTTGTTTCCCTTTTTTGTGACTTCTAGAAGCAAAGCCATGTTTTCACTTTACAAATCAATGGAATAACGATTTCTACCAAAACCATGTGCATCTCCACTTTCTGGCCTATGACAAATGAAGGGCCGAAAAAAAGACAGGGAGTGGGACAGAGGTAGCATCGGGGCCGATCCCCCCGAAAATACCCTAAAACGCTCCCCATGAAAAAACGACCTCCCCTTAAAGGGCAGGCGAGACCCATTAACCCCGAGCTGATCACTCGAGGGGAAGATAGTCCTTCCACAAACAAGACGCCCCACGGGGTGCACTAGAAATATTCTCGCCGATCAAATTGAAATTCAATACCAAAAGGCTGAAAACCCAACACAAGGGTCCAGCATGGCCACTACAATTCCACCAGATGGAAAATACCAAGTACGGTGGGAAAGGCTCAGAACCCAGCACAAGGGTCCAACGGGGCCACTACAATTCCACCAGATGGAAAATACCAAGTACGGTGGGAAAGGCTCAGAACCCAGCACAAGGGTCCGGCAGGGCCACTACAATTCCACCAGATGGAAAATGCCAAGTACGGTGGGAAAGGTTCAGAACCCAGCACATGGGTCCGGCAGGGCCACTACAACTCCACCAGATGGAAAATACCAAGTACGGTAGGAAAGGCTCAGAACCCAGCACAAGGGTCCGGCGTCACTACTACAATTCCACCAGATGGAAAATACCAAGTACGGTGGGAAATGGTCAAAACCTAGCAAAAGGGTCCGGCCTTACTACTACGATTCCACTAGATGGAAAAAGAGCCTGGATGAGCAAAAATGGCTCGGACCTCAAGACAAAGGTCCAGCCACCCTACTACCATTCCACTTAGATGGAAAAAGAGACCGGTCGAACAAAGAAGGCTCGGACCTCAGGACAAGGGCCCGGCATTCCTACTACAATTCCACCAGATGGAAAATGCCAAGTACGGTGGGAAAGGCTCAAAACCAAGCAAAAGGGTCCAGCCTTACTACTACAATTCCACCAGATGGAAAATGCCAAGTACGGTGGGAAAGGCTCAGAACCCAGCACATGGGTCCGGCAGGGCCACTACAACTCCACCAAATGGAAAATACCAAGTACGGTGGGAAAGGCTCAGAACCCAGCACAAGGGTCCGGCAGAGCCACTACAATTCCACCAGATGGAAAATACCAAGTACGGTGGGAAAGGCTCAGAACCCAGCACAAGGGTCCGGCAAGGCCACTACAATTCCACCAGATGGAGAATACCAAGTACGGTGGGAAAGGCTCAGAACCCAGCACATGGGTCCGGCAGGGCCACTACAACTCCACCAGATGGAAAATACCAAGTACGGTGGGAAAGGCTCAAAACCCAGCAAAAGGGTTCCGGCCTTACTACTACGATTCCACTAGATGGAAAAAGAGCCTGGATGAGCAAAAATGGCTCGGACCTCAAGACAAAGGTCTAGCCACCCTACTACCATTCCACTTAGATGGAAAAAAGAGACCGGTCGAGCAAAAAAGGCTCGGACCTCAGGACAAGGGCCCGCCATTCCTACTACAATTCCACCAGATGGAAAATACCAAGTACGGTGGGAAAGGCTCAGAACCCAGCACAAGGGTCCGGTCACCCTACTGTTATTCCACTTAGATGGAGAAAAGGCCCATCGAGAAAGAACTGCCGAATGTAGCAGCACGCTCCTTCGCCTTCCCAGATTCCCATTAATACCCTCGTCACTAAATTCTTTGACCAGACAAAGGAACTTACTCCCTTGGTCCATTTAATGGACCAAAGGAGTAGGGGGTATTATGATAGGGAGAAAATACGGTATGACCGTTAGAGCCCGCCACGTGTCACCCTTATACCAAAGGAATCTAATTATGATCAAGAAAAGTATAAAGACAAGTGTTGGGGGAAAACTAAATAAATTCCCCTTTTACTTTGGACACATGGCATACATACTAATGCATGGCAAGCACTACGACAAGTGGCAAACATGCTAATAACTTGCCATGCACAAGGACACATGGCTTATACACCAAAACATGGTGTAAGAACTCTAAGCCTATAAAAGGCACCCTCTTGCTCAACGGTAAGGGACTCTTCTTCCCCCCATAAGCATGTTTATCTCTATTAGTCTTGCTTAGATACATGTGATACCGATACCTGACTTGAGCGTCGGAGGGTGCCCCGAGTCCCCACTCCGGGGCCCTTCTAACGTTGTTTTCTATGAGCGCAGGCACCCATGAATATGAGCTCTACCAACCTAAGCTGCTGGTTTTGCCGATAGCGCTCGTCCGACGCCCAGATCCGGATTTTGGCATCATCACAATCAACAAAATTCATCTAAACAACAGACTAACTTGGGGAGAAACGAGTTCATCGCTCGAAAAAAAGCTCTATTGAGTTAATCCTTAAACTTGAACCAAACTAGCTTTGGAACCGTAACAACTGGAGAAATAACCAACGTAAAATCTACTTGTTCATTTTAACATGTGTTGCTGTATGGAAGCTCAAAATATATGCTAACCATTGGTCTAGAAAAAAACTATGTTGACAACAAATTGGAAAAGTACAGCACACTAGAACTTGAAACAGAGAGAGTGGCATATTGGGAGGGAAGCTCAGCAAATATATTGGCCAATTGGAAATGTTAGAAAACAGAACTAACAACATTTCATATTCAAGAGTACCCAAGCCCTAGACTGTCCATACACAAGTGTAGACACCCCATTTTGACCTGACCCAAATTTTCCAAAAATTTTGAATAAATCCCGAAATCCGAGTCCCGAAACTGAATTCACTGTCTTTCTGAATCAAGTCTCAAGTTCCCGAAACCTAAGGTCCGGAACCAAATTTAAAGTTTCCCAAAAAATCCCAACCCGACTCTGAGAAAATTTAACCCAAGTTGCACTCTAATCCGTTTTTTTTTTATCTCAAAATCAAGCGGGAGGGAGGTGAAATATCCAATATGGGTGTGCTAATACCAACCCCATAGGCAGTGAACAAATAAGAGCTAAATGTTAACCCCTCATTTTCTACCCAGGCCACCCCAAGAGTTAAAAAAAAGAAGTAGTCATAATATGGTAGAGGTGGCTGTCCAAGGAATGAATGGGGGCATGAATATATCATTTCCCTATATCCCATGGAACTAGGGCATCAAGGAGGGAGCAGGGCTTCATCATTTTTTTGGGTTTTCTTCCTCTCTAGAGAGGGCAGCCGCAAGAGAGGAGCAGACAAGTAGAGAGGCAAAAGCAGCCGCAAGAGAGGAGAGAATACACAGAGAGGGAGGGAAGAAAGGAGAAAGGGAGCTTGGTCTCGGCTTCCATCGCCACCGGCCGGAATCCGGAGCCAATCTCCCCCGAACCACCCAATCACCACCACCCCTCAAAACCCACCTCACCTTCAAACCCTATTTTATTCCCCCAATCTGACCACCTTCCTCAACCTCCATGGATTCCGGCAATCTCACCGGAATCCGGTGACTCGCCACCAAGCTACCTCCAAACCCCTATTTCTCCTAAACACATTCTCATCTACTTCACAGCATCTCCACCCCAAACAATTCTTCACAAACCTCTTCCACCCTTCTTCAACCTCCAACCACCGTCTTCCCCGGCCATCCTAGCCAGAATCCGGTAAAAATCCAAGCCGCCATCAACCCCATCTCTTCCTACTACCCTCTTCCACCATCAACCACCTCCTAAGCTAAGCCACCGAACCACACCCATTACATTTTTATTTTTTTTTAAACCCATCTTCTCTGGTAACCTTGCCGGAATCCGGCAAACCTCCTCCATTTACAGCCATCATCCACCTTCTTCTTCTCTAACCCCTTTTCCATCATCTTCACCACCTCTAACCCAATTCCATTTTATACCCAAACCCATTTCATTTTAACCTCTCCCATTTCTGATTATTTTAGAAACCCATTTCACCACCCATCTCCACCATCTCTACAATTTCTCCGTCACCGGAACTCCGGCCGCGCCACCTCCGACCACCGCCCACAACCATCAACCCCGGTCATCTCCTCACCATCACCAAACCCTCCATTTTTAACCTCATCTGAGCATCGAACCCTATTTCAACCAAACCCACTTCAAACCATCTTCCCTGTAACCCTCGACCATTCACATTTTTTTTACCATCATTTTCTTTAACTTTTGAAACCCTCCATTTTTGCAAGGAAAAGAAAAAGAAAAAGGAGAAGGGTTGCTCGGTTTTTATTGTTGGAGAGGCTTTGGATTTTTTTTGGGGGGGAGCAACATAGTAAAGAGATAGAGAGAGGGAGGACCGAATCCAGTCATTTTCTCTGGTAGATTTTGCCAAAATCCGTCAACTCTCGAGCTGATATTGAGGATGTTGAAGGTGTGAAGCAACAGGTTTCATTCCCTTTTGTTGATCCATGAGTAGATATCCTCTCACAAGGCAGATATATCAGGTAATTGCCTAATCCTTTTCAGAGCTAGATTTTGCATCACAATGTTTTGATAATTGCACCAAGTCATATTAAACCTCGGTAATGTTAATATCTGTTGAGAGGAGAAGAGATTAGAGAGAAAACGAAGAAGTTAGGGTTTACTCCCCCTTACTTTAGTATTTATATATAAAGAGAACATACAAATACCACTATGCCCTTAGGCTATGCAATACACCTTCTAACACTCCCCCTCAAGCTGGAATGTATATATTGTACATTCCAAGCTTGTTACATATGTCACTCAATTTTGTATAGCTTAAGGGCTTTGTAAACACATCTACTAACTGATCAGCAGATCTCATGAAAGAAACATGAATCTCGCCTCTTTGTATCCTTTGGCGAATGAAGTGGCAATCAACCTCTATATGCTTGGTTCTCTCATGAAAGACTGGATTGGTAGCTATATGAATTGCAGCTTGATTGTCACAATACAGCTGAGCTGGAGCAGATGAAGAAAAACCAATCTCTGAAAAGAGAGAACGTAACCAAATAAGCTCCCCGCTGGTATGAGACATAGCACGATACTCTGATTCGGCTCTCGACTTGGAGACTATGTCCTGCTTCTTACTTTTCCACGACACTAGATTGCCACCAACAAAGGTGCAATATCCAGTGGTAGATCTCCTATCTGCTGGAGATCCTGCCCAGTCTGCATCACAGAAGCCTTCTACCCAGGTATGACCATGCTTCTTGAATACAAGTCCTTTCCCTGGTGCTTCTTTCAAGTAGCGAAGAATCTGAATCACTACTGCCCAGTGAGAAGTACGGGGTGAGCTCATATGTTGGCTGACTGAGCCAACAGCAAATGATATATCTGGACGAGTGACTGTAAGATATATGAGCTTACCCACTAGCCTCCTATATCTGCCAGGGTCATCTAATAAATCTCCTTCTTCTGGAAGAAGTTTCCCATTTGGGTCCATGGGAGCAGACGCAGGTTTCACTCCAAGGTGACCTATCTCCTCAAGAAGATCTAGTACATATTTCCTCTGTGAGAGGGAGAGACCTCTAGTAGAATATGCAACCTCAATGCCTAGAAAGTATCTGAGACGACCCAAATCTTTGGTTGAAAACTCATTCTGCAAGAAGGTTTTCAACCTGCGTATTCCCTCTGAATCACTGCCTGTAATGATGATGTCATCGACATATACTATCAATAGCACACAACCAGTAGTGGAATGAGAACTGAAGACGGAGTGATCAACTGCACATTGCTTCATGCCATAGTGCATGATAGCATCACTGAATCATCCAAACCAGGCTCTAGGAGACTGCTTGAGACCGTATATAGACTTCCACAACCGACATACTGAGGAGGACATCGCCCCCTGAGCAACATACCCAGGAGGTTGCTCCATATACACCTCCTCAGTAAGCTCACCATGTAAAAAGGCATTCTTGACATCTAACTGATGCAGAGGCCAGTCATGTGTAACTGCAAGAGATAGAAGAACACGAACAGACGGAATCTTAGCGACCAGCGAAAAAGTCTCTAAATAATCAACACCAAAGGTCTGAGTATAGTCTTTTGCCACCAACCGCGCCTTAAGGCGCTCAATAGTACCGTAAGGTAAGTGTTTGACAACATAAACCCAGCGACAATCAACTGGTCGAGCCCCAGGAGGAAGAGGAACTAACTCCCATGTCTTATTGGCCTGGAGGGCCTCCATCTCAAGATCCATGGCCGCACGCCATCCCAAATGATCAAGTGCAGCTGGTAAAGACTGTGGCAAAGAAACAGAGGACAAAGAGGAAACAAAACTTCGAAACATCGGGGTGAGAGAATCATATGAAATAACAGAGGAAATCGGGTGAGCAGTACTGTGAGAACGAGTACGAGAAGCAATGGGAGAATCTGAAGTAGGAGTAGGAGAGATAGGTATCTGAGATGTGGGGGGTGTGATCTCCGGCTGCAAGGACGATGGCGCAGGCGGAGGAGGATGAGCTGTAGATCTCGGTCGACAAGGATGGGCTGTAGATCTCGGCCGACGAGGATATGTCTGCGGAGGAGCGGGAGGAGGAGCCTCAGAAGTCTCATGAGCCTGTAGTGAAGAGGAGGGATCACAAACAGGAATAGTCTCAGGAACTAATACAGGAGGGGAGAGGAGAGGAGCCTGAAGGGTGGGGAGGGGAAGAGGAAGGTCCGAGTCAGGACCTGTGGAAGGAGTCTCATGAGAAGATACAAAGTAGGACTCAGACTCGAAGAATGTGACATCGGCAGACACAAAGGACCGACGCAGGCGAGGACTATAACAGTGATAACCTTTCTGGGTACGGGAGTACCCAAGAAAGATGCATCGTTCAGCCCGAGGGTCCAGCTTATCAAAGCCAGGACCAAGGTGGTGAACAAAACACACACACCCAAAGACCCTAGGGGTGATAGGAAAGGGGTCATGACCAGGGTATAACACATCAAAGGGGGAAGAGCCACCAAGAACCGAGGATGGAAGCCGGTTGGCAAGGTGGCATGCAGTAAGAACAGCATCACCCCAATAGCTCTTGGGAACTCGCATCTGAATAAGAAGAGAGCGAGCCCCATCAAGTAAAGAGCGTATCTTCCTTTCAGCCACACCATTCTGCTGAGAGGTGTGAGCACAGGAAGACTGGTGGAGAATACCCCGACTGGAAAGAAAATCCTGGAACCCATGGGTAGTGGAGAAATATTCTCTAGCATTATCTGTGCGCAAGCATTTGAGGGTACAATCAAACTGATTTGTAACCTCAGAATGAAAAGTACGAAAAGCAGAGAAAACCTCAGAACGATCGTGAAGCAAATACAGCCAAGTCATGCGAGAATAGTCATCAATGAAAACAACAAAATATCTATATCCAAAAATAGGAGTTCTCAGGGGACCCCATACATCAGAGTGCACTAAAGCAAAAGGGTGCGAGGCCCGACTAACAAGCCTAGAGGGAAAAGACACACGGTGGTGGTTTCCAAGTTCACAGGCCTCGCACTGAAAAGACTGAATAGGAACAGAAACTATAGAGGTGCGCCGTAAGCGCTCAATGCATGGATGACCAAGGCGGCAGTGCCACTGGTAGGCGTCGACAGAACTGTGTAAAATGGTACGGGGGGGGGGGGGGGGGCTTCATCCAGACGATACAACCCATCTACCTCACATCCTTTACCAATCATCCTCCCAGTCGCAAGATCATGTAATAAGCAATAAGATGGATAAAATGAGACATAACAGTTAAGATATTTAGTGAGCTGACTGACTGAAAGTAAGTTAAAGGGAGACTGGGGAACACAAAGCACAGAGGAGAGGGTAAGACCAGGGTAGGGAGAGGTACTCCCTGTACCAGAAATGGGAGTAGTACGGCCATCAGCGAGGGTCATAGACTGAGAGGAAAGAGGGTGAAAAGACCTGAGTGATGATAGAGTACCTGTCACATGGTTCGAGGCTCCCGAATCAATGATCCAGGAGCTCGAGCTACTGAGAAGAGAGGCAGGAGTGCTACCTGGCTGTGCAAAGCCAGCACTGGGAGGATGGGCGGCCAAGCGTAGGCGCTGAAGCTCATCATAGTCGGCCTGAGTGAAAGACGATACAGCTGGGCTGGAGCCGGAGGAAGATGCTCGAGGATCAGAGTCGTCCAGAGTAGAAAGGTGCGCTGATCGCCCGAACTGAGATGGCGGCGGGGGACGACGCTCAGGATGTAGCACATAACAGGTCTCATCACGGTGGCCCTCGCGCCAGCAATGTGTACAATATGGACGAGGTCGGCCACCATATCCCCTGCCACTAGATAAATCCATACCCATGGTACGACAGCCACGACTAGAGTCACGGCCACGGCCTCGGCCAAACATCCCACCACCACGGGCAGGACGATCTCCTACTGCATATGCCGCGGTAGCATGACCATCAAAAACAGTAGGAGTAAGAGAGGCTCCACCTAGACACTGTTGTGACCGCTGATAGACCTCCTCGAGGGAAGGCATAGTGCCAGAACCATAAATCTGCTAGCGAAAAAACATAAACTCGAGGCCCAAGGTCTCGAGAAACTGAACAACGCGAAGCTGATCCAGCTGCCGAGCGGCGACGGCTAAGTCTGTCGTCAAGGGCAGAAAAATGTCAAGCTGCTGACAGTGAGAGACGAACTGACCTTAGTATGTAGAAAGAGGGGTGTCACCACGCCGAAGATGCATCCACGCAGAATATGTGGCACTAATACAGGAGAGGTTACCAACGCCTGAAAACATAACCGCAGTATGATCCCAAATCCTCTTTGCAGTCGGAAGCTGCATCATAGTCCCTGAAATCTGTGGGATCATACTCTGCCAGAGTAAACTACGGATATGAGCATCATCCGTTTCCCACTGCTCATAAGTGGGATCCAAAGCCGCAGGAGGGTCACGACGTATGGTGTAGACCTTCCTTTTGGCAATGAGATAAACTTCCACCGCCACTTTCCAATTCATGTAGTTGGAATCATCAAGCTTGACCGTGGTCATCGGGAGGAAGGAGGCATCACCCGATGAATGGGAAATAGGGGTAGAAGAAGAAGAGGTTTGCCCGAGAGAGGGATTGTCTACAATAGGAGGATCCATAGAAGGAACGAAGGCAAAATAGACAACACACGACGTCAAAGTAAGGGACAAGAGAAATGAGAAGGCCTCTAGGGCATAAAGAGACCACTATGTGTGGTGAGAGAATGTGGCGCGACTCCGACGAAGGAGAGGAAAAAAAAAGACATAATAGGGCCTCTAGGGCATAAATGGAGAAGATGAAAGGTCGGAGTCGCGGAGCGAAGAAGAAAAGAGGGGCGGAAGAAATTTAGACCATAGAGAGAAAGGGGGTTAGAACTTAGGATGGGAGGGTTAGGGATTTAAGGTTTCATGAGGGATAGGAAATAGGATTAGTAGGGAAAAATGAGGGTTTTAATGAGGGAAAGGAAGGGAAGGGTGAAAATGGGAAGAAAGAGGAAGAGATTGGGGTGGAAGAGAGAGAGAGAGCGAGGGAGGAGGAGGAGGAGCAGGGGCGGGAAAAAAAAATTGGGCTGGGGCGAGTGGGAAGGGTGGGCGAGAAGGAGAAAAAAAGGAGCGTGATGGAGGGAGGGAGGAGAGAAGAAGGAGAAGGGGAGCTCCTCCAATGGTCCCTAGGGCACAAAAACCCCTAGGGCTCTGATACCATGTTGAGAGGAGAAGAGATTAGAGAGAAAAGGAAGAAGTTAGGGTTTACTCCCCCTTACTTTAGTATTTATATATAAAGAGAACATACAAAGACCACTATGCCCTTAGGCTATGCAATACACCTTCTAACAATATCAAGACAAGAATGCTAATAACATAATTTTCAAAACATGGTTGTGTTAATGTTGTTTCCCCAAGGTATAGGAGGCTGATATTTGTATGATTCGGTGGGTATACCTTGTTTTGGGGAGTGCGCAAAACTCAGTTAGAATTACCTCATTCAATAAGAGCACTAAGCTCATTTGTCCCATGTCAGAATGCTTATGGCTCATTTGTCTTGTTTTGGGTTCCACTTGTCTAGTTCCTGCTCTAATGTCAATCAGGGAATTTCAATTACTAGTGTCTCAAGACTTGCCACCTTCATTTATACCGGGTATCTCAGTCAATGCATTCTAAACGAGAATACTTACTATGTTTGTTGGAATATCTCTTATACTTGGCAAAAGAAGAAATTGTCGAATTACATCTATGTCCGTGTCGTCTCTCCACTTGATCATGATGTAATCTATGGAACAACTTATTGTAGCCTTTTCATTCACGTTCTACATGCCCCAGGCGATGACGGAATGATTCTTGAGCCATCCCTTTACCATTCTTGTCCTCATACTAGGATTTTTCATGGGGTTTAGGGATTCTCCCTGTGTGGAGCCTTTGCTTCTTATAGGGTTCAACCTTGTCTTCTTCTTCGGGTTTACTTTGCACGTTCCTCGGGATCCTTTTCGAGTTTCGGGATTCCATCGATTTTGGGGACGCATCGTCGAGTTTAGGCGATGACGGACGGCGACCTCTTGAGCCAAAATCCCCTTTCGATCAAAAGGGATAAAAAAACATAAAAATCAAAATAACAAAAATCCAAAATACATCAAAAAACACTCAAAGCGTTTTTTGAAAAGCTGTTTCGAACTACGTTGGCTTGATCCCTTTCCACAGGGTATGTAGGCAACTTGGGATTCTCGTCCCAAGTTCAGTCAAACTTTTCAATAAAATCATTTAAATCCTTCAAAAAAATCATCTCAGCATCTAAAAATATCTTTCAAGCTTTTCCCAAAAAATACAAAAACCAAAATGGGCAAGGATGGTGATTGCCAGGTCACTCGGAGCCTTCTTTTCATTTCATTTTTTATTTTCATCGTGGTTTGCCGGTCTTATCGTTTTTTCGACGTTTTATCGGGTTTTGGGATGAGCGATGACGTAGCGTGACCCCTTTACAGGGATTGTCCTCGCTGAGCCCAACGATAGGCTATGACGATCGCAAGACTTATCCGATCTTTAGCGGATCAGGATCACTGAGCTCGATTCCTTTATAATCGCTCCCTGAGTCTATCGTATGTCCCATTTTCTTTTCCCTGGCATTTTGGGTTTGCGCATACCGTCTATTTTCTTATTCCTTTCTTTCCTCGCATCTTTTAGCTTATCGTGTGTTTGTCTTTGGTTCCTTGTGTGTTTACTTTCAGCTTGTTTATTCCTTGTGCGTTTAGTTTCACATGTTTATTTACATGCTTAGCTGTGACATTTATTTGCTTACTTATCATGATCATATGCTTAGCTGTAGATATTTACTGCTTTTCTGCTTATCATATCTGCTATTACTTGCTTAGCTGTAGCTGTGCATGCGGATGTTATTGCTTTCCTAGATGTAATGGGTTAGGAGTAGATGCGGTGAGTTAGGATTTGGATGTTTATTTTCTTTTGCGCATCCCTGGGTCATGCATGCTTAGATAGACGTTTCTTCGGGGGTACTCGTTCCCATTTCACATGATTTTAGCCCAAAACTCTTCAAAATTAATTTAAAATGGCATAAGAGACCAGGTGCTTGCACTTGGGCGAATTGGGGGCGCTTAATACCTTCCCCATTCTTCATCAGGCATGGACTTTTGTATCTCTGGTTATCCGTTGCAACAGAGTATTTCATGGGATCCAGGGCATACTTCCTTGGATGACGACTCTTCTTTGTTATAGGTACATCTTGGTTCCGGGCTAGTCCTTGAATCGAGAGGTATCTCATTTATATCGCCACCCATGCTTTGAGTGGCACCATTTCGAGAGTTCCTTGGTAGAGCTCTCCTTGACATTGTGGAGATCTTAGAGGACAGACGTGAGATCTCGTGTCCCTCGCCCATTCGTCCTCGGGATCGGGGTCCACAGGCTGGCGACTCTGCTGGGGAATTGATTTTTATGGGGAGTTAACTCTGTTGGAGAGTGGACTCAGCTGGAGATACTGATTTTGCTGGGGAGTAGATTTTGTTAGAGAGCGGACTCAGCTGGGAGTTGACTCGGTTGGGGATTTGGAGGCTTGACTCGGAATGTGCACATGCCTCTCTCGTCTCAACTTGTTGGGGATATTGACACTGATTATCCTTGTGTGTCTAATATCTTTTATGACGCAAGTCATAAAAGATGCCCCTAGTGTATTGTACTTCCATGACAAGGGTCTTAAGGAGGCGGAACAATGATGGTCGAAAAAAAGATGCTTTGCTTCATGAAGGCTTGAGGTTGCAAAGGTTTTTTTTTTTTTTTTTGGTATGGAGAGAGTAGGACAATCACCATGATGGCTGAGTCTGAGAATCTCTTTCTGGCATTGTTCGCTTCTGGAGGCTTAAGGTCTCTGGTAGGTTTGACTAGGATGTCTCTTGCCCCTTCTGATACCTAAACCAGGAGTTACTCTGAATTTTCTTTATCGTTTGGAGGGCGTGCTGTCATTCTTTCAACGCCAGTGGCTTTGACTTCAAAGGGAAGGAAAAAATGAACAAAAGGAGGAATAGATTTCAAAGGACTCAACCAAAGAAAACTCCTATTGCTCTAGGGACTCGACTCATTTTTTTTTACTCACACTTGGATCTTATGTGTTATTCATTAAGGGTATGGCTTAGCTACTCTTAGAGTATTTCGAATACCGTGTCAAGAGGCATTAATTTCCTCTTTCAGTATTTCTGTCATGGTCATTATACCCTTTAGATTGTTCGGTTTTAAATGCCCCTAGTATAGAGCAGCCAAAGAAGATCTTGCTGGCGCCGCTCAGACTCTGATGATGCCAACTCTGATGCTGAAGGCTGCGCCCATTTTCTGATACTCTGAGCTTCATGTGGGAAGTCACTGCCATTCGACCAGATCACCCAAGCGGGTTTTCGATCCAGCGGACCGCTCTGCCTTGATTTTTGCCTGGATCACATTTTTCAGGTTTTTGGTCCAGCAGGCTAACACCCCAATTTTTGTCTAAGTCGCCCTTTCGGGTTTTCGACTTAGCGGGTGAATGACCCTAACTTTTGCCTAGACCGCTCTTTCGGGTTTTCAGCCTAGCAGGTCTTCAGACTCTATCTTTCTTTCTTTCTTTTTTTACTTTGAACCTCTGCTTGTTGCACCAGAAGGACTTTCTAGGTGGGTTAGGGTTCAAAAGGACGGGATTTATTCAAAATTTTTGGGAAATTTGGGTCAGGTCAAAATGGGGTGTCTACAGATGCCCCTCTTTGGCAGAGGGTGCTTGTCGCACGAATGCCAAAGCCAAAAGGACGACGCATTTTGACCTGCCCCGGAAATTGGTTTAAAGAAGGAAAGAATTAACGAAAATGATTTTGCGAAGGTTGAACTCTTAAAGGGGTCAGATGCCTCAAGGGTCTTACTCAGAGTGGATGCTTCAGGAGACTTTGGAAAGAATGCCGCAGGGGACTTTGGTAAGGATGCCGCACGAGAACGGGCTTGGATGCTGTGTAAGAACGGGCTTAGATGCCGTGTGAGAACGGGCTTAGATGCCGTGTGAGCACGGGCTTAGATGCCGTGTGAGCACGGGCTTAGATGCCGTGTGAGAACGGGCTTTCAGGAGCGTCACGAGAGACGGAAGCTAAACAAAATTTGATTTGTTCTGCGAAATTGACCTGTCTGCGAAATGGACTTGTCTGCGAATGAGACATGGCCAGCGGGACTGGAGGTCAGCGAAACGGGAATCAACAAGGATCGGCCTTGATGGCCTGATGAAAATAGCTTGTCTGCGAAATTGACCTGTCTACGAAATTGACTTGTCTGCGAATGAGACATGGCCAGCGGGACTGGAGGTCAGCGAAAGGGGAGCTAAGGAAACTTTGATTCGCCTGCGAAATTGACCTGTCTGCGAAATTGACTTGTCTGCGAATGAGACATGGCCAGCGGGACTGGAGGTCAGCAAGACGGAAATTAATAAGGATCGGCCTTGATGGCCTGATAAAAATAGCTTGTCTGCGAAATTAGCCTGTCTGCGAAATTGACCTGTCTGCGAAATTGACCTGTCTGCGAATGAGACGCGGCCAGCGAGACTGAGGGTCAGCGAGACGTGAACTAAGGAAAATTTGATTTGTCTGCGAGATTGACCTGTCCGCGAAGTTGACCTGTCTGCGAATGAGACACGGCCAGCGAGACTGGAGGTCAGCGAGACGGGAATCAAAGAAGATACAATTTGTGTAGATTCGAATTGAGAATAGGATTTTGACTGATTCCATTGGGGATTGATTGATCATCTCTTGCCAAGAGAAATTAGGAGTGCGTGCTCTCTGCTGAGAACAAGACTTGGATGACTTGCTGGAGTTTGAGTATCGACTGTTTTTGTTGAGAGAATTGTATTCTGCAGGGAGTTGACTCTATGAGGAGTTGACAATAGACTCAGAAGTGAGTAGACTTTAGACTCAGCCCGTTCTTACACAGCATCCAAGTCCATTTTTTTTTGTCAGCATACAAATAAATTTGTTACCTTGTAACCTTTTTTTTTTTAAATCAACCCATCAAAGGATTGGTTGGTCGAAAAAAAATTAAATTATTGAAAAACCATTTGTAGGATGGGAAAGGTTGCTGATTGGAAATGAAAATCAGAAAGTGGAAGATTTGTGCGAATACATAAATAGATGCTTATCAAAGCGAGGAATTCCATGAGAAAAATACCACGATACCCCCGGCAATTACAATGACAGAGGTGATGTCATGATGCAAAGTGGTGAAAGGCTTCCTATCTGAGCTTGGCTGGGGCTCTATAGCCTTACCAATATAATGAATTCTTGAAGAAGGTGATGTACAACAATGATAATTTATTTGACTGTAATAGTGTGGATCAGCATGTACCTTGATGCAGGCTAGACAAAGCTCTTAAGTCTCTTCCTGCAAATGTCATTTTTGTGAGTGTCTCTGGTTATTTTTTATGCAGATTATCTTCTTTTGACTGGCATACAACTGAAGTCATGTGAATGTCATTGAGGTTGTCTTGGCAGTCTACAAGCAAAAACTTTTAACTAACCACAAGTACTTTTGTTTTTTTTCTTTCTTAGTTGAATACACTGTGAGAGTATCGAACAGTGGATTTATGAAGACACATTGCTCGCGCCAGCAAATCAAGAAATGCCGTCACCAACATGAAAGGGAGAAACAGTTGAGATTGTTTCATCAACAAGAAGACATATTGCTCGTACCAATAAATCAAGAAATGCTTGCACCAACAAACAGATAGTTGACTTGTCTCCCACATGGAATATCAAAGCTGTTAAGCAAACAATCTGACAAATGCTCATTTCAAGGGTTGCTTTATTGATCCTAAGTATTCAGCTATAATGAAACAGGCTGTGAAAAATGTACAAAGCCAACACCTGACACCTGGTAAGTAGTATTAATATATCCCATTGCAAGTCATGGCAATTGTGTAAGCCATGGTTAGCTGTGTATGTTGTACTTCAGTTATGATAATGAAGAATTCATCTCCACCAATTATGCCCAGGAAGGATGGTGCTTTATAATCAAACTTATATCACTTTACCTCAGTTGTATCCTGGTCGAATTGCATTGCTGGTTTAAGAAATAGCTTCAGACACATGCAGCATGGTCAGCAATGAGAAATATAGCACTTGTAATCTCATTCTGAAACCGTGATGATAAGAGTTTATGGGACAACTAGACCAGCAGCCCATAGCCTGCATGCTAGAATGATAAACGATACCACGATATATGTTTCCCGATAAGCAAGGTGCCCCCATCCTGACCGAGCTGAACTCGCTGGACGAGAATTGTCTTGATTCATGGAGCTTTATACAATGCTTATAGATCAATTTATTTGTTGGTTGGGGCATCAAATATCAGTAATCTCAATTAGAAGAATTTATGGTCGGCTCCGACAAATAAAACGAAGTATCCAGTCTCCATTCAGAAAATACCAAATTTGATTCATGTGAAAAATACCAGTGGCCATACATTTGTTTATTAAAGTGAGACTCTAGCTTATATCGTTCCATCATAGGTTAATATGAGTATATGATAGAACATTTATTAAGTAATTTTTACACACTAACTCTCAGACATACACACATATTTTTAGCATAACTTACTTTTAACATTGGATGCCAAAGAAGCTTTACAGACTAGTGGGGTCGCCAGTGCCAAAAGAAACTCATAATAGCATCTCACTCCAAACGGTTGTCCCTTTTTTTTTATAATAATATATACTTGCTTGGAAAAAAATACTCAGAATGAGATATCATTATGAGAACACAACTGATATGTATCCCACTTCATAATGTTTGTCAGTCTTTTTATGTGTGTAACTAATGAAAATGGAATGAAACTAGCAAAAGAAACAAAAAACTACACAGACTAATGTATCCAGCTTCTTCACATGCAAGAGAAATGAAAAAATTTCTCTTAGTGAAAGTTGCCTACAAAGAAAGACATGCAGAAAATTAAACATAACTCAACAGGCAACAACATTTCAAAATTTCAAGAATAGAGTACCTGAGGATTTACAACAGTAACTTGAAACAAACTAGAAAACAGTGTTCACATAGAATAGATCCAAAGGAATCTTGAAAAACTTTTGTTTTTGCTATGGCTTCCTTGCTATGGCTTCCTTGAAAAAACTTCCAAACAATGTGAATTTTGCATATGGCTTCCTGTTTTCTGATTTGCTTTTGCTAGAGTATTCAATTGTTGAAAAACTTTGGCGTTTCACTCTGATTGCTTTTGTTTGGTTGGCAAGAAGAGATTGTTAGACTTTATAGGTTATGTAACATAACTGATGTTGGTCATGATGATGCCAAAGTTTTGCATCATGGAGATAGCAATTCGCTTTTTTATTTTTATTTTGGAAGTATAACCATTGGTCTGTATATTGTGCAATCGCTATTGTCACACCATGCATATATGGCATTTGATAGGGACCATCGCATAAGGCATTTCGTGGGCTGGCTGTTGCATGAGAGAGCAGCCACCTCGTTAATAAGACAAAATCTGCCGAAAAGTGAGCCTATGTGGCTGCTCTCTCATGCAACAGCCGGACAACGAAATGCCTTCTGCGATGGGACATTAAAAAAAGAAAGAGAACGTAAGGCCTTTGCGATGGGACATCATAGGCAAACGTGCTCGGATTTCGATGAAATTTTGCAGGGACCCTGGTAAGTCCCTAACCTAGCTTAGGGTGCAATTTGGGGTCCTATCTCACTGATTTGATGGGGTTTTATCATAAAATTGGAAGGTTTAGGGCACGGTCAAAATGGGGAGTCTACAGTTACCTATACCCCAACTGGTATGGGAGGATGTTTCAATGGATTTTATCACTGGGTTACCACTCTCAAATGGATTCACTGGTATCTTCGTCGTCATTGATCGTCTCTCAAAATATGCTCATTTAGGAGCACTACCGACGACCTACAATGCAGTACGCGTAGCGAAGCTGCTCACAAAATCTATCGTGTCCGACAGGGACCCCATTTTTATCAGCAACTTCTGGTCCTCATTGTTCAAATTGAGTGGCACTTCATTGAAACTTTCATCCGCCTACCATCCACAGACGGATGGTCAATCAGAGGTTCTGAACAGATGTGTGGAACAATACCTCAGAGCATTTTCACTAGACAATCCCAAACTATGGCATTCTTTTCTTCCTTGGGCGGAATTCTCATACAACACGTCTTTCCACACTGCTATAAAAATGACGCCTTTTGAAGCAATTTATGGACGTCAACCACCAACCATACTAGCGTATATTCCAGGATCTTCAATGATTTAGGCAGTAGACACTGAACTGACACAACGGGATGAATTACTCAACCGATTGAAGCTTCATTTGCAACAAGCTCAATCAAGAATGAAATGCTTAGCTGACCAGAAACGAACTGACAAGCAGTTTGAGGTGGGTAGTTGGGTCCTGCCTAAATTGCAACCCTATCGTCAGCAATCAGTGGAAAACAGAGTATCTCAGAAACTCAGCAAAAGGTTCTATGGACCTTATGAAATTGAAGGAAAAATAGGGAAGGTAGCCTACAAATTGAAACTTCCAGAGGGCAGCAAAATCCACCCTGTTTTTCATATTTCCTTGCTCAAACCTTTTCTTGGTCCACTTCCCCAATCCGTTTGCACTCTTCCTGTTCAGAGTTTCAACAATAAACCACTTATCAGTCCTTTAGCAATTATTGGTGTCAGAACTAGTCTCAAAGGGGACATACCAGTAGAGCAAGTGCTTATTCAATGGAATGGACTCCTTCCAGAGGATACTTCATGGGAAGGTTTGCAGGACTTACAACAGGAATACCCCCATTTGAACCTTGAGGACAAGGTTAATTTCGATGGGGTCGGCATTGATAGAACATCAGAATTGCAAGGGACCAAGGAGCCTGATTCGAGCATTGGAATGGAAGAAATAGAAAACATGGCAGAAGATGAGGCTCAACCAGAGTGGGAGAATTGTAACAGGGAAAAAAGATTAAGGCGTAAACCAAATTGGATGGATGATTATATACAGCATTAGTCAGTAATAAGGTAGTTTTCCTTTAAATCCGATTGTTTAGGTATTTCAGTATTTCGTATGTAGAAGGATAGTATACTACCAGTTTGTTATTGAGAATGGACAGCTGTAAGAATTCGTTAGGATATGATCCATAAAAAGGGATTGGCGTCAGAGAATAGGGTAACGAATGAAAAAATATTCCTTTTCTCTCTCTCTCTCTCTATCTCTCTCTTCCTTTTCTTCTTCTTCTCCTTCTCTTCTGTTTCTGCTCTGTTTTATTTTTCCTCTGCAATAGTTACCCGATCTTAGCACTTAAACCTCATACACCTATCAGTTAGGCCCCGTTTGTAGTAGTTTTTGAGAATTGATTTTTACGGAATTGATTCTCAGCAAAATTGGGTGCTTGGTTTACAATGTGAAAACGATTTTGGACACTTAAATCGATTCTATATTATATTACAACAAGAAAATTTGACACAGGGGGGACAAATAAATGACATAATATCACAGGGGTCAAGTGTTTGTTGAAAATCACAGAAGGAGATCAAAACCCGGTTTACGAAAATTCGAATGACGAGAATGCCCCTTTGGCAGAAACAGAGTGATTTGACTTTGAAAAATAAAAAAACATTTAAGTTTTCCCTCTTCTCTCTTCCCTCTTCCCTCTTCCCTCTTCTCTCCTCTCGTCTCTGTTTAATTTTTTTTCGTCCTCTCCTCCAGCGATCTCTACGGCAATCTCTCCGGCGATCTCGACGAAGGTGAAGCACGTATCAGACCTCGCATTTGAAGAAAACCCTACCTGGTACGTCGTTTCCTTCCCTTCCTTTATTCAATCTCATTTTTATTTATTTTTTAAAAGAAAAATCAGGTTGAGAGAGATGCAAAAGGGGGAGGAATCCTTTTTCATATAATATGTTTTTTATTTTTTTCAGTTCATATACATGTCAGTTACTGCATTTCATCCTACAGAGTAAAATAGTTGTAAATGCTTGTAAATGCTGTTTGTTGCTGCTAGGGTTTTATGTTTTATATTAATTTGTGAAATGGAGAAACGTTCTCCTGTTTATTTAATCTAGGGTTTTATTTTGTACATTAATTTGTGAAATGGGGAGATGGGATTTCATTTCATATATGCGTATCCACCTACAGAGTAAAATAGAGTTGCATGCTATGGTATTTGTTGATGCTAGGGTTTTATTTTTTTACGTTAATTTGTGGAATGGAGAAATGCGATTTCATTTCATGTACATATCACTTACCACATTTCCACATACAGAGTAAAATAAATGCAAATGCTCGTCTGCTATTTGTTTATGCTAGGCTTTTATTTTTATAATTTGTGGAGTGGAGAAATGGGATTTCAAAAACACCTTCTTCAATACCACGTAGAGCTCCCTTATATTGCCCTTCAAAACCCTCTTTAGGTACTAGTAACCCCACCTAGGTAGCTGAAAACCCTTTTCTGTGAACTTGGGGACCATGGTGGGCAGTTGATGGCCCCTCTATGGGGACTTCTTCTACCCCATTTAAGGACCCATAACACCTTCTTCAATACCATGTGGAGCTCTCCTATATTTCCCTTCAAAACCCTCTTTAGGTACTAGTAACCCCACCTCGGTAGCTGAAAACCCTTTTCTGTGAACTTGAAGACCATGGTGGGCAGTTGATGGCCCCTCTATGGGGACTTCTTCTACCCCATTTAAGGACTCATAACACCTTCTTCAATACCATGTGGAGCTCCCCTATATTTCCCTTCAAAACCCTCTTTAGGTACTAGTAACCCCACCTCGGTAGCTTAAAACCATTTTCTGTGAACTTGGGGACCATGGTGGGCAGTTGATGGCCCCTCTATGGGGACTTCTTCTACCCCATTTAAGGACCCATAATACCATCTTCAATACTATGTGGAGCTCCCCTATATTGCCCTTCAAAACCCTCTTTAGGTACTAGTAACCCCACCTCTGTAGCTGAATACCCTTTTCTGTGAACTTGGGGACCATGGTGGGCAGTTGATGGCCCCTCTATGGGATTTCTTCTATCCCATTTAAGGACCCATAACACCTGATGGCGTCTGGATCCGGGTCTGCGATCGCGCGGTCGGTAGAGGGCCTCCGCAGGGTCTGCAATCACAAACAAAAGGGGGTCAGGGAATCCGGGGTGGGTCCCGGACGACCACTTCGACACCCAAGTCAGATCCTTCGACCAGTCAATATAAAGAACAGCTAGAAAGGGAGGGGGTTTTGACCAGGGTTACCAGGGCCGGTGCGCGGGGACATTTCTGGGTGCGTAAATGAGTGACTCGGAGGGGACTAGCAGGGAGGGCAGGATGGGATTCCTGGCCTCCTTTGTTGTTGCCTCGCCTCTTTTTCCGGTGTTGCGGGGTGGAGGATGGGTGAATTCCCTGCTTTTTCCGGGGTCAAAAGAAAAAAAAAGGGGTCCTCCTCTTCTTCCTTTCCCTCCCCTTTTAAAGGGAGGTGTGCGGCCCTTTTCATCATTATGGAGGGAAACACTTCCTTTGCAGGATTGAGCCGTCCCTCTGCCTCGCCGGCGCGCGTGGCTTTGGCGGCCATTTCCTTCCCTAATTTGTGATGATGAGGCCTGGGTGGTGAGAGAGCGACATGTGTCATGAATGTGTGGTCTTTGCTGTTTTCCAACACCCTTCTTCATGATGGTTGGGCTCTGCTCGTGCATGGATGACACGTGGTGATATTTGGGAGCGTAGCCATATTTGTGCCCCATCATAACTCCCCCTTACTCCTTTGGTCCATTGAATGGGCCAAGGGAGTAACGTTTTGTTCGAGCTAAGTCATGATGAGGATATTTACGAGGGCTCCGGGGTGCGTGGAGACGTGCCGTTTTATCCGGCGGCTGTCCTTGGGAAGCGGCGGCGTCGTTAGGGAGGCTGCGTTGTCTCGAGGCACCAGGATTTCTTTCCCGAGTTTAAAAGAGGGGAATTACCCTGGTGTCTTTTTGTGGCTCCTCGTCGCTCTTCTTCTTTCTTTTGCGGTAGGGGTTCTTTTCGTATATTCTCCAGCAACATGTCTGGCTCTTCTTCACGAGTTAGGGGCAAGGCCTGTCTCCTCCAGGAGTCGTCGAGCGACCCTGACTTGTCCTCCGATCCGGGGGAGGATCTCGTGGCTCGTCGGAAGAAGGCTAAGAGGGGGGCGCTTCGTCGGGCTTCCCCCCCCCCCCTTCGCCTTTCTTCCTTGCCTAGGAAGGACAGATTGTCCAGGTCCCGCGTTGCCCGGGAGTGGTCGTTTTTCTCTCGAGCCTATCGCCAGGGGACGGAACTGCGTGGACGTGTTTCGAAGATGGGTCAGGAGATCGAGGACTTGAAGCGGGAGAACGAGGTTCTACAGAAGAAAGTTCATCTTCTCAACGAGCAGCTGTTGGAATATGAGGTGGACCCCCTGCTGGAGACCTCTTGGGAGGAGGAGGGGAGCTCCTCTGGGGAGGAGTCGTTCTCCGATTAAGCTTTGGCTTTCTATGTTTTTCCTGCGTGTCTATCCCCTTCTCTGGCGGGGATCTCTGAGGCCTGCGTGCCCTGTGCTTGTTTTTTGGTTTCCCTTTATTTTTGTAGGCCTATGGGCCAGGAGGATGTTAATGGGTAGTTTATGTGTATTTGGGCCATATCTCTTAATGTTGTTCTTGGCTTGTGATGGAGAATCTCTGTGTTTGCAAGGATTGGCGATGCTCCGACCCTTCCGGGCGCTATCTCTGTTTTTTTTTGTTTTTTTTTGTTTTTTTGGGGGGGGGGGCCGAACCTGCGTGGAGTCGGGATAGCGAGGCGTGTCGAATTCGTGTGATTTTGACCCTTACCCTCGACTTCCTTTATGAAGGTTAGGCTTTACGTAGATCTGGGGGCGACACGTGGCGTGCTCCGGTGATAGCGCCGTCTTTGCATGTTATCGTGATGTGACCTTTAGTCCATTGGGGTGCGAGCGGATATTCTGCTCCGTCCGGCGGCTCCTTCCCGAGGCGCCGCTTGGTTGTTCAGTAGGAAACGGACACGCGGGTAGTAAGTGCTTCATTTTTTCACACCGGGGTTTCCTATAAGGGTTCTATAAAGGGGGGAGCTTTCCTGAAGTCAGGAATATCGCCCTTTGTCTCTTGTTCGCCTCTTTGATTTCTTCCGGCCTTTCTTCAGGCTTGTCCGAGATGTCGTCGCCTTTCCAGGGTCCCTTTGCGGGCGGCGATAGTAGGTCTGATCGCGACGGGAGTCGTTCGAATAACCCCGAGGCAAATTCTGGCGGGCTGGGGCCTCAGCGAGGGGTTCCGGAGGGGGACGTGGATCATCCTCCTTCCCTGCACGAGAGGGAGTCTCATGAAGCGTTTATTCACCGCAACCGTTCCTTCTTTTCCTGCGTCCATCGTAGGGGAATGGAGGTTTTTAGCCGGATGAGGGACATGGATCGGGAGATTGCTGCTTTGCGCGCGGAGAACGATGTGCTGAGGAACCGGGTGCGTTGGTTAAATGATCAGGCCCGTTTGGCTGGGAATCGGCGTTGGGGAAGCTCTTCGGACGGGGAACAGAGTGATAGGGAGATTTCTGATGCGGAAAACTCTTTCAGCGGCCAGTCCCTCTGAGCTGATTGTGGTGGGAGTTCGGAATTTTTGGAGGAAGCCTCTTGTCTTTGTGCTTTCTTTTTTTATGTCTTAGGGATCTTGGGGGCTTCGGGCCTGCGTGCCAATTGTCCTGACTCCCCTTTTTGTAGGCCTTTGGGTCAGGAGGAAGTGGTTTATGAATGGTGCCTTTCTTTTTCCTGTTTCTGATGTGTGTTTTCTCCTTTCATGTTTGCTTTTCTTTTGCATGCTTGCTTTCTCGCGCATTTCTGAGCCCTTGTCGCTGCGTTCGATATTTTTGGCCCGGTGGTATTTTGTATGGGGTATCTAGTCGTACCTTTTTTCATTTTGTGGAAGGGTATGTCGGGCCCTTGTGACGGGGTCCGAGCCCTTTCTTTATGAACGCAGTTTTGTCCATCTGGTGGAGGTGTATGGATGGCTTGCTGGGGAAGTTATGTCGTGGGTAGGGGTAGAGACGTCCTTTCCGTATGGCGCTTCGACTTATGGCAGTTCCCTTGGGTTTCTCAATCGGCGCCACGTGTGCGCGTCCCATCGACTTAGAAAGGGCGGGAGTTCGAACGACAGGTGTCAAAACCCTAGCCCTTTTTAAAGCCTTTTTGGGGATTTCATTTTTTACTTTATTCCTTCGTCTTCCTCGATTAGAACGGGTTTTTCTCCGCGGCGATTCTTCTACGTGTTGCTTGTCGTCCACGCTTCGCTCGGTGAGTTCTGTGTCTTTGTTTCATAGCTTAAGATGTCTGTTGCGACTGTGCCTCAGAGCCCCTCTTCCGCGTCGGTAGAGGTGGTGGAGAGGGCTCCGGTGAGAAAGAGGAGGCGGTTGTCCGTAGAGGGTGGGAGCAGCGTCGCTGAGGATGTGCGGCAGCCCACGGAGTTGAGGGATAGTTCCGGGACCTCCGGGTCGTCGGTGGGGGCCGCTACTTCCGAATCTCCGGCTCGAGTTTCTTATGCTCGTGGGGCGGAAATTGGGGACATTCGGCCTGGCGCCATTATTCGTCCCGGCCGGGTGGCGTGTTTCAGGAATACTTTGGAAAAAGGGGCGGCGGAGAAAATTAGGAGGGAGTTCCATATCCCCGACGATTATGGGATTATAGTCCCCTCCTTTGTAGAAGGGGTGTGTGGGGGTACCACGGAGGAAGAGGTAGCTTTCTACGTGGAAGCTTTCCGAGCGGGGGTTAGGTTTCCGCTCTTGGACATTATAATAGAGGCCCTCGAGTTCTACCAGGTGGCTCCTTCCCAACTGGCGCCTAATAGTTGGCGCACACTCCTGGCCTTTGTGGCCAAGGCGGGTCTTCATAAGGTTCAGCCCACCCTTCCGCTGCTCCGGGCCTGCGTGGCCCTCAGTCCGTTGGTGAAGGGGGAGGACAGCTGGCTTTATCTGACCCAGCGTCCTCAGGTGAAGATTGCAGCGAACTTGCCTTCGTCCATCAAGAAGTGGAAGGAGTATGTGTTTGTTACCCCTCCATCGGACGCTGGCTGGGATTTTCCTCGTTCTTGGAGGCGCTCCGTTGAGTGGCGGAGGAAGTCCCTTCCCGACGAGTCTGACTATAGCAAGTTTGACTTGGGGAAGCTCGCCTCTGGGGAGGCTATTGACGTCTCCGAGTTTAGGTGGGAGAGGAGCCTGAAGAGGTTTGGCTTGGTGGGAGCTGTGGAGAGGAGGGTCCGTTGCACGGGCGAGGGAATGGGGGAGAGTTCAGCCAGCTATCGTGGTGAGCCCCTCCCCTCTTCCTCTCTCTTTTTTTTTTATTTTTTTTATTTTTGGTTTTCCTTTGCTTTGAGCGATTGTTATTCTCTTGTTTGTGGCAGGAGAGATGTCTTCTTCTGGTGACGTTGGTAAGGGGAAGGAGGTTGCGGCGGTGACAACGGGCTTGTCGAGCCGGAAGAAAATTCCTTCTGACTTTATGGCCGCGGCCAGGCTGGGTCGGTCGCAAGCGAGGCTCGCAACATCTATGCCTTCCAGCCCCTCTGGTCGAGCGGTTGGAGAGAAGGGGCCGGTTAGTTCCTCACCCCCGGGGTCTGAGCATCCTGCCAGGAGGGTCGCCAGCCGCGTGGCGCGTCCTTCAATCTTTGCGGAGGACGTGCCAAGTCGGATGGAAGGGGCGGTAATGACCAAGCTTCTTCTGGAGCGGGCGGAGCTTCCCCCGCAAAGTTTCCAGATGCGAGGGGAACTGTTTAAGCCTGGCTGGAGGATTGGTGTTGAGGACAGCGTTCTTGCGAATCCCCGGGTTGGGGTGGAGCTAGGGGTGACAACTGCCCTTCCTTGTGACGAGGCTGAGCTGAAGGGCTATGATCGTAGGGCCCTGGGGCTCAGTATTTTCAATCAACTTCCTGCGTAAGTAATGGGTGGCCGGTTTTCTGATGGTATTTTTCTCTCCTCGCTGTTTTTGAGATTGTGTGTTGGAATTTTCCTGATAACTTGCCTTTTGGAGTCCCAAAGTTATGCCAGGAGGATGGTGCAGTGCCTTCTTGAGGATGAGGCTGAGATAAGTGCTGTGGGGGAGCTAAACCGGCAGTTACGCGAGGAATTGGGCAGAGCCCGGGCGGAGAGAGCGACCTTTGATGACACTGTTGCTCAACTCCGGGAAGATCTCCGGGTAACTGTGGAGGGGAGGAGTCGTGCGTCGGACAAGTTGGCGCTGGCCCGGCGAACTCATGCCCGGGAATTGGCGAAGGCACGGGAGGAATGGCACGACTCTGCGGAGTTTTTTAAGGTTGCGGCTGCATTCAGCGTGGATATTGAGATTGATGCGTTTGCTGAATGCCGGCGGCGCGTTCAAGAGGTCGATCCCTCCTTCCCTCTCGATAAGCTGATGCATGAGTCTGAGGTCGATCCTTTGCCGACACCGGCGGAAGCGGTGGAGCCGGTAGGAGAGGAGGTGGCCGCCCCGGTGGATCGCGTAGTTGCCGAGACTTCCGAGGGGGGCCCAGTGATGTTGTGAATGCCTCGGGTGGCTTGCTCTTTTCTTTCAATGTTCCTGGTTATTTGGTCTGTAATAACTTTTGAACTACCTATTTTGTGTTGTTTGTTGTGTAACCGTATTGACATCTCTGCATATACACGATGCGCCGCGAGGTTTTCGAGGTCCTCAGGCCTTTGCGAATTGTGTTGGTGAGGGTATTCTTAGTGCACCCCGTAGGGCGTCTGTTTATGTGAGGACTATCTTCCCCTCGAATGATCAGTTCGGGGTTAATGGGTCCCGCCTGCCCTTAAAGGGGGAGGTCTTTTTTTTTCATGGGGAGCGTTTTAGGGTATTCTCGGGGGGATCGGCCCCGATGTTACCTCTGTCTCACTCCCTGTTTTCTTTCGGGTCCCTCATTTATCGTGGGCCGGAAAGTGGAGATGTACGCTGCTTTTGTAGAAGTGCTTTTCCATTAATTTGTTGATAAGAATACATCTTTGCTTCTAGGACACAAAAAGGAAACCAAAACACTTGTCATATTTTTAAAAGAAAGGCACGGAACTTACCCTGTCGTTTTACTGATAGAACTTTCGGAGGTTGTCCATGGTCCAACTGCGAGGGACCGGGGTCCCATCGAGGCGTTCTAGTTGGTAGGCCCCGGGTCGAAGTGCTCGAACGACTTTGTACGGTCCTTCCCATTTGGGTGCGAGCTTACCCGTGTTGCGGGGGTCTGATACCTCTGCACGCCGTAGCACCAGATCTCCTGGCTTTACCGAACGCTTTTTAACCCGGGCATTGTAGTATCGTGCCACCTTCTGCTGGTAGGAGGCGGTTCGGAGGAGGGCTTGCTCTCTTTTCTCGAGCACGAGATCGAGGTTGTTTCGGAGGAGTTCGGAATTTCCCTGCTCGTCGTAATTCGCGGTGCGGAAGCTGGGGAGGCCAATTTCTAGCGGAATGACCGCTTCGGTCCCAAAGGTTAAGCTAAAAGGGGATTCTCCAGTTGCGGTTCGTGGTGTTGTTCAATAGGCCCAGAGGACGCTAGGGAGTGCATCCAGCCAGTTTTTTCCGGCTTCTCCCAATCTCTTCTTGAGACTTTGTAGCAAAATCCTGTTGGTTACCTCGACCTGCCCGTTGGCCTGCGGGTGTGCTACGGAGGCGAAACGGTGTTCGATGCTTAGGCTATCACAGAATCTGCCAAATTCGGCGCGTGCGAACTGGGGACCGTTGTCTGTTACAAGGGTCTTTGGAATGCTGAAACGGCAAACGACGTCGTGATAGAAGAACTTCTCCGTCGCTTTGGAATTGGGTTTCACCACGGCTTTGACCTCAACCCACTTGGTGAAGTAATCGATGGCGACGTATAACATTGTATGCCCCCCGGGGGCCTTGGGGAATGGTCCGAGTAGATCCATGCCCCACATGGTGAAAGGCAGGGGTCCTGCTATCGCGGTGTACGGTGTAGCCGGTTGGTGGGGGGTGGTTGGTACCTTTGGCAGGGGCTGCATTTTTTGACGAATTCCTTGGCGTCCCTACGGACCGTGGGCCAGAAGTAGCCGTGCCTTACGATTTTCTGGGCTAGGGTCCTGCCGCCTCCATGGTCTCCGCAGATCCCTTCATGTACTTCTCGTAGAGCGTAGTCTGATTCGGAGGGCACCAGGCATCGGAGGTACGGCCATGTGTACGACCGTTTGTAGAGCCTGGGCCCGTGGACCACGTAATGGGCGGCTCTTGCGGTTAGGCGCCGGGCTTCCAGCTTATCTGCGGGTAATATACCGTCTTTCAGGTATCATATGATGGGGTCCATCCAGTTTGGCCCCGGTGGAATCTCCAGAACTCGTATCTCGTC
Organism: Tasmannia lanceolata; assembly: GCF_043159265.1. Lineage (NCBI taxonomy): Eukaryota > Viridiplantae > Streptophyta > Magnoliopsida > Canellales > Winteraceae > Tasmannia > Tasmannia lanceolata. The sequence goes on along the minus strand of NW_027518689.1, from coordinate 20,390,087 downwards.
GATGCTGGGGTGGGGCAGGATTTCTGTGAGCACGGTACCGAAGTCATGGGTCTCTTCGGCGGCCATTCTTGATAATGCATCCGCTCGGTTGTTCATGTCTCGCGGCACCTGGAGGATCTCCACCTCTCCCATTCCCTGCAGTTTCTCTTTTACCTTGTGGAGGTATTTTTTCATTCTGAAGCCCTTGGCTTCATATATTCCGTTTACTTGGTTAACGACAAGCTGTGAGTCGCTATAGACTTTCAATTTGCCTGCGCCGAGCTCCGCGGCTAGACTTAGTCCTGCTAGTAAGGCTTCGTATTCGGCCTCGTTATTGGAGGCTTTGAAATCCAACCTGAGGGCATATTCCAGTGTGAACTCTTCTGGGCCGTGGAGGACCACTCCCGCTCCGTGTCCTTTATTGCCGGCGGAGCCATCAACGTGCAGGATCCAAGGGGTTTCGCTGTTCTGTTCCGAGGGGTCCTGCATCCCGTCGTCGCAAACCGTGTGCGCAGTGGGGCCCTCGCTGCTCCCCATTGTTGCTGGTTCTTCGGCCGGGGCCGTGAATTCCACTATAAAGTCAGCGAGGGCTTGAGATTTGATAGCCGGCCTTGGGCGGACTTGTATGTCGAACTCGCCCAGCTCGACGACCCAACTTACCATCCTACCCGAGGTCTCTGGTTTCTGGAGAATCTTCCTGAGGGACTGGTCGGTTAGCAGGACTATGGGGTGGGCCTGGAAGTAGGGGCGGAGCTTTCGAGCAGCACTGACGACTGCGAGGGCGAATTTCTCTATGTTCGAATATCGGATTTCCGCACCGTGGAGAGTCTTGCTCACGTAGTACACAGGGTGTTCCTTTTTGTCGCTTTGTTTGGCCAACACCGCGCTTACTGCCGTGGGGCTGACGGCCAGATATAAAAACAGCTCTTCCCCCGGCTCGGGTTTGGCGAGTACGGGCAGTGTCTGGAGGTATTGCTTCAGAGAGTCGAAGGCCTCTTGGCAGGCCGGGGTCCATTCGAATTCCCGTATGTTTTTTAATTGTTTGAAGAAGGGTTGGCACTTCTCTGCTGATTTGGGCATGAATCGGCCGAGGGCCGTGATCCGTCCTGCGAGCCTCTGTACTTCTACTGCTGTCGTCGGGGGTTCCATGTCTAGGATGGCCTGGATTTTTTCTAGGTTGGCCTCGATCCCTCTTTGGCTGACCATGAACCCCAAGAACTTTCCGGAAGTTACCCCAAAGGCGCATTTCGCGGGGTTCAGCTTCATTCGGGCTCGTCGTAAGGTGTCGAAAGTTTCCTGAAGGTAGGAGATGTGTCTGGCGGCTTCCAGGCTTTTTACTAGCATATCGTCGACATACACCTCCACGTTCCTTCCAATTTGCGTTTGGAATAGCTTATTCACGAGCCGCTGGTAGGTGGCGCCTGTGTTTTTTAACCCGAAGGGCATGACAGTGTAGCAGTAGACGCCCTGATCGGTGATGAACGCTGTTTTCGGGATGTCTGGCTCGTGCATTTTGATCTGATTGTAACCTGAGAACGCGTCTAAGAAGGTGAGAAGTTCGTGTCCGGAGGTGGCGTCGATGAGTTGGTCAATGCGCGGGAGGGGATAGGGGTCTTTTGGCAGGCCCGGTTGAGGTCGGTGAAGTCTATACAGGCCCGCCATCCTCCGCTAGCTTTCTTGACCATCACGACGTTTGGCAGCCACTCGGGATACCGGATTTCCCTGACGAATCCGGCTTGTAGCAGTTTTTCCACTTCGGCCTTTATGTGAGTTTGGCGCTCTACTGCGAAGTTCCTCTTTTTCTGCCGGACGGGTTTAAGGGCGGGGTTCACATTCAACTTGTGGACGGCCATTTCCTTGGGTATCCCGGGCATGTCCTTGGCGGACCATGCGAACATGTCTTTGTTTATTCTGAGGAAGTTGATCATCTGGTCTCGCAGGGGGCTGTTAACATGGAACTTATCCGGACTTGTCTCTCCGGCTGATCTTGGGTCAGGGGGATGGAGTCTAGCTCCTCGGCGGGCTCTCCTCTGATTGCGCAAGCCCGCTGCCGAGGGTCTTCACTGCCGATGGTGAAATTTTCGGCTGGGGCGTTGGTTCCTTTCAGGCTTGCCGCGTAGCACTGGCGTGCTATCATTTGCTGTCCCCTGACCTCTCCCACTCCGTCCGGAGTGGGGAATTTCATCTAGAGATGGGGGGTGGAGACTACGGCTCCCAAGTCTCTGAGAGCAGGGCGCCCAATGATGGCGCTGTAGGTGAACGGTATGTCTACGACCAGGAAGGTGGTCAGGATGGTTTTCTGCAAGGGGTACGCTCCGAAAGTCACGGGCAAGTCGATCTTGCCGTCTACCTGTACGGATGCCCCGGAGAAACCGTAGATGGAGTATTCCGCGGGTCCCAGCCTTTTCCTGCCCAGCTTCATTTCTTCGAAAGTTTCGAGGTGTAGCACATTGACGGAGCTTCCTGTGTCCACCAAGATTTTTCCTATATCGAAGTTGGCGATGACTAGCCTGATGACCAGTGCATCGTCATGCGGGACTTGTAGCCCGTCGAGGTCTTTGTTGGAAAAAGTGATGATCTGGTTTTCATGGGGTGGATTCGTTCGGGCCTTCTTGGAAGGTATATCCATGGAGAATACCCGTTCCGCGTATGCCCGCCGACCGGCTGTTGTCGGCCCTCCCGCCGCGGGCCCGCCTGCGATGATATTGATTTTTCCTATGATGGTAGGCGGTTGCTCGCGAGCCTGTGGCTGTTCGGGGGGCTCGCCTTTTCGGGGGCGCTGGTGGCGGCTCGTGTCGTGTCTGCTGCGGGATCGGCGTCGGCTTCGTGAGTGATGCCTGCCGGGGGATCGGTGTCGGCTTGTGGACCGGCGGCGGTTTGGTGACCGATGCCTACCTCTGGGTTCGTCGAGCGGGCGCTGGGCCTCGCGTGGGCTTCTGTCAGGACTCCTGAGGTATTGGTTTAGGTGTCCTTCCTCGGCCAGCCTTTCCAGCTGAAGGCGGAGGTGGAAGCAGTGGTCAGTTTCGTGGCCGTGGTCCCCGTGGAATTCGCAGAATTTCCTGGCGGACCTCTTCTTTGGATCTGTGGCCATTTTCTTGGGGGGGGGGGGTCAGGAGACCCTGATCCGTAATAGCCGATAGAACGTGGGAGAGGGGGAACTTTAGTGGGGCGGTTCCCAACCTTTCGAAGACGGGGATGGGGTTGCGGCCCGTCTGTCTTTCATCGGTTCGTGGCCTTATGGCCCTTCGGCCGTCGTTTTTTCTCTCGTCGGGGCCGGGCCGATTCTGTTCTCGAGCGCAGGCTTCCTCTGCTCGGACGAACTTATCAGCCTTTGATTCAAGCTCCTGTAGGTCCCGCGGGGGCTTGAGGGTGAGGTGCAGCTTAAGATTCGGATCGGTGGTGGCATGCTTTAGTGTGGCGACCGCTATCTGGACGTCCATGTTGGAGAGTTGGACCAATTCGGCGTTGAACTTCAACATGAAGTCTCTTAGGGTCTCGTTTCTGCCTTGGCGGAGGGCTAGGAGGGCGTCCGCAGGATCATGGTGGAGGCGGTTGTTGGCGAACCTCGTGCTGAACTTTCGTCCGAATTCGTGGAAGGATGCGATGGAGTCGGGCTCCAATCTCATGTACCAGTCGTTGGCGGTTTTTCTTAGTAGGGATGCAAAGGCTCTGCACATGAATCCATCCGACGCGCCTCGAAGCGTCATTACTCTCTTGAAAGTCTGGAGGAACTCGAGGGGGTCCGTGCTCCCGTCGTATAGACCGAAGCGGGAGAGGTCTATGCCAGCTTCTGCGGGGGTCTTTAAGACCTCTGAGGTGAACGGGGATGCCGTTTCCCTTTCCCACTCATCGAGGATGCCGTGGGCGTAGGGTTTTTTCATTTCTAGTTTTACCTCTCGGATTTGCCTTTGCAGGTCCGCTATTGGATCCAAGCTGGGCGGTTGCGCCGAGGTTGCAACTTCTTCTGCCCGAGCCAAGGGCGGTTCCCGGAGACGGGTATCTTGGACAGGGGGGCGCGGCTATTAGTAACCTGTCCCCTGCTGCCTCGCTGATGTCCCCCGGCTGCGTGGGGCAAGGGGCTATTTGTTGATGGGGACGGCGTTCTGCGAGTCGGTGCTCGCTTTCGCCGGGGATGTCGTTCCCCTGATTGTTCCTCGTTGCCTTCGTCGTAGGCTTCTGTCCGGTCCTGTGTCGTCCCGGGCTTTTTCGAAGCCGGGAGAGGCAAACGCTGGAGTAGTTCGTTGCAAAGTTCGTTGAACATCTCCATGGTGGGGACCATCTGCGGCGTGCTGGAGGAGGGTTGGGGTTGGTCCGAAGGCGGTGAGTTTCGCTCTTGGGAGCTTGAGGAGCTGGCTTGTGCGCGCTGGGCCTGACTCCTGGTTATTACCCCTGTTTCTGGCTGTTGGGTGTGGTTTCTCATCGCCATAAGGCGTTCAGTTACTCGACGAGTCCCACGGATGGCGCCAATATGATGGCGTCTGGATCCGGGTCTGCGATCGCGCGGTCGGTAGAGGGCCTCCGCGGGGTCTGCAATCACAAACAAAAGGGGGTCAGGGGGTCCGGGGTGGGTCCCGGACGACCACTTCGACACCCAAGTCAGATCCTTCGACCAGTCAATATAAAGAACAGCTAGAAAGGGAGGGGGTTTTGACCAGGGTTACCAGGGCCGGTGCGCGGGGACATTTCTGGGTGCGTAAATGAGTGACTCGGAGGGGACTAGCAGGGAGGGCAGGATGGGATTCCTGGCCTCCTCTGTTGTTGCCTCGCCTCTTTTTCCGGTGTTGCGGGGTGGAGGATGGGTGAATTCCCTGCTTTTTCCGGGGTCAAAAGAAAAAAAAGGGGTCCTCCTCTTCTTCCTTTCCCTCCCCTTTTAAAGGGAGGTGTGCGGCCCTTTTCATCATTATGGAGGAAAGCACTTCCTTTGCAGGATTGGGCCGTCCCTCTGCCTCGCCGGCGCGCGTGGCTTTGGCGGCCATTTCCTTCCCTAATTTGTGATGATGAGGCCTGGGTGGTGAGAAGAACTTCCTTTGCAGGATTGGACCGTCCCTCTGCCTCGCCGGCGCGCGTGGCTTTGACGGCCATTTCCTTCCCTAATTTGTGATGATGAGGCCTGGGTGGTGAGAGAGCGACATGTGTCATGAATGTGTGGTCTTTGCCGTTTTCCAACACCCTTCTTCATGATGGTTGGGCTCTGCTCGTGCATGGATGACACGTGGTGATATTTGGGAGCGTAGCCGTATTTGTGCCCCATCAACACCTTCTTCAATACCATGTGGAGCTCTCCTATATTGCCCTTCAAAACCCTCTTTAGGTACTAGTAACCCCACCTCGGTAGCTGAAAACCCATGAGAAGCCCCCCTTAGGTACTAGTAACCCCATTTATGTAGCTGAAAACCCCTGATTTTGAATTTGAGGACCATCTTCTGGATTCGATGGACCCTCCATGGATTCTTCTTCTACCCCATTTGAGGGCCCATAATCCCTTCTGTAATACCATGCACAGCTCCCCTATATTGCCCATGAGAAGCCCCCCTTAGGTACTAGTAACCCCATTTTTGTAGCTGAAAACCCATCACTTTGAACTTCAGGACCATCTTCTGGATTTATGCTAGGGTTTTATTTTTTACGTTAATTTGTGGAATGGAGAAATGCGATTTCATTTCATGTACATATCACTTACCGCATTTCCACCTACAGAGTTAAATAAATGCAAATGCTTGTCTGCTATTTGTTTATCCTAGGCTTTTATTTTTACAATTTGTGGAGTGGAGAAATAGGATTTCAAAAACACCTTCTTCAATACCATGTAGAGCTCCCCTATATTGCCCTTCAAAACCCTCTTTAGGTACTAGTAACCCCACCTAGGTAGCTGAAAACCCTTTTCTTTGAAGTTGGGGACCATGGTGGGCAGTTGATGGCCCCTCTATGGGGACTTCTTCTACCCCATTTAAGGACCCATAACACCTTCTTCAATACCATGTGGAGCTCTCCTATATTGCCCTTTAAAACCCTCTTTAGGTACTAGTAACCCCACGTCGGTAGCTGAAAACCCTTTCTGTGAACTTGGGGACCATGGTGGGCAGTTGATGGCCCTCTATGGGGACTTCTTCTACCCCATTTAAGGACCCATAACAGCTTCTTCAATACCATGTGGAGCTCTCCTATATTGCCCTTCAAAACCGTCTTTAGGTACTAGTAGCCCCACCTCGGTAGCTTAAAACCATTTTCTGTGAACTTCGGGACCATGGTGGGCAGTTGATGGCCCCTCTATGGGGACTTCTTCTACCCCATTTAAGGACCCATAACACCTTCATCAATACCATGTGGAGCTCCCCTATATTGCCCTTCAAAACCCTCTTTAGGTACTAGTAACCCCACCTCGGTAGCTGAATACCCTTTTCTGTGAACTTGGGGACCATGGTGGGCAGTTGATGGCCCCTCTATGGGACTTCTTCTACCCCATTTAAGGACCCATAACACCTTCTTCAATACCATGTGGAGCTCTCCTATATTGCCCTTCAAAACCCTCTTTAGGTACTAGTAACCCCACCTCGGTAGCTGAAAACCCTTTTCTGTGAACTTGGGGACCATTGTGGGCAGTTGATGGCCCCTCTATGGGGACTTCTTCTACCCCATTTAAGGACCCATAACACCTTCTTCAATACCATGTGGAGCTCCCCTATATTTCCCTTCAAAACCCTCTTTAGGTACTAGTAACCCCACCTCGGTAGCTTAAAACCCATGAGAAGCCCCCCTTAGGTACTAGTAACCCCATTTATGTAGCTGAAAACCCCTGAGTTTGAATTTGAGGACCATCTTCTGGATTCGATGGACCCTCCATGAATTCTTCTTCTACCCCATTTGAGGGCCCATAATCCCTTCTGTAATACAATGCACAGCTCCCCTATATTGCCCATGAGAGGCCCCCCTTAGGTACTAGTAACCCCATTTTTGTAGCTGAAAACACATGACTTTGAACTTCAAGACCTGGATTTATGCTAGGGTTTTATTTTTTACGTTAATTTGTGGAATGGAGAAATGCGATTTCATTTCATGTACATATCACTTACCGCATTTCCACCTACAGAGTAAAATAAATGCAAATGCTCGTCTGCTATTTGTTTATGCTAGGCTTTTATTTTTACAATTTGTGGAGTGGAGAAATGGGATTTCAAAAACACCTTCTTCAATACCATGTAGAGCTCCCCTATATTGCCCTTCAAAACCCTCTTTAGGTACTAGTAACCCCACCTAGGTAGCTGAATACCCTTTTCTGTGAACTTGGGGACCATGGTGGGCAGTTGATGGCCCCTCTATGGGGACTTCTTCTACCCCATTTAAGGACCCATAACACCTTCTTCAATACCATGTGGAGCTCCCTTATATTGCCCTTCAAAACCCTCTTTAGGTACTAGTAACCCCATCTCGGTAGCTGAAAATCCTTTTCTGTGAACTTGGGGACCATGGTGGGCAGTTGATGGCCCCTCTATGGGGACTTCTTCTACCCCATTTAAGGACCCATAACACCTTCTTCAATACCATGTGGAGCTCCCCTATATTGCCCTTCAAAACCCTCTTTAGGTACTAGTAACCCCACCTAGGTAGCTGAATACCCTTTTCTGTGAACTTGGGGACCATGGTGGGCAGTTGATGGCCCCTCTATGGGGACTTCTTCTACCCCATTTAAGGACCCATAACACCTTCTTCAATACCATGTGGAGCTCCCCTATATTGCCCTTCAAAACCCTCTTTAGGCACTACTAACCCCACCTCGGTAGCTGAAAACCCTTTTCTGAGAACTTGGGGACCATGGTGGGCAGTTGATGGCCCTCTATGGGGTTAGAGACATGATACATATTTTCAGCTTAGTATGAGAGTTGTAATAATTATTGGTTTGCTTGCTAGCTTTTCTTCATAATAGTAGTGATTGGGAATATGAGTTTATGCTATGGGTTGGATTTTATTGATTTTCTTCGTAATTTCTTTTAGAGTTGATGAGATCATAATTTTAATGATGGTCAATATAACTAAGTTTTTGGGTTATGAATTGATCTCGGTGATTTTGATTTGGTTGTTCATTGCCATACAGTTTTTATCCGGTCAGAGCCATTGCAAAGCCTTGAAAGATGTTGATGCGAAAGAGTGATAGACGGAAAGTAACAAAGCCTCCAAGAAGGTCAGAAAGGAGTTTAAAAGGGGAGGAGACGAAAATGGGAGCTGTGAAGAAGAGACAAACACATGTAAGTGTGTATGTTGTTAATTGTATCAATCATAGTAAGTTAATTCATTTTCCACATATATTTTGGCGATGTAATTTGTTTTGCAGGCTCCATACGTCCCAGCACGATCTTCTCCAGCTTCTTTCAAATCGGCAATGGACAGGATAAAGTTCAAGCCAGTCCATTTTGATGCCATAGAAAAGACTCCTTTTCGACATCTGTTTGGCATGGAGGACATTATCATGCACAAGCCTCTCGTAAGAGGTATCCACGATAAGTGGACTCCTGGCAGTAAGAAGTTCACGTTAGGGAGTATAAATGTCCCCTTCCTTCCAAGAGATGTTGCATTGGCATTAGGACTGCCACTTACTGGAGAGAGAATGGAGGTGGTGAGGGTTCTGTCATTCGACAGGACAAAACCCCAACCTAAAGTGCCTGGGTGGCCATTTCCAGAGGCCAATGTGAAGGCATCGGTTATCGAGAATGATATTACAGCAATAGTTAGAGAATGAAATCAAGCTTCGATAGAGAAGACCCTCAAATATGTTCTCCTGCATCTTTTTGCCTCTGTCCTTTTCACAAAAAGCGCACATCGAGCTGACGAGCTGTTCTGGCCCTACATCGACGACATAGGAAATATTGGGAAGTATAATTGGGCGATGGCAGTGTATGACTAGCTCGTAGATTACCTAGACAGAGTCAGCAAGGGTGGCAGGTACCTTGGTGGCTGCTCGTTGGTGATTCAGGTAATATGGACTCATGACGTTTAATATTCTAACTGCGCTGTTTATAGTATGATTAACATGGTGTTTCATATGTATGCAGGTATGGTTATACGAGCATACCACATTTTGGATTCCCACCAATCCAACTGCTCGTCCACGTGTGCTTAAATGGGACTGGAAAGCAAACGAATTAAAGACATATCGATTAGTGGAGCAGAAGCAGATAAAGAAATCGGAGGTGAGATATTAAAAATTTGTTAACGTATATATCAATACTACTATCTTGTTAATTGACTATGTTTTCCAAATATTCAGGTGCTGGTGACATTGAAAGTATCTCTGTTAGAGAAGTCACAGTACCTCAAGGATGAGGTAATGCAGTCGAGCAGGACTATGTTGCGTACGTTATTTTATTTTACTTGTTGATATTTAAAATTTGATCATTGACTGTCATGTTTAAACATTAGGATGTTGAGGAGACAATGGAAGCCGATAAGGAACAGTTGGAGTCCGAGGGGATAGTTTTGGGAGTAGAAAGTGAATTGAAGAAAGGAAGTAGTGAAGATGACTGGAAGCATATAAAAATTTTGGCGAGAGAGAGAGATGTAGTCGATAGACAGTGGCAGATGATTAGAACAGCATGGGAAGAACTAAGAAAAAGAGAGGAAGATGTTGGAAAAAGAGAGGAAGATGTGGGAAAGTAGAGGAGGAATTGAAAAAAGGAATGGAGCGTATGCAGAGAACAAATGAAGGGACAGGGGGAAGAATGGATGGGGTTGAGGAGGAGAGGAATGGCGAAAATGCATCTCAAGGTGCACGATTATCTTCGCAGCTGTGCGAGGATTGGACGGATTTAGCTGACTTTGGATGTGACATGGATGCAGCCGCCACCCTAATAGATGTATCGTCTCAGTACCCCAAGTCACATGAAGAAAGATTCGGCACCACACGCGGGGTGATCGTTAAACCTTTGCAACGATTGTTCGAAATGGAGGTGAGGAAGGAAGTGGCACCATCTACTGAAGTTGAGCTGAAAGTGGTGCTGGATTCCGAATTAGGGAGCATTGTAAGGGGTGTGAAGATGGATGGAAGGAGTAGGAAACCTGGGAGAGCCAGAAAAAGCCCCTACTTATCAGGGAAGACCGAAAAGAGAAGGCAGAAGGAAGGGAAGGAAGAGGGGGAGGACCCCAACATACCTAAACCACCTCCAAGAACAGCTCTGATAGAGAGACTCCTAAAGCATGAGAAAAGGCAAGTAGATGTGAATTATATTAGACCATGATTTAAGGTGATCATAAATGAAAATTATTAACTAACAATTTAATACAATTTTGCAGTGATATTCTCATGGAAAAGGATGATGTACACGTAATAGCCGAAGACCTACAACATCTTTGGAATGTCAGACAATACCTGACTGGCACTGTAAGTGTTATTTTTTTTTAATAAAATCTACATTACCTCACATCTCACATTTACTTCTCTTCCTTGAAGATCGTGGATATATATGGGAAGCACGTACAGTCCTCCAACGAGGATGGGTTAGCAGATCCTAGGGGCGGAATTGTCTTCGTTCCTTTGGTGGTACATGTAAGTGTAATTTCTCTCATCCCACATTTCAGTTTACATAAGATTATATCTGTAGTATCCCATTGAATTCCTTTTTTTTTAGGGAACTCTTACTGCAGTGGGGAGCGAAGTGACTGAGGAGCTGAGCGTAGAAAAGTGGAAGACGGCGAAGGATGCTCTCCACGGTAGACTTATAGACCACCAGCTAGAAGCAGTACAAATGGTACTATTACCATTATGTCAAGACAGCCACTGGATTCTTCTCATTGTCGATATGGTCACCAAAATCTTCCACGAATGCAATTCGTGTAAAGGAATGGAGTTCCAGGAACGAGCAGGATTGACCGTAAGTGGGTTAGCATCTTCAATGTTTTCCTACTTATAATTCTATACGTATAACAGTTATGTTTCCTAAACCTGTCAATGTTAACCACTTGTAGGTAGCGTTGTTGAAGGAGTACTTCAAGGAAAGGGGCTGTGATATAGACCATTTTCAATATGCTCAGATGGACAATTTCCCACAACAGGCCAATGGGTCAATATATTTAAATGTTTATTTTTCTAGGGTATGAATTTGATTCGCTCAATACAACCGTTGTTATGCAGGTTCGACTGTGGTTTGTTCGTGCTTAAAGCGATCGGCCATCTGTATGCAAAGGATCCATTCACTTTCAGCAAGTGTGACATTCCCGCTTATCGGCTGCAGCTGTGCGAAAGATTCTTGCACAGAGAGTTCGGGGACTGTGGCGATTTTCTTAAGGGGGATATATGAGTGAAAAATGAAGAAGAGCTCTTGAAGTTCTCATGGATGTTGTAAACAGGATGGACATTGATGGTCTTTGCAGTGAAGTTTTGTGTCTATTTGTAAGCAAAATGGGGTAAAATGGGGTAAATTTATTTGTAATTGTTGGGCGCATCTGTATAGGATAGAAAGCAGGCTGTAGAGACACAGAGGGAGGGTTTGTTTGTATCTCAGCATACTGACAACTATGTATTTGTAATTAAAAATCAAGTTCTATGAAGTGATGGTGGTTGTGGCATTGGGTTCATTGCGAAATATGGTAAAGGACTTTGAAAATCATCAAATATTTGTTCATAAAGTTTTGGGGGAATTTATATTTCTGTTGGATGGAAATATGATTTATTTGTATTTAATTGTGGTTATTCTCTCTAGTTTTTATTTTCATCGTCATAGTTGGCAATGGGACCCCTGTTTTTTGTGCTTTTCCGGGTATTTATATTTTTATTGTAGGTGAAAATGTTAGGACATTGTCTGATAGAGCCCCAAATTGCCCGTTCTTGGGACTTTTGTGGAACAAAATCTCCCTGGGAGATTGGTGGGAAAAAAAGTTATCCCGGTAAAAAAAAATTTCCGGTTTTGTTTGGTTGCTTGAACTGTTGGGAAGAATAAAATTCTTCCTCAAAGTTGTTGATAAATTGAACACCATTTCTAACAACAGCCACCCCCTTCTTTCCAAATGGACTGTCCACCCCACACCATAGGATGATCCATAACGTCCATTTGATGGGCCACAATTTAAATAGGTTGTGTGGCAAAAGACAATTCATGCATTTAGATCATGGTTTGTACTTGCTATGTCCTCCTTACATAAAAAATAAAAAAATAAAAAATAAATCTCGGAGGTCCGAGATTTTGTCTCGGAACTCCGAGAATATGGGCAGAGGAAACCTCGAAAGATTCTCGGAAGTCCGAGACAATTTCTCGGAACTCCGAGATTTCGTCCAGCTTAACCTCGGAGCTCTGAGAAAATTTCTCGGACCTCCGAGATTCGGCCCAGTAGAAAATTAAAAAAATCTGTCTGTTCTCGGAAGTTTGAGACAATTTCTCGGAACTCCGAGATTTCGTCGAGGTTCAAGTCGGAGCTCCGAGAAAATTTCTCGGAACTCCGAGATTCGGGCCAGTAGAATATGAAAAAAATCCGTCTGTTCTCGGAAGTCCGACACAATTTGTCGGAAGTCCGAGATTTCGTCCAGGTTAACCTCGGAGCTCCGAGGAAAATTCTCGGAACTCCGAGATTAGGGCCAGGAGAAAAAAAAATTTCCGTCTGTTCTCGGAACTCCGAGAAAATTTCTCGGAACTCCGAGAATCGGCCCAGGAGCGTTATAACCCTGGACCCGGTTCGTTTTTTTTTACTTTTCTTCTCTTCTTTCCCTCTTCCTTCCACTTCTCTTCAAACCTTAACTCCACTTTTTCCTTTTTTCCGTCATTTTCTCCCTACGTCTTCCTCCAAAACCCTCTCTTCTTCCTAAAACCCTAGCATTTCACCCCTTTTTCATTTTTTCTTTCTTCCCTTCTCTATTTCTCCTTTTTTCCTCCATTTTAGGGCTATTTCTCTTCTTCTTTACATATTACTTTTCTCTCCACCCACATTTCCTCTCACCATGCCTCCTAAAACCAAAAATCTCAACATCGGAGGCTTCTCCCAAGTTGAAGACCCCGAATACGTTCCTGAAGTAGTTCCGGAAGAAGAAGGGCCTTCACGGAAGAAGGCGAAGGCTAAGGCTGTGGCTGCCGAGGTTGTGTCCAACTCCTATTTCACTGGGGATAAGGCCAAGAAACTCTGGGCCGACGTCGGCACTAGGGGCATCCTCAGCGGTAGGTACATTGATCCCCTGTCCTTCAAAATTTTGATTTAAAGGCCAAATTTGATGCTCTTCATTGGACACACATCATTCACATCAACGAACCCGTTTACCTTCGATTGGTGCGTCTCTTCTATGCCAATCTCACCATTTACCCTTCCTTCTTCAAAATCGAATCTAAGATCAAGAAAACTGTCATCAAACTCAACATCAGACTTTTGCCACAGTATTTGGGATTAGCCATGAGGGCCTCTTACACTATTTTTGGCCGGAAGATGGGATGCATTCACTTGATGATATTGATCATGACACTGTCTATGGTCGGATAACACGGCGCTACCACCCTAATATGCCAGTACAATCTGCCGACCTTATTCCGGTTGCGCGCATGCTCCATAACTTCATGTACCACATCTTCATACCTCGTGCTGGGATGCGTGAAGCCCTAAGACCCTTAGAGGCATATATTATCTACAGCATCCTAGAGGGCCGCCAGCTTTGTCTGTCATATATCATGTTTCGCTACATGTTTCAAACCCCTAGACGCTACCGCTCTTCCTTGCCATATGGCATGATTCTCACCCGTGTCTTCCGCCACTTCGGCATCATCTTGGAAGGAGAAATGACCATGAATCCTACTGTCCCGTTTGATGTTCAGACCTTTAACCGCATGGCTCTTAATGAAGCAGCGATTGACATCGATTTGCGTGTATTTGTAAGCAAAAATGGGGTAAAATGAAGTAAATTTATTTGTAATTGTTGGGCGCATATGCATAGGACAGAAACCAGACTGTAGCGACACAGAGTTTGTTTGTATCTCAGCATACTGAGAACTATGTATTTGTAATTAAAAATTATGTTCTGCCAAGTGATGGTGGTTGTCGCATTGGGTTCATTGCGAAATATGGTAAAGGACTTTGAAAATCTTCAAATATTTGTTCATAAAGTTTTGGGGGAATTTATATTTCTATTCGATGGAAATATGATTTATTTGTATTTAATTATGGTTATTCTCTCTATTTTTAATTTTCAGCCTCATAGTTGGCAATGGGATCCCTGTTTTTTGTGCTTTTCCGGGTATTTGTATTTATATTGTAGGAGAGACAAGTTGATTTGAGAAGATAGGAAGAGTTGTTTTCCCAGCGTAGGGTTTTCTCTTGGGTTGCGGTATTCTGGCATCCAAACGGAAAGTGGTTTTGGATGGTCAGACAAAAGCTCAAAGTCTCATCTAAGAGGAGGCAGTTGAGTTCAAACTCTATTCTTTTTTACACTTGTATATGGAGCTTTCTTATTAATTCCATTTTCGTGGGGATTTCATGTAATGACCAAGCTTGAAGTCTTGCAGAAATGTGACAGCCTGTGACATACTGATATACCCATAAACCTTGAAGCATATGTTAGCGACGGGGTATCCTCAGTATATACTCTTTTTGAAGACATCGTATATTTTGTTTTAGGATTCTTCCCTGCGAAATAGACTCAAACCCAATATAAACTAGGATTCAAGTACATTTTTTGAATTACAGTACACAAAAAATGATACATATATGCACACCACTAATTACAGTATACCAAAAAAGGGTTTCAGGTAACAAAAAATTATATACAGAAACTAATTACTGTACACACTTTCAATTAATCCACTTCTCCTCCATCCAAGTGGAGCCTCCAATGCATTGTCCGCGGAGTAATTACGTGAAAAAAGGAGCTGCACAAGGTACACCCGACCTACAAACACCACCACCACACCGAATAAGTATGGAATCGGGGATGTTTTATACTACTTATTCACCTCCATAAATTACGTATCACGTACCTATTGAAAACGGGGGCAGAGGGTCCAATGGCAGATTCATCAGGCAGTTGTCTCTCCATGGGAGGTTCTCTGCAAGTCCTTTTGTTGTGGCCAAGTTTTTCACAGATCGTACATTTGCAATGCACTCTACTCTGCAATTCGCGGTCAGATCTTCTCGTACGCGGCCGTCCAGGTGGTCTTTTCGCTATAGGAGGTAATACAGTGTTGAGAGGTTCTGGAGGCACTTACCATTGAGTGCGATCTACTGTAGGGTGAAGCACCTCAGCGTACGTTTCCCGATACTTCTCTATACGAAACCATTTATGGCAATAATCGTACTCATCAAAATCCGTGATGGCAATGGCTGCCATGGCATGTCCGCACGGCAGCCCAAGCGTTTGGAACTCACGACATGTACAGGTTTGTTGCAGCAAGTCTACGACATCATGATGATCACGGGACCTTACTTCAAATTCATGCACACCTACTCGATAAGCATCATATCCGCGACCATGTTCCCTGGCCACACCCAAATGTTTTTCTGCATAATGCGTGCACTTTGTTTCCCATTCATGGCCCATCGCTTGACGTTTCTGTATGTATTCGGAGCTCTTAAAACGAGTCAGCTCCACCGCAACTGCAATCGGCAATTTTCTGGCATCCTTTAGCATTGCATTGTAACACTCCGATCTATTGGTGGTTAACACATCATATCTATCCCCCTTGAAGTAGAAAATAGCCCAGTTTTCCTTGGGAATAACGGCTATCCAGTTGTGTGCATTTTCACTCCTCGCCTTAATTTTTTCCATTGTGTCTATGAAAACACTCTCTCAAAGCCCTAGAAGCTCTCCAGAACAATTTCTTAAGTAAAGGGTCTTTGAAGTCGGTGTACAAATTGGCGGCGAGGTGACGCATCCACTAGCTATGGTTTGCAATAGGCATTACTTTAGGCACTGCTTGCATCAACCCCTTTTGTCGATTGGAGCATAGGGTCAATGCGCCTATCCCCTCCGCCAATACGTGCCGCTTCACCAAATAGAGGAACCAGCACCAGCTATCTTCGTTTTCAGTCTCGACAACTCCAAAAGCTAATGGAACTAATCCGTTGTTCCCGTCTACCCCAACTGCGATAAGTAAGATTCCAAGATACTTTCCACGTAGATGAGTCCCATCGACCAAAACTATCGATCTGAGAATTCGCTGGAAAGAACGTATGCTGGGACCAAATGCCCAGAATAAGCGAGCAAATTTATCATCTCCCCCTGGACGTAGATCTCTCGCTCGAAAAACACGCATGTAGGTGCCCGGGTTTGTTCTCATCATCTCAACTATCAGTGCAGGCAGCAAGCGGTACGAGTCCTTCACATTTCCACAGTTTATTTCAAGGATGATGTTCATCGCAAGGTGTGGTCTACGGTAGGTCATGGTTATACCCCAGTGCGACTTGATGTATTGTCTTATGATCCTTGTCCCGACATCTTCTGGACGATCAAATAGGGGTAAGCATGTCTCGGCAACCCATGGTGATGTAGCTAGATGATTATCATTGCCCTTTAAGTGAGATGTACACGTATGGTCGCTGACAAACTTCTTCACTAGCACATAAGTCATACGGTTAATGCCTGATATACGCCACTTGCAACCTGGTTCCTTGCATACAACGGCATACTTCTTGGGAGTTGACCGTGACTTCTTGAACGTGAATCGCTGCCGAATTGCATACTCTTTAACGGCCTTCTTGAACTGCTTCATATTTGGATACATAGCCCCAACAGTTAACTCATCGAACTGAAGATTATCTGCATCTACCTCATCAGCCCCAACATACATGTCGTCTACTTCGACTGCCCGACATGTCCCAGCAGGTAGAAATGGCCTACCATTGCCGGTAGGGGGAGCCGCTTCTGTTGGCCTAAGGTTTTCACCAGAATCTTCGTCGTGAATTTCATTTCCATTATCATTTTTAGGATCATGGGCGGCCTCATCACCCTGCTCATCCTGAACCTCAGCCTCAGCCTCAGCCTCAGCCTCAGCCTCGTCATCATCCTCATCATCATCCTCTGCAGGATCATCATCATTGTCATCTTCAGTTCTAAATTCTTCCAAATCACAACCGAAGACATGAAAATCATCCTCGAAAACATTAATATGCTCCAACGGCACATCTGCATCCTTCCCGGGGAGAATGATATCTTCGGAGATATGGTTCCCATACATATCGTCCGAGAAGTTTTCATTTAGGTCAACTCGAACCCTACACAATTGAACAATATAAAATCAGGATAGTAGATTTAGTACTTGAATATAAATAAAATTCTACAAGACATACCTTGAACTAAATTGTGCCGAGTCACCTCCTATGCTTGTATTACCCAATTCTGTTTCATATTCTCTTTGTAAGTCTACTTCAAAACGAGAGTCGGGAGTGACAGTTACTCGTTCCGGTGGATATCTTAGGTGTGGAATCGGTGGAACGGAAGTAGGAGGTATGCATGCATTATTAGAGGGATTTTGAGAGGGAATCGGTGGTACAGAAGTCAAAGATATGGGTAGGTTATTAGAGGGATTTTGCGGTGAAAAGGAAGTAAAAGGTATGACATTGTTTAGGTCATTGTCAATTTTTGTTATGTATAGCATCACAGAGTTGAAAGTATCTTTCTCAAGCACCTTAACCAACGTTTGGAAGATATCATCGCTATCGACGTCGATTAGAGTGCTTATATATGGATCAACAACATATCGACATTTGATGGATAGTGACACCCGTCCTGCAATACTCCCAATTCGACTGTGGATTAGAGCGTCCAATTCTTTAAGATCCATTCGGGGACTTACCAATAAGAATTTCTTACTCCCACCAACATATTCCCAATTAACTTCATCCTTCAGTATGCCATCATAGTGTAACAGTAGAGAAAGCATTGTGCGTGCCACTTTACGAAGACCTGCAAAGGGCCAACAAGATATCATAAGAACCACTACGTAAAGGGGGCTTCTGAAGGCAAATAAGTAGAGGCCGGCTTAACCAAAACCTTCGGAGGCACACGTTGACAAGGTGAACCAGACAACTCTGGTTTTGAAAGAAGAAAATATGAGCTTCCTGATTGAGAACTTGTCTGCAAAAGGAGTATATGATATGGTTAATGATGATGCCAAAATCCGGATCTGGGCGTCGGACGAGCGCTATCGGCAAAACCAGCAGCTTAGGTTGGCAGAGATCCTATTCATGGGTGCCTGCGCTCATATAAAACAACGTTAGAAGGGCCCCAGAGTGGGGACTCGGGGCACCCTCCGACGCTCAAGTCAGGTATCGGTATCACAGGTATCTAAGCAAGACTAATAGAGATAAACATGCTTATGGGGGGAAGAAGAGTCTCTTACCGTTGAGCAAGGGGGTGCCTTTTATAGGCTTAGAGTTCTTACACCATGTTTTGGTGTATAAGCCATGTGTCCTTGTGCATGGCAAGTTTTTAGCATGTTTGCCACTT
The DNA here is from genome assembly GCF_043159265.1 of Tasmannia lanceolata. NCBI lineage: Eukaryota > Viridiplantae > Streptophyta > Magnoliopsida > Canellales > Winteraceae > Tasmannia > Tasmannia lanceolata. The sequence goes on along the minus strand of NW_027518689.1, from coordinate 20,371,708 downwards.
GTCGTAATGGTTGCCATGCATTAGTATGTATGCCATGTGTCCAAAGTAAAAGGGGAATTTATTTAGTTTTCCCCCAACACTTGTCTTTATACTTTTCTTGATCATAATTAGATTCCTTTGGTATAAGGGTGACACGTGGCGGGCTCTAACGGTCCTACTGTATTTTCTCCCTATCAGTTAAGACTTAAACATGACAAGAAGATGATAACATTTTTATTTAAAGTACATTTAATACCAGACTAAAGCATGCAAATAATTGCACATAAGTGAACATTGCATTTCAAGTATACAGGTCACAGTACCAAATCTAGTTTAAAGACGAAATCTACCAGAAATTAGTTTAACATGTTAGATTTGGCAAGGATATAATATTTTCTTAAATAAATGACACCAAAAGGGATTATGGACCCTCAAATGGGGTAGAAGAAGTACCCTTGGAGGGTCCATCAAATCCAGAAGATGGTCCTCAACTTCAAAGTGATGGGTTTTCAGCTACAAAAATGGGTTACTAGTACCTAAGGGGGGCTTCTCAAAGGCAATAGAGGGGAGCTGCGCATGGTATTACAGAAGGGATTATGGGCCCTCAAAAGTGGTAGAAGAAGTACCCTTGGAGGGCCCATGAAATCCAGAACATGTTCCTCAAGTTCAAAGTCATGGGTTTTCAGCTAGAAAAAAGGGGTTACTAGTACCTAAGGGGGGGATTCTCAAGGGCACTAGAGGGGAGCTGCGCATGGTATTACAGAAGGGATTATGAGACCTCAAATGGGATAGAAGAAGTACCCTTGGAGGGTCCATCAAATCCAGAAGATGGTCCTCAAGTTCAAAGTGATGGGTTTTCAGCTACAAAAAGGGGTTACTAGTACCTAAGGGGGGCTTCTCAAGGGCAATAGAGGGGAGCTGCGCATGGTATTACAGAAGGGATTATGGGCCCTCAAATGGGGTAGAAGAAGTACCCTTGGAGGGCCCATCAAATCCAGAAGATGGTCCTCAAGTTCAAAGTCATGGGTTTTCAGCTACAAAAAAAGGGGTTAATAGTACCTAAGGGGGGCTTCTCAAGGGCAATAGAGGGGAGCTGCGCATGGTATTAAAGAAAGGATTATGGGCCCTCAAATGGGGTAGAAGAAGTACCCTTGGAGGGTCCATCAAATCCAGAAGATGGTCCTCAACTTCAAAGTGATGGGTTTTCAGCTACAAAATGGGGTTACTAGTACTTAAGGGGGGCTTCTCAAGGGCAATAGAGGGGAGCTGCGCATGGTATTACAGAAGCAATTATGGGCCCTCAAATGGCGTAGAAGAAGTACCCTTGGAGGGCCCATCAAATCCAGAACATGTTCCTCAAGTTCAAAGTCATGGGTTTTCAGCTAGAAAAAAGGGGTTAGTAGTACCTAAGGGGGGGCTTCTCAAGGGCACTAGAGGGGACCTGCGCATGGTATTACAGAAGGGATTATGAGCCCTCAAATGGGATAGAAGAAGTACCCTTGGAGGGTCCATCAAATCCAGAAGATGGTCCTCAAGTTCAAAGTGATGGGTTTTCAGCTACAAAAAGGGGTTACTAGTACCTAAGGGGGGCTTCTCAAGGGCAATAGAGGGGAGCTGCGCATGGCATTACAGAAGAGATTATGGGCCCTCAAATGGGGTAGAAGAAGTACCCTTGGAGGGCCCATCAAATCCAGAAGATGGTCCTCAAGTTCAAAGTGATGGGTTTTCAGCTACAAAAAGGGGTTACTAGTACCTAAGGGGGGCTTCTCAAGGGCATGAGAGGGGAGCTGCGCATGGTATTACAGAAGGGATTATGGGCCCTCAAATGGGGTAGAAGAAGTACCTTTGGAGGGCCCATCAAATCCAGAAGATCTTCCTCAAGTTCAAAGTCATGGGTTTTCAGCTACAAAAATGGGGTTACTAGTACCTAGGGGGGGCTTCTCGAAGGCACTAGAGGGGAGCTGCGCATGGTATTACAGAAGGGATTATGAGCCCTCAAATGGGATAGAAGAAGTACCCTTGGAGGGTCCATCAAATCCAGAAGATGGTCCTCAAGTTCAAAGTGGTGTGTTTTCAGCTACAAAAAGGGGTTACTAGTACCTAAGGGGGGTTTCTCAAGGGCAATAGAGGGGAGCTGCGCATAGTATTACAGAAGGGATTATGGGCCCTCAAATAGGGTAGAAGAAGTACCCTTGGAGGGCCCATCAAATCCAGAAGATGTTCCTCAAGTTCAAAGTCATGAGTTTTCAGCTACAAAAATGGGATTACTAGTACCTAAGGGGGGGCTTCTCTAGGGCACTAGAGGGGAGCTGCGCATAGTATTACAGAAGGGATTATGAGCCCTCAAATGGTATAGAAGAAGTACCCTTGGAGGGTCCATCAAATCTAGAAGATGGTCCTCAAGTTCAAAGTCATGGGTTTTCAGCTACAAAAAGGGGTTACTAGTACCTAAGGGGGGTTTCTCAAGGGCAATAAAGGAGAGCTGCGCATGGTATTACAGAAGGGATTATGGGCCCTCAAATGGGGTAGAAGAAGTACCCTTGGAGGGCCCATCAAATCCAGAACATGTTCCTCAAGTTCAAAGTCATGGGTTTTTAGCTACAAAAATGGGGTTACTAGTACCTAAGGGGGAGGCTTCTCAAGGGCACTAGAGGGGAGCTGTGCATGGTATTACAGAAGGGATTATGAGCCCTCAAATGGGATAGAAGAAATACCCTTGGAGGGACCATCAAATCCAGAAGATGGTCCTCAAGTTCAAAGTCATGGGTTTTCAGCTACAAAAAGGGGTTACTAGTACCTAAAGAGGGCTTCTCAAGGGCAATAGAGGGGAGCTGCGCATGGTATTACAGAAGGGATTATGGGCCCTCAAATTGGGTAGAAGAAGTACCCTTGGAGGGCCCATCAAATCCAGAACATGTTCCTCAAGTTCAAAGTCATGGGTTTTTAGCTACAAAAATGGGGTTACTAGTACCTAAGGAGGGGCTTCTCAAGGGCACTAGAGGGGAGCTGCGCATGATATTACAGAAGGGATTATGAGCCCTCAAATGGGATAGAAGAAGTACCCTTGGAGGGACCATCAAATCCAGAAGATGGTCCTCAAGTTCAAAGTGATGGGTTTTCAGCTACAAAAAGGGGTTACTAGTACCTAAGGGGGGCTTCTCAAGGGCAATAGAGGGGAGCTGCGCATAGTATTACAGAAGGGATTATGGGCCCTCAAATGGGGTAGAAGAAGTACCCTTGGAGGGCCCATCAAATCCAGAAGATGTACCTCAATTTCAAAGTCATGGGTTTTCAGCTACAAAAATGGGGTTACTAGTGCCTAAGGGGGGGCTTCTCAAGGGCACTAGAGGGGAGTTGCGCATGGTATTATAGAAGGGATTATGAGCCCTCAAATGGGATAGAAGAAGTACCCTTGGAGGGTCCATCAAATTAAGAAGATGGTCCTCAAGTTCAAAGTCATGGGTTTTGAGCTACAAAAATGGGGTTACTACTACCTAAGGGGGGCTTCTCAAGGGCAATAGAGGGGAGCTATGCATGGTATTAGAGAAGGAATTATGGGCCCTAAAATGGGGTTGAATAAGTCACCATGGAGGGCCCATCAAACTCAGGGATTTTCAACTACATAAATGGGAATCCTAGATCGAAACTTGTGCAAAACAGGAGCTGATTCATGGGTTTATCTTGTGCATAAACAGAGGTAGGCTGCTCACTCCTCTTTCCCTATTTGCTTTTTCTTGCCTAGTTTAAGCTCGGAGAAAATGGTGGGAATGATGGCTGTAAATCTGTTTCGTTTTTTTTTCTCTAAAATCTGCAAATGCAGCTCCTTCATCATCCTCTAACAGGTTCTAAAAATAGGCAATGTTTAACGAACAGAGAGAGAGAGAGAGTGGGGTTTTAAAGTTTGATGAAATTGGAGATAAATAAGACCTGATCATTGTTAGAGGGCTAAAAGGTTTCTATCAAAGCCAATAGAGGTGATAACTGTAGTATAATGAAAGCCTGATATTGAATGAGAAAGAGCTCGAATTGCTCTAGGCAATAGAATTGCAGGTGCAACTGATGATGGAGTGCAGAAATAAAAGGGGTTGAAATTGGAGTTCTCAAAAATTAAGCTCTCAACAATAAATTCTTCATCCAATTGGAGCATTGCCACGACCCACCTGCATATTTTCTTTGCCTATTTTGATAGAAACGAACCATAGACTTGGCTTCCTCAATCTCAAATGACTTGAATTACCGTCATACTTAAAATCGTGATGTTTCTCCTACACGTTGAATCTGCTCTTTTCCTTTTTTCAAATCGCCACATGAGACTTCTAATATGAGTTGCAAGATGAAATCATTGCCATTTGTTTTACCCAATGCTCAATAGAGAGGATATTAAAAAAAAAATAGGGACAGAATCTCTGATGTCACTAACAAATCACAACATGAAAAATTCAATCCCTACACTCATCAAACTCATGTCTGTCTTGTATTCGCAGGCACTTTCACATTTAACACCAAAGCTAAATGGGATAGCATGAGTTTTGAATTACTAATATTAGCAATATCTTATGGACCACAACCACCCTCTGCGCATTATCATATCACACTGCCAGAATTGTCTTAAATAAGATCTTTGGAAATTAAATATTTCAGATAGTAAAGAAAATAATATGAAAGATAACAAGGGGGTGAAGGCAACAAACAAAGATATGTGATTGTATAAGAATGACATCTAGAAACATGTACCCCAACTGCCCGAACGGTGTGTTTGCCACAAATAGTTTATTTTTTTTCTAAATATACACTCAAACCCCTATTGTTAAAGCATCAATTTCCTTAACGTTAATCTTTATTTGTTAGTTTGAAGAATTTGATGCTCAAGATAAATGGATCTTAAGAAAGCTTTTATTCATGGAAAGTTCAAAAGCATAAATGCAACTAATTAGAGATTGATGTCATTCGGACGATGTTTGCACTTGAGATGAAGAAGTAGAAGACATATAAACTTGTTTTGATACCTTTTTTTCTTCAATGGTTGTTTTCTTTTGATACCTAATGTGGCCCAAAGAGTGGTTGCCCTCGTAGCATAGTTGAATGTTTCCCTTTTACACCTTTTTTTTAATGGTTGTTTTGTTTTCATACCTAATGTGGCCTAAAGAGTGGTTTCCCTCATAGTATAGTTGAATGTTCCCCTGTTAAAGAATGTTTCGAAAGTAAGATTTATGTTTAGTGATAACAACTACTTTCTAAGGTAAGATTAATAGCTCTTGGACAAAATTATGTTCACACCGAAGACAAATCATGAAAAGGAACAAGAAGGAAACTTGGTGACATATTTTATTGTGTAAATTTTGTGGAAGATAAGATATTGCTAAGTCACAACTTTCATCAAACACTAAACAAGCAGAACTGTTGGAAACTTTAGTCATTTCAATTGATTCAATCCGACACTCATCACAGTTCAAAATTTCTATATTTCAACAATGGAAATCCTATCACAAATCCAAGCACAAATTAGGAGAAAAATTGTTACAAATCAAAGATTACCCATCAAAAAAAGTTCATGGTTACATAGGTCAAGAAAAAAAAAAAAAATGGCATGGCAGTTAGGAGAGGGAGAGAGACGAAATAACTCACATTTTTTGAACCGTAACCGTGTATATGCTTCACCTTCGTCGAGATCGCCGGAGAGATTGCCGTAGAGATCGCCGGAGGAGAGGACGAAAAAAAATTAAACAGAGACGAGAGGAGAGAAGAGGGAAGAGAGAAGAGGGAAAACTTAAATGTTTGTTTATTTTTCAAAGTCAAATCACTCTGTTTCTGCCAGAGGGGCGTTCTTGTCATTCGAATTTTCGTTAACCGGGTTTTGACCCCCTTCTGTGATTTTCAACAAATACTTGACCCCTGTGATATTATGTCATTTATTTGTCCCCCCTGTGTCAAATTTCCTTACAACAATATGAGTATTTTCGTTGGAATGTAGTAATTAGTTGGGTGGGTCCAAAATAAATTCTACAAGTGCAAACCAAATCCCCTATTTTGCCAAGAATCAGTTTTGGACTAAAAACGATTCTCAAAATCCAAAACAAAAAGATGCGACACCATCCGCAAGGAACTCACGCGCAGCAATTTTTGAATCAAACAAGAGAAACAAGCCGTGGACCCCAGCGCGGGCCCAAACGGCATTTCTTTCTCATTCAAAAAGCCGCCTCTGTATCTGAAGACAAACCTGTCCTTGTTTTCTAGAAATGGAAGAACAGCCCACAAAGAACCCACATCAAAAATCCCTTCAGAACCCTCCAGTATCTTCTTCTCTCAGACAGCCCAAAACAGGTAAAGATGAGCTTTGTTCTTCTCAGTTTCTAATCTTTCTCAGACTAAGAATTGGGTTGTGTGGGATGATGGCTTTGTGCTGAAGGGAGTTTGTGCTTTGGTTTCTATTTGATGGGGAACTGCTGTTGGAAACCTTCCGTTTACAGAGTATCATCTAATTCAAAGCCAGGTAAAGTTTCGTGCCCTTTGGTTTTGTTTGTATGGATTGCTTCTCGGTTTGTGACTTTTGATTGTTTCGGGATTGTGTTTTAAACTTCATAAAAATTGCTTCTTCTTTTTTTGTTTTGTTTGCAGAGTATCGATCATATACTACAATATCAGGTAGGATTTTGTGTTTTACTTATATACTAGTTTTCATATGGTTTTAATAATTGGGTATTGGTTGTTTGGGAATTTGGAAGTGAGTTTGTGCTCTTTTGCTTTTCATATTTGTTCGGGTTCCATGCAAAAGCAAATAATCCCACATCGGAGAAGTGAAATGGATCGGGATGGGTTATAAGGGAATGGGCACCCTCTCTCTAATGGCTAGATTTTAGGGGTGTTTATAAATTCCCCACAAATGGTATCAGAATTCAAGGGTGAGTTCTACAAGTGGTATCATAGCCGTGGTTGGAGCGATCGTCGAGGTCAGGTGGAGTGATCGTTGGTGTTGTAGTTGGATCGCGGTTAGAGCGATCTTTGGGGGGGTAGAAAGATTGTCCAACAAAGATTCTCGTTTGAGGTGAAGCGCTACACCAAGAAGTTAGGAGTAATATGAGGATGTGCCTAAATTAGGTGGGAATCTGTTGGAACACATCACGGTGTTCAAAGGGCTTGTAGATCACCTCCACAAGGTTGACGAAAAGTTGAAGGAAGAAGACAAGGCCCTTTTGCTTCTTACTTCGCTTCTTACTTCGTATGACAACCTTTTGACAACTTTATTGTATAGTAAGGATACGATAAAGTTGGAGGAAGTCACGGCGTTGCTCTTATCCAATAAGATGCGGAAGAAACTTGTTCTTGGTGGAAGTGAAGAGCATGGGTTAGTTGTTCATGGTGGGAATCAAAGAGGAAGGCCGTCTGACAGGGGATCGGGAAAAGGCAGGTCAAAATCCAAGGTCGGTAGAAAGGGTATGCAATGTTACTGCTGCAAGGAATATGGCCACATCAAGCGGGATTGTCCGAAGCGAGCTGACCATGCAGACGATGGTGCTATAAATACGGCGGTGGCAGTAATGGATGAGCAGGGTGAAGAGTTTGGAGACGTTCTCACAGTCTCCACAGGTAATCATAATTCTCCTCATGATGAGTGGATTTTAGATTCAGGGTGCTCTGTTGATGTATGCTCTAGGAGGGAATATTCTGATACGTTCCAGGAGACAAGGGCAGGTGTAGTGTCTTTGGGTGACGGGTCTACTTGTGACGTCACGGGAGTTGGGACGAAGATCAAGATGTTCGATTTAGTGGTTCGTAATTTGGGTGGTGTGGCGTATGTCCCAAAGCTACGGAAGAATCTAGTATCTCTTTGCCGGTTGGACTCCACGGGTTGCAGGTTTTCAGCCGCAGGTGGAGCCATGAAAATCACATGCGGCTGTATGGTTCTGATGAAAGGAGATGAGTGTGGCGGATAGTATCGTTTGGTCGGGGACACGGTGACTCGTGTTCCTAAGGTCTCGATGGCTAGTTGGAAACAGAGTGGTAGCGCGTGCACGCGTAGGGGCTTGATGCAGAGCATCCCCTCGGCAAATACTACATCAGCCTAAAAAGCTCTTTAGTGTAGTAATTGTTTTCGTTTCCATTAATTCTAGCCAATGAGGGTAGCTCAATCATCTAGGAAGTTTAAATGTCCTTAAGTGTCTTTTGGTAAGTAAGGGTAATGAGGACATTCCGAATGTAAAGGGCTAACACATAAAGCCCAGTTTCTCTCTTTTGTGAGCAGATTTTGGAGAATAAAAAAAATTAGGGTTTGTTTTAGGGATTTGTGTGTGTGTGTGTGAGAGAGAGAGAGAGAGATCTTGGTTTTTTTCTTGGGAAGAGGGTTTAGGGCTGTTGTATGCAGCTCCTCCTTTCCCAAACTTCATCTTTAGCCTTGTAGATTGCAAGGTTTTCTTTGTGCAAGAAGGGCTTTGCATCCCCTCGCTTAGCCTGTCGATTGATTGCAATCTTCATCAATTTGAAGCAGTACTCATTGCGAATTTGCTATTTAATACTTCAAAGCCCGGGTCCTATTCTGTTCGCGTGATTGAATTGATTTGGCAGCTAGGCTGGCTTGAAGTTGAGATTGGAACAACCCCCTACTTCAGAGATTGTTGGTAATTCCTCAAACCCTACCTTGCTGATGTTCTATTTTTTTCATCTGTAATAAAATCACCGTAGAAGGAAGTTTGCTTTGGTTCGGTCCATCAAAGAGCAACTGAGCATTTTAATCTCAATCGTGAGTGCCAATAGTGATAGCTTTCTGTTGTGGCACACAGAGAGGGAATTTCTTGTTGCCTACCCAAAATCCATTGAGTGCTGAAGTGTAATATTTGGAATGGATTTAATTACAGGGGTGGTTTGAATGGAAAGTTCAACTCCCATTTAGAATTCCTTCATGATTTGAAGCTAATGATGATATCCCCTTTCCGTTCCTCTAACCCTATGGTCTGAAATTTAATCCATTAAATATGCTCTCTGCTAATAGACCCACTTATTTAGCAGATTTGATTTTTGTGCCTTGCTGCTACTTTAATTGAATCAGAATGGGTCCATTAAATTGGGTATGAAATTGAATGGATCTGAGGCTTCCTGCGCTGAGAGTAATTGACCATTGGCAACTTTGCATCAAAATGGTATCATAGCTAGGCCATACAAAGTTTCTTAACTTTGATAGGTCTGGGAAGAACTAGCAGGGTTGATTGATGCTCATTTCAGATTATGGATTGTTTGTTAGTGGATGCCAGTGTTCTTGTGGACTGCTATATTTTGCTAACTGTGCCTTCGTTGTGTGGATTGATTGTGCGCTATTTTATGTGTTTGGGCTGCTTTGGATGAGATCCTTGTTATATTTCAGCTTGTGATTGCTTCTTGGGTTTCCATGGTGCTGTGAATGCTTGTTGTGTCGCCATGGTTTTGTGTATTTGACAGAGGTTTCTCTGTGGTTGATGGTTTGATCTACCTACCACTTGCATTGCCTTTCCACTTAATTTTGTGTAGATTGGATGACTTTGCTTTTGTTTGAAGTTGATTTGACATGGCATATTATAAAAGAACTTATTTACGTCACTTAAATCCCATGCATGCTATAATATAAGAGAAAGAGAAGATGAAGTGATGAACTAGACTGAGAAGGGGAGGATTCAGCTGCCTTGAGGGCAAAGCTTCGTGGAAACTCAGGCGCAGGTATTGCGAGTACCTCCGCCCTATGTTCTAGGTTTCTGCAATTGGCTAGCTTACATCCTTCAGGATAAACTAAACAGGCTGGCTGCATCAAACGATGCCGAGTTTGCCAAACTTCAAAGGGCAGCAGCAACACGGGTTTGTACATCCCATTGCCTGTTCCTAAAGCTCCTTGGGTTGATGTTTCGATGGATTTCGTACTCGGCTTCCCGAGGACTCCAAGAGGATGGGACAGCATCATGGTAGTAGTGGACAGATTTAGCAAAATGGCACACTTCATGCCATGTAAAACCACCATGGATGCTAGCCGCGTAGCAGATCTGTATTTTGACCAAGTAGTTCGTCATCATGGCCTACCGAAGACGATTGAGGCTTGAATCGGAAGCTTAACCGGTTTTCCCAACACAACCTGTCCAGTCCATTGAGTGGATATGATTTTCAAGAAGGGGAGCGGGATAGTTATGAGAGGAAATTACTGAGGAAATCAGCCCCAAAGCGTAGCTCCTATTTATTCTATGATCGGCCGATGGACCTCCATGTGGAGGCTAACATTCCCGAGCTATCCTGGAGATTGGATGCTATGGAGATGGTGGAATGGGTACATGCCACTGAGAAGGAGTTTGATGACAAGCAAGTGCCGCCCAGGAAGCAAGTGCCAATGGTGGTTGATAAATTCCAAGACCGAGTCAAGTATTGGTGGTGTTCATTGACTTACCGAGGAAGAGAACTCGATGAAACACCTATTAAGGATTGGGACGAATTGAAGGAAGAAGTTGGCGCCAATTCTTACCTTATTGTGATCATCCCAAATTGAAATCAAGGCCAAGAGTGGCTCGGCCTTCTCCCCCGAGCACCACGGCTAGCCAAGGTAATTCCTAAGCCTTCTACTAATGTTGATTGTGCTTCTCCTTTCTATGCTCATTATGAGTGCAACCAAGGCTACAAAGAGGCAGCATGTTTGCAAGAAAAGGAATCCAAATATGATGATGTTGATGAGAATGGCGCACATGACAGTTCCTCTCAAGTAGAACATCAAGAAGAGGTAGAAGAAGTCATAATTTTGGAGTCAGATGTAATCGGTATTGAGCTTGACGATTCTAGTGAAATTCATGAGCTAGAGTTGGATTTTACTCATCTCGAGGAGGAAAATGATGAAGAGGATAGAATAGAACAGAAAGTGCACTTGGATTTCAAGAGTGACTATGTTCAAGATGTTTCTACATTGGACATAGAAGATGGAAATGCTGCTCATGATGGACTTGATGACACTAGTGCCGTTGGTGATGGGGCTAGTGGCACTAACAAAGTGACTTTTGAAGGAATTAATGATGAGGGCACTTATATTGTCGAACATGAGACCTTAGGACAGCAAGTTCTCATGGAGCAAGGAGATAAAGATGTCCAAGAAGCTTCTATGCCTGACATTGTTGATGGGGTAACAATTCATGATGAAGTTGAAGGTGACAGTGAAAAAGAGAATAAAGGACTTATAAACAACCAAATCAAACAAGAAACATATGTACAATGGCATTACTTCGACCATGAGCTGTGTGGGTTACATGTTGAAGACCTTGTGGTGCTTCACACTAGAGACAATGCACTTCTTGGAGAATTCTATGAGGTCTATCCGCTGGACTTTTCACATGGGCTGTTTCACACATATATTCTTCACGATGAGACTGCTTTTCACTGCCACATGAGTAGGAGGATTTCTATGATGCAGAGTGAATTAAGGTGGGTAATCACTATGACATGAATCTCCTGAATCGGGCATGGACCATTTATATTTTTGACCCCGGTGGAGACTACAACGGTGAGGCTGGTGGGAACTCGAGATGCGTTCTTGCAAGAAAGGAAGTTTGATGCAGAGCATCCCCTCGGCAAATACTACATCGGCCTAAAAAGCTCTTTAGTGTAGGAATTGTTTTCGTTTTCATTAATTCTAGCCAATGAGGGTAGCTTAGTCATTTAGGAAGTTTAAATGTCATTTAGTGTCTTTCGGTAAGTAAGGGTAATTAGGACATTCCGCATGTAAAGGGCTAACATATAAAACCCAATTTCTCTCTTTTGTGAGCAGCTTTTGGAGAATAAAAAAAAATTAGGGTTTGTTTTAGGGATTTGTGCGAGAGAGAGAGAGAGAGAGAGAGAGAGAGAGAGATCTTGTTTTTTCCTTTGGGAAGAGGGTTAGGGCTGTTGTATGCAGCTCCTCCTTTCCCAAACTTCATCTTTAGCCTTGTAGATTGCAAGGTTTTCTTTGTGCAAGAAGGGCTTTGCGTCCTCTCGCTTAGCTAGTCGATCGATCGCAATCTTCATCAATTAGAAGCAGCCCTCATCGTGAATTTGCTCTTTAACAGTTCAAAGCCCGGGTCCTATTCTGTTCGCGTGATTGAATTGATTTGGCAGTTAGGCTGGCTTGAAGTTGAGATTGGAACAACCCCTACTTCAGAGATCGCTGGTAATTCCTCAAACCCTACCTTGCTGATGTTCTATTTTTTTTTCATCTGTAATAAAATCACCGTAGAAGGAAGTTTGCTTTGGTTCGGTCCATCAGAGAGCAACTGAGCATTTTAATCTCAGTCGTGAGTGCCAATAGTGATAGCTTTCTGTTGTGGCACACAGAGATAGGGAATTTCTTGTTCCCTACCCAAAATACATTGAGGGCTGAAGTGTAATATTTGGAATGGATTTAATTTCAGGGGTGGTTTGTATGGAAAGTTCAACTCCCAATTAGAATTCCTTCATAATTTGAAGCTAATGATGGCATCCCCTTTCCATTCCTCTAACGTTATGGTCTGAAGTTTAATCCATTAAATATGCTCTCTGCTAATAGACCCATTTATTTAGCAGATTTGACTTTTGTGCCTTGCTGCTACTTTAATTGAATCAGAATGGGTCCATTAAATTGGGTATGAAATTGAATGGATCTGAGGCTTCCTGCACTGAGATTAATTGACCATCATCAGGTCTCTTTCACAGTTGGTGTATAGACAGGTTTCCAGGTTGCAGACGATGGTGAGAGGATGACAGTACCTGCGTTGGGGAGGATGGATCGAGATCCCTCTCCAAGGTTAACTAGGTGGGTCAATGGGTTGGCAGCTACCCATGTGCATTGGTTGTGTTAATCGAATCGGAAGGAGTCAGAACCAGGATGATTCGAGGGGTGTGTGATTGGTACTTCGGAAGGCCAATGGTGGTTTGCGGCTTTAGTGGACCGGTGGCGACATCAACGAAAAATCTTCCGATGGCTGGGAAATAAGCCAAGGTGGAGATTGTTGGAAAGGTTCCGTTATTTCCCACCCAGGTGGGCGTTCTTGGGTAGGAAGGCAAAAAGCCAAAATAGAAAGTATTTTTGGTTTAGGTTTAGGAAGAGCTAGGGTATAAAAAGAGAGTTCTTTTCTCTTGTGTGTGTGGCAAAAGTGAGAGGTGAGAGTCTCTTGGGGTGTGTTCGGTTGCCTCAAGGGAAGTGAGAGAGAGAGAGAGAGAGAGAGAGAGAGAGAGAGAGAGAGAGAGAGAGAGAGAAGGGAAGAAAAAGAGAGAAAGAGAGAGAAGAAGAAAGCGGATGTGGGTTTCTTCTTGGGATTCCTTCTCGGGATTTTCTCTTGGGGTTTTTCTTGGGTTTTCTCTTGTGTGTTTCTCTCGGGTTACTCTTGTATGGTCTTCGTTTGAGAATCAAGGAAAGGGTTGCAGGTTTGTGGGTTTGAGTTTAATCCATTATAATCCTTGTATATTGTTTTCTTATAGTGGAAGATCGTGTTTCTCGCCCATGGAGTAGGCTTGGCCAAACCACGTAAAATCTTGGTGTTCATCTTGTGTCTTGTTTACTTTTATCTTTTCCATTAATTTGTGCACGATTGAATCAGATTCGGCCGGCGGATTTTCTCAACAAATGGTATCAGGGCTCGGGGCGTGGTAACCCCGGTTTGCCTCCGTGGGCGTGAATGTCCCTTGGGGAAGATCTCGGAAACCCGGGTGTAGTATCTTGTGGTTCCCACGTTGCCGCCGCGTGGAGGGGTGAGATTGTCCACGTTGCTTCTGCGTGGAGGGGGGAGATTGTTGGGGTTCCAAGCAAAAGCAAATAGTCCCACATCGGATAAGTGAAATGGATGGGGAATGGGTTACAAGGGAATGGGCACCCACTCTCTAATGGCTAGCTTTTTGGGGTGAGTTCTACCCGGTTAAATTCCCCACAATATTGAAATAAAGTTAAAAAGTGGTGGATTTTGGTTTCTAATTTTGCCTTCCTTTTTTTCTTTTCTGGATTGAATTGGTCTTTTGCGAGCGGGTTCGTCTTTATTTTGATTCTGTGTTTGCTTTTGTATACTAATATCATTGAACATGTTAAAAGCTTGAACATGTTAAATTGAGTTTTGGTTGTTTGAGAAATTGGGGGTAAGTTTGTTCTCTTTTACTTATCATATTGAAATAAAGTTACAAAGAATTGGATTTCGGTTGCTAATTTTGTCTTCCTTTTTGGTTTTCTGCTTTGAATTGGTCTTTTTTGAGCGGTTTCAGCTTGATTTTGATTATGTGTTTGCATCTGTATACTTATATTATATCTTTGAACATGTTAAAAGGTCGGACTCGTTTTCTTTTAATGCTGAAGCCTTTTTTTTTCTTTTTTCATTTGGTTTTCTGTAGATGATTCTAGTTGTATGTTATATCACTTACAATTGAAAAAAAGTGTTATTTGCTTTTTACAAAACTCGTGGGTTTGAATTTCTGTTAGTATTCTATATCACTTACAATTGATCAAAAAATAAAATTTATTCATTTTATAAATTTATTGTTTTAATTTTTTTTTTTTGAAAATTATCTACTTTAATTCCATTAAACGAAAGTCATACAATTCGGGTGGGAACAAGGCGTCCCCAAACCAAAATCGAACAAAACTAAAGGAAAAACATCATACGGTGGTTGCTTCCTCAATGGCAACGACAATACGATTCTCCTCCAAAGAGGCTCCTTCTTTGGTGAGGCAGTTCGCCGATTCATTGGCGGAACTACGCATATGGGTAATTTTTGGGTTGTAGGAGCCGCACGATGTCCCTGATTTCGTCGAGAATATGAGATTGATGCCACGGGACCCGGGCACCGGCTCAATGCCCAAGCAATAACATTGGCCGAGTCCCCCCCCACAACCAATGATCCCAAATTATTCTTGACTTACCATTTTAAGCCAAACAAAAGTGCCCTCGCCTCCGCCTCATTGGCATCACAGATCCCAACCGGTCCGGAATATGATAGGATCATTCTCGCCTTGTCGTCACGGATGATACCGCCAATACCAGCAACACCCGGGTTGCCTAGAGAACAGCTGTCGAAATTAAGTTTGAATCACCCGTTCTCCGGCGGGGTCCAGGACGGTTTTATTTTAAGATGCTGCAACTTCTCAAAGGATACAGTCAGCCAATGGCGCAGAATGTGACCTGTCGAGTAGGGAATGTGTAACGACTCGATTTCTGTCACCGGGTCGCTAGGAGCAAGAACCTATTAAACCACTCAATTTTTTTTTTAAAGCATGAACATTAAATAACCATATCTCTTATTCCAATATCAAGAATGTCTCCTTACAATAACTTTAACTTAAAACAAATTACTCAACTAAATAAAGTATCAAACTAGCCAATCTAAAATAAATTCAAAGTGTCGACGAAGGGTGTCGTCTTCCTTATTTATTTGCTCCCATCATCCTACGCTCCTAGACATCTTCGTGCGCAAACGCACCCTCGTTAACATCCTCTAATCCTGGTGAGAAAAACTGGGTTAATAGCAGATCGATAGAAAGTAAGCAAGTATAAAAATTCAATTCAAACAGCAGATCAATTTTCATATAATGTAAATAGAACAGTTGAATTTCCGTAATAATGATTTACAAAAAATTTCTACAACAGAATAGAGAAACCATTTTAAAATAACGAAATGTACTTACAACTGAAATGAGAAGAGTCAACTACAATAAGAGTGAGTATAAATCCATTACATTCTTATCATTACAATTTCTTTTTAACCGAGGGCACTCGAGCTCCCAACTAGCCTGTTGCCCTTGCCGACGCGGCCGATTCCGCGTGGACTTATTACGGTAGATCATACCGCCTAGGGACTCGTGGTCTCCATAGGATTCCGGCATCAAAGAGGGGTTGCGCGGTTCTCCCAAGTTGTATATTCTTAATTCTGGGGATAACTCAATGGTTTCTCATCACCCTTACCTATTTATTCCTCTTTGATTAGTTTTTCCACACTACTATAAGCCTTTCAATTATTTCCACGTAATAAAAGAAAAGAAACAGCCAATTTCAAAAATATCCATTAACAAAATTTGAATTTCATTCCAAATATATGATATAGGAACTATAATTCATTTAACATGAGCAGTTTAAAAAGGAAAACTAAATTTATAATACTTCACCATCTCTATTGCAAAAATTGAAAATCCATACAATGCACAGTTAGCTATCACCTGCCTTAACTTACGAATGCGGAAGAATGGATGGCTTCTGATAGGTAGTGGAGTGTGATAGTCTTGGAGTCAAGTGATAGAACATAACAATGTCAATTTTTTTCCTTATGTTTAAGTTTTCAAAAATACGTACAGGTACTACGTTGAGGCCCATCTTAGGTGAAACCCATGCACATAGACGTACCATTGCTGTCTTATCTTTGGACAGGAAAGATAATACCCGGAGAAGACTCTTGCTGCCCTGTTTTTGGGCAGCAAGAAGACACATACAAGACACTATTGCTGCCCTGTTCTGGGGCGTAAAACTTATGCACAGAAAAGCCTACTGCTGCCCTGTTTGGGGCATGAACTCACACACAGAAACACATGACTGCTGCCCTGTTTGAGGGCATAAAACTCACACACAGAAAAAACATCATTGCTGCCCTGTTTGAGGGCATAAAACACGCACACAAAAACACATGACTGCTGCCCTGTTTTGAGGGCATAAAACTTGCGCACAAACATAGAACACTGATGTCCCGTTTTTAGTATATAAAATATGCATATGAATGACGTAGAACTTGTCCAGTTTTAGCACACGAAAACATGCATATACCTGACTCTAAATCTTTCCAGTTTTGATACATAGAAACACATATAACGGTCTTTAAATCTGTCCAATTTTATTATATAATAAAAATGCATATAACTGAGCTTAAATCTGTCTAGTTTTGATACGTAAAAACACCTATCAACCGTACACAAATCTGGTCCGTTTTGGGACCAATAAAGCATACATTAACAGGGTATAAGTCTGGTCCGTTTTGGGACCTATAAAACATACATTATGAGGGTGTAAATCTGGTCCATCTTTTGACCTATAAAACATACATGAACAATGCATAAATCTAGTCCGTTTCGGGACCTAGAAAACAAACCAAAACAGTGTTAAACCTGGTCCGTTTTGGGACCGAGAACAACACACAAAACAATGCTTAATTTGGTCCATTGTGGGACCAAGAATAACACACAAAAGCAGTGTTGAATCTGGTCCGATTTGGGACCAAGGAAAACTACTCATTACATCGTTAAATCTGGTCCATTTTGGGACCAAGAAAA
The DNA here is from genome assembly GCF_043159265.1 of Tasmannia lanceolata. Lineage (NCBI taxonomy): Eukaryota > Viridiplantae > Streptophyta > Magnoliopsida > Canellales > Winteraceae > Tasmannia > Tasmannia lanceolata. The sequence continues at coordinate 20,354,493 of NW_027518689.1, read as the reverse complement.
ACACATAAAAACAGTACTACATCTGATCTGTTTTGGGACCAAATAACACTATTAGACAAGGAAGGTAATATGGGTACTTGTTTGATGATGATAAAAGTTAGAGAATTTCAAGCCTCCCTTTGGCCTTCCACTCCTTTCCCTCTGTCTTTCTTTTCTCTTCCCTCACTCAATATCTCTCTTCCACCTTTTGCAACGAGGGAGAGGGAGACTTCTTTTTTTTTTCCCCTCTCTCCCCTCCCCCCCCCCCCCCCCCCCCCTTTTTTTTTGTGTGTATGAATGATTTCCTAAAGGGAAAGGCCAAGCATATATAATTCTCTTAGGATTTTCATGTTTGACTTTCTTTAATTAAGGGATCTTAAAGGTTAAGGAATAAACACTTTATGGAGGGTTGTTTTTTAGGTTTCCCTCCAAGAATTTGGTTGTTCAAAAATTAAATATTCTTTCCTAAATTAAAACTTGATTTATGTTTTGCTATAACCAAACTTTCCATGAGGTTTTTCCTCCTCTAATTCAAATTTTGTAAGTCAAATCTCTTGCCTAGTTAAAAGATATGCAACCTAATTTTTCCTTAAATAAAAAGTCAACCAATCTAAGAAATTTGCAAAATCTAATTCAAATCTCGTGAGTTGGCAAATTTTCCCACATGAGGAAAATTTGTCCCTCCCATGGGGGAAATGAATATTTTTCATGGAAAGAGGGTTTCATGGAAAATCCCTTGGTACATGTATTACTTTTAAATTTTAAGGAATTGAGTGAAAGTAAAAAAACAGAGTTTTAAATCACAAATCCTGTATTTGACCCATACCTTAATGGTAAATTGGTCATAACTTCATCAAATTGAATCCAAATTGTGTGATCTTGGGCCTGTTGGATAGGTATTCGAATATCCCATCTAACGGAGCATAACCCACATCAAGCGGATAAGTTTTGATGCCCAAAATTTAGCTATAAAATGATGAAAATAATAATAAAATAATAAGATCAAGGAAAAAGCGACTGATTCTTACGATCGAGGGTTGATCAACGATGGATCGATGATCTCCACCCTTGAAAATATGATCTAATGATCCTATGGCCTAAATCTAAAGTTTTATGAACGAAAATTAAAGACGGTCTTTACAGAATGGCATCCTTGGATTTGACCCATGCCGCAATCTGGAGTTTAGTATCGAGAATCACATTAGCCGAAGAGTGTTCCTTATCCAGGAAAATTCTATTGTTATGCTCTTTCCATAATTGCCATATAATCGCATATGGTGTCGACGCCCACATCGTGCTGCCAAAGCACCCAACAAAGGCACCACCCCATGAAGGTAGCACTTTGGAGACTCGGTAATGTAGAACAATAGACATTCCGAAAAAGCGCATTATACTCACCCACACTGCATGTGCATAAGGACATAATTTGAGAATGTGATCAAGATCCTCCTCAGCCGCCCTACAGAGGACACACCATGACGCCATACTGAAGCTTCGATGTTTCAATCTGTCGCAAGTGTTAATTGAACGATAAGATACCGTCCAGGCAAAGGCCAGAACCCTTGGCAGAATGAAGGGTTTCCAAAGCCTGGCTCGACGAGAAGTAGGTGAATTACCGTCATTCATGCATCGGAAGAAGGACCGGACAGAGAATGTCCCCTCAGAATCTGGAATCCAGATCCATTCATCCTCGTGGAAAGGCTACAGATAAGTAGATGAGAGAGATTGTAACAGTGTTGTGAAGTTGATAATTTCAGCCTCTAAATTTCTCCTCAGTCTGATATCCCAATTTATTGTTTTAATTGGTCAGGATTAGACTTAGTCAATTTGAGCCGGGTAGATTCTTTAACCTTCTTGATGAAAATTTTCTAAAGGATTCTTTAGCCGACCCCAACTAGTTTGGGACAAAGGCTTAGTTGAGTTGAGTTGAATATTGTTTTAATTGGTCCTTTCTAAGTGGGCTCTGATTGTTATGCATTTATGATTGAAACAAAAAGTTGAAATTATCTTAGTAGTTTGCTTTTCTTGTTCGATTTGCTATGTAAATAGGGTCTTCTCATTGTAGGATTTGAATCTCACTTTGTCTTTTTATGAGATCTTTCACTGAGGCTACAGAGTATCATCTATTGTAGCATGGTTTTATTTTGTCGTCTTTTTTCTTTCTTTCTTGTTTGGATTGACTTTCACTCTTTCAGTAAGTGATCTTCTTATTGTGGGATTCTTGATATGTTATCATATATTTATTCTTTATGAGATTTATATATGATAAACAGAATTAGATTTTTTTCCTTTTTTTTCCTTCTTTTTGTTTAAATTAGTCTGTTGCATTACTCTTGCTTCTTGCAGGACTTTGAACCTAGTTTTCAGTTTTTATGCTTTTAGCGTTGAAACTAATAAAAAGATGGATTTTGTTCAGTAATTTTTACTTGGATGTTTCTTGTTTGAATTTTGTTTATTAACAAGTTTTGGTTTTTGACTTGTTCGTTTAGTAGTTATGATCTCTTTGATTGAAATAAGTTGGATGATTGAATTCTTCCATTTCTACTTCTACTTGGTGGTGTTCTCTAGTGTATTTTTAATTATTTATTTTTTGAAAGTGACATACTTTGTCCTTTATGTTTTCTTAGATTGAAACTAACTTTTTTTTTTGAACCTAGTTAAGATATTAAGTTTAGAAGTTTATTCTTTGACATGTACTCAATTTCTCTATGTTTTCTCTATTGCTTAGATTCAGATTCTCCAAAGAACCCGATCCCATTATTGAAGGAGGGGAAGGATGATACTAAATTTCCATCAACTCCCAAAGAAGTTGAGGATTTTTGTCGAGATTCCGCCACAAATCCATTGATAGTGTTCAGTTACAGTGAATTGAAGATAATCACCCAAAATTTCTGGAAAGATAATGTTTTAGGTGAAGGTGGGTTTGGACATGTTTACAAAGGCTTCATTTCTGAAGATTTAAGGGAGGGGCTTGTGCCTATTCACGTAGCTGTTAAGGTCCATGATGGCAATAACAGTTTTCAAGGCCACAGAGAATGGCTGGTAAAGTTTGGTTGCTACTGTTCAATTTAATGTATTGTGGGTGTTTTCTTGCATATTTTTTTTTATTTAGTGATGACTTTTCATAATTTCTATTGAAATTTGCTTGTATGTAGGCTGAGGTTATATTTCTGGGGCAACTTTCACATCCGAATTTGGTGAAACTGATAGGATACTGCTGTGAAGATGAACACCGAGTACTGATTTATGAGTATATGGCTCGTGGTTGTGTGGAAGACAATCTATTTTCAAGTAATTCTTTCTTCTTAATATGCTTTGATGTTGCTTTTCTTTCAGCCTGGAAAATCCTGGTTATTTACCGCAAGCATTAGCTCTTGATTACCGTAGCTAGACATTTTATTGGCATTTGAAAGCTCGCCTGTCTGTTTCATTGTAAGAAAGCATTGGTATGTTGATCATGTCAAGTATCATTTTTCTGTGAGGAAGATTTCTACATTACGCAGGAATCCTGGAAATTGCTTTCTTACAATTAAGCTTCATTTAGAAGAAAAGTTTGGCATTTTATCATTTAAACATGTACTTCAAGGACACTGTGTTCCCAGAAATCCTGGAAACTGCCTCCTTGCAATTGAAATTACTTTAAATAGGTTATATGATCAACTATAATAGTTGCAGACTTTGTCACTCTTCTTGGTTAAAACTAGCATGGAAATGATAAATGCGCCCCTTTCCATCACTTGGGACACCCAGCTGCATTGTACGTGGCAATCATGTCACTTCATTCCTTCAAATGTGAAGTACATCAGCCCCTTTGCAGTCATAGATACACTGTAACAGGGTGTCCCAAGTAATGAAAAGGGGCGCATTTATCATTTCCCTTACCATTATCTGATGCATATCTATCTAGTTATGTTAAGAAGCGTCTATTAGGTAGAGGGTCAGATTAATAGCTTGTGAGTTGGTTGAGAGTAATTGTTTGAAGGGGATTATGTCACTAGTTTTATTTTCTCGTGCTTGTCTTTCTGGAATTGAGAGACATGTAGTAAGCTCTAACTGCATTCAGTAAACGTAACCCCTAGGAAACTGATAAATCCTTAAAATACTAAAAACAACCCAGAAATAAAGGATAAATAAAGTAAATCTATACAATTTGATAAAAGACAGCTCATCAATCAAGAAACGATCTTGCTCTTGGATCATATATTTAGACAGTTGGTCTGCAAGCTGGACTGAGTAAGCATGAGGAAGATAAAATGATCCAAATTGTGAATTAGTCCCAATAAATTGGTTAACTACTTCAAAATAAAACGTGACGTAATGCATTAAACACTTGAGGTCTATCTTTAAGTAAAAATAACCACGTGGCTCTCGAATAATCATCAAGGTAATGAAATATTTATGTCCATTTAATGACGTAGTTCTAGCTGGACCCCAAACATCAGAATGAATATGTTCAAATGGACGAGACACCCTACTACTAAGACGAGAAGGGAAGGACACACGATGGTGTTTACCTAACTCACACGACTCGCAATGAAAGGATGGAACAGGTTCCGAAACAAAAGAAAACTTCCGAAGCGTATCCGCAGGTGGATGTCCCAAACTATAATGCCATTGATTAGCATCCACAGAGAAACGAAGAGCTACACCAGCACCGGCCTGGTCAAGGTAGTAAAGACCATCAATCTCACGGCCCTCCCCAATCCTTGTCCCATTCTTCATGTCCTGAAAAACACAATGAGAAGAAAAAAAGAAAACAGTACGATTCAGTGATTTCGTTAACCGGCGAACAGATAACAAGTTAATAGGAAAGGACGGAACATAAAGAACGGAAGACAATTGAAGTCCTGTCGAGATGGAGACATCACCCATCCTAGAAACAGGGGATGTAATCCCATCTGCCAATGTAACAGTACGAGGTCCCATAGAAGGGAGAGGTTGGAGAGAAGAAAGAATTGTAGGATTACCAGTCATATGGTGGGATGCTCCTGAATCAATGAGCCATGTCCCAAAAGAAGTACCAGAGAGAAAACAAGAGGGACTACCTTTATGGGCAAACGTGGCAACTGGCTCTTTTCCCTTATCTTGAAGACGGATAAGCTCCTCATATTCTGCACGAGGGATAACAAGGGACTCAGATTTAGATGGAGCCACAGGACAAGAAATACCATCAGAAGCAGTAGCAGAGGCATTTACAGGCCTGTATGGACGAAGCTCAGGATGCAAATCATAGCAATAATCAACAGTATGGCCATCCAACCTACAATGAGTGCAATGGATGCCCCCACGAGAATAGCTAGACTGAGCAGTATACGATGAAGAACGGCCTTCATCAACCTTGAGAGTAGTAAGTTGCTGAGCGGAGTTCTCCACAGATTCCATAACCAAAGCCGACAAACAGAACAACCAACAGGAATATCCCAATCACCACCGAAAATTAATCAAGAACCTCCACAGAGCACTCAACAACTTACTGCAATGTCACAGTAACAGTAGCAACAACACCACGAGGCCACAATACCTCAGCCAACAACCAAATGAAGATAATCAATAAAAATAATCACAACACTCCCAAGAAGAAACAACCAACACGAGGCTATAACACACACAGCCAACCATCCACATATAAATCACCACATCTGCGCCAACACAACCATCACCAACACATGCAATAGATGTACCATCCAACCTCATCAAATCACCAACAATAATACTAGGGTGCTGATTTAGATCATAGATAACAGCCTGAACCACGAATACCGCGAACCACAAGTTTCGTAATAAGAGAAAAAATATGGTTTAGATCATGGATAAAAGAGGTCTAAGGATTGGAATGACAAACGAGGGGACAACACAAGGAAAAAAAGGATTTAGGGCTTGGAGAAGGGAGGCTAAAACTGCTAATTTGAGAATAGGACAAAAAACTAGGGTTTTGTGAATAGGACAAACAATAAAAAATTTTGGGAAATGGTTGGGCGAAAATGGAGAGTATAGGGTATGGAAGATTTTGGTAAATTTTGGGTTGAAAATTCCAAACGGTTAGGGCTGAAATCAAACCCAATAAAGGTTGAAAAAAAGAAGGCACGAAGAGAATACCGAATCTTTATTGTTGATGTGGATCTCTCACAGAAGGTAGAGTTAGAGTTTAGGGTGGAGGGAAGGGGACATGAGTGGATTAGGGTTAGGTTTTGGGTGTGAATAGGGGGTGCAAGTGGGTCAGGAATAGGTTTTAGGGTTGTGTTTACGGTTAGAGTTGAAAGAGAAGGGATTGTGTTCGTCTCGTCTCGTCGCGTCTTCAAGGTTAGAGATTTGGGATTGTGTTCGTCTCGTCTCGTCATGTCTTCAGGGTTAGGGTTTTAGAAGTTCTAGGTTTTGGGTTTCTTCAAGGATGGGTGGTCCGATCTTCAACCTTGAAGCTTTGATACCATGTTAGATCTACATGATGGTTAATAGAAGGAAGAAGAAGTATGAGAGAGAGAGAGAGAAACGATGGAGGAAGAGAGTTACGTCTGTTGGGAGAGAATTCGTTTAGCAATCTCTCTCCAACACGCATAATATGTATATATATATGTGGAAATGTCACAAATGCCCTTACTAGGGCGACAATACATTTAACAACATTGATAATGCAAAACATTAAATGCAATCAAAATGACATTCTTATTATCAGAAATCATATTTTTGGGATTGTGAAGGTAAACACCAAGATCATGAGGATATTTGTAGTCAAACACCAAGATCACATGGCTTAATATTCAATGTCAGTGCTGCATTTGCAATGCTTGGTTGTTTTTCTATCTTCCAAGAGAATGCAAAAGTACAAACAATCATGAAGTATGGACTCTATGATAACTAGTGTCAACAAATACAACCTAATCCACATCAAGTGTCAGCGGAAATTGACAATAACATCAAAGTCTACACAAAGTTGAATACCTAATATAATGAAGGATACACTGTACAGCAAAGAAATAAGGATGTTTTGGAAAAACCGGAAGACATGAACTGATTAGATCTTAGTGACATGCATGAAATTAATAATATCTAGTGAGTAATTGTTGTCAATGATTCCTCTAGTGAGATTCGAATAGGCAAATAAAGAAAGGATCAATACAGCCTTGATAAGGAGAAAATAATGGGAGATGGAACCTCATACAATTCCTGTAGAGCCATTTTTGAGGATCACTTACGTCACCTTTACCCTTTCTAACACAAAGTATATCTAGTAAGTATGCAGTTGGCTTCTTAAACAACAATTTATTCGTACATATAAGGGAAAATGCTGCAGCACTTAACTCAAGCAATTCAAAAATCAACACCACACCTAAAACACTTCATGAAAGTTAGGCAATAACAGTGCAAAAAGAGGGAAAGAAGGCACACGGATAGACCTTTCCATGGACTATATCCATGATAAAAGTATCATATACAATGCTGTGTATTTTCTTCTCCCTTTCCTATTAGATAAAATTAGTTATAAAAATTTAAAAAGTTATTAAAAAATCATATTGTGATTTGGGAAATAAAGACAATTTTCCTCTCATCATTCCTAGTCTAGAACATGATTTAAACATGATCCAAGTGGATTATGGCATGGTATGTGTTGTTACAGGACATCAACGGATGACTTATATGAGATGTCTAGCTTCAAATGGGCATTTTTCCCTCATACGACATAGGATTGAGGTGATTTTTGCTTCTTTGGAAAGTTCTTGAGTAATACGACATCAAGGTTGAGGTGGACTTATTTAACATTGGCTAGTTTCAGCGGCCATTTGGAATTGAGAACCCCTTCAAAATTGCCATCAAACGAAAACTTACTATTTTTTGAAACTTTGAATGTTTAAATCATTTTATTGGTTCAATTTTTTTAATAGCCCCAAAGGCAATTTTGATGTACTTGTAACTTGGATTATGGTTATATGCACATAATCGGCCTATATTGCAATGTTTCTTTTTTGGTCTTATTACTTATAGTAAGTACTGCCCCTACTAGGAAAGAGGAGTCCTCCTCTAATTCAATGTTAATGAAAACCTAGTGCAATATATGGGAAGGCTTTCAATCCGAGGGAGGATCATCTCTCATAGTGGAAAATAACTCAGCATGGCTGTCGAACCATGCAAATCCTTGTGTTTCATGTGGATGTGTGTTTGGTTTTCGTATTTTTTTTTCATATTGCTTATAATCCAAGTTCAACAGATTAGAGGGAGAAGTGTCTATTCTCTAAGATCTAATCAAGTGTTGTCAGAGCTTGGATTCCTCTTTGCAGAGCCCTAGTGCATGATTTTGATGTGCAAAAAAGTCTTGGCAAATCGGCATGGAATTATCATGATCCCTTCAATCCGAATGGAAGAGAAATCCTGAGAGGAATGCAACCTTTAATAGGGAGTTGCAGAAACACAGGTTTGTAAAGTAAGGGAAAGATTTTATGATCGATGCTAGCAAAAATGAAGAGGAGGCAATATCACTAATTACAACTCCTCAATGAAAAGGATGGTGAATGCTGGCGAAAAACTTGTATTATTGTTGCTAAGATCAATGGAGCGGATTCCTAAGGCAATTTTATCATCATTGCAGAAGTTAAATGAAAGACAGAGATCTGATATCAAATCCCTTCTATTGAAATATGTAAGTCTATTCCTGGATGTGTAGGCCTTCGGTCCAAAAGGTCTGTGGAGCATGATATCCAACTGGTAGTAGCGTTTTTGCCTAACAAAGGGTTGTACTTCAACTCTGTGATGGAAAACTATAAGAGTAAGAGGCAGATGCAAGAACTCCTGAGTAAAGGGGTAATCAAGCCTAGTTGCTTGCCATGTGGTTCACCGGTTGTCTTGGGGCTGACGAAAGACAATGCAAGGAGAATGGATATATAGTATAGATCCCTCAATAAAATCACCATAAAGAATCAATATCCATTTCCATTCAAACCAAAAAAAAAAAAACCAACATCCATTGCCCCGAATTGATGATCTTTTGGATCAATTGCAATATGCACGTTCTTTACGAAGCTACATTTTAAGCCTAGGTACCATCATGTTTGAATTCGTAAAAAAGATACATGGGAAATTGCATTAAAAACAAATTAGGAATTGTTCGATTGGCTAGTGTCCGCCTTTGCAACCCTAAAAAAATTCAGGAGTCTAATGAATGTGGTGAGTTGTCCCTTTATTGATGATTTTGTAATTGTCTATTTAGATGATATTTTAATTTTCAATAAAGACTGAATAGAGAGCATTCTATACGTTAATTTTCCGTAGTTGTTTCAAGGGAATTAGATGGTATAGAATACGTTTTGCAGTTAGTGGACATGGGTTGAAGATTAATTCAACAAAAGTGGAGGTCATCACATGGTGATTGAAATCGAAGATAGTTCTAGAAGTGAGAAGTTTTGTGGTGCATGCAAATATGTGCGTAAATTCATTAGGCATTTTTCTCACATTGTAGCATCTAGACACTTACTAGCCATGGTCAATCAAAGATTTGTGGGGTCCAAGAACCAAGGAGATGCGTTCCAACGACTCAAGAGGGTGATTTGTGTGCATCCAGAAATGATATGGATGCATATTATTGATGCAGGATGGGAACCCGGTAGCCTATCTTCCGAGATATTTAAGGGAGCACTAGTGAATTATCTTACCTACTGCATGGAGTTTTACGCCTTTCATCAGGCAGTGAGGCATTCTCGTGATCTGTCTTTTGTAGCTAGGTGCTTTGGATACTAAGTTTTGGCGCTCGAGGCAAGTGAAATTTGTCTCGTGATTTCGATAGATTGGCGTGGTGGCTCTAGCATGGAATTTTATTAGGACATCTCTGGTTGGATTTTCTGATGTGCAGTAAAAGAGATGGTGGTGGGCATGTGGTTTTTTTGTTATCAGATTGGTGATGGTGTGGTTGGAAGAGAGGGACTGAGGAGAGCTTATTGTCATTGGTCATGCTAGGGAGTTGGAATGATTTGCAATGGTTGGAGATAAGATGATGGAAATGTTTTTATACTGGACTGAAGGATTCTATTTTCTATTATATGCTGGAAAGATTGAATTTTTTTATTATTGAATTGTTTTTATTAGTTTTTTCACTATGTTAGGATTCTAAGTGGCCTATGTTTCTTACAGAGAGGTTTTAGTAAATTCTTTTAAATGAATGCAGGTTTTGATAATTAGGCTATTCTTCGGTAGGTTTTGGCAAATAGTTTAATAAGTGGATTTTGGTTGTTTTTCCCTGCTTCCCATGAATTTAGTTGTACACGAAGTGCTATGCTTTGGCCTAAGAAATAAAGTTACAAATAAAATCATCCGAATCTCTTTTGATTGGTTTCTCTTGTTCTTTAGACACTCCCAATTCCTTTTAGGGATAATGATTTGTCGAAGATTTTGCAATGTTTCATGATGATTTTATTATTCTTAATAATCCTTTTTAATTGTACTGCAATAACTAATTGTTTTCTCATGATTATGGTTATGTTGTACAAGTACAAGTCTGACGTGATGATTTTATTATTCTTAACAATCCTTTTTAATTATCCTTTTTAATTATACTGTAATAAGCTAATTGTTTACTCATGATTATGGTTATGTTGCACAGGTACAAGTTTGACCCGTTGGAATCTGACATGTTTATGGAGTGTCTAACTCAGAAAATCCAAGAAAATAAGGATTCATGAATTCGGCATTCTGTTTTAATCAATTTTTTTTAAAAAGATAATAATTCTATATAATAAGGTTTTGTAATTGCAACTTTAATAGGTCATATAAATGACCATTGTACTTTCCATTTAAAATCTATCTTATGGGTAGCACTCATAAGCTATGGTAAATACAAATTTTCTGTATGTGCAATTGAGAACTGAAAAGAAACAAAATCCAAATTGGTCACGCCCAAATCTATGGAATATCAGAATCTGAAATTTGTCCAACATGGGTACGTTTCGTTGCTTAGAAGAATATGTTACCAAAGATTGTGATCATTTATGAAGAAACATTGTTTTTTTTTCTTCATCTTGCTCTGAACTCAGAGATAGGTTTTCTCTACTGATGGTTACTGTCCAATTCTTGTTAAAAAATAAAAAACGCAATCCGCCTTGTCCAATTCTCGTTGAAAAATAAAAAATCAATTCGCCTAGCCTCCATCTATTTTTCTTTATAAGTTCTGGGCTTTAAAAAAAAATCCAATTCTTGTTTCAGAGATGATGTGCCTTGTGCTCTTGAGGTAGCAGGATAGTATCCGAGAAATTACACCGCATGGAAACTTTTCTTCTATCAATTCCAAATATGAATTTGGTTTTATGCACATGTTTGTTTGTCTACTCTCACTGTCGGGCCTATTCAAACCTTTTTTGAACACGTGGTTCCTGATGGCAGCCTAAATGAATGTCATTGGGCTAATGTTGTAACTTTAGTAATTTCTAATGGTAGTGTGTAATATTCTTGTTAGTTGATGATTTACATGGTTGTCTCAGGAATATTGTTACCCCTTCCTTGGTCTATCAGAATGAAGATTGCATTCGAGGCTGCGAAAGGGCTTGCTTTTCTCCATGAAGCTGAAAAACCAGTAATCTACCGTGATTTCAAGACATCCAACATTTTATTAGACCTGGTTAGTGTTTAAAAACCTTTTATTGTATAAGCGATACCAAATACTCAAGAATTCTTAATTTCTCTTGAATTGGTCATTTGGATAAGAGGGTGCTTTCTCACTACTTTGCCAAATGAGCAAGATAACTCATCAATTTCTCACTAATAAGTTGTACTAATAAGTTGTAGATACTGTTGGAATATGTAACTTGCCTAAGGGCATTTAGGACTTTGTACATTCCTTTATGTTTTAGTATAAAGATATGAGTCAGGGGGAGATAACCCTAACTCATTTATTTTCTTTGTCTAAACTTTCGGTTAACATGGTATCAGAGCCTTAGGGTTTTTTGATCCCTAGGGTTCTCCATCAGCCTCCATCTTCTCTGCCACCCCCCTCCCCTCTCCCCTCTCGCCGCGAAACCCTAAACCCAACTCCGGGCTAAGTTTCATCCGAGGCACACCGGCACGCTGTCTTTTTCCTCCTAAGAAGAGTCGTTCTCTCCGAGCCGAAGGCACCAGGCCCTCCCTCCCACCACGTTTCTCCTCCCCTGCGCATAGCTCCTGGTCCTGTACCCCAGTGCAGCAACCCCCACACACACACACATTTTCTACCCAGGGCGGAAATTATTTTCCAAGAACGAGGATTTGCACCCCCTCAAAATATTCCAGGAAAATATTTTCTTCCGAACTTGGAAAATATTTTCTGACCCCCCCCCCCCCCCCCCCCCAAAAAAAATCACTTTCCTGGAAATAAGTTTCCAGGGCTGCGTTTCGCCTCGCATCAGAAATTTTTTTTTCCAGCCCCCAATTCGTAGGTTTGTTGGTAAGCCCCACACCCCAAGTTTTTCAACTCACATCATTTTTCCTCCTCTTCCTTTCATCCCTTGGTAAACCCTACCACTCTTTTCTCCCTGTTATTATGTGTTAGATCTTCATCTCTTACCCTACTTTGATTCTTGTTTGTCTTTGCGGCTCCCCTCTGTGCCTCATGGCTTCCCTCTTGTCAAGCTTCGTCGATGCACGTCATTCTTGGAGCCGCGTCTAGCTTTCTTCGCGTATCCTAGTTTGCCCACCTATTCTGTTATCTCCTGTTATTCGTCTTGGTTTGTATTGTCTGTTTCTTTCTTGCTTGTTGTTATGGAGGAGGTGCTTGACAATCCTTCCACGGGAGTGGCTCCTGGTGTTCGTCCGACACCCTCTTTGGCGTCTTCTTCTTCATCATCTCTCTCTGTGGATGGATCATTCCCACAGATCACTACTGTTAAGTTGGATGGGGCAAACTACGTTACTTGGAAAGCACCGTCGAGAAGTATCTTATTGCCCGTGGGAAAGCCCACGTCATTCGTCGTGATCCTCCTCCTACGACGGATCCCACCTTTGATCGATGGGAACAGGAGGATGCTCTTGTTTGTACCCTTCTGTGGCAGAGTATGGCCCCTCACGTCTCTGGGCCCTTGATTCTTTTGCCTACTGCGAAACGGATCTGGGATCAGGTTACTCTTCTTTACTCTGGCGTGGCAAACATTAGTCGGATCTGCTCTACCTATTCTGAGTGGGTGCGTTTCCGCCGTGGTGATCTTCCTCTTGGCACCCATTACAGCCAATTCGTTGGCCTCTGTCAGCGGCTTGATGTTTACATGCCGCTTACCACGGATCTCACAGAGGCTACCCGTCAGAGGGATCAGATCCGTGTTGTGCAGTACCTTGAGAGTTTGGGTCCAGAGTACATGCATCTTCGTCAGCAGATTATTGGTTCTGGCGCTATTCCTTCCCTTACTCAGGTTTACTCCCGCGTCCAGCAGTGCTCTCCTGGTGATCCAGTGATATCTGTTCCTATTGATGGTTCTGCTCTCGCGACCTATGATGGCAGTACTCGCCCGCCTCGTGGTGGAGCCTCCTCTGGTCGTGGTCATGGCCGTGTCGGCCGTGGTGGTGGTCGTTCTGGTGGTGGCCGTGGCCATTCTTTTTGCACTCACTGTCAGCGCGAGGGACATTATATTGACCATTGCTATACCCTGCATCCCGAGCTTCGTCAGGCACGCTCGGCTCACATGGGTGCTACTACTGCTTCGGCTTCAGATTGCGCTCCCTCTGCTTCTGTTCCTGCACCAGCTGATTCCACCTATACATTATCCCGTGCCGATTATGAGGAGTTCCAGCGTCTGCGGCTCAGTTCTCGTCCTCCCTCTGCAGGTTTCGCCCAGCCAGGTAGTTCACCCACTACCCTTCTATCTAGCTCAGGGTCATGGATCATTGACTCTGGCACATCCAATCACCTGACTGGTAACTCTTGTCAGCTTCATTCTTTTCTCTCTTTCTCGTCTCCCTCTTAGTTTATCATCCTTGCTGATGGGTCCACTACACCTATCACTGGTGTTGGTTATATCTCCCCTCATCCTGCTCTTACCTTATCTTCTGTTTTATGTGTACCAAAATCACCATTTAGTTTACTTTCAGTTAGCCAAATTACTAAATCTCTTCAATGTTCTGTCTCATTTTTCCCATCTTACTGTTTGTTTCAGGATCTCTCGATTGGGAAGACGATTGGAATGGGTCGTGAGGTAGATGGACTTTATCGTCTTGATTGTTGGCTGCCTACTGTCTTACATAGCTCTGTGGATACATTTCAGTGGCATTGTCGCCTGGGGCATCCTTCACTTCAGCGGCTGCAACAGACTTCTCTGGTTCCCAGACCTTTTTCTAGTTTTCAGTGCAAGTCTTGTGAACTCGGGAAGCACCGTCGTGTGTCGTTTCCGTCCCGGATCATTAGTCGAGTGTCTAGTCCATTTGAATTAGTCCATTCTGATGTATGGGGACCCTCTAGGGTCGCGTCTAGTACTGGCTTTCGGTATTTTATTGTGTTTATTGATGACTTCTCACGCATGACCTGGTTATATTTACTGAAGAGTCGATCCGACGTGTTCTTTGCTTTTCGCACATTTCATTCTGAAATTAAGAATCAATATAATTGCAATATTAAATGTCTTCGTACTGACAATGCTAGAGAATATTTTTCTGATACTAACGGCTTTCATTCCTATCTCTCCCAACATGGGATTTTACATCAGTCTTCATGTGCGTACACCTCTCAACAGAATGGTGTTACTGAGAGGAAACTTCGTTATTTGCTTGAAGTAGGTCGCACTCTTCTTTTTCAGATGAGTGTTCCTAAGGCATACTGGAGTGATGCCCTTCTCACCGCGTGTTTCTTAGCAAATCGCCTTCCTTCTTCTGTCTTAGAGGGTGCCTCTTCTTTCGAGATTTTATCTCCTAGTAAGGAACAGTTTCCTCTGACACCTCGTGTATTTGGATGCGTTTGTTTTGTTCATCACCTTGGACCTGGCCGTGACAAACTCGATCCCCGGTCTGAGCGTTGTGTCTTTCTGGGGTATTCCCGTACGCAGAAAGGCTATCGTTGCTATAGCCCTCGTCTGCGTCGCTGGTTTGTCTCAGCCGATGTTACGTTCTTTGAGTCTGAGGCATTCTTCCAACATGGCGCGACATCTTTCACCCCTTCTCTCGAGTCCGAGGTCTCGCTTCCCTTATCAGATCTACCTGCTTCTCTTCCGTCATCTCCTATTTCCGTGCGGCCAGCTTCTGCAGCTTCTACTTTTTCTGCCACGTTGGAGAAGCCAGCTCCACGTAAAATTACACAGCAGTATCAGCGGCGCCAAGTTACAGATAGGTCTCTTCCACCTCCTCTCGCACAATCATCTTCTGAGCCGATGGATGATCCCTCTCTCCCGCTCTCAGGTATCTTCTCTTCCGCCTTCCTCTGTTGTTTCTGATTCTCCTATTGCATCTCGTACGAAATCCCGTTCCACTGCACATCCTATTTCGAATTTTGTTTCTTATGATAAGCTCACCAGTACCTTCCAGAGCTTTGTTTATGTCTTTACCACAGTCAGTGGCTGAGGCTCTTGATCATCCTGGCTGGCGTGATGCTATGAACCTAGAAATGGGCGCTCTTCATAGTAATGATATATGGGATCTGGTTTCCCTACCCGCTGGTGCCCGTCCTGTTGGTTGTCGGTGGGTTTTCTCCATCAAATACCTCCCTGATGGTACTGTCGAGCGCTTAAAAGCACGGTTAGTCTTGAAAGGATACACTCAGACTTTTGGTGTTGACTACCTTCAATCCAGTTGTGAAAATTCCCTCTGTCCGTGTGCTCATGTCTCTTGCTGTTAATCATAGCTGGCCCCTTAATCAGCTGGATGTGAAGAATGCCTTCCTCCATGGCGACCTGACTGAGGAGGTGTATATGAAGCAACCACCAGGGTTTGTTGCTCAGGGGGAGACTTCCCCCTACGTGTGTCGCCTACGCAAGTCACTCTATGGCCTCAAACAATCTCCGCGTGCGTGGTTTGGGAGATTCAGTGAGGCAGTCATGCACTTTGGCATGAAACAATGCGCAGTGGATCACTCAGTCTTCAGTTATCACTCTTCAGCTGGGTGTATTTTGTTGATAGTTTATGTGGATGACATAATCATCACAGGGAGCAATTCACAAGGTATACAACGTTTGAAAACCTTCTTGTAAAAGGAATTCTCTACTAAGGATTTGGGTCAGCCCAGGTATTTCTTGGGGATAGAGGTTGCTCGTTCTTCTAGAGGCTTGTTCCTATCACAGAGAAAGTATGTCTTGGACTTGCTAAAAGAAACAGGTATTCTTGGAGTTAAACCAGCTTCTGCACCCATGGATCCTAATGTGAAACTCGTTCCAGAAGAAGGAGAGTTGTTGGAGGATCCTGGCAGGTATCGCCGGCTTGTCGGTAAACTTATATATCTCACGGTTACTCGGCCAGATATTTCATATACTGTTGGAGTTGTTAGTCAGTATATGAGCTCTCCACGTACTTCTCACTGGGCTGCGGTGATACAGATTCTCAAGTATTTGAAAGGGCTCCAGGGAAGGGATTGATGTTCAAAAGACATGGCCATATGAATGTTGAAGCCTTCTCTGATGCAGATTGGGCTGGATCCCCAGCAGATAGACGGTCTACCACTGGGTATTGTACATTTGTGGGTGGCAATCTTGTTTCATGGAAGAGTAAGAAGCAGGATGTTATAGCTAAGTCCAGTGCAGAGGCTGAATACAGGGCAATGGCACAGACAAGCACGAAACTTATTTGGCTACGTTCACTTCTTTCTGAAATTGGCTTCATTTCATCTTCTCCTTCGCAGCTTTATTGCGACAACAAAGCTGCAATATACATTGCCAACAATCCAGTCTTCCATGAGCGCACCAAGCATATTGAAGTGGGTTGTCATTTTATCCGTCAAAGAATCCAGAAAAGAGATATTTGCACTGTGTTTACTCGGTCAGGGGACCAATTAGCTGATATGTTTACAAAGTCCTTAAATAAGTCAAAATTGAGTGATATATGTAACAAGCTAGGAATGTATGATATCTACATTCCAGCTTGAGGGGGAGTGTTAGAATATGTAACTTGCCTAAGGGCATTTAGGACTTTGTACATTCCTTTATATTTTAGTATAAAGATATGAGGCAGGGGGAGATAACCCTAACTCATTTATTTTCTCTGTCTAAACTTTCGGTTAACATACAAACCCAAATTGAAAGACCATTGCCTTCTACTGTTTAATGGTCAATGACTTGTAAATTTTAAGAAAAACTTACTCTTTGTAAGAGAATTAGAACAAAGCTTTTCACCATTAAAATTTAAATACAAACACTCTGCATATACTCAGAAGAGGTACTTTTATAAAATTGTTTCATGCCATTCTAGTTCTGCAAGGGAGGTCCACATTTGACCATGAAAATGATTGATACTTTTACCAAGATATTTTGATGTTTTGTAGTTTCATCCAGGCTTATTATGGGTTGTTGGATAATAGATGTGAAATATCATGCTTCCAGATATTCATCTTCTTTCAAGATATTTGTCATTGCCATGCCTTTTATTGATCATTTTGGTTGATTTCATGTATATAATTTTTATGTGCGTGTATTTATAAACAATTCAGGAATATAATGTGAAGCTTTCCGACTTTGGACTTGCAAAAGATGGACCAGTGGGGGATAAATCTCATGTCTCCACTCGCATTATGGGCACGGATGGGTATGCGGCCCCAGAATATATTTTGACAGGTAAAAATATGTTCCAGAATCCTAGCATTTTTCTGTATCATTTGTTTTCTTTGATTCTTTTTCTTGTAAAATGATGTATTTTATTCTTCTTGACATCTTTAAATGTTAAGGTTTTAAAAAAGGGCAGTGATAAATTGTCCCCCTTTCTAGGATGAATTCACCCCATATTTTCAAAATGTACAGCCCACACCATAGGATGATCCAAACTGCCCATTTGATGGGCCAGAACATAATAGGTTGTGCCCCAAAAATCATTTCCATAGGATGATTCCAGCCCTTCGATCTAAAGAGGGACTCACATTATGGAAACTTCTATAGATCTGACGGTTGGGGTCATCCTATGGAAATGATTTTTGGGGCACAACCTATGTACATTGTGGCCCATCAAATGGATGGTTTGGATCATCCTATGGTGTGGGCTGTACAGTTCATTTTGAAAAACACGGGGTGAATTCATCCCAAAAGGGGGTGAATTTATGATCGCCCTTTTCAAAATCCAAGACAGAAAAGGCCTAACCTAATTTAATAGCTATAATTGAGAAGTCGATTGTCATTTGTGCATTTCTAGAGAAGTCTATTGTCATTTGGGTGTTTCTCTGTACCTGATCAGTTGTAGTTATATACACTTCATGAATTAAAACTTTGGGCTTTGCTAGGGTCCATCGCAAAAGGCATTCCGTGGAATGTCTATTGCATGAGAGAGCAGCCACCTCAGGAACAATGACAAAATCTGTTGAAAAGTGAGCTGCTCTCATGCAACAGACGTTCATGTGAAATGCCTTTTGTGATGGACCCTAGCAAATCCCTTAAAACTTATATTATCTTTGGTGAAACAATATCTCACTCAAGAACCACATCTTTCTATACAGGTCATTTGACTACTATGAGTGATGTTTACAGCTTTGGTGTTGTATTTCTGGAACTGGTCACGGGCAGAAAATCTTTAGACAAATCTCGTCCATCTCGTGAGCAAAACCTGGCTGATTGGGCCCGCCCTCTGCTTAGAGAGAAAAAACAAGCGCTTAACATTGTTGACCCGAGATTGGAAGGTGAGTACCCAATCAAGGGTGTGCACAAGGCTGCCATGTTAGCTTACCACTGCTTGCACCACAACCCAAAGGCAAGGCCACTAATGAGAGATATCGTATACTCATTGGAACCTCTTCAGATTTCATTGGAAATCCCAAGTGCTGGTCCTACTACTACCGCAGGCATTGCAGTTTCCGTTCTAGAGGTTCAACAAGAAGAAGTTTGCAGGCATGTTTTATGAAGCTTCTTCTAGCTATAATGGTGAACATTTTTGCTGGAGAAACTACGGTTAGAGCTCTAATAATTAATATTGCTGATGGCTGCATTTTATGTAAGGCATTATAGTATTAATTATCAAATAGGTGTTGCCATCACTCTATTCCCCTTATCCTTAGCCATGTGGTACTTCCTCTGTAACAACCCGGATTCCCCACCGGATTGCTACAGAAAGAAAGTCTGATAACCTGCAAAATACCATCTTTTTTATTTTTTTGATAACAAGTATAACCTTGGATTTAAAGCCCATTAACTAAATCACTTCTATAAATAAATCCACTACTCCAACTGAGGATAATTATTAACTTCCAACATCAAAATCCAAAGGTTCTACCGACATCAATCATAAATAGAAAACAAATCAAGATGGGACATCCATAAAGGGCACAAGGCCATCCATCAAGGGCACATGGCCTAAGCTTCCTCATTAGCTCTGGTGTAAGTTTCATTCCGAAACCCCGCAGCAGCCCACACAGATACAAGAAAACAAATCAAAAGGTTTAAAACATAATAGTTCAATTCTTGAAAAGCATGAGTGAATTTACAGATGAGAGTAGACATGATAAATGAACCAATGGCAGTTTATTTATAAACTTCTAAGACATAAATTGCAACGTATACAGATAATCATAAGAGTTTGATATGCAAACTTCACTAGACTATGACAATAAATAAAGGGAGATGATTTTTTCGCCCCCCTTTTAACGTGAATTGTGGGCAGACTTTTAACGCTTTTTAACGTGATATGTTCACTTGTTTTCCCAGGAAAGGAAAAGAAAAGGATGCTTGAGAAACTGCGTGGCAAAAGGAAAAGAAATCCTGAGAAACTGTGCAGGATAAGGTTTCCCGCGCCTGTTCACTTGCGCAAGAAACCCCGAGAAACTGTGCAGGAAATCGAAAAAGGAGACCTCGATTACTTTTTTTGGGAAAAGATCCAATTTCCTATCAATTTAGCGAGAAATATTTTCGGAGCTTTTGCGAGAAACCCTTATTTCTATGTATTTTATTTTTATTTCCACGTCATATAATGTATTTTCTCGAGAAAACAAGCGAACATCATATTTAGAGGTTTCCCGAGAAATTTTGGGGGGTTTTCCTTTCTTTTGTTTTCCCGAGAAGACAAGTGAACAGAGCCTAAAAGGGGGGCGTATTAATCTAAGAGGCGCATGTGTGTGGCGGGGGGCTGCAAAAGAATCATCACCCTAAATAAATCATGATAAAAATAATTCTGCAATGAATGATATGTAGACGGTCTACCCAAGGTAATCCAACTTCTCGATGGAATAGCCGGTTACCTTTGCCTCATGCCAGGCCCACCGCCCCCATTTATAGATGGTGGTCGTGCCAGCCTTAATTACGGTATGCAGTTGTCGTACCGCCTCGGTGACCCTAGGTCCACGGAGAATGCATTACCATCATGGAGTTGCACATTCTATTTGGATTGGCTTTTGGGTTAACACCCATGGACGGCTTGACGGCCTCCTATTCCCAACCCTTATTATGGCCCATGAATGATTTAATAACATGAATTATGGTCAAGTATCTATTCCTTTTTACAAGGTAAACAATTTGGCATGTAAGGTATTACCCGTAACTGAATTTTATTAGGCACGATCCATCACGAATAAAGGAGGAGTTAATAACAAGTAAATTCCACATGGGAGAGATGTGATATAGACATTAATCATTAAATAAATCAGAAATCATACTAAATGAAGGATAAATTAGAATGAATTAAACTCCCCGTTCATTCTAGTGTATGAGTTGAGTAAGATTGTCGCCTACCTTTTCAAATTCCACTCGCTAAGAGGTGCGATGCGGTGCTAAAGTGAAGGGTAGGAGTTGACAACCATTCTGTTGATTCTCATTCTAGATACATAAATCAGAATGCATTTGTTTGATTGCTCCTGGCAACGGAATCACGTTCGGCAAACTTACATGGAAGAATGGATTTTTTTCGTTTCTTTTAGCAGAATGTTGTTCGGCATAAAGAATGTATTTTGCTTTTTCAAAGAGCTAGCTACGCCTTAGAGATCCATGTGATTGTCTTACTCAAACCAGTTCTTCTCTTATTCAAGAAAGTAAAAGAGAGAAAATTGATATCTTCTTGAAAGAGGAAAACCATAATCATTTAAGAAGAGATAAACCCTAATCGAGGTCTTCTTTAGAAGGGGAAACCCTAATCGATTAAGAAGAAGGCACAAACCCCAATTGATTAAGAAGAAGAGACAAACCCTAATCGATATTTATGTAGGTTTGCTGTAAATCCAGGTCTTCTTTAAAAAAAGATAGAAACATAAGAGAGGAAAAGGGAGCATATAACAGTTTTAAGAAGCATACGAAGAATATTGGGTATTGAGAGAGATGATCAGCAAGCACCGGCAAAAATCGATATTGTAGAGAGTCGTAGGAGGAAGAAGAAAGCCGTTTTGAAGAAGAGAGCTGTTTTGGTAAAGTTTTTTTTGGTCGGTAACTTTTGGTAAATTTCTCTCGAGTTTTGATGCTGCTAAACTATAGCCCCGAAAATCTCATTATTAGGATTCTTCAAAGCGATAAATTATCGCTTTGCGTAATCCGAGTTTGGAAACAATAAGATGCTCTTCCTACATTTTAGGAATTGTTGCCGAACATGATTCTCTGGCTTTTAACGCATTTTTAGCAAGAAAATCTCATAAATGCATTTTTTAAAGAGTTGCCGAACACGCCCTAAGATACTTCTTTTCTTTAGAATCAGATCCTATCCCTGGGTATATTACGTCTTTACGTTCTTACCCTAGACAACATCAATTTGCATCCCAAAAATTTACACATAAACAGTGTCAAATCTACCCCATTTTGGTGTCCCAAAATACCTACTTAAACAGTGTTAAATCTATCCCGATTTGTTACATAAAACATATGTTAGGAATTAACAACGCAGCAGAATAACGATGCAAAGATAAACGAAAGATTCAAACACAGAACACACAGATTTACGTGGTTCACCCAACCAGTTTGGTATGGGCTACGTCCACGGCAGAGCGACAAGCCAACGATTCCACCATTCTGAAGAAAAAATACAAACCCTCACGCCTCTCCCTTGCGTCTCCTGATATCATGTCCCTTTTATATGGCTTTCAAAAACGCGTTACAATAAAGAAAAACTCTAATTCATGAAAGTGCAAAACTACCCCCAGTATAAAAATACCTTAAAAAATTTGGCGAGCGGGACCACCGCAGTCAGGGTAAAGTGTATAGTACTTTCCAGATTAGACTTAGATCAGGCTTCACCAATAACAATCTCCCACTTGAAGGCTGATATCTGCACTTCCACTGAATAGCTTCACTCCTCATGACTTATCGCTCTCGCATCCATCAATCATACATGAAGATCAATCAAAGTTGAGCAAAGGTTCAACTTTTCCCTGTCAATCACCTTTATCGACATATCTGTAGGATTTTTACTGCCATCAATCTTATCAAGCTTTAGTTGTCCATCCTCCAAACTGACCGAATGAAGTGATACCTCAACTGAATATGTTTAGTCCTCGAATGAAATGCTGAGTTCCTTGCTAGATGAATAACACTTTGACTGTCGCTCCACAATATGCTGTTCTCTTGCTTTCTTCCCAACTCTTCCATAAATCTTTGAAGCCAAATAATCTCTTTACTGGCCTCAGTAATAGCAACATATTCTGCTTCTGTTGATGAGAGAGTAACCACCTTCTGTAAATTTGAAATCCAGCTAACTGCTGTTTCACCTACAGTTAAAACATATCCCGTGGTGCTTCTTCCTCTGTCTCTATCACCTGAATGATCTGAGTCAACATATCCTTGTACATCTGTGTCTGCTCCCCCAAAGCATAAGCAATATTTAGATGTACCTCTGAGAAATATGAGTATCCACTGAATTGCCTTCCAATGCTCTTTTCCTGGGTTCTGCATATACCTGCTGAGAACTCCCACTGCATGTACGATGTCCGGTCTTGTGCTTACCATTGCATACATCAAACTTCCAACGGCTAAAGAATATGGCACTTTTGCCATGTACTCTTTTTCTTCCTTTGTTGACGGACACAGATCATTTGAAAGTTTAAAGTGACCTGCCAATGGAGTAGCTACTGGCTTCACCTTATCCATGTTGAACCTCTTTAATACTTTCTCGACATAAGCTTCTTGAGATAACCACAGTTTCTTCTGCTTTCAGTCTCTCCTTATCTGCATGCTAAGAATTTGCTTCGCCTCACCCAAATCTTTCATGTCAAAGACTGTGGACAGATTCTTCTTGAGTTCATTAATTCTTTGCATATTTGATCCTGCAACAAGCATATCATCTACATACAATGTAAGAATTATGAAATCTCCATTTTCAAATCTTTGAAAATAAACACAGTGATCAGACTGACATCTAGTAAAATTTGAGCATAAATTTGTCAATTTTCGAATACCGCTACCTTGGAGCTTGTTTGAGGCCATACAAACTTCTATTTAATTTGCAAACCAGATTCTCCTTTCCATTGACTTCAAAGCCTTCAGGTTGATGCATATTGAAATTCTAATGATAGGCCCAAGTGGCAACCTAAAAGGAGATTAGGTTTATAAAAATAAAATTTACCTTTTGAAATTTTAACCCAATTATTTAAACTCTCTAATGAAGGATTAAGAGATCAAAAAATAAAACAATTTAAGCAAGCAAGTTAAATCTAAAGTGCAATGCAAGAAAGGAGCAAGAGACAAGAAAGAGTGCACCCGAGATTTAAAGTGGTTCGGTCCTCAAACACACAAGGCCTACTCCACTCCACCAACCAAACCCGTTGATGGCTTCACTATGTTGATCTTCTCAATCTTGACGAAGACCGGTGCCAATTACAATCGCTTTAACCTTGGTGGCAATCCTCATCACGGAGAGAGGGCTACGCTTCTCCGAACACTTGCCCAAATACAATGAAAGAAAATAGAAAATTACAACTTCCCTCTTCAAGGGTAGATAGCTTTCAAGCTCACACAAATTCCACTCTTGAAATGATGTATAAATTCAAGCCTAGGTCTAATCCCTTTAGATATCCCAAATTGAGGCACAAGGGTGATTACCACTCTCTAATATGTTTAGACCATGTTTAGGAATGAGAGAGATAAGTTCACATGCTTAGGGAACCCATATATATAGAGAAAACCCAAAACTAGCCGTTACAGGGGCATTTCTGTAATTTTGGGCAACTTCCTAACGGATCTATTTTAGGGCATTTTTGGCATTTTTCAGATTTCAGACCCGGTTTTGTAAAATTCATATCTCACTCGTTCTCGTCGGATTTCGACGTTCTTATACTTGATTTGAATGGAAACGATGAGATCTTTCTGTTAAAAATATTTTAAAAAATATTTACAAATGTTCAGGATCAGTTATGATAGGATTTATTCCCTGACTCAAAATTCAAGTGCTAAGTGTGCCGATTTGAATCTTTTGCAATTCTAAACTATCTATGGCACTAGGGCTTTGGTCCACGGGTCTTTTCCTTATATTCTAATATTATTTGGGACCTTATTAGTGACTTGATTATGCCTCAACATGGGGTACTGTAGACACCCCATTTTGACTAAGCCCTAAACCTTCCCGGCTCGTGCCAAATCCATCTGAATCTCAGCATTAGGGTTCCAAACTTCACCCTAGGCTGGATGAGGGTCTCTTCTAACCTCCTGCAAAATTTCATCATGATCTGAGCGCGTTTGCCCAGCAAGCGGGCTGAATTGGTGTGTGTAGTGTAATGAGGGGGTGGCCCACTAGGTTTTTCATTTTACCCCAAAATCCGTGTATTTGAAGGAAAATTCCAGTCATCCAAAGACCCTAAGTGCCCATGAATACATTTTTAGAAGCCTTAGGACCTCAGAAATGTCCTTGCAAAATTTCAGAAAAATCCGACAAAAAAATTCGGAAAAGACAAGTGGAGTTAGTGCAGTTATCAAGCGATGAGGGGGTGCAATAGCCTGTCAGAATCGCACATTTGTGCAGATATCAATCAGGAGTGTCAATATCCACACCATCCTTTACCTATAAATAGAGTTTAATCCTCATTTAAAAAAAAAAGAAGAAAAGGGGAGAAAATTCGCAGAGAGGTTTTTCCCCAAATTACAAAATCCAATATTTTCTTCTTCCTCTTCGATCTCCTTTTCTCCGGCAAATCCACCCCCTCCGGTGAGCTTGGATTCCGGCCAACCTTTCTTCACTTCATCACTGGCTAACCACTGCACATTTTTCATCCCCTATTTTCATCACTATTGTCATTTTCCGAGAGAATCCACGGCCGAAAACCATTTTTTCCGATCATCTTCTCCGGCCTGTTGGCCGAAGTTCCGTTTCCAATCAAATTTCTTTTACAGATCTTCATCCCTTGTCAAATTTCGTCCCTTCCTAACCTTGAAATTCATAGATCTGAGATTTTCCCTAAAATTCCGAACCCTAAGAACTTTAGATCTAGGGCATTTTCTTAACCTTCAACCTTAGATTCAATTCTGAAACCTTGTATTTGAGATAGATCAAGCCTATACCTTTCAGAATTTAACCTCTAAATGCTTTTTCTCCGACAAGTTCTGTAAATTTTGGAGACTCTTCTCCGGCAACCTCTATAGGCATCGGCAATTTTTATGATTCTGAGCATCATCTCCAAATCATCCGATTCTTGTTTGATTTGCAAGGAGCACAGAGTGAAAAGGAGCGATTCTATTTAGCTTCGATCTCATCCCCGATCCGTAGATTTGCCGTCATCATCTCGATCTTTGTTGATTCCGATATCGTGCAGAAAGGGAACAAGGAGTGCATATCAAAGGATCATAGCTTTGCATTATCCGATACATTGAAGGGTAAGAGCACAACGAATCATTTGAGGAAGGTAATCTTCTCTGTTTCTTTGTTTTTTTGTTTATTTTGTTCATTCGTCTGAATTTATTATTACTTGCCGTGGTGTGGATTTTGATTCCAACATGTGTGCTCGACTGGGATTTTCTTTGTTGAGAATAAGCTTTGATCTTAGGTATTTATTTTAGATTCTTATCCCCTGGATTCTAACTTGAAATGGATAATGTTGGAATTATATCTTGTTTTTAATACTTTCATTTCTTTTGATCTAAATTGGTATATTTGATTGCCATGAAAAGAGCTTTAATCTGTAGCCCCTGGTTCCAGAGAAGTAGAGGGGATAAGGTATAATGAGAAGAATAGGGGTTGGTATATTCAGTGGTTGATCTCTGCAAATATGTTCATACAATATAAGCAAATAGTTTTGCTTCAGTAGTTTCCTTCTAGCTGTAATTTAACACTTTTGAATTCCAACTCATATTCCGTCCCTTTAATTGTATCAACTCAGCTTGTTTATATATATAGCTTACCTTATTTGAATGGGAGACTGTTTATGTATAGCTTAGTACATTGGTCTCTATATCTAGACAAGCCGGTTGGGTTTTCATTTCATAAATATGCGCTGCTGTCAACTATTGTCTACATGAGTGCTGTCCATTGTTCCTATAAACTGCTGCCTGTTGGTTATGTTCATTATTGCATATAGCTACCGTCAACTATTATATATATAACTGCTGTCCTCTATGGTTCAATGCTTGTTATTGCACATAATTGCTGTCCACTTCTTACTGTCCATTATTTCATACAATCACTGCCCATTGGATGATTCACAAACACATAGCTGATGCCTTTGTAAGTGGCTATATTCTTAGGTGATAATTCATGCTTGTTTAAATTTTCTAAAAGAGACTTGTCATTGATAATATTTTGAGCTAGTATGATGTCATTTCTTTAAGAAAGGTATAGACTGCTGACATCTTATTATTATAATGTTTACAATATTTCATTTTTGTATTAACAAGACCATCCTGCATTTTTTTTTATCATTATCTCATTTGATCATTTTAAAATATTCTATGCAATCTTCTTGGACACCCCAAATTCGGTAATAAATAGATTGTTCAGGTGAGATGATTTCAAAGCTTATTATACTCATGAATTGTTTAATAGGAAGAAGGAGATCAGATGACTACTCTATTCGATATTATCGACATGAGTACTGTCTGATCTCAAGGCGGGCTTAGAAATATTATCATGTGTATTTGATATCAGATGATTACTTTGGCATCATCTGATTTCATTGGAGTCCCCGTATTGGGGTTTGTGGTTGGTTTAGAAGTGTTTGATATTGTTTTTACTTTATTAGGCTATCCAGCGGCTGGTCTGGACTAATTAATGTTATTTATCATTTTATGATTGCTATTAAATTGTATATTCTTCTTTGCTTAGCACTTGATTTGTTTTTAGAATAAAATTTGCGATTATCTGGTAGCATTTTCTTCTCCTTTTGATAGACTAACACAGTCTTATAGATTTTTGTTAAAATTCTTTAGATATTAGAATTCCCTCTCGTTGCAAGGGCGATGAAGGCGTTAGCCCAAGCCCATCATTAAGGGACTCGCTCAGTCCAAGTAGCACTCTCTTCTTTTATTTAAAGACTTGTCCAAGTCTTTATTGGTGTGTATCCCCTAGAAATTAGAAATCCATTCATTGCAAGGGCAATGAAAGAGTTCTCTAGAGCCCTCTCAGGGAGACAGGCTATGTCTCAGACAGAGAAAGTTGTATCCTTTAGAGACAAGCTTTGTCTCATTAGTGAGTCTATCTTTAATAGACATGCCATGTCTCGTCAGCACCTCTCTTGGAGTTCATCTTTGTGTTTAGGAGTCTCACCCAATCTCATTCTCTTGCTAAACCTCCTCTTCGTGCGTCTTTTGGTTTTGGGAGAACACCTTACTCGGCTTGGCATCATACCCCGACCCTTATGGGTATTGGGTTGTACATTTGTTGCACCCTAGGGCTAGGTAGCTGTCCGGCCCGGTTGGGTGTTTTACCTTTGCCAAATATGCACAAGGTCTCTTTTTCCTTGTTAACATTTTTCTCTATCCTACCTATGTGTCTGTAAGCCCAAGGGTCTACTCTCCTTTCTTGTTTTGATGATTCTAAACATAATTGATTGTGTTTTTGAATACTAATCAATTTGCTTTGAAGTGTTGTGTTTAAGATAGGATTGATCATTGAAGAAACCAACACTCAACTTGGTCATGCTTAAAGGTGTACCAAACAAGAGCCAAAGGAGCTAAGTGTGGCTCACATCATCACTCAAGCAAGCATCCAAAGATGGAAGATCATTTGAAGACCAAAGCTAAAGAGGGATCGAAGATTGCATAGGTATCATTGTACATCCTTTCTCTTTAGATTTCCAAGTCAAGGCAAAGTGTTTTCAAAATGTTTTTCAAAGAACACTTAAGAACTTAAAATGGATTAGTGAATGCTTATGTGGTGGACCAACATGTTGGGACCCTCATAAACATTCCAAAATAATCATAGGAGATGAGTTCCAAAAGCCAAAAATCAAACAACAAATAAAATCTCAAAATATGTGGATTTTTAGGCTTCTCGGAACTCCGAGATTTTTTCTCGGAGCTCCGAGCTCGGAACTCCGAGAGTTCTCTCGGAACTCCGAGAAATTTTCTCGGAACTCCGAGAAATGGTCCAGTAGAAAAATTCCATTTTCTGGCCGTTGTCTCGGAACTCCGAGAATTCTCGGAACTCCGAGAACCTTGCGACAGCTCAAAAAAGAGCCGTTGGGTTTTGATTTAAAATTTGATTTTTGTTATCTACACCCCCAAACGGTCATATTTTGAGGAGAGACTATTTATACAATATCTAGAGGATTATTTCCTCTCTCTTGATTTTTGAAAAACCCTCTTAAGCACTCAAGCAAACTTGCAACCCTTTCAAGCTTAAGATTTTTGGTTTTTCCCAAACTTGCCTTTCACTTGTGAACCTATTGAGTTTGGATATTTTAGAGCTATCACTTGCAAATCCTTGTTGAAGAGCAATCAAGGAACTACAAAGGGCATCAAGCTTTCAAGAAGAAGCCAAGCTATCAATCCTTCATATCTTGTATAGGTGGCTAGGGTATTCCGTTTTTAATTCCCTAGAGAGCAACCGCTTAGAACTCGGCGGAGAAGGAGAGTCTTTGTAAAGGTGTAAGGGCATCTTTGTTTTAATATCCCTTGGAATTGTAACCGCCTCGGAGCCGGGCATCGTGGAGGTCTCCAATAGTGAATCCCTCAAGTGCGACCTTGAGTAGAGTGGAGTAGGCCGTTGGCCGAACCACTATATATCGGTGTGTCAATTTCTCACTCTTGCATTTCCATTATTGTTTGGCTTGGCATTTCACTTTATTCCTTCAATTATATTTGCACTAACCAAATATTTAATTAAGTGAAGAAAAATTCCAATAAGGGTTTATAAGTAATTTTCAAAAGGCCTAATATTGAGTTAAATTCAATTCACCCCCCCTCTTGAGTATTTCAATTGGTATCAGGGCCTCGTCTCTAATTTTTAGAAAACCCTAACCGGTATAGAGTAAAGATTCTAAAATGGCAAACTACCCTCAACACCATGAAGGTTATTCAAACACTAGGCCACCCTATTTTGATGGAACAAACTATGGTTTTTGGAAAACCAAAATGAAAATCTTTTTAACCCAAGACTATCAAATGTGGAGAGCAATTAATAATGAATACATCTTACCCACAAGAAATTTAAATGATTGGACCGAAGCCGAACAACAAGCTTCGAATTATAATGCCAAAGCCATGAATTCTCTTATTTGTGCTCTATCTCCCGGAGAATTCAATAGAGTATCAAATTTGAATTCGGCTAAGGAAATTTGGGACACTTTAGAAGTCACCCATGAGGGAACCAATCAAGTAAAAGAATCTAAAATGAACCATCTTTTTCGGCAATACGAACTCTTTCAAATGACATCCGATGAAACAATTGCCGACATGTACACTAGATTCACCAATCTTGTAAATGGATTAAGGGGTCTTGGAAAACAATTTTCCAATAGAGATTTAGTGACTAAAATCCTTAGGTCCTTACCTTTGTCTTGGGAATCCAAAACCTCCGCAATCACCGAAGCCAAGGACATGAACACATTGAACCTAGATGAACTAATAGGGTCCTTGATCACCCATGAAATGATTTTCAAAACAAAAGCACCCAAAATCGAAAAAGGAAAAGGAATTGCTTTTGCTTGTAATGTAGGTGAAAATGAAGATGCAAAAGAAGACATGGAAGATGAAGTTGCCCTCCTAACAAGAAGGATCAAATTCTTGCAAAGGAACATGGGAGGGATGAGAAATAGAAGGACAAACCCTCCATTCAAGAAGAAAGAAGAACTCGGTGATGGATCTTCTCAACCACGATGTTACGGTTGCAAGAAGCTTGGACACATTCGCCCGGATTGTCCACTCAACAATGAACCCACTTCAAACAACCGCTTCAAGAGAAGAGAAGGCAAGAAAGGAATGACCGCCACATGGGATGAGGAAATTGAAAGCGAAGGCGAACAAAATGATGGCGAAGATTGCTTGATAGCAAGGAACGTATGCTTCATGGCCTCAACAAACGACAACAATGAGGTAAACACTTTAAATGATGTTATTGTTTTAAAAGAAGTTCTTGATTCCCTACAAAATGCAAATGATGAACTTGAAATTCAATTTGATAAAATTGCATCACTTGAAAATTCTCTTGCTAACATGACAAAAGAATTTGGTTGGTTAAAAAAGGATCATGAATTTTTAGATGATAAGAATGAAAAATACAAAGTAGAAATTCATGAGTTAAATGCTTCTATCAAAATCTTAAATAAAAACCGACAAGAACTCTCAAATGAAAACAACAATCTAAAGCATGAAAATGGTAGATTATCTTTTGAGTATGATGAACTAAAGAAACTTTTTGAAAAATTTGAAAATAGTTCATTAAAATTGGATAGGCTTGTAAATCTTCAAAGAATATCAAGTGACAAAAGTGGACTTGGACATAAATGGAACACCACAATATCCAACTATAAAACTAAACTTGAAAAGGTTTCTTCTAGCGGTACCAAAATTTGCTTTTATTGTGGTCTAGAAGGTCATTACAAGGTTGCTTGCTTACATGCTAAACAAGATAAGATTAAGTTGAACTCTAATGTGAAAACAAATGAACATAGCAAGATTAGGAAGATTTGGGTACCTAAGGGATCTCACTTGCCTATTCATATGTAGGTATGCCTTAAAAGCCATAACAAGAAGAACACATGGTACCTTGATAGTGGATGCTCTAGACATATGACCGGAGACCTTACTCAATTCGCGTCCCTATCGCTCAAGGATGGTGGAGACGTTACCTTTGGAGATGATAAGAAAGGAAAAGTCAAAGGTGAAGGCACCATAGGTAACTCTACCTCTCCCATACATGATGTACTATTTGTTGATGGCTTGTCCCATAATTTTATTAGCATTAGTCAATTATGTGATAATGGTTTTGAAGTTGTCTTCAATCCCGATAAATGCATTGTTAAAAATAAGATAGATGGAGAAGTAAAATTCATAGGGTCTAGAGACAATAACATTTATACAATTGGACTAGATGATCTTAGACTCCAAAATGTGACTTGTCTAAATGCCATTAGTGAGGATTCTTGGCTATGGCATAGGAGGTTGGGTCATGCCGGAATGGATCTCATTTCGACCCTCTCCTCAAAAGAAAGTGTTAGAGGATTGCCTAAGTTCAAATTCATCAAGGATCACATTTGTAGAACTTGTCAATTAGGAAAACAATTGAAAAGCTCATTTGCACCTAAAAATATGATTTCAACTTCCTACCCCTTGGAGCTACTTCATATGGATCTTTTTGGACCAATGAAGACTAGTAGCCTAGGTGGAAAGAGGTACGTGTTTGTAGTTGTGGATGACTACTCACGATTCACATGGGTCATATTTCTAGCACACAAAGATGAAACTTATGAAAACTTCCTTACATTGTGCAATCAAATACAAAATGAAAAAGGTGTTGCTATCTCTTACATTAGAAGTGATCATGGAACTGAATTTGAAAATGTACATTTTGACACTTATTGTAATGAACATGGCATAAAACATAATTTTTCCGCACCTAGAACACCTCAACAAAATGGAGTAGTAGAAAGAAAAAATCGAACTCTCCAAGAAATGGCTAGAACTATGTTGCATGAAAATGATCTCCCTAGATATTTTTGGGCGGAAGCGGTTAGCACCGCTTGCTATATTATAAACAGGGTATATTTAAGGCCAATTTCTAAGAAAACACTTTATGAGCTTTGGAAAAACTTGAAACCAAATATAAGCTATTTTAGAGTGTTTGGATGTAAATGCTTCATTTTGAACATTAAAGATAATTTACACAAATTTGATAGGAAATCGGATGATGGAATATTCTTAGGGTATTCTTCTCATAGTAAGGCATATAGAGTATTTAATAGGAGAACCCTAGTAGTAGAAGAATCCATGCATGTGACATTTGATGAAAGAGAGCCAACATCACAAGAAATGCCACATGATGAGGATGAACCCATTGAACATCTTTTTCCAAAATTGAGTGCTCCTCCTCATGCATCAACAAGTCATACATTACCTAGTGAGGAAGTAGAAAATGAAAATGATGACTCATTACCTAGGGATAGGAGAACATTGGTAGATCATCCTGAATCCCAAATTTTAGGTGATGCCACATTGCCAGTAAGAACTAGATCATACTATCGTAGTGTGAGTAACAATTTGGCGTTCTTATCCGAATTAGAACCAAAATCCATCAAGGAAGCTGAAAAGGATGAATATTGGTTGATGGCTATGCAAGAAGAGCTAAGTCAATTCGAAAGGAACAAAGTGTGGAGGCTAGTGCCTAGACCTAGTGATCATCCAGTCATTGGCACGAGATGGGTGTATAGAAATAAATTGGATGAAAATGGAATTATCACTAGGAATAAAGCTAGGCTTGTAGCCCAAGGGTACAATCAGGAGGAAGGGATAGATTATGATGAGACATTTGCTCCTGTTGCCCGTATGGAGGCTATTAGGATACTTTTGGCATATGCATCTCATAAAGGATTTAAACTATATCAAATGGATGTCAAAAGTGCCTTCCTAAATGGCTATATCCAAGAGGAAGTGTATGTTGAGCAACCTCCAGGTTTTGAAGACTTCAAACATCCAAATCATGTCTTCAGGCTTGATAAAGCTTTATATGGATTAAAGCAAGCTCCTAGAGCTTGGTATGAGAGGCTTTGCACTTTCTTAGTTGAAAAGGGATTCGAGATGGGAAATGTGGATAAAACCTTATTTATCAAAAGAGAAAATCATGATATCCTCCTTGTCCAAATCTATGTGGATGATACCATCTGTGGCTCAACTAATCAAAAATTATGTGATGAATTTGCAACCTTAATGAAAAATGAATTTGAAATGAGCATGATGGGAGAGTTAACCTACTTCTTAGGACTCCAAATTAAACAATACAAAAATGGAATATTTTTAAATCAAGAAAAATATACAAAGGAGTTATTAAAGAAGTATGGCATGGATAGCAGTAAGACATCAAGAATTCCCATGAGTACTACTGCTAAGCTAGAAAAAGATGAATTTGGCAAATCTGTGGATCAGAAATTGTATAGGGGTATGATAGGTAGTTTGCTCTATTTGACAGCCAGCAGACCAGACATTATGTTTACTGTCTGTCTCTGTGCTCGATTTCAATCGGATCCTAAAGAATCTCACCTATCAGCAGTTAAGAAGATCTTCAAGTACTTAAGAGGAACCCAAAGTCTAGGACTGTGGTATGAAAGATCATCTTCCTTCACTCTCATCGGATATTCAGATACAGACTTTGCTGGATGTAGAGTAGATAGGAAAAGCACTAGTGGGACTTGCCAATTCTTGGGTAAATCACTTGTTTCATGGTTTAGTAAGAAGCAAAATTCAGTAGCTCTGTCCACAACAGAAGCAGAATATGTGGCAGCTGGAGCTTGCTGTGCTCAAGTCCTATGGATGAAAAGCACATTGATGGACTATGCAATCAAAATGGAAAATATTCTCATCCAATGTGACAATACTAGTGCTATAAGCTTAACAAAGAACCCCATACAACACTCAAGAACAAAACATATTGAGATCAGGCACCACTTCATTAGAGATCACTCACAAAAAGGGGATATTTGCTTAAAATATATCAACACTGAAGAACAATTAGCGGATATCTTTACAAAACCCCTTAGTGATGATAGAATTTGCTATATCCGAAGTGCCTTAAACATATGGAGTGCGAATCAAATCAAAGAAATTGCCAAATAAATACTTTGTGCCTTTAACCAGCTTATCTATATAGTATTTATATATATAATCTTTGTTTGGTAGTATCTGCATGAATGAGATGTCAAATTTTTAATCTTAAAAATCACTCAATTGATATTCTTAGCCTTCTTAGTTTTTCTAAGTTGGAGAGGTATCTTCACATTAATTAAAATACCTAACATCTTGACATATGTCAACATCTCGATCATGAACAGGTATATGTGCATTACTTGGTTATATATTTTTATACCATAAGCATTGATTTAGGGGGAGTTATCCACTCCTAATATTTTTTTTACACCCTTTCTGTCGATGACAAAAGGGGGAGAAGTTTGAAATTGATTATCTATTCAATTGACTATATGCACCACTTGCTTATAACTTGTATCATTTATATGTGTGCATATATTGAGGGGGAGTTCCAGTATTCACTTGCCTACTATGTCACTCCACACACACCTCATAATCAATTTTGTTTGTCATCATAAAAAAGGGGGAGATTGTAAGCCCAAGGGTCTACTCTCCTATCTTGTTTTGATGATTCTAAACATAATTGATTGTGTTTTTGAATACTAATCAATTTGCTTTGAAGTGTTGTGTTTAAGATAGGATTGATCATTGAAGAAACCAACACTCAACTTGGTCATGCTTAAAGGTGTACCAAACAAGAGCCAAAGGAGCTAAGTGTGGCTCACATCATCACTCAAGCAAGCATCCAAAGATGGAAGATCATTTGAAGACCAAAGCTAAAGAGGGATCGAAGATTGCATAGGTATCATTGTACATCCTTTCTCTTTAGATTTCCAAGTCAAGGCAAAGTGTTTTCAAAATATTTTTCAAAGAACACTTAAGAACTTAAAATGGATTAGTGAATGCTTATGTGGTGGACCAACATGTTGGGACCCTCATAAACATTCCAAAATAATCATAGGAGATGAGTTCCAAAAGCCAAAAATCAAACAACAAATAAAATCTCAAAATATGTGGATTTTTAGGCTTCTCGGAGCTCCGAGCTCGGAACTCCGAGAGTTCCCTCGGAACTCCGAGAAAAGGTCCAGTAGCGTCTGGACATTTTCTCGGAACTCCGAGAAATGGCCCAGTAGAAAAATTCCATTTTCTGGCCGTTGTCTCGGAACTCCGAGAATATTTCTCGGAACTCCGAGAATGGTTCTCGGAACTCCGAGAACCTTGCGACAGCTCAAAAAAGAGCCGTTGGGTTTTGATTTAAAATTTGATTTTTGTTATCTACACCCCCAAACGGTCATATTTTGAGGAGAGACTATTTATACAATATCTAGAGGATTATTTCCTCTCTCTTGATTTTTGAAAAACCCTCTTAAGCACTCAAGCAAACTTGCAACCCTTTCAAGCTTAAGATTTTTGGTTTTTCCCAAACTTGCCTTTCACTTGTGAACCTATTGAGTTTGGATATTTTAGAGCTATCACTTGCAAATCCTTGTTGAAGAGCAATCAAGGAACTACAAAGGGCATCAAGCTTTCAAGAAGAAGCCAAGCTATCAATCCTTCATATCTTGTATAGGTGGCTAGGGTATTCCGTTTTTAATTCCCTAGAGAGCAACCGCTTAGAACTCGGCGGAGAAGGAGAGTCTTTGTAAAGGTGTAAGGGCATCCTTGTTTTAATATCCCTTGGAATTGTAACCGCCTCGGAGCCGGGCATCGTGGAGGTCTCCAATAGTGGAATCCCTCAAGTGCGACCTTGAGTAGAGTGGAGTAGGCCGTTGGCCGAACCACTATATATCGGTGTGTCAATTTCTCACTCTTGCATTTCCATTATTGTTTGGCTTGGCATTTCACTTTATTCTTTCAATTATATTTGCACTAACCAAATATTTAATTAAGTGAAGAAAAATTCCAATAAGGGTTTATAAGTAATTTTCAAAAGGCCTAATATTGAGTTAAATTCAATTCACCCCCCCTCTTGAGTATTTCGGTGTCTAATAGACTTACTCAGTCTCATTCTTTTACTAAACCTCCTCTTTGTGCATCATTTGGTTTTGGGAGAACATCCTACTCGGCTTGGCATCATACCCCTTACCCTTATGGGTATTGGGTTGCACATTTGTTGCACCCTAGGGCTAGGTAGCTGTCCGGCCCGGCTGGATGTTTTACCTTTGCTAAATATGCGCAAGGTCTCTTTTTCCTTGTTACTTGTGAGTTTTATCTTAGCTTGATAGTCTCACTAGCACCCTTCTTTATCTCTTTTTCTTTTAGGAGACAGGCTTTGTCTCATTAGCACCTCCTTCTTAGAATCCTATTTTCAGAGTCAGTCATTAGCCTAGGAGTCTGTCCTTAGCTAGAGAGTATGTTTTTCTTTCAGGAGTCAGTCCTATCATCATAGGGGTTAGGATTTTATCCAACCTCTCATCAAATCTTGTGTTTTTCTAACCGCTCCTGCAAGGTATAGGATGCTGTCCAACCCTTGCAGAGCTGTGTTTCTGTTCTTTTCCCCCGCAAAGCATAGGATGCTGTCCAACCTTTGCGGGATATCGGGAGTCTGTCCTCCCCTTATGATGATAGGATTTGTTCCCCTTGAGTCAAAAACACTTAAAAATAACAAAACATCTGAAAAATCAAAAATCTCAAAAATCTTGAGTCATTAGAAGTAGTTAGGAAATCTGTTCCGAACTACGTTGGCTTGATCCCTTCCCATAGGGTACGTAGTGCAGCTTGAGATTCACATCCCAAGTCCAGCCAAACCTTTAAAAATAAACATTTCAAATCTTTCTAAAAATACAAAAATATTCAAAACCTTTTCAAAAAGATCTTCCCCTAGAGTTAGGATTCTGTCCTAGATATATGGGATGTTTTAGAGTTAGGAGTCTGTCTTGATTGGTGTTGATATGGTGTGTCCTGTCATGTGAGTGTCCCTAGAGTTAGGAGGCCTCGAGTTGATCGGTTAGACACTTAGTCGAACCGATGGCTAGACTAGGAAGCATATAGTCAGCCCATGGTTTTCCTTAGGTTGCACAGCCTAGATACACGTAGGATGTAGGGCCCACCTGCATTAGCTTAAGGCTAATCAACCTGCATTAGTTAGGGCATATAGAGTCCTAAAAATTACAATTCACCTGAACTTAAGCAATCGTACAAAAAAGCTTTAAAAATCAGTCAAGTCTAGTGGATCGAGTCTAAGATAGCGGTTCTAGATGGTTAGGCATAGTAGTTTTGAATAGGGCATCGAACTACGTTGACTCCGATTCTTCCCGAGGTTGGGATACGTAGAGCAGCTGGGATGGACGGCCATCTTGGTCCGAGTCAGGTCGCATTAGAGTTAGGACTCATTTTGTCCAGTCAGGTATAGAGTTGATTTGTGTCGTATGTTTTTGCTGTGTTTTCTTACTTTCATGTACAGATCCTATACATTTAGCTGTGACATGCATGTGTTTGTACACCAGAACTTAGACACCCATTAGGCATGTCACTTATAACCTAGCTATGCTTAGGTGACACATGTTTCTTTTATTTTATCTTGTGTGCCTTTGATTTCATCTCCGAGACATGCATGATTAGATAGACGTCTTCTCGGAGATATTCATTCCCATTTCATATGATTTTCGCCTAAAACTCTTCAAAATTATTAAGTAAATGGCATAAGAGACCAGGTGCTTGCACTTGGGCGGATGAGGTGCTCTTCAAACCTTCCGAATTCGTAACCAGGCACGAACCCTCTTTTATAATCTCTGGTTATCCGTTGCAACAGAGCATAGTATGGGATCCTTGGCCCACTTCCTTGGATGGCGACTCTTCTTTGTTTAAGGTACGCCTCGAATCTGGGCTAGTCCCCGAATCGAGAGGTATCTCACCTTTTATATCGCCACTCATGCTGTGAGAGGCACTTCTTTCGAGAGTTCCTTGGTAGAGCTCTCCATTCACGTGGATGATCCTGAGACTGACTCGCGTGGGGGCACACGTCCCCGCCGCCTCTCTCGGATCGGGGTCCACAGGCACCTAATAGGGATTAGATGTACAATCTAACATAAGACTTAAGCCTTCAAATCTTCTACTTTTGAAGCACATCTTCAAGTCTTGAACTCTTGCATGGATCACCTCCATTTCTTTGGCTCTTCAAGATCTCTCATTGAATGCTCCAAGCCTTTATTATCCTTTGGCTTCAAATGGTGTTCAATGATGTACAAGCCTCGATTCATGCCGTTTTCCTTGATCTAAGTGTTTGAAATGTTTGAATCTTCAATACATGCACTTAAACATCAAAACACGTTAGATATACAACACATTTCAACTTGTGTTTGGAATCATCAAAATATAGAAGATTGCCAAGGTGAGAACCATTGGGCTTACACATGTAGATCTCTTCTTCCAAATCACCATGGAGGAAAGCAGTTTTAACATCTAACTGCTCAAGATGTAAATTTTCTACAACCACGATACTCAACAAAATGCGAATTGAAGTCATTTTAACAATGGGAGAAAATATTTCTTTGAAGTGAATACCATTCTTTTGTGCAAACCCTTTTACTACAAGCCTTGCTTTGTGCCTCTTCATTCCCCTGATTTCATCTTTCACCCTGTATACCCATTTGTTGTACAATGCTTTCTTTCCAGCTGGCAGCTTCACCAAATTCCAAGTTTTGTTTTGTTTCAATGAGGCCATCTCCTCATTCATGGCTTGCTCCCACTTTATTCTAGAATCATCTTGCATTGCTTCCTGAAAACATTCTGGCTCACCCGAATCAATATACAGAACATAAGGAGAATACCTTTCAGGACGTTTAATCTGTCTTGAAGATCTTCTAAGAACAGGAGTTTTCGGTTCCTGCACTTGAAGATTATCACCATAACTACTTGCAGACTCAACATCTGAATTTCCAAAATCATCATCTGAACTTTCTGGAATTTCTTACACACTAGGTCTGACCCCACCTGCAATCTCATCGAGTTCTAAAAACTCTGATTCATCTTTTCTACTTTCCTATTGTCTATCTTTGTACATGCAATTCTCATTGAATATAACATCTCTACTCCTAATGATTTTGTTATGTTCATAATCCCATAGACGATAACCAAAAGCATCACCACCATATCCAATAAATGCACATTTAATAGACTTAGGATCAAGTTTCTTTCTATTTTCTTTATCAACATGAGCATAAGCAATGCAACCAAAAGTTCTCAAAAAGAGTAATTTACCTGTTTTCCTGTCCAAACCTCCTCTGGAATCCCTCCATCTAATGCGCTAGATGGACTCCGATTTATTAGAAAAACAAAAGTGTCAATTGCTGCTGCCCAAAACTGTTGAGGTAATCCCGAATGAATCCTCATGCTCCTCGCACGCTCCAGGATGGTTCTATTCATTCTCTCTGCAACCCCATTCTGTTGTAGTGTCCTTAAAACTGTTTCCAATCTTCTGATTCCATTGAGTGAACAGAAGCTCTTAAAGCTTCCATTATCATAGTCATTGCCATTGTCCGTGTTAAGACATTTGACTTTGTTTCCTGTTTCACTTTCTACAAGAGCTTTCCATTTCTTGAAAACATCAAAAACATCAGATTTATTTTTAATTGCAAAAAACCCATATTTTTCTACTTGCATCATCTATAAACGAGACAAAGTAAGATTTTCCACTGAAAGAATTTACCTGAGCTAGTCCCAAACATCTGAATGTACCAGTTCTAACCTTTCTGTTTTCTTCTTGTTCCCTTCTTTCAGAAAGCTAACTCTCTTCTGCTTTCCATACACGTAATCTTCACAGAACTCAAAATCAACCCCCTTCAAACCAGGTAACAGATTTCTTGAGTGTAGATTCTTCATGCCAGTCTCACTCAAATGCCCAAGCCTGTGATGCCAAAGTGTAGTATTCCCATATGTAGAAGCTATTGAAATAGTATAATCATTAGTGCCAGTAAACATGTACAAAGTACCAACTAGATTACCCTTGGCCACTACCAGAGACCTTTTTGTAGTCTTCCATTGAC
This sequence comes from Tasmannia lanceolata, assembly GCF_043159265.1. Lineage (NCBI taxonomy): Eukaryota > Viridiplantae > Streptophyta > Magnoliopsida > Canellales > Winteraceae > Tasmannia > Tasmannia lanceolata. The sequence continues at coordinate 20,314,352 of NW_027518689.1, read as the reverse complement.
CACTACCGAAACCAACAAAATACCCTTCACTGTCTAGTTTGCTTGTTGAGATTAGATTCTTCTTTAAGTCGGGAACATGGCGTGCCCCTTCAACTTCAAGTGGCCACCATTAGACAATTTTAACAAAATTGTACCTATTCCTATAATCTTACATTCTTGTTTGTTTTCGACAGTTACATATCCATAATCACCATGAACATAATCATGAAAATAATGCTTATGAGAAGTACAATGAAAAGAAGCAGCATAATCTATAAACCAAACTTCAGATTTAACATCTACTGATGCAGATAAACACAAATCACCATATACCTCATCATTCGTAGACACCATGTTTGCTTCGTCATCACTATTCTGCTGACCTTTTTGACCTTTGTTCTTCTCGTTCCAGCAATCTTTTCTCATGTGTCCAGTCTTGCCGCAATTCCAGCATTTTCCTTTGATTTTTCCTTCAGTTTTTACTTTTCCACTTGACTTTGATTTGCCTCTGGATTGTGACTTTCTGCCCTTCGAAGTGCTTCCTCTATGTTGTTGTCTGCCCCTTGTTTCAACTGACAGAGCACTGCCAAATGAGATCTCTAAACTTTTTCTGCTCATCTCATCACTCAGTATACAACTGACAACATCATTGATTACTAACTTTTCTGTGATTGTATTACTTACAGCCATAACCAAGTTATTCCAACTTTCTGGCAAAGAACACAAGAACAACAGAGCCACAACTTCATCATCAAAAGTCAAATCAACAGATTGTAATTGACCAATAATCATATTAAACTCATTTAAATGATTGTCTACGGAAACGCTATCAGACATCGTCATATTAAATAATTTTTTCATGAGGAAAACTTTATTTGACGCAGAGGGTTTTTCGTATAACTTAGCTAGGGTTTCCATGACTCTAGCGGTTGTGGGTTCTTTGGAGATATTGAAGGCCACCTGTGATGTGAGAGATAATCTCACCGTAGCCAACGCCTTTCTGTCCAAAATCTTCCAATCTTCAGCCTTCATCGCTTCCGGCTTCTTGTCCAATGGAAGATATAGATCTTTCTGATAAAGACAGTCCTCGATCTGCATCTTCCACCACTGAAAGTTCTGCCCGTTAAATTTCTCAACTTTCGATTTTTCATCTTTTGCCATCGCTCCCACTCAAGCGAAAAATCTTGTCAGATTCGCTTTTCAATCTCGGATTTGATACCAATTGTTAGGAATTAACAATGCAGCAGAATAATGATGCAAAGATAAACGAAAGATTCACACATAGAACACACAGATTTACGTGGTTCACCCAACCAGTTTGGTATGGGCTACGTCCACGGCAGAGCGACAAGCCAACGATTCCACTATTCTGAAGAAAAATTACAAACCCTCAAGCCTCTCCCTTGCGTCTCCTAATATCACATCCCTTTTATGTGGCGTTCAGAAACGCGTTACAATAAAGAAAAATCCTAATTCATGAAAGTACAAAACTACCCCCCAGTATAAAAATACCTTAAAAAATTCGGCGAGCGGGACCCCCGCAGTCAGGGTAAAGTGTACTGTACTTTCCAGATTAGACTGATATCAGGCTTCACCAATAACAACATACACATAGTTGTCCTTAAACTTATCCAGTTTTGATACATAAAAATATGCATACAGCTAACTCTTAATTTGTCCAGTTTTTAAATACATCATACACACATACTTAAATGATACCCAGTTTTGATACATTCAATCGCACATAAATTGATGCAAATTATTTTCAGATTTAATATATTAAATTCTCATATAAACTAACCGAAAGTATTTCCAGATTTAATACACTAAAATCACGCATAAACTGACCAAAAGTAATTCCAAATTTAATACACTAAAATCACACATAAAACTAACCCAAAGTATTTCAAAATTTAATATACTAAAATCATGTATAAAGTGACTAAAAGTATTTTTCAGCTTTCATACACTGAAATACGCATAAACTGACCCAAAGTATTTTTAGAATTAATGACTAAAATCACACATATACTGACCCAAAGTATTTTCAGATTTAATATACTAAAATCACGAATAAACTGACCCAAAGTATGTTGTAAGCCCAAGGGCTCATCCTCTTACCTTGTTTTGATGATCAACGAACCCAAATTGATTAGTTCTTTATGGGCTAATCGTTTGCCTTGAGTGTTGTGCTTTAGACAGGTCCTACACAAGTCAAATCATACTAGCACACACCTTGTTGGCATATGCTTAAAGGTGAACCAAACACAATGGCAAAGGAGCTCGGAACATATTTGGACAAACCATACCTTGGAGGATCTACCAAGGAGAAGCTCAACATCATCCACATCAAGCATTTGGACAGTTAGGAAAAATCAATGAAGGCCAAAGCTGGAGGATCAACAAGCAATGCAAAGTACAAAGGAGCTTGAACCAAATGGTGGCATCATCATTTTTTATAGCTCTCATTTTTCTCATATCCGTAGAGTACAAGAACGTCAAAATCCAACAAGAAATTAGGGAGATATGAATTTTACAAGTTGGAAGCAGATTGCTGGAAAACCAGTCTCAGAGCTCTGAGAATTTTTCTCAGAATTCCGAGACATTTCTCGAAGCTCCGAGAAAACAACCAGGGACAAAAAAAAATATAGCCGTTGTGGCCCAACGGCTAGTTGACTGTTTGACTCAGTTTTGACTGTTTTGCCCCCCAAACGGTCATATTGAGTTGGGACTTCATATATACCCATTCAAAGGGTCTAAAAGATATAAAGAACATAGTCCAACTCTAACAAACCCTTGAAAATTATTTGGCCATCATTTTGGATTTTTCTCTCCCACTTCTCTTCGTGCCTTGATTTTGAGAAATAATTTGAGAGTGGATTAGGCTATACTTTGTACATCTATTTGAGAGATTTGAGTGAGCTTCAACTTGCATCGTAGCCTACATAGAGGCAAAGCTTTTAACTTCTTCATCGTTGTAAATTTGGCGAAAGGAACGTCGTGTAAGTTCCTTGGAGAGTTTGGAATCCGTGGCAAGGGCATCCATGTTTAATTCCCTTGGGTGAAGCCCTTAGAACTCGGCGAAGTAGGAGAGTCGGTGTAAAGGTGGCAAGAACATCCTCATTTAATTCCCTTGGGTTGTAAAAGCCTCGGAGTCTGGCGTTGTGGAGGTCTCAATAGTGAAAATCCTCAAGTGCGACCTTGAGTAGAGTGGAGTAGGCCGTTGGCCGAACCACTATAAATCTTTGTGTTACTTGTGTTGGTATTTCTCTATCTCTCACCCCTCTCACTCTCTTATTTATTTGTGCTTACATTTACATATTTGGAATTGAGTGAGTAATTAGCATTTTGGTTTTGATTGAATAATTATACCTTACTAATTAGGCTATTTATTACGTAATTAAGTTTGCTAATTAACAAAGGTTTTGAATTTAAATTAATTTGTAATATTATTTTTAAGTTCAATCATTTCAAACTTAATTAAACAAGGGTAAAACTAGATCGATTTTGAAAAAAAAAATTTAAAGAAAAAGTTTTCATAAACAACTTATTCACCCCCCTCTAGGTTGCCAAATCGGGTTCACTCTTTTGATTTCAATTGGTATCAAAGCTAGAGCTCTTGATTAAGACCCTAACCGAGTAAGAGTTAAAAGATCAAATTTTTGGCAACTAAAATGAGATCTAGACTACCCTTATTGGATGGATCGGATTATGGATCATGGTTGATCCATATAAAGACATATCTTAATGGTCTAGATAAAGATATGATGAAGATAATTGAAAATGGTTTTGTTTTAAATTCTAAATCTAGAAAATTGAATGAATATGATGAAAAATTATCTTCATTAAACACTAACGCCCTAATTGCAATTTGTTGTTCTTTACCTCCTACCATTTATGAAAAAGTGTCATCTTGCCAAAATGTAAAAGATATTTTGAACCAAATTGAAAAGTGTTGTCAAAACAAACTCCTATGTTTAACCGCAACACTTGAAACTTCAAATATCAACCACCAAGCATTAAAGGAACTAAATGATGGGATTTCATCACTTGAACAAGAAATGCAAAACTTAAATGAAACCCTTGAGGATACTCTAGCTAAAAATGAAATCTTAGAAAACATACTAGCTAGTATTAAAAGGGATTATGCTTCAAACGAAAAAGAACTTGAAAGAGTAAAAAAGGAAAACAATTCCTTTATCCTTGAAATTGAAGAATTAAATGAAAATATTAAAAAACTAAAACAAGAGAACCAATCCCTAAAAGAAGAAGAAGAAAGGATAAGAATGTTCTCATCTCTTGAATCAATTAACTTGAAAACGGAAATAAATGATTTAAAAATCAAGAATGAGAAACTTGAGTTGGAAAATCATAGACTACAAGAAGGTACAAAACATGCTTGTCATCACTTTCATTCTTGTAGATCATATTGTTCATCCAGTCCATCTACCTACTCATCTATGTCATGTGATTATTGTGGTATATATGGACATTACAAGTTTAAATATAAGTTTAGACTTGTAAAAAGTAGTAAGTTTGTTTGGGTGGGAAAAGATACATCAACTAGAACAAACTTGCTTGAAACAAACATGGTTTGGGTTCCAAAACCCCCAATATGATCTATATGTTGCTTATCTTAGATTTAGGGGTATGAACTTTAAATTAAATATCATTTGATACATTTGGTTGTATAAATACCATGTGCTTATTCTTATTTTTTGATTCCATGTATATATGCATGCTTGTGTTTAAATGATAATTTTTTTTAAGAATTCAAAGTCTATGTGCCTAAAAAATTTTTTACAATAAGACCTTGATATGTTGAGCTTAATGTTATATCTTTAATAATTTTGGATGCTAGATGTTGTATTCCTAAAGTAGATTAATCTCCTTGCATCTAGCCATATGTGCTTCATGATCACATCTTTTGAGAAGAAACAAATTATAGATACAATAGGCCTATCTTGTTTGACTCTTATGTATCTATATGTATTATGCTAAGTGCACATACTATGACTTAGATCTTATTGCACTTAGTACTCATCCACATGTAAAACCACAATAGAGTACTTAATGTGAAAACCATAATTGTGCTTATAGGAAAATCTACCACACCTTTGTGCCCATGTGTTCAAATTGAATCTACAAGTATATCCATCAAAGTTGAACCAAAATTGAACATTTTGGTAGTTGCTATGAGTTAAGTTAAATGATTACATCATTCTAGCAAAACCAAAAGAAAAGAAACTCATAAGTTTAAAGACTTGAACTTAAATGAAAATTTTGGCATGATATAGTACTTGTGCAAAAAAATTGTGAAAAAGCCAAATTATTATTCTTTCAACTCTATTTTGGACAAACATGGCACTTGCTAGATAATTGGATACTTAAATTATTTCTAGCAGAACTAAGGAATCAAATGTCATGTGTAAGAAAGTGTAAGCCCAAGGGTTCCCCATGGGTACATTCAATCATCTTGTTTTGATGATTAACAAACGTAAATTGATTAGTTGTTTATGGACTGATCATTTGCCTTGAGTGTTGTGCTTTAGACAGGTCCTACACAAGTCAAATCATACTAGCACGCACCTTGTTGGCCTATGCTTGAAGATGAACCAAACACAATGGCAAAGGAGCTTGGAACATACTTGGACCAATCACACCTTGGAAGTACCAAGGAGAAGCTCATCATCAACCATCTCAAAGCATTGAACAAGCAAAGGAAGATCAATGAAGGCCAAAGCTTGTGGATCAACAACTTGCAAATGAGCTTGAACCAAATGGTGGCATCATCCTTTGAAGGTGTCAAGCAAAGAAGCTCAACCTTGAAGATCCCAAAGCAAGCCATGCACTCAAAGAGAAGATCAAGCAATGGCTACCTCAAGAGTTCATTCAAGAGAGTGGTAAAAATGGTAGATTGTATCACCTATCTCTCTTGTGTTTTCTCTTATCAAGGCACATCTTAAAACCCCTAAAATATGTTTTTCAAAGAGACTAACACACCCTTTAAGGACTTAAATGGATAAGTGAATGGCCATGGTGGTGTACCAACATGTTGGGACCCATATGGCATTCAACACAAGAAAGAACAAAACAGAGTTCCGAAGCAACAACCTGGACCAGCAACTAAATCCTATCAAAACTTATTTAAAATATTTTCAAATATTTTTGAAAATATTTTTAACAGATAGCTCTCATTTTTCTCATATCCGTAGAGTATAGGAACGTCAAAATCCGAAGAGAAATGAGGGAGATATGAATTTTACAAGTTCGACACTGTTTGCTGGAAACCAGTCTCGGAACTCCGAGAAAATTCTCGGAGCTCCGAGAAATGCACCAGGTTCTTAAACTTAAATCTCTGTTTGGTTTCTCGGAACTCCGAGAAACCCTCGGAGCTCCGAGCTCGGAACTCCGAGAAGTGTATTTTCTCAAAAAATTATAGCCGTTGGAGGCCCAACGGCTAGTTGATTTTTTGACCCAGTTTTGACTGTTTTACCCCCCAAACGGTCACATGGAGTTGGGACTTCATATATACCCATCTAATGGGTCTAAAAAAAGAGAGGAACATTGTCCAACTTCAACAAACCATAGAAAATCATTTGTGAACTATTTTTGGTTAAATTCTCTCACCAACCAAACTCTTTGTGCCTTGATTTGAGAAAATCTTTTGAGATTGGTTTAGGCTTAAACTTGTTTATTCTTGAGAGCATCTTTGGAGCTTCAACTTGCATTGTAGCCTACATAGAGGCAAAGCTTTTATCTTCTTCTTTATTCTATCGGTGGCAAGGGCATCCGTGTTTAATTCCCTTGGGAGAAAGCGCTTAGAACTCGGCGGAGAAGGAGAGTCATTGTAAAGGTGGAAGGGCATCCTTATCTAATTCCCTTGGAGTGTAAAAGCCTCGGAGCCGGGCGTCGTGGAGGTCTCAATAGTGGAAATCCTCAAGTGCGACCTTGAGTAGAGTGGAGTAGGCCGTTTGCCGAACCACTATAAATCTTTGTGTCACTTGTGTTGGTATTTCTCTATCTTTCTCTCCCTCTCACTTTCTTATTTATTTGTGCTTGCATTCTTACATATTTGGAATTGAGTGAGTAGTTAGCATTTTGGTTTTGATTGAATATTTGTACCTTGCTAACTAGGCTATAAATCACCTAATTAAGTTTGCTAATTAACAAGGGTTTTTGAACTTATATTAATTTGTAATATTGTTTAAGTTCAACTATTTCAAACTTAATTAAACAAGGGATAAGTCTTGGGTGAAATTTTAGTAAAAGTTTTCAAAAGGTAAAAGTTTTATAAACATCCTATTCACCCCCCCTCTAGGTTGCCAAACCAAGTCACTACTTAGATTTCAATTGGTATCAGAGCTTGGGCTCTTGATTAAGACCCTAACCGGTTAAGAGTTAAAAGATCAAACTTTTTGGCAACTCAAAAGATGGGATCTAGACTACCTATTTTGGATGGTTCGGATTATGGATCATGGTTGATCCATATGAAGACATACTTAAAAGGTCTAGATAAAGATATGGTAAAGATAATTGAAAATGGATTTATGTTAAATGCTAAATCTAAAGGATTAAATGAATATAATAAAAAATTATCTTTACTAAATACAAAAGCCCTAATTGCAACATGTTGTGCATTACCACCACACATTTATGAGAAAGTATCCTCTTGTAAAAATGCTAAAAATGTTTTGGACTCTATTGAAAATCTTCAAAATCAAAACATGTGCTTAATGGGATTATCTAATGAAGACCCCTTGGATAATGCCGAATTCACACTTGAAGAACTTGTTGAAAATGTCCAAGAATTACATAAGAAACTTGAGGATCAACTAGCTAAGAATTCAAACTTGAAAAATAATTTAGCTAGTATTCACAAGGAGTTTAGGTCACTAGAAATAGACCATGCACATCTTAGTGAAGAGAATGAAATGTTTGAAAATAATTTTATCGAACTAAGTGAAACCATTAAATCACTAAGAGAAGAAAATGAACTCCTTAAAGAAGAAGAAGATAAAATCAAGAATTCCTCATCTCTTGAAACAAATAACTTCAAAATGGAAATCAATGATTTGAAAATCAAGAATGAGAAACTTGAGTTGGAAAATTACAAACTACAAGAAAGTGTAAAACATAATTGCCATCATGACCATTCTTGTAGATCATCATGTTCATCCCGTCCATCTACCTACTCATATATGTCTTGTGATTTTTGTGGTAGATTTGGACATTACAAATCTAAATGTATGTTTAGATTTGTAAAAAGCAGTAAGTTTGTTTGGGTTAAAAAGGACTTATCACCTAGAGCAAACTTGCTTGGAACCAAGATGGTTTGGGTTCCAAAAACCCCAACATGATATGTATTGTGTTTATCTTAGATTAGGGGATGTGCTTTAATTTTATATCATATGAAAATTTGTTTGGATACAATATACTTGTCTTGCTTGAATGCCATGTATCCATATTTTGTGCTTCAAATGATCATCCTTGAAAATCCAAAGTCTTTATGCTTGAAACTTGATAAGGCTTTGATATCTTGCACTAAAATGTTATATCTATTGGAAAAGGTCCCCTAGATATTTTATGTTTGATATCTAGTTGATATGTGCTTCATGATCAAATCATTTGTGACGAAACAACCTATATATACAATATACTTATATTGTTTGACTTGTATGTATCTATATGTATTTTTGCTAAGTGCACACACTATGACTTAAATATTATCGCACTTAGAATATGTCATTCATCCACATGACAACCATAATAGAGCATTAATGTGAAAACCATAAATTGTGCTTATAGGATATTCAACCACACCTTTGTGCCCTTGTGTTCAAATTGTACTCACAAGTATATCATCATATTTGAACATTAATTTGGTAGTTACTAGAAGCTAGGTTGTACGATCTATCACATTTCTCTAGCAAAACCAAAAAGAGAAGAAACCCATAGGTTTAAAGACTTGAAGTTAAATGGAAATTGTTTTTGGCAATCAAATAGTTTTTGAGTGAAAGTTGTGAATATGCCAAAATATTATTCTTTAAACTCTATTTTCCTTGGATCTTTCCCTAGAATCACAAAATGATATAATATGTAGGGAAGTTGAAACATGAATCTAGATTCAATGTATGACTTGAAATGAAAATATCATAAATATCTAGAATCATATTTGGGCATTTACTCACTTGAGTAAAATTAAAATTCATTAAGGTGGTTGTATACATTAGATTGTGATGGGAACATGTGCCTCCCACACATTTTTGGTTTTCAATAGGGCTTATGCACCTTGTGCCTAATGCCTTGTCATTTTACATGTGGTTGTGGATGTGGATGTAATGTTTGGACCATGCACATTATGTGCCATGCCATTTATGTCCAAACATGGTAGATTATCCATGGAAACCTTGATGATCATATCCTTCTTGTAAGGTATACTCTCACCTTCATGATTCATGGATGTCTCTCTAAGACATGGTACTTTATTGACCATTCTCATTATGTCTTAGTCCTATAGAATTGAACTCAAATTGGTTTAGATATATTCTATAGGTATCACCCCTTGTTTGATAATATCTACACGTATGAGATGTTAAACCTTAATCTTAAAAGTCACTCAATTGGTGCCCTTAGCCTTCTTAGATTCTAAGAGGGAGATGGTACATTCACCTTAATTAAAATATCTAACAAATTGGCCTTGTGCCAACATCTCAAACATGAATAGGTATACATTTATATGTGATCTCCCTAGCTAGTTATGTATGTTACATACTTAGGGAAGTAAAGCGTGAATTTGAAAATATGATATCACATTTAGGGGGAGCATGAGCCAAAGATTGAAAATCTTTTGTGCTATGCATGTTTATCATGATGAGCTAAACTATGGCTATCATTTTATCATGATAAACCGACACTTGGAGAGTAAGTGTCATTGTAGCCCAAGGGTTGAGTCTAACATGTCATCTTTTGGAAAATCCAAAAACCTTTGGAGTCTATGCAAGGACATCCCTTTGGATTCATGCATTGCATGATTCATTTTCAAAGGGGGAGCTTAAAGGTAAATTTGTCCTTAATTACTTATCATATGATTTCGAATGTGGTTATCACCTCATATATCATAAGTACACTCATTTGGAGCATGATTGCTCCATATGGGGTGTTCGGGCTTGTCTTGTGATTTTATTTGTGTTTTAGAGTTTAAGACAAGAAGCCCATAGCCTAGGTCTTAGTGACATATTCTTCTAGGCTTTTTGACTTATCTTGGATGGTCTAATATGATATCATTTATTCCAAGAATAAGTTTTGGTGGCCTAGTATTCCATTGTCATATCTTTGGCCTATTATGTCATGTCATGCCTTAAATCTTAGGTTCATCTAAGGCCAATGACAAATACTAAGGGGAAGAGCTAATTGTTGCTATCTTTATGTTTATATGGATCATTGTAAGATGCTTACACTATCCATTCAAACATTTTCCCACTAATTATGGTAAAAATTGCATATCATTAAATTAAAAAAAAAAGGGGGGCTTATCATGCTAAACTTTAAACTTTCTTGTTTTCTTTCATGATAAGTAAAATATAAGCTTTAACTTGCTAATCTATTATTATATTATGGGTCATAGGGTAGAATTATATTGGATATATATATACTAAGATACACCCTAAAAATTTGTGCTAAAATTAAAATGTCTCTTTGTTTTGCCAACATAGGCTTGATTTGTTTTGTGATTATTCATTTCCTATGTTGAGTGTCTCTTATCATGCCATATATACTTTGGATTATACTTTGATTTTAATTGCTAACTCATGATAAGAAGTTAGGGGGAGCATCATATTTTCATTGAATATCTTTGATGCTTTATGTAATTGTGCTTAAATACTTAATCCTTCCTTTTTGCTAATGCCAAAAGGGGGAGAATTTGTATAATTGATTAGATCCATTACCATATGCATTCTTGTATTATAACTTGTTAAATATAACTCATGCATATGTTGAGGGGGAGTAGTAATGATTAATTTGTCTATCTTATCCTCATAAGAGGTTTCTCCCACCTATCTAATCAATTTGGTTTGTCATCATAAAAAAGGGGGAGATTGTAAGCCCAAGGGTTCCCCATGGGTACATTCAATCATCTTGTTTTGATGATTAACAAACGTAAATTGATTAGTTGTTTATGGACTGATCATTTGCCTTGAGTGTTGTGCTTTAGACAGGTCCTACACAAGTCAAATCATACTAGCACGCACCTTGTTGGCCTATGCTTGAAGATGAACCAAACACAATGGCAAAGGAGCTTGGAACATACTTGGACCAATCACACCTTGGAAGTACCAAGGAGAAGCTCATCATCAACCATCTCAAAGCATTGAACAAGCAAAGGAAGATCAATGAAGGCCAAAGCTTGTGGATCAACAACTTGCAAATGAGCTTGAACCAAATGGTGGCATCATCCTTTGAAGGTGTCAAGCAAAGAAGCTCAACCTTGAAGATCCCAAAGCAAGCCATGCACTCAAAGAGAAGATCAAGCAATGGCTACCTCAAGAGTTCATTCAAGAGAGTGGTAAAAATGGTAGATTGTATCACCTATCTCTCTTGTGTTTTCTCTTATCAAGGCACATCTTAAAACCCCTAAAATATGTTTTTCAAAGAGACTAACACACCCTTTAAGGACTTAAATGGATAAGTGAATGGCCATGGTGGTGTACCAACATGTTGGGACCCATATGGCATTCAACACAAGAAAGAACAAAACAGAGTTCCGAAGCAACAACCTGGACCAGCAACTAAATCCTATCAAAACTTATTTAAAACATTTTCAAATATTTTTGAAAATATTTTTAACAGATAGCTCTCATTTTTCTCATATCCGTAGAGTATAGGAACGTCAAAATCCGAAGAGAAATGAGGGAGATATGAATTTTACAAGTTCGACACTGTTTGCTGGAAACCAGTCTCGGAACTCCGAGAAAATTCTCGGAGCTCCGAGAAATGCACCAGGTTCTTAAACTTAAATCTCTGTTTGGTTTCTCGGAACTCCGAGAAACCCTCGGAGCTCCGAGCTCGGAACTCCGAGAAGTGTATTTTCTCAAAAAATTATAGCCGTTGGAGGCCCAACGGCTAGTTGATTTTTTGACCCAGTTTTGACTGTTTTACCCCCCAAACGGTCACATGGAGTTGGGACTTCATATATACCCATCTAATGGGTCTAAAAAAAGAGAGGAACATTGTCCAACTTCAACAAACCATAGAAAATCATTTGTGAACTATTTTTGGTTAAATTCTCTCACCAACCAAACTCTTTGTGCCTTGCTTTGAGAAAATCTTTTGAGATTGGTTTAGGCTTAAACTTGTTTATTCTTGAGAGCATCTTTGAAGCTTCAACTTGCATTGTAGCCTACATAGAGGCAAAGCTTTTATCTTCTTCTTTATTCTATCGATGGCAAGGGCATCCGTGTTTAATTCCCTTGGGAGAAAGCGCTTAGAACTCGGCGGAGAAGGAGAGTCATTGTAAAGGTGGAAGGGCATCCTTATCTAATTCCCTTGGAGTGTAAAAGCCTCGGAGCCGGGCGTCGTGGAGGTCTCAATAGTGGAAATCCTCAAGTGCGACCTTGAGTAGAGTGGAGTAGGCCGTTTGCCGAACCACTATAAATCTTTGTGTCACTTGTGTTGGTATTTCTCTATCTTTCTCTCCCTCTCACTTTCTTATTTATTTGTGCTTGCATTCTTACATATTTGGAATTGAGTGAGTAGTTAGCATTTTGGTTTTGATTGAATATTTGTACCTTGCTAACTAGGCTATAAATCACCTAATTAAGTTTGCTAATTAACAAGGGTTTTTGAACTTATATTAATTTGTAATATTGTTTAAGTTCAACTATTTCAAACTTAATTAAACAAGGGATAAGTCTTGGGTGAAATTTTAGTAAAAGTTTTCAAAAGGTAAAAGTTTTATAAACATCCTATTCACCCCCCCTCTAGGTTGCCAAACCAAGTCACTACTTGGATTTCAGAAAGCAACTCAAATCCCTTCTTAGACATCTCTTGTGCCCAAGGTGAACAAACATGCTTATTACTATTCACCGAGTTGTCCTACAAACCCATTCTATTACCTGCTTAATGATTGTCATCAAATGTAATAAAAATCATAGATGGGTTAGAAGTTTGTGTGTTCCAAAGGCCTCAATTGGATATCTTCTCATAACTAAGTTGAACCTTGAATCTAATAGGTAATATTATATGTATTTCGTTCAAAGAGTCATGAAATTCTCTATATTGAAATACATGTGTCCAAGGTGGTTAGTATCACTTGATAAATATATTCTAAAATCCTTGGATTATTCTTTAAACTCATAAAATAATATATTATGAAGGAAATTTGAAAATATATCTAGATTCAATGTATGACACTCACTTAAGCTAATATTGAAAATCTCATAAGAATCTAGTATCATATTTGGGCATTTACTCACTTGAGTAAAATTGAAACTCATATAGTGGTTGCACACAATACATTGTGATGGGAACATATGTCTCTCACACATATTGGTTTTCAAAATGGGCTTATGCATTTTGTGCTTAGTGCCTTATCATTCTATGTGGTTTGTGAATGTAGGTAGAGATGTTTGGACCATGTACCGTATGTGTCACGATAATCTTGTCCAAACATTGTTGACTATCCATGGAAGCTTTAATATTGATCATATCTTCCTCATGATTACCCATAGTGGTATACTCTCTCTCATGAGCCATGGATGTCTCTCTTAGAGATGATATTTTACCGTCCACTCTTATATGTGTAAGTCCTATAGAATTGATTTCAATTTGGTTCATATATATTCTATAGTTATTACCCCTTGTTTAATAGTATCTACATGTATGAGATGTCAAACTTTAAGTTAAAAGCTAATCAATTCGTACCCCTAGCCTTCTTAGCTTCTAAAATTGAGACGGTACTTTCACTTATAATTAAAACACCTAATCATGTGGCCTTGTGCCAACATCTCAACATGGAAATGTATGTATTTGTATGATCTTTCTATCTAGTTTATATGATATATACATAAGGGAAGCAAAATTTAAAATTGTAGAAATGATATCACACTTAGGGGAAGCATGGGCCAATAATAAAAATCTTTTGTGCTATGCTTGTTTATCATGATGAGCTAGACTATGGCTATCATTTTGATCATGATAAATTGACACTTAGAGAGAGTAAGTGTCATTATAGGCCAAGGGTTGATATAAAATTGTTCATTTGAAGATCCCTTGGAGTTTATATGCAATGACAGATTTGGATTCATGCATTGCATAATTCTTTTCCAAAGGGGGACCTTTTAAAGGTTAAAATTTGTCCATGATGGCTTATCATATGTCTTTTGATGTGTGTATCACTTAACATATGATAAGTACACTCATTTGGGGCATTGTTGCTCCATATGGGTTGATTGGACTTGCTTTGTGATTTATCTAAACCAAGAAGCCCATAGCCTCAGAACTTAGTGTCATATCTTTTAGGCTTTTAGACTTATCTTAGATGATCAAATGTGCTATCATCTAGTCAAATGATAAGTTTTGTTGGCCAAAGTATTCAATTGTCATATTTTTAGTCTATTGTGTAATGTCATGCCTTGATTAATAGGTTTCATATAAGGCCAATGACAAATACAAAGGGGGAGAGCTAATTCTTTACTATTTTTATGTTTATATGGATCAATACGAAATGCTTACATTGTCCATTCAAACACATCCTCACTAGTTGCGCTCATGCTTGCATATCTTCAAAGCAAAAAATAAAAAAGAAGGGGAGCTTAAATGATCTATCCTTTTAAATAAGAGCTAAAAATTGCATATCTTCTAGATGTACATCCATAGAAGTAAATCAAACTTGTTTATCTCAATTTCTATGAATTTGAATGCTTATTATGTGTATTTTCACTTGGCTATCCATATACCCATGATAGAGTTCACTGTCATGTCATGAAAGTAGTAAATGATTATCTTTACGCATGACAAATTTAGAAAATGTTCTTAACTTGATATACATATACTAAGATATACCCTAAAAATTTGTGCTAAAATTGGAATGTCTCTTTGTTTTTCTAACATAGGTTTGATTTGTATTAGTTTATTCGTTTCCTATGTTGTTATGCTCTTATCATGCCATATATACTATGATTTTAATTAGTAAATCATGATAAGAAGTTAGGAGGAGCATCTAGTCTCACTGAATATCTTTGATGCTTTATGTATTGTGCTTAAATGTTTAATCCTTCATTTTTGCTAATGCCAAAAGAGGGAGAATTTGTGTAATTCATTAGATTCATAATCATATGCATTCTTGTACTATAACTTGTTAAATATAACTCATGCATATGTCGAGGGGGGAGTAGTAATGATTAAATTGTTTATCTAATCCTCAAAAGAGGTTCTTCCCACCTATTTAATCAATTTTGTTTGTCATCGAAAAAAGAGGGAGATTGTAAGCCCAAGGGCTCATCCTCTTACCTTGTTTTGATGATCAACAAACCCAAATTGATTAGTTCTTTATGGGCTAATCGTTTGCCTTGAGTGTTGTGCTTTAGACAGGTCCTAAACAAGTCAAATCATACTAGCACACACCTTGTTAGCCTATGCTTGAAGATGAACCAAACACAATGGCAAAGGAGCTCGAAACATACTTGGACAAAACCATACCTTGAAGAATCTACCAAGGAGAAGCTCAACAACATCCACATCAAGCATTTGGACAGTTAGAAAAATCAATGCAGGCCAAAGCTGGAGGATCAACAATCAATGCAAAAGACAAAGGACCTTAAACCAAATGGTGGCATTACTCTTAGAAGGTGTCAAAGAAAGAAGCTCAAGTTTGAATATCTCAAAGCAAGCCAAGCACCACATTGAAGATCAAATGAAGATTGGCTCAAGAGAGTACATATAATGGTAGTATGTATCACCTTTCTCTCTTGTGTTTTTCTCTTCATTAAGGCACATCTTAAAATCCCTAAAAATATATTTTTTCAAAGAGACTAAGACACCCTTTAAGGACTTAAATGGATAAGTGAATGGCCATGGTGGTGTACCAACATGTTAGGACCCATATGGCATTCAACACAACATTGAACAAAACAGAGTTCAAAAGAAACAACCTGAACCAGCAACTAAATCCTATCAAAACTTATTTCAAATGTTTTCAAATATTTTTAAAAATATTTTTAACAGATAGCTCTCATTTTTCTCATATCCGTAGAGTACAAGAACGTCAAAATCCGACGAGAAATGAAGAAGATATGAATTTTACAAGTTGGAAGCAGATTGCTGGAAAATCAGTCTCGGAGCTCCGAGAAAACAACCAGGGACAAAAAAAAATAATAGCCGTTGTGGCCCAACGGCTAGTTGACTGTTTGACCCGGTTTTGACTGTTTTGCCCCCCAAACGGTCATATTGAGTTGGGACTTCATATATACCCATTCAAAGGGTCTAAAAGATATAATGAACATAGTCCAACTCTAACAAACCCTTGAAAATTATTTGGCCATCATTTTTGAGTTTTTCTGTCCCACTTCTCTCTGTGCCTTGATTTTGAGAAATCATTTGAGAGTGGATTAGGCTATACTTTGTACATCTATTTGAGAGATTTGTAGTGAACTTTAACTTGCATCGTAGCCTACATAGAGGCAAAGCTTTTAACTTCTTCATCGTTGTAAATTTGGCGAAAGGAACGTCGTCTAAGTTCCTTGGAGAGTTTGTAATCAGTGGCAAGGGCATCCGTGTTTAATTCCCTTGGGTGAAGAGCTTAGAACTCGGCGAAGTAGGGGAGTCGATGTAAAGGTGGCAAGGACATCCTCATTTAATTCCCTTGGGTTGTAAAAGCCTCGGAGCCCGACGTTGTGGAGGTCTCAATAGTGAAAATCCTCAAGTGCGACCTTGAGTAGAGTGGAGTAGGCCGTTGGCCGAACCACTATAAATCTTTGTGTCACTTGTGTTGGTATTTCTCTATTTCTCACTCCCTCTCACTCTCTTATTTATTTGTGCTTATATTTTTACATATTTGGAACTGAATGAGTAGTTAGCATTTTGGTTTTGATTGAATAATTATACCTTGCTAATTAGGCTATTTATTACTTAATTAAGTTTACTAATCAACAAGGGTTTTGAACTTAAATTAATTTGTAATATTGTTTTTAAGTTCAACCATTTCAAACTTAATTAAACAAGGGATAAAACTAGGGCGATTTTGGAAAAAAAATTTTAAAGGAAAATTTTTCATAAACAAACTATTCACCTCTTCTAGGTTGCCAAACCAGGATCACTGTTTTGATTTCATATGTTTAGAACTTTTATGTGGAAACATAACAATGGGTTTATTGTCTTCATAATAATGTTGTTTATCATATTTTATCCATATATTGGAAGGTTCATGGATATGACTGATTAAATAAAGGAAAATTCGTACAAATGGATCGTTCGAAGGATGAACAAGTATCTATGCATTCGCTCACAAAAATGGGACCAGTCCCCCTTCCCCTTGCGTATTGGTACTTATCGAGCAAAGTTTGCAGAATATTTCCAGATTTAATACCCTAAAATCATGTATAAACTGACCCAAAGTATTTCCAAATTTAATATACTAAAATCACGCATAAAACTGACCCAAAGTATTTCAAGATTTAATACATTAAAATCACGTATAAACTTACCAACTATTTTCAGTTTTATTGCACCAAAGTCACGCATAAACTGACCCAAAGTTTTTTCAGATTTATTACATCAAAATCCCGTATAAACTAACCCAAATTATTTCCAGATTTTATATACTAAAATCACACATAAACTGACCCAAAGTATTCCTAGATTTAATACACTAAAATCACGTATAAACCGACCCAGAGTATTTTAAGATTTAATACATCAAAATCACACATAAATTGGTCAAAAGTATTTTCAAATTTAATACACTAAATTCACGTATAAACTAATCCAAAATATTACCAAATTCAATACATTAAATCACGCATAAACTGAGCTAAAGTATTTACAGATTTAATACACTAAAATCTCGCTTAAACTCAAAGTATTTTAAGATTTATTGCATCAAAATCACATAAACTGATCAAAAGTATTTCCAGATTTAATATACTAAATTCACGTATAAACTAACCCAAAGTCTTTCCAAATTTAAAACATTAGAATAATGTATAAACTGATCCAAAGTACATATTTCTAGATTTAATACAGTAAAATTACTTATAAACTGACCCTAAGTATTTCCAGATTTAATACACTAAAATCACGCATAACCTGACCAAAATATTTCCAAGATTAATACATCAAAATCACATTGATGCTACCTCAATCTAAATGTGTTATTTCATGGAAAGAAGGTACTTACTTGGAAAGGTTGGAAGCTGAATGGGGGATTAGTTCTCTTATTTCTCCTCTCTCCTTCTCCTCCACCTCCCATGATTTTCCACCCAAACTCCCTCTCTATTTCTCTTTATTTCTCTCTTTCCCTCTCTTTTTTGCCTCTCTCTCTCTCCACGATTTTCTCTTCTCTAGTAGTTGGACGATTTTTTCCCACCCTAAGATTTGTTCTTATTTACTTTCTTAATTGTCTTTAATTGATTAATTGATAAAAGGCTAATAGTGGAGTTTCCTACTTAGTTATCCCTTCACTTGATTTAAAAATTGAAAGTTAAATTTCCTTCCAAAAGAAAAATGTGCTAGCTTTAGCTTGCTAAAAAGAAAGAACAAAGTCAACAATTATTGAGATTGCAAATAAGATAAATCATATGGTTGACACACTTTCCCAAAGGGGAAAATTCGTCCAATCATGGGGATTTGCAAAATGTTTTTCATCGAAAATTAGTTTCATGAAAAATCTTATTATCAATTTATTCTTTTTTAAGATGGAATAAATGAGAGCCTTCGATTCCCCAAACCTCTCGATCTTTGGAAGATCAAGGGGGATCAATACTCGAGTGACTTGATCTATCACCATCTTGAGTTCGATCGATGATATGAGGGAATGGCTGATCTGACGATCTGAAATGATCTGACTTTCAATCTTCTTGATCTTTTGAAGATCATGGGATATCGACACTCGAGTGACATGATCTGCCATCCTCTCGAGCTTGATCCACGATTAGAGGGATCCAATGATTGATCCAACGGTCCGAAAGATGTTGGATCAACGATATAGACCGTTGATCATCGATCAGGTGATCTACGTCCAGAATTTAATTAAGATAACCACTTCTCTAGTCCTTTGTTGGGTCGGTCATTACATTCTACCCCTTAAAAGGAATTTCGTCCCCGAAATTCCATTATTATCTTTTTATTTAGATCTTTATTTATATTACTGACCCTTGGTGGGGTCGGGCTTTTCATCCTCCATATGACTCTTTGTCCTTGCATGCCAACATTTCTAGTGAACTAGGTTTTATACCTATGTCTAGCAAGAAGAAAATCAAGAAATCTTGCACTACCACAGCCAGACTAGGGTCCCTCCTTGTTTGCATTGGTGCCGTTACTATTGCGACACGAGAGCCCATGTTTGCTATGATCATCAAGGTGATTCCACTGAAGAGACTGACGTGATTCCACTGAAGAGATTGAAGATTGTTTCTTATGCAATATATAATGTAAATTAACATACGGTGTGTACTTTTTTTGAACGGTAACATACAATGTGTACTTTGAACATCCTTAATGTTCACTTGTATGTACTTTGGACAACATTTCCTCAAACGATACTCTCTTATGAACTTGGAAAGGTCAAATTCTTCCTCAATTGTTTCTCCTTGTGCTGAGTGTCTATAATTGCTATGAGTACTGTTTGGAATTTTGAAATCTCAATTGCAGTTAAATGCGCCGTATGGTATTGATTGTAGAGATTGTTGGGAAAGTTGTCTTATTTCCCTAGCTTGGATGGGAAGGCAGAAAAGAAAAAATAGGAAGTCTCCTTTTGGGTTTTAGGAAACACCTATGTTATAAAAAGGAGGGACGTGGTTTCTATTGTTCGGCAAAACATGAGAAGGGAAGAGAGAGAGAGAGAGAGAGAGAGAGAGAGAGAGAGAGAGAGAGAGAGAGAGAGAGACAAGGAGAGGGTTTCTTCTTGTGGGTTTTCTTCTTAGGGTTTTCTCTTGGGTTACTCTATTGTACAGTCATAGGTTGAGAAGCAGGGAAAGGGTTACGGGTTGTGGGTTTTGGGTTAAATCCATTATAATCTTTGTATATTGTTTTTCTCATAGTTGAAGAACGTGTTTCTCGCCCATGGACGTAGGCTTGGACGAACCATGTAAAACATTGGTGTTCATCTTGTGGCTTGTTTTATTGTTTTACTTTTTCATTTAATTTGTGCGCGATCGGATCGGATTTTCCTGACAGATTTTCTCAACAAGTGGTATAAGAGTTGTGGTTTGAGTGATCATCGAGGCCCGGGTGGAGTGATCATGGGTGTTGCGGTTGGATCGCAGCTGGATTGATCTTTGGGACCAGAAAGATTGTCCAAGAAAGATTCTCATTTGAGGTGGAGCGCTACATCGAGAAGTACGAAGTAATTTGAGATGGTGGTAAAATTGAGTTCTACCTAATTCAAATCGATAAGTTTGACAGAAAGGACAATTTCACCCTATGGCAGATGAGGGTGAAGGACATCATAGTTCAACAAGGATTGGCTAAGCGGATGAAGGGAAAGGATGGGAGCTGGAAAAGATGATGGATGCTGACTGAGAAGACATGGAGTCGAAGGCGGTGAGCACAATTCGACTATGTTTAGTGGATAACGTTATGTTTAACCTTATGGAAGAAAATGAAGCACTTGAGTTATGGGAGAAGTTGGAAAGGCTTTACATGTCAAAAAGCTTGGCTAACCGGTTGCATCTCAAGCGGCAATTGTACGGGCTGAAGATGCAGGAACTCAGAGATCTTCTGGAATACATTACTATGTTCAATGAGCTTGTGGATTAGCTCCACAAGGTTGATGAAAAGTTGACGGAAGAAGATAAGGTCATTTTGCTTCTTACTTCACTTCCTGATTTGTATGACAACATGGGAAAGACTTTATTGTCTTGTAAGTATACGATAAAGTTGGAGAAAGTCACGACGTCACTCTTATCGAATGAGATGTGGAAGAAACATGTTCTTGGTGGAAGTCAATAGCATGGGTTGATTGTTCATGGTGGGAATCAAAGAGGAATGTCGTCTCACAGGGGATTGGGAAAAAGGCAGGTCAAGATCTAGGGTTACCAGAAAGGGTGTGTAATGTTACGGTTGCAAGGAATATGGCTACATCAAGCGGGATTGTCCAAAGCGAGCTGACCAAGTGGACAATGGTGCTACAAATACTGTGGTAGTGGTAACCATGGTTTTAAATTTCGGACCGAAATTTCGGATTTCGGTGGAGATCGAAACCGAAATTTGGCGAAATCTGGAATTTCGGACTTTACCAAATTTTGGCTTAAATTTCAGAATTTCGAGAATTTCGGTTTGAAATTTTGAGAAAATATAATTAAAAAAAAGAAAAAGAAATGTTACAAAATTTCGGACATTTCGAAATGAATTAAATAATCTTTTTTAATTTTTACCAAATTTTGGCCCGAAATTTTGGATTTCGGTGGGGTCCGAAATCGGTACCGAAACTGAAATTTAAAACCTTGGTGGTAACGGACGACCATAGCGAAGAAGTTGGAGACGTTTTCATAGTTTCCTCAATAATTACACTTCTCCTCATGATGAGTGGATTATATATTCAAGGTGCTCTATTCATGTATGCTTTAGAAGGAATATTTTGATACGCTCCAGGAGATAAGGGTTGGTGTAGTGTCCTTGGGTTACAGGTCTACTTATGACATCATGGGAGTTGGAACCTTGAATATCAAGATGTTCGATGGAGTGGTTCGTACTTTAGGTGCTGTGGCGTTGTAGACACCTCATTTTGATCGTACCCTTAATAGTGTTATGTGGTTTAAAAATCTTATCAAAGGAGTGTTTTAGAATCCCTATTTGTGCCATATGATGGGTTGAGGTCTCAAGAGAGTCCCTGCAAAAATCCGGTAAAATCCGTTAAGGTTTACATAGCAAACGAGTAGGGTGTGACGGATGGTATAGAGTAAAATGGTGATTTAAACAAGGAGGGTTGTGTTAATATTAACCCATTGTGCAAAGAAGAAGAGATAGAATGCTTTCCCATACGTTTTCTACCCGGGACCCCCCCCCTTTGTATAGTTGAAAATAGCCATGAATATGCTTAAAGGGGGCTGTCCAGATGAAATGAAGGGGGTACAAATTTGTCCTTCCTCTATATAAGCTAACGGGGATTAGGGCATAAGGGGAGGAGTGCAATTACCGATGGGTATGGGTGCTAATATTAGCACAATTTTTTTTTTTAGCTATAAAGAGCCAGCGAATTAGAGATTAGAGAGGAGGGAGCTCATTTTTGGGGGATTTTTCTAGATCTAGAATTACAGGGAGAGGCGAAAGAGGGAGAAATCGGAGAAGAAGATGAAGGAGGCCCGGTCATCTCCATCTCCGACTACCTCCTCCATTTTTTCCGGCCATAGCCCGGTCATCTCCTCCTTTTAATCATTTTTTCCCTTCATAGGATCATCAAAACCTACTTCCATTAGATTCGAGCTCCACCATTTCTTTTGCCCTAGATACACCATCATCCACTTCACTCATCTTCTTCTTCCTCACCTCAGTTACAAATCCTTCCTCTCTGGAATTTTGACGAGATCCATGGATTCCGGCAAGCCCTGTTAATTCCGAGAAATCGAGAGGGTGAGAGATTCAGAGAAGAGGTCTGAAATAGAGAAGGATTGAAGAAGAAGAAAAGGGAGTTTCATTTTTGGGTGAATCCAGAGAAAAAAAAATCCTACATTACAAAACCCGAACCCTTCGTGTCTTCTTCTCCGGTGGAATTCCGATCGATTTTCCGGTAGATCTGGGTTCCGGCCATCATAGCTCAATCTCAGAGAGAGGGAGAGAAGAGAGGAGGAGATTTGAAGGGGAAATCTCAGATCCAGATCTGAGATTTTCAAAAATTAAGGTTTGGTTTTTCTTCATTTTTCGTGGAGAAGAATAGAGGGGATTTTGGGATTTTCCATCTGAGAAAACAAAGAAGCAGAGAGAGAGAGAGAGAGAGAGAGAGAGAGAGAGAGAGAGAGCTGGAGAGAAAGAGAGAGCGAGAGATCTTGCTTTTCTTTTTCTCTCCGATTGTCTTCTCCGATCAGCCATTCCGGTCGAATTGCCGGAGGTCCGGTTGCCTAGCTATGAATATGAAAAGTAATTTCTCTACCTTGAATTCTCTTTAGACAAAGCTTCAGGTAACATTTCTACCCTCTGGTATAACCGAAACCAGTAAATTTGTTCGCCTTGATTTTTTCAAAATTTGGTATTGATTCATGGGTTTGATGTTAATTTGTTTCCTGAATGCAATCTAATACTTGATTTTCTGCGATGAATGGACTGTGAAGCTATGTGTGTTAAATGAAAAATGTGAATTAGATGAGCATCTAGCTGTGCATAGTCATTTGATTTCATAGTCCTATAAGCTTTTAAAGTGTTATATATCTGAAAGATATCTCAGTTCATTCTTGGAAAATCCGAACAGTTTTCTTGGGTTCATTTAATAGTAAATCCAAGCAGTCTTCAGGCTTCATTGTTACATGATAGCATGCTTTAGCTGCAAAGAATGATAAATATAGTGATTTCCAACGAAATGTTAGAGCATATTCTGTTGTAATTATGGTTGAGATATTGTATCATTATATGTTACATTCATCGATGAGACTCAGAGAATATTCTGCTGCTTTTATTGCTAAGATTGCTTAACGTATTGTGTAGCATCTGTACACAAGATTTCAGCATTTTTTGTTGCATTTTGTTCATAAAGTCTGAAGCACAATCAGTTGCATACATTAAGGAGATTTAGGGCATGCTCTGTTGCATTTGTTCAGGGAATCTGTTATATTGACTTATGAAATTCAGAGTATGTTGTGTTTTGGTTTGTGTTGTTTTTCCACTGAAATTACTCTTAGCTATTGACTTAGGGAATTGGACAAGGGTAGATGAGTTTCGTGTTGGTTATGACATAAGGATTGTTTCAGATGACTATAGGTTGTTTGGTTTTATGAATGAAATAACAATTGGTTAGGTTGGGGTAATAGCATGAAGAGAATGCTGAGTGGAAAAGAACTAGGGGTACATAAAGTTCTGTTGGTGGATGAGATCCATAAGGGAATAGGCAGATAACAGGTTGTTATCTCTGCAATTTGAGCAAATTTATAGCGTGTATTTTGAAGTGCTATCTCTCATACATTGGAAAGGTTTATTATGAAGTGATTGGAGAAAAGAAGTGCAGGGAGATTATGGTTTGAAAACTATTTCTTTACGCCGCAAATTTCCAGAGTTCTTTTCTTGTTTGAGTTGAGCAGCTCCAGCAATTTAAAACGCTGGTTTTGTCTTATGGTTGTAGTCCATATCAGGGAGTTGAAGTGAATACCTTCTAATATTGCATCTATGTATGTACGGGTTTACCGATCATGTATTAGTAAACTTGTACATATGTCTTTCAAATGAATAGCTCCGCATATAAGTTTGGGCCTCATGTAATCTGACCGCTCTTTTCTCTCTTTAAGCAAATTGTGTATGGTAATATCCTTACTATTGGTATAAAGGGAAACCTATCGTTTCATGCTTTTGTGAGAAGATCATATCAGGAATGCAATAATATCTTGATCCCTTGTTTAGAATGTGAGAGCCTTTGGAAAGTTCAATAACCTTCTCGACATCCTTAGGGGGACTTACCTAGTCTTTGTAATATCCCCTTCCTTCTTCCCCTCTTTATAGAGACATTCTTAGTCTTTTAGACACCTTTATTCTTTAATCCCTCCATTTTAGGAGACATGATTTGTCTCGCTAGGCAGCTCTCCTCTGGGGACAAGCCTCGTTGCTTAGAGTCTCCCCCTTTAGGGAGTCAACCTTCGTCTCTTTAGAAGAGTCCCCCATAGGAGGCATGCTTTGCCTCGTTAATGTTAGATGTTTTCCCCATAGGAGGCGTGCCTTGCCTCATTTATAGAGCCCCTATTTAGAGACAAATCTTGTCTCATTTAGAGGATTTCTTTTTTTTAGAAGGCTTACCCAGCCTTATATTAGAACAGCTCCTTTTAGAGAGTCTTTGACTCATTTCCTCCTTTAAGTTGTAGTATTAGAGAGCCTTTGGCTCATTTATCCTTTTAAGGATTCTATTAGGGAGTCTTTGACTCATTCGTCCTTTGCTAGCAGTATTAGAGAGTCTTTGACTCATTCTTTAGTATTTTAAGTAGGAGTTTCTCTTTAGTTTTGGTGTCTTTTCTCTTTTATTAGTGACTAACTCAGTCTTATTAGAGCTTTGCTTGGTTGTGATCTTAGATCATCTCATTACTTTTGATAGGTAGCTTATTCGGTTTAGGGGTTTCTCCTGTTAGCCCTAGGGTTTGACCCTAGGGTTTTGCTTTGTATATTCCCTTAGGTCTTTGACCAAAAGGGTGAAAACTCTTTGTATTTTCAAAAATATTGGAAACAGTTTTAAATCCAAAAACATTGAATATTTCAAAACTCAAAAAAACATTAGAAATTTAAAACATCAAAAATATTTGAAAAACCTTAAAAAAGCTTAAAGTGTTGAGTGTTTTAGAAGTAGTAGTTAGGAGAGTTCGTTCCGAACTACGTTGGCTTGATCCTCTTTCACGAGGTACGTAGTGCAACTTGGGATCCACATCCCAAGTCCAGCCAAACTTTTGTAAATAGCGATTTAAACCTTTTTGAATAAACAACATTTGATTTCGAAAAGCTCTTCCTTTAGAGTTAGGACTTTGTCCTAGATAGAGAGTTTAGAGTTAGGGTTTAACCTTTGTTTTGTTGTGTGCTTGTTTGTGATTGTTTTAGAGTTAGGGGTTTGTCCTAGAGTTATAGGAGCGCCTCCGTCTGATCAGTGGGCGATTCACATCGCCGACTGATGACTAGAGCAGGATACGTTAGTCCACCCTTTGTTTTCCTTAGGAAACACATCCTAGTTACACATAGGTTGTAGGAACCACCTGCATTAGCTTAGGGCTAATCTGCATTTAGTTAGGGCATATAGGGTGTCTTAAAATTCACAATTTACTGGAATTTAAATAATCATACAAGAAACTTTAAAACTGGTCCGGTCTTTTAGATCGAGTCTAGGATAGAGGTCTAGGTGTCTTAGGCATCCTAGCTTAGAATAAGCGCGAAGAACTACGTTGCCTTGATTCTCGTGGAGGCGGGGATACGTAGGCTTCTTTGGATGAATACCAGACCATCCGAAGACTCGGGCTAATCATTTAGAGTCTTAGGATTTGTTGTGTAGTTATTGTATTATTTTTTATGTGTTTTTTTACTTTCTTGTACTGATCCTATACCTTTAGCTATAGCTTGCATATGTTTGCACATCAGAACTTAGACATCCTTTAGGCATGTCACTCATAACCTAGCTATGCTTAGGTGACACATCTTTCATTTTATTTTATGTGTGTTTATATTCTTTATCCTCAGGAAATGCATGCTTAGGTAGACGACTCCTGAAGATTATTCCCATTTCACATGATTTTTACTCAAAGTTCTTTGGAGTTAATAAAAATGGCATAAGAGACCAAGTATTTGCACTCGGACGAATTGGGGGTGCTCTCAGACCTTCTCCATTCGTAACCAGGCACGAACCCATATATATTTCTGGTTATACATTGCACAGAGGATTTGATTTTAGGGTTCCATGGCATATCCATGGATGGCGACTCTGAGTTTATTTTAGGTATGTCTCGGTTTCGAGCCCTGGCTCTGGATCAGGACATATCTCTTTCTTTTTATATCGCCACTTGTGCTATGCTATGAGGGTGACATTCGTTTCTAGAGTTCCTTGGCAGAGCTTTCCTTCACACGTGGATGATTCAGTAGGGTGTTAGGGACTCGTTCCCTCGCCTCTATCTCGGATCGGGGTCCACAGGCGTATGTCCCAAAGATACGGAAGAATCTAGTATCACTTGGCCAATTAGACTCCAGGGGTTGTAGGTATTGAGCCGCAGAGTATGGTTCTGATGAAAGGAGAGAAGTGTGAAGGATTGTATCTTCTGGTTGGGGATGAAGAGATTTGAGATTTGAATGAATCTGCAACTTTGAGTCAGTCATGACTCTGGTTGCTATTTATATTAATCTGAATATTCACATGACATTAATGCCCTTTGAGGAGGCATAATACTACAATACAAGGATATTACAGGATATTACCTTCCCTCAATTTGAACGGGTTTGGAAGAAATGTCAAATTGAATCTTAGATATGCAAAGCGTGCAGTTGAGAGTCCTTCAGTGAATATATCAGCAAGTTGCTATTCTGTTGGAAAGAAAAAAGACATTTAGTTCTCCTCTGGCTACCTTTTCATGAACAACGTGTTAACAATGTCAACATGTTTCGTACGTGAATGCATAACAGGATTGGTCACCAAAAAAGTTGCTCATATGTTGTTACAATTAATTGCCACAGGCTTCAAGAGAAAAATATCAAGCTCTCTTAATAAAGACTTTGTCCAATATGTTTCAGCTATCGTATATGCAACCGTCCGGTATTCTGATACTATGCTTGAACGAGAAATAGTCGGTTGTTTCCTCGCATACCAAGAAATTAAGTTTTTGTCGATGAAAATACAATATCCCTTTGTAGACCTTCTTGGATCAAGACAACTGGCCCAATTTGCATCATAAAAGGCACGAAGATGATTTATAGGAGTGGAAAATAAACAAATTTCATAATTGATAATTCCCTTTATGTAGCATAGTATTCTCTTTACTACTTGATGGTGACTTTCTCGTGGGGCATGAATGTATTGACAAACCAAATTAACAACATAAGATATATCAGGCCTCGTGAACGTTAGATATTGTAGTGCCCCAAGAATTCTTCGATACTCCGTTGGATCATTCAAAAATTTACTGGAATCATCAGATAATTAAGTTTTTGGTGTAATTGGAGTAGAGATAGCTTTGGAACTATCCATTTTTGTCCTTTGAAGAATTTCACCAGCATACTTCTCTTGACATAAGAATAATCCATTTGATGTTTTAGTTGCTTGTATGCCAAGAAAGTAATGTAAGTCACCTAAATTTGTCATTGCAAACTCACTTTGTAGTGTGCAAATGATGGAATTTAAAAGAGCATCATTTGAAGCTATTAAGATGATGTCATCAACATAAAGTAAAAGGACAGCCATACTTGTAGGTGTATCGAGAATGAACATTGAGTTGTTTGATTGACTATTTTTGAAATCATTTTCTTTCAAAAAGCTGTTGAAACATTGAAACTAAGAACGTGGAGCTCGTTTTAATCCGTACATGTCTCTTTTGAGTTTGGAAACATGGGTGGGGTGATCGGGGTGTAAAAATCCTTGTGGTTGTATCATATACACTTCTTCTTTTAATTCACCATGTAAAAAGGCATTTTAATGTCAAGTTGACGTAGTGACCAATTTTGAGACAATGCAAGAGATAGAACAATGCGAATTTTTGCATGTTTAACAACTAGAGTGAAAGTTACGTCATAGTCAAGGCCTGCTCTTTGATTGTAACCCTCAGCAACCAACCGTGTTTTATAGCGTTCAACAGTAACATCTGTGTTTAACTTCACTTTGTACACCCATTTAGATCCTATAACATTTTTATTGGTTGGTAAGGGTATTAAATCCCATGTATTATTCTCAAGAAGTGCATTGTATTCCATAGACATTGCGTCCTTCCAATTCTGATATTTGTTGGCAGCAGTAAAGCAAGTAGGTTCTGACATGGAGGTTGTATTATTTTTTATTGAAAAGAGGGAAGGAAGAAACTGTAACTTGTGAGTTCCATCTTGAGATCGGGTTACCATGTGGTGGGTGGAAGGACGTGTATTTTGGAGATGTGAATATGAAAAAGGGGTAGTAGGAGATAAAGAACGATCACCAGTTGGATTTGGTGGATTCGTTAATTGATTAGAATTAGAGGGAACATGTAGTTTGGTGGCAGAAAAAGGTGCTGAATGTAACTGGATATCAGTTTCAACTTGTTGTGCATTTGATGGACCACTTTGGAAAACTGGGGTAGGGAGAAAATCACAGGCATATTGATGGGTTATGGGTGAACTGTTTTGGTTTGAAGAGTCCAAAATTTTTGGAAACCGTGTGGAAGTTTGAAACGAGTTTGAATTTGGTATTGGACTTGCGGTAACTGGCAGTTGGAAATGAGATAAAGTAGGAGAATTAGAAACATGTAGAGGTCGTGTATCAGTTGTACGACTTCTATTTGAATTCAAAAAGGTATTGGAAGTTGGAGATGAAGTAGAAGTGGGTGGAATAGATAAAGATTGTGGAGAAAAAGTAGGAGAAATGGGATTTGCGTTAATGAATGTGTGAAATTAGGCAACAGAATCTCTACCGGATTTTTGAAATTAGAATTTGAAAAGGAGTTGTTGCTCAACAGTGTGAATTTTCAACACAGGGAAACTTGTTTTCATAAAATTTAACATTCCTTGAAATTAGGACTTTATTCGTTTGGAGATCAAGGCAACGATAAGCCTGATAATTTTGGATGTATCCAATTAAAATACATTTAGAGGAACGAGGAGAAAGTTTATTTGCGGCTGTAGAAGTTTGATTTGGGTAATAGAGACAGCCAAAAATTAATTAGGTAGTTTTCGAAAGAGTAAAAAATATGGAATTTAAAAATCCAAAGTTGTGGAAGGTAACATGTTTACATGAACAACTGTGAGTAGTGCCTCAGCCCAAAAAGATGATGGAAAATTTGCTTGAAATAACATGGAACGAACCATATTGAGTAGAATATGATGTTTTCGTTTCGATGCTCCATTTTGTTGCAAAGTATATGGTGAAGAAATGCGTGTTTGAATCCCAGTTGCATCTAAAAACTCTTAAAAATTAGAATTCAGATATTCACCTCCCCCATCACATTGTAAAAATTTGATTTTGTATTGGAAAAGATTTTCAACTTTAGCCTTGAAAAGCTTAAAATTGTAAAAATTTTAGATTTTTTTAAAGGAAAAACCCATGAGAATAATCATCTAAAAATAAAGACATAATATTTAAAACCTGAAAAAGACGGTACATGCGACATCCAAACATCTGAGTGAATTATTTCTAAAGGAGTTGAAGAACGAGAAAGAGACACTGAAAAAGACAATCGTGTACTTTTACAAATTTCACAAGCATTACAAATATTGTTCATACATTTTGTACAATGATCCATAATAACAGAATACAACATATGTTGGAGAGAAGGTTGGCCAGGATGGCAAAGTCGATTATGCCAAATGGTCTTTGAAATACGAGTAGCGGAGAGGGCTTCTTCCTTTGCAGGTTCGACATGAGCTAGCGAGGAGAAAGAGGATATAAGGATCCACGATTACTACAATGAAGGAGGGGCTTCTTCGCCGCCAAATCTTTAACACAGAAACCAAAGGAGTTGAATTCGAAAGAAACATTATTATCAGATGCAAAATTTTTAATGGAAAGAAGGTTCTTTTTTAGATTTGGAACAACTGACACAT
This sequence comes from Tasmannia lanceolata, assembly GCF_043159265.1. NCBI lineage: Eukaryota > Viridiplantae > Streptophyta > Magnoliopsida > Canellales > Winteraceae > Tasmannia > Tasmannia lanceolata. The sequence continues at coordinate 20,283,779 of NW_027518689.1, read as the reverse complement.
CATTCATTTTAGGGAAAAATACAAATACACCCCCTCAACTTTCTGACATTTTCAACAATAACCTTGACTTTTCGAAGTCATCAAAGACACCCTCTTAGTTTTCAATAATGCTTGTCACGTGACGGAGTGGACATGAACGAAGAAAATCTCAGGAGGTGTCTTTGATGAATTTTGAACTATAGGGTGAAAAGTCAGGGGGTCTACTTCATAGACGGTAAAAGGTCAGGGGTGTCATTGATGACTTTGAAAAGTCAGGGGTGTCGTTGAAAATGTTAGAAAGTTGAGCAGGTGTATCTATATTTTTTCCCTCATTTTAAAATGACAATTATTAGTTTTCAAAGTCGAATTTCCTATATGGGGGAAATGGGAAGAAGTTGACCATTACCCACATAAATTCGGTCAGGACCATTATATGGAGTTTTAGTTGAAAGGATACCTTCCGAAGGAGTCATATGAGATGTCGCTCCTGTGTCAGGATACCAAGGTTGATTGGAATTGTCATTGAAATTCATAGCAGCAAAAGATTTAGGTAGTTGATGTGCTGTGTAAGCTTGATTGTAACAATTTTTACAGTATAATGCAACATGGTTAGGTTTATTACAGATTTGGCAGATATCTCTATTAGGAGGTGGAATATGAGGACGGCCAAGTATACTATTAGTCAAAGTTGCAGGATTCGAACGAGTGAAATTCCGTGAGTGGTTGAATTCTCGATAAAATAAAGTAGAATTTTGGTTACCTCGTCAACCACGACCACGTCCACCACATCCTCCACGACCACGATTAGCAAAAAATACTTCGTCAATTAATGGGGAGGAATGATGATGTTGTATCTTGCGATTTTCTTAGGCAAGTAGAACTGGTCGTATCTGATCAAATTTTGGAAAAGGGGGGGTGAGCAGTTACTCTTTCAGCAAAACTATCATACTCTGAGGGTAAGCCGCTCAATTCTTGCATAACGAGATCATCATCGTCTAAGAGGTGGCCTTTAGCCGTCAGAGAATCAGAAATATTTTTTATTTCTTGAAGAAAGACATCCATAGTCTTGTTCTCTTTCTTAAGATCATCGAACTCCATTTTTAATTGGAGGTAGCAAGCGTTAGCTTGATCATGAAAATGCTTTTCAATTGTAGTCCAAGTTTGTCAGGTTGTAAGGGATTGATAAGGAATCGAGATGTGTTTAAGCACACCAGTGGAGAGATTTGCGTTCAACCAAGATACAATTCGATTATCAATCCTTTTTTCAAAGAAGAAAATCTGGGTTAGCAACTGTTTGGCCTGATTCAGTGAAAGTGTAGAAGGAGGAGGCAAAGAAGCGCCATCAACATGTTGAAGGCATCATGACTGTTTCGAATTGGAATAAAAATGGTTTGCCAAAGAATGAAATTTTCTTGATCAAGATTGATGTTAACAAGTGACTTGATATTAGTAATTTCGAACACAGGGTGAGACGAAACTCGAGAAGAAGATGCAGAGAATGTCTGAGAAGGAGGAGGATTTTGATCAAGGGTCGGAGTATTGTTGTTTGTTGGAGAAGCCATAATATGAGGAATTTTGAAACAAACAGTAGGAAAAATCAACGAAAAAAGAAGAGTATGAGAAAGTGGAAGAATATGAGTAGATAGATCTATCCGGAATTTGATACCATGAAGAGATTTGAGATTTGAATGAATCTACAACTCTGAGTCAGTTATGACTCTAGTTGCTATTTATATTAATCTGAATATTTACATGACAATAATGCCCTTTGAGGAGGGCTAATATTACAATACAAGGATATTATAGGCTACTAGGGGACATGGTAAGTAGTGTTCCTAAGATCTCGATGGCTAGGTTGAAACAGGGTAATGACGTGCCCGCATATGTCTCTTTCGCAGTTGGCACAGAGACGGATTTTCAAGTTGCAGACAATGGTGAGAGGATGACAGTAGCTGCGTTAGGGAGGATATATCGAGATTGCTCTCTAGGGTTGACTAGGTGAGTCAAAGGGTTGGTAGTTGCACATGTGCATTAGCTGTGTTGATCGAATCGGAAGAAGTCAGAACTAGGATGATTCGAGGGTGTGTAGTTGGTACTTCGAAAGGCCAATGGTGGTTTGCGGTGATAGCGGATTGATGACACCATCAACAGAATATCTTCAGGTAGTTGGGAAATAAGCCAAGGTAGAGACTGTTGGGAAAGTTGCCTTATTTCCCTAGCTTGTCGGGGAAAGCAAAAAAGCAAAAAAAAGTCTCCTTTTGGGTTTTAGGAAACACATAGGCTATAAAAAGGAGGGACGTGATTTCTCGTGCGGCAAAACGAGAGAAGGGAAGAGAGAGAGAGAATGAGACAGGAGATAGGAGAGGGTTTCTTCTTAGGTTCTTCTTGTGGGTTTTCTTCTTGGGACATTTTTTGAGGTTTTTTCTTGCGCTACTCTCTTGTACGGTCTTGGGTTGAGAAGGAAGGAAAGGGTTGCTGGTTGTGGGTTTTGGGCTAAATACGTTGTAATCCTTGTGTATTGTTTTTCTCATAGTAGAAGATTGTGTTTCTCACCCTTGGACATAGGCTTGGTCGAGCCACGTAAAATCTTGGTGTTCATTGGCTTGTTTTATTGTTTTACTTTTCTGTTTAATTTGTGGATGATTGGATTGGATTTGCCCGGCAGATTTTCTCAACAGTTACTTTGTACTTGAATGCTTGACTAGGTTTTAATGGTACTTTTTTATTTCCTTGCAAAAACAAAGAAAAATAGAAGTAAATGATCTTTGAGAATCCACGATTGGATTTTTGTTTGAACGGTTCAACGGTTGGATTTCCGACCCAATTATTATTGTTTTGTATGAGATGCAAAGAAATTAGTGTTGAACTGTCACATATGATCTTATAGCTCCTTGATTGACTTGGTTTTCAATCAATACATACTTCGCAGTTATATTTGATCTTTAGTACACTCATCTTCGATGTCTAGTAGATGTGGAGATATCTTTGTCTCTCTACACTTTTCTTTGCTAACTATTGGGATAGGAACAACTACTAGTACATTCAAGTGTTGTTTCGATAGGCTTGATGGATCTAGGGCCTAAGATCATCTGATCAAAGCCTTCTCGGGTCAAAAGTTCTGATTACATTCATAGGTAGAAGTGGGGCCCAATTAAGTATAATTTAGGATATAAATTGGGAAGTGATATATCCGCCCCTTTTGATCACCAGGAACACCCCCTGTCAGTGTTTGTCGCAATCAGGGGCATTGAATTCTTCTGACATAAGTACAACAACCCCTCTTTAGTCATTGATACACTAACAGGGGTGTTCTTGGTGATCAAAAGGGGCAGATATATCAGTTCCCTATAAATTATATTGTGATAGGGGGTGTTCTTGGTGATCAAAAGGGGCAGATATATCACTTCCCTATAAATTATATTGTTTCAAAAGTACTCCACTTCAAAGGATGACCCAAACCGTTCATTTGGTGGGCCACACCGTAAATAGGCTGTATCCTTAATCATCTCCATAAGATGATCCTAACCTTCCGTTCTATAGAGGTTTCTATAATGTGCAGTCCCTCAGTAGATCGGAGGGCTAGGATCATCCAATGGAGATGATTTAAGGAGTACAGCCTATTTACATTGTAACCCAACAAATGAACCGTTTGGATCTTATTTTGACGTGGGCCCACTGTACTTTTGGCAAAGTACACACGCACTCACAGTATAAAATCTTCTTTAGGAAGGACTGTAAACATTCCTTTTTTTTAAACACTAGTAAAAACGCACGTGCATTGCACGTGCGTGAACAAAGCCTGTAAATGAAAAACATATTTCTTACACTCTCTATTAAAAAAAACAGTACTGTACAACTTACACCATATGATGATCCAAACCGTCCAATTGATGGGCCACACCGTAAATAGGGTGTTCCAAAAAAAAACATTTCCATGCAATGATCCTAGCCCTGCAGTCTATAGAGGAACGACATATTTAGGAAACATTTATTGGTTGGAGGGTTGTAATTATGCTATGGAAATGAATTTTGGCACACAACCTACTTACATTGTGGCCCATGAAATGGATGGTTTGGATCATTCTACGATGTAAGCCATACAATACTTTTTCAAAAAAAAATACTCACTATCAGGACTTACACTATATAAAAACTCTCATAATCACATCATTTCCCTCTAAATCATGGGGAAATGGGTCAAACGGGCCTAAAAATCACCCGAAAATGGACGGTTTGGACCATTAAATGGACGGTTTGGATCATCCTATGGTGTAGGCCGTAAAATATTCAGTACAATATTTTCTTTTTTATATGTAAGTTGGGGTTTTGTGGGGACCCCTACCGGCTTATTAAAAAATAGTTCAGTACATGGGCTTACACCATATATGTTCTAAGAAGAATTTTGTGACAAAGCCTTCAAACCAAAAACATATTTCTTACTCTCCCTATTAAAAAAAAAAAAACAGTACTGTATAACTTACACCATAGGATTATCCAAACTGTCCAATTGATGGGCCACATCGTACATAGGGTGTTCCCAAAATACACATTTCCATGAGATGATCCTAGCCCTGCAGTCTATAGAGGAACGACATATTTAGGAAATATTTATTGGTTGGAGGGTTGTAATTATCCTATGGAAATGAATTTTGGCACACAACCTACTTACATTGTGGCCCATGAAATGGACGGCTTGGATCATCCTACGATGTAAGCCATACAGTAGTTTTTGAAAAAAAATACTCACTATCATGACTTACACTATATAAAAACTCTCATAATCACATCATTTCCCCCTTAAATCATGGGGAAACGGGTCAAACGGGCCGGGTCAAAATCACCCGAGAAATTTTATGGGTCATCGGGCTTGGACCCGCACCCAGGAAAAAAACAAATAAAAGGGGTTGGTAATGCTGAGAAGGGGGGGGGGGGGGAATATCTCTGCCCACGATCTTATATTATCCTAAAAGATAAAATGTCAACCACTCTTCCCTGCAAATGTATTCAATAAGATAGAAATGTACGTGGCATTTTTTATAAGAGGAATTACACGTTAGCAGATCGGAGGGTGAGGATCAGCCTATGGAGAAGATTTTCAAGGCACAACCTATTTACTCCAGGGCCCAACAAATGAACGGTTTAGATCACCCAAACAATGTAGGCGCCACTGTTTTTGTGGGGCTGCATGGGCCACCATGTACATAGGTTGTGCCGCAAAAATCATTTCCCTAGGATCATTCCAACCGTCCGGTCTGTACAAATTCCATAATGATTAAATTAGTGTGGTGCTAATGTCATTTCCCTTTAAATATAAAAGAGAAGACGGGTCCGGGTCAAACGGGCGGGGTGCAAATGACCCGTGAAATTTCACGGGTCATTGGGCTTGGATGCACACCCTGCCCGTGCGGACTGGGTCGACCCGCGGGTCACTAGGATTTTTGACGTTTTTGTCAAGGTTTAAAATTTTGGTTTCAGTACCGGTTTCGGACCTTGAAATTTCGAAATTTCGAAATCTGGTACAAAACCCGAAACTAATATTTTATTCAATATTAAATTTCGGCCGAAATTACCGAAATTTCGGTGAAATATTAAATTAATATTAAAAAAAAAGATTTTTTGGGTCAAATTTCGGAAAAAGCGAAATTTCGACCGAAATTCCGAAATTCGGTCGAAATAAATGACCGTTTCGGTTTTTACTCATATCGGTGTCGGTCTCCACTGAAATCCGAAATTTCGGATTTTGGTCAAAATTTAAAACCATGGTTTTTGTTAAGATTTTTTTGTGTGCAGAGATTTGCTAGCCACCTTCTACGAGGCTACTTCTCGGCTTGTTGCACATCCTTTGTGCAAAGATCGGGCAGAAGTACGATTTGTGGAAAGGTGGCTAGCAATAGCAATAAAAAATAATCATGCGGGTACTAAGTTTGAAATGAAAAATTACCGGAAAATGGAAGCAGAGTAGAGAAATTACCAAAAAAAAAATGAAAAGAATGTAGTAAAATATGACAATTACGGGAAAAAGTACAAAACAAAATTCAAGAATTATGACAACTATGGATAAAAAGGCATAAAAAAGAGACAGCTGGCCTTTTTTTTTAACTTATGTGCAAGGGCATATGAGAAGCGGAAATGACGAAAAAGAAGCAATGAAAAAGGACATACGTGGGTGTTTGAGGGGAATTAAGGCAGGACTCATAAGGCAATAGCTGGAAAGAAAGGATTCCCGCTTTTAGTATAGTAAGGATTTTCCTTAAAAAAGAAACCTACAGTACAAGAATATCAATTGGAAAATGTGAAAAAGAAAACTTTATGCTCCTTCCCTTGTGCCCTTTTTAGAATTTTTCTCTTTAAGACAAGGAAAGCTGCAAGAAACTCAATTTTGTGATTGAGAGTTCGGTCTTGCATCACTTCTACTTTGACCATTTGCAAATTGAGTCATCACCTTTGATTGATTTTGCAAATCAGGTCATGGCATCAATTTGTGACCCAAATACTCGTTGAAAAACTCCAAAATGTCTATAAGTGAGAAGACAAAAATTACCTTGTTAATAGACCAAAAGACTCATGACGGTCAAATATAAGTTTTGAATGGGTCTAGCATTCTTATGCATGGGTGTAAAAAATGGGTCCACCCTATCAAAAGCGTAAAGTCATGACCCCACGATATACATGGACGTCATGGGACCTACCCTATCAAAACAAGAGGTAAAATGGTGGGCCTCAACAGATGCATGGGTATTGAATTGGTGGGACTCACCCTGTCAAAACATATCAGGGAGCATAATGGGTATTTTGGTCGTTTTAGGATCTTTTCACACGTAAGGACATTTTCGTCCTTAACCAGTCAAAAAGGTCCACCATAGGTAGTTAGGTCACAAATTGATGGCATGACCTGGTTTGCAAAATTCATCCAAACGTGATGACTCTGTCTGCAAATTGTCAAACTAGAAAAAGACTCAAGATTGTTTTTTGCAAAAGAAGAACAAGACTTCTTTAACAAAAACACCTTAGTAATATAATTAAATTTCTTATTATTTGTATGAGGTAGTCTAAACTGAAGGGCGCCCTTGCATAAATAAGGTGAAAGAGCGCCCCCATTGGTTGAAAGTGCATTTAAACACCCTTTCACCTTATTTATGCAAGGGCACCCTTCAATATAGACATCCTGTATTAGTTATAATTGTTTGTAATGGGTTGTTGACAAAACAAAGGTCCCCATAACTGATACATGGGGACCTTTTTATTTAAGCCGTTGCCAAACGAGTGACAGATTAGTCTAAAACGACCAAAACAATGTAACAGGCACTGTTATGGCATAAAGATGGCTAAAATTTTAATAAAAGAAAATTATGGCATACTTATGGACATCATAACTTACCAATTATAACAACATTTTACGTATGAAAACTGCTTTAAATACACCTTCTGTTATACTCTTTCCCACTGCCACTAGCCACCTTTTGGTCCCACCTACGTGGATGCGATCCGGTCCGTTGAACTGGCTGGTGACCGGAGATCTAGCCCATTGCCATCGAAATCACATTGATAGGATGATCCTAGCCTCAAGATGCATCAAGGAGGTGAAAAGATTGATTTTTAGCCCTTTATCTGATCGATTGGATGCCCATGCAGCATGGGATGTGACCATCTGGATCGCTCTTGATGTTCTACAAGATCAACAGTCCTGCTTACACACACATCTGGTGTTTGACCCCAAAATGCCAATCCGAACTCTTTAGATGTATAAAGTTGTAACAAGGGACTTTTTGTATGCATTGTAATGCTGTAATAGGCATGACCGCATTGTAACAAAACGAGTCCCATTCACTACTAGATATTTGGTACCACCCATGGTTGATCTGGACCAGGGGCAGAGCCAGGAATTTATACTTAGGAGGGCCAGACTAATTTACACTTACTTGCAATGGTCATTTGGGGGGGGGGGGGGGGGGGGGGGGGGGGCATGGCCCCGTCATGCTATATGTGCCTCTGCCCCTGATCTGGACCGTCCATCTAAGAAGCCTTAACTAGGAATGCCAATCCGACAATCATAAATATCGGATGACCAAAAATACAATTAATTGGATGCTAGGATTGCCCGATTGGCGTGCTTTTTGTTTAACTGGAGATCAAACTTAGGGCTAATGAGATGGATGGTCCAGATTATCCAAATTTGTGGCCACTATGTAAAATGTGCATCCTTAAAAAGAAGTTGCACTATACGATGAGTCTTATTTTGTTATCTGCACTACTTTGTTTATTTTGATAATGGCACTACTTTTTTTGTTTTTTTATTTGACCGACTTTCTTCGTTCACCCATTTGTGGGCCCAACTCCTCTCCCAGTTTTGCCTCGTGTATGTAATTGGATCTGTTGGCGGAACCATAATTCTAGCCAAATACGGTACAAAACACCTTGGTCAGATGATCTAGGCCCTTGATCTATTTATTTAGGGTTCCATCAAGAAAATCTAAAACCGTTGATTTTCATAGTCATTTATCTTGTTCATGTGATATCTGTTTTCGGGATTCGATAAGGACCATGCGGATTACCTCATGATGTTCAACAAGATCAACGGTCTTGATTTCACGAGAAATTATATGGTGTAAGCCCTTACAGTCCCGTATTTTTCATAAAGTACTGTACGGAACATCATAGGATGATCTAAACCGTCCATACGATGCAACACAACGTAAATAGGTTGTTCCCCCAAAATCATTTCCATAGGGTGATCCTAGCCCTCCGATCTTCAAAGTTTTCCATAATATGCAGTTCCTCTATAGATCGAGGGTGGAGATCATCATATGGAAATGATTTTTTGTGCACAACCTATTTAAGATATGACCCCATCACATGGACGGTTTAGATCATCCTGTAGTGTAATTCGTACATTACTTTTTTGAAAAATACGGGACTATAAGGACTTACACCATATAAATCTCCGATTGATCAGGAAGTGAGTTATGTATAGTCCGTCTTTATCTCTAACTCGTAATTGCATCTAATAGCCTATTAAAAAAAAAGTAATAAACTAAATAAAGCAAGGAGTGCCATTACTAAAACAATAGACCCCGGATATAAAAATGTAGAAATAATATTAGAAACAACCGAAACAAAAACCAAAACATACCAAAAAGCCAAGAAAGAGAAGAATCCATGCATGCTATATGTTACATGGTATGTGCTCTTTGTTGTATGCTCCTTCTGACCTTTGAAAACCTCTCCTTCACCTTCTCTCTTCATGACCTTACCAACATCACTCTCATTCGTTCATCCTCTTCGCATTTCGTTCAATTTACCAAAACGCCCCTCAATCTTCTCTCCTATAAAGCATACCATTAACAAGAACATGGACTCTTATTTCTAATGCTGCCTCTGTTTCTTCTCTCTTTGGTATGTCTCTTTCCTTTTACGTACTTTTCGATTTTACTTGGACTTTTTCCCTTTGTTTTCTTTATTTTATGGGTTTTTTTTTGTGTCATTTATGTGATTAAAATGTGTTTTTTTTTTTTTTTTGGGTTTATTTATTTATTGTTATTTTTGGGGGGTTTGTATTTGATGATCAGGGTTTTAGGGGTTTTGCAGTTTGGTTACATTTGATGGGGGGGATTGAAATTGAGTTGTATTTTTTGGGTTATTGGGCTGAACTGATTTGTCTTTTTCGTCCTTCTTTTTTCGCGGATAGAAATTGAATTTTAATCTCTTGGAAATGATCTGATGATGATCGTGGTTAGGAAGTTTTGTTGTGTTTTTCTGTGAGAACTGATTGTTGAGGAGTGATTGCTTTTTCCTCTTTTTCTCGAGTAGAATTTCTTGGTCATAACTCATAACTGGAGGACTACATTGGTGTTTGTGATGATGACGTAGTTTTGGAAGATTTGATGATGGGTTTGGATAGTTGGATTTTATGTAGATTGTATGTCATGGCAAAAAGCAATTTTTTTAGTCTTCTACAATATGAGTTGTCATCAAAGCAATGGATCTTGTAATTTAGCAACATTGTATTGTGGGTTTCGATTTATGGGATTTCATTAGGTTAAATCATGAATTAAATGCTATATATATTTTCATCCATTCAACAATTGTTGCTCTTTATCAGGGCAATAGGATGTAAGCTAGCAAGCATTGGGTAGGTTTGGACTAATGGGCTTCATTTAGATTACTTTTTTTCCTAAAAAAAAAAGAAGAAATTGTGTGGCTTGATCTATCAGAAAATATCAATTCTCATAGAAGTAATGTAGTATGCGATTTGCAAGAATTTGATGATTTGTTTGGATGGTTGTGCTTTCATCATTATTCAAAGGAAAATGATATCGTAACCGAGAGGAAGACCGATGGGAGAGCCCAACAATGTGAATCATGTGTTAAAAAAATCTACTTTTTGTTGATTTTCCCAAACCTAAGGGCAGGATTACATCAATTGTGCTGTTGTGGCGAGAACCCATTTGTTTGGTCCCCTACTTGGTCTTACTCTCGCTGTTGCTAGCATTACTCATATTAAAATTTATATTTTTTTTATTTATGTACTGAATTTTCACTCCGCGACACTATTCCTCACCTAGGTATAGTCTGGTTTCATTGCAGGGCTTCTCTACTGATCTGCATTGCCGAGTTGGGCAGGCTCTATTCGGCAGTCTTGGACAGTTCCAAACTTGCCATTTGGGAAATGGAACAAGGAGCAACTGAGCAGGACTACGATGAATTTGAGATGCTTCTAGGTGAGATCCCAAATGCGACTTCTGGGAACCCTCGTCCCGGAGAATCTCTCCCTGTAGTCTCCTCGCCGGATATGGGAGTGATCTCTCTAGAAGGGGAAAACAGAAAGTCCTCTCTTTCTGGTGCTTTTACTAATTTATATCATTCTTCACAAGCATCAAAGCACAGTAGCAAAGCAACCTTATATGGTGGTGTTACCTTTGAAAGATCAGTTTCCATGAATTCTTCTAGAGGACCTTTCAGCCAAACACTTCAAAGTGGCAGGAATTTGGATGGAGGAAAGATCATCACGAAGAGCGACTGTCAAACATCTGTTCCAAGTGTCAATCGAGAGGACTCGAACTTGCCAGATGATCAATCCTTGACATCTGCATTTGCCGAATTGAGCTTCAAGGAGGCCGTGGCAATGGAACCAACCAAGTATAAACCTTTACCTAATTGCACATTTTTAGAGAAATCTCTTCCTAGTTTAGAGTCAGTGGGCACCATTATTCCTCCATCAACCAATACCCTAAATGGCATGAATTTAGTGAACCCCTCGTCAGAACCATATTCATCTCTAAGAAGCATAAATGAGCTTGATAAATTGAATGGGCAAATTAATGGTCAAGAAAGCATGAAGTTTCGGAGATTCAATGTTCGCGAGCTAAAGAAGCCGAAACCGGTATCTTTGCAGCCACTTGAACATTTTCCTGGTGATTTTGTGCAGCAACAAGGGGGCCCTCCTATGTACTCCGGAGCTATGCCTTTAGCACCCGAATTGCGAACTTTTCAGGTGCTTTCAAATGTTCCCGTCCCGGGAGTAGATTTCTCCCTTGCGGCATTTCAGCAGCAGTACTATTTGGACGCACAATCTTCTCCTTACATGCAAGCACAACACTTGAGCCGGTCCCACATGGCCTGGAAGCGTATGGAGGAAGAAAGGAATTTTTGCATGCGTCAGAATTTCTTTTACTTGCAGCAGTTACATAATCAGGGATCCGAAATTTATCCAATTCAAGCAAGTGCCAATGCAGCCATTGGGTCTCTGACTAGGAACTCTAGAGAACCATATTTCGAGATGCCTATCTCCCACAATCTTGAGCTGGCTAATCAAAACTTATATTGGAATAACAATGCAGTTCCAAGGGGATTTAACCAGCCAAATCTTACAATAATGGAAAGTGGCTTCTGCCATGACTATGCTCAGGGGTTCTGTGGAAGGGGAGAGAGCTGCCCATTTGCACATGGACATAATTTAGCATGTCCTCATGCTATATCTGTTAAAGATTCTCCAGGAGTTCAAACTTTGGCTAAGGAGTTGAGACCAAATTTTCCTGAAAAGATATTGACTAGATCACATGGCTTGAACTCACTTAAAGCTATCAAAACTGGCTCAAATGGATGTCATGAATCCCTTAACTGTGTTAACTCCAATGGAAGGGTTTTTTCAAATGATCACTTCCAACAACCTTTAGTTCTTGACAAGGGTTCTTCGCATGATAATGGAGATTTCAGACATAATTCAAGTTCACAGCAGCAGAAATATAACTCTGTTGATGATATTGTGGGAAGAGTCTATCTAATGGCGAAGGACCAGCATGGTTGCCGTTTCTTGCAAAGGAAATTCGCCGATGGTACTTCAGAAGATGTGCACAAGATCTTTGTAGAGATCATTGGTCACATCGTCGAACTCATGACTGATCCTTTTGGTAACTATCTTGTCCAAAAGCTGCTTGAAGTATGCAATGAGGATCAGAGAATGCAGATATTAAATGCTGTTACAGAAAAGGAAAGCGACCTTTTGAGAATCTCATGTGATATGCATGGGTATGTGTTTTCTTGAATGTTGATGCTTTTATTGCATGGTGTGAAACAACCATTTACTCCAGAAGCTTAAGCCGTTGGAGATGGCGTTATTTAATCTTTTATGCTTTAACACTCCCCCTCACATGTGGCCCCTCTTTTTTTAGGTTTGGCCTACACGTGGCACATGTGACCCCTCTTTTGGGTTGGCCATTACATGTGGATTTTTAATATAAAGGAGTTTTGAACTAAGGACCTTTGCCCTAATACCATGTGAAACAACCAATTACTCCAAAAGCTTAAGCCATTGGAGATGGCATTATTTAATCTTTTATGCTGTAACACATTGTATGCTACTCACTCTTCTTCTTTGCTGTTCGGCGTTTCAAACACAGGACTCGAGCTATACAGAAGGTGATTGAAACTCTTAAAACTCCCGAGCAAATTTTCATTGTTGTTTCCTCTCTGAAGATGGATATATTGATGCTGATTAAAGACATTAATGGCAATCATGTTGCACAATGTTGCTTGCAATACCTACTGCCTGAATACAGTGAGGTAAGGGATAATTACTCTTTGTGATTTACTTGACTGTGAATCAGAATTTTTAATCTATATTTGTTACATATCTGTCAATTATTCAAATAGAGATTGTATTTCTTGAAAATTTTTTCTGTGTGGACATACAAAAACAGAATTGAGAAATATCCCTTGCCTCATTAATCACGCACGCACGCATGTTGGGCATTGTATGGCACCTCACAAGTCGAGAATCAGAGTCGAGAAAATGATTGTCGATATTCAGAAGTTTTGTTTCCATTGTTAATTCCTAAATGGAGGCCTTACGAGAGAAATTCTCCCCCATCTTTCTCAATTGAGTCCTGAAGGACTGTAGTAGTTGAGTCGGGCAAGGAGGGAAAGCAAACTGATTAGTAGCAGATCCTTGTGGGCAAGAAGAACAGAACTGGTAAGTGTGAAGAGGTAGGAGGCAGGTCTCAATATGATTCAGGGGGCGAAGGGGTTTTGAATGTGGATGCAAAATCAAATATTGCTTGAAATGGTCAGGTAGCGTGGCAATTGTGGAGCAGAGAAAGGAGGTTTAACAGTAAAAAGTGATTGTGAGTGTTAGTAGTTAATGATTAAAGTAGATAGGGTGAATTGATGGTCTGAAGAACGTAAGACATGCTTGGTGATTGTGGTACCTGTATGGTGGTTGCGATGGTAAGTATAGCATTTCTAAAGTCATCTCTTGTGGGGCGATTTTTTCCTTGTATCTATCAGCAAGGCTAAATAGATATTGCAAAATAATTTTGCTGTTCTTAATCAGGCATTTTGGAGACATCCAACATATAATTAGTAGTAAAACATTTCTTGGAGGATTACTATTTTTTTTTTCTAAAAAGATAGGCATATATGAAAATAAAAAAGAGCTACAAAGGGACAGGGGTTGCCCCTCGTACATTGCATCTCTTTGAATGCTTGATTTTTCTAGCAGATCAACAACTTCATTGGCCGGTCAAGGAACAGAAGAAATCTAAACCCCAATACCCTTAGAACAATCCACCATCCCATCAATAGGGCTGGAGAGCCTCGATTTCCGTCCATAAGATAGCATTCAATGATTCACCTTCTAATATGAGCGGGATGTTAAACCGGTCCTTAAATATCCTTATCCCAGTTAGGAGAGCCCTGATTTCTGCCTTGTTGGAGTCCACTCTATCTCCCTGTCAATAGGTCTGGAGAATTACAAGGCGTTTTCATTGCCATCTCTGAACACTCCCAACCCCAGCTTGGCCCGGATTACCTGTGAGGATCACTATTATCACTCACTCTCTGGATCTAGTCTACCCTTCAGGTTGTATGATAGTGTGGTATTGAATCTTCAATATTTTGCTGCGTGCCTAACATAGTGCTACAATTTTATCCATTGGATCCTATATTGAATCTCCCTTGTAAGTGGGCATTAAGCCTCTATTGTGATTGCCATGATTATGAGTTTAGGTCACTATTAGTCAAATGAAAAATTCTGTAAATGATAGAGATGATAGTGAAGGTCTATTTATGAGGTGGACATTAGGGAAAATCACTTTGTAAAATAAGATGTGATGAATTATAGCTTCTCCCATGTTGTTAAAGTGAAACTCAAAAGAGTTTAGAGGTGAACTATCACTTTGAAAGAAGTATTGAAGACAAAGGCTTTTGAATTAGAGCTTCAAAGGGCACGTGTGTTTGTGTGTGTGTGTGTGAAAATAAAGTTGACAGAGGATGGGATTATTTCAGAAGAAAGTATTGGGGATGATGTGGAAGTTGGATGGTGGGGAGATAAATGGTGCGATAAGGTTTGATAAGTGGCTTGTAAGAGAAAGTCAGCTGGTTAGAGGTTAGAGGAGGTTGCTTCCATGGGTCCTAGTGGCAGTTGGGTAATGGAGGTAGCTTCAGTGTGTCTAGGGGCTAGAAGGGATGATGTGGAAGGTGCATGGTCGGGTAGAAAAAAGTGTTTAATATGGTTTGGCAGGTGGGCACGAGAGAAATTCTACTGGCTAAAGGAGGTAGCTTACGTGTGTCTAGGTGCAGTTGGTGTAAATAATCATTGCATCCAACTGAGTGCTTAGAAGAGATTGGTTCTCCATCAGCCATTGTTATTGGGATGAAAAAGGTAGAACGTACTTTGGGAAGTTGAAGGGGGAAAAAGCGAAAATTACTGGTACAAAGAAATGTTTGAGATTTAATAAGCCCAATTTATTAAGGAATTTTTTTATGTCTTATTATAGCAAATGCATCATTAGGGATCATGGGGAACTCTCTCTCTCTCACATTTTTCTTTCGCCCCAACTCTCTTGTTGTTCATTCGCTTTCTCTCTTCTTCTCTTCTCTACCATATCCCTTTCCTTGAGCTATTCTTTCAACTTGAAATTAGAGCGAAGACTAAGACTCCTTGGGATATTGAGTTTCTTCTTCTGATCTTATGATTGATGTAAGCAGTTGTATGGTTTTTCCATCCATCCATAGCCAATGAATGGTTATTATCTCCCAGGGCTCGGATTGGGTGTTTACAGGCCCAATTGGCATTGCCAACGCGAGTGAGGCGGAGGTGCGTTTAGTGCATCAAGGTATAAAGATGCTTGATAAAGAAAGGATGGATAAAGTTGTGGTTGAAGGGGATTCCTTTAGGGGTGAAATACAAGGAGACAACCCAAGAGGGGGGGGGGGGGGGGGGGGGGGGGTGAATTGGCTAATTAAAAATTTGGGGCTTAATTGAGTGGATTATTAAAATCAATTTACCAATTAAGCCTAAACAAGTCTAACCCTTAATCAATCAATAAAAATAATATATGCTAGAGATTAGATTTTACTTTATGCATATATACTTTAACCCTTGTTCAATCAAGCATAAACATAAGTAAAGGGAAAGATTACCAAACACCCAAGTTCAAAGAGAAGGAGAAGAGAAAGCATCCACAAGGCACAAGATTTATAGTGGTTCGGTTACGACTTGACCTACTCCACTCTTCTAAGTTTTCCTCCTTGGGATACTTCACTAACCAATAAGATTCTTCAACGGGCGAATCTTAAAGCCGTACACCAACTCCTTCAACTTCCAAGGGATCACACCCTTCCGCACGAAGCCTTTCCGATGACACCTTTCTCTTACAAATGATTTACCTTTCTTTCCGGGCTAAATCGGAGACCCTCAATTATAGAATGAAGAAATAAAAAGAAAGAACTCTCAATGCTTCTTGATAGGCTGATTACAACTTTTAAAGCTCACAAACTCTCCAAGGAATAGATACAAATGTAAAGCCTATGGAGATCCTCTTGATAAAATGTAAAAATACGAGTTCGAAGAGGTTTAACTTTTCATATAAAAGTTTATATTCAAGAAGATGTGATTTGATCTTGCAAAAGGTTGTTTAGAAAGGTTTAGATAGTGTATATATAGCCCACAAGGAATATGACCGTTTGGGGGTAAAACTATAAATTACAGGGTTGAA
Organism: Tasmannia lanceolata; assembly: GCF_043159265.1. Classification (NCBI taxonomy): domain Eukaryota; kingdom Viridiplantae; phylum Streptophyta; class Magnoliopsida; order Canellales; family Winteraceae; genus Tasmannia; species Tasmannia lanceolata. Next base: position 20,267,307 of record NW_027518689.1, on the reverse strand, counting down.
AAAGTCAACTTGCGAAAGCCCCAACGAATCTATTTCGTTGTCGTGGCGGTCGACCGAGGCACGACGGTCGCCCGCCCTTATCGGGCTCTCAATTTGAATTTTAAATTTCATACCGACGCGGTCGACCGGCCCTATGGCGGTTACCCGACGAGGGCAATCTGTTTGAATAAAAATTCGGCTAAAAAACACTATAGCGTTCAACCGGACCTATGGAGGTTGACCGCCCACACCATATTTGATTGTTTCTTTCTAAAATAGAAACGTATCCGCGGTCGCCAGGCTTACCCCGGTCGACCGGCCCGATAAATTTTGAGATGCCCTGGAATTCCAGTTAGCATCCCGCGGTAGCCCGGCATAGCCCGGTCGACCGGCCCTGAGTAAAATTTAATTTTTAACTTTAAAAACCAGGGGCTTTTGGGCTTAAGTCCAAGGTTTTCACATTTCTAGGTGTGTGTTGATGGTCTTCAAAGATGTAAAATGTTAAGTATGAAAACCATTTTGAAAACCTTTTGAGAGTGCATTTAAACATAAAATCAAGAGGACTCCAAATACATTCTAATAGTGTATACCATTGAGTCTTCTTGGAATGTCTTGGCTCCTTTGCACTTCCTTGGACTTCTTCCGCTTGAGTGAATATCTTGAACTTTGTCATGGCTCTTGTGACTTTCTCCAATCTTCAAATCATGTTGAGAGGTGCATGAGGAGTCATCAAAGGCATATTCATCTCCAAGCTTCTTCTTAACACTTGTTGGGAACTTGTAGGATTTTCATAATGAGCTTCATGACTTGAACATCTTCAAATAAGGATGTCTCAATTGTAGGTGCAAGCTCTTGATCAATGTGAGTGTGGATCCACAAGCCATGTGTTGTGTAATGGCGATATAACATATCAAATTCCTGTGTAGAGCACAACATCTCAAAGCAACACATTAGTCTGACAATGCTAATCAATTTGTGTTTGCTAGCATCAAAACAAGAAAGTAAGGTGAATGATTGAACCCATGGGAACCCTTGGGCTTACATTCTCCTCCTTTTTGATGATGGCAAACAAATTGATTAGGGAGGAAGGAGATATCAACCAATAGATGAATAAATATGATATGATATACACAATAGAGCATAGCTTCTCCTCATTATATGCACAAATATAATTAATGACCGTAAAACATATGGTGCATATACAATTGGACTACCTAATCAATTCCCAAAATTCTCCCCCTTTTGGCCACAGCAAAAAGGTAGAGATAAATAAGTGAAAGTGCAAGTGGGGTGTCAAGTTGAATAATAGCTTTGCTAAGCTATGTGCCTTGTACATGATAATACATTTAAGCTCTTAGAATGCTTATAAAAAAGAAATAATAAGAAAAATTAAGTATAATGCATTATAAGCAGTTTTTTTTTTTTTTTTTTAAATATTTGATCGAATGATTCGCAAGTTAAGCATAAGAATAGGGGTAATAAACCATATGAGCATATCATATTGGTCTAGATAATCATGAATATATAACCATTGAGCGCTCCCCCTATGAATTTGTCATTGGCCCTAGGTGAAACCTATGTTGTAGGGCATGACAAGGTATAATGGTGGAAGGGTGAGTGATTTTAATACTTGAGTTACATTTTCAATCATGAAGCAGACAAGTCTCTTCCTGAGCTTGAACATGCTCAGAGCTATAAAATAACTTTTGAGTTTAAGTTGTTTGACCCTAAGTAATTATACATTTACAAGTGAAAGCTCCACTTAACTATTGGCATCTAGTCTAACTGTAGTAGTTCAAGCACACAAGTCCTTGATTTTAATTATCTTAACTATTCCAATTTTTGTTCTATTCAATTGAGAAGTACACTTTGAATTAGAATGGATGATTATTAGACATAGGATTATAGAAAACACTGGTAGTCAACAGAAGTGCACATCCATGGCAAAAAAGAAGAACTCATGTATATATAAAGATGAGACAAGAAGAGATCCCACATACATGAATAAATGATGGAAGAGACATACCCTCTTCACATCGAAACTACATGACAAAGATACACAAATAATGGGTGTGAGGAACAAGAGCTCATCACCACTACAATGGGTAAAATCACATAATCTCTGAACATGAAAAACAAAATAAACCATAAAGCATAATGACCCTCTGGGCAACCATTCTGTACATCCATAATCATGCCAAACAAGGCATATCCATCCACATCTATATACAACCATCTATCAACCAACATATCAAGCCCACACTGGGCATCTAGCCATAATATCCACAAGCCCATCTAGGGCAAGATCCACACTGTCATAAGAGCACATACAGGGCACGTACAGACCAAAATAAAAGCCCACATCGGGCATAAACATCATCCATGAAGAAAATGAAAATACAATGTCCAAAAACGCAAACTGGGCGAGAAGAAAGCTAAACAAAACATGATAATTAGCAGCAAAATGTGATCGTTTGTGTCTGCTGTGAAGAAGGTGCTGTCTATCTATCAGCCCTGAGAAGGAGGAGGCTGATGCTCACGAGATGGGGATCGGGAGATGTAATAACTGGTGGACTGACTCATCTGATAAGTTTGCATCATCTCCCTATGCTGCCTTGCCATAAGCTCCATAAGTTTCTCATGATCAGAGGCTCTCTGACTCTCTGCAGTCGTAAGAGCAGTAGAAAGGGTATCAAATCCAGTCGTGAGGGTGTCAAGTCTGGAGGTGACAGTGCCTAGCCCAGTCTTCAATGAGGCAATGTCCCTGCAAAAAATCCTCATACGAGCTAGTGGTGGGAGGTTGACGTTGCTGAGCCTGTCCCTACTCATGTGCTCTACGCCCTGCATTTGAGCCACCTCTTCTGCTTCTCTCATAGCCTCATCAACCTCATCGTCTGCAACCCCACTAGGACCAGCTCCACCAGGGATAGGAATTTTCATAAGTGTAATGGCGGTATGGTTGAGCACGGGATCAGGGTTCTTGTAGGGCTCATTTGTTATATTAATTTTCCAATGCCTTACAAGCTTAGTAATGAGCATCCCAAAGGGTAGACCTCCCTGTCCTCTCTTGACAGCCTCATCCATGTATCCAAAAATAATATACCCCAAATTCAATTTAATTTTGTTCATGATTCAGTGGATTACTAGGGCTTCAAAAGGCTTCACGGCATCAAAATTTCCAGCCCTGGGAGCGATATTGTAGGATATTATTTTGTGAATCAATCTAGCAGTATCATTCATGGAGCTGGCAGTGATGTTTAGCTTTTCTCCAGGAGGAGGAACAGTTCCTAAGGTTTTATAGACATCCATCATAGTGAAGTGCTTGTCGATCTCATTCTTACACCAGAAGAAAATTCTTTTACCATCATTGGGCACCTCAATAATTCTACAGAATTAAGCTATGTTTAGCCCAACCTCTTTTTGAAGATATGTGTTCATCACAACACCGTTTTGTGAAATATCAAGATTAGCATAGAAGTATTTGATCAATTCAGAATAAATTATAGCATCATATTCGAGGAAGAATGGCCAACCTTGATGTGCGAAAAGCGGCCTAAGTTCGAATTTTTCGAAGTCCTTGAACATCACTTTTCTACCCGAGATGAGGACACGCTTTGAGTATTCTTCGTAGCGGTCCATTACCTTTTTATTGAAGAAGCGCTCGGTGGGGAACACTTCTTCTTCGGGTTCGGTTCTCGCTCGCTTGCCTTTATGTGCGATGGTTTTCCTTGACATTTTAGATTCTAGGGTTTTGAGAGAAAACGAGTTGAAGGATGAGGGATTAGGTAAAGGATGATGGAGGATGTAAGAAGAGAATGGAAACAAAAAGAAAACAAGGGAGTTGTGGAAGATATGAGGAGAAATGTGGAGAGAATGAGCAATGGGGTGTTTTAATGGAGAGAAATGTAGAAGGAAGAGAGAAAATTGGAAATGGAGGAAGAGGGATGGATTAAGCCTACCTAATAGCCCTTAATCTTCAAAATCTTGAACCAAAAATGCTTGGGAGCAAAGGGGAGAGAAAACCCTAGGAGAAGAACGAAATGGTGGAAGTAGAAAATGAGTCGCGAAAGTCCTTTAAAAAGCAGTTTTCGATCATCGCGGTCGCCCGCCGTGACACGACTGACTCTTTTTATTTTTGTCATTTCGACCATCCGCGGTCGACCGGGTTCATGCGGTCGTCCGCTGCGACTAACCTGTTTTAATTTATTTTTCCCCTATTTGCCAATTGCAGTCGCCCGCAAAGGCTCGGTCGACCGAGACACCCCTGTTTTCAATTTCTTGATATTTTTCAAGGGATTTTGTGGACAAATCAATTTTCTCGCACTTATGGGATTTTAATAAACATGTAAACTTGATCCATAGGGGTTATGAGGACATCTAAAATTCATTTCTATTTTTCTAACATTTTAGCTCAACTAGAATAAATGGATTTATGTTTTCAGTGAAGCTCAATGTGGATGTTAAGTGCATATGTGTGTGTGTTCTTGCACTTAGATGGATTTTCAAAAGATTTTCAATATAGCACAAAATATAGTCTAATATGAATACAAAAGTTATTTGCTTTTAGACTATAGCATGTATATGATGTTATCATTAAGCACATAAGAGCATGGATACAACCTTTAGTAAACTAGTACAAGTATAGGTATCCAAGTTCATGAATCGAAATGATATATTATTTAAGTCCATGTTATCTAGATACAAGAGGTTCAATGTTTGAAATATATTATCTAGAGAGAAATCAAATGATATGGCAATTAAGCACAACCCATTATACTCATATTTTCAATAAATAACTTTAATGGGGAATCCTGGAACCCAAATTACTTTGGTTCCAACCAAGTTTGTTTGCGGGAGTGTATTTTTTCTTTACCCAAACAAACTTGCTTGATTTCACAAATCTAAGCTTACACATAGATTGGTGATGATCTAATCTACCACAATATGAACATGAATAAGCATAGGTAGATGAAGAGCAACTAGAACCACAAGAATACATCCGATGACAAACATATTTGTCTTTTTCTTCTTGTATTCTTTGGTTCTTTATAGAGAGTTCTTTATTAACTAATTTAATCTCATTTAATTGACTTTCAAAGCAATTTGTTTGTTGAGATAAATTAGCTTTTAGTTTTTCTTCATTCTCACAAACAAGTTTATATTTTTCATTTAAATCATTGTTTGTGTTATCAAGGCTTTCCTTTTCTTTTCCAAGGATAGTGCATTGTTTAATTAAGTCATCATTTTTGTTTATTAAGATTTTGCTCAAATGACTTAATTTTTCATTTCTTGTCAAACATTCATTAACTTTTGATTTCAAAATTTCAATTTGTTTTTCTAAATCGAAACTTGAATGTTTGAAAGAAAGATTTTTGTAAAGTCTTTTTCTGTTCAAAAATAATATTTTTATCTTTTGAAGAGAGATTATCATTTTTCTCAATTTGTTTTTCAAGATTAGTCCAAATATCTTTTGCATTTGTACATGATGATATTTTATCAAAAGCATTAGGCCATAGTCCACAACATATTATAATAATAGCTTTTGAATTTAATGAAAATAATTTTGCATCATTTTTGATGCATTTCCTTGGAATAAAAAATTCCCTTTCAATGACATCTAAGATGTCAATGTCTATGGATTTGAGATAGGCAAACATTTTTACTTTCCAAGTTCTATAATTTGTTCCATAAAAAAATGGAGGAATTATAGCGGATTGGCCTAGCTCAAAATCCATTGGATTGTCACAGATCTTTATCTCTTGTAGATTTTAAATTTAAAAATCTCTTTAGGAGCCTATGCTCTGATACCAAATGAAATACAAGGTGACAACCCAAGAGGGGGGTGAATTGGCTAATTAAAATTTTGGGGCTTAATTGAGTGGATTATTAAAATCGATTTACCAATTAAACCTAAACAAGTCTAACCGTTAATTAATCAATAAAAATAATGTATGCTAGAGATTATATTTTACTTTCTGCATATATACTTTAACCCTTGTTCAATCAAGCATAAACATAAGTAAAGGGAAAGATTACCAAACACCCAAGTGCAAAGAGAAGGAGAAGAGAAAGCATCCACAAGGCACAAGATTTATAGTGGTTCGGTTACGACTTGACCTACTCCACTCTACCAAGTTTTTCTCCTTGGGATCAATAAGATTCTTCAACGGGCGAATCGTAAAGCCGTACACCAACTCCTTCAACTTCCAAGGGATCACACCCTTTCGCACGAAGCCTTTCCGATGACACCTTCCTCTTACAAATGATTTACCTTTCTTTTCGGGCTAAATCGGAGACCCTCAATTATAGAATGAAGAAATAAAAAGAAAGAACTCTCAATGCCTCTTGATAGGCTGATTACAACTTTTAAAGCTCACAACTCTCAAAGGAATAGATACAAATGTAAAGCCTATGGAGATCCTCTTGATAAAATGTAAAAATATAAGTTCAAAGAGGTTTAACCTTTCATATAAAAGTTTATATTCAAGAAGATGTGATTTGATCTTGCAAAAATTTGTTTAGAAAGGTTTAGATAGTGTATATATAGACCACAAGGAAATATAACCGTTTGGGGATAAATCTGTAAATTATAGGGTTGAAAAAGTCAACCTGCGAAAGCCCCAACGGATCTATTTCGTTGTCGCGGCGGTCGACCGAGGCACGGCTGTCGCCCGCCCTTATCGGGCTCTCAATTTCAGTTTCAAATTTCATATCGACGTGGTCGACCGGCCTTATGGCGGTCGCCCGGCGAGGGCAATCTGTTTGAATAAAAATTCGGCTAAAAAACACTATCGCGATCGACCGGACTCATGGAGGTCGACCGCCCACACCATTCTGGATTGTTTCTTTCTAAAACAGAAACGTATCCACGGTCGCCCGGCTTACCCCTGTCGACTGGCCCGATAAATTTCGAGATGCCCTGGAATTCCAGTTAGCATCCCGCGGTCGCTCGGCATAGCCCGGTCGACCGGCTCTGAGTAAAATTTCATTTTTAACTTTAAAAACCAGGGGCTTTTGGGCTATGGTCTTTGGGCTTAAGTCCAAGGTTTTCAAACACATTTCTAGGTGTGTGTTGATGGTTTTCAAAGATGTAAAATGTTAAGTATGAAAACCATTTTGAAAACCTTTTGAGAGTGCGTTTAAACATAAAATCAAGAGGACTCCAAATACATTCTAATAGTGTATACCATTGAGTCTTCTTGGAATGTCTTGGCTCCTTTGCACTTCCTTGGACTTTTTCCGCGTGAGTGAACATCTTGAACTTTGTCATGGCTCTTGTGACTTCCTCCAATCTTCAAATCATGTTGAGAGGTGCATGAGGAGTCATCAAGGCATGTTCATCTCCAAGCTTCTTCTTAACACTTCAAATGAGGATATCTCAATTGTAGGTGCAAGCTGTTGATCAATGTGAGTGTGGATCCACAAGCCATGTGTTGTGTTGAGTTGTGTAAAGGCCATATAACATATCAAATTCCTGTGTAGAGCACAACATTTCAAAGCAACACATTAGTCTGACAATGCTAATTAATTTGTGTTTGCTAGCATCAAAACAAGAAGGTAAGGTGAATGATTGAACCCATGGGAACCCTTGGGCTTACAAAGGGCCGTTTGGGTACACGGATTTTAGAATCCAAGTTTTTAGTTTGAAAACAGTGTAAAAAGAGGGTTCATGATCAAGCTGCTGCCACTGTCCTGGCAGCGCTTTTTGGATTTTAAGTGAGAAATTCAGGTTTTAAAAATCTCTCATGCATCCTAAGATTTCTAAAACCTGGAAATATGGGAGGATCTGCTAATCGCTTGCTGACGGAAAGAAGGGCGAGAAGTAAAAAATGAGTCAAAAACGACGGTTGGTCCGCTTCATGTCTTGTCTCTTAGCTACAATTTTGAAGAAATCCTGGATTCTGAAATCCGCGTATCCAAACGGCCCCTTAATGTTATCCGTTGGATTAATGGTTCCAATCATCATCCTTGGAGATTCGACTGCTACTTTGATGAGATCCAGGATTGGGTTGGATCTTCATCTATAGTCTTTCAAAGATCGTCACAGATTTTCTCTGCTGAAGATTCAGTTTTCAGACTGATGGTTAATTACAGACTTATTACAGATTTATAAAATTCTGCCCAGCATCGGCTGTACAGAATTTTGAGATTATTGGTCAATGTTAGAGATCTAGTTAGGGTGTACATTTGACAAGAGAGATTTTCGTTAGGTACCTCACATAAACTCAAGAAATGAAGATTGTTCATTGTCACATTCCAACGAATTAAAAATCTAATATGGTGCTGCTGCTAGACATATCCCTGATATTTTACATTGTCGATCTTTACAAATTCCAAGGTGAAGATTCTAACCAATCGTGCCAAGGTGCAGGTCCCCATTCTTAAGTGGCCGGAAGAGAAAATTTCACATGTGCTTGACAAGAAGGTTACAAGGTTTAGAGGACAAGCTATTGTCATTCCAATGGAAGGGACAACCTCCTATTGATAATCTTCGGGTGATGGAAGATGAACTTCGAAGAATTAATGTCCATATTTTTGATGAATTTACCGATGAAAAATTGATGATGACTTCTACCCAACTCGAGCAGGACTGTGCTCATAATCAATCTCTGAAGATATATGTACTATGATACTCGAATACTTGCGTAAGCCCAACATACCATGTCCGACACACTGCGACACTCATACTCATATATTTCATGGATATTTCTATTGGTCAATATAATTGCAATGTATGAAACATGCCGCTCTTCGAATTAACTATGCTTTTTGTTTGTTAGTGTCACATGTTTGAAATAATAATTTTGATTATTAGAGTCTTGTATATTTTAAATTTCCTATTATTTCCATCTTCTACGATAAATCTATTGATGTTTTATGATATTTTATTTATGTCTTGTCGTATCTCATGGTATGTGGGACCCCTGTATCCTTATCCATGTTATAGAATTTTGAAAATGTTGATTCGTATCTGTTGAGTAATGTATTAGATAGTTTAGTCATTAGGTGTATGTTAGAGGGTATTATTGTCATTGCACATCACTTGCCATATACGGGCCTATATATACAACATATCCATGAGGAGCTCCCCAGTGGAGACTCTCCATCCTTCACTCTTCTTCTTCCTCTCATCTGACCCTAATCTCATTTCTAACATGGGATCAAAGCCAATGGGCTGATCCTTCAAGAAGGAAAGAAGAAGAGTCTATCTCCCTCCACGCCATCATCTCTCTCTCGTATGTCTCTCATATCCCGTTTTCCTCTCTTTATTTCCCTATAGTTTCTCCTCAAATCTTCCCTAAGATCTCTCTCCCCTACTCGCTCTCTCGTGTTTCTCCGTTTTTGTTTCAAACCCCAAAAATCTCTCTCGGTATTTTCTGTGTCGTCGTTTATCTTTCGGCAAACCCATTTTCCTTGGCCGTATTTATTCTCTATTTCTCTCGTTTGGGTTGTTGTATGGATTGTTGTCTTCTTGTCCTTCATCCTCATCTTTGTTTTTCTCCATCTATATTTGTTGTGTTTCATGTCTTTTGTCTTCCTCTCCAATACGCCCACAAAGTGTTTGATAAAATGTCTCAAAGGGGTTTCATGCCTTGAAAGTCTTCTTTTCATTTCAAGTTGAAGGCTTTCGGCCTCAACTTGAGGGGGAGTGTTGCCTTGTATTGTTTTTTTTGTTGTCTTGTATTGTTTCCTGTGGTTCACTTATTGTTTTTTGTTGACATCATCTCTTTCTTTACATCTCTTTCTTTACATTGTCTTCTATGTATTGTTTTTTATGTCTTTTATGTAGTGCCTTGTTTCTCTTCATTTCTTTGTCTTCTTCAAGGCGCACACTAAGTGTTCGATGAAATGTCCGAGAGAGGTGTGGTGGCTTGCTTGTCTTGTTCTTCGTTGCAAGTTAAAGGTATTTGACCTGCAACTTACGAGGGAATGTTATCATGTAGATCTTGGTGTCTTTTCTTTAGGGTGAGTGTTGTCTTTTTCTTAGTCTTGTCTTCTTGGGGGAGTGTTGTTATGTTGTCTTTTCTCGAGGGAGAGTGTTATCGTCTTCTCTTTATGTTATTTGCCTGTCCCCTTTGTGATTGTTATCGTCTTCCTGTTGTCTTTTCTTGTTTTGTCTGGGCTCATGTAGTCTCGCCTGAGGGGGAGTGTTGTTGTGCTCCCTAGTCGGTCTTTGTCTTCTCGGCTTTATGCCTTATCCCCTCTTTTCCGGGCGATAGCTTCCATATCCATCGTTGATTGGCTCTCTTACAGGTGATGGTCTTTTCCCGTCGACCTCATTTTCAGGGCGATGATGTCTCCATCATTAGTCGGTTCCCTTTCAGGCGACGATGTTCATGCCGTCAACCTTGTCTCCAGACGATGGTGTCCCCATCATTCGTTGGTTATTCTTTTCCATATTCAGGCGACGATGTTCATGCCGTCGGCCTTCTTTCCATACGATGGTGTCTCCATCGTTGGTTGGCTCTCTTCAGGCGACAGTTTCCTCGTCGACTTCTCTTCAGGCGACGATGTTCATTCCGTCGACCTTGTCTCCAGACGATGGTTTCCTATTGTTGTTGGTTATCTTTCTCCTTTTCTTCTTATCTCTAGGTGACGGTTTCCCTGTCGACCATGTCTCCGATGGTTTCCCCATCGGTGGTTCTCTTCTATTGGCGCTGTGCTGCTTAGCTGGTGTTCCCGCTCGTGGTGCTTCGTTGTCGTTACGCCTAGTGTATGTGAGGCACTCGTGTGCCCCTACCATTTTTCCTAAGTATGAGGATCTCTGTCCATTTCCCCTTTACCATTGTTCTTTTTGTTATACAGTGCAAACTGCAATGACAAGTGACAACTTTAATGTGTGTCACACGTATTTCTTTTGAGATTGATACATCTCTTCTTTTGATCTCTCTCCCTAAGTCCGAAAACTCTGTACATATATCATTCTGAACTTAAGGCCTGATGTAATTGGTCATATAGTTTGGTTGCTCTATAAAGGCTTCCCCTTTTTCTATAGCCACTGTACATAGTGTCAAAATGATATCTGTCTGTATAGTCAAAATAAGTTTGGACTTTTTTTTTTAAAGCCATTGTAAATAAGAGCTGATGTAATTGGCTGAACCATGCCCTAATACCCTGTTTCAACCCTTGTATCATCTTTTTAGGTTATTAAACAAAATGATCTCTGTACATAGTGTCAAATAATTTTGGTTGCACTATATAGGCTTCCTCTTTCTGAGATCCATGAGGAAAAGCGTTCACATCCATTTGGCTAAGTTTCCAGCCAAGAATATTGGCTAGACTAGGAAACATAAGTCATTGTCATGCTCTTGATCACTTAACTGAATGTCTCATCATATTCATGTATGTCTTTTAAATCCCTTAGTTACCAACCCACCGTCAAAATTTTGCTTTTTCTTGAAAACCCACTTGTAGCGTACCACATTTTTCTTGCAGGTTAGCTACTACTTCCCACATGTTGCTGCCGTAAAGCCCCCCTCCCCCATTTCTTCTTACATATCATCTATCTGCCTTTCATTAGATGCTGGTACACTGAACATCAGTAGCTCATTTATAAGCTCAAGAACTTGATTTGTAAGAGCTTGTGCTTTTGGCGAATAAAATACTTCTTAATTGTCTTATGACTCGTCAATCAGATTCATTTTGTGAAATCTGGCGAACTCACCATTTGAGTGAAATTGAAATAAAGTAAAGAAATAAAGAAACAAACTTATGAGGCTGGGATAATTTGGTTTTAGTAACTGTAGAATCTGACACAAATGCCACATCAAGAGATATCTCCTCCTTTATCTCATGTCCATTGGGACTCATCATAGAAACATGATGTAAAATTGGAATTTTGTGAGATGATAGTAACACCGACGACCCTTGTGGTTATCACTGTCTTGCTCTGGGAAAGAATTTCTTCTGAGTAGAGGAACATGCATATAACAGAATACATCCTCATGATTGACTGAACTAATTACTGGGTCTGTGCTAGTGAATACTTGAGTAGGAGAGGCCTAACCAATCATGGTGGAACAAAATATGTACGATTGTGAGGAAAGCCTCAGTCCACAGATGCTTCCATGCCGCAGAGGAAACATGGATAAGCCTGCCTAAGTGAGATGTTGATTCTTTCGATTGGAAACTACATTCTACGATGGAGTATATAGGAAAGAAAACTGTTGGTGGTTGCCATGGTTGAGATTGAAGTGAGGACTTGGGAGGTGATGTAGGATGGCTTGGGGAAAAAAATAAGGAACAAAGGGAAGAGACTTGTATGAGGGATTATGGTTGGTTTCGGATTGGGGAGGGGGCTTTTCTTAAAACAAGAATCGCGAGAAGAAAAGCGCGGTTGATCAATGAATCTCACAAAAAGTTGTAGTAAAAATATACCTTAATCAAAGAATCACAAGAGATAAATATACTAGAATCACTCTAGTATGTTCTAGTCTTCACACCTACAAACAAGGCATCACACTTGAGAAGGAGCTGCAAGTTATTGCAGAAAATAGTTTTCAAAAGATTTTTTCATGCATCATTTGTTCATTGCCAAAATATATGCAAAGAATCCTCTTTTAAGGGAAAGAGAGAGATGTGTGGGTGACACATGGCATGAGAAGAGGAGAGATGGGTATAGCTATTTGGTTGCTCCCCTTTAATGAGAATTGACACTGAGAACACATTAATACAAGCTTATAAAGACTTAATTAAATACAATAAATTAAATAAAAATAAAAACCACTTCGAATCGGGAAATCTAATTCATCTTCTATGTATCTTCGAACAATGATTCATTTTTTCCTCAGAGATCCTTCTGTCTTGCATAATCGTCGTAACCTAGCTTATGTCAAATAGCAACTAGAATAGTATTTCATCTAGATTGGTTCTCAATGGAGTCACAGTACCAAGCAAGAAAAGAGTGACACATCTCTATGAATTAAAGCTCAAAAGTTATCGCCGAAAACATCTCTATAAATTAAAGCTCAAAAGTTATCGCCGAAACATAAATAGAGTTTCATTATTTTGAACACATGTAATCTCTGATGCACGGAAGCCAAGGGTAGAAGGGGTTGGTATTGGTGACACTGGGAAGATGGAATCTGGGGCGAAGTTGAGGTGACGGTGGTGAGGAAACCGTCGGGTAAATAGAAAAGAGTTTTGGTTGGCGAGAGGAATGGGTTTCGATGAGGAATTCTCAAGGGAGGGAGGTTCGGGAACGTAGCTAGGTTGAGAAGATTATCAGGAAGGGAAAAGGTGTGTGTGTGGTAGTGGTGGTGGTAGGGGGGAGGGGGGGGGGGGGGGGAGATGGTGGTTATGGTGACAATTAGGACTGGTAGTGAGGTTGGAAGGTCGAACGCACTAAAGAGGTTGTGGGTATGGATGTTGCAAGGTTGCTGATGGGACTGTGACAAATTGCAGGTGCGACTTGTGAGGGTTGCATGTGGGACTGCTGTTGATGGAAATTAGCACTGGGATGAACTGGACGGTTTGCTGGGATGGAGGTGGAAAGGTTGACGGTTCATGCTAGGAGCCAGTTCAGTGAGCGACGTGCAGCTAAAAATGCGTTGAACCTGAGTTCCACTGGAGTCGAAGATTCAGCACCTGCTCGAATTCCAAAATTGCTATGAGTGGAAGAATGATTGGATTCCGCAAGGTCTGAAGAAAAACCCGCAATGTTTGTTGATATCAGCAAGCATTGAGGGAAAACCGTAAGTTCTTGGAGTTTGTCCCAGTTGTTCATCAAACGACTTGAAAATTTCAGAAATTACACCTGGTTGCTGTGATTGTGGATTGGCAGGCCGGGAATATCGACTTAGATCCTTGTAGGGTGGCTATTGATGATGATCAATCCACTGTGTCACCTTGCGCAAGACAAGTGATGGAAAGAAGAATGAGAAACAGAAAACAGAAACTTTGTTCTGTTTCTCCGTGTAATTCAACAGAAAAATATCACGCACAATCTTGTGCAAACTGAGAAGAGATTGATTCCAAATCTAAACACATTTCATTCAAAACAGCAGCCATATTTTATAGAATGGGTTGACTGATTGTTACAATCAAATTAGGAAACTGAATTCTAATAGAACTTCCAAAACAAAAACTGAAGAAACTTGTTCCTACTCAATCTCGACGCAAAACTCTATAGAGAAAAACCAAGAACTCACAGGAAAACCAGAACTGTTGGATGATTTAACAAATAAAAATCAAGGACTAGCCTTACTGACTTAACTCTCAAGACTTGTGTCAGAAGGCGTGTACATGCCTAAGGGCATTATGGTCTTTTTACTTTCGCTGTCTAAATATAAATACATAAGTGAGGGGGGCTAGACTCCGACTTACTCATTCTCTTTTCTATTTCTAACATGGTATTAGAGCCCTAGGGTTTGGCTCCCTAGGGACCTCCATTGGAAGAACCCATCTTCATCCTCTTCCCATTAGACAACATCCATCTTACTCCCCCTTTGATGGGAGTTGGGTATTCTGCACCCCAGGCAGTTTTTTTTTGAATCCACGTCAGCGTAATGATGGTTTCTTCACAAGCTTCTTTCTTGATGGTTTACATATAACAAATGCGAGTACTATCCCTAAATTTGCCACAAGCGCATATGGAAATGACAGTATCCTTAGTCTCAACATGAATCGGTTTTCCATCCGAGGAAGTAATGTCTTTGGAATTTCCCCCTTTGAAGGCGTGTCAAGTTCAAGTTCCTACAAAACAACAACAACAACAACAAAAAAAATCTCTTCCTATATGCCCACTTTAACTAATTAAAAAAAAAAAACTAAAACTGTGTGGCTGGAAGTGATTTCCTCCCCTCTTGATCGTGAGTGTGATGCTCTCGATCCAACTTTAGATTGATTTCCTGACAACTAATGGTGTGATGGTGTCTGTCCTTATCTAAGGCAGGATCATATTTGTCTCTTTATTATCCGTTTTTTATCATCTGTTTTTTCTTCTACTTCTATTCTCAAACCCCATTTTTCTTCTTCTTGAATTTGGGGGTTGAAATTCTAATTTTGGATCAAGTTCTACCATTCTAGTTTCAACACTGTTGGTATTGATCCCTAAAGAATTTTGAACCATAGATCTGCCCATAGTCACAATTATCTCAGATATTTTCGAAAATATCACGATATTTTGCAATTTTTGGATAAAATGACAAAATTCCAAAAATTTTCTGAGATTCTGAAAGTTTTTCAAGATATCTTCATATTTTATTTTTTACTGCAAAAATATCATGAAAATATAACAAGAAATTCATAAATATTATTTGCTCTCCCAATTTGTTCTTATATTTATATTTTGATAAATTTTAAATATTTTATTTTTCTATTTTTTCTCGATATAAACCCTAAAATAACAAAAAAAAAACATTAAATATCCCTAGTACACCCTTCTTGGGAAATTCCCAGGACAAATATTTGTGACTATGGATCAGCCTTACACCAGTCCCATTCCCTTTGCTTATCCAATCACCCCCCTCTCTCCGGGTTGTCTTGAATCAGGAGGTTTTTGGGATTAAAAACCCTAGATACTCTACTCTGGAAGAGAGAAAAGGTAGAGTGAGATTTTAGATTTTGTTTTGAAAAAGGCTTTTGATGAAATAGAAAACAGGGGTGGAGATGAAAGGACATGAGAGCTTAATTGTACCTTTTTCTAGATGAGGATTAGATCCTTGCTTTGTGTCCTTGATCTTGGGGCTTTGATAACATGTTAAAAATGAGATTAGAATAGAAGAAAAAGAGAGAGAATGTAATTCATCGGAAGGAATATGAACTCAGTTTCATTCGTTTGATTTGACAATACAAATGATATACACCAGGGCTGATACATGTGTGAGTGTACATCGTGGGAAATGACTAAGATACCCTTTTACATAATCGATTAGTTCTAACAGTAGAGGTATAATGCCCATATGCTGTTATGCTTCACAGAATGCTTGTGGCATGTATTTATGTGTACTAGGTAACGTTTTGTACAATGTTGCATTGAGAGTTATGATTTGGGCTGCAGTCTCATTTGGTTCCTATCAGCTGAGCATACAGTCACACTCATGTGTGCATGATTCCTATGAATTCGTGACGGCATGTGTGCCGGTGTCTCACACACTGATTTGAGGTGCCAAGAGTGGCAATCCTGGAAAATCCATCACAGTGGTATGTTTTTATAGTATAATAGAATTATTTTTATCTCATATAACTACAAAAGATACAAAAGCTTATCCAGAAAAATAGTAGTGAACTAAATCTTTGTAAAAAGTATTTAAAAAGTACCAGCAAGGAAAACGAAAGATGAAATCGTCTTGTCCTATTTGTCATATTGACAGTTGGGCAAGTGATAAAAGAGACCTAAACAAATTCAGATTTACATGAAGTAGTCAGACAGTGGAGTTGGAGTTTATGAGTATAAATGCATTTACAGTGTTACTATTTTATTTGCTTTACTTCTGTCAGTATGTACAATATGTGAAATCTGAAAACTCAATAGTGAATATTTTCTTCTGTAAAATTTAAAATTTAAAATAGATTAGTAAAATTTAAAATTTATTAACTTTTACTTCTGTAAGCATGGGGTCAGTAAATTTTGGAGCACTACTATCTACACTGCCAAAACCAAGTCTTGGGTGACAAAATGTATTACTATGATTGGGATTTTTTTTAAAAAAATGGGTGAAACAAAAAACTAAATGTTAACCATGATTGTTAGTGCGGTGGATACAACCTTTTCCACATTTCATGTCTATGAATTAGACAAGATATGAATGATTTGCAAGAATTGAATGCTATCAGGGCTCTAGTGGGTTTCCATCGTTGCTGGATGTAATGTGAATGGCTGAGGTAAACATATGTAATAAATGCTTGTTGAATAATTATACAAAATCTTGTGCATTCTAAAAATTTTGTTCAGATTTACTATTTTGTAATAATAATACTCTTCATGATCTCTTAACGTGACCTTGTTTCTAATTCCTCTTACTGTATGCATCATGTTATTATGTTAGATCAAGAGTTTTAAACTTTCAATGCTCATCAAGCCAAATTGCGATGGTCATCTTGACCACGAAACAATTTTCTTCACATTTTTTTACTAGTCAGTTCTATCCAGAATAACCACTAAATCACATTCATCCCCAGTGTGCAAATATCATTAACTACTTATAATTATTGCCATCCTGAAATTATGTTTGCGTTTGGAGAACCCTTGTGAGTGACACTCAGACACTACGATTGGCGGATAAATTGGGCTTTACGGTATATCCAATGTGACTCAGATTACGAAGATGCTTAAACACAACCCCACCATTTTCCTTACCTCTTTGAAGGAAATATCAGATAGAGCTGCTATTAATGAATATAACTTGTTTTAGAGTTCAACTTCAAAAAAGTTCGGTGTTTTTTTATCGATATTGAGAGTGACATCATATTCTTTTGCAGTTTCTTTTTGATGCTGCAACTGCTCACTGTGTTGAGCTCGCAACAGACCGTCATGGCTGCTGTGTGATGCAAAAGTGCCTTCGAAATTCAGATGGTGACTGGAAGCACCGCTTGATGTCTGAGATCATTTCTAATGTTCTTATCCTATCTCAAGATCCATTCGGGTACATCCATCTTGCCTTGGTTCGACATTTTCTAGTTAGATTTTCTATTTTATTTTATTTTTTCAAACTCCCAGGTGTACTTGTGTGGAGATAGTCCTGAACTCACACATGTGCATCTGTTTATAATCTCCTTTGTATGTCCTGTTTGTCGAAACATAGAATGAGCACTACTGTTGAATTTTTTCTCCTTTCGACACATTTGCAATTTGAGTGCTGAACTGAAATCCACTTCATCATGCAGGAATTACGTTGTGCAGTATGTGATTGAGCTACAGGTTCCATGGGCTACAGAAAATGTATTGGACCAACTAAAGGGTAACTATGGGTACCTATCTGTTCAGAAATATGGCAGCAATGTGGTCGAAAGATGCCTGAAAACTGTTGAGGAGCATCAGCGGGTTCCTATCATTCAAGACCTGATGAACAATTCTCGATTCGAACAAATTTTACAGGACCCATTTGGCAATTATGTTATTCAATGCGCACTCACTCAATCCAAGGTTCAGTTCCAACACCATTTCGATAATATTCTAATGTTCGACCTTTGTGGATTTTTTCTCTGATGGTAAATTCCCTTCATATTCCTGTTGAGCAGGGAGCTCTTCATAATGCTTTTGTTGAGGCTATCAGACCCCATATTCCAGTGCTTCGGAGCAGCCCTTATGGGAAGAAAGTCCTTTCCAGCAACAGTCTAAAGAAGTAGCTTAAAACACTAGAGCTTTGCAAATTGGTAACCACTTTTTTCCTGAACAATTGCTTGGGTGTTTGAAAAATTTCTTTCCCAGTGCAGCTAAAGGTTTTTAACACTTGATTTTGGCAGTTCAGAGGTATCATGTAAACTTTGTAATAAGTAGAAAAGCATAACTTACAGCAATGGAGAGTTGGACTTTTGAGTTCAGGAGGTGGAACATAAGAAAATCCCAGCTGCACTGTACAGCCTTCTTGTTGGCAATATCAAGGCGAATTTTGTATCTATTTTTCCTTTGCTTGGAAAACATTATTGCACAAGGTCTGATCCACTTGCGAGTAGGCCTTATAGTTATTTAGGACTAATAAAATAAACGGGTTGATGATGTAGAGGGCTTGAGATTCTATGGAAATGTAAATTCCTACCTATTATGAGGCTCTAGATTGATCAGTGCAGCATGATAAATGGTCTTTGGTTTTCTGGTTTTCACCCCAAAGTCCCTTTGGTGTTGGATTTGTAATGTTTATATCATCCGGTATTCTCTGATTCTTACAACTTTTGTTTAATTTATAGTGTTTGTACTGTCCACTTTCTTTATCTCTCTTAATTTATAGTGTTTGTACTCTCTCTCAGACGTGCCAAAAGGTGATATTTATCTTCACAAGACATGTATGCTTTCAAGATAATTGCCCTCACTTAATGAAGTGAACATGGCGATCAAACCATGTTAGACATGGTTTAATTGGAGGCAATAATGTTAGATATGTTAGAACGGTTCAGAACATGTGGGTCAAATACAATGAACAAATTCCTTCTCCTTAGCTGCATCTTGAACCCACGTTTAAAAAAAAAAATTGACAACCCAACAAAGAGGCAAAAGTCTTTGTGGTGTACTCCAATTGGGATTATACCCACGCCCAAGATTTTCTCAGAATTCCTGTGTGTGTGTAATCCGATTGGGATTTCTTTTCTGAGATGTGAAAAGCTTTGCATAAAAACAGAGCATGAGATGAGAGACAAAACCCAACGAGTAGTAATCGTGGGCAAGGAAAGCTTGCTGCATAAGTTCCGACAGAGGCAACCCAAACCCAAAGAGAACGATGCAATTCAGCCGACGCCCAAATCTATTCGAGGAGAGAGGGCTGCAAGTTGGGATACGTGTAAAGAGAGGAACGGACGTTTTTCCTTTCGTGAGAGGCAGACGTATCCTTGTTGTGGGAGTTGAGGAGGCTACCAAGAGATGAAACCATAAAACTAAAGATTGGTTGAGGAATTAGGTGAAGCAAGAGGCTGCTCGAAGCATTACACCTAAGGTATCTAGTTTGGAATACCAAGATCGCTGCCCCCAGCCCCTATTTAACGAGTTAAATATTAAAGGGTTTTAAAATGAGGTTAATAGGCTCCAACCCGTATGGGCCCACTACACATGGTCCATTATCTATTGGGCTTATATTAGAACATATCCAACAAGATATGGTTCGACATGTGTTAAATCATAAAATGACTGGTAGTATCTACCACTCTCGTCAAGGAAAGAGGTGATGCTAAAACGATAACGAGAAGGCCTTCTATGCTGATTAGAGATATGTTTGCCTACAAATCTCTTAAATCTATATGGGTAGAGGGTTCTCTAGAATCTGACAATTTATGGACAGGCCATAGTAGATTAAAAACCCAAATCCAACAGTTAATATAAGTATCGATGCATTATGAGGAGAGGAATATAGCTCATAGCTTCTATTTGCATGTGTAGATCAAAATGACCAACTTCAACCCAATACCCAAGATATTAGATGCCAAGTGACTTTCTGGTCTAAAGTCATGGACTTGAGTGAAACGTGGCTACTGTATTAACCGTTGATCTAATCACCCTATGGCTTGGATGCTAGAAAATATGACAACAGTGTTGGTGCTGAAATCAGCACCGGTAGGACAAGCTTGAGTTGAACCTTGATCTTGGCGCTTCCTATGCTAAAGAACACACGTTAGAGGTCCCAGAATTTGGACTCTGAGAAGACCCTCGGACGCTCAAGTCAGAAATCGGTACAACAGGAGAAATCCGAATAGCAGAACCAGAGATCTCAGAAATTAGGTACGTACCTTTGAGCGTAGGGGGTCCTTTCATAGAATGGGAGTCCTAGGCAGTTTAGAATACCTACGTGTTTTGGAGTCTTTCCTTATTGGTCGACTTCCCTAAGGAGTCGGTTACCATGTTTATCTTGGGGACTTCCAAGTTCCCTAATGGGGCTTGGTTTTTTATTTTTTTAAAGTTGACATATTTCATTAATACTAAGATATCATTCGGGACTAGGAGTCTCAGCCTGCAATACAAAATATTAAGTACTACTGGCCTGGGCAGACCCGAAACCAATTTAAAATGAACCAAAATAAGTAGAAGTAAAAGGATAAACTACTCCTTTCTTATATTCAAACACATGCCTTCTTTACAAATTCCATTGCATTCTTTCAAATCTTTCATCTGTACCCTTCTGAAATTGCAGATAATACTGGTTCACCTAACAAATACCTCTGAAACTGCGGATAGACTGATTCTTCTGAAAATACCAAACTTGCACTCTGAAACTCTAATACTCTGGATCTAACGTAATACTCTAAGAAGATATAGCAAAGCTAGAGTATAAAAAAAGGAAAGCCTAAGAGAAAGACAGAGTCTTTCAAGCCAAGATTGATGATGATTGAGTATTTCTGGATATCAACATGTAATTCACAATGCTATTCAAACGATAGTTATCTTGGATGATCATCAAGAAAATTTGCCATCTAACAACCTACAACCAAAATCCTGAAACTCCATATGAACGACTAAAACCTCCAGATTAATTAAGAAAAACACTACCACCATCTGGCGCAGGACGAAGGAGTCAATTGTAAACGAGAAACACTGAGGATTCTCAAGCCTAGGGGAATCAACTTCCCACCAATGAAGACACTTTCAATGAAACAACCCCAAAACAACCATCTCCTACCCTGTTCCTCACAACTCTATAAGCCATTCTTCATTTTTCTTCTTTCGTTTTTTCTCTTTGTGTGTAAAATTTCTTTTTCTTTTTTCTTTTTCTTCCTTCTTCTCTTTTTTTAACCAACCAGCTGCCGGGGCCGGAAGGCCTTTCATTTAGGGTTTCAACCCTCGTCCCCCTTCTCTTCAACGTCCTTCTCCGAACAGACCTCCCTTATTTCTTTTAAATCTCTGATTGCCGTTGATCGAAACAGATTCTTAGTGGCTTCTAGATCATCGTCAAAACCTATCACAAAGACATCTCCTATAGCTAGCAACTCGTTCATTCATTTCCTCAGAAGGAAGAATATTACTTTCTCCTGACTCCAGAAGATCCTCAGACCTTGCACCCTCACTTTGATCTTCCACCTCCAAACCCATCCGGACCCGAACCTCCATACTGACTTCCCCGTCTAAAGAATCCCTTAACTCTTGGGTTTTATTTATTGAGATAGCCACCAATTTTTCCAATCTCTCGATCTCCGTTGCCTTGAGACGGCGACCCATTCGCTCCTCTTCCAAGGCTTCCTTAAAGTAAGGAAGTTTATAGATTCGGACGAAAGCCTCTTTAGGTCGGTCTTCCCCGAGACTTTTAGAAGACAATCATTGTTAGCCATGGCATCCCTCTTGAATTGTTTCCATTGCCTCTTCCAGATTTCCATGGAAATTTTCCTTGGTGTAGGGTACTCTTCTGCCGCCATTTTTTCATCGTATTCCAGGTCTTTAAGGAACTGAAGGTCATCTACCTCAAAAGAAACCGCCTTCCTCTTCCTAGAGGAGGGACCAGAACCAAACGACATTATAGGGAAGAAAGGTTTATCAAAATCCTTCAGGAGGAGGCTAAACTTGGAGGCTAAATAATTCTTACTTGGTTCTTCTTTTCTCCGAAAGCCCAAGAGATTTCTTTTAGAGAGAGAGGGAGTCCCTCTTTAGTAGCTAATATATGATTTTCGAGACGCGCACCTCGACCCTTCTGTCCTACTTTTTCTCTTTGAATCGGTGTACCTTTTCAGGAAGAGTTGACACGAAACCCTTTGATGTGACTGATGCTATCATTCATAATTCTTGAACCTCTCTTATTCTTTTTGCTTCTAAAAAAAGCATTTTTTAATTTTTACCGCCTTTTCTAGTGACATCGGTTGTAGATTGAGACAGTCGGAGATATCTTTTCTAAAAGCTTTTCCGGAGCTGATACAAGATTTAGCTTTTAAAGGTTGCTGACATGCCCCTTTCCCAACCCTGACAAATTTTCCTTTCAATGATGGGGCTAACCTTTTTGATTTATCTGACGGTTTTTCCATTCCCGATGAAGAGGATAATTCAAAAGCTGGGGCAGACTTGTCCAACGGCTCTTTTACCGTAGAAATGATAGATTTACCCCCAGAAACTACCGGGAGAGGCCCATCCACAGGGGGGTCAACCATCGGCGATGTGTCAACAGAGGCTTCTAAGACAGGGGCTCAAGGGGAGGAGGCCCCCTTCGCCGAACGATCCTTAAATGACATAAATGCCTCATCCACCATCTTAACTCCAACTGAATAAATAGTGGAATCTACCATAAGGTTTATAAAGGATGGTAGATAGTTCCACATCGATGTTAATACCTTAACAGATGCATATTCCAGACAATGGTTACGACTACCAGACATTGTGATTCTAAAACTTATCCAAAGTGCTGACCCAAAACCTCCACCGTGGAAAGAGACTAGGCATGAAGTGGAATATTAAAGAACCTAAGCCTCACTGTTCTTGCACCAGTATCTAGAGCAAGAGACCACGATTGAAGGGAAACAAGATAACCTCCCAAAACATCACCACCCCGCCGTAGAATGGATGTAGCCTCATCCTGAGATTCAAAACAGAAAAGCCCCATTGAGGGGCTAATACAAAACGGTTTGCTAAGAAGCGGAAGGGCCCATTGTCTCCTCACCCAAGTCCAAACTTCTTCTAGCAGGGACCTGTTTCTCAAAGTGTATATCAAGCAGCTTTTTAGAGTTTTCTTCCTGTAGTTAATCAAGTCTATTGGGATAGTGATCAAAAGGGTCTCATCCACTCTAAGTGTAACATTCTCCTTGGGGTCCGCCTTAGGAACCTACATTTCAACCACGTCTACCTTTTTGTTGTTCTTCTGCCCCAAACATTTTCTACAGCTACTTCATGAGCCAAAATTGTTGTAGTTACACTTCAAACATTTCCAGTCGCTTTCACTCTGGTTTGGAACAATCCTCCTTCCCCGAGCCATACCATTTCTGAAATATAACCTCCTTGTCATCATGCCCAAGTCCTCCTGGCTTCTTAGTGACAGATGAAAGGATGTGGGGGCAAACCATGATGATCTCTCTCTACTCCCCCTTGGCTTATGAAGATCAAGGATCTCCGGCAACAACTTTAAAAGATTCCTACAGTATAAAAAGCCTCCTGAGCTGAATATCCACTTTCTACAAGATCTAGAAAGGTTGGGGCGACCCAGTCAAGGCTGGAACCACAAACGCAAAGGTCTGCAAAGTTATCCAAGCCCGACAGGGGGTATACAGGCCGACGGTTAAAAAATTCTCGAACAGACATTTTCTTCCCTAATGCCTAGCCATGACTTTAGTATCCTGGACCAGACATCATTTTCTCCCTATGTAGGCACTCCATTTTGACCGAACCCCTTTTATACCTAGTTTGAGCAAGACCCCACCAAATCAGTGATCTAGGGCCCCACATTTTACCCTAGGATAGGTTAGGGTCCCAGCTAGGTCCCTGCAAAATTTTGTCGAAATCCGATAAGAATAGCCAAATAGACGAGCTGAGTTAGAATGGTAGTGTAAATAGAAAGGAGAATGAAATATCCTATAAGCCAGCTAGTTTTTACACTAGAGCAGAAAGGGGGGTGCATTATCCCTGTAATGTCGCCCATGAAAAGTTTTACTTGAAATTACCTATTTTTTTAGTTAAAATACAAAATATGTATAAAAGGGTGTGTTTTGTAAACTTAAAGGGGTAAAAAATTCTTCATAAAATCCATAAATAGAGGGTCTTGGCTCTCATTTAAAAAAAATTAGGGTTCTTAATCTAATTTTAGAGAGAGGAAGAGAGAGAGCTTTTGAGAGAGAGAGAAGATTCTAGAGAGAGAGAGAGGAGATTCTAGAGAGAGAGGAGATTCTAGAAAGAGAGCTTTCTAAGAGAGAAGATTCTAGAGAGAGAAAGCTTTCTAAGAGAGAAGATTCTAGAGAGAGAAAGCTTTCTAGAGAGAGAGAATTCTAGAGAAAGGAGATCTAGAGAGAGAAAGAAGGAGGAGAAGAAGCTTTCAAATAGGATCCAAGAGAATAGTTCAAGAGATGCTAGAATTTGAAGTTTCTCACACAAGGTTGGTGGATTTTGAGTTTTCTTTGAAAATCTAACCTAAAATGAGAAATCTATGTGGAAATTGCTTAAAAATGGTTAGATCTAGCAAACTAGGGCTAAAATCTACCAAAATATGTTTAAAAACATGTCTCATATGAAGATCTAAAGCAATTCACCTCAGATTTTGAGTTCTAGTTGAATTTCGATGTGAAAATAGCAAAACTAGGTGTTGTCCAGCCTCATTTTTACCATTTTCATCAATTTTTTATTGGAATTCTCAAAAATTTCTTGCCTAGAGGTGTAGAGCTCGTTGAGATATTCGATTTGGCATATAATGGCAAAAAATGAGCAAAGAAACGAAAAAGTTATGCCAATTTTAAGATTCAGTTGAAAATTTAGGTTAAAATGGTGGATTCTTGGATGATTTTTGTGAAAATCTTTAGATCTGATGTTAATATGTGATGTAAATATCTAGTAAAATCCATGATAGATCTAGGATTCTGATATGAAATGCTCTTGTAAGATGTTGAAAACTTCAAAAATACATGTTGTCCAAATTTGTATTTATGCTTTTGTGCTAAATTTCAATTAGAATTCACAAAAGGGATAGACATAAAAGTTGTATATCTTATCAATACCTTCAATTTGACATATCACGAACCTAATTTGGCCAAGAAATGAAAAAGTTATGACATTTTTAAGATTTCAGAAAAAACACCTTATTTCCAGCTTGCGACTTGATCGGAGATGGCCGTTTTTCGGACACTTCCGGCCTGATCCAACTGGAGTTGTCAACTCGGAAAGTTTTTTTCAATGAATTTTCGGAACCTTTGGTCTTGAAAAATTTTCCTAAAAATGTGTTTTGGTTGCTCTGTTTTGCAAAATAAAATTGGAACATTTCAAAACAAAACTGCATAAATAAAATATGAAATCAGCCCAAAGATGGCCGTTGTCCGGCCACTTACTGTGAGGACTGGCCGAAGTGCATAACTAATCAAATGTTCCCTAATGTGTTCTCTACAACTTTGATGTGTATCACGTTTCCTAGTTTTGCCATTTGGATATTGTAATGTTAAATACAAATTTTCAGCTTGCATGTAGAATGCAAATGCGTGCTTTTGATGCTTGATTCATGTTTAGCATAGTAGGTTTTGAAGGCATTAGCCCAAGTCATCCTTAGGGGACTTGTTTAGCTCTCCCCTCTCTCATTTAGAAGACTTGTTAAGTCTTTAAGACGTGTTTAAACCATAGAATCCTTCATTCATTGCAAAGAGCGATAAAGGTGTTAGCCCAAGCCCATCCTTGGAGGGACTTACCATGTCATGGTAGTACCCTATTTGTTTTTCCTCCCTCCTCTTTAGGTAGAGATTTGCTTAGGCCTTTTGACATTAGTAGCCCTTTCTCATTGCGAAAGGGCGATGAAGGCATTAGCCCAAGCCCATCCTTAGAGGGACATACCGGATCATGGTAATACCCTCTTTTCTTCTTCCCCTTTCTTTAGGTAGAGAGTGCTAAGCCTTATAGGTACCCTTGAACCTTGGGTCCCCTTTTTCATTACAAGGGTGATGAAAGAATCATTTAGAGCCGTTTAGAGAGACAAGCTATGTCTCATGTAGAAAAAGTCGCACCTTTGGAGACACACTTTTATCTCATTAGCGAGTCACATATTGGAGACTATCCAAGTCTCACAAGTAATTGCATCCCATCTAAGTTAAAGACTAACTTAGTCTTTTAGTTGTCTATTCCTATTTATCATTGCAAGGGTAGTGATAAGGTTACTTGGAACCCTCCATAGGAGACATTCAGTGTCTCACCAGAGTTAGTTGTTTCCCTCATAGGAGACAGGCTTTGTCTTATTTGCCCTAGTTGTTTCCTCATTATCTAGGAGACTTGCCCAGTTTCATTAGCACCCTTCTTAGAATTACCAGTTTAGGAGTTAGTCCATTAGTGTAAGCCCAATGGTTTCCACCTTGGCATTCCCATCTTGTTTTGATGATTCCAATACACAAGTGTTTTATGATCACTAATGTGTTTGATTGTCTAAGTTGTAGATCACATTGGTGCTAAGACAACATTGCTTGGATTGAGGCTTAGAAGATCTCATTGGACCACATCATGAAGGCCAAAGACATCGAAGTCCAAGACAAATGAAGACTTGAAGAATCCATTGAAGATCAAAGTTATATTAGATTGTATTAAGATCCAATCCTAGTTTAGGATTTTGAAAGGCATAACTAAGTAAATAAACACACACCCTAAATGTATAAAAGATTGTCCTTGTGGTGTTCCAACAATGTGGAACCCTCATAACAATACAAACTTGATGTAAAGTTGGAAGCCAAAAAACAAGAATTGAAAAACTGCTTGACATAGGCTTCTCGGAACTCCGAGAATTTCTCGAAACTCCGAGAACACTATAACGGTAAGATTTTTAGCCGTTGGGAATTTTCCAAGAATTACCACAATACCACTGAACGGTCATATTTTGGTTTTCCTATATATATGGGCATTCTAAACTTCAAGACAATCAATCCTAACACTCTTAAACTCCACTTGAACATTCAAAGAGTGAATCAAAGCTTGCTTATGCCTCTCATCCTCTAAAGATTAGGATTTGGATCATAGGCTCAATTTGTACATCTTCTACATTTTGTAAACCCTTGTGAGGGATTTTTTTTGTTCTTTCTTTCTTATTCAAGAACTGTAAGCCCAATGGTTTTTACCTTGGCATTCCCATCTTGTTTTGATGATTCCAATACACAAGTGATCATTTATCACTAATGTGTTTGTTTATCTAAGTTGTAGATCTTGATAAAGTAAGATCAAGGATGCTTGGATTGAAGGCCAAGAAGCCCACATTGGACCACTAATTGGAAGGCCAAAGTCATCAAGCAAGAAGTCATGAAGACTTGAAGACATGAAGAAATTAATATTGAAGACCATTTTTTTAATGTAATTGATCCAAACCTAGATTAGGTTTTTAGAGGCATAATTAAAGTAATCTCACACACCCTAAATAAACAAGTGATTGTACTTGTGGAGTTCCAACACCT
This sequence comes from Tasmannia lanceolata, assembly GCF_043159265.1. Classification (NCBI taxonomy): domain Eukaryota; kingdom Viridiplantae; phylum Streptophyta; class Magnoliopsida; order Canellales; family Winteraceae; genus Tasmannia; species Tasmannia lanceolata. Next base: position 20,239,656 of record NW_027518689.1, on the reverse strand, counting down.
TGGAACCCTCATAGCAATCCCATCTTGGTTGAGAACTGGAAGCCCAAAAAAACAGAATTGAAAATCTGCTCTGCATAGGCTTCTCGGAACTCCGAGAGGTTTTCTCGGAACTCCGAGAATTCTCGGAACTCCGAGAATTATTCTCGGAACTCCGAGAAATGGTCCAGTAGACTTTTTCCAATTTCTGTGAGGCTTCTCGGAACTCCGAGATTTTTTCTCGGAACTCCGAGAATTCTCGGAACTCCGAGAATTATTCTCGGAACTCCGAGAACACTCCAACGGTCTGAAAAAGAGCCGTTTGGAATTTTGCTGTAATTACCTCAATGCCATTGAACGGTCATATTTTGGTTTTCCTATAAATATGAGTGTTCTAAAAATACAAACAATCAATCCTAACACTCTTAAACTTCATTTGAATACCCAAGAGTGAATCAAGCTTCAATTGTGCCTCTCATCACCAACTCTAGGATTTGGATCATAGGCTCTCAATTGTACATCTTTTGTAACCCTTGTGAAGGGATCTTTTAGTTCTTTCTTTCATCTTTCAAGATTTGTATTCGGGCGAGTATTCGGAGAAGCGGAGCCCTTTTTCTCCGTGGTGAGGATTGCCACCAAGGTTAAAGCACTTGTAATTGGCACCGATCTTCGCCAAGGTTAAGAAGATCAAATAGTGAAGCCATCAACGGGTTTGGTTGGTGGAGTGGAGTAGGCCTCGAGTTTGAGGACCGAACCACTTTAAATCTCGGGTGCACTCTTTCTATCTCTTTGCTCTTTCATTTGCATTGCACCATTAGATTTAACTTGTATGCTTAAAATATTGTTTTTGATCTCTTAATCGGTTTAAGTTTTTCAAATTGGTAAATTCTAGTTTTCTTAAACAACCGTATTCTCCCTCCTCATAGTTGCCATTTCTATTATAACTTGGGACCCCCTATATCGGATTTTCACTTGGTATCAGAGCCTTGGCTCTTAAAAGATTTTAAAAATTTTTGTGAAAGTTATTTCAAAATCTAACTAGGGAAAGATTTTATTTGGCAACTTCTAATTGTGAAATGGCACATCAAATTGGAACCGGACTTCCGGAAGGCCATTCCACAACTAGACCTCCTTTCTTCAATGGGTCAAACTATGGACATTGGAAAACAAGGATGCGCATCTATCTTCTTTCGATAGATGTGGAACTTTGGTACATTGTTGAAAATGGATACAATGTACCTTCCATACCTTTTGAAGAATGGAATGTGGTAGAAAAAAGGCAAGCAAATTTGAACTACAAAGCAATAAATTCCTTGTTTTGTGCCTTAGCTACCGAGGAGTTTAATAGAGTTGCTCTTTTTGATTCCGCCAAGACTATTTGGGATACCCTTGCAACTACCCATGAGGGAACATCACAAGTCAAGGATTCCAAAATAAACTTGTTAAAGAGCAAGTATGAAATGTTTAGAATGAGTCCAAACGAAAGTATTTCGGAAATGTATACTCGTTTTTCTATTATTTCTAACGAACTAGCTAATCTTGGTAAATCTTATCCTAACGATGAGCTTGTGAGTAAGTTACTTAGGTCTCTTCCTCCCCATTGGGATCCAAAGGTGACCGCGATTCAAGAGTCAAAAAATCTCAAGACGCTAACCATAGAGGAGCTTGTAGGATCTCTCATCACCCATGAGATGCTCCTTACTAGCCGACAAGAGGAAAAGAAGCCAAAGGAGAAGGAGAGGGAATTTAGATCCCTAGCACTCAAGGCTTCCAAGGAAGACTCATCAAGTGAAGCGGATAGTGACGAAGAAGAAGCTTTACGAAGATTCAAGAGCTTGTGGAGAAAGAAGCATAAGAAAGATAAGAAGAAGAAAGAAGAAAGTGATGTTGAAAGAGCCTTAAGATGCTTCAATTGCAAGAAGATTGGACACAAAAGACCGGATTGTCCACTTCTAAAATCAACTTCCTCTAAGTACAAGGGTAAGAAGGATTGGAAGAAGCATAAGGCTCTTGCCGCCGGTTGGGATGCGTTAAGCACATCGGGCAAAAGCTCAAGTGAAGGGGAAGAAAATAAAAAAGATGATCTTTGCTTCATGACAATCACCCATGAAGTTGAGGTAAACTCTAACCCCTCATATTCTTCATCTAGTAGTAAAAGTGATAGTATACCTTATGATGAATTATGTGAAACCTTGCATACCCAAATTTCCAAAAACAAAGTTCTTAAAAAATCCACTTTAAAGTTAGAAAAAGAACTTGAATTTTTGAAAAATGATTTATCTTCTTCCATATCTCAAGAACAAGTTACACTTGAAAATCATAAACTTGAGATTAATACCCTTAAGGGTAGCTTGGATGAGAAAACTTGCCAACTTTTAAAATTTCAAAATATGGCAAGCTCCTCCAACTCTTATGAAGATGAAAGAAATGAGCTTTTAGTTCAAACATCCCATCTTCATAATGAAAATGAAAGACTTAGATTATGTTTACATGGATTTCTAAATGGAAATAAAATAATTGACATAATCCTAAGTAAAACTAGTCTTAGACCTCAACATGCTTATCATGATAGGACTAGTATATCTAACCCTCTTGTTAGATGCCATTTTTGTGGAATGAATGGTCATTACCAATTCCAATGTGCATCCAAGAGTAGGGCTAGATGTGGGACCAAGAAATCTTGGGTTCCCAAAACCCCCATATGATGATATTCATATTGTGTAGATTAGGGGTTTTTGAACTTAAAATTGAATATATTTCATTTGTATGTTTTGTTTGATAACCCCTCTTGTATTGTAAAATTATTTTAACTAGGGGGAGTTAAAATTGAATTTTTCTTTGAAAAAGGGGGAGCTTTAAAATTGTAAATTTTAAACCCTTGTTTTTCTTACCCCTTCTTTTTGTTGATGACAAAGGGGGAGAAGAATCTAGAGTAAAGTCTCTAGTGTAAGAAAAATGTGAAAAGAGTATATGCTTTGATTTGTAAATCTCTTGTGCTTGTCATCATCAAAAATGGGGAGATTGTAAGCCCAATGGTTTTTACCTTGGCATTCCCATCTTGTTTTGATGATTCCAATACACAAGTGATCATTTATTACTAATGTGTTTGTTTATCTAAGTTGTAGATCTTGATAAAGTAAGATCAAGGATGCTTGGATTGAAGGCCAAGAAGCCCACATTGGACCACTAATTGGAAGGCCAAAGTCATCAAGCAAGAAGTCATGAAGACTTGAAGACATGAAGAAATTAATATTGAAGACCATTTTTTTAATGTAATTGATCCAAACCTAGATTAGGTTTTTAGAGGCATAATTAAAGTAATCTCACACACCCTAAATAAACAAGTGATTGTACTTGTGGAGTTCCAACACCTTGGAACCCTCATAGCAATCCCATCTTGGTTGAGAACTGGAAGCCCAAAAAAACAGAATTGAAAATCTGCTCTGCATAGGCTTCTCGGAACTCCGAGAGGTTTTCTCGGAACTCCGAGAATTATTCTCGGAACTCCGAGAAATGGTCCAGTAGACTTTTTCCAATTTCTGTGAGGCTTCTCGGAACTCCGAGATTTTTTCTCGGAACTCCGAGAATTCTCGGAACTCCGAGAATTATTCTCGGAACTCCGAGAACACTCCAACGGTCTGAAAAAGAGCCGTTTGGAATTTTGCTGTAATTACCTCAATGCCATTGAACGGTCATATTTTGGTTTTCCTATAAATATGAGTGTTCTAAAAATACAAACAATCAATCCTAACACTCTTAAACTTCATTTGAATACCCAAGAGTGAATCAAGCTTCAATTGTGCCTCTCATCACCAACTCTAGGATTTGGATCATAGGCTCTCAATTGTACATCTTTTGTAACCCTTGTGAAGGGATCTTTTAGTTCTTTCTTTCATCTTTCAAGATTTGTATTCGGGCGAGTATTCGGAGAAGCGGAGCCCTTTTTCTCCGTGGTGAGGATTGCCACCAAGGTTAAAGCACTTGTAATTGGCACCGATCTTCGCCAAGGTTAAGAAGATCAAATAGTGAAGCCATCAACGGGTTTGGTTGGTGGAGTGGAGTAGGCCTCGAGTTTGAGGACCGAACCACTTTAAATCTCGGGTGCACTCTTTCTATCTCTTTGCTCTTTCATTTGCATTGCACCATTAGATTTAACTTGTATGCTTAAAATATTGTTTTTGATCTCTTAATCGGTTTAAGTTTTTCAAATTGGTAAATTCTAGTTTTCTTAAACAACCGTATTCTCCCTCCTCATAGTTGCCATTTCTATTATAACTTGGGACCCCCTATATCGGATTTTCAAGAACTTTGTATTGGGCGAGTGTTCGGAGAAGCGTAGCCCACTCTCCGTGGTGAAGATCGCCACCAAGGTTAAAGGCGCTTGGAATTGTAATCGGCATTGATCTTCGCCGAAGTTAAGAAGATCACTAGTGAAGCCATCAACGGGTTTGGTTGGTGGAGTGGAGTAGGCCTCGCATTTTGAGGACCGAACCACTTTAAATCTCGGGTGCACTCTCTCTTGAACTCTAGCTCTTTATTTTGCATTGCACCTTTAGATTTAACTTGTGTGCTTGAATTTTATCTTGATCTCTTAATCTTCTAAATTTAGGTTGAAGTTTTTAAAAGACTAAAACTTGTTAGAAACCTAATTAACATTCACTCCTCATTAGTTGTCGTACTAGGGACCACCCTTGCAATTTTAATTAGCATAGGAGTCTGTCCTTAGTTAGAGAGTCAGTCTTTCAAGAGTCTGTCCTACCGTCATAGGGAACTAGGATTCTGTCCAACCTTTCATAAAGTCATGGGATTCTGTCCAGCCCCTGCAAGGTATAGGATTCTGTCCAACCCTTGCAGAGTTAGGATTTTATCCTGCATTTCACCAAATCATAGGATTCTGTCCAACCTTTGCAAGATACAGGAGTCTGTCCTACCCTTATGATGATAGGAATCTGTCATCTTGAGTCAAAAACATCAAAAACATAAAAGACACCAAAAAACTTTTAAAACATCTGAAAAGTCATGAGTCACTGGAGAGTAGTTAGGAAAGTCAGTTCCGAACTACGTTGACTTGATCCTCTTCCACGGGGTATGTAGGCAGCTTGGGATCTTTATCCCAAGTCCAATCAAACTTTCAAAAAAATAAGTCTAGTCAAAACTTTCAAAATAAACATTTCAAGCGTTCAAAAAGAAAAAAAAACTGTTTTCGAAAAGATCTTCCCCTAGAGTTAGGAGTCTGTCCTAGATGTTTGGGGTGTCTTAGAGTTTGGAGTCAGTCCTGGATAGGTTGATACTTTGTGTGTCTTCTCGTGTGAGTGTCCCTAGAGTTAGGATGCCTCGAGTCGTGGTCGGTTAGACAATTAGTCGAGCCGATGGCTAGATTAGGATGGACTTAATTAGACCGTTGTTTTCCTAAGGATATACAACCTAGTTACACAAAGGATATAGGGCCCACCTACATTAGTTTAGGGCTAACTTGCATTAGTTAGGGCATATAGGGAGTCCTAAAAGTTACAATTCATGTGAACTTAAGCAATCGCGCAAGAAGCTTTAAAACTAGTCGAGTATAGTTGATCGAGTCTAGGATAGCAGTCCTAGATGGTTAGGCATCGTAGTTTAGAATAGGTCACCGAACTGACTCTGATTCTTTCCGAGGCCAGGATACGTAGAGCAGCCGGGATGGCCATCCTGGTCTGAGTCAAACTTCACATTAGAGTCTAGGGTTTGTTGTTTCTTGTGTGGTGTCGAGTCGTTTGTGTTTTCTTACTTTTCTGTACAGATCTTATACCTTTAGCTGCAGCATGCATGTGTCCACCAGACATCAATTAGGCATGACACTTATAACCTAGCTATACTTAGGAGACACTTCTTTCATTTACTTTGTATGTGCTTATTATTCATCCCCGAGACATGCATGCTTATGTAGACATCTTCTTGCGGATATTTGTTCCCATTTCTCGTGATTTTCACCTAAAATTCTTCCAAGTTAATAAAAATGGCATAAGAGACCGAGTGCTTGTTGTAAGCCCAAGGGTTCCCATGGGTTAATCATTCACCTTACCATCTTGTTTTGATGCTAGCAAACTAAATTGATTAACATTTATCGACTAATGTGTTGCTTTGAGGTGTTGTGTTGTGTACATGAATTTTATGTCATTATCGCCACTACACAACTCTTCACAACACACAACTTGTGGATCAAGAAGCAAAGGACCCAAGAGCTTGCACCTACAGTGATGACATCCTCATTTGAAGATGTTCAAATCAAGAAGCTCATCATGAAGATTCTACAAGTTGCCTATCAAGTGTCAAGAAGGAGCTTGAAGTTGAACATGACATGGTGACACCTCATGTACCTCAACATGCATTGAAGATTGGAGGACAAGTCACAAGAGCCAAGACAGAGTTCAAGATGTTCTCTCAAGCCAAAGAAGTCCAAAGAAGTGCAAAGGAGCTGATACATTTCAAGAAGACTTAAGGTTCTTATTTTTATAATGTATTTAGAGTTCTTTTGATTTTATGTTAAATGCACTTTCAAAAGGTTTTCAAATAGTTTTCATACTTAACTTTTTACATCTTTGAAAACCATACACACACCCAAAAATGTGTTTGAAAACCTAGGACTAAAGGCCAAAGACCATGGCCCAAAGCCCTGAATTTTAACGTTAAAAATGGAATTTTACACAGGGCTGGTCGACCGGGCTATGCCGGGCAACCGCGGGATGGTACCTGGAATTCCAAGACATCTCGAAATTTATCAGGCAAGTCGACTGGGTCAAGCCGGGCGACCGCAGAATATGTTCTGTTTGAGACAGAGCAATCCATCATGGGTTTGGGCGGGCGACCGCCGTGGGTTGGTTGACCGCAGATAGGTTTTATGAGCCGAATTTTTAAGCAAACAGATAGCCCTCGTCGGGCGACCGCCATAGAGCCGGTCGACCCCGACGGTAAGAAATTTGAAAATAAAAAAGGGCGCCCGATAGGGGTGGGCGACTGCAGTGGCTGGATCGACCGCGACGGTCAGGCAAACTAGCCGTTGGGGCGTTTTCAGGTTGACTTTTTCAAACCAGTTATTTACAGTTTTACCCCAAACGGTCATATTTTCAAATACACTATATATACATCATTCAAACCTATCTCTACAAGCTTTTGAACATTTGAGAAAGATCAAATCTCATTTCCTTGAACTTAAACTTTTCAAATCAAAAGCTAAAAACCTATTTGATCTTTCATTTCTACATCTTATCAAGAGACACTCCATAGGGCTTTACATTTGTATTTTCTTGGAGTGATTGTGAGCTTTCAAAGTTGTAATCCACCTATCAAGAGGCATGAGAGTTTTTATTTTCTTTGTTCTTCATTGAGGGTCTTCTCTTCGGCTTGTTAAGAATCGTGAAGACGATGATCTCCTCCTCGGCCCGTTAAGAAAGGTGAAGATGGCATATGAGGGTGTGTCCCCTTGCCGAAGGCTTCGTGCAGATGGGCTTCGCTTTGGCCCTTGAGAATGGAAAAGCTTGGTCATGTAATGGCTCATTAATCTGGCCTTGAAGGAGGATCGAGATAGTAGAACTCACGCGCGGACGTTAAGAGTGGAGTAAGTCTTGTGATAGACTGAACCACTATAAATCTTATGTTCATTGTCTCTCTCTCTCTTCCTTTCCTTATCTTGCACGTGTGGTGATTGGTAATCTCTAACCCTAATTTGTTTATTATTTTAATGGAACAAGGGTTAGTAAATGCACTTGAATTAAATGTATCAACCCTAATTGCATTTATATATCTATTTGAACAAGGATTAGCAAATGTGCAAGATTAGAATGTCTAAACCCTAGCTTTCATTAATATTTGTATTTGAACATGAGTTAAATAAATTAGTGCTTAATTAGTGGATTAGGTTTTAATCTCCCACCTAATTAAACCTAAAATTTCTAATTAACCAATTCACCCCCCTCTTGGGTTGTCACACGTGTATTTCACTTGCACTTGGGCGGATGAGGTGCTCTTCAGACCTTCCTCATCCGTCACCAGGCACAGACTTTTGTATCTGTGGTTATCCGTTGCAACAGAGTATATTATGGGTCTAGGGCCGACTTTCCTGGATGACGACTCTTCCTTGTTTTCAGTACATCTTGGTTTTGAGGCTTTTATCTCCGGATCAAGAGGTATCTCATTTTACATCGCCACCCATGCTGTGGGGGTACTATTTCAAGAGTTCCTTGGTAGAGCTCTCCTTCATGTGTGGAGATCTCAGAGGCCGGCAGGGGGCTCGTCCCCTCTCCGATCTCGGGATCGGAGTCCACAGGCTGGCGACTCTGCTGGGGAGTTCTTTGAACATTGCCTAACTCTGATAAAAATTGCAATTTTTACTAATTTTGAAGAAATTTGGGCCAAAATCAAGTTAAATGGGAACTTAATCGTTAGAAATCCAAGGGCACCAAATATGTGCGTAAAACAAGGAACTCATACACTGCATAACATACATTATCATATTTTTTATTTCATCATATTTTTTATTTCTTTCATTGATTTTCATTATTATTGGCTCCACGGGATAGATACACCGCGTATCAGATGGGATGTCATTACCCTGATGGAATTGTTGAATCTATTCTAAGCTATGCACCAATGCTGTAGCCGTAGACGATAGGTATACTTGAGTCTACTGCAGTCAGTGAGCAATGAACATACTCTGAATAACGATAGGCGTACTTGAGTTATACAGCAAGAGTATGGTCATATGCATAGTGCCCTATAGATTGAGTCCGAAGCCATACTTTCATCATATATACTATGTACATAAATATATTTGCTAACTTAGTGAAACCCAATTAGGAGGTGCATGTGTTTATATATATATATATATCGTATTCATATAGGACGTACATGTGTGATGAAAACACATGTGAGCCTAGGATAGAAGTCGGCCTACCCATGTAGTGTAGAAGGGTAAGTCACGCTGTGGTTACCTGCTGCGCTGTCTAGTACACTCATATCAGTCTTGAGTCAAGTGTCTTGACTCCGCTAGGTTATATTTGGGCTGGTACCCCTGGTTAGCATATATATATATATGTATATATATTTATTGATTATTAGATTAGGACCTTCTTATCTAGTGAGGATTCCCTATCTAATCTAATCAGTTATGTCGGTTCATCTTTCAGATTCAGACCTGGCCAGTGGCTTCTACTTGCCACCCTCATGGCCATGGTCTATCTTTTGAGTTATTGATGATACGTTTGTTCTTTATGTCCATTGATTATTAGACTAGGACCTACTTTCAGTGACGCTTCATTGTCTAAATCTATCAAGTATATCAACTCATCTTTCCGATATAGATCTAGTCAGTGGCTTTTACTTACTACCCTTATGGCCATCATCAATTATCTGATCCGTTGATTGTAAATCTGAGTATATCATACGTCATTGTTTCCTATACTATATATTCATTATTAGATTAGGGTTTACCTCTTAGTTAGGTTCTCCCTCTTAATCTAATTAATTCTTTCTATTTATCCATTCTATGGATTCTAATTAGATTATTGGCTCTTTATCCATAATCTATTTCTTGACCTATTGTTCATAAGATTGATTCGTATTTCTCATCACGGATCCACACTATTAGATTAGGGCCTACTTCTTAGTTAGGTTTTCTCTCCTAATCTAATAAATTATTCATATCTATCCATTCTGTGGATTAGCACCAGATTATTTGAATATTAGATTAGGGTTCTCCTCTTAGTTAGGGTTCTTTATCTAATTCAATTCAATAAATCTATTTATTTTTTTAAAATTATGATAAGATCGATGGGTTGTCAGGTCATCATTATCATAGCCACGATCTATCATTCGGTCTTTTGGTTGCAAATCCGACCCATTGCCAAATGTTATCATCTATGGTCAATTCTTCATTTGATTACCTTTCTTCAGTGACCATATTCCCTTTATCGATTGTGAGCCCATCTTGCCACCATCATTTGAGTACAAATATCCTTGCTGGGGGCCTTATACTACAGAGTTTATTGACATACCCTTATGATGACTTGTGGGGATCTCTTTATATAGCCGTCATGCTGCCAAATTTTACCTAACACATTTTCAGTGTGATTGCTATCCTTTTAGGTTAGTTGATAAACCATGAGTTTATCTTATCACGATCCTTTTGAGGGGCCGTCATGCTGCCAAATTTTACCCAACACATTTTGAAATTCCAAGGGTGGTCCCTAGTACGGCAACTATGAGGAGTGAGAATTAATTAGGTTTCTAACAAGTTTTAATCTTTTGAAAACTCAAACCTAAATTGGAAATTAAGAGATCAAAATAAAATTCAAGCACACAAGTTAAATCTAGAGATGCAATGCAAAGTAAAGAGCTAGAGTTCAAGAGAGAGTGCACCCGAGATTTAAAGTGGTTCGGTCCTCAAAACGCGAGGCCTACTCCACTCCACCAACAAAGACCCGTTGATGGCTTCACTAAGAGATCTTCTTAACTTCGGCGAAGATCGGTGCCGATTACAAATTCCGATCACCTTTAACCTTGGTGGCAATCCTCACCACGGAGAGTGGGCTACGCTTCTCCGAACACTCGCCCGAATATAATTTCTTGAATAAGAAAGAAAGAACAAAAATCCCTCACAAGGGTTTACAACTTTGCAGAAGATGTGCAAATATAGCCTATAGATCCGAATCCTACTCTTAGATGATGAGAGGCATAAACAAGTTTGATTCACTCTAAGGATGTTCAAGTAGGTTTTTAGAGTGTTAGGATTGATGATTGTAATGTTTGGAATGCCCATATATATAGGAAAACCAAAATATGATCGTTCAATGGCATTGTGGTAATTCCAGCAAAATTCCCAACGGCCATTTTTCCGACCGTTGTAGTGTTCTCGGAGTTCCGAGAAAAAATCTCGGAGTTCCGGGAATTCAAACAGAAGATGAAAAAATGTCACTGGACCATTTCTCGGAGTTCCGAGAAAAACTCTCGGAGTTCCGAGAAGCCTATGTCTGAGCAGATTTTCATTTCTGTTTTTGGGCTTCCAACTTAACACCAAGATGGGATTGCTATGAGGGTTCCAAGGTGTTGGAACTCCACAAATACAATCACTTATATTTTTAGGGTGTGTGTTTATTTACTTAATTATGCCTTTCAAATCTAAAACTAAGATTGGATCTTTAATACAATCTAATATAACTTGATCTTCAATGGATTCTTCAAGTCTTCATTTGTCTTGGATTTTGATATCTTTGGCCTTCATGAAGTGGTCCAATGAGTGCTTCTTGGCCTTAATCCAAGCAATGTTGTCTTAGCACCAATGTGATCTACAACTTAGACAATCAAACACATTAGTGATCATAAATCACTTGTGTATTGGAATCATCAAAATAAGATGGGAATGCCAAGGTGGAAACCATTGGGCTTACACATTTTTAGTGTGATTGCTATCCTTTAGGATTGTTGATAAGTCATGTGTTTACCTTCCCACGACCCTTCTTACAATTGTTATGCTGCTGGTTCTTACCCAAGGGAGAGATGTATTCGTATTATCTCTTGTTTCAACTTGTGTATAACATTACCGTGCGTTTGCCTTCTACTAAAACTGGTGTTTGTTATTTCCATGACAGGAGTTTTAGCCATTCGCTTGCAGTTGACACTAAAAGAGCCTTTATTTCTGAACCTATTGGATATCCTTAACCTTTGTGGAAAAGTCAGTAATCCCTGACTGAAATGTGAGAAATAATATATTCTTGGAATAAAGAAAAAACTCCTATGAAAGACGAAGCTAATTAGAAACCCAAAACTTTTGAGGACTCTGTACTCCAAAATCACCCTTCAATGACCCCTGTTCCTGTCTCGGTTATGGTAGTACATATTGATAATTCTAATGGCAAGCAACATGTTGAAGAGAAGTGTCTCACATCTCCCACTTTAGTATAAAAGGTGAATGAACGTGTTAAAGAGATTGAAGAATTGACCCTTAATCACCAAAGCAATAAGAATCCAAGGAATGACAACAAGTTAATTGTTGGACCCAAAAAGATCAGTGATATTGAGTCGTCCCATCAAGCACCTAAAGCTGTCGTACAGAAGTCTGGTCAAGGAGATGAGAAATCAGCACGCAAGCTTAAGAAGAGCTTAAGAAGAAGTTCACTCCATTACCGAGGCCTCTAGCAGTTATTCTCCGAAAAATTGTTAAAGATGGGCAGTTGAAACTTATGGCTCTGAAGCCACCACCCAAGGTTCTTCCAAGATTCTATAACAAAGATGAATACTGTGAATATCACCAAGGCCTTGGTCACGTCACCAATCATTGCCGCTCCCTTTAATTTGTAATCCAGGACCTCATAGATAGGGACCGTCCCATTTGGCCCAGGTTTAATGCTACACATAATCCTTTGCCTAGAAGTGTTACAATTCCTCCAGCTGTTGCTAAAGCTATCTCGCCAACTGAACCTTTTGAAGATCCCTCCATCATCATTCGTCCCACATTTGAACTAGGGGGTACTTCGGCTGCAAGTTTGGGAATGTCAGAGCTAGAAATGTCAGGAGGTAGTTATATGCCAACGAGATCGTTACTGATGCAAGTTATTGAAGATCAGTTGAAGCTAGGTCAACAGGATCTACACTAGGGCTGAACCCCCAGTTATTGACGTCATGGAGGAAGGAGTGCTACCCATAGCCTTTCAGTGCCAGTTCATTTACCATTGAAGAAGTGTCATGGGTTTTAGGTTTGTCTTTCGTTGAGTGTATACCAACTTTCTTCTCTCAAAGTTGGTAAGTCTTATTGTGTCGATGTCAAAAAAAAATATGTGTCATGTTTGTCAGTTGTGTTCATTCAGAGTCTATTGTTTTCGTCCTTTGTTAAGTCCAATGTAGAGCCCATTGAGGCACGTTGAAAAAAAGAGAGTTACCGATGTACTTAAGAGTCTTCAATTCATTAAAGTTGTTCATTTTGTATCTTCGATGTTCTATGATTCACTCTTAGATTTAATGTTTAAAATAAAACTAAAGACACCCTTCTCGGATGAGAATACAAATGAAATTTCTCTCGAGATCTGAAAAATGGTCAAACGAGAGGAAGGGCGTCGAGCATAGCCATTCAAAGAGAAAATCGAAGCTATCGATGGTGGTATCAAAATTCGAAACTCAGAAAAGATGGATTGGCAAAACTTTATCTCTCGAGGAGCGCGAAGAATTGATAAACCTATTTAGAGAGGGTTCAAGGTAGTCTTGCTTGATCCTATGAGGATAAAGCAGGGGAATGCCCTGTTGTGATGAAAAGCAAGACTCCATCAACTTTAGACATTTACTCAAAAGGCAAAATTCGAGAGAGATATGAACATCAAGCATTAAGTGAAGCTGATGAAGGTATTGAGAGAAGACTTTTAGAAAATGAAGTCATAGATTTGATCCCCAAGAAGAATATTTGGGTTGTACCTCTTGGTGGGATTTTAAATCGTTGTATTCAGAGAGTAGGGGCAGTTCTTATGTTCAAAAGAAAGGAAAGCATGAGAGAAAGACAAGAAGGAGAAGGGAATGTGTCCCTAAGAGGCTAAGACAACTTCTTAGAAATATCAAAGACCCAGATGATAGAGTCAATGAGACAGATTGAGCATGTGAATTGTCTTCAACATTTGGAGACTAATGAGAGTTGCAGAATCTTGAGCATAAATTCAAGATCCTGAGATGAGAGTGGAGCATCGTGATTGAAGTCTTGCCCAAGAATACCGTTGTGGGACCCGATCATGCGAGAGGGTCGCGAGCGCGCGAGGCGCTATACTCTCTCTTGGTATCTTGTACCCACGCGATTGGCGTGTGCTTTTTATTATTGATTTTAATTACCGAACCAAGCAGGCAGCAACCAAGCCATAGGGTGCAAACAAACGTGCAACCCAGTACCCATAAAGGCAGGGGTAAGCTGCTGAGCCTAGCAAGGTGTGATTTAATTCATCTTTTCCGTGAACTTGGGATCACTAAGGCAATCCGAATTCCACGCAAAAGAGAGTGACAGAGTTGCCACCTAGATGAGGGATCTAGGACACATAATTGACCAGAAATCTAGACGCGTTACCTGGTTACGAGAATGAAAGGTATGGGGAGTTACCACCACATGCACAATTCCTGCCCGATAATCGGTCTTCAATTCTAAAAGTTAACTCTTTTGAATTTCTTTTAAATGGCTCATTTAAGTCTATATTAATGTACGAACTACGTGACATGCATCTTAAGATCTAATTTCAATGTATTCCCTAATGTGTATCTTGATTTGTTTGGATTCAATCTAAGTGAATATTCTCCTAAAATTCTAATTTGGGGGAAATCCTATATATTTAGTTAATTTAATTAAGAATTTAGAAAAAAACTAATATAGAAAACCCCACCATTTGTGTGTGAGGCCGACTCGTGATTGGTATGCCATCAAGCATCCAAGCTGCCTACGTACCCAAGCCTCACTGGGATCAGAGTCGACGTAGTTCGGTGCACCTAAACTAAGCTACTTATGCCTAACTCATCTAGGACACTGATCTAGATTGGATGGACTGTTTCAACAGTTTAAGAGAGATTATTTAGTTCAAGTTGAATAGCTTTTATTATCTTAGGACTTCATCTAAGATGCTACATGGTCCTATCTAAGTGTAAGTCGTCCCTTAGACTAATGCAGGTTAACCTACATCCCAGGTAACTAGGTTTGTCCTAGGAAAAAATTGGGTGACTAGTGTAACTAGATCTATGGCACGGTTGCTATCCATAGCAAACGACCGTGATGAGGCTGGACTCCTAACTCTAGGACTCCCTAAAACCCAGGACACAACGTGACGTAAGCGTTCCTAAGGGGCCCTAAAAGGTTCCTACGATAGGAGACCACAATCCAACGGCTCCTAAGACTTTGATTAAGTTAATTCAATTTGTTGAATGATTTTCAGGTCCTTAAATATTTTTGAATCCTAAAATCTAAGGAATACCAATGGCTCTAATATTGGCAAGTTTCCGCCTTGACTTGCATCTATGGAAGGGAATCGTGCACTCTCCCCTTGCGCAATTTAATACTAAAGTTATAGTACGTTATTGCCTGGCATGTTTCTCAGGATTTCCGTAGACAGTGGACCTCGGAGCCAATAACATACTATAATTTAAATACTCAAATTGTCAAGGATCAATTGCAATTGAGATACGATTATGAATGCAGTCTCGACATCTACACTATCCTAGCATGGCCATTTTACAAAGGAAATCTATGACTCATAAGATTTCCATTTCAGGAGCTTAAGGAATGAATACATGACAAAAAATTAGAGTTCCCTGGAAGTTTTCATAATGTTTGTAATTAATTTCGATTTTTAAGAGATTTTATCAATTTCAAACCAAGTGGATGATTTTAGAAAGCAACCCATTGCAAACGAATTTCAAACAAGTTGAAATTTTTACAGTAATATGATATGGACGAATATAGTTTACTCAGAGAAGTTCATGAATTCTTATGGTAATTTACTATTAAGTTCCGATTTAACAATATTGAGACCAGATTGTTAAAATTACAAAGAAAACCTTAGCAATAGAACTCCAAATAAATTAATATTTCTAAAGTAACAAGATATGAATGAATATAGGCTACTGTGAAAATTTTATGAATTGTGAATATGATTGACTATCAATTTCAGATTTTTAAACATTCAAATCAGATTATGGACTTACACAGCATCCCCTAGCAAAAAAATTCCAAATCAATTGAAACTTTTACAGTAACATGATATTTGTAATATAATACTACCGTAAAGTTTTCAAGGATTTTAAATATGATATGATATTAATACAAAACCTCACAAAATCTTGCTGTTTCAAAAGAAAACATAAAAAAATATACCAAATAGAATCCTAAAATCATGAAAAATTCATGGTAGATTATATTAGTATCAAATTATTTTAGTACAAAATATCATTAATTTCAGAACTTATTTGGTATGTTTTTCATTTTTCTTCTCGAAAAAGATATCTTTTAAGAGTTTTCTATTTTTTAAACATGATTTTTGAGAAAATTATGACATTAAAAGATGTCCTCTAACAATTTTCTGATATAACGAACATAAAAAAATTATAATATTCCAAGAAACACATCATCCTAAGGTAGCTATTTTTTCCAATCTCCTAATATTTCGGTCATTAATTCAAATTAAATTTCAAACTTCATTCAAATTCTAAAAATCCTTAGATTCAACGTCTGATCCGATCCGATAGCTCTTTTAGTCCAACTAAATAGTTCATTGTATTAAATTTTGAGACGAATCGGACTTTAAACATTCATGTAAAACACGATTTTGAGCCAACCCATATAATATTGAATTAAATAAGCGTAAATGCTAAAACCATGCACAAATACAGAATAATTCTAGAAAAATCTGAGAAGAAAGAACCTACCTTTGGTGGTGATCCGAGCCTAATCCGAAAGCCCAAAAATCTGAGAAAATTCACCGATATAATGTAAGCGCGATCCGATTCCCTTTTTTCTTTTCCCCTTCACCACCATGGAAAGAGTGAGAGCGAGAAAGGTGAGAGGGCTGTTAGGAATGAGAGAGAACGAGAGAAAGTGCGTGATGAGAGAGAATGAGAGAGGGTGAGTTATGTGAGAGAGCGAGAGAGAGCGAGAGAGAGAACTCCAAAAACGTGAGATGTGGAAGAAGGCTGCAAGCAAAAAACGTAAAAAATCTGGGCAGAGAGAAAGGGACCAAGAGTCTTTTTCAATTCCTTGACCGAATCCCTTATGTAAGCTCTTTTTTCTTTTTCTTTTTTTGGAATAGCCCCTACCTTCTATTTTCATATTGAATATCATCAATCTATCTATATCGGTTCTCTTTGTAGTCATTAACTTTGGAAGCTACCTATTGTAATTTTTCCCACAATGGAACACAACCATAAAAGAAACTTCCCTTTATATCCATTCCTTTCTAAGCAACCGAGTAGGTGTTCTTAGAAACATATGTTTCTATCTATAATTACAAAGATAAAAGTGCCCCATGTTGGCTGCCTTCTAAATATAAAAAAGAAAGTCTTAGATGAATTACCATGGGTGGGTCCTACCAATAGTGACTGAATTTAGTAACGAATCTAATTTTGAGCTTTCATTAGATAAGAAAAGCAAGTTACAAAGCTTTTGTTTAATAAAAAATTAACATTAAAGTGGGCCCCACCTCTAGGTACAAACAAGTTATGGCTGAGATCTAAAAAAAACGTCCAATTATATCCGTGCCAAAAATGCACACGTTGCCATCTTTGCATGGAATCCTCATTTTATAATCAACAGCAGCTTTTAAAAAAGAAATGGGATTGCATGATGTCACGCCCAACTTGCATGCAAATTTCTGAACATACATTAAGTTAGTAATTGCATTATACTCACATGACCTTTCCTCAGCCAATTCTTCTTTAAGAAATTTATCCGCCATGTAGGGTCCACATGTGGGAACAAGCAACACATGGGAGGATGATCTAAACCATTCAATTCATTGGGCTGATCCAAATCGTCCAAATTGTGGGCATCAAATGTGAATTAATTGTACTCCCCTAATCAATTCTATGGGCTGATCCAAGCCGTCCATTTTATGAGAGGCAACGTAATAAGATAGCGTCCTAGAACCATTTTCATAAAATGATCTAAACCGCTCGATTGATGAGCTACGATGTAAATTGGATGCGCCCTTTAAATGAATTCCGCTTAATGATCTTTGCCGTCCATTTGATGGGCCCTAATGCAAATAAATCATACCCTTCCAATTGCCTCTATAAGATAATTCGGAAACGCTTAATTGTCGGGTTAGATTACTTGAGAATTAATGTAGCGAGCCCTACCAAAGATGGGCCGAAATTCAACCTTAGAACCAATTTCTACAATTTGAAAACTAAAAGCCAAAGAAGATGGTGGCCCCACTTGCTTATCCCAAATCTAATAGAAATGGCAAGATGGGCCCATCCTATGGACATAATTTACTTGGATATCATCCCCCAAGTTTCCCTTGTTTGGTACACATTAGATGAGATCATCATGGCTGAACCACAATTCAATTTGTACCCAAAGAAATCCCATCCTCGAAATTTGTAGTCCTCACCCAAGTTGGCCGAAGCTCATATAGACCCCCCATGGTATTTGATTTTGATAATTTGGCCCAAATTCAGTTGAACAGACAGTATTGGCCTACTCAGTTAGCTTCGACACTTCTCATTTTTGAATTATGTGAGCAATCTCTCTCATCACTTTGGGTAGAAAATAGGGGGATCTTGACTAAAAATGACTACACCCCTAAGCCTGAAAAACTATAGAAAACGGAGAACGGGCATGGAATTGGAAAACATCGGAAATGGATAGAAAAATACTGACTTTTTCATCGATTAAAGCGGAGCAAGATGGGGGTGTCTACAACCGCCAGACTTCTCAACAAAAATATTCGAAGCCGTTGAACTTTATTTCTAAAGAGCTTGCACGTCAAAACACCAGGAGGCCATCCTTAGACATTTGAGCCTTTAAAAGCCAAAATCCCAACGTCTGAAAGATCATTTGCAAACCCTTGAGCCAAAAGTTAAAACCAAACAATTCTTTCAACCACATTATAAACCATGACCATTTTATGCACCCGAACTACACGGATATGATCCACAACACTTCAAGGGTATGTAGGTAGTCTGATTAATTCAGATTCGCTCAACCTTTGAGATAAAAGCCAAATTATTCCCTTTCAACATTTGAAGCTAAAAGCTAAACCATTCTTTGCTAAACCCCAAGGCGAACTACGCGGATCCGATCCTCCATTTTTGGAGTACGTAGGCAATCTGGCTAGATTAGATTCGGTCCAAATTCTTAGAACCTTAGATATCCAACCTTTTTTGAACCTAAGCCTACTTAGAAAGTCCCTCTAGTAAAACAAGCAAAGGTTCAAGGCGAATAAAACAAAAACAGAAAGAAAAAAAAGAACAAGAGTCTGAAGACTCACTAGGTTGAAAATCCGAAAGGGCGGCCTAGATAAGGTCATGTACTTGCTAAGTCAATAACTAAAGGAGTTGGCTTATGCAAAGTCAGGGTAGCGGTCTACTGGATAGAAGACTTGAAGAGGCAATTCAATCAGGGGCAAAGACTTCCCATAAAAAGCGGGTTGGTGAGAAATAGAAAGAGTTCCTCAGTCATGAAGAATTTTGAAGTTTGAGTAGTATGAGAATTCCAAGCAAGAGCTGAGACAAGTGGTTTATTAGACCAGAAGCTTGGAAGACATTAGTTGTGACTTCTTGCAAAGAGAGAACTCGATGAGATGGAGAAGTAGTTTCTGAACAGGGCAGGATCTTAGAATCCAAGTAGCGTCGGCGAGAGTTGCTTTGATATCCTTTTCAAGTAGGGGCATTAAGTCTGAGCAATCTGAAGGGGGTAATAACCATGATGAAAATCCTGATGGTGGAAATTAGAGCCTCTTGACATGGTTTTCGAGATTACTCTGAGAGCGGCTAGCCTTACCATGAAAAAAATAACACATCAGATCTAAGGGTGAATCAAAAGTGGGTCGAGTCCTTGAACAATGTACATCTTATTTGATAGAGTCCTTGGAAGTTTGTTCTTAGTTCATATCCATTTTCCTTTCAAGGTCTAAAGTTGTCCGGTATTGGAAGAATGGGTGTACACCTTCTGAAGTGAACAAAAATCAGAATGGACCCTGGTTTAGGTATCAGAGAAAGGTAAGAAATATCATGTTCAGATACGATGGAGATGTTGAGTATCGAGTAGTGGTTGATGAAAGGAGAAATTTTTAGGCTCAACCATTATCCTATATTTATTCCAAAGAAAGAACTCATGCAAACCCAAATTTTCCTATCTATCCCGGTTCTACTTTCCTTAGGACTCTTGTCATAGAAGTACAATACACTAGGGGCATCTTTTATGACTTGCGTCATAAAAGATAAAAAGCACACAAGGGCAATCAGTGCCAATGTTTACAACAAGTTGAGATAAGAGAGATGCGGCACATCTCAAGCCAAATTTCTAAACTCTTCAAATGAGCCCTTTTTTGAAAGAGTAAACTTCCAAAGAAAATCAACTTCCCCAGCGGAGTCTAGAATTTACTCCCACAAACTTCAAAACCTCAGCAGAATGCTTTTCACCTGTCAAAGAAGGGTCAATATCCAAATCCCTGCAAGTCACCTGAGTCTAGTCCTCAGCCAAGAACTTGTACTCCCAATTTTCTTGGCAAGAGAAAGCTAATCCCTGAAGAATTCCTCAAAATCTAAAAATTCAAAGATTAATTCTCCAATCAACAAATGAGTCCTCCGTGTAAGTCTTGTACATTCTTGGCTCCTCGTGGTTTGCCAGGCAGGCACATCATGGATCCTTGCTTCTTGAGTGGCTCTTCGTGATCTGTCCTATAGGGTATATCATGGACCCACTACCCATACTCATTTCATTCATCTCCATTACTTGTTGTTATTCTTATTCGGCTCTTCATGGCTTATTACCACGGATCCCAAATTTAGTGCTAGGCTCTTCGTGGTTTATTGCTATGGACCCTAGATTCATTATGTGGCTATTCACGGCTTGTCACCGTGGACCCTCGATTACTTCCTGGCTCTTCGTAACTTATTGCTATGGACCCTCGATATCCAATTTAATAAAAAAAATATCTTTTTCGCGAGGCTCTTCGTTGCTTATAGCTATGGACCCTCGATTTCTGCTTGCTGGGCTCTTTGTGGCTTATTACCATGGACCCAGATTATGGCTTGGCTCTTCACGGCTTGTTGCCATTGACCCTCGATTACTTCTTGGCTCTTCGTAGCTTATTGCTATAGACCCTCGATATCTAGTTTCCTAAAAAAAATATCTTTTCCTTGAGGCCCTTCGTAGCTTATTGCTATGGACCCTCAATTCCTGCTTGTGAGGCTCTTCGTGGCTTATTACCACGGACCCTCGATTCCCGCTTGCTTGGCTCTTCGCGGTTTATTACCGTGGACCCTCGTTCTCTGCAAGGCTTTTCAGGGCTCATCGCCATGGACCCTTGATAAAAAAATTCCATTCAGTTGTTGTTCTTTCTTGTCTAATTTGGTGAAAAGCTGGACCACAGCTCTATCTAGTTATTTTGCTGTTAGTAATGAAAAGTCAAGTCATGATCCGTCATTCCACAGTGTACAGCCATCTAAGTGCGGAGTCAAGAATACCTGTGTGACCGATCTGTTACCCGAGTTATATGTTTGGTGGGAGACTGTCTCACCAATATGTTTTGAGTGCTGAGTTATGTGTCCAGCGTTTCACCAAATTACTCATAAGTCATGTTGAATATTGAAATTTAAAAACCAAATCCAATTTAGCCTTGTGAATACCGTTTCAAAACCAAAGACCCAAAATTTAATTTCGGGTCGGCCAAAATATGTTATCTTGTCAGCTTTGCCATTCGCGTGACAAGCACGCTCTGTCAAAGATGGGCATATGTAGACACCCCATTTTGACCTAACCCCTTTTATACTTAGTTTGAGTAAGACCCCACCAAATCAGTAATCTAGGGCCTCACATTTCACCCTAGGATAGGTTAGGGTCCCAGCTAGGTCCCTGTAACATTTCGTCGAAATTCGATAAGAATAGCCTAATAAGACGAGCCGAGTTAGAATGATAGTGTAAATAGAAAGGGGAGTGAAATATCCTGTAAGCCAGCCAGTTTTTACACTAGAGCAGAAAGGGGGTGCATTATCCCTGTAATGTCTCCAATGAAAAGTTTTACTTGAAATTACCCATTTTTTTAGTTAAAATATAAAATATACATAAAAGGGGGTGTCTTGTAAACTTAAAGGGGTAAAAAGTTATACCTAAATCTATAAATAGAAGGTGTTGGCTCTCATTTAAAAATATTAAGGTTCTTAATCTAATTTTAGAGAGAGGAAGATAGAGAGCTTTCTAGAGAGAGAGTAAAGATTCTAGAGAGAGAGATTTCTAAGAGAGAAAATTCTAGAGAGAGCTTTCTAAAGAGAGAATTCTAGAGAAAGAAAGAGATCTAGAAAGAGAAAGAAGGATATCTAGAGAGAGAAAGAAGAAGAAGAATCCATGAGAAGAGTTCAAGAGATGCTAGAATTTGAAGTTTCTCACACTAGGTCGGTGGATTTTGAGTTTATTTTGAGTTTTCTTTGACAATCTAACCTAAAATGAGAAATCTAAGTGGAAATTGCTTAAAAATGGTTAGATTTAGCAACTTAGGGCTAAAATCTACGAAAATATATTTAAAAATATGTCTCATATGAAGATCTAAAGCCATTCACCTCAGATTTTGAGTTCTAGTTGAATTTTGATGTAAAAATAGCAAAACTAGGTGCACTCCAGCCTCATTTTTGTCATTTTCATCAATATTCGGTTGGAATTCATAGAAATTTCTTGTAAAGCGGTGTAGAGCTCGTTGAGATCTTCGATTTGGCGTATAATGGCTCAAAATTGGGCAAGAAACGAAGAAGTTTTGCCAATTTTAAGATTTCAGCTGAAAATTTAGGTTAAAATGCTGAATTCTTGTATGATTTTTGTGAAAATCGTTAAATCTGAGGTGTTAAGCTTTGGAATTCAAAAATATATGTGTTAATATATTTATGGTGTGAATATCTAGTGAAATCCATGATAGATCTATGGTTTTGATGTGAAATACTCTTGTAAGATGTTGAAAACTTAAAAAATACATGCTGTCTAGATTTGTATTTGTACTTTTTTGCTAAATCTCGGATAGAACTCACAAAAGTGATGCACATTAAAGTTGTAGATCTTTTTAATACCTTCAATTGGACATATCATGGACCTAATTTGGCCAAGAAATGAAAAAGTTATGACATTATTAAAATTTTAGCAAAAAACACTATTTTCAGCTTGCGACTTGACAGGAGATGGCCGTTTTTCGGCCACTTCTGGCAAGAGCCAGCCGGAGTTTTCCTCAATGAATTTTTAAAAACTTTGGTGTTGAACATGTTTCCTAAAAATGTGTTTTGGTTGCTCTGTTTTGCAAAACAAAATTAGAACTTTTCCAAACAAAACTGCATAAATGAAATATGAAATCAGCCCAAAGATGACTGTTTTCAGGCAACTTCCGGCGAGAACCGGCCGAAGTACATAACTAATCAAATGTTCCCTAACGTGTCCCCTACAACTTCGATGTGTATCACGTACTTTGATGTGTATCATGTTTTCTAGTTTTGCCATTTGGATAGTGTAATTTTAAATACAAATTTTCAGCTTACATGTAGAATGCAAATTCGTGCTTTTGATGCTTGATTCATGCTTAGCCTAGTGTGCGATGAAGGCATTAGCCCAAGCCCATCCTTAGGGGACTTGTTTAGTCCGAGTAGTTCTCCCCTCTCTCATTGAGAAGACTTGTTAAGTCTTTTAGACGTGTTTAAACCATAGAATCCTTCCTTCATTGGAAAGGGCGATGAAGGCGTTAGCCCAAGCCCATCCTTGGAGAGACTCACTATGTCATGGTAGTACCCTTTTTCTTTTTCATTGAGGTGATCATTTTGTGATGTGGAAATATAGTTTTCTTCGTAAATTTGTACACTCGATTACATAAATTTAGAGATATTTGGTGCAAACATTTTTTTTTCTACAACGCATCAACATGAAAAAACCTGACTTGACTCGAGAATTACATTGGGTAGGGCCTGGTTTGGGAATCGTGGGTTTTCCAGAAAAAAACCCAGCCCGAGCCGAGATATTTCTCGGGTAGGGTAGGGTTCTTCAAAACCCGACCCACCCGACTTGAGTTGCACCCCTATTTATAACCGATCCCCATCCATTTCACTTATCCGATGTGGAACTATTTTGCTTTTGCGTGGAACCCCAACAATCTCCTCGTCCACGCGGAAGCAACGTGGACAATCTTGCCCCTCCACGCGGTTGCAATGTGGAAACCATGAGATAACTACAGTGGGGTTTCCAAGATCTTCCATGAGGGACATTCCCGCCCTCGAGGCAGACCGGGGTGACCACGCCCTGAGCTCTGATACCATTTGTTGCGACCGGGGTAGAACTCACCCATGAAAGCTAGCCATTGGAGGGAGGGTGTCCATTCCCTTATAACCCATCTCCATTTATTTCACTTATCCGATGTGGGACTATTATTGTGAGGTCCAACCCCATGATGGGTCCCACACCTACACACATCATATCATATTTTTAATAAGAAAAAGGAGGTTTCCTATTTATAATAGGAAAAAAGATATGTTTCCGATTTGGAAAAACAAAAAAAAAGACCTAGAGTGGTCTGTGTACCGTTTTTGACGTTGAAGAGAGAATAGAAGAGAGAAAAAAAGATAGAAAAAAGAGAAAGAGGGAAGAAGAAGAAGAAGAAGAAGAAAACTTTGGGTGTTTTTCTTTGTGTGTTTAGGGTTTTGATTCGGATCAAAACCTAGGGCCTTTTTTGGGGTCGTTCTTCTTGGAGATTTCAATGTGCTGTTGAATCCTCCCGTTGCACGGAGACTTCGCGAGGATTTGGGTTTCGCCGACCTGAAGATCGGAGTGGGTATTTGTGGTGGAAAAGTGTGATTTGTTATTCCCTACGAGTGGGTTTTTTCGGTGAAAAACCCTACAAGTAGTGTCAAAGCCAGGTTGTTTGGAAGCATATTTGTTTGTGTGGATTGAGATGGAGAGTTCTTCAGGAACCATGATCAAGTTGACTGGATCAAATTGGATGATTTGAAAACAAAAAATGGATGATATCCTTTATTGCAAAGATTTGTATGAACCCATTAAAGGTGGTGAGGCCAAACCTACTAACATGTTTCATAGGAATTGAGAAAAATTGAATAGAAAGGCTATCAGACATATTAGGCAATAGTTGGATGATAGTGTGTTCCACCATGTGACTAATTAAACATTTGCACATTCTCTTTGGAAGAAGTTAGAGAGTCTTTATGAGAGAAAGATAGCAGGGAACAAAGCTTTCTTGATTAGAAAGCTTGTGAGCCTGAAGTTCAAAGAAGGTGGTTCGATTGCAGAGAATTTGAATGAAAATTTGAGCATAGTGAACCGGTTGTCTTCAATGAAGATAGTACTAGATGATGAATTGTACGCATTGCTACTTTTGAGCTCTTTACCTGACAGTTATTTAACTTTGGTGGTGTCACTTAGTAACTCTGCTCCAGATGGTGTACTTACATGAGCCAAGTTAGTAGGGGGAAATCAACGAAGAGACTAGAAGACTAGGAGGAAATCAACGGGTACAGACCATGCACAGGCTCTTGTCACAGAGAACAGGGGTAGAAGTAAAAGCAGAGGGTCACAAAATCATGAGAAATCCAAAAGAAGGTTGAAGTCAAGAGAGAAGGCTAAATGCTTCCATTATGGTAAAGAAAACTATATAAGGAGGAATTGTTGGGTTTACAAAATAGAACAAAAAGTAGGAAAAAATCAGAAAAAGAATGATGATAAGAACACTACAGCTACCATATCTGATGAAGAGTGAAGAGGTGGTTGCACTCTCTTTTAGAGAAGAAGAGTGTTTGCATATTGCAGATCAGGGTGTAGAGTGGATTGTTGATACAACTGCTTCATACCAAGTTACTCCCAATAGAGAGTTCCTCACTTCATATAAAGTAGGAGACTTTGGTATGGTTAAGATGGGCAGCACTAGTTTCTCAAAGATTGAAGGAATTGGTGATGTGAGCACAAAAACCAATGGTGGGTGTACTTTGACTTTGAGGGATGCGCGGCATGTTCCTGATTTGCGTCTTTATCATATTTCTGGAATAGCCATGGATAGGTAAGGCTATGAAAGCTACTTTGGTAAGGGAATATGAAAACTTACCACAAGGTCACTCATTGTTGCAAAGGGGAAGGTTTGTTGCACACTATACAAGGCTAATACAAAAGTGTACAAGAATGTGGTAAATGTTACCGAAGACAATTCTCCAAGCTTGTGGAATAAGAGGATTGGTCACATGAGTGAGAAGGAGGTGCATAATCTAGCAAAGAAAGAACTTATTCTGTTCGCCAAAGGTATGCGTCTTGACCCTTGTGATTATTGTTTATTTGGTAAACAACATAGGGTCTCTTTTGTTACACTATCAGAAAGAAAATTTAATATTTTAGACATGGTTTATTCTAATGTGTGTGGTCCCTTTGAGGTGGGATCTCTGGGTGGCAATCGTTAATTTGTCACTTTTATTGATGATGCATCTAAATGTGAGTTTATTTGTTAAGAACAAAAGACCAGGTGCTCCAATATTTTCAGCAATTTCATGCCATGGTGAAGCAGTTCGTACTACTTGCTACTTACTTAATAGGTCTCCTTCAGCTCCAGTATATTCTGATATTCCTGAAAGAGTATGGACAGGAAAAGATGTTTTCTATTCTCATTTGAGGGTGTTTAGGTGTAAATCTTTTGGTCATCTGCCTAAAGGGCAAAGTTTAAAACTTGATGTTAAAGCTACTCTATGCATATTTGTAGGCTATGGAAATGAGGAATTTGGCTGCAAACTATGGGATTTTGATAAGAAAAAGATAGTTAGAAGCAGAGATGTTGTGTTCCATGAAGACCAGACTTTTGTAGATTTTGAGATGATGGAAAAACCTAAAGGTGCAGTTGATGGTATTCCATCCATTAGAGCATGGGGGAGAACTGCAAGAAGAAGATGGTAATGATCATGGATTAGATGCAAGTGGTCATGATGATGTGATAGAGCTTGAGCAGGGGGAGTAGCCTCCACAACCAGAGATAGTAGAATCTCAAGTTCGAAGATCTACAAGAGAGCATTGACCATTGTCGAGATATCCTACCTCGGATTATATCTTGCTAATCGATGAGGGGGAGCCAGGAAGTTTTCAAGAGGTAAAATCTCATAAGGGCAAAGACAACTGGATGAAGGCTATGCAGAATGAGATGAATTCTCTGCAGAAGAATGAAACTTATGAGTTAGCCGAGCTTCCTAAGGGCAAAAAGGCTTTGAAAAACAAATGGATGTTCAAACTGAAAAAAGGATTGTGGCGAAAACCTAGTGAAGTACAAGGCTCTATTGGTGGTGAAGGACATTGGGCAGAAGAAAGGGATTGATTTTGATGAGATCTTCTTGCCAGTTGTGAAAATGACCTCTATTTGAGTGGTTTTGGGTTTGGCAGCTAGCTTGGACTTTGAGCTTGAGTAGTTAGATGTCAAGACTGTCTTTCTTCATGGTGATTTAAAGGAAGAGATTAAAATAGTACAACCAGAAGGGTTCGAAGTGAAAGGAAAAGAATGCTTGGTTTTCAGATTGAAGAAGAGTTTGCACAGGTTAAAACAAGCTCCAAGACAGTAGTACAAAATGTTTGATTCATTTATGGTGGATCATTGGTACAAAAGAACATCTACAGATCAGTGTGTGTATGTCAAAAATTTTTTTGGTGGCAACTGTATTATTCTTTTGCTTTATGTTGATGACATGCTAATTGGGGATAAAGATACTAACATGATTGTGTAACGACCCGGGTTTGGGGCAATTTTTTTCTTTTCAAAATCCCAAAATCTGAATCGCTACCCTAAAAAGGGAAACAACAACTAAACAATTCTATTACATTAATAGAATGTCTATTACATAATTTTTCTAAACTGCTAATATCAAACTATGAACTAAAATAAAATAATAGTTGAATCCATGACTAAAACTCAATTTCTAAAATGAATAAAAACAACTACATTTCCATTGGGCATGACGATAAGTCTTTCCCAAAAGAAATCCTAGGAGTTCTCTCTCCCATCCTAAGTGTCACCTAGACATGTTCATCGACAAAGGCTCCTGGATGTTCCTCACCTACAAAGTCTGGAAAATAATCTAAGTCAAACAGCAAGCTCATGTGTCTGGCTTGGATAATAAAAGTGACAAGTATGAAAATGTGGATTATAAAGGTGTTTCTCATGGCATTCACATATAATAAGGAAAAGCAATAAGAATTATAAGATTTATTGCTAAGGATAAAGAATATCAATAAGTATGTGAGAAACTCAATGGAATATACTAAAGATGCCAAATCATGGAATCATATAAGAGAGCCGCAATCATACAGAGTACATATAGACATGTTTATTACAGGAAGTATCATGTTATCTTGACGAGGTATATGGGTCATATCTATCCCCTCTTAAGTATATACACGATGGAAATCATCACAAACCCGTCGGTAAGTGGCCACACGTAGCTCTATGGCCTTCTCACACTATAACACGAGGCGTAATAGTAATAAACAAAATACCGTATATATAGATTATGGCCTAAAATAAAAAATCCTACCACAGAAAATTTTACAGGGATAATAAGTTAATTTAATGAAATAGGTGCAAAAGGAATGTGAATGATCATAGGAAACAAAAATATAATCACAAAAATCATAATCGTAACTAATATTATAAAAGTCAGTCACCACTTGCCTTATAGCTTGAGTGTAGAATGAGACGTGAAGCTCTATGTACCAAAGGAACCTGTAAGTCTTACATATCAAAGTGTAAATTGATTCTTCCAAGTGTTACAATTTCTTTGTTAACTTAATTTATTTCTTCTCAATCCTATTTATTCTTCATTTTTATTACTTATCCTAAGTTATTACTATGTATAAACTTAAGTAATACCTTTTATCGTAAAAATCACCTTCATATTATATTGTATTTGTTATGTATATCTCTTTTATTATAAAGCCAATCAAAACATAGAAATATAATCACTTTCATATAAGTTCTCAAAAGAGTCTAATTGAAGAATAAAGCTTCACTTATGAAAATTGATTTTTACATAAAATAATTAGTATAGCACTTAATTACGTACGTAGTGTAGACACCCCATTTTGACCGGACCCAAGTTCGCTATGCTTGGCGTGTAGACACCCCATTTTGCTCTGCCTTAAGAAATTAGGGTTTTTCCATCGGTTTTCCAATGTCCTTCCTTCCCGCGTCCGTTTGTTACATTTCTAAATATTTTTGGTCGTTTCCGTCATGTTTCGTATTTTTCCGTTGAGTATTGAGAAGGGTTATTCATGAGAATCCGAGCAAAAGAGAATGTGGGACCCGCTGGTGTGGGACCCGTTTGTGTGGGACCCGCTAGTGTGGGACCCGTTTGTGTGGGACCCGCTGATGTGGGACCCGCTGGTGTGGGACCCGTTTGTGTGGGACCCGCTGATGTGGGACCCGCTTGTGTGGGACCCGCTGATGTGGGACCCGCTTGTGCGGAACCCACAAAGTGGGACTCACCATTAGCATGACTTAACTTTCTCTACCATTTCCACTAACTTCATTTTTCCCTTTAAAATAACATCATTATCTCCATTACCATTATATATTCCATTATTCCCACCACCATTCCCACCATTACCATTATATATTCCATTATCCCCACCACCATTCCCACCATTACCATTATATATTCCATTATTCCCACCACCATTCCCACCATTACCATTATATATTCCATTATTCTCCACCACACCCACCATTCTCATTATTTATTTCCACCTCTCCACTAAGTTTTTCACTATATAAAGAGAGGTGATGAGAAGGAAAAGAAGGGGGAGAAAAAAAAAAAGGAGAGAAGGAAGAGAAAAAAAAAAGGAGAGAAAAAAAAAAGGAGAGAAGGAAGAGAAAAAAAAAAGAGAGGGAGAGAAAATAAGAGAGAAAGAGAGAGAGGAAAATATAAAAACAAAGAAGGAAGCGGAGCGGATCGCACGTCGGCCGGATTTTTGGATTTCTTCGGCTCTTGGATTCGGCGAGGAACTCATCACAGGTAGGTACACTGTTTTCGGAATTTTTTAGAATTATTTGGTATATTTTCGGATTTTTGCATGATTTTTAACAAAGAAAACTAAAAGATATACTAAACAGAATCCACAAATAATGAAATTTCGTGGGAAAATAATATGATAATGATACATTCTACCATGAATTTGTGAGAATTTTTGGATTTTGTTTGGTATATTATTTTATGCATTCTTTGAAAATTATCAGATTTTGGGAGAATTGTTACTGATGTCAAATCACAGATACAATTCTCCAAATTTTTACAGTAGTCTTAAATTCTATACTTCTTGCTTCTGTAAAATTTTCAAGTGATTTTGATCTTGTTTCATATGAGCTGTAGTGTTAATTCATAATCTGGTTTGAAATTTAAAAAATCCGAAACTGATAGTAAATAGTTTTCTAAATTCATGGAAATCTTACAGCATGCTATTTTCACTTATATCTTACTAATGTAGAAATTTCATGGAATTTAGATTTCTATTTCTAGTAGTTTCTGTGTTATTTTTGCAATCTGGTCTTATTGTTGTTAAATCAAAATTAAATATGAGCTTAATGTACAAATCCACAAAATTCATCTCGTAAGCTGCATGGATACCCATCTTACTGCTGTAGAAATTTTGATTCATTTCGAATTCGTTTGCTACAGTTTCACTTGTAAAAACACTCATATGTTTAAAATTAATAAAATCCATTGAAAATCCGAAATTAATTGAAAATCATCTGAAAATTTCTAAAGAACCTTAAATCTCTGTCACATGTTAACTCATTAATCCATTGAAACAGAAATCTTAGGGTCTTTAGATTTCCCTCGAAAAATGGCCAGTGCATTCATAATCGTATCCCAATTGCAACCAATCTTTGACAATTTAGATATTTAAGCTATAACATGTTATTGGCTCCGAGGTTACTGTCCACGGAAATCCTGAGATCTGCCAGGCAATAAGATGCTATAACCTAAGTATTAAATTGCGCAAGGAAAGAGCGCACGATTCCCTCCCTTGGATGCCATTCTGGGCCGAAATTGGTGTACCCATAGGAGGCATGCTTTGCCTCATATAAAAGTCTTTGACTCATTTGTTTGTGTGATGTTGTTGTCAGTGAGTCTTTGACTTGTGTTTCCATCTCTTTTAGGGAGTCTTTGACTCGTCTATCCTTTAGTTGTTATCAGTGGAGTCTTTGACTCGTTTTTCCACCGCTATTAGAGAGTCATTGACTCATTTGCTCATTTGTACCCTTCTTTAATATTTTTAGTTAGGAGTTTCTCCTTTAGAGTTGTTGATTACTTCGCTTTAATTAGAGGCTAACTCAGTCTTATTAGAGCTTTGCTTGCTTGGGATCTTGGATCGTTTTCTCTCTTCTTAGGACGCTATCTTTCTTGTTATGGTTCGTCTCTTTGAGACGTTAGTTGTTTGTTCGGGGTTTCCCCTTTTGGATTTAGGGCTTTGCCCTAGTTTGTGGTTGTTCTTGCGTGTTCCCTTTAAGATTGAAAACATCTAAAGGTCCTGAGCATTGGAAAAGCTTCAAAATCCAAAAACATTAGAAATTTAAAACTCAAAAACATTTGAAAACTTTAAAAATATCAAAAAACATTTGAAAATATAAAAAAACCTTAAAAAATCTGAAGTGTGAGTGTTTCTTTTAGAAGCGTAGTTTGAGAGTTCGTTTTCGAACTACGTTGGCTTGATCCTCTTCCGAGGTACGTAGTGCAGCTTGGGATTTATATCCCAAGTCCAGCCAAACTTTTTTTGTAAATAAACGTTTTAAACCTTCTTCAAAAACCTTTAAAATATAGTTTTCAAAAGACCTTCCTCTAGAGTTAGGAGTTTCTCCTCGATAGAGAATTTTAGAGTTAGGGTTTTTCTTTTGATAGGTTGTTTGATTGATTGTTTGCTGTGTGCTTGTTTTAGAGTTAGAGGTCTGTCCTAGAGTTATAGGAGCGCCTCCGTCCGGTCAGTCGGCGATCCATATCGCCGAGTGATGACTAGAGTAGGATACGCTAGTCCACCCTTGGTTTTCCGTAGGAAATACAGCCTAGTCACACATAGGTTGTAAGAACCACCTGCATTAGCTTAGGGCTAATCTGCATTTAGTTAGGGCATATAGGGTGTCATAAAATCCACAATTCACTGAAATTTAAATAATCGTACAAGAAACTTTAATAACCGGTTCGGTCTTTTAGATCGAGTCTAGGATAGAAGTCTAGGTGTCTTAGGCATCCTAGCTTAGAATAGGCGCGAAGAACTACGTTGCCTTGATTCTCGTGGAGGCGGGGATACGTAGGCTTCTTTGGATGAATACCAGATCATCTGAGGACTCGGGCTAATCACTTTTAAAACTGTTGAAACAATCAAATCACTTAGGATTTTCCATGAAATTAGAATTTTAGGAGAACTTTCACTTAGATTGAATCCAAACCAATTAAGAAATCAAGATACACATTTAGGATTCACATTGAAATTAGATCATAGGATGCATGTCACATAGATAGCACATTAACAGAGAGTTGAATGAGCCATTAAAAATGAATTTAAAAGAGTTAACTTTTGGAATTGAAGACCGATTATCGGGCAGGAATGGTGCATGTGGTGGATAAATCCCCATACCTTCCATTCTTGTAACCAGGTAGCGAGTCTAGATTTCTGGTTAATTATGGGTCCTAGATCCCACATCTAGGTGGCGACTCTGTCAGTCTCTTTTGTGTGGAATTCGGATTGCCTTAGTGATCCCAAGTTCACATAAAAGATGAATTAAAATTAATAATAAAAGGCACACGCCAATCGCGTGGGTACGAGAGACCAAGAGATAGTGCGTGGCGGCTCTCGCGCCACCACCCCTCTCGCGGGATCGGGTCCCACAGACTGGCGACTCTGCTGGGGAAAACCTAACTTCATTACAATTCCAAAGGATAACTCATTTGAATCTATTTCAACTGGCTCATGAAAACTCTATCTCTTTTATGCTTGTTAGATTAGTTTGTATGCTTTATTTTCTCATCACATTTACTCAAACTTAATCTAACAAAACCTGAAGGCATCATAGATTGCGCGAACTTATTACACACACTTACATCACTTTCATCTAAACCCCTGCATCTCACATGCACACACGTCCTATTTTAGGAACCCGGAGTGTTATCTAGCATGGTTGACTGGGATTTCATCACCTGGTGCCTCTGTGCTAGAGAAGCATTCCACCCTTAGCCTAGTACCTTTATGGTACGTAAACGGATCTCTTGTTCACGTACTGATACGCCGGACACTGGTACAGTATATCGAACATGGATTCGCGCTAAGGGAACTCTTGGCCTTACCCCTAGATTAACCCACACATGCATGTAGTATACGAACACATGTGCATCACGTGTGTGAGCCTAGTTTAGGATATCTTACCCAATTGTGTGTGTGAGCCTAGTTTAGGATATCCTACCCATTTGTGTCTAGATTAGGCCGTAGTCCATCTTTCAATGGCTACGATCGGTCCTAGGTACACAAACAAAGTCATGAGTCGAGATCCTCTCTCCACTCCGCTAGATTAGGGTTAGGGTTGATGCCTTCAGGTAACACTGATAAAATGTGCGAAAATTAAAAAACTTTTCCTTTGGGGTTAGGATGTAAATCCCATTCATTTCCAAAGATCTCATAGGATTAGTCATTCATGATCCATCTGTTGAAAGCAATCTTATGCTATCTCATCTCATCTTGATCTCATCTTATTGTTGATATCCATCATTCAGATTTTAGATCTGGTCCTTGACCCGACTTTTGTCATTCTTATGGCCATGGTCTATTATCTGAGCCATTGATTGATCCATGTTTATCATATATCTTTTACCCCTGGATCATATCGAAATCATTGATGAAAAAGTTTGATCTCACCTGTATTCTTTGAGTGCATGATCGTTGCTGAGATCGAAACTTATTTTGATTAGGGATGTTTATCGTTCCTGACTCTTTCATTCCCAAAAGAAGAACGGTTATACCCAAAGAACACCTTAAGGAATAGATTGAGGATTCTTTCCAAATTAACATACCCGTTGATGTATTTCAAGATTACTCTTTTCTCTATTTGTTCAGAATCTTTATCTCATGATTATTGATCTAGTATGTTAACTTCCAATCAGGATTCTGAAAGATAGCAACCATCGCTTCAAAAAAGGGCACCCAAGCTAAACCTACCTGGTCTAGACCTACCTCAATATCTAGACTTGTTCGTCACTTTGATCCCACTGTGTCACCAACAGCACCTTTACCATCTTCACCAGAGTTGTCAGGTTCTTTTGAAGTCAACCAAATGGCTAATGATCCAGTGGACCCCATGATAACTATACAGGAAATGTTGAGAAATATGTGTCGAGATATAGCAGGGTTGAAAGATGAGGTGACTCATCTAAAAGACCAGAGTACTCAAAAGGTCTCTACTTCTAAAGATCCCGCCATTCAGCCTCCTCCGGCCACATCTCCTAACCTCACCAGACCAGTCATCTCTCCCGTAGAGATCGATCTAAAAGATGAGCAATATGCTGGGGAATACTTTGTCTCTCCGGTTAACAAGGAGAATGAGTTGTTCGATAAGTATGAGAAGATGGCTCGTGACATTGAGAGCATGAAGGTTCAAGCGTCCAAGGGATTCGATATTTCTGAATTTCTGATGTCCCCTAATGCCATATTCCCGCCTAAGTTCAAGGCACCAGACTATGACAAATATGATGGAACTGGGTGTCCGAGAAACCACGTCAGATGGTTCATCACTCTTTCCCAGCAGCATGGCTTAAGTCGAGAGCAGATGGCTCATTTGTTTCCTATGTCTCTTATAGGGGTAGCCAAAAGATGGTTTTTGAGGTTGAAACCAGAAGAGATTAGGACATTAGAAGAAATCTCTAACCGATTCGTAGAACAATTCTCCATGGAGGAAGGGATCGAGGTCACTAAAAGAGATCTGAAGCTGTTGAAGCAGAATCCTCAGGAGACATTCACATCTTTCATTAGGCGCTGGAGGCGCAAGTCTGCCCAACTGAGCCATAGAATGTCAGAGGAAGACCAGATAAAGTTGGTCCTCAAGAGCTTGTCCCCGCAGTACTTTCACTTCATGGCGCCGCAGCACTATCAGAATTTCGATCATTTGATTAAGACCGGCACCCAGATCGAGGATGCTATTGCTAAGGGCCTCCGAGCCAAAACGCTATCTGATGTCCGAGAGGGGAAGAGGCCTATGATCCAACCGAAGGAAGTACAAGCAGTCAGTTATACCAGACCAGTGACCAAGCCTGTTGATGAAGTTGTTAGACCAATGGTGACGAAGCAGTTCAGGCAGTTTGACCCATTACCATTTCCACTGCCCATGATACTTAAGAAGTTGATCAGAGACAAGAAGATCAGACTTCCGGATGTCAAACCTGTACCTAATCCGCTGCCCGGAAACTGGAGAAGGGATCAATACTGTGAATATCACAGGGGCCCGGGACACATGACTGAGAACTGTTTGGCCTTGAAGCATGCGATTCAGAACATGATCGATAAAGATGAGCTTGCAGTTGAAAGGCCGAATATCACTCAGAATCCTCTCCCCAACCACCGTGCTGTTGCTCCTCCCACTACAAACGCTATCTTTGTAGATGAGCCCATCCTTGATCCCTCTGCTCTCATTTGCGCTATTACATCTGATAAAACATATGTTTTGAACTTTGACGATGAAGAGCTCAGAGAATTCAGAGAAAAAGAACCTTATGTGCTGTCGTTTGACGATGCTGAACTCGCTGAGTCATCTTCAGCCCAGTCATATGCGCTTCAGAATGTTGGTCTGGAAGAAGCAAAGGAAGCCACCTATGTTCTAAGGATGGAGGACTTTGAAGAGGATGTCAGTAATGCACCTTATGTTTTCAGAACGGACGAAGACGAACTGCTATTGCTGGATGATCAGTGTAACGAGATGCGTCACATGACCCGAGGTGGGCGAGTGTTCAAACCACCAGAATTGAGTGTAGAAAACCCGGCAGGGGTTGCAAGAAACTCAGAAAATCAGAGGCAGAATAAAGTGAGCGCAGACGAAGAAGATGAGAGCCTGTTAAAGCAGCTGAAGAAGACTCAGGCTAATATCTCGGTATGGGGTTTACTAATGGCCTCATCGAAGCACAGAAAGCTAGTCCTTCAAGAGCTTAATGCAGCACAAGTTTCTGTTAATACCTCACCTGACGAGCTTGTCAGTCTCGTAGCCATGGCCAGAGCTGCGAAAACATTGTCATTCGCTGATGACGATTTACCTCCTGAGGGCCGAGACCATACTAAGCCTCTTAAAATCACAGTCTTCTGTAACAAGAAGAAGGTGCCAGAGGTGTTGGTTGACAACGGCTCTGCACTGAATGTTTGCCCATTAAGCACCGCAGCAACCCTGGGGTTCAGTCCTGAGAATTTTATTCCATCCGAGCAGGGTATTCTAGCATATGATGGCACTCGCCGAGATGTAGTCGGGACTTTGGTCACTGAGATACAGATTGGCGGAGAAGACTTTGAGGTAGAATTTCAAGTCTTAGATATTAAGGCTTCATTCTTACTGTTGCTTGGCCGTCCTTGGATGCACAAGGTCGGGGTTGTTCCGTCTACTCTCCACCAAAAACTGAAGTTCATTCGCAGGAACAGAGTGATAACGGTAAAGGGGGATCCTGATCTCGAGATAGGGCAGATCACTCCGGACATAACTGGGGAAAGATCCAAAGATGTCAATTTGACGGGGTTTTCACTAGAGGTAACTACGATCACTTTCAAAGAGGCTTTGAATGAGGAAATTTGTTTCCTGACCAGTACGAATTCGAATGTCATCAGAATGATTCGCCGACAGGGCTATATGCCAGGCGCCGGGTTAGGCAAATATCATCAAGGTTTGACCGAGTTTCCTGTGTTCAAAACATTCAATGGTTTGTTCGGACTGGGTTACAAGCCTACAAAGAAGGAAATTGTAGAGATGAAGCAGTTGATGCTGAAATGGGCAGAAAACCGTCGTCGGGGCTTGGGGCTACCAATGGCACCCATTGATTTGAAAATGAACGGTCGATTCCGAAAAGAAGGCGCAGCCTTTCCTTTCTGTGGCTTTGCAGAGTTTTGGTTGGATGAGAGCACAGGTCAGATGCTTCCGGGGTTTGAGATTTTCTTCGATCTTGAGCTAGAAGATGAGCCAGTGGGTATGCAGATTGTAGAGACAGGGTCTGAGGCTGATTGGACAGAGCACATAGAGCCGAGTCTTCTGAATTCACTTTTCCAAGAAGGGTCACAGACTGTGGCCGTGATTGGCAGGAGCCCGCTGATACTTGACCCAACTCGTCTTATCACCCCGGCTGAGGAACCTCTGACTAACTGGACTTCTCAAGTCCTACCCCAGGTTATTTTCCAGTACAAACGAATCCCTTCAGAAGAGTCAGTCGTCCATAAATACATGTCAGTCTCCGGGTTTGATTCAGAGTCTATATCTTCTAATGAGTCTTTTGATGCAGGTACCATAGAGGACCATTCACCTGAGATCGGCGACGTTTCTTCCTTTTCAAGCGAGATTGAGTTGGAGTCTGTTCATAATAAAGCATCTGTTGCTGTTTCCTTTTATAGTTCTGAGTCAGTTGACGCAGGTGTCAACATTTCCATCGAGTCTGTAAAAATGAGTCCAAAGTTCATTGTACCCCCCGATGAGGGTAATTCGTCTGTTGATGTATATGATTCAAATTTCAATGAAATGAAGGATTCTTCTTTTGAGTACATTCCTGTCTCTATTTCATCTGCTGAATCTGCTATAAAATCTGATAATCTTAATAATAACAATCAAGACTCCCCCTCTGATGAGGATGCCGACAAAACTCCCCCTGAAATCAGACATATGATCCAACAGGAGGAGAGTCGCCGAGCAAAACCACTTGATGAGGAAGTTGAAACTGTGAATATTGGTGATGAAACCTCAATTAAGGAAATAAAGATTGGCAAAACTTTATCCCCTGAAGAACGCGAGGAATTGATCACCCTGCTTAAAGAGTTCAAAGAAGTTTTTGCTTGGTCTTACGATGATATGCCAGGATTAAGTGAGGAAATCGTCCAGCACAGATTACCCTTAATCCTTGGTGCTAAGCCAAAGAAGCAAAAACTCCGAAAGCTCAAAACAGAATGGGAGTTGAAAGTCTATGAAGAAGTGAAGAAATTGTTAGAAGTAAAATTCATCCAGGTGGTGGAATATCCTGAATGGCTCGCTAACATAGTACCGGTGCCCAAAAAGGACGGGAAAGTCAGAATGTGTGTTGATTTTAGAGATTTAAACAAAGCAAGTCCTAAAGATGACTTTCCTCTTCCAAGCATTGATCTCCTGGTGGATAACACTGCTGGGCATGCTCTTTTAT
This sequence comes from Tasmannia lanceolata, assembly GCF_043159265.1. Taxonomy (NCBI): domain Eukaryota; kingdom Viridiplantae; phylum Streptophyta; class Magnoliopsida; order Canellales; family Winteraceae; genus Tasmannia; species Tasmannia lanceolata. The sequence continues at coordinate 20,201,586 of NW_027518689.1, read as the reverse complement.
CCTTTATGGATGGATTCTCAGGGTACAATCAGATTAAAATGGCACCTGAAGACATGTTGAAGACAGCGTTCATCACTCAGTGGGGTACATATTGCTACAGAGTGATGCCGTTTGGCTTGAAAAATGCTGGTGCTACATATCAGAGAGCCGCCACGACTCTTCTTCATGATATGATTCACAAAGAGGTTGAAGTTTACGTTGATGACATGATCGTAAAGGGGAAGACTCGGCCTGAGCACACTGTTGCCCTGAGAAAGTTTTTTGAGCGGATCAGGAAGTATCAGCTTCGTCTGAACCCGAGTAAATGTGTATTTGGCGTTACGTCAGGGAAACTCTTGGGGTTTATGGTCAGCGAAAGAGGGATCGAAGTGGACCCGCAGAAGATCAAGGCGATTCAAGAAATGCAGCCGCCGAAGACAGAAAGGCAGATCAGAGGTTTCCTTGGCAAAGTTCAGTATCTGAGACGGTTCATAGCACATCTGACGATGACATGTGAACCCATTTTCAAGCTTCTGAAGAAGAATTCCTCGAAGAAGTGGAATGAAGAGTGTCAGGAGGCTTTTGAAAAGGTTAAGCAATGCCTATCCTTGCCCCCTGTTCTTTCACCAGTTATTCCAGGCCAGCCGTTGCTGTTGTACTTATCTATCACGGATACAGCGATGGGTTGCATGCTTGCTCAGCAGGATCTTGAGTCTAAGAAAGAAAGACCCATTTACTACATCAGCAAGAAGATGCTAGAGTATGAATTAAAATACACTGTTTTGGAGAAGACTTGTCTCGCATTAGTTTGGGCAACCCAGAGGCTTAGACATTATTTGCTTTCAAACAAGGTTCTTCTGCTTTCACGAATGGACCCTCTAAAGTACTTGTTTGAGAAACCTGCCCTTACAGGAAGGACTGCAAGGTGGTTATTGTTATTGTCTGAGTTCGACATCAGTTATGTCACTCAGAAATCAGTTAAGGGGCGGGTTATAGCTGAACAATTGGCCGATGCTCCAGTTGAGGAGAATGCTGTTCTAAGAGCCGAATTCCCTGATGAAGAAATTATGGATATCGAAGAAGAAGAGGTTCTCAGTACCAAGTGGTTAATGTACTTTGATGGAGCCGTAAACAGTCGTGGGCAAGGAGTAGGTGCAGTCTTGGTCTCTCCGAAGAAAGAATACATTCCTATCTCCATCAAGTTGCAGTTCGAGTGCACCAACAACATGGCAGAGTACGAAGCCTGTATTGCCGGACTTGAAGCAGCCTTAGCATTGCAGATTCAAGATATTGATGTGTTCGGGGATTCCATCCTGATCATTTACCAGATTAATGGGCAATGGAAAACTCGAGAAGATAGATTGATCCCTTATAATATGTATTTGGAATCTCTAGTCCAAAAATTCAAGAGCGTCACATTTACTCACTTATCAAGGACCAGAAATCATTTTGCTGATGCTTTGGCCACTTTGGCCTCGATGTTAGATATCTCCGCTACAATGGAAGTTCAACCGTTAGCCATCAGACTGCAATGGGCCCCTGCGCACGTAAATGCTATAGAGATTTCAGCTAGATGTCCAGATGGGAAGCCTTGGTACACAGATATCAGAAACCTCATTTCAGGCAAGGGTCATCCTCCGGAAGCTTCAAGCAAGGAAAGGAAAACTCTCCAGAAGTTATCTGCGAATTTCATCATTTGCGGTGAAGAGCTATATAGAAGGTCATTTGATGGCATACAACTCCTTTGTGTTGATGAAGATAAAGCTGCAGAACTTATTGAGCAGACTCATGAGGGTGTTTGTGGACCTCATATGAACGGGAAGATGCTATCTAGAAAGATCCTTAGACTTGGATTCTATTGGCCTACAATGGAAACAGACTGCTTCGCATTTGTAAGAAAATGCCATAAGTGTCAAGTCTATGCGAATCTTATTCATGTTCCTCCTTCGGAGTTGCACTCCCTGACTTCGCCGTGGCCGTTTTCGGTATGGGGAATAGACATCATTGGGAAGATTTATCCGAGATCCTCGAGCGGACATGAGTACATTCTGGTGGCTATTGATTATTTCACAAAGTGGATAGAGGCTGCATCTTATGCTTCCATCACTTCGAACACAGTTGCGAAGTTCATCCGTACCAATATAATTTGCAGATACGGAGTACCTCACGAGTTGATTTCAGATAATGGATCACATTTCAAGAAAGAAGTGTTACACCTGTGTGAAGAGTTCAGGATAAGGCATCACAAGTCGTCTCCTTACAGGCCGCAGACGAATGGGGCCGTTGAAGCAGCAAATAAGAACATCAAAGTCATTATCAGTAAGATGACTGAGACATATAAGGACTGGTCGAACAAACTTCCTTATGCCTTATGGGCTTATAGAACATCGATCAGGTCTTCAACAGGCGTGACTCCGTATTCTTTGGTGTACGGAATGGAGGCTGTTCTCCCTGTTGAGTTAAGAATCCCCTCTTTGAGAGTGATGGTGGAGGCCGATCTGCCAGAGTCAGAATGGGCGAAGGCCAGACACAATGAGCTACAGATGATAGATGAGAAGAGGCTGAGAGCCTTATATCATATCCAAGGATATCAGAGACGGATTGAGAGAGCTTTCAATAAGAAGGTTCGTGTCCGAGATTTGAAGCCTGGAGATCTTGTATTGAAGTCCTACAGGGCACCAGTATTTGACCCAAGAGGAAAGTTCAGGCCAAACTGGTCTGGTCCTTACATTGTTGATGAAGTCCTGCCTGGAAAAGCCGTAAGACTGCTCAATGAAAATGGAGAAAAATTAAATGAACCTACAAACCTGGATCAATTAAAAAAATATTATGCTTAAGTACACCAGGAGGCCATCCTTGGACGATTTGAGCTTCAAGCCAATACCCAAATGTTTTAAACTATTTGCAAACCCGTTGGGCCTAGAAAAAAATGAATAATGAAACCCCTTTCCGCTAAAAGAACCTGTGAGCCAAAAGCAAAATCAAAATTTCTTTGTTAAACTTAAACCAGGGGCATCTTTTATGACTTTCGTCATAAAAGATTTTAAACCCGAACTACGCGTGACCTGATTCCCAATTTCTTTAAGGATACGTAGGCAGTCTGGAGGATCCAGATTCGGTCCAGATACATGCAAACATACCAAAGTCTAACCGGTTTGAACCTAAGCCCACCCGAAAGTCCTTCTGGTGTACTCAGGCCCAGGTTTGTAGAGAAACAGAAAGAAAGAAAAATGATGGAGTCTTAGACCCGCTAGACTGAAAACCCGCAAGGGCGGTCTAGGCAAAAGTTAGGGTCATTCACCCGCTAAGCTGAAAACCCGAAAGGGCGGCTTAGGCAAAAATCAGGGTGCTGAGCCTGCTGGATGGAAAATCTGCAAGGGCAGACAGTCCAGGCAAAAATTAAGGCATATGGTCCGCCGAATCGAAAACCTGAAAAGGCGATTTGGTCATGGCAGTGACTTCATGGAGAGAGGACAAGGCTTTAAAAAGCCAGCTAAACTTTCGATTTTCTCTGGCACCTTCTCAAAGTCTAAGTAAGCACCATCAAGACTTCTTTTGGTACTCTTTGACCCAGAGAAGTTGAAATCGAGCAATCTGAAGGGAGGATAACCATGGCAGAAATCCTGAAAAGAGGGTTGAAACACCTTTAAACACGGTATTCAAAAGACTCTAAGAGAGTGGCTTTTACCATTTTTTTTGTTTAAAAAAAAAAAAAAAAAAAAACCTATCAGACTAAGAAGCAGATTTCAGTCTATCTTGGTATTTGAGTCAGGTGTCCGTCAATGTCCTCGTTCGTTGTTTGTCAAAGTCTTTCCTTTGTCAAGTCGAGTTCAATTCTTCAGAGTCCTGTTCCTCCCCAAGCCGGGGTGGCAAAAAAAAAAAAAAAAAAAAAAAAGAGAGAGGAGGGAAAGCAGAACTCTCAGAGAAGCAGAGAATTTATGGCCCCTGTGGACAAGTGCAAAGCAGAGCAATTCAGAGGTTGATAGGCTTTCAGCCCAATTCCAGCATTAGCAGATGGTAGTGATGAAGCAGGATTTTGAGCAGAACCATGTTCTTGTATTTTTAAGAGCCTTATAAGCCCAAGTGTTCATCAGAAAAGTTTGTAACCCCAAGTGTACATTAATGAAAGCCTTTGGCCCATTTTTCTTGTGTTGCTCTCCAAATGAATTTTGTTATGGAAGTAATCATACTAGGGGCATCTTTTATGACTCACGTCATAAAAGATGTCAAATACACATTGATATTTGAAATGGACATTCTCCTCAAATAGAGACTAGAGAGTTTGAACACGCTCTTTTTGTTCAAGCTCTCCTGTCGAGTATTTGGCTCGTGTTGCTTTGGTAAAGCTTCAATCTCTAAAAATAAAAAATAAAATAAAAATAATAAAAAAAATAATAATAATAAGAATGACTCTTTGAGTGTGACATTTGGGACTTTTTAAGTGTCCACAGTGTGTCCCTACCTAACAAGTTGGGAGTCAGGCATACCTGCGAGGGGGTTTGTATGGATCCGTGTTGCATGACGGGCATACAAATCTGGATTTATATGGAACCGTGTTACACCACGGGCATATAAATCTGGGGTCTTATGAGATAATTTAGCAATTCCTTTGTTGATGTGAGACTCTTTGAGTAGTTAAGACCCTTCGAGTGTTACAGACTCTTCGGGTAGTTGAGACTCTTTGAGTATAAATGTTTTGTGTTGATTTGAGACTCTTTGAGTAGTTGAGACCCTTCGAGTGTTACAGACTCTTCGGGTAGTTGAGACTCTTTGAGTATTAAATGTTTTGTGTTGATTTGAGACTCTTTGAGTAGTTGAGACCCTTCGAGTGTTACAAACTCTTCGGGTAATTGAGACTCTTTGAGTATAAATGTTTGGTGTTGATTTGAGACTCTTTGAGTAGTTGAGACCCTTCGAGTGTTACAGATTCTTCGGGTAGTTGAGACTCTTTGAGTATAAATGTTTTGTGTTGATTTGAGACTCTTTGAGTAGTTGAGACCCTTCGAGTGTTGCAGACTCTTCGGGTAATTGAGGCTCTTTGAGTATAAATGTGTTTTGTGTTGATTTGAGACTCTTTGAGTAGTTGAGACCCTTCGAGTGTTGCAGACTCTTCGGGTAGTTGAGGCTCTTTGAGTATAAATGTGTTTTGTGTTGATTTGAGACTCTTTGAGTAGTTGAGACCCTTCGAGTGTTGCAGACTCTTCGAGTAGTTGAGACTCTTTGAGTATAAATGTTTTGTGTTGATTTGAGACTCTTTGAGTAGTTGAGACCCTTCCGAGTGTTACAGACTCTTCGGGTAGTTGAGACTCTTTGAGTATAAATGTTTCGCGTTAATTTGAGACTCTTTGAGTAGTTAAGGCCCTTTGAGTATTACAGACTCTTCGGGTAGTTGAGGCTCTTTGAGTATAAAGATTTCTGTGTGTTTGAAGCTCTCTGAGTGTTTGATTTGAGACTCTATGAGTGTTACATACTCTTTGAGTAATTTGATTTGATATTCTTTGAAGGGTTGATTTACGTCTGCATCGATAGTGGTCTGCTTTCTTTGAGGTAATTTCATTGGGTTCGTTTTCTTAAAAGCTTTGTTATAAAAGAGTATGTTTGTGTTTGCTTTAATAGAGTCTTTGCGTATTGATTTAAATAGTTGAGTTGTGAGTATTAGAGAGAAGCCATCTCACTGAGATGTCGTGATTGCCGAGTTATGGGTCGGTGAGAGGTTATCTCCCATTTGCTTGTTGTTTATGAGTCTCTTAATGTTACTTTGTTGTGTGCCCTTGTGAATACCATCCTTAGAACCCGAAAACCCAAAAAATTGCTTTGCTTTCGGGTCAGCCAAAATGTGTCGTCTGTTCAGCTTTGCCATTCGCGTGTTACACAGGCTTTGCCAAAGAGGGGCATCTGTAGACACCCCATTTTGACCGGACCCAAGTTCGCTATGCTTGGCGTGTAGACACCCCATTTTGCTCTGCCTTAAGAAATTAGGGTTTTTCCATCGGTTTTCCAATGTCCTTCCTTCCCGCGTCCGTTTGTTACATTTCTAAATATTTTTGGTCGTTTCCGTCATGTTTCGTATTTTTCCGTTGAGTATTGAGAAGGGTTATTCATGAGAATCCGAGCAAAAGAGAATGTGGGACCCGCTGGTGTGGGACCCGTTTGTGTGGGACCCGCTAGTGTGGGACCCGTTTGTGTGGGACCCGCTGATGTGGGACCCGCTGGTGTGGGACCCGTTTGTGTGGGACCCGCTGATGTGGGACCCGCTTGTGTGGGACCCGCTGATGTGGGACCCGCTTGTGCGGAACCCACAAAGTGGGACTCACCATTAGCATGACTTAACTTTCTCTACCATTTCCACTAACTTCATTTTTCCCTTTAAAATAACATCATTATCTCCATTACCATTATATATTCCATTATTCCCACCACCATTCCCACCATTACCATTATATATTCCATTATCCCCACCACCATTCCCACCATTACCATTATATATTCCATTATTCCCACCACCATTCCCACCATTACCATTATATATTCCATTATTCTCCACCACACCCACCATTCTCATTATTTATTTCCACCTCTCCACTAAGTTTTTCACTATATAAAGAGAGGTGATGAGAAGGAAAAGAAGGGGGAGAAAAAAAAAAAAGGAGAGAAGGAAGAGAAAAAAAAAAGGAGAGAAAAAAAAAAGGAGAGAAGGAAGAGAAAAAAAAAAGAGAGGGAGAGAAAATAAGAGAGAAAGAGAGAGAGGAAAATATAAAAACAAAGAAGGAAGCGGAGCGGATCGCACGTCGGCCGGATTTTTGGATTTCTTCGGCTCTTGGATTCGGCGAGGAACTCATCACAGGTAGGTACACTGTTTTCGGAATTTTTTAGAATTATTTGGTATATTTTCGGATTTTTGCATGATTTTTAACAAAGAAAACTAAAAGATATACTAAACAGAATCCACAAATAATGAAATTTCGTGGGAAAATAATATGATAATGATACATTCTACCATGAATTTGTGAGAATTTTTGGATTTTGTTTGGTATATTATTTTATGCATTCTTTGAAAATTATCAGATTTTGGGAGAATTGTTACTGATGTCAAATCACAGATACAATTCTCCAAATTTTTACAGTAGTCTTAAATTCTATACTTCTTGCTTCTGTAAAATTTTCAAGTGATTTTGATCTTGTTTCATATGAGCTGTAGTGTTAATTCATAATCTGGTTTGAAATTTAAAAAATCCGAAACTGATAGTAAATAGTTTTCTAAATTCATGGAAATCTTACAGCATGCTATTTTCACTTATATCTTACTAATGTAGAAATTTCATGGAATTTAGATTTCTATTTCTAGTAGTTTCTGTGTTATTTTTGCAATCTGGTCTTATTGTTGTTAAATCAAAATTAAATATGAGCTTAATGTACAAATCCACAAAATTCATCTCGTAAGCTGCATGGATACCCATCTTACTGCTGTAGAAATTTTGATTCATTTCGAATTCGTTTGCTACAGTTTCACTTGTAAAAACACTCATATGTTTAAAATTGATAAAATCCATTGAAAATCCGAAATTAATTGAAAATCATCTGAAAATTTCTAAAGAACCTTAAATCTCTGTCACATGTTAACTCATTAATCCATTGAAACAGAAATCTTAGGGTCTTTAGATTTCCCTCGAAAAATGGCCAGTGCATTCATAATCGTATCCCAATTGCAACCAATCTTTGACAATTTAGATATTTAAGCTATAACATGTTATTGGCTCCGAGGTTACTGTCCACGGAAATCCTGAGATCTGCCAGGCAATAAGATGCTATAACCTAAGTATTAAATTGCGCAAGGAAAGAGCGCACGATTCCCTCCCTTGGATGCCATTCTGGGCCGAAATTGGTGTACCCATAGGAGGCATGCTTTGCCTCATATAAAAGTCTTTGACTCATTTGTTTGTGTGATGTTGTTGTCAGTGAGTCTTTGACTTGTGTTTCCATCTCTTTTAGGGAGTCTTTGACTCGTCTATCCTTTAGTTGTTATCAGTGGAGTCTTTGACTCGTTTTTCCACCGCTATTAGAGAGTCATTGACTCATTTGCTCATTTGTACCCTTCTTTAATATTTTTAGTTAGGAGTTTCTCCTTTAGAGTTGTTGATTACTTCGCTTTAATTAGAGGCTAACTCAGTCTTATTAGAGCTTTGCTTGCTTGGGATCTTGGATCGTTTTCTCTCTTCTTAGGACGCTATCTTTCTTGTTATGGTTCGTCTCTTTGAGACGTTAGTTGTTTGTTCGGGGTTTCCCCTTTTGGATTTAGGGCTTTGCCCTAGTTTGTGGTTGTTCTTGCGTGTTCCCTTTAAGATTGAAAACATCTAAAGGTCCTGAGCATTGGAAAAGCTTCAAAATCCAAAAACATTAGAAATTTAAAACTCAAAAACATTTGAAAACTTTAAAAATATCAAAAAACATTTGAAAATATAAAAAAACCTTAAAAAATCTGAAGTGTGAGTGTTTCTTTTAGAAGCGTAGTTTGAGAGTTCGTTTTCGAACTACGTTGGCTTGATCCTCTTCCGAGGTACGTAGTGCAGCTTGGGATTTATATCCCAAGTCCAGCCAAACTTTTTTTGTAAATAAACGTTTTAAACCTTCTTCAAAAACCTTTAAAATATAGTTTTCAAAAGACCTTCCTCTAGAGTTAGGAGTTTCTCCTCGATAGAGAATTTTAGAGTTAGGGTTTTTCTTTTGATAGGTTGTTTGATTGATTGTTTGCTGTGTGCTTGTTTTAGAGTTAGAGGTCTGTCCTAGAGTTATAGGAGCGCCTCCGTCCGGTCAGTCGGCGATCCATATCGCCGAGTGATGACTAGAGTAGGATACGCTAGTCCACCCTTGGTTTTCCGTAGGAAATACAGCCTAGTCACACATAGGTTGTAAGAACCACCTGCATTAGCTTAGGGCTAATCTGCATTTAGTTAGGGCATATAGGGTGTCATAAAATCCACAATTCACTGAAATTTAAATAATCGTACAAGAAACTTTAATAACCGGTTCGGTCTTTTAGATCGAGTCTAGGATAGAAGTCTAGGTGTCTTAGGCATCCTAGCTTAGAATAGGCGCGAAGAACTACGTTGCCTTGATTCTCGTGGAGGCGGGGATACGTAGGCTTCTTTGGATGAATACCAGATCATCTGAGGACTCGGGCTAATCACTTTTAAAACTGTTGAAACAATCAAATCACTTAGGATTTTCCATGAAATTAGAATTTTAGGAGAACTTTCACTTAGATTGAATCCAAACCAATTAAGAAATCAAGATACACATTTAGGATTCACATTGAAATTAGATCATAGGATGCATGTCACATAGATAGCACATTAACAGAGAGTTGAATGAGCCATTAAAAATGAATTTAAAAGAGTTAACTTTTGGAATTGAAGACCGATTATCGGGCAGGAATGGTGCATGTGGTGGATAAATCCCCATACCTTCCATTCTTGTAACCAGGTAGCGAGTCTAGATTTCTGGTTAATTATGGGTCCTAGATCCCACATCTAGGTGGCGACTCTGTCAGTCTCTTTTGTGTGGAATTCGGATTGCCTTAGTGATCCCAAGTTCACATAAAAGATGAATTAAAATTAATAATAAAAGGCACACGCCAATCGCGTGGGTACGAGAGACCAAGAGATAGTGCGTGGCGGCTCTCGCGCCACCACCCCTCTCGCGGGATCGGGTCCCACACGTAGTTACATTACTATGAATCTAATTCCTTTTAAAAACAAATTTAAAATGAATTTCCAGCCCTTTATTGGTGCTGATTTTGATTGAAAATATCGCTAAAACGTATGGCTTATATATACCATATCTTTCATGTAGTATGTACATATCCTTTTTATAACATGTACGTGAAAAATATCATACCAAACAGTCCCTAATACCACTGTTTTGTATGCTGATTTTTAGAAATTACGTCAACTAAATCGAACATAACCATTTATCATATCATATCATTCATACACAACAATATGCCCACATCATATGTCAATTAGACACCAAAATTTTGGAAAAACAGTCCCAAATACAAGCTGATTTCAATTAAAAACAGTGAAAAATCCTTTATAAAATCACACGCATAGGCTAGATTGATAAAAACAAGTCCCTTAACACTTTGGGTTACTCCTAGTGGAGTCTTACATAAAAAAATTATTATAAATAGATTTAAGGCACAAAATTTCAAAAAGAAAATCAATACAATGTTCTTGATTAAAAAGAATATCTCAAGAAACCTAGTTAAAATCCTACTTTAGTTAAATCAAGATCAAATGAGAATAATTGTACCCAAATCAAATGAAAATAGCATTTTCGGGCACTTATTTGAAGGCAAAAACCCAAAACGACGAAAAACACAAATTCTTCTTCTCCTTTTCTTCTCTTTTCTTTTTCTTTTCTTCTTTTTTTTCTTCTCTCTCTCTTGGTGTACACAAGTAGGGTTGCAAAAGCCCATGTTTTGGATTTTTAATAGCTAATGAGTTTTGTGCTTAAAGTGGGTTTCCCAACTAGATTTAATGTTAAAAGTTAGTTTCCGAATCTAAGTTTTCCACAATTAGCAAGAGTCCATCTTTATTAAAACTCTGTAAGGGTGTACTTATCAAATTTAACAACTAAACTAAAGTTTTAAATAAAAATAAAAACCCAAAAGTTGCCTAATAAGACAAAACTCATAACTATGCCTAACCCTAATAGAAAAAAGGTCATAACTGACTCAAATTACGTTCGAATCGCTAAATCTTGGGTCCGTTCGAATCGCTAAATCTTGGGTCCGTTGGATAGGTATTCGAAATACCTATCTACTGGGACCAAAATCATGTTGAGCGAACAAGATTTGATGCCCCAAAAATTGGTTATACTAAAAAAATGAAAATACACTGTTATGATTTTTGGTCTGGGGATTTACAGTACAGATTTAATTAAGGTTATTAACTTTCTAGGCCCGTGTGGGGCCGGATCTTTACAGATTGGCAGGTTGAAATAAGAGTTGTTCAAGGTCTTTGACGTCAAGTACTTAGGCCCTGCACAACATATCTTAGAGATGAGGATTTTTCGCAATAGAAAAGCGAAGAAGTTGTGGTTGTCACATGAAAATCATGTTAAACGAGTGCTTGAAAGGTTCAACATGAAGGATGCTAAGTTAGTGAGTACACATCTTGCCAGCCATTTTAAGTTGAGTAAAAACTCATGTCCTACTACTAAGGAAGGAAAGAAAGAGATGGAAAAGATTCATTACTCCTCTGCTGTAGGGAGTCTTATGTATGCAATAGTTTTCACACGACCTGATATCGCTCTTGCAGTGGGTGTAGTGAGCATGTTTCTTTTTAATCTTGGAATAGAACATTGGGAATGAGTGAAATGGATAATGAGGTACTTGAGAGAAACTTTCAAGTTTTGCTTGAGTTTTGGTGGTTCAAAACTGGTTTTGGAAGGATATACAGATGCTGACATGGCATGTGACCTTGATCGTATAAAGTCAACTTCGGTATTTCTTCATCTTTTTCGTCAGACCAGTTTATGATCTTATAAACCCGATTTTGATGTCCGAATTCACACAACCGATTATTGTAGCATAATCTAAGATTCTAGGTCAAAAGTCCCAAAACTTCAATCTCCAAGACTACAATGATTTGATCTTGGATCCGTTGAGGATTCAAAACAAGATAAACCCTAAGGAATCCGAGATCAAACTTAGGGTTCAATTCGAACACGAATAACCATTAATTCATCCCTTCTAAATACACACATCATTCTTTTCTATAGTTCTTAAATAGGAAAATTCAACTTCAGGTATGGATCTTACCTTGATCTGTGTTCTTCGGTTCCAAAACTCGATCCTCTCCTCTTTCCACACGAAAATTCTCTGTCGAAACGAGTTTAGGGTTTAATTAAACTCCTGAAAGTCTTATTTATAGGCTTTCTCAAAGAAGCCCTAATCCAGTATGATTCTTAAAGACAAAACCGCCCCTCGCTTAAGGGGGGAGAAGAATTTTGAAGTGAGTCTATTTTGGTTATTTACAGTAGTATTTCTCTAGAAACAATAAAGACACTCGATAGAATAACAAATTATATTTCAACGCATGTTGTAACCTATGCGCATTTAGTTGGAGACACGATGGGAAACCCATCATTTTGAATATTTCTCTCTCCCTCTCCATCTGTGTGTGTGTTGGTACTTATCCCTGGTGAGTTTGTGAAGATGCTAGTGTAGACCCATCATTTTGAGTTTTTTATTTGCATATTAGTGAAAATGATTAATATGTCTAAACTGGACATCCAACGATCACATGTCCTATGTTGCTGCCATTATTGTCTATTTATGGAGACCTCTAAGTTTCTTAACTATGAGAAATTATATGATGCCCAACCGTCAAAATATAAAGGGCGGAAGGAGACAAAACTTGCTGCCTTGGTTTTTGAACCAAGGAAACGTAAAAAACGGGGCTTTCCCTTGGATTAAAAATCAAGGGAGAGAGGGTTTGTCTCTCTCCGCCCTTTATTTTGACGGTCGGGCATCATATAATTTCTCCTTAAATATAAATCCCTGACGATGTCGAGCTCTCAAAATATGATTAATTAAATGAATCCTTCTGCTTTGTGTTTAGGACTGCAATGCTTTCTCTCTTGAAATGAAGAGCTTAGAGATGAAATGAAAAGTGGAAGGAGAGATCCATTTTTTATTAAATTTTGTGCTAAAATTTTAGATGGACTAAACGTCCACATTGATATCCCATGCAATGACTCCCTGAAAAGAGGATGTGTTAATGTTGGGTTCATGCTACCTTTCGGATTCCTTCTTGTTTTGTTCCTCGATAAAGGCCCTAAACTCAGCAATCATATTTTTGTGCAAAAAGGAATTTACTCTCCATTCTGGGACTTCATTTGTTGGGAGGAAACTTATGTAGTGTTTCTTCATTCTCTACATGGATAACAACTTAATATCAGAGATGCAAGACTTACAGTTGATTTTGGATACAAAGTCATGGATTCAGAAACATTAAATAGAACTGTTACCAAATCTAAATGTTTTTCTGTGCTTTTGTTTGCTATCTAAATAGGTATAATAGTTTTCATGATGGGTAGAACATTCTAAGAAATCAAAGCCTTAGAAGTTGCCATTTGGGAGCCCTGTTATATCATCATTGTGAAGATTACTCATCTTTGATTTTGGTCGAGTGGAGCTTATAGTATGTTACTGCTTGAGAAACATTAGAAGAAAGTCATTATTGGTCTTTAGGTTGCATGCCCAAATTAAATCTCATCATTACGAACTAATTAACTCCCATGTAAACTATAAAAAGTGAATTGTCCCTGTTTAGTCATCATATTTGGTACAAATACAAGATTTATTGAATTAACATGGTCATAAAGCTATGTGGTTAAGAACAACCTTTGTGGAGAGTCTAAGCACTGTTGCATTTTTACCTTTTCTACCCAGATTTTCCAGTGGAAAGCAACACAAAGTAAAAGAATTACTTTCCCACTACTACTTTTTGTGAGGTGTTGCTTTCCATGCGCTTGAAAAATGCAAAAGTGCATAGGCACTCTCCATATGTTCAATTTTGTCCATACACTTTTTCTTTTATAGGGTTATGAATTCTACTCATGTTACCTATAGGTTATTTTGTCTATTCCTTTTTTTGTTGGTCCACGGGAAAGTTATTCACTCATCGAGTATTTGTAGTGCATGAAAAAGATAGACTCAAAAATAGAAAACTAAGAAGCTGATAATCATGCATAAACTACAAATTAACTATTCATTTATTAAAAGCATCCTTTCCCCATTACGTGTTTATCTTGACCTTCATTTTCTACTGATTTTTTCACTTGTTGTTGCATCATTCAGATAAGAGCTCAGAGCTTCGTTTTCATATGAGAACAGTGAACATCATCATCTTCCCTATGCAAATATTTAGCTTTTGTTTTCTTTTCTTTGCCTTGATCAGAAAAATTTATTGGGAAACTAAAAAAGAGAATAAGAACATAAGCAAAAATAGTCACGAATAGTAAGATACAATGAAATAATTCATGTATCTTTAAATATTACATGCAACTTTTGGAGTTACAAACATATACTTAGAAAAATTTAAAAGTTCTTAAAATTAAATCTTTGAAGTTTTTGTCAGAAGATATTGAATAAACACCTACTAAAAAACAATATCACTCTAGCTAGAGAGTTGCTTGCCTAAGCTTCATTACATTAAAAAGGGGTATCAAATTCAAGCGGATTTACCTTACATTTGTTACTTACTGGATCAATTGTGATTAATATACCATGCTTCATGACACTCATTCAAATCAACCATGATTTCAAAAGATCATTACAGCAACAAGGAATAAATAAGTAATGAATAAACTAATAAATTATTGTTTTTATATTTATATAACTAGTTCATGAATGGTACCTATCATGATTGGTGATCAAGTTGATGTTTTTTGTTTTCTAAAGCCTTTCTCTTATTGTCCTAGTATCTTGAAACACCCGAACTTAAGATGCTAGTTTGGTTGTCCATTTCCATCTTGGAAGTTTTACAATACAAGCAACATTATTCCACTAGGATCCTATATCATTTCTTGAGGTTCCCATTGCTTCTTGCAATGGAACCAGGTGAACCACCTCTATCAAGTACTTGAACCTTTATCATTTCACAAGAGATCCCATATCATTTCTTATGTATCACAATGCCATCAATATAAGCAGAGTATTACTTGATATTTAAAACTTCAGCCTCACATGTAAGTTACCAATTATGACAGTTAATTTTTTCAGTTCCATTAATAAAATTAAGTTATGCAAGCTACAATTTAGTAGTTCAATCGGGGACTTCCTATGAAATGATAAATTAGGAACTCAAAATTCAACTTTTGAGGCTATCTAGATGAACTCTTTCACTATAGAATTTTTCTCTATTAATAATCCAATTGCATAGAATTCTGATTAGATTTTCTCACATTATTAATACTAGTACATGGACTAGATAACTAATTGTGAACACCATGGAATGCATATGGCCTATTCATGTGGCACATAAAATAAGTATAATTCAGTAGGAATTTTATCTTCGATTGGAAAATGTGAAAGATGCTACTAAGTTGAGCCAAGATGATTACAAATTATTGAAAAACATTAGTGGCTCAATGAATTGGTTGTACATTGAAGCAATTGAATCCTTTTCCCAAGTGGATTTGATGATGAAATTAGATGTAATTATAGATAGTTATGAAAGCATGTGAGTAGTATTCATATGGAAGGAAAATATAATGATGTGGAAGTAATCTTGATAGGTAAAGAGTGTTTCATAAGTATTATAGGCCCTTGATTAACAATTGTTGTTTACGATATGCATTTAAACTTTGATTTAACATCTATTTAAAAATATAATGCCAAGAAGCTTAGGGGTTACATTAGATTAGTAGATGTCAACTTGCAAATTAAGGAACTTATTTAAGTTTAAATTTATTATAATATGTACTCAAACCATATTAAGTAGTAAGTTATATATAATGATAATTATTTGAAGTAAATGAAATATGATCAAGCTCATTAACAAAAAGGTTCTCTTGCAATCATTTTATTGTTTCTCATAAGAAAATCATGAAGCTTAGAGTAGAAGAGTAGAATTTGAGTTGTAGATTAAAAATAATTTAAGTCTAGAGCATAATAGAATTTTCATAATAAAATTTGTTAACACACTTAGCTCTGCAAGGCTACTTATGGTCATTTAAGTTATAAAATATATGTTACAGATAATAGGGAGTCGATAATATAAGGAGGATTTGTAAACTAGTGAATTCATTTTCCTAAGGAGTTTAGAATAAAATAGGAATTTTTAGGCATGTTTCTTCCATAGGAAGCCCAAAATATGCTAGCTTTATATTCATGCAGAAAGAATTCATGACAGACTATTATCTCCATGCCCTAAAGAATGATTAATGCATACCTAATCTATTTATCTAGTGGATTAGCTATATTAGTATATATTTTCAATTCAATTTACAATTCAGGGTTTTCAGGTAACCCAAATGTTAGATTTCATGATATAGTACAAATGTTTACTGTTGAGAAATCTAACAAGATGTTATGAGTATACTTTTTCTTTTTCTCTCTTTCTTTCTTCTGATCTAGTTAAGACTGTAATAGTGATATGGAAAGAGAAAATATCTATTTTAAGGCAGTTTTAGGAGATATGCAACCTAAAAATAACAGCCTACTCAAGCATCCCAATTTGTATTTTAATCGATAATATTCGTTTTGCAGTCCTTTCAATTAGAAGACAATCAACTATCTTTTTTCCAATATGCAGCCATCCATGTGAGCTAATCATAAGCACTAAAAGGGGAGCTAAGTTTTTATTATAGTAGATATTTGATTTTAAAGAGAGATTGACTCTAAAGCTTGGAGTTTAATATTTGTGGGAAGATAATTGACCGTTATCATTGAGCATCATGAAGACAGTGTTGGGTCATAAATTTACTTACTTATTATAGATAGCCAGAGACACTACACAACGCAACTAAGAGAGAGAAGAGGGAGTCACAGGAAGAAAAAAAGAGTGAGAGAGAGATGAATAAGGATTACTTTTCTTCAAATGAAAACCCTAAGTCTTGTATTAGGAATTATCTTGGACTGCACATCGAAGCCTTGGATAATTTATATATATATATATATAACCCTCCTCTCCTGTAGAATCTTCTTATGGAGTTAGAAGCATTCGAAATGATGAGAAATGAGTGAGGATTAGTTTTGCATTAGAGAGAAAGAATTTAGTCAAAATCCTTTATTCTCTTGGTCAGCACACGAAAGCAAGAGAGAGAGAGAGAGAAAGAGAGAGAGAGAGAGAGAGATACTTTTGTTTAGAATCAAAACCAAGACTCTTCTATGGTTGGAAAGTTGGTTAGAGATAGGATCTATCACCTAAAGTAATGATGAATCCCAGTTTTTTGTATTTGACTGGGAAAGTAGCTCTTCTCCCCAATAATTATATATAGACCACATTTACATAATGGAGCGAATTTAACTTGGCTTACATTATTTAACCAGCGGTGAAAAGGTTAATAGAATCCTGCAGCCTGTTATATGCCATAGAAAGTATTAAGGAGAAAAGCTACATTCCCAGCCAAATGCAAAAATTAGTATTCATCATCATGTCTTTAGTTGATAGAGCGGCCACACTTGCTCACGTTTTAGCATATTTTATCATATTCATATTACTCATCTGAGGTGGCTATTGTCACACGCAGCAACTAGCCGAAAAATGCCTTTTTGGGATGGTCCCTAGAAAATCCATACCCCCACCCCCTGCCCGCATACACAGAAATATATATATATATATATATATATATATATATGTATATATATATATATATGTATATATATATATAGGTGCTGAAATCCAAACTCATTCTCGGAGAGTGAACCGTGTTGGGCTGGCTCCAAAAGAGATGATCTGAGAGTGATCGTGACATGTTAGATGCGTACCTCAAAGATTGGTCCCCATGTTATAAACTAGAGTCCCGGGCATTCAAGGAATGTTGCCTTTTTCGGAGTCTTGCGTGATTGGGCATGTTTCTTGGAATGTCGATTTATAATTTTATCCCGTTGAGATGGCTAGATATCCAGGGTTTCTAGAGCTTCTAGAAGTAAGGAGAAATTACCCTTTTACCCTAATCGCTTTTTAGGTCTTCTGAGTACCATGTGTCGACTCTCGATTGAGTGCCTAGTTTTATCCCTTATAAGTTCCATTGGAAAAATTGCAAATGGATGTCATATGATATGTTCAGAGATGCATGACATGTAACACACCAAAGGTTCATTCTCAACACAGAAGTCTTTAAACACCTTTACCTAAACCCAATGCTCCATGGGGGGATGTTCTATGGATTTTGTGTTGCGACTTTCGATGACCAAGTATGGTAACGATTGTATCCTTGTGGTTGTTGATGTATTTCTAGAATTGCTCATTTACTGACTTGTAGTAAGACTATGGATGCTAGCCATTTGGTGAAACAATATTTTCATGAGATTGTGAAGCTACATGGTATTCTCAAGACCATTACTTTTGATCAAGATTCAAAATTTATTGGTCATTTTTGGCGTACACCTTGGCAAAAGATGGGTACTAAGCTACAATTTTGTAGTTCTTATCATCCACATATGGTCGGGCAAACCGAATTAATCAATCGATAGTTGGAATACTTGTTGAGATCACTAGTAGGTGAAAAGAAGAGAACTTGGAGTGATGTTTTGGCTCAAGCTGGGTTTCCATGCAATAAATAAAAGAATCGATTAATTGGCATGAGTCCATTTGAAGTGGTATACAAACGAATTCCAAATAGCCCACTAGATTTGGTTCCTTTATTTATCTCAGATCGTTTCAATAAAGATGCAAATGATAATATCAAATATATCAAAAAATTGCATGAGCGGGTCCAAAAGAAGCTGGAAGAGAGCAATAAAAATTACAAAGAATTGGCTAATAAGCATAAAAGGTATTTGGAATTTAAAGGAGACCTTGTTTGGATCAACATACAGAAGGAGATGTTTCCTAGGGGTACGCATGACAAATTGCAAGACCGAGCTGACTGATTGTTTTATGTGCTCAAGCATATTGGTGAGAACGCTTACATGATTGACCTACTTGAGAGGCCCATCTTGCGGATGAAAGTGATGATCATTCCGCCTCGAGGATGAGTTCTTTCCAATCAAGGGAGTCTAATGCAGCCGTATCTTCTAAATACATAGAGCCGAAAATTAAGCCACAAAGGGCTCTTAGAAAGCCTACCTATTTGAGATATTGTGTTTCTTTAATTCCTTTATTCTCATTTAGCAAGTAGGATATTAGTATTTATAGATTTTTGGAAGTGTTTGAAAAGCTTATTTTATTAAGGAGACTAAATAGGTAAATTGTTATTTCTTGTGGTTAATTTTAGAAGACATGCTCTTCTACTTGGGGTGAAAACATATGTAGCTTCTGGGCAAAGGGACTTTTTGAAAAACCATGAATTGGAATTCCCCAAGGACCTACATCCACTCCTCTTAAGATATCCTTGAGGGCTTCCACTATTCGGGTTCCACACCAAGCTTGGATCTGAATGAGCGGATTGTATCCATTGGGCAAATATGGGTTCGATCTAGATTTGTTTCTCCGGAGTACCAAAAGCGAGCATGACGTCGTTATGAACATAGAGTCCTATGGTATGGAACCCCAGAAACAGGCTGGCCTAACTTAAATGAGATTTGATAGCTTCTTTATGGTCTAACATTCTTGCCAATACATTGGGTCCATACCATATTATCTATGACCAAGGCTACTACCTCTATTTAGATACTAAGGGCACCACTCATTTTGACTAAGGCTACTGCGGATAAGATAAGGGAGAACTACTAGAATATGTAGCTCTATCTTTAGTACACAGCTCTAATAGCGAGACTACATAGTAGGCGAAAGAAAAATAACTAAACTACTTGCTTTGCCTTTGGTAGGCCAGCTATATGAAGAAAAGTATAGTCTATTTTACAATGTTTATAATGAAACTTACCGAAAAGCTTTCTTTTTGAAACTCTGGCTTTTCTACAAATACAAGAACCGCTTACCATTGTTCATTCGTCACCACTGCTACAATTGGTTGCTTACCTTTCACTACCGCTTATTCCCGCTCTGGGTAAATTTAAAGTGCCGAATACTGGAGTAGGAGAAGCACCTTTAAGATGGCTCGTATCCCCCAAATCCAGCCAAAACACTTTAAAAAGACAGCTACAAAAATAGCTGCAATGAGAAATATGAAAAAAGATTGGATAACCATGAGTGGTTTCATCTTTGGAATCATAGCTTTTCCTCGATCTTCAAAGAAGACTGACTCTGCCTACTCCTCCTTCTTTCTCCTCCAAGATGAAGGTCTCATCAGTGGCATCTCCCCCGGCCGTGGTGGAGTACAGCCAATGACTCTTAAGCAATTTGCCGAAGGTGTTCGCTCGGGCATATGACAAGTCAACTTGGATAGTAAAAAAATGAGAGCTGGTACGAGGAGGAATCTAGACATTCCCCAGAGCCTCTGGTAGCACAACCGAGACAACGACGGGTTCTCTACCCCTGCAGAGATAGAGCAATATAAGTCTTGAGAAGCCAAGATACAGTGAGGGTGGTTCTTCCTAGTGTTCAGCCTTAGCCGGTGACAGGGATTCCTACGACGGGAGCTCTGGCGCCGATGTCAATATCCGCACTGATTCCAAGTTCACCAATGATCGCGGTGTTCCTTCCCGTCCCTCCGATTCTGCATAGTTCTTTATGGAGTTGAAGATAAGATTCTCCACTTCCATCGCTGATCCCTTATTGTCTTTATTGGGTAGATAGCGAACTAGTTTACGTAGTCGCCGATTACTCAGACGAAGATCCTGAAGAAAGTCGGGATTATCCTGTCTTTGATGACTTTCTAATTCAAAATCGTGGTGTAACGTGTATCTCCCTTTGTTCCGGTGATGGAATAGATGAAATAAATCAAAAATAGATTTTTGTTCAAGAATGAAATCTTATTGGAACTGATCCTTCGGAACCATAGCACAACAAGAAGAAGGAAATGGATTGAATAGAGGAACTCCCGAGCATTTGGTGATCTCAGATGTGTCCATATCAATGGAATGGGTGACTCATTATTTTGGTGAATCATTTCTCCGGATAGAAGAAGATTTTGTAAACACTTACTCGAAATCTCACTTATTAGATTATATATTTTTTTTTGAAAATTTTTTTTTGGAGTGGTGTGACTATGCCAGGCGAGACTCTATCCATATCTAAATAATCCGCCAAAAAGCCCCTTCTTCTAACTAGGAGAGTCAACAAGTTGTAGATTCGTCAAATTCGTTAGATGATGTAAAGTCTTCGCGTGCTACTTATAGTATAGCAGAGCAGCCTACGGAAAAAGGCTAGCTAGCTAGCGCGCTACGGTGGTTTAGTCCCTTAAACCCAAGGAACAACATCCACTCCTATTAAGACATCCTTGAGGGCTTCCACTATTCGGGTTCCACACCAGGCTCGGATCCAAGGGATTTTATAAATTGTTCCGAGGGATTTAATTACAGTGCCCTTTCCATGTTACTGAAGACACCCCATTTTGCTACACTTTAAAAAGCAAAAGATTTGGTAGTGTCATCGAGTCTTGAGTCGGTCTTATGCATTTTTGCATTTTTAGGTTAAGTTTTGTCTCATTATAGGAGTTTTGAAGTTGATTCGTGATCCTGTCTCTAAGGAATTCCATTAGTCTTCGGAAGATTAGAATTCAAGTTTCCAATCAAGTAAGAAAACCTGCTATTTTTAGAATTTCTCAGGGTTTTCCCTAATTTCATCAATTTTTGCACCACAGGGGTAATTTGGTAATTTTGATTGTGTTTCATTTGATCCTCGGGTTGTGTCTGAAAAATCTTCAGTGATTCCATGAATTTTGAAAAGCCTGCTAAATTTAGACATCTTAGGGGTTTCGCTCGATTTGGAAATTTTGAGTGTTGAGGGCATTTTGGGCATTTTCAGGGAATGCCAAATGATCTTGTTTGATATTACCTACCAAAAGAAGCAAACTTAAAAACTTTCTATTTTTGAGGTTTGACTACGAAAACTTTCCATTTTTAACTTTCTCCTTTAAAAAATGAACCAATTTGAGGGTATTTTGGTCACATTTTGGTGGGTAATGGTCAAATAGGGGTGTTTTGGTCCAAAAAATTTGTTTCTTTAAAGGGGATAGTTCAACCATATGTTAGGGGTGCACTATAAAGGTCACATGGGTTAGGTCCATCCATAAAATATTGAATTTAAAAGAGTTTTATTAAATTTTTATAAAAAAAACCTAAAACCCATGTGAGAAGGCCCATTGGGCTAAAGTCCACATGGTGGGGTCCATGTGGACCCGCCCATGTGGGTCGGCTACATAAGTGGGTGCCCCACATGAGGATGCCACATGCAAAATCGTCCAACATGGGATGGGGTGGTTGGTGACATCATATTTGTTTTGAAAAAATAATAAAGAAAGGAAAAGTTATAATTAAAAAGGGCTTGTAAGGTCAGGTTAGTAAAATGGCCATAACATTTTACCTTCTTGTCTAAAAAATTTATAATTGTACTTTTTTCGAACTTTTTGGAAAGATCTACAACTTTCTAGTTTATGATGTTTCATGAATCAGCCACTAAATAGGTCAAAAATGAGGTCAAACATCGGACAGCCCTTTTTGGACGAAAATCATTCATAAAAGCTAGTTTCTTATGTGAGAAGGCTTCTAGATTTATCTTGAAGGTCTTCATTCTGTAATTTAGCATTGCTTGGCTTGCAAGAAATTAATATTAGAAGTAAATCCAATTTAAAAGGTAAGGGAAAAGCAAGCCATAGGTGAGAATTGGAAACTAACTAAAGGTAGGAGTCCTCACATTCGAAACTTCTAAATCCAATATAACCCTAACTTTTTCTATAAAAACAAAGCAAGCACAACCTTTGGCTTCACTCTAGAAAATTCATCTCTTTCTCTCTTCCTTCTTGGATTTCATTCATCTCTTCTGTTGCTTTGGTGTTCATCTCTCTTTCAACTGTTCTTCACAAAAGGGATTCTTAAATTCCTTCTTCTTCTCCAAGGCATCACACAATCAAGGATTATTGAAGTGTTCTTTGGATCTTTTTTAGCGAGTAAAAGGGTTGGACAAAGCGTATATCTTGGATTACCAGCCCTAGAGACATGGATCGCGATCGACGGTAAGAATTCCCTTCTTTACGAATTAGAAAAACATGCTAGTGTTTTATTTTTTTGGAATATCAAATCTATAAATTTTCTTTTAAAATTCCAGTATGATATAACATAGAATATAAGTTTTTAAAATAAAAAATTTTGCCCAAAAATTAGTTTTCCTCCATTCAAAGATCGATTTTCTTTCTTTTCTTTTCGGTGTGGTTTTAAACGAGATTTAAAAAGCAACTGTTTGAAAATAGGATCCTTTTCAAAAACCAATAATTTTCTAGGGTTTTAAAAATTCCAAAACTACTGGAAATTGTGATCTTGGACCATGGTTTGACCGTCTCGGTTTCCGTTCAATTTTTCAAATGGTAACCCAGCAAAGGGTTATTGTTTGAAGTATGAAAGGGAAAACAGGTCAAATCAAGTCCAAACTTGATCAAAGTTTGACCCAAAACTGATTTTTGAATTTTCAGTTCACCCAAATATTTTCAAAATATCAAAAGGTTTTAAAAATTGATGAAACTCTCCAAAATTAATGTTCAATAATAAATTGAATTTCTCATGAAATTGTTTTTCGAAAAAAGGTTTTTTTATTATTTTCTAATCGCTTCTTCGTTTTATGTGTCGTAATTCTTTTTTATATTAAATTAATAAAATTTCGAATATTTTTCCTACAAACCAGTAGTTTAGGCCATTAGGAGGTTAGTGAAAATTTTCAAAAGATTTAACAGAGGTTTAATATGATTTCACAATTTTCTTTAAAAAAAACAGGTTTTAATTCCTAGGTAATGAATTCCTCTTTTTATTCAAAAATCAATTTTATAGAGGAGAATTAATTATTAGGTCTTGAAATTTTGACAGTAAATCATATAATCTATTGTATATCTTCTGAAATTTGTACATGATTTTAGGATACCATGTAATCTACTTTTTAATTGATTCATTGATTTTATCCGAATTTTGTGTGAATTTTAATTGGCATCATCAAATCTTGATAAACACCTTTGAAATTTTTACAATAGTCTAATACCATGATTCTATCTATACTGTAACAGTTTTACTTGATTTGAGATTCGTATGCTATGAGTGGATTTGTTAATTTGCAATCTGACCTAAGTTTTGGAAATTCAGAAATTGATAGGAATACTTATTCCAAATTCATGAAACTCTTCCAGTAGTCTAAACTCATTCATATCTTGTTACTGAAAAGGTTTTAATGAAATTGGAGTTCGATTGCTTAGGGTTATTGTGTAATCCTAGCAATCTGGTCTTAATGTTAATAAATCACAACTTAATAGCAAATCAACACAAAAGTCAGTGAAAACTTTCAGAAAATCCTAATTGTTTATCATATATTTAACCTTAAAATTGTTTAAAAAAAAACCCTAGAGGTTATAGATTCCCTTTGTAAAGTGACTATGCTGTGACGGTTTAACTGCCGAGATCGCAATGTAATCGTATACTAATTGCGGTCGATCTTGCATAATTGGAGTGCGTAAATTATAGTATGATATTGGCTCTGAGGTCCACTGTCCACAAAAATCCTGAGAAACATGCTAGGCAATAAGATACTATAACTTACGTGCTAAATTATACAAGGGTTGAGAGTACGATTCCCATCCATGGTTGCGATTCGAGGCCGAAACTGGCAAACCATAGAACCTTTGGTATCCCTTAGATATTTAGGAATTGAAAATCCTTAAAAATAAAAAATCAGTCAATCTAAAAATCACGAATATCAACAAATTGAATTAACTTAATCAAAGTCTTAGGAGTTGTTGGATTGCGTAGGAACCTTTTAGGGCCCCTTAGGAACACTTACGTCACGTTGTGTCCTAGGTTTTCGGGAGTCCTAGAGTCAGGAGTCCAGCCTCATCACGGCCGTTTGCTATGGATAGTAACCGCGCCATAGATCTAGTTACACTAGTAACCCAAATTTTCCATAAGACAGGCCTAGTTACCTAGGATGTAGGTTAACCTCCATTAGTCTAAGGGACTTCTTACACTTAGCTAGGACCATATAGCATCTTAGATGAAGTCCTAGGATAATAAAATCTTCAACTTGAACTAAATAATTTCTCTTAAAACTGTTGAAATAGTCAATCCAGTCTAGATCGGTGTCCTAGATGAGTTAGGCATAAGTAGCTTAGTTTAGGTGCACCGAACTACGATCGACTCTGATTCCAGTGAGGCTGGGATACGTAGGCAACTTGGATACTTGAGTAGTATACCAAGCCCGAGTCAGCTCCACACATAAGCGGTGGGGTTTTGTATATTAATCCTTAAATTAAAAGTAATTAAATCACTTAGGACTTTTCATGAAATTAGAAGTTTAGGAGAGCTTTCACTTAGATTGAATTCAAACAAATTAAGAAAATCAAGATACACATTTAGGAATTACATTAAAATTAGATTTTAGGATGCATGTCACGTAGTTCGCATATTAATATAGAGTTAAGTGAGACATTTAAAAGAAATTCAAAAGAGTTAACTTTTGAAATTGAAGACCGATTATCGGGCAAGAATTGTGCATGTGGTGGTAACTCCCCATACCTTCCATTCTCGTAACCAGGTAACGAGTCTAGATTTCTGGTCAATTATGGGTCCTAGATCCCTCATCTAGGTGGCGACTTTGTCACTCTCTTTTGCGTAGAATTCGGATTGCCTTAGTGATCCGAAGTTCACAATTAAATCACACCTTGTTAGGCTCGGCGGCTTACCCCTGCCCTTATGGGTACTGGTGTAAGCCCAATGGTTTTCACCTTGGCATTCCCATCTTATTTTGATGATTCCAATACACAAGTGATTTATGATCACTAATGTGTTTGATTGTCTAAGTTGTAGATCACATTAGTGCTAAGACAACATTGCTTGGATTAAGGCCAAAGAAGATCTCATTGGACCACATTATGAAGGCCAAAGTCATCGAAGATCCAAGACGAATGAAGACTTGAAGAATCGCATTGAAGATCGAAGTCGCTTTAGATTGTATACGATCCAATCTTAGCTTAGATTCTAAGAGGCATAATTAAGTCAATCTCATACACCCTAAATGTATAAGAGATTGTCTTTGTGGAGTTCCAACACCTTGGAACCCTCATAGCAATCCCAACTTAGTGTAGAGTTGGAAGCCCAAGAAACAGAAATGAAAATCTGTTGCTGATAGGCTTCTCGGAACTCCGAGCTCGGAACTCCGAGCTCGGAACTCCGAGAAATCCTCGGATCTCCGAGATTTGGTCCAGTAGAAATTTTTCATGTTCTGTTTGTATTCCCGGAACTCTGAGATTTTTCTCGGAACTCCGAGAACTCTATAACGGCCAGAATTATAGCCGTTGGGAATTTTCACTGGAATTACCACAATGCCACTGAACGGTCATATTTTGGTTTTCCTATATATATGGGCATTCTAAACTTCAAGAAAAGGAATCCTAACACTCTAAAAACATACTTGAACATCATAAGAGTGATCAATACTTGTTTATGCCTCCCATCATCTAAGATTAGGATTTGGATCATTAGGCTCTATTTGTACATCTTCTACAAAGTTGTAAACCCTTGTGAGGGATTTTTGTTTCTTTCTTTCTTATTCAAGAAACGTGTAATTGGGCGAGTGTTCGGAGAAGCGTAGCCCACTCTCCGTGGTGAAGATTGCCACCAAGATTAACGGCGGTCGGAATTGTAATCGGCATTGATCTTCGCCGAAGTTAAGAAGATCACATAGTGAAGCCATCAACGGGTTTGGTTGGTGGAGTGGAGTAGGCCTCGCGTTTTGAGGACCGAACCACTTTAAATCTCGGGTGCACTCTCTCTTAAACTCTTGCTCTTTATTTGCATTGCACCTTTAGATTTAACTTGTGTGCTTGAATTTCATTGCTGATCTCTTAATTTCCAAATTAGGTTTAAGTTTTTAATAAGGCTAAAACTTGCTAGTAACCTAATAATTTTCACTCCTCATAGTTGCCATTTCGGGACCACCCTTGGAATTTCAACTGAGTTGCACGTTTGTTTGCACCCTATTGCCTGGTTGCTGCCTGCTTGGTTGGGTAATTAAAATTAATAATAATAAAAGACACACGTCAATCGCGTGGGTATGAGAGACCAGGAAAGAGCGTGGCGGCTCGCGTCCCACTCCTCTCGCGAGATCGGGTCCCACAGTTACAATAATAGCTCAAGAGATAGAAGATTGATTTCCTCCCTTTAGGCTTGATTGCACAATAATTGCTCACAAATACTCTCTCTTAAGAATATTACAAGTAGAAGTCATAGATCAAAACTCTTTTGAATAGAAACAAATCAAGGCACAGGTTTGGAAGAGAGATTTTTAGCAAAAAATGGTTGTAAGACCGAAGTTGTGGCTTAGAGTGTTGGCAGATAATCAAAAGTTGTAGTAAATACAATTACTGTGTATATATAGACCTCAGACCCACAAACTAGCTGTTAGGGGCATTTTCATAAATAAACAAACAAGCTAAAAACTAGCCGTTTCGCTTCAACAGTTATTTTTCTCGACGGGTCTGGTCGACCAGGGGTGGTCGGTCGACCGCCCTTTGAGCGTTGGTTCCATTTTTTTATTTTTATCAACAAGGGTGTCTTGATTGACCGAGAAAGGTCAGTCAACCGGGGCCTGTCGACCCAGATTCAGTCCTTGGTCCATTTTGTGTTTTTCATTTCCTGGCTCGGTCGACCTAGGCAAGGCCAGTCGATTGGAGACCAGTTTTTTCCAAATTTGATCTTCAAAACCATTTGATTATTTTGCAAACTTTTATACTTGGTTTTGAATATATTTGAAAATCGTTTTGGGAAGGTTCCAAGAGTGCCTTGACTTGAAACTAAACATAAAGAGAAGGATGTATATTCTAAGTAAAAACTCTCGCTTCTCTTAATGTGGCCTTCAATAATGTCCCTTTGAATCTTCATTTGCTTGGGATGATTTAATTTGAGCTCCACCTTGATTGTACCTCCAAGGGATGATAATCCAAGTATACTCCAGCTCCTTTAGCAATTGAATGGTTTATCCTCATATGAGCACAACACTCCAAAGCAATTCATTAGTCCTTAAAACATAATCAATTTGAGTTTATTGATCCTCAAAACATGGTGATTAGTTGAACCCATGTGGATTCTTGAGCTAGCAAACACAAAGCCCAAGCTGGACTTCATATCATACACTTCATACTGAAATTCCGAATCATTGTATTCGAAAATGACCGAGTCATCTCCACCATAGACCAAGCAATAGTTATTAGTCCTCTTCAAGTACTTGGAAATATGTTTCACAGTCGTCTAGTGCTCAGAACCTGGGTTAGCTTGATATCTACTTACTACGCCAACTATGTGGCAGATGTCTGGCCTAATACATGACATGGCATACATAAGCCTGCCTACATCCGAGGCGTATGGCATGACACTCATCTTCTTCTTATCTTAAGATGTCTTGGGGGAAATCTTCTTGGAAAGCCTGATTCCATGCCAAAAGGTTATCAACCCCTTCTTGGAATCCTCAGTGCTGAAACGAGAAAAAATCTTATCAATATAGCTCTCATATGAAAGATTCTTCTTCCTATCCTTCTGGTCCCTAAACACTTTAAGGCCCAAAATATAGGATACTTCTTCCAAGTCCTTAATAGCAAAACAACTAGGTAGCCATATTTTCATTCCTGACAACATCCCCATATCATTTCCAATGAGTACAAGCCTCATCCATGTTTTGAGAGAAGCCGAACTCTTTGACCGCCTCTTCAAAATAGAGGTTCCACTTGTGGGATGCCTGCTTTAGTCTATAAATATACCTAAGGAACTTGCACACTTTTTTACTACCCTCTCCTGCATAGACAAAACCCTCAAGTGTTATATATATATATATATATATATATATATATATATATATATATATATATATATATATATATTCCTGAATTTTTTCATTCAAAAAGGAGGATTTGACATCTCTCGGCTAGATCTCATAATCGTAGTGTCCAGTTATAGCTAATAAAATCCTGATAGACTTATGCATGGCCACAGTTGAAAAGGTTTCCTTCAAATCTAGCCTTAAAGGTAATCTACCTTCTCATTTGGGCGTCCTTCCTCTTATTGATCCATTTGTATCCAATGGGTTTAACAATGTCTAATAGATCCACTAAAGTCCAAACCCCATTTGAATACATTGAATTCTTCTCGATTTCATTGCACCTAGACATTTGTCCTCTTTGATGTCTGACATTGCCTCCTTGTAGTTAAGGGGGTCGCCCTCGACCCCATCAAAGATCATACTGAAAGCTAGGGCTGCAACTCGAGCCGGGTAAAACCCGACCCGCATCGACCCGACCCGAAAATAGCCTGGGTCGGGTTTAGGTTTCATGGGTTTCGGGTCGAGCCAGGTTCAGCATTCAAAAGCTCGCATGAATCTCGGGTCGAGCCGGGTTTGAAGGGGCCCGACCCGACCCGACCCGAGTTACATAAGTTATAGTATGTATATTTTTTTCTATTGTTAGTTAAAAGTT
Organism: Tasmannia lanceolata; assembly: GCF_043159265.1. Taxonomy (NCBI): domain Eukaryota; kingdom Viridiplantae; phylum Streptophyta; class Magnoliopsida; order Canellales; family Winteraceae; genus Tasmannia; species Tasmannia lanceolata. The sequence goes on along the minus strand of NW_027518689.1, from coordinate 20,172,378 downwards.
AAAGGGATAATTACATTTACACCCCCTCTAGTTTCTGACACATCCACTTCCACCCCTATAGTTTAAAACATGACAAATACACCCTTGTAGTTTCAATTTGTTTAAGGTAGCCCCCCTCAGCTGAAGGTTCGTCCATAGATTGAAGGGTTAGGATGATCCGATGGAGCTAATTTTTTGGGCACACCCTAACTATGTCAGGACCCATCAAATGAACGCTTTGGATCATCCAAACAATGTGGGCCCACATTATTTGGATGATTTTTTGGTAGTGTTTGGATTCGGGTAGGGCCCACATTATTTGGATGATCCAAAGCGTTCATTTGATGGGTCCTGACATAGATATGGTGTGCCCAAAAAATCAGCTCCATCGGATCATCCTACCCTTCAATCTATGGACGAACCTTTAGCTGAGGGGGCAAACCTTAAACAAATTGAAACTACAGGGGTGTATTTGTCACGTTTTAAACTATAGGGGTGGAAGTGGATGTGTCAGAAACTAGAGGGGGTGTAAATGTAATTATCCCAAAGTTAAAAGTGAAAACCCACGCACCCACTGTTACTGTATGTGAGTGTAATTTCTGCTTCTATGAGTTGAGTTGATTCAAGTGTTTGATTCAGCATTGTTTGATTGTAATTACAACATTGTTTGATTACAGCATTGTTTGATTCAAGTGTGATGTGAGTGTAATTACATCATTGTTTGATTCAAGTGTAATGTGAGTGTAATTTCTGCTTCTATGAGTTGAGTTGCCTTGCCAAACAAGATTTTTCCTTAAAAATTTGCGTCAACGTGAAAAAACCCGACCCGACCCGAACCGACCCAAGATTTATCATGAGTAGGGCCGGGTTTGGGAATCGTGGGTTTTCCGGAAAAAAAAACCCGACCCGACCCGACCCGAGATATTTCTCGGGTAGGGTTGGGTTCTCCAAAACCCGACCCGCCCGACCCGAGTTGCAGCCCTACTGAAAGCCTCGCCAAGATAGACAAGTCTATTAGGCATCCTGATCTCCCTAGTACAACGTCAGATGGTTGGAATAGGTTGAGTGGGTTCCTACTATTCTTCCTCATATGTTCTCTTAGTTGGATCATTAGACTGCTCTCCAAGGCGGGTATCCTTGTTGCCTGCATTCAGGGTGAGCTCCTTTTACATGAATGCGGCATTCCGACTCACAAATATGTTTTGCTCGCTAGGGTTATAAAATTAATAACCCTGGTCTCTTTAGGATATCAAACAAAGACACACCTCTCAATCCTTGTTCCATCTTATCAGTGCCTATCTTTTTCTTGTGGGCCGAACAACACCATATCCTCAAATGTTAAAGGGGGGTTTCCTGCTCGTCCATATCTCATTGGAGTCTTAGGAACCAACTTAGTCAGAACTCGGGTGAAAACATAAAGCATCGTCTATATGGCCTAGCCCTAAAGGAATAGACGTGCATTGGCGAAGCTTATCACCAAATGGACCATGTCCAAAATAGCATGATTTTTCCTCTCTGGTACATTATTATGCTTTGGCATTGCTGGCAGAGTCCAATGAGAAATGATCCCACTCGCCCGTAGAATCCCCAAACTCAGTCAAGAGGTACTCTCCACCCGTGTCAGAGCAACAACCTTGATGGTCTGACCAATCTGGTTCTCCAATTCATTCTTGAACTCCTTGAACTTTTTAAGGGTTTCAGACTTATGTCACATCAAGTAAATGTAACCATATCTTGAATGGCCATCCGTGAAGGACACGAAGTAGATATACACTACTCTCATAGGATGAGATAGGGGTCAACATACGTGAATGTGGTTTAAGTTCAACAAAGCTTTGGCCCTTCTACTCTTGCCCTTAAGGGAGCCTTGGTCATTTTACCCTGCAAAAACAGCTCAAAGGTTGGCAAGGGTTCCACAGTGATCCGTTCGAGGTTAATATGCCCAACCCAAAGGTATGATAAGTGAGTTGGATTTGCGGCATCCCTAGCCCTTTTTAGAGTTAAGACACTCACTTTTAGGTAGAGCTCCCCTTCAGCTAACCTTCTACTTTCCTTGAACCCTTGCAAAATGGTAGACATGTGAGCTTTAACCAGTATCCACACACCAAGATAAAGTAGGACCAATCATATTGGTCTCAACAATAAAAAACTTGTGACATACCTTCTGAAGTCTTGCCATACTGTCGGCTCTCTAGAAAGGCCTTACCGTTCCTTTTCTAATGTTCGGCATTTCCGCCTACCACCCTGTGACTTCTTCTTGAAGCTACGCTTCTTAACCACCTCCAAGACGTTTCTCTTAGCGTCGTTGCCTCTCCTCTTCTTACCCTTGCCTTTCTTTTTGGCGTAGTTGGAACACGTCTACAATGAAGGCAGAATTCTGGTTCTTTCTCAAAAGGTCCTCTGCCGATTAAAGCATGTTCAACAGCTCTGACATTGTCACCTCCATTTTGTTCCTACTGTAATTCAACACAAACATGCTGAAAGATTCAGGGAGATATGCTTGCACTGCGAGCCCAATGGTTCACCCCTTGGAAATCTTCTATGTTTTGATGATTCCAAACGCAAGTTGATTTTTATGTTTTACTAATGTGTTTGATGTTTAAATGCATGTGTTGAAGATCTTCTCAATCGAGCACCAAAGTCAAGGATAAAGCATGGATCGTGTCTCGAACTACTATTGGAGATCACATGAGCCAAAGAGAAGAAGAAGGCTTAGGCCAATCATGGAAATTATGTGAAGCCAAAGAAAAGGTGAATCGATCCAGGAAGGTAAATAAGACTTGAAGAAGTGAAGAGCTTTGAAGATCAAGTGTTTTCAAGTCTTTTAGAATGTAAATTCCAATCCTAGCTTAAGGCTAATTAGAGGATCAAGGAGGCTAAGATATAGGATCATCCTAACCCATGATTTGTGGAGATTTAAAACGGACGCTTTTAAACCTCCATTGATTTGTCCATTTTAAATCTCCACAAATCGAAGGGTTAGGATGATACTATGGAGATTATTTTTTGGGCACTCCCTATGTATATCAGGTCCCATTACATGAATGGTTTAGACTACCCAAACAATGTGGGCCCCACTCATTTTATGATGATCATAATCATGGTTTTGAAATTTCAGCCGAAATCCAACTAGATCAATTAAAATAATATTTTATCTCAAACAATATTTTGGCCAAAATTACCAAAATTTCAGGAAAATATTAAACAGTGAACAAAATTGAGATTTTTGGGTGAAATCTCTTAATTTCGGACGAAATTTCGGGGAAAACGAAATTCAGACCGAAATTTCTAAATTTCAGTTGAAATTTTGTAATGTTTCGGGTATACCCAATTTCGAAATTTAAAACCATGATCACAACAATACTGTATTATCTTAGTATAGGCAGGAATCGTTGGAAATTTTTAAAATGGGAGAGATAGAGCTCATATACACAACTTCATTATCAAGCTATGCACAAATAAAAGATTTTTATGTAGCTGTAGGCATAGGTAAAGAAAGTGAATCAATCATCATGGTGCCATTGGGAGATCTCTCGAGAGTCTTGCAGCTTTGCAAGCCTTGTAACGCACGCACTCCGGTACCCAACCTACTAAAATCATAAACTCCCGCTTCTTTTCCACTATTTAATCTCCACTACTCCCCTTGTGTGGTGCATATGTGGGAGACACAATGGCCACTCCTTTTCAATCTTATTGGGTCCTTGCAGTCACACTTTGTCTTTATTTTATCAATTCAAAGTCCACAGGACAAGTAATTTTAATATACAAGTTGCTTCATCTTTTTGTCCGTAATATGATCTCATCTCATATCTCCTTTGGCTCTTCTTATTTTTGCAGCTGGTTCACATAGTCTATTTAGGCCACAACCATGCTAAGGATCCTCTCTTCACTACAAAATCCCATGTCAAACTCCTCTCTAACGTCTTTGCAAGGTACTTAGCTTACATTCACAAATTCAGATAATTTTCTCTTTTATTGTCGGTCCTTTTTTCACATTTTTTAATGTTATAGTGAAGAAGATGCAGAGGCAGCAATGCTTTATAGCTACAAACATAGCTTCTCTGGCTTTGCTGCACGGCTCAACTCAACACAAGCTAACACCTTGGCTAGTAAGAAGATAACGCCATCTCCTTTTATGGTTTCTTTTTAAGTTTTTCCCTCCTTTTGTCCCTCATGGCTAAGCACTTAGCCTTCCTCATTGTGTTTCTTCTTTATCTTATATATAAAATTTGAGATCTTTCCCTCGGCCGCATTCTTTTACGGGTTTAAAAAATATCTAACACCATCTCTTTCAAGTCCTCACTCGTCTTGAAGATTTTTTATTTATTATTATTATTTTTAATTTTCTTGAGACCCACATTTAGTACTGAACAAATAAAAAAACAAATTTTCAGATATGGAAAGGGTAATATCGGTGTTTCGGAGCAAGACACTTCGACTCCACACAACTCGAAGCTGGGACTTCATGGGTCTAAACTTGGATCACAGCGGACTGACGCCAATGCAACTGGCTTATGGTGATGACATAGTTGTTGGCATCTTTGATACAGGTCATTTTTGTTTGAAGTCTCTTGTTATTCTCTCTTTCCTCTTATTGCACACTTCTTGCAAGAGATTTTTGTTTGAAGTCTGTTGTCAGTCTCCAATGAATGTATTTCTTGTAGTGTTCACTACTAGTATGACATTAGCCCTACCTTCCATAGATTATATAGATCGAAGAGAAGATATGGTGTTTAGCATATAGAAAGCCTTCAAGTTTTGTTGAACTGCATTCGAGTAATCTCATATTTTCCAAAAAGGACGAAACCCATTCTTTTCCCTTGGAATTGTTTTCTTTTTTAATGAATCCCATGCAATTGTTTTCAAATGCATAAAACATATGTTGCGTGTCGAAAAACTATAGGGAAAAGAAGCATGTCAATATCATACGTCGTCGTCATTTGCTAACTTTGGCTTTAAATTAGATAGAAATAAGGAATATGATAATCTTACGTGAAGAAAACATGGGGAAAGCATAATGTCTACCCATCACCTATTTGAGTATGTTTTGCCTATTCAACACAGATCCATCACCTTTTATATCGGTGGACATGTGAGAATGGGTTTGGAGTACGGTCCAATGGGGCCAAAGGATCCAAATGTTAATGGACAAGCACAAGGTGCAATAGTTGGATCTGAACGTGTCTATTGGATCCATATCATAAGGTTCAAAATTATTTTGAATCATGGCACGGATGTAACCACAAAATCTGATGTAGCATCCTAGATCTAAATGGAAGGTGCCAATATACTCATTGACATTATCATTCATTTATGTCTATCCATGTGGGGTACTTTCTAAAATTTAAAAACCTACTAAGGGAAACAAAAGTTCATTTTCTCGCTCTTCATTTAATTTCGATGACGATTCCTCTCTCTCTCTTTCTCTCTCTCTCCATTATTAGAGGCCCTGTTAGTAAGGTGGTTAGACTTTATCAATAAAGTACAAGTATTGATGTGGTGCCTCTAAACTGGTTGCCAACTTGTCTTATTTCTTGAATTAAAATTTTACGCTTGACTTTGGTACTTATAACTTTATAAGTAGGGGTGTAAACGAGCCGAGCCGAGCCCGGCCAGGCTCTGCTCGGCTCGTTAAGCTCAAAGGCTAGGCTCGGGCTCGAACCAGGCTCGGCTCGGTCAGGCTCGGCTAGGCTCGCGAGCCTATCGAGCTTGGGTTATATTCTGGAATATACGTATCAAATGGACGGTTTGGATTATCACGGTTTGGATTATCACAGTGGATTATCACGGTTTGGATTATCAAGGGTGCGAGTTTGGCACATGCCAAGGTGGGTAGCAAAGGTTGCTAGTAAAAGCGAAATAATTAAAAAAAAAAAGTCATCATTACGAAAAATTAAAATATCTGAATGTATATAGTTTTAAATGAAAAATTACTAAAAAATGATAGGAAATTATGATAATTACCAAAAAACTACAACCAAACGGTACGAAGTTATGACAATTACTGAAAAACGTCATGATTATGCCTCAGCTGCTACTGTATTATATTTATATATATGACTGTTTTTCTTAACGAGCCTTAACGAGCCGAGCCGAGCCGAGCCTGGCCTAATTCAGGCTCGGCTCGTTAAGCTTAACGAGCCTAGCAAGCCGGCTCGGCTCGGCTCGTTAAGGATTCGAGCCGAGCTCGAGCCGAGCTTTTTTCGAGCCGAGCTCGAGCGAGCTTCCGAGCCCGAGCCAAAATTGACACCCTTATTTATAAGCATGGTTTTAAATTTCGAAATTACCGACACCGAAATGCATCAAAACCGAAACAGTGGTTTATTTCGGCCGAAATTTCGGTTTTTCTGAAATTTGACCCAAAAAATATGTTTTTTTAATATTAATTTAATATTTCACCGAAATTTAATATTGAATAAAATATTAGTTTCGGGTCAAGTACCAGATTTCGACCGAAATTTCAAAATTTCACGGTCCAAAACCGGTACCGAAACCGAAATTTTAAACCTTGCTTATAAGTAGGGGCATACGTGGGACCTAGGACACTTGGAGCGATGGACGGCCCAATTCAAAATAGATGGCGACTCGATTCGAAATAGATGGATCCAGTCCAAAGTGGATCGCTTGACACCACTAGAATTTACATAGTTGTAATTATATCCATGTATTATTATAGTATGCCGACATAACCCTTGCTATGATTGAAATCACCCTTATGTTATTTTAGAGAGATAAACCTAGCTGACTTTTCAAATTTCAAAGACACAAATTTAGATTGGCAACAAAATGATTGGTGGCTTTCTGAACAGTAACGCCAACAAAACCTGTTATTATCCAATAATTATTTTGTGGTTTTCCATAACACAATGACCAGCCAAGTAATTTACTAATTCTGTGGTCCATTTATTTCTTCATGATAAAGGTATCTGGCCTGAATCCCCCAGCGTCCGAGCAGAGCCCGGAATGGGACCCATTAAGCCTACTTGGAAGGGTGAATGCATAAAGGGCGACAGATTTGATCCTACTAAAGCCTGCAATCGTAAGCTAATCGGAGCTCGTTACTATCTAAAAGGCTTTGAGAGTGAGTACGGTCCCCTAAACACAACTGCAACCCCTGAGTATCGTTCGGCTAGAGATCACATTGGACACGGGACCCACACTGCATCAACGGCCGTCGGATCAATAGTAAAGAACGCGAGCTTCTTTGGGTTTGGGAGAGGCATCGCGCGTGGTGGTGCACCTAGGGCACGACTTGCTGTGTACAAGATATGCTGGACCGTGAATTTCACGGGCAGGTGTGTGAAACAACCAATTACTCCAAAAGCTTAAGCGGTTAGAGTTGGTGTTATTTAATCATTTATATTTTATATACTTCAACACTCCTCACGTGTGGCCACTTTTTTTGGGTTTGCCGGACATGGATTTTTAACATCAAGAGTTTTTGAGTTTTGAACCCAAGACCTGCCATGAGGCAGTATCTCTGATACCATATGAGAAAAGAGTGTCTACTCTATAGAATAGATAAGTTATCTACTCTGTCGGCCCCAAATACAGTGGGGCCCATATTGTTTGGTTGTTGCAAACCATTCATATGATGGGCCCTGACGTAGATAGGGTGTGACAAAAAAAATCTGTCATTTTTTGCCTCCACAAATCGAAAGGTTAGGATGATCCTATGGCGCCGAATTTTTGGGCACACCCTATCTATGTGAGGGCCCATCAAATGAATGCTTCGGATCACTCAAACAATGTGGCCCTCACTGTATTTTAAGCCTACAGAGTAGATAAGTTATCTACTCCGTGGAGTAGGAACTCTTTTCTTTATGAAAAAACCAATTACTATAAAAGCTTAAGCCGTTAGAGTTGGTGTTATTTAATCATTTAAATTTTATATTTCAAATAGGTGCAACGAAGCCGACATATTGGCGGCCTTTGATGATGCATTACACGATGGGGTCCATGTGATTTCAGGATCGTTCGGTTCGACTCCACCTCTATTGCCATTCTTCTCTTCAAACGCAGGTATTGGTTCGTTCCACGCCACACAAATGGGTGTATCGGTTGTCTTCTCCGCTGGGAACGATGGGCCGGATCCATCTCTGGTGCAAAATGTTGCACCGTGGAGTATTTGTGTCGCTGCTTCATCTATGGACCGCACGTTTCCAACACAAATTATATTGGATGGTCAGATTTCGATCGTGGTAATTTTCTATTGAATTTATTTTTTTAATTGTTGAAAGAAAAGTTCTTTTGGAATGATAGCCAAATTCCTAATTAACAGTACGGGCCCATCGCCATATTTATAATGACCAAGGCTAAGAATTGTGTTTCCCATCCTTATCAAATGATCATGCCCTTTAAAGATGTCCCCAAGAGATTGATTCTTTATACACTTCAATCTTGAAAATGCTAAAAATAAATTCAATTATACGCTCCCTCCTAAAAGATATTTATTGGGCCATACTTTTATCTTGTTAATATGGTCTGATATTTATTGGGCCCTACTTTTATCTTATTTTTTGGGCCGACCGTATGGAATTGAGATCATTTTGATCGGATGATCATCGTTCCTGGTTTTATGCAAACTATTATCTTAAATTTGGATGTCATTTCAGGATAAGACGAACACCTTGTGAATCCATACAAGATCAACGGTCATGATCTTACATTTATGTCCATCTATGTCACGTGTACGTTAAAGGGATTGGTCCTTTAGCTCAAAGGTCCCACGTTCGATCCCAGCTAACTTACCTGCCAAAATCAACAGTTTAGCTTTTCTTGGAAGAACCCTAAATAAGGTTTGATGGATCAATGGCCTAGGATTATCCCATCAAGGAGATCACAATGTTATTGGTATTTGGCTGCCCTTTAAGGCTTTTATTCGAGTCAATGGATTTGATAGCATAAAGAAGATAGTTGTAGGACTCAAGAAATTACTTCTAGAGGAATTTAAAATTGGCTTTCTTATAAACATTAACTATAGAAAAGCTTCTTTTTTTTTTGTGAGGACAATATATATTTAATGGGAAAGTTGGGTAGTCCCCAATTCATTTAAAACATTAAAAATGTAAATACTCTACTATACACATGATATTTTGTACAGGGACAAGGCTTCATTGTGAAACAAATCAGTGCAACAATAGTGAATACCACGCAATATTTTCGTAATGGGTATGGCACTCTGTCTCTCTACATCTCTATCTTTCTTCTTGCAATTACCTTATCTGATGCTTCAAATGTGTATAGGGTGTGTGAGTATGAAAACTGGACAGGGAAATTTGCCTCAGGGAAGGTGATCCTATGCTTTTCTACCTTAGGACCGCAGTTAAGTGGCAACGCGGCTCTAGCAGTTTTTGCCGCCAATGGATTGGCCTTGATCTATGCCGCACCGATGACTCAGCAAATAGCCCAAGTTGATATTGTTCCCACCGTCTATGTGGACATCAGCCAGGGGACTCAGATCCTTTATTACACATTGTTAAAACCCTCGAGGTGACTGAATATAGCTATGAATATTTAAAAAAAAGATATCAATTTTATTAGGAAATATAGAAATCGTTAAAAGTGCACTTCAGTCCGTAAAGATTCCCCCGTATAAAATGAGGCACTAGATGCTCCTAATTTGGCTAGATAATCAGCCAAATCGTTGGCTCTTCTAGGAATGAGAGAAAAAAGTGATAGTAGTGTATAGGCTTAGATCTTTAATGTCACCTACAAGATTGGCTTGTCTCCACAGCTTGTCACAAATCCCTTTAGCCCACAAAATTGTGGTAGAGGAATCACTTTCTACTTCCAAATAACCCTCCTGAACAAAATGTTCATGAGTAGCCATGAACATTTCCATTTAAAAAGATGTCCTAGGGTGGGACTCATATTTAGATTCCCATACATGAACTTTCATTTCCCGTTACAGCTACTCCGTATTGTGGCATCCATTGAAAGAAGTTCAAAAGAATAATATTTTGAATTTTAGATTTTATTAAGGCCCTGTTTGTTTTGGATTTTAGAATCGACTTTTGGACTCAAAATTAGGCCCAGTTTGTTTTGGATTAAGAGAACTGATTGTGAGTCCAAAATTGATTAATGGACTCCAATTAAACGTTAATTTGAGTCCAATAATCAGTTTTGGGCTGACAATAGGTTCTCGTAATTGAAAATGAACAGAGCTTTAGCTACCTATTAAACTTTTAACAGCTTAAGCTTTTGGAGTAAATGGTGGTTTCCCATGGAATCAGAGCTATTGCCTCATGGCAGGTCCTACTTTCAAAACCCAACAACTCCTTGATATTAAAAATCCACGTGCCAATCCAAAAGATGGGCCACATGTGCCACATGTACAGCCAACCCAATAAACAGTTTTGGACTCTCAATCGCTTCTCAAAATAAAAAACAAACTGGGCATAAATGTAATTTTATGTCCAATAATGAGTTTTTTTACTCAAAATTCAATTCAAACATGTCCTTAGAAAAATATCTTGCAACTCAAAAAGTGCTTTTAGGTTCTAAATTCCAAAAATAATGGTCATTTAGCCCAGTTTCTATAACCACTCATTTTGGGAAATGGACAATAATGTTAATCTTCATCCAAGAATTAATTTGTTCATCCTAACATGAAGTGTGTGTGAACCATCAAGGTCATCCAAGGTGCAGATTATGCCAAGCAAAACAGTTGTTGGAACTTCACCAGCACCTGTTGTCGCATACTTCTCCTCCAGAGGTCCAAATTCTCAGTCTCCCAATATTCTCAAGGTGCACAAACACATGGAATTCCAATGATCTCTGTGTATTACAAAATTCTAATGCTACTGAGGGATATATGAGGAGTTTCTTTAGACACTAGCAATTCTACTAAATATTTGAGTTGTTGGTTTTGCAGCCAGACATTAGTGCCCCTGGAGTGAGTATTTTAGCAGCGTGGCCTCGGGAAGCTCCACCAGCTGTGCTCCCCATTGATGATCGATCCGTCGATTGGAATTTCGACTCAGGGACTTCCATGTCCTGCCCTCATGTAGCTGGAATAGTAGCACTTCTCAAATCGGCGCACCCGGATTGGTCCCCCGCTGCCATTAAATCTGCTATGATGACAACAGGTAAAGAATCTCAGATTAAGTATCAATGATTAAATAATGCCAACTCTAACAACTTAAGCTTTTAGAGAAACTGGTTCTTTCACATGGTATCGGAGCTATGGCCTCACGACAGGTCTTGGGTTCAAAACCCAACAACTCCATGATATTAAAAATTCACATGTAAGGCCAACCCAAAAGAGGGGTCACACATGAGGGGGAGTGTTGAAGTATACATGATTAAATAACGCCAACTCTAACAGCTTTAGCTTATGGAGTGATTGGTTGTTTCAAAGAGTCAACCATTTGCCACCCACTCATGGACACAATTATGAGAATAACAGCATGCCAGATAATCGTCCATGAAGCAAGAGGAATCTAGTTTTAACAAACCCAAATCTTTTTTTTCTTTAGTTCTGTTTCTCGCCACGAAAAAAGGGTGTAAAACGAAATTTACACCCTTTTCTAATGGACAAATGGGCATAAAATTTGTTTTATGCATATTCGAAAGATAAGAAATTGCCACAGTTCGTGAATGTTGCTTGCTAGCTGGATGTTGTGACCAATGCTTAAAGACCCACACTCATACAACAACTTGCATTAGTTAAAATTGAATTAACCCACAAGTAAGTGATTGATGTGATGAGTTTTTTACTTTCTCGGGCTAAGGCCCTGTTTGTTTAAGATTATGACAACGATTGCCAGTCCAAAGCCAATTATTGGGCTCAAAATTCGACGTAATTTTGAGTGCAATAATTGGTTTTGAAGTCACAATTATTTGTCATAATCATAAAAGAACAGGGCCTAAGAAAAAGAAGTTTTTGATCGACACGATAGGTATAGAACTGAGTCAACTCTAGGAAAACCTAGAACTATCCTCATGCTAAAATGTAGCATGAGCTATGCAGGGTATGGTAATGGTATGCATTAATGTGGTGAACTTTAAGCTAGTTACCACCTTCAATACTTATGTATTCATAATTAAAAGCTGGGATGATCAAATAGCTGTGGTGGAAATTCCAGCGTTTAATCACACAAATGTAGGAAACAGCATAGACATTAGTCAATCAATCTGTTTAGAACAAAATATTTCCATTCAGAAAAGAAAAATCAAACTTTTTAGAACATAATTTTTTTTCAAACGTATATAGAAGAAAAGCACATTACTATTAATTGTAATGGGCCTCTAAAAAACCAAACAAAAGTAGAGGTATTCTAAAAACTTTTTTCATGAAATTTGTGACTCTTTTAACTGTAAGCAGATTGCTCATACCTCTCTCAAAACTCCATTTACTACAGCTTACACAAGGGACACAAGCCATGACAAGATTTTGGGAGGAGGAACAATGAAACTAGCAGACCCATTCGACATTGGTGCCGGCCACGTAAACCCCTTACAAGCAATCGATCCAGGGCTGATCTATGACTTGGATACTCGAGACTACATCCTCTTTCTTTGTAGCATAGGCTACACTCAGGCACAAATGAAGAACCTTTTTCTTCCGTCTCAAGGAATCGACACCAATTGCCCAAAAGATCGCCCGACAGATATGGATCTTAATTATCCGTCAATTGCCATTTCAAATCTTCAATCTACGGTCACAGTCAAGAGAACATTGAGCAATGTGGGACACTCTAGTGCAATTTACTTTGTAAGTGTTGTGAATCCTGAAGGAGTGCATGTGGAAGTCTGGCCAAGGATCCTAGTTTTCACATGGGAGAAGGAACGGATTTCATATCATGTTACCCTTACACCTATAAAGCATTCTCAAGGGAGGTACACTTTTGGAGAGATAGTTTGGTCTGATGGCTACCATCATGTGAGGAGTCAACTAGTTGTCCGTGTTAACAAAAATGGGGATGATGGGGACAATGAACCTATTTCTAGTGCTTAAGTTGGGTAGATTTCTTAAAGAAATAATACCATCATTTAAGGAGTGAGCTAGTATTGTATGGGTTTTCAATGAGTTTGTGGTTGTGATTTCGAAAGGTCTGTGACTTCTTTCCATAATGTGCAAGGTTCTCGTCCAAACTTGCAAATATGCAAAACACTTTGTACTTAATGAGGTTTAAATAAAACACATTTCACTGGCATCTAAACACATTTGGTATGTGTTGTTTCCTTCATGGCTCTTGTTCCTTCTCTTGGTTCTTCTTCTTCCTTTCCTCTCTCTAAAAATGCTTTGCTAATTACACTCTTTGATTTACCTCTCAAATAAGGGAAAAAGAAAAGTGAGGAAAAAAGAATTATATTTCTTGCATTGTACTTTCATACTATGCACGTCCAAACAGACCTGTATTAAGGATGACCTGCAGAAACTAGGGAGGTCCCTAATAGATTTCCATATTATGCCACATGTATAATCTTACATTAATAACTGTTTTTATGTCAAAAGTAACCCTACCTTTTTTTAAAAAAAATAGTTAACAACCCCCTACTTTTCTATGCGTTGCAAGACAGTTCTATGACAAGCATTTCTTCATATTGTTTTCATCTTCAAAACATAGAACACTACACAAAGATACTTCACTTGAACTTCTAAACTCGAATCCCACACAAAGAAATGAATGTTGCTACGGCAGCCACAGTTTCCTGCAGCATGTTTACAGCAAGCAGCAAAGAGATTGCATTGGCTTTCAGAAAGGATTTAATGCATTTGCCTATGGTGCAATGACCAATATCCAGGAGGCCTGGAAAGCATCAATCATAAAACTGTTACACGGATGCTTAGATGTTTGAGCTATTAAGGAATTAGGATTTGGGTTTTGAAATGTCGGGTGGGAAGAAGAATACGAGGCTGGTTTGGGGTTTTTTTCGAAGTTGGGGTTTGTAAGAAGAGTTCTAATAGGTTAAAGCAGTGGCAGAGAAGAGGGTTTCTAAGGTTGAGTGTGAAGAGAAGAAGGAAGTAGAAGAAGAAGAAGACAGCTTTGTTTGAAAGCATTAAGAGCAAAGACCAAACAGGTGTGCAACTTGGGCTGGGCTCAACACGAACTCGAGAGAACCCAATTTGGCTTAAGGTTTAAGGTTGAGACCTTGGCAAGGCGATTCAAGTAGAACCCAACCCCATCCCCCAAATTTCATGATTTTAAATCAATTGTCAAAATCTTAACATTATATTATTTGGGAAATGATATCAGCACAACCATGTTTTGTGATTTGCGCAAATGCAACTAAAGAGTTGTCAAAAGGTTATTACAGTGCCCAAAAAAGCTCTTTAACAACTGCGATAATTAAAAGTTTAAAAAATGGCTGTGCTGATAGTTTCCCTAATTTTTTCTATTTGTCCCGAGCCAACTGAAACAACAGGTTGAGTTGGGGTGAAGAGATTTAGAGGCTGATTGGGTTGGGTTAGGGTTGAGGTAACAGTGGGGCAGGCTAGGGTTGGCCTGTCAACCCAACCTAACGCCGCCTGACTAGGACCACTAATTCTATAGGCCAGTAATGCAAGCCCTGTTTCACGTACTGTAAATTCTTTACCATCTCAACGATCGACTCCGAAGAAGACATTACATTGTCCAAATTCTCAAAATACCAAGTAGATCGGTTGATTCAATAAGAAAAAGTAATGGGAGTGGCACTTGATTTCATTGGTACTATCCAACCAAACCCAATCATAGAAATGGGAGTTTTTGGGCTCGATTTCATTGGTATTATCCAACAGAATCCAATTCAACCTTTTACTCATTTAATGATTGAATTTTTGTAAGTACCTTCAACATCTCTTCATCTGCAAAGAATTCTCTACATGAAGACACAGTATAATACAGTTGCATCAGCCCACATATTACGTATGTTTACTTTAAAATTTCTATTTTGCTTCCTGGTGCATCTCCCTCCATCTTACATTGCCATTGTGACAGGGAAGTGAAACGAGATCTGGCCCCTGTGCGCAGCCAACCATAGGAATATAAGTCACAATATCAACTTCGTAGGTTTGCTCTAGTCTCTCAGCATTCAATTTTTCTTCTCACATGGACGTGAAAGAAGTTAACCGTAGAGGAATAAATAACATACTCAGAGCCAAGTAACTGCGTGCATGAAAATGGCAAATGGAAAGAATAAGAAAAACTAGTCTCTTCAACTCCTCTATTGCAAAACTACTCACATACAAAACCTCAGCATCGAAGTAGATTTACAAAGAGAGGAAAGGCATAACGAAAATAAGAAGGGATAAAAGGCAAATAAAGAAAACCCAAACCCAAACCCCAAAGATAAACCCTAAAGAAAAAAAGAAAACAGGGAAAAAGAAAAACTGTTAGAAGCTAACTAATCGACTATAAGAAAACCCAATACAAGTCCCTAATGCAGAATCTCAATATTCAGAAATTTAACTGGCTCACCACACTTGGAAGCTGGGTGTGGAACTTTTGATACTCCCTCTTTTTTATTTCTTGTGAAGATGTACAGACACCTCGAGTCCACAGCCCACGAAACCCAACTTGCGTTTGCACCTGTTGTCAATCTAAACCAGCAAAACTTCTGTTTAAACTGCTTCTCTAAGAAACCAACGACTGCAGCTAAAGAAATACAAGTTGGAGAATTTAGCAACCATTTTCAACCCCATTGGCAACAACCCTTTTCTCCATTACTGGTTTACCAGACTTGAGTACATCTCCACCGCTTGCAACCACACCATTCTCCTCCAATGGTTTTCGCTCTCCAAGAGCATGACCAGCTTCCTTGTTCAAAACTGATGTTGCTTCCAATGGTTTCTGCAATATTGTCTTTATGTTTGACCCATCTTTGTCTTTCTCATTGACGGTGGCATCAGTTGGCTTTCCATCCCAGACCTGCAGTTGTATAGCACGATTATATTAGACAATGGGGCAACTAGGAAACCATTCCAAAAAAAAAAAAGGGACAACTAGGAAATTTCAATTATGCACACATTTTATTCATGGAGATTTCAGCCCAGATTGCATATAGTCAGTACTAAACAATGCTATCACAGAAATAAAGCTCTTCTAGAGTTGGCCAAAATGAAGTTATGAGATTGATGCTTTGCCAAAGCTTTAAACAAACAGACGTGGACCAAGTTTTAATGCAACTACGTTTGAGTACAAAAAAGAATAGGTACATGAAATTATCCCGAAACAAAAGGGGGGAAAAGGGGAAGATGTTTAAATCGAACTTAATTAATATGAAAGTATACTTTGAATTAAGTATCATGTTTTCCTTGCCTGTTTCTGAAACTGCTGCTGTTTAGCCTTTTTTATCTGCATTGTCTTTTGGCGTGCCTCGTAAAACCCAAAATCATCCAAGATGCATGTCTTACTGGTATGATCCTTGAATATTTTGAGCATTTCCAGCCCCTGATCAAACTTTACCTGCGAAAATCAATAGTGGTGAGTGTAAATAAAGAACCACATGTTGAGGCTAATAACCACGACAAGCTTATTTGAAGGATGCGCACCTCTTGAGTGTCTCTACTATTTGTCACAGGCTTGTTGTCGTTGTTCTCGAGAGTGATGTGCTTCAACAAATTGTTGGGCACATCCTTAACAATATGCCACTTCAAAGGGAAACAGCCATTCCATTTGTCCTGTTGCCAATACTCTAAATTCTTGTTAAAATCAACAGGGCCCACCATCTCTGCTATACCAACAAATTGCCCACTGGTGTTGACCTGAAACAAAATAGAAAGTTGGATAAATACAAGCAAATGTCAAAAATTAACTCAAACAAGTGAAAGATATTGTCAATACTTACAGAGAAAAACAAAAATACAGGACAGCCACCAGACTTTTCTTGTGCTTCGAGATATCCAGAGTCGAGCTTCTTGTTCCCATTCGGGGTGCTCGCCCACACACTATACTTGATACTCTTGTGGACATCATCCTCACTGTAGGACTTAATAATGAAGAACTTTGCATCTGAATATTTGACAGGGAATTCTGCCCGATTATATTGATCCCTATCTGGAACTACACTGGACTCCTCAATAGTCCCATTTGAGGGAAGGTTCTGTCCCTTCACTGCTAATGTAATGGTGGGTGCAACAAACCCTTTCTGATTTTTGAAGCGGCCAGCTCTAGGTCCTCTGTTTAACTCATTCAACCCATCCACATTTTCATTGCCATATCCAAACAATCCATTGCCCCGGCCTCTAGGCTTGTATTTATTGTCAACAGCAAGCCACCCACGCCCATTTGCTCTCGAATCATAACCACTGGGTCCAAAACCACCAGTTCTAACTGTATTCCCACATTGACCATACAATCTGTTGTTTGAATACATCCTATTCATGAATCCAGGAGCCTGAGCCAGGCCAGATGTCGTCGTTCTTGGGGGATGCAAACCTTGCTGAAGTAACAAAAATAAAATATTATGCCTATATAAGATGCATTAATAAAATCACAAAGGACAATAACTAGAAATAGATAAGAATGAAAATCATAAAATAGAATAGCTGATAAGATTAAAATTAATGAATCGCTTAGGACCTGTTTGTTTTAGATTTTGACAACCGATTGTTAGTCCCAAACCAATTATTGGAGAAAATTAAACGTAATTTTGAGTCCAAAAATCGGTTTAGGAGTCACGATCGATTGTCAAAATCTAGAACGAACGAGGTCTTAAAAACTTTCAACCGATGCTGCTCTGAGAGGATCCATAGCACAAACTATACTACATATAAGAAATAGGAACTACATAGAAGCAGCCCATGCCAAGGGAAGAGTTAAAAAAGTTATATGAACACAAATACATTAGAAGTTGCATCTTACATACCATCATGGTTTAACATTTTAGCCAAAATACCAAAATTTCAGATTTCGGTCAGGGCCGACAACGAAAAGTACATGAATTCCGTGTCGGCCCAGATTTCGACTGAAATTTCAGCAATTTCTTTTTTCTTTATTCTTTCCAAAAAAAATTTGGTTGTTCCGAAATTTCGGCCGAAATTGGAACATGACCGATTTCTTTATTTATATCCGGATTTCGGCCGTAATTGGCTGAAACCAACACCGAAACCTAAATTCTAAACCTTGCATACCAAGGGATGCGGAAGTTGATGAAGGTTGTGGTTTCTTCCCGAGGGAATGTTACTGATATGTGACATTGTTGAAGACAGAGAATTGCTTGTAGCCAGTCTGGGCTGCCCGTCAGGGTAAATGGGACCATCTGACCATGGAACCGGTGAACGCATTCCTTCATATGCAAATCTAGGATCCTGATAACCAGACGCATGAGTGCCACCTGGCAGAACACCTCTTCCATACGAACCATTTGTAGTCTGTGATGAATTTGGATAGCTTGGCCTTTGCGGAACAGATGAATTGTTGGCTTTCACATTCCCATTTGCAACTCCATTAGCATTTCCATTACCCATTTCTACAGGCATGGGCACCTGATCAGCAGCAACAGAGGTGGAAACCTCTCCTTGGGGAGTGAGGGCCTGATTAGGAGTGGACATTGCACTGGGTGGAGTCGGTGGCTGGTAATAAGGAGCTGGATACTGGTAATGTTGGGGCCCATAGAGCTGACCATCATGTGCCATGGTGGGAACCGGGGAACCGGCCGAAGGGTATGCACCATAAGGTGCATAACCATATCCATGGTGATACATAAGAGACCCATTATCCCCATAAACTCCCTGCGAAAATCAACAAAATTATTAAAAAATGTTCAGAAACTGACTGAGATCAACCTTTAAGGCTGCCATGGAAATACTCTACCATAACCTGAACAATTCCTGCAAACACCTCTAGATATTTTAAAATACTTTATTAAAAGTTGGAAAAAACAGAACAACCTTGGAGGCTGCCAGGGAAAGACTCAAACCATAACCTGAACAACTCTTGCAAACAGCTTCTAAATATTTTAAATAATTTTGTTAAGAATTGGAAAAAAAAATACAATTCGGTTGTTCCCAATCATGTCTCATGTTTTACAACAATGAATAAGCCTAATCAGCAATCGCCCCATTAAACAAATCAAAAGATTTGATTGACAAAAAAAAAATCATAAAATCTCACATAGGTTTGAGCTTTGAACACAAAAACTTACAAGAGGCATCTCCATTCCATCGGTATTGACATATCTAGGGTAATCTTCCCACTCATTACCCGTACCATCATAACCTGGAAAATCAAAATAGAAAGGGCTGTAGTTTCAAACAACTGGTAAAAAAACAGATAAAGTAGTTTATGAAAACAAATCACAAGAATCAAAACTATTGAATATCAAACTCATTAATCGGGTTGAGCATTGCAGTTCATTTTATTGGATGGATTGAGGTATCATAATGAACAGAGTTGACTTTGATCTAGTAAAAACATATATTTGCAATGATGTAATAATCCTAATCACAATCAGCCAAAACAATTACAAAATTTTTTTTACAAAGAGTCTAACTAATTAAATTAAGAACTACTAAAAGGCAATAAACAACAATTATCACACGGAAATATCAGCATACCTCCATAAAAATAGGTAGGGGATGCGTATCCATTAGGAACATAACACATACTCGGATCCATGAAATCCTGGATCAAAGGGGTTGTAGACCGCTCATATGATTGGATTGGCACACTTGTCACTTCACCAGCATTTACAGACCCATACTGATTAGCAGACGACTGCTTAACAAAAATAATTCAATCATTGAACCATTGGTATCAAAGGTCTTTACAAGCGTGCTATATCTTACATTCTAGACATTATGCATGAAAGAAAGAAGATTACAATACATAGAACAGATGAATGTAGTTCCAACATTACCTTTTTGACAGCCTCCGGAACCTCAAGAGTCTTGGTTTGAGAATCCAATGATAACTTCTGCAGTAAATCTGTAGCTTCTGTGGCAGATTGAATGAAGGAAAAAACACATCCTTCGAAAATACGATCTCAATCTAATGTAATTATTCTAAAACTAAATATTCTGAGAAGCACAATAGTACAAACAGAAGAAGCAACATTTTTATCTTGAATCGCCACAAAACTACAAAGTGGGAAAAAACTGATTCTAGCTAACAATAGAACAGATCATGAAAGAACAAAACACATCTTGCCAGGGCATCAATTTGAATCCCAGTATAATTGCAAGAGAACGAAATCCTCAACAAATCTAACTAGATTACCCATTCAATCGCAACCAAAACACCATAAAACACCCTCTTTCACTAAGACCCTGTTCGGATTGAAAGAACTTTGTGGAAAAGTTTGGGAAGGAACAAAATTTCTAAACTTTCCTCTTTTGTTTCCACACGAAAAGATAATTACCAACCCTATTCAATTTTTATTTAGAGGGAACTTTTATTTATGACGGTATAGCTCTAGATTTACCATTATCATATTATTTCCCTCTAAATCGTGGTAAGAAAAACAAATCCCATGAAAAAATTCCATCAGAAATATTTTTCTTGCAATCCCAACAGGGCCTAAATAAATTAACAGTCTGCATAATCTAAACACTCAAAAAGAAGAAAATCAGAAGACATCTGTAATCTTCATCCAATAACAAGCAAAAATAAGCAAAACCATCTGCAAAAATCACAACCATAATCCCAACAGGAAAAGAGGAACATAACATATTAAAATATTCAACAAGAAACCAAGTTAAATAATAAAAAACTTTACAAAAAAAATCATAAAATACATAAACCCAGCACAAACCCGTAAGAGAAAAGCCCTATAAGTTCCACACAAAAAAACCCAGCTGCAAAAACTTGCCCAGTTTTGTATAAACCCATAAGACATCAAAACTATAGAAACCAACCCAAAAGAAAAAACAAGGAAGAAAAATTGTGTCCCTTGTCAACAGATCTATTGATAAACCCTAACAAAACACATAAAACAGGACATACCCAGCACAGAAATAAAGGAAAAAATAGGAAAAAAAAAACAAACCCAGTTCCAAAATCACTGAACAGACAATAAAAAACAGATCGGAAATTAAAAAATAAAGATTACCCAGATGCTGGAACTAAAAAAGGATACGATCAGCTGAAGGAGCAACAGCAGCCATGTCAGATCTTCAAAGGAGATGTGCTCTAGAGTAGAGATAGTGATACAAAACCCTAAAAACCCTAACCCTAATCGATAGAAAAAAATAGAGGAGAATGAAACAGGGTCAGAGAGGAGAAGAGCCGCCACAAGGAGTTGGGTATGGGAAAAGGGTTTTGTTCATGGAAAAGCGGTGATTCAAATAGCACCACGGCTTAGCCTCCAAAACCGGATATTTTTTAATTATTTTTTTATCTTTTTCTTTCCCACAAGGACTAGGGCACAAAAGAAACCCTAATCACAAAAGGACATTCTTACCCTCAAGCATGACCCAGAAAGGCAAAAAGGCATGAAATAGAAATAGAGAGTTTCCGTGTACCACTTGGAGTCCTGGTCTTCAAATCTCGTGTTCATATGACAGGAGAGTTTTATTGTGTGGGTACATCACAATCAGGACTGTTGATCTTTTGGAACATAGATGAACCACTTGTTTGATTAACGGTCTAGGATAATCTAATCAAACTTATGGATCCCATATTTCTTAGGTGGGACATAGGTGGGGGGCCCAGTGAACCAAACCCATTTATTTGTTTGGGCCTTGGTGTAGATAGATAGGACATGCTTCCAAATTGGTCTACATAGGATGATATGAACCATTAGGATTATAGAGAATTAGAATGAATGGATCCCATAAAAATAGCCTTAACAAATCAGAGGATTATGATCATCCTGTAGAGAAGATTTTATGGCACGACATGAAAGGGCCCAGCAAGTAAATGGTTTAGATCACTCAATTAGGTAGGCCACACTATTTTTTTTTTCTCAGATCCTCCACCGTCTATCTATCTATCTATAATATGGGGTTTGGTAGGGACTTTCGCATGAAGGCATTTCGTGGGTGGAGTTGCATGAGAGAGCAGCCACACATACTCACTTTTCAGCATATTTTAAACCTCGTTTTTTTCAATTGCCATTCCTTGTTATGGGAATGAAAGTTCTTTTCGAAAGCTTTTTTCTCTACAAATTCAATTATGCTGCTACTAATTTGGTTATAATTGCTGTTTTTCCTTTTTACTTAATTGCCAAGATTGTGGTACCAGAAATAATCTCCAAAGATCTTCCTTTGGAGAAGCCAGCCAATGAAGAGATGTCATAAAATCTCTCTCTCTCTCTCTCTCTCTAGGTTGGGGCCCACCATTTACACCATGTTTTAATAAGGTGGGTCCCAATAACTCCACATAAATCCATGCAAGAGGTGGGGCCCAACATTTTACCTCATGTTTTGATGAGAGGCTACTAAGATCTCCACCCAAGTCCATAAATGGGCATACCAGTTCACATTACACATGTTTGGATGTGAGGTGGGCCCATTATTTTACACTCATGCACATAAGAATGTTAGTAAAAAACTATATAAAGTACTTCATCCAATATTCCAATGGGTCAATAGAATGTGGTGGGCCATATTCAAGTGGTACACATTCCAAAAAATCCCAACTTGTCATGAGGTGTGTCAACCGATCCACCTCGGATCGGATCCACCTATCTCTTAGTCACGATCCATTCAAATCTCTTATCCATCGGATTAGATTCTGAGTGTTATTAGGATCATACTTCCTATGTCTCGGTCACGATCCTCATCATGCCTATGAACATTTTCAAGTGCGTCTCGGGGACCAGGTCCCGTCAAACTTGGTAATGTTAGAGAACTGGAAATTAGGTGGAAGAGTTACTCCTAGAAAAAGGGAATAAGCATCTAAGTCAAGTCCTTTCGACTCAGGATTCTTGATAACCTTCAACTCTTGAGTTATTCTATCAATTTTTTCAGCCCATTCTTTCTTGAGTTAAGACAAAGGCAATTGACCGGGATCCTCTTCATACTGCTCTTATTGGAAGAGATCAGGAGTGTCCAGACTTGGTCGAGTGACAGGCAGTGCCTCTTGAACATTAGGCGGCGTAGGTTCTTTAGAAGTCCCAGACCTCTCGCCCGCCTAGGCTTTCAACTGTGCATTTTTCTCTATGATGAGTTCTGTTTTCTAATTCATCTCCTCCATCATTTGTTGT
Source organism: Tasmannia lanceolata (assembly GCF_043159265.1). Taxonomy (NCBI): domain Eukaryota; kingdom Viridiplantae; phylum Streptophyta; class Magnoliopsida; order Canellales; family Winteraceae; genus Tasmannia; species Tasmannia lanceolata. The sequence continues at coordinate 20,149,323 of NW_027518689.1, read as the reverse complement.
AATTTGGATATGGTATACCCTCATTCGATAGGTTCTGCTATGACACTAGGTTCTGAATGGACAGGAGATTCTTGGGTTTGGATTAGTTTCAAATTTCTTACCGTCGAGGTCGACCGGTCACATGGCAGTTGTCCGGCGAGGGCTACCTGTTCACTCAAAAATTTGGCTCAAAAACCTATCCGCGGTCGACCGACCCACAACAATCACCCATCCAAACCCATGACGGATTGTTCCTGGCGTTTCAGGAACACCTCCGCGGTCGCTCGGCTTGACCGGTCGACCGGCCCAATAAAATTCAGCAAGTGCTGGATTTCCAGCTACCTTGCCGCGGTCGCCCGGGGTACCCTCGGTCGACCAGCCCTGGTAAAAATTCCATTTTTGCTTTAAAGCTCAGGGGGCTTTTGGGCCATGGTTGTTGGGTGTAAGTCCTAGGTTTTCAAAACACATTTTTGGGTGTGTGAAGGATTTTCAGAGATGTAAAAAGTTAAGTATGAAAACCATTTGAAAACCTATTGAAAGTGCATTTTATAAAATATCAAGAGGACTCTAAATGCATTCTAAAAATGATACCGTTGAGTCTTCTTGGAATGTATTTGCTCATTTGCACTTCCTTGGCCTTCTTCAGCTTGAGTGAACATCTTGAACTTGTTCTAGCTCTTGTAACTCCCTCCAATCTTCAATGCATGTTGAATGGTTCATGAGGTGTCACCATGGCATGTTCAACTCCAAGCTCCTTCTTGACACTCTGTTAGGAACTTGTGGGATCTTTATGTTCGAGCTTCTTAAATTGATCATCTTCAAATGAGGATGTCTTCACTGTAGGTGCAAGCTCTTGGTTCCTTTGCTCCTTGATCTACAACCCATGTGTTGTGAAGAGTTGTGTGATGGCGATTATGACATGAAATTCCTGTATACAACACAACACTTCAAAGCAACACATTAGTCCATAAATGCTAATCAATTTGAGTTTGCTAGCATCAAAACAAGAGATAAGGCGAATGATTAGACCCATGGGAACCCTTGGGCTTACAAAAATGATTCAAATTTTATTGAAGATTTCAAAGAAAATACACACTTGTTTTGAAAAAGAGATTATCGCTCTTCTTTATTTTCTTCTTGCTTCATCCCTAGCAACCAAAGGTAATAATCAGAATCCACCTCGTTGCCTTTCCTGGTGGCAATATCAATGAGGGATGTTAGATTCTTGCCTTCCCAAGCAGTAGTAACAACACTAGCAACCTTTTTAGTAAACTCTCCTGGTGGATAAAATTTGGTGTGGACTCGAAAAATTTCTTGTCGAGCACCATATTGACGAATCATCCAATAGGGGATATGAAAAGAAGTTCTTTTTAATCCCAACAACTTGACGTAATCTAAATTCTTGGTCATTAATGCAACCTTATGAAAACCTTGGATTCTCCAAGATATATCACCTAGTCGGCGAGATTGTAACCATGTCAGCCAATCGGCTTCAGTGTAAAAATGCAGATGCAGGTGCCGGGTGTGAAAGCTATAAATAGAAACATCTATCTCGTCTGGAGGAATGGAAATTAAAAGTTTGTGATATAACCAGTCATAAAAGTCTTGGACAGCAGGAAAAAGGAGCCCGTGGAGACATGGAAACATCATCTAGACCATTCAAAGTTTCTGTAAGAATGGTTGGAATAGGATTCACTTTTATTTGTTCAATCACACCGAGAATAGCTGGAGATGCAATATTAGAGCTTTGGCACATCAGGTATCTAGCATATACAGAGAAGATGAATGCTCTATACCGGCTGAAATGTAAATAGACGCTATCAGACTCTGGTTCTGGAGCATAAACTAGGATGAGCTGATCGGTTAATATTCCTTTGTTTGTCATAAAGGTTTTGTCGCCATAACATTTATAACCGATGAGCCGACTAAACATGTTATGGGAGAATTTATATGATGGGTGGCTGTGAAAACACGTGAAGTCTAAACAAGTAGGTGCGGCCCACTTTTTTTGATGATCCAAACTGTTCATCTGTTTGGGCACAACATAAATAGGTTGTGCCCCAAAAATCAGTTTCATAGGATGATCCTAATCCTTCGATCTGAACTGATCTGAATATGGAGATTTCCAAAATTCATTTATGGAATCTTCTACAGATCGGAGGGTTAGGATCATCCTATGGAACTGATTTTTGGGGCACAACCTATTTACATTGTGCCCAAACAGATGAACGGTTTGGATCATAAAAAAAAGTGGGTCATACCTACTTTTTTTAGACTTCACGTGTTTTCACGGCCACCCATCATATAAATTCTCCATGTTATGGTACTCATCTTTAGATGAAGGCTTGATCATGGGCCCATCCGTGGGAAGGTCTAAAAGTATACACCATTCTTCAAACACAGGACACATTTCTTCAATACCAAATTGAAAAACATGATATTATGAATCCCAATATCGGGCTGCAGCGCGTAGAAGATTCCAATCTTCATGAATGGATGCCATGAATGGGAATACTCTAAGGACGGGTTGTTCTTGTGGCTTGGAACGCTCGATCCAATCCAATAAACCCTTGGAAGCCATAGAGCCTCAATCTGAAATGACAAGAAGAGGGATAATCTCAAAAGAATTTCTCAAAATTTTACTAAAAATGATTATTGAATATACTCTTTTTTCTTTTCTCTTTTTTTTTAAACTCGACTTTAATCTTGAATTATTATTTTAGAGATTGAAAACCTAATCTAGGAAAGATACTGGAAACCTAATCTAAAAAGAGGTATCCTAGGTAGGGTTTGGGAGTTGAAAACCTAATCTAAGAAAAGATATCCTAAACTAAGGTCATGGGATTTGGCTCCTAACATAGGAAAGATATCCATAGCTAGGGTATGGGATTTAGGGTCTTAGTCTAGGAAAGGTATCGTAAGCTAGGGTATGGGATTTGGGGTCTTACTCTAGAAAGGTATCGTAAACTAGGGTATGACATTTGGAGTCCCATTCTAAGAAAAGTCTCCTAAACTAGGGTATGACATTTGGAGTCCTAGTCTAGGAAAGGTATCTTAAACTAGGGAATGACATTTGAGGTCCTAGTCTAGGAAAGGTATCTTAAACTAGGGTTTGGGCATGGGAGCCTAGTCTAGGAAGAGGTATCCTAAAATAGGGTTTAAGCAACAGGAACTTATTCTAGGAAAAAGTATCATAAACTAGTGTTTAGGCATGAGAGCCTAGTCTAATAAGAGGTATCCTAAACTAGGGTTTAAGCAATGGGAACCTAATCTAAGAAAAGGTATCCTAAATTAGGGTTTAATAACAGATTGACAAGAGGTCTCTAAACTAAGAGAGGCTCTAAACCGGTATAAATGTCCTTATGGATGATATGACATGTCCCAATTGGACATCTTATATCCTCGCTTGGACCCACAACCACGTGCTATAAAAAGATATAGACTTGGTTATTAGTCTCAGAGATAACCTAGACTGTGACTGAATGCGCATCGGACTAGGGTAATGAAATCACTAGCTATGGCTTTTGGCAAATTATTAGTCTTAGGGATAACCTAGACTGCGATCGAATGTGTATCGTACTAGGGTGATGAAATCCCTAGCTACGGCTTTTGGTAACCCGGGACACCTTTCTAGACTCAAACATACCCTACATGGGCTAAAGGTTTATGTGTGTCCTAATCATGGTATCGTCACATATCTCCATCAAGGGACAAAGATATCTTATTCTAGGCTCAACATACCTTGTGTAGGTATGGCAACATTCTACATGAATATGCTGGGGTATGCAATAGGACAGGCCAAAGTTTCCCCTTAGCACGAGTCCGTGATCCGATATACTCTCCGAGAGTCCCAACGTTAAGCTATATAGACAAGAATCAGACTCGTTTCCAACACTGAAAATTATAAGGCTAAGAGGTGGAGCTTTTCACAATCATAGTGTCACATCCAAATCAAAGCATGGCATCACTCATGCAAGGACCCCAGACCCCAGACAGTCCTGTTGTGCTACTAACACCAGGTTGAATAAGTATGCAAAACATGAATGCAAATGCATAATAGTGAAGTGTGTGCAATTGTTGGGTTCCCTAGGTGTCTCTTGGGGCATTTTCGGCACAAAGCAAGCGACTATAGCCATTGGGCCCTACAAGCAAAAAGTTCTGTGCGTTGTTCCCACTTCGAACATTAGTATTTCTTGATTTTATGAATTATTTTATATTTTTCGCATATTTTTCATTGTTCACAGTGTAATTTTCGTACATAAGTTTCTTCTTTTCGTATGTAATGATCTCATATGAATATCAATAACTCGGACGAAAATTACACAAAAATTTGTTCTTTGTTTGACATTTTCGTATGTTTTGATGAATTTTTGTATGTTTTTTAAACGTATGAAATTTCAAAAAAATGTATGAAAATGGCAAACAAGTCCCTACTATCTTTGAAAATTTTGTAGATCTGATTTATCTTAAGCTTAGTACATCCCCAGCAAAGTCGCTAGATTTCCGTAACATTTCTCCCTACAGATTTGATGATTTAATCTCCCTTGTTGATGTTTTTAAAATGATTGGAAATTTTTTTAGTTTGAAAATCAAATCAAGATCCTCATCAGAAATTAATCTGATGAGGATTGTAGAGTCACCACCTAGGATAGGGCCTAGGTCCATTTGGTTAACTTTGTATAAGGCTTTAGCCTCACCAAGATTCTAGGTCGTACTAGGTTACGCGAGTGGAAGGTGTTAGGCACCACTTCCGCCTAGGAAATCCTGGTCTTAAGAATCAGATCTTGCAAAGGAATTCGAAAGTTTCACTAGTTTAATTTTTGTTCTGGAATTTCGTATGAAATTATAGTTCTTCTGTAATTTCGTACAAAATGAACATTAATTTCGTATGAAATTCCGATTAAATTTGTATGTTAAGAATTTTCTGAGAATATTGACTTTTCATACGTTTTTTCCATGAAATTTCGTATGAATATTTTATACGAAAATGGATTGGAAATTCATATGAAATTTCAGTTCTTCGAGAATTCTTGTTTGATTTTGAGATCCAAACTCTAGTGATCTTAGAAGTGTTATTAGAAACCTAATTCTACTGGATCTCTTTAGAATTCAAATTATATTGAATTCCATTGGGAGTAATTGAGAATTATGAAAGAATTCTCCAAAATTGACAAATTCTCATTGAATTTAAATAAAATTTGAGTTCTAGGACCTTATTCTTGCAATCCTAACCTAGATCTAACACATTTGATGTGAAAACCTAATTCTCTAGATTCACCTAGATCTAGATGATTTTTAACTTGAAACCACATTCTTAATTGTTCTTTTTTTTATATTATTTATCTTCTATTTTTGCCATTTTATTTGTAGCCTACTTTTTAGGCATCAAATCTCATTCGTTTGGCGTGTTTTTGGTATTATTATAAAGGTTTTTCAATTACCTATCTAATGAGCCCAAGATCACATGATTTGGATATGATTTGAGCAAATTATGGGTACTTTAGGAACTTGTATAGGTCTATTACGTGATTACTATTTTAGATAAGTTTTTAACTTTATTTTGTTTAGAGGAATGGTTGAGATTAGTTGCTTAGGTCTTAAGTTATCTTCTAGGGTTTTTTTTTCTTATAAATAAATCTTATGAAATGAATGTCTGGGATCAAAGTTATCGGTATCGCCATCTCGCCCTCCGAGATCGCCCTCAAAACCGTAAGTTTTGAGGCAAAAAATGGCTGAAAAAGAACGATGAAATCGGTGGAGCTTTGCCAAGAATTTCGACGGCGTTCCGATTCCTCAATCAACATTCACGGGCAATTTGACAACGAATTCAATAAAGGAGATTGGGCAAGTCCTTTAGAACCTTAGTCTCCTTTGAAATCCTTGCGGCGAATTTTTTTGATCAGATTCCGGCGAGCTTTGGCAAGTGTTTCCTTTTTAAAAATTTGGAGGAAAAATTCAAAGGAAAGAACAACCCGAAAATTAAGAATTTCCAACCCAAAGGAACCAACCTCTAATTTTCTAGAACTAGGGCCTATTTATAGGCATAATGAGAGGGAAAATTCTCGTACAAATTTTGAAAAGTGGTTGCAGATCTGATTTTCGTACAATTGGAATTTTGTTCATAAATTTGGTATGTTTTGGAAGCATACAAATGTAAATTTCGCACGAAAGCAAATTTCACCAAACTTCTAGAAGTTTGTACATTTCTAAAATGTACAAAAGTAAATTCGTACGTATTTATACATACGAAATCAATTCCGCACACCTAGAAATGAATGAATATTCAGCAAAAGGTTCAACTGGGCTTAGAAACTGGCTAACTTTCTGCTGTTTTTCTAGTTTTTGGGATCGATCTCATGAATCTCATATACACAAGCTCAAGGCTTTGGTTGCAAATTGATTGGGTCAAACTTTATGCTGGGTTTGGGTGATATTTGAGATCAAACAAAGGTTTTTGTCCAGGGATTCTCCCACTCTTTATATCTATAATAGGTCATGGTTCTATTGTCCAGGGAATGCCAAAACTCCCCGGTTCTCATGCTGGAGATACTATACTACAAGGATAATCATCAATTCTTCTAGCATATATTCATTATTGGAATCATCATCGCGCCAAAAAACTATCATCAGTCCGAACTTGAAAAAATGGGGTTTATACATGAGTAAAGGTTCATGGGTTTATATATCTATCCACTTCTCTAGCCTTGTGAATGAGAAGAGGAGAACGGGCGCCTACATGCATGAGCCACCAAGTGGACTAGGTGGGCTTTTAGCTGCATTACACGCATGCCGCCTGGCCCGGCCTGGCTCGGCTTAGCCTGCTGCGAGTGCGACTCGAAGCTTTTTCCTTTCCTTTTAAATTTTATTTTTTGTTAGTACCCAAATAAATTCCCACGGAACTTCGAAGTTATGGTGAATAACTTTGCCGTTCTTAACAAATAACTTCGCTGTTCTCACGCGTCGTGACCGTTGGGACGTGATCTTTCGCATATTTAATGTCCAAAAAATAGACCATTTATTAAAGAGTGTCATTGCTATATTAAAGTGTGCATTGAAATAAAGACTATATTAAAACGTGAAAGTTGGGACGCACCGTCCATTTTTGGCTTATAAAAACAGAGACTAATCTGTATTTTATGTAACATAGAAAAACCTAATAGAAACTTCTCTGTTTTTCTATTCATTCTCTATTTTCTCTTCTCTGCAAATAGTGTTCTTTCACATTCTTCTTTCTATTTATACTTTATATGTTTGCTGGGCAATTAGAGTGTTTGCATGGTTCGAATATCTTTGAACATGCAGTTTTTAGAGATCGACGAAGCGTCGAGCTGTTGTATCCTGGGGGTGATTATGGCCAGAAATCTCCTACACCGGAATAAGTTTCCGCAGAGGTGCAAATTCACCTTAAAGTGAGCAACATAGTCCGTGCCTCATCTCACCGCATCGAAAAGGTTTTCCTAACTCATCTATTTTTTGTTTTAACAGCATTCTGGTACACAATATTTCGATTTTGGAGGAAAAATCACCAACAAAAGTCGTTTGCATTATGCATGCATCACCGGCGGTGTTTGCGTTCTGCGAACAATGATGTTCTAATGTCGAGTCGATCACGTTCTACGCTTGATGATCTGTCGTTCACATTCTGCATGTGTCGACATCTTCACATTTGGCATCGCGTCGGTACTTGATGATGCCGAAATTCGCTCTATGTGATCTAGTGGTGATAGAGTTGTTCCTGTAAGCAGCTTGCACTCATAGAAAGATATTAAGAGTACCAGAGTGATGATATTACAATATTTAGCTAGAAATCGAAATCATAGGTAAATTGAAGGGAAGAAGATGGAGTTCAGAAGTATTACCAACGACGTTTGATGGAGAAGGATTGAGACTGAGCTTGGTCTTCGCAAGCTGCCTATGTACCCTTTCTTTGGGGATAAAGTCTAACGTAGTTCCATTATGAAGTAAGGATCCCTTTTTATAGAGAATAGAGTCCATAATAGTTAGAATCTTACTGTTTTAGGAGTCTTTCCTAATTGGTCGACTTCCCCCGGGGATAGGTTTATATCTATTTTTAATAGATATCCTATGTCCCTTAACAAGCAAGTTACTATGATGGAACTGTTCTACTGGGAAAGCCACCACCTTAGGGCATATTGCCTCTTTGATAGGTGGTTTGCCAATTATCAATATTGCTATTTATGAGGGGAGGATAATATATCATTCCCGTATCCCGTAAGTCGGTTTCTGATTAGTCAAGTGCCACGTGTCGTTCATCAACGGCTAGTGCCAATTTTACCCCCAACATATTGCTCCCCACTTCCTTGAGCCATGGTTGGGTTGAGGAAGTAGTTTAGAGATTTTCTGCTATGTAAGGAGTTTGTTCAGTACTGATGGACTCATGGGCTTATTTTTGTAGTGACTAACCCGATTCACATTACTTGGTTGGTTTCTCAAAACTGATTCTCATATATGCAATCACTTCTGATTTCATCATTCCTTGTTGCTTATTACGAGGAACCATCAAATCACTCTTGGTATTTGTAATGGAGGTACTTGTCATAATGACGGGAAAGGATCCCTTCATAATGGGTGTCGCTTTGTGGGATAAATGGCAGCAAGCCACGTGGGCAGGAGGTAGAGAGAACCCACAGGACTCTTGATAGCATTTTAATTCCTTTCTTTCCCCTCCTTTCCACTTCTATTTATAGGGGTTTTCCCTTAGATTTTGTTCACAAAAATTTCTTTGACAAAAACTAGTCTTCTCTCTTTTTCTTTGAAGATGTCGAAATCTTATGGTAGCTCCTCTTCAAACACCAAAGGAAAAGGGAAAGAAGCATTTTCTCCCAAGGTTGGGGCTTCTTCCCGCGACGCCAATCCTCAGAAGAGGGTCGCAGAGGATGCTCCTCTACCACCGGATTTTCTTCCTCACCATCCTCTTCCGCAGTCGCACGGAGAAGAATCCCTGGAGGAGTACATTGCTCGGAAGCGTTCCCAGTTCTCCTCCGCGCATCATGAGGGGATGGAGATGTGTGAGAAGATACTGGCCATGGATAAAGAGATTACGTACCTGCGGATTGCCAACCTGAGTCTGAAGGAGCAAGTAGACAGACTCAACAAACAACTGGCCGAGTACGAGACTGACTCCCTGGAAACTTCTTCGGAGCCGAGGCCTAACAACGAGGACTATTCGAGAGAGGAGAACTCCTCGTGACTGGTCTGATTAGGCTGGGGAGGAGTGGCCATTCTTCAGATGATCTAAAGGATTTTTCTTCTTTTGCTGTCTACTTTTTGTTTATATATTTTTGGCCACGGAGCCCCTCACATGTAAACAATCTTGAAGCTTTTAATGAAAAGGTTTACTCCTTTACTTGTAACTATTGTTCACAATAATTTCATCTTGCTTTTACCACTCGCCTGTTTTGATCCGAATTACATGTTTATCGAGTCATGGACTTAATATCACACCGCGGTACATCACTTAATGCTTAAAAGTATAACCGAACATGTAAACTAATATTTATCTCATGATACCAATCGTGGTATGAACTTACTCTAATAATAACTGGTCGTTCTTGGTATATGGTCGGTCAGGGGGAACCAAATCTCTTATATGCAGGTTACCATATTTTCTCAATGTTTATTGCATATCATTACCAGTTGTCAAATCTCTTTCTGAAGAAATGACTACTTTTACCATGATGATACGATGGGAAGGGACTCCTTCATAATGATCGTCGCTTCCCAAGACAAATGGCCGCATGCCACGTGTCAGAAAAGAGCAGGAGAATCCAAAGGATATCTTTTTCACGGCCTTTCAAATTCTATTTAAAGGGAGGTTTTTCTAAGTTTTTCATTCTTGAGGCCTTTTCGACGGTGACCCATTTCTTCTTCCCCTTTCCCCTTTTTTCGCTTCTTCCACTGCCATGGTTGAGAACCAGGATTTGGATCTCTCCACTCCTGGGCTTTTCGAAGCCCATTGCATTGACGCTGAGGCCATCGACGTTGAGGCTATTCCAGAGGTGGATGCTATCCCTATATCTTCACTGGAACCGCCAGCAGAACCAGTGGCCAAGAGAACCAGGAGGGCCTCAACCGGAAAGGGGATAGTGAAATTATAAGAGAGAAAGGAAGAGATTACTGGATCCCTTTCTCCCACTCCGCCGTCGGCCAAAAAGAGGCCGGTGGAGGCTAAACCTTCTTCTTCAGGCCAGTCAGATGCCCCATGCGAGATGTCTGATCTAAAGGGGATGAGATTATTCCTTCCTAACTATTGGCGCTCAATAAGGTGGGCCAAGGATCAGAGCATAGGGTTTGCCCGCCGATTTGTAGAATTAGCGGAGGAGTTGAGTGATTTGGAGATGAAGGCAGCTCTCCTGGAGGAAGAGAACGCGGTGCTGTGCGCTCACCTGACGAGTTTGACGAGGGAGGCCGGCCCCTCGGGCAATCCTTCCGGAATGCTCCCTACCGAGTGATGTTCCATGGCACCCCAGATTCTTTTTTTTTTTTGTTGAGGAGAAGGGAGTTTTGTTCTTTGCACTCCCGTATTTTCACAGAATCCGAGGCAGGCGCGGATAATCTTCACTCCTTTTTGCATATCACAGTAAATTCTTCTTGTTTTTGGTCTAGTTTAATTTTTGTTTTTATGAAGTCGACCTCGAAGTCCCCAAATGTAATTTCTTGAACAGATTAATGATAATCCTCCTTTACTTATATATGTCATTTTGTAATGCACATTCATTGAGTCACGAGTTCACTCTGATTATCTCGCCTCAGCCCCAAAAGCGATCCATTACCATTCGTTAGAAGATGGTCACCTTTGTCATTTTCTTATTGATCGGTACCGGATGAAAAGGACCATACCTTTTAACTTTTGACGGTTAACTCCTTGGGAATCAACACTCTTGATTATAATGGTAACCGCCATTATTTTCGGTGCAATGATGGGGATGTGAAGCGTCAATGTCTAAGGACATGACAAGTGTTTCTTTTGAGAAGGTAATCCTGGTTTTTTCTCGCCTAAGGGTTCTACCCCATTTATAAGGCTTTTTCCTCTTTTCATCTTTACCAAAAGCCTTTTTACCCATCGAATTTGTTTCAAGGGTGGTGGACAAGAGTAGCGAAACTTTCCTCACCTTGTAAGGCTCCTCTGGTACCTCATCCCCACAAAAACCCGTAAGTTCTCCTCCTATTCTTTCTGATATTTCTGCCCTTAAACATGTCTGATGCTTCAGACTCACAAAATCCATTCGGGAGTGTAGGACACATGGAGAACTCAGAATCTCCTCATAAAGTAGGTTCAGAGGAAGGGCTTGGGGATGAGGCCAGCACTAGTGAGCCACCGGATACCGGCGAAATCTTATAAGAAAAGAAACCTTACTAGGAAGGAGAGGGCCCCGAGATTGTCCAAAAAGACCAAAACTGATTCGGAGGAAAACAGTGAGGTTCATAAACCTGATGACATTCCCCTAGGTTTGAGAATGAAAATACCGTTTGGAGAACAACACATTGCCTTAACTAAAGAGTCGGCCGATTTTTTCGAGGCTATGGGAGACGTTTGGGGGCCTCATAGACCGGAGATAATCATCACCCAGGTTTGCACCTTGGTAGGAAAGAATGTAGATGATATCCGCGGGGAGTACCTCATTCCCGATGATTATTTTATTCAGATATCCAATTCCACCGAGCGAGCTTGCGAGAGTTCGGTCATGGGTGAAACGACCTTTTACCTAGAGGCCTTTCGTGGAGGTCTACAATTCCCCGTGGCGGAATTAATTCCTCAAATTTTCAAATTTTATGGAATAGCTCCCTCTCAAGTCTTTCCGAACAGTTGGAGAAATTTACTGGCCTACTTGGCCAAAAGCTAACTTTTGAATGCTGATGTGTCGGTTGACATCTTCCGTCGGTGTTTTAAACTAGTGGATGATGGGGGATGGTTGACCATCACGCATCGCCGGAACATAATGATTGGGGCAAAAACCCCCTCTTCAATCAAAGGGTGGAAGAATGAGTTTGTTTTCATTCGGCCTCCAACGGGCGTTGGATGGACTTTTCCCTTTGATTGGAGAAAACCTTCGGCCGACAAGCTAAGTGTTTCGCCGAAGCTAGGAGATATGGGGAATAAGATTTTCAGGTCCATCTCATCGGGCTTTAAGATTGACACCCGGGAGTTCAAAGACCAAGAAAAGCTTGTAGAATTTAGTTTGTGCCGCGAGGTAGTTCATCCCAGAGTTTCCATCAAGGGGATCGGATCCGCTAAAAGCGGTAATTCTCGTTTCTGCTTTTTGTTTATTAGGTTTTGTCCTTGCTGAAAATTCTAATAATTATGTTTCTTTATATAGGAATGGCATCTCAACAAGCAGGTGTTCCTGAGAGGTGGGAAGTCCTAGAAAAAATCCCGGCTCCTGGGAGGAGCAGAGAGTCCGAGAAGGATAAAATCCCTGAAGGGGGTGGCGCTCTTCCGCGTCTGGCTCCCATGATATTAGCGACGACTTTGGAGAGGGCCCGAAGAGCCAGATATGGAGGGAAACAACCTGGTACCGTTCCTCCTTTGACGACTCTTTTTGGGAAATCTAAAGAACCATCTGGAGGAGAATGGCCTAACCCGGGGAAGAAACTCAAGGAGAGCACTTCCGGGGTTCCGACTGATGGAGGTCCCAGCAATCTTCCCTCTCCCTTTATTGTTGACGGGAGTAGGCGAACACAACTTCTCTTTCATCATGTCGACCTTCCGGAAGGGGACGCCCAGGTTCAAGGAGACCCCTTTATTCCTTCTTGGAAGGTTGGGGACAAAGACTCGGCAATCCATAACCCGAGGGTCGGGGTAGAAATGTGTTTAAAGAGCGTACTCCCGAGTGATAAGGAAGAATTACGAAAATTGAGCGCCGGGGCTTTAAGCTGCTTCTTCCTTCACCAACAGAAGATAGTAAGTATAACCAAACCTTTCTCTTTTCCTTTTTCCCTTCATATTTGCTCGGACTTATTCCTCGCTATCCCTTGCTAGATGAGCGATCTCAGTGCCGTAGCTTCAAACCGTATTATGGATACGTTGGTAGACAATCTACAGCTTCGGAATGCGGTTAGCGGCCTAGAGGGAAAAATGGTTCTTTACACGACATAATTGCAGAACTTGAGGGAAAGGAGAAAACCGATGCAGAGGCCATTGCCGTGCTCCGAAAGGACTTGGAGGACATGCAGAGGAAACTTGAAATGTCAGAGGAGGCCGTTAGCGATCTAGTTCGAGATCGGTCGGTAGCTGAGGCAGAGGCAATCTCCAAGTTTAAGGAAAGCGAGGATTTTGGCTTTGAAGTGGCGTTCCACGCTCTTGACTTTGAAGTGAGGGGGTTCGAAGAATGCAAGAGGCAAGTTCTGCAAATTATGCCCGATTTTTCGGTAAAACGCTTCACCGCCCCTAAGACCGATACCGTGGCTACTGACTCTCCGATCATTGTCGAATTGAACCCTCCCTCTGCTAATGTGTAAAGTTCTTTTCCAGATGCGCTTGGTTAAACTTATTTGGTTTGTAATATTTACCTCATGATGGGGTATCTACTTTGTGTTGGTGTGCTTTCGTTAGCACTTTTTGATACTTACAAGTAGTTTATATGTATACAATGTACGAGCTATATTCCTCACCTTTATAGGGGAATAAGACTTGTACTTTTTAATTTTATAAACCTCCTGCCTTTCCTCTGTCAGGGGCGGGATTTTTTTTATTACTCTGGTTACTCCTCTCTCATTTTCCTCAAAAATAAAAAAGGGGAAATCCAGGTAAAGAAGTGGCCGGATCTTTGGTCCGTACTTTACTTAAGAGGAGTGGGCCGGACCTTCGGTCCTGTTCCCATTTTATTTAGGGATACGCTCTCTTGTTCCTTTATAAAGGTAACAATTTTCAGGTACTCCCTTTATGCTTTGCACGTCGGTCGTTTTTCTTTGATTGATTAATTCGAAGTCGACTGACCCGCCCTCTTTTTAAGAGGAGGGAACTCATATCAAGTGATATTCTTAATGGTATCCGGGATGATCAACCTCGGTCGCACTTCTCATATCATCTGGTTTGATCCAAGGATCAGGACATCGGGTCCTCCTGTCTAATGGGTTGGACGAGTGCCTAACCCTACTCGACCGATTTACAGACTCGGTCCGTGGGTATTATCCTGATGAGGTTAATTGATGTAGCCATAGTTATATGCATATAAATATTTTTATGTGTTTATTTTTTAACATAATTATTTAACATAGGTGTGTATAAGCTTATTTCTTCCTTTCCAAGGATAAGCATTTTTACCTTGTTTTAATCAACCTACCTACACGACTGGTGAGGGCTGTAATATTTCAAAAAATTTCAAACACACATAGAAACATTAATCATTCATGGAAGTATAATAGGAATACTTATTGAAACAAGACTAAACTTTATTTCATCACGTGAAATTCCTTATTACATCATTTCTTTCTTGGAGATCTGTCTCTACTTATTCCTGCATTTGAAAAAACGAAAATAAAACACAATACCAAAAACAAATAAAGGGAAATTAACTAAACTTACTGATAGAATTTCCGTAAGTTCTGCATATGCCATGTCCTGGGAATCGGTGTGCCATCTAGATTTTCCAATTGGTATGCTCCTGGGCGTAGGATCCTTATAACTCTATAGGGCCCTTTCCATGAGGGGGCGAGTTTTCCGGCATTCCTTGGGTCTGAAATCTCTGCCCGTCGGAGTACCATATCTCCTTCCTTAAGAGCTCTTTCTTTCATCCGATGGTTGTAGTACCGAGCGACCCTCTGCTGGTATGCGGCGACTCTGATTCGAGCTTTTTCTCTGGTCTCCTCTACGAGATCCAAACTGCTCCTCATGAGTTCGTCGTTCATTTGCTCATTGTAGCCTTCGACTCTTGGAGAGAGAATGGCCATCTCGACCGGAATGATTGCCTCAACACCGAATGCTAGGTTGAATGGAGATTCGCCTGTTGCGGTCTGTGGGGTAGTTCGGTAGGCCCACAGGACATTCGGTAACTCTGATGCCCAAATGTTTTTGGTGTCTTCAACTCTCTTTTTAAAACTTTGAAGAGAATTCAGTTGGTTACCTCGACTTGTCCATTTGCTTGTGGATGTCCAACCGAAGTAAATCTTTCTTCGATCATGAGCCTTTCGCAAAAATTTCTGAATCGTTCACTAGCAAACTGGGGCCCATTGTCGGTAACTAATATTCTTGGTATCCCATATCGGCATTCGATGTCATGGTAGAAAAGGGTTTCCGTCACCTTAGAGGTGGCCTTTTTTACTGCTTTGGCCTCTACCCATTTGGTGAAATAGTCTATCGCGACATATAGCATCGTATGCCCGCCGACTGATGGTGGAAATGGGCCTAACAGATCCATTCCCCACATCGCAAAAGGAATTGGGTTGGAGATAGGGGAGTATTCGGTTGCTGGTTGGCTAGGTACCGATGAAAAGTTTTGGCACTGCTCTCATTTCTTGACGTAATTTTGAGCATCCTCGAGTATGGTCGGCCAGAAGAATCCTCAACGAAGGATCTTATGAGCCAACACCTTGCCCCCCAAGTGGTCTCTACATATGCCTTCATGTACTTCTGCCATCGCTAGGTCGACGTTTGTGAGTCGGAGACATTTTAGTAGCGAGAAAAAAAATGATCGCTTATATAGTGCTTCACCCTTGAGGATGTAAAGGGTGGACTTGGCAGTAATTCTCCTTGCTTCTTTTCGGTCTTCTGGCAAGGTACCGTCTCTAAAGTATTGTATAATGGGGTCCATCCAGCTGGTCTCGTGGACGATATGGGCAATTTCCTCTTTCTCGATGCTGTGATGGGAGATTATCTCAGTATATACATTTCCCCAGTTGGTGGTGCCGTAGGAGGCCATTTTTGATAGAGTGTCGGCCCTTGCATTAAGAGTTCTAGAAATTTGTACTATCTCGAATTCTTTGAAAAGGGAGATTTCCCCCCTCACCTTTTCTAGATATTTGAGCATCCTTGGTCTTTTGCCTCATAAAGGCCATTAATATGTCCAACAATGAGTTGTGAATCACTATGGGCCTTTAATCGGTCGGCTTCCAATTCCAGGGCTAGTGATAGTCCGGCTAGGAGTGCCTCATACTCAGCCTCATTGTTGGAAGCATTGAAGTTGAGTTTCAGGGCATATTCTACTAGGAATCTATCGGGTCCGGCCAAGACTAATCCAGCCCCATTGCCATCTGAGTTGGCCGATCCATCGACGAACAACATCTATGGAAATTGCTTTTCTACATATTTTGTCTCTTCTTGCCCCCCCCCCCCCCGAGTCTTTGGTCGGAGTTGAAATTCCAAGGGTAGGCCCAAGTACTATTCTAATGGCAACTTATGAGGAGGAAAAATTAGGTTCCTAACAAGTTTTAAGCTTTTGAAAACTCTAACCCAATTTTGAAGATTTAAGAGATCAAAAAGGGAATTAAGCATACAAGTTAAATTCTAAGTGCAATACAAATGTAAAGCAAGAGATAAGAGAGAGTGTGTAGACACCCCATTTTGACCTGACCCCCAATTTCTCCCAATTTCTCAAAAATTGAATAAAATCCGAAACCCGAGGAACCGAACCCAAATTCTAAGAAACTCCAAAGTTATGTTGACCCCAAATGCTCCCTAATTGATACAAATTTTCCCAGCGTGGTTAACCTCTCCGAGGGTGTCCCTACAAATTTTAGAAGAATTGGACAAGAAATGGAAGAAAGGACAAACAGGTTAGTGCAACTATCAAAGCAAGGTAGTGTTGATTCTACCTCTCTTTTTTGCAGAAGAGGGGGGTGAACTAGCATAGAAAAGGTGCCCATTGATAGGAAGAAAAGGCAAGTAGCGCCTAATGGTAGGAGGGTGTAAAATCACCTTGTCCTAGGGGTATTTTGATAAAATGAGTGTTGCTTCCTTTGCAAGCAATAAACATGGACTGTAGGATCTAAAAAGTGAAGTGTAGGGCTTGGATTAGATTAGTGCCTTCTAGATTTTTAGGGTTTCTAAAAGGGCATTAGGGCTAGCAGAGGGAAAGGGATGGCTGAGATGAGAAGGCAGCAAATGGAGGGTAGGGATTAGATTAAGAAAAATCTTGAGTATAAAATCCAGAGGAGAGCTCGTGAACCAGGAGAGTTTTTTTTTTCTCTCTTTTTCTTAGCTTCTATACACAGCAGAGGAGGGAGAGAAGAGGGAAAAAAAGAGCAGAAGAAAGAGGGAGAAAGAGAGCCGATCTCCTTCTCAGGCGAGACTTCCACCAGAAACCCAAGCCCATTTCTTCTTTTCCCCATCTCCACCGTTCTCATCATCTCCACCATCATTAAACCCATTTCACCCTCACCTCTGCAATTTCCCCCCAACCGCCGTGCCACCTCCGACCACCGACCACTACCTCCACTAGCCGCCACCCTCTCCTCAAACCACCATCCAAATCCACGGCCATCATCTATTCCCCATCTCTGCAAACCCACTTTCTTCATTTTCACCCCCAAAACCCATCTCACTCTCAAACCCATCTCGGTCGTCTTCCCAAATCATCCAAGCCGGAATCCAGTAAGAATCCGGCAAACCCATTTTATCTTCCTCACTTCCAGCCAAGCCATCACCAATCTAACCCATCTCTATCTACCAAACCCATTTTCTGCCCATTTAAACCCTATTCCATTTCATCTTCTCCGAGAACCCTCACCAGAATCTGGCCGAAACCCCATTAAATCCGATCCTCCTTTCTACAACCTCCTCCATTAAACCCCATCTCCTCTAATCTCTCATCCCCTGTGTCTTTGAAACCCAAAATCAATTCAAAATACCAACAAATCCCATTCACACCACTTCATTTTTCCCTCTCCACCACCACCGACCATCTTCTTCTCCAAACCCCATCTTCTACAACCAACAAAACTCACTTCAATTCTACCTTCTTTCCGAGAAGCCTGTGTCATCGCCTTGCCATAGTAACCATCAATTAGTACCACCACCACCGATGTGAGATCCAATCGATGCCATCACCTTCTCCATCACGGCCTGTCATCTCTACCATCCGATCTAACATAAAGGAGAGTCTCTCGGAGCTGACTTTGTGACAAGGGGTTCAATCTCATGAAATCTCAGGTAATTCATCATTTTCCATTTTCATTCAGTCTCATTACTATGGCATCAAATTCCACTTTCATTACTTCATAGTAGCTTGGGCTCAATTTGTTTTATCTATTTTAATTGATCTTCTTGTTGATTTTGTTTTTTTTTTCTGAAAATGCATTGATATCTAGAAAGGGCATTTCTAACAGTAGAAATACTTGATGTGAGGTCTGAATTGCAATTTTTTTAGAATCGTGGATCTGATTGATAGATGTGAGATCACAATTGCAATACTTGAATATGGTCCATTGTGCAAGAAGTTCCATTAATTGAATCGCTTGGGTTTTGTTCGAACCAGCTCAAGTGTTTCCCTTTCCTCTACTTTGTTTTGATGGTAATTTGGCCGTCATTGGTGTTAGGAAATTTATTTCCAATGAAGCTGAATAGCACTTCCTTTGGAAATGAGCAGTAACATGGAATCTTAGTCTAGTTCGCATAGGGAAGTTGTTGGTTGAAGCATGATGACCAAAAGAAAAGAGATGATGTAATGTCGTGATACTTCCTTGTTAACCTCCATGTTCTTCTTAGTTTACCATTCCTCTTATCGTTTTCTGGATTCTTCATTTTGGGGGTTTTCCCAGAGAATACTTTCAGCCCTTAGTTGGATCTTAATTTTGCTCAAAGCTTAATTTCCTAATTATGTGGAAGTGCTAATCTTGTTACTTAATTTTAATTCTCACCTGACAAAATGTCTTTTGTAGAATCTGATGGTTGAGCTCCATTTATTCTACATAATAACCCTTTTGGCCTTCACATCCTCTTTCCCTTCTTGGGATTCTTACAGGGTATAGGAGTTTTCCCTTCTTTCTGAGGTCATCATTTCTTATAGGATTCAGGGGTTCCACCTTGTCTTCTTCTTAGGACTACTCTCTTCACGTTCCTTGGGATACTCTTTGCATTTTGGGATCCCATCGATTTTGGGAACACTTCGGCATTCCCCTCGGGTTTAGGCGACGACGGATGGAATCCTCCTGAACCAAAACCCCCTTTCAATCAAAGGGATAAAATATCAAAAATCTAAAATATCAAAAATCTAAAAAATATCAAAAACAAAAAACTTCTCCTTCCGAACTACGTTGGCTTGATCCTTGTCCACAGGGTACGTAGGTAGCTTGGGTCCACCCAAGTTCAGTCAAACCTTTGAATAAATATTTTCAAACCTTTTTAATAAATATTTTTAAACCTGTCAAAACAAAAACAAAAATGGGCAAGGATGGTGATGGCTGGATCACTCGGAGCCCCCCTTTTCATTCCATTTCCGATTTTGATCGTGGTTTTCCGGTTTTCATCTGTTTTCCGACGTTTTATCGAGTTTTGGGACGGGCGATGACGTAGCGTGACCCCTTCACAGGGATTGTCCTCGCTGAGCCTAACGATAGGTCATGACGATCGCGAGACTTGTCTGATCTTCAGCAGATTAGGATTGCTGGGCTTGATTCCTTTTGAATCGCCCTCTGAGCCTATCGTGTGTTCCATTTTCTTTTTCCTGACAGTTTTGGTTCTCGCATACTGATGATTTTCTGATTCTTTTCTTGCATCTTTTAGCTTGTCGTGTGCTTGCCTCAGATTTCTCATGCGTCGCTTCTAGTTTGTTTGCTCCTCAAGCATGTGATTGATTGTTATTTTCTTAACCTTATCTCTCGTATAGGTTCGCATGTTAGTGTGATTACTTTACTGCTTTGGTTGCTTAGCTATTGCGTTTATTCATTTGTCTTATCTTGATTATCTGTCTAGATATAGATCTTTACTGCTTTCCTTATCTCATTATATCTATCTTTGTCTATTTAGTTATAGCTCTGCATGTGGTTGTTCACTGCTTTCTTAGATGTGATGAGTTAGGATTTGTTTGCTTTCTTTGCTCATCCCCGGGTCATGCATGTTTAGATAGACGTTTTCTTGAGGATGATTGTTCCCATTTCACATGATATTCCCCCAAAACTCTTCAAAGTTAATTGAAAATGGCATAAGAGACCATGTGCTTGCACTTGGGCGAATTGGGGGTGCTCTTCGGATCTTCCCCATTCGTCACCAGGCACGGACCTTTTGTACCTCTGGTTATCCGTTGCAACAGAGTATTTCATGGGATCTAGGGCCCATTTCCTTGGATGGCGACTCTGAGTTATTTTAGGTGCGTCTTGGTTTCGAGGCTTTTGTCTCCGGATCAAGAGGTATCTCATACATATATGTATCGCCACCCATGCTGTGAGTGGCATCATTTCGAGAGTTCCTTGGTAGAGCTCTCCTTCACATCGTGGAGGTCTCAGAGGATTGACGGGGGATCTCGCGTCCCTCGCTCACCATCCTCTCGGGATCGAGTTCCACAGAGTGCACCCGAGATTTAAAGTGGTTCGGTCCTCAAAACGCGAGGCCTACTCCACTCCACCAACCAAACCCGTTGATGGCTTCACTATGTTGATCTTCTTAACTTCGGCAAAGATCGGTGTCAATTACAATTCCAATTGCCTTTAACCTTGGCGACGATCCTCACCATGGAGAGAGGGCTTCGCTTCTCCGAACACTCGCCCAAATATAATCATTTAGCAAAGAAAGAAAGAATAAAAAAAATCCCTCACAAGGGTTTACAATGTTTGAAGAAGATATACAAATTGAAGCCTATGATCCAAATCCTAATTCTAGAGGATGAGAGGCATAAACAAGCTTAATATACTCTTAGGATATTCCAATAGGTTTTTAGAGTGTTAGGATTGATAGTTGGGAAGTTTAGAATACCCATATATATAGAAAACCCAAAATATGACCGTTTGGGGGCATAGTGGTAATTCTTGCAAAAACCCCAACGGATATATTTCTTCCCGTTACTGTGGTCTCGGAGTTTCGAGAATTTATCTCAGAGTTCCGGGAATACAAACAGAAGATGAAAAATGTTACTGGACAATTTCTCGGAGCTCCGAGAATATTTTCGGAGTTCCAAAAAGCCTAATTCCAGCTAGTTTTCAAATATGTTTTGTTGTTTGTTTTGGGCTTCAAGACTTCCACATTTTATACAAGGTTGAGATTGTTATGAGAGTTCCAAAGTGTTGAAACACCACAAGGACAACCACTTAAACATTTAGGGTGTATGTGATTACTTTATATATGCCTCTTAAAACCTAAATTAGGATTGGATCTTTACATTCTAGAACGACTTCGATCTTCAATTGCGATGCTTCAAGTCTTCATGCGTCTTGGATCTCCGATGCCTTTGGCCTTCCTAATGCGGTCTAATGAGAGCTTCTTGGCCTCAATCCAAGCAATCTTGTCTTAACACACTCATGATCTACAACTTAGACAATCAAATACATTAGTGATATTAAATCACTTGTGTATTGGAATCATCAAAAGAAGATGGGAATGCCAATGTGGGAACCATTGGGCTTACAATCTCCCCCTTTTTTATGATGACAAGCATAAGAGATTTTCCAATAAAAGCACACATATATTTCCTTACACTAGATTTTTTCCCCCTTTGGCATCAATAAAAAAGATGGGGTAAAAGAAAATCAAAGGGATGAAATTTACAATTTTAAGCTCTGCATTTTTCAAGGAAAAAGACAAACATAGAACTCCCCCTATTTAGAGTTTTTATTCAACACAAGAGGGGATTTTCAAATAACCATAAAAAGATACTCAATTTTAAGTGCAAGCCCCTAATCTAAACACATATGAAGAGAATCATATGGGAGTTTTGGGAACCCAAGCTTTCTTGGTTCCACCACAATCCCTAATCTTAGATGCACATTGGAATTGGTAGTGACCATTTATTCCACAATAATGGCATACAACATGAGGGTTAGATAGACTAGTCCTATCATAAAATACATGATTAGGTCTATGACTAGCCTTCTTCAAGATTATGTCAATAATTTTATCACCATTTAGGAATCCATGGAGACATAATCTTAACCTTTCATTTTCATTATGAAGATGTGTTATTTGATTTAAAAAATCATTAGAGTCATCTTCATAAGATTTGGAAGAGCTTGCCAAATTTTGGAGTTTAACAATTTCGCAAGATTTCTCATCCAAACTACCCTTAAGGGTTTCAATCTCAAGTTTAAAATTTTCAATTTTTACTTTAGCTTGAGATATGGAAGAAGAAGATTCATTTTTCAAAACATCAAGTTCATTTTCTAATTTTGAAATAGATTTTTTAATAACTTTATTTTTTGAAATTTGAGAATGCAAGGTAATGCACAATTCATCATAAGATATGTTTCCACTATCACTACTTGATGAATTACAAGAGGGGTTAGAATTTACCTCATCTTCATGGGTGAGTGCCATGAAGCAAAGATCATACTTATTAGCTTCCCCTTCACTTGAGCTTTTTCCCGAAGTGCTAGAAGCATCACAAGCTGCTACAAGGCCCTTGTTCTTCTTCCAATCTTTCTTCTTTCCCTTGTACTTCGAGGAAGATGACTTGAGAAGTGGACACTCCGGTCTTTTATGTCCCATCTTCTTACAATTATAACATCTTATTCCTCCTTCTACTTCACTTTCTTCTTTCTTCTTCTTTTTATCCCTTTTATGCTTATTTCTCCATAAGCTTTTGAATTTTCTCAAAGCTTCTTCTTCATCACTATCCGCCTCACTTGAGGAAGATGAGTCCGCTTTCACCTTGAGTACTAAGGATCTACTCTCTTTTTCTTTCTCTTTTGGCTTCTTCTCCTCTTGTCAGCTCGTAAGGAGCATCTCATGAGTGATAAGAGATCCTACAAGCTCCTCCATAGTTAGCATCTTAAGATCCTTTGATTCTTGTATGGCGGTGACCTTTGGATCCCAATGTGGAGGAAGTGACCTAAGCAACTTACCCACAACCTCATCAGTAGGATAAGATTTACCAAGATTAGCTAATTCATTTGTTATTTTAGAAAATCGGGTATACATTTCAGAAATACTTTCATTTTGACCCATTCTAAACATTTCATACTTGCTCTTTAACAAGTTTATTTTAGAATCCTTGACTTGTGATATTCCTTCATGGGTAACGGCAAGAGTGTCCCAAATAACCTTGGCGGAATCAAAAAGAGCTACTCTATTAAACTCCTCCGTAGATAAGGAGCAAAACAAAGAATTTATAGCTTTCTAATTTAAATTTGCTTGCCTTTTCTCTACAACATTCCATTCTTCAAATGGTTTGGAAGGCAAAGTGTATCCATTTTCAACAATATGCCAAAGTTCAACATCTATAGAGAGAAGATAGATGCGCATCCTTGTCTTCCAATGTCCATAGTTGGACCCATCAAAGAAAGGAGGTCTAGTTGTGGAAGGGCCTTCCGAAAGTCCGGTTCCATTTATGTTTGCTATTTCACAATTAGAAAGTTGCCAATGATCTTATGATCTTTCCCTTGTTAAATTTTAAAAAAAAAATTTACCAAAGATTTTAAGGAAAGAAAATCTTTTAAGAGCCAAGGCTCTGATACCAAGTGAAATTCCAAGGGTAGGCCCAAGTACTATTCTAATGGCAACTTATGAGGAAGGAAAATTAGGTTCCTAACAAGTTTTAAGCTTTTGAAAACTCTAACCCAATTTTGAAGATTTAAGAGATCAAAAAGGCAATTAAGCATACAAGTTAAATCCTAAGTGCAATGCAAATGTAAAGCAAGAGATAAGAGAGAGTGCACCCGAGATTTAAAGTGGTTCGGTCCTCAAAACGCGAGGCCTACTCCACTCCACCAACCAAACCCGTTGATGGCTTCACTATGTTGATCTTCTTAACTTCGGCGAAGATCGGTGCCAATTACAATTCCAATTGCCTTTAACCTTGGTGACAATCCTCACAACGGAGAGAGGGCTTCGCTTCTCTGAACACTCGCCTGAATACAATCGTTTAGCAAAGAAAGAAAGAACAAAAAAATCCCTCACAAGGGTTTACAATGTTTGAAGAAGATGTACAAATTGAAGCCTATGATCCAAATCCTAATTCTAGAGGATGAGAGGCATAAACAAGCTTAATACACTCTTAGGATATTCCAATAGGTTTTTAGAGTGTTAGGATTGATAGTTGGGAACTTTAGAATACCCATATATATAGAAAATCCAAAATATGACCGTTTGGGGGCATAATGGTAATTCTTGCAAAAACCCCAACTGATATATTTCTTCCCGTTACTGTGGTCTCGGAGTTCCGAGAGATTTTCTTGGAGTTCCGAGAAATTCTCGGAGTTCCAGGAATACAAAAAGAAGATGAAAAAATGTTACTGGACCATTTCTCGGAGCTCCGAGGAATTTCTCGGAGTTCCGAGAATATTCTCGTAGTTTCGAGAAGCCTAATTCTAGCTAGTTTTCAAATATGTTTTGCTGTTTGTTTTGGGCTTCAAGACTTCCACATTTTATACAAGGTTGGGATTGTTATGAGGGTTCTAAAGTGTTGGAACACCACAAGGACAACCACTTAAACATTTATGGTGTGTATGATTACTTTATTTGTGCCTCTTAAAATCTAAATTAAGATTGGATCTTTACATTCTAAAACGACTTCGATCTTCAATTGCGATGCTTCAAGTCTTCATGCGTCTTGGATCTCCGATGTGTTTGGCCTTCCTAATGCGGTCCAATGAGAGCTTCTTGGCCTCAATCCAAGCAATCTTGTCTTAACACACTCATGATCTACAACTTAGACTATCAAATACATTAGTGATATTAAATCACTTGTGTATTGGAATCATCAAAAGAAGATGGGAATGCCAATGTGGGAACCATTGGGCTTACAGGAGCTATGCATTCCACAACAAAGTCAGCAAGTACTTGTGACTTAATGGCAAGGCGGGGTTGTACCTGTATGTCAAATTCGCCCAGCTCGACCGCCCAGTTGATTAGTCGCCCAGAGGTATCAGGCTTTTGTAAGATCTTACGCAATGGTTGGTCAGTGAGAACAATTATGCTGTGAGCTTGAAAATATGGGCGCAATTTCCGGGCAGCAATGACCACCGCGAATGCAAACTTCTCGATATTGTGATACCTGGTTTCGGCGTCGTGGAGGACGCGGTTGACATAATATATAGGATGTTCTGTCCTTTGTTCTTGCCTGATAAGCACATCACTTACAGCCAAAGGGCTTACCGCTAGGTAAATATATAACTCTTCATTTGGTAACGGTTTCATTAACACTAGACGAGATTGGAGGTATTGCTTTAGCTTGTTGAATGTATCCTAGCATTCATTTGCCCATTGAAAATCTTTCATATGTCTCAGTATCTTCAAGAACGGGAGGCGTTTCTCAGCGGATTTGGACATGAATCGGCTCAAAGCTGCTATCCTTCCTGCGAGTCATTGTACCTTTTTCACGGTTCTTGGTGGCGTCATATTGAGGATGGCTTGTATTTTCTCAGGATTAGCCTCTATACCTCGCTGGCTCACCATGAATTTGATGAACTTACCGGATGTAACCCCAAATGTACATTTCAAGGGGTTGAGCTTCATCTGGTATTTCCGTAATACAGTGAAAGCCTCTTGGAGGTCGGTGACATGGTCTATAGTTTTGAAGCTTTTAACAAGCATATCATCAACGTATACTTCCATGTTCCAACCGATCTGTAGTGCGAAAATTCTATTGACTAACCTTTGATACGTGGCTCCCGCATTTTTTAGGCCAAAGGGCATGACCTTGCAACAAAATAGGCCTTGCTATGTGACAAAAGATGTTTTAGGGATATCGGGGGAGTACATATGTATCTAATTATATCCGGAGAAGGCATCCATAAAGCTGAGCATCTCATGGCCGGATGTAGGATCTATCAACATGTCAATTCTGGGAAGGGGGTAGTGGTCCTTCGGATAGGCCTTATTCAGGTCAGTAAAATCGACGCATATCCGCCATTTCCCGCTCGCTTTTTTTACCATTACTACATTGGCGAGCCATTCCGAATTATGTATTTCTCGGACGAACCCGGCTTGTAGAAGTTTATCGACCTCCTCCTTTATGGCCTTCTGTCGCTCGGGAGCGAAATTTTGTCTCTTTTATTTGACGGGCTTGTAAGAGGGGTCGACACTGAGCCGGTGGACGGCAACGTCCGTCGAGATACCCGGGATATCTAAAGCAGACCATGCAAAAACATATGCGTTAGCTTTCAAGAAATTGACCAGGTTGGTTCGGAGCTTATCAGTGAGGAGTGAGCCAATCTGGACCGTTCTTTCATTGTTTTCTCCGAACAACGGTATCTGGGTTAGTTCTTCTACCGGTTCTCCATGTGTCTGGTGGGTATCCGAACGTGGGACCGGAGCCGGCTATTTGGAAAGCTTCTTTTGCTTTTTTAACCACTCTAGTGTAATCAGCATAGCAGTTCCTAGCTCGTTCCTGATCTCCTTGTACCTCGCCGACTCCTGCTTTGGTAGGGAATTTGATTTTCAGATGGGGTGTTGAGATGACCGCTTCAAGCTTGTTTAGAGCCGGACGTCCTATAATGGCGTTATAAGTGGAGGGGACCTTAATAATCAGGAAAGTTTGCATGATGGTTTTCTGACGAGGCTCGGTGCCTAACGTTATAGGTAGGTCAATCCTTCCTTCGATACTAATTGAACCGCCGAAAAATCCATAAATGGACCATTCTACCGGTGTAAGTCTGTCCAACCCCCAAGTGCATTTCTTTGAAAGCATTGTAATGTAGGATATTGACAGAGCTACCGCTGTCTATCATGACTTTACTCACATTGAAATTGGCAATAATGAGGCGGACGACGATCGCATCGTCGTGAGGGAGGGAAACATCGTCGTAGTCTTTTTCGGAAAAGACTATTTCCTCCCCGCTATCAGTAGGATCAGATCACAACTTTTTTGTCGGGGCTTCCACCGCATGGATTTGAGCGGCATAGGCTTTCTGTCCAGAAATTGTTGGTCCTCCTGATGCCAATCCCCCAGCGATGACATCGATACTTCCTGCAATTCTAGGTGGAGCGTCGATCCTTATGTCCGGGAGTTGTTTAATCTCGGAAGTATGTTTGTTTGGATCATTCCTGGCGATCGGTTGGGTCTAATTTGAAGGACTAATCGTCTTTGGAATCTCTAGTGTATGAGAAGGTCCATTATGCTTCGAGTTCAACAAGTATTTATCGACATGCCCGAGTCCTACCAGCCTTTCGACTTCATTCTTCAGGTTATAACAATCATCTGTAGTGTGGCGATGGTCACCGTGAAAATTGCAATATTTACTAGTATTGCGTTTTCGGCCGGTACCTTTCATATTTGATGGCCATTGGAGATCTTCCTTTCCTCGGATTTTGTAAAGGGCATTCGCTACAGACATATTTAAAGGAGTGTAGTTGTACTTTTCAAATTGTTGTGAGGGAGCTCGACTACCGGATTGTGGCTACCTATTGTCGGATCGAGGAGGTTTTCCCTGACCATTGGTTGAACGAACCTCCTCCTTCCTCTTTTTCGGAGCTTTGGCGAGCTCCAATTATCTTTCCATGACGAAAGATTCTTCATTGTTAACATTTTGTCTGCTACCGCCATTAGCTTCTGGATGTCTCGAGGAGGACCGATATTCAGGGCTACCTTGAGATCCCTATCGCGGACAGTCCATTTCATCGCGGCCCTAACCATCTCATGATTAGGTCCTTGATTTGTGATAATTCAGCCCTGAACCGACCTATAGTAGATCGTAAGGATTCATCCTTTCCTTGGTGGAAAGCGAGGAGCGCGTCGGCGGATTTTTTCTGTGGCCGACTATTGGCGAAGTACGTTACAAATTCCCTACCTAACTCTCGAAAAGAAGATATGGAGTTAGGTTTAAGGCGGCTGTACCAACTATTCGCTCATCTTTTCAAATATGAAGAAAATGCGCGACACATGACTGTGTCATTAGCGCCTTTGAATTCCATCGCTCTCCGGTAGGCCTGTAGGTATTCCAATGGATCTGACGTACCATCGTAGAGATCAAACCTCGGTGAGTTGAAATTTGGCATTAATTGGGCCTATGCTATAACTTCTACGAATGGTGATTGTACCTCATTCTCCCATTCAGTCAGGAGATCCTGCTCATAAGGTTTCTTATTGTGACGTTGCGTCTCCCTGACTTGTCGTTGAAGTTCGGCGAAGAGTCCCGAGTCAAGCACATGGATTCCGTTTCTCAAATTATGATGCGGGTTGTCTTGTGCGTGGTTCGGGTTTCCTATGTTGTTGGTCCTTTGGAGAACGTTGTTTTTGGTCGGAATAAGCCTAAAGGTCAATTCTGGTGCCCGTCTGTCGTTCGCTTTCCCGTTCCCATAATTAAGTCTGAGGCTAGTAACTGAAGTAGAAGGTCGGTGATTTATTGGCCTTCGACTACGAGGGTTTCTGCCCTCGGGCGATTCATCTTGCTCTTCTTCTAAGGGTGAGTTCCTCAGGTCTCTCACCTCTGCAATTAATGGGGAAACATTGACGTTCTGAGCCATTGGTGGAGGGGGTGACAGACGCCTTAATATTTCTTGAAGGGCAGTAGAAACATCACCAACTTGTGACGCAAGTTGGTTGAACATGGTCATAGTGACTGAAGTGATATCTTCGTTGTTAGGCGTTTCTTCCGGAACTTGATTCTCGGGGATTATAGCCTGTACTTGACTCCTGGTCATTACTCCTTCGCCTTGTGGGTTGGCGACTGATTTCGAGGTTTTTGATCTCGAATTTTTCATGGCGGTCCCACGGATGGCGCCAATCTGATGATGCTGAAATCCGATCTATGTGATCTAGTGGTGATAGAGTTGTTCCTGTAAGCAGCTTGCACTCACAGAAAGGTATTAAGAGTACCAGAGTTATGATATTACAATATTTAGCTAGAAATCAGAATCACAGGTAAATTGAAGGGAAGAAGATGGAGTTCAGAAGTATTACCGACATTTGATGGAGAAGGATTGAGACTGAGCTTGGTCTTCCCAAGCTGCCTACGTACCCCTTTTTTAGGGATCAAGTCTAACGTAGTTCCATTATGAAGTAAGGATCCCTTTTTATAGAGAATAGTCCATAATAGTTAGAATCTTACTGTTTTAGGAGACTTTCCTAATTGGTCGACTTCCCCAGGGGATAGGTTTATATCTATTTTTAATAGATATCCTATGTCCCTTAACAAGCAAGTTACTACGATGGAACTCTTCTACTGGGAAAGCCACTGCCTTAGGGCATATTGCCTCTTTGTTAGGCGGTTTGCCAATTATCAATATTGCTATTTATGAGGGGAGGATAATATTTCATTCCCGTATCCCGTAAGTCGGTTTCTGATTAGTCAAGTGCCACGTGTTGTTCATCAACGGCTAGTGCCGATTTTACCCCCAATAGTACTGTAAAAAGCCATTTCCATCTGTGTAAAGGCAAAAGAGCCCAAGGAAGAAGTGTCGTTCCCCTCTTCTTCTCACTAGCCTGAAATCCAATCTCAAGGGTGGAAAACGTTTCGATCATCAACCAGTTGAATTGAGTTTCTGATTTCTTGCCTCCAAGGAGGCCAACACGCCCACGCATCTCACGCCACAAGCTCGCACACGCACACACACCCATAAGCGATTTTATACCAAGCATATGCACAATTAGGATATCATATTGTCGCACTTTGAGCATGGCCCATCCAATATGGACAAAGTGACGACTGCATACTGAGCCATTTGTCAGTAGGACCCACAACGAAATACAACTACAGTAGGTCAGCACGCATCTGTTACTTCTTGTCTTCTTAAAATTCCAATAGGCAACCCAAGAGGGGGGTGAATTGGGTTTATAAAAATTTTCTCCTTTTAGGTCGACTAACATAGATTTTAAATCAAGATTGCAAGTTTGGCACAAATGGCACAAGGTGCAAGTCAATCTACACAAAAAGATTTTCAAGTTAAGTTGTTTTAGGATCCCTTGTTAATTTGCAAATGTAAATGCAACTACCTTTTGTTAATTTAAAGATGAAAGAAAATAGGCAAAGTAAAGAGCATACCAATCAAGTGTGAAGGAGAGAGTGAGAAAGAGTCAAGAAGATGAACACAATGATTTTTATACTGGTTCAGCACTTAGCCCTACGTCCACTCTACCAAGGCCTTCTTGGCGCTTCCACTATATGATCCTCCTTTCTTAACGAGCCGGATCAAAGAACCCTCTTACAAAGCTTGATTCACCTTTCTTAGCGGGCCGAATCGAAGACCCTCTTTATAACCTTGATTCACCTTTCATAGCGGACGAATCGAGGACCCTCTTTACAATCTTGAAAAAATAAGAAGAATATATAGCCTCTATGTAGGCTTGATTACAAGTTGAAGCTCACACAAAAATTCTCTCAAAGAAGATTACAAGTAAAACTTAATCCACTCTCAAAAGAGTTTAATCAAGATCAAGGCACAAATGAGGTGGAAAGAGACGTTCAAGGTAAAGTAGGTTTACAAGTGTTTGTATAGGCCTTAGATATGTTGGAAAACCTTTCTCTTGAGTTAAAATGTAAGTTTAAACTTATATATATCAAAAATTAAAACTAGCCGTTACAGGGGCAAAATAGTAATTCTGTGCAACTTTTAGAACTCCAACGGCTATATTTTTATGTCCCAGCGACCTCCACGGATTTTGGTGCACGGAGCTCCGTGGGATCTCACGGAGGTCCGCACCTGGATTTCAGTTTTCAACTTCCGACTTGTAAAATTCATATCTCCTTCGTTTCTTATCGAATTTTGACGTTCTTGAACTCGATTTGAATGGAAACGATGAGATCTTTCTGTTAAAAATATTTTCAAAAATATTTAAAATTTTTTGGACCTGTTATGATAGGATTTATGTGTTGGATCCATTTTTCAAGTGCTAATTTAATGTTTATCCATTTTAAAACTTAACTTAGCACTTGGGCTTTGGGGCTACTTGGTTTTTGGTGCTTTTAAAAACATTTTGGTGCATTTTTTAAGTGTGCCTAATGTAATTTTATGAGTGCCTTGATCAAGAATAAATCCAAGAGAGAGAGAGGAATACATTCTACCATTTTAAAGGCTCTCTTGAATGACTCTTGTGCTAGCCATTGCTTGATCTTCCATTCAATCCATGGCTTTTCTTTGGGATCTTCATCTTGAGCTTGATTGCTTGATATCTTCCATTATTCAAGGTCTTCTCTTTTGGGATGATGTCACCAATGTGTTCAAGCTTCTTTGTCCTTTAAGCATGTTGATCCTCAACTTTGGCCTTCATTGATCTTCCTTTGATTCTTCAAATGCTTGGGATGGTTGAGATAGAGCTCCTCATTGGTTATACCTCCAAGGAATGATGAATCATGTTTGTTCTAGCTCCTTTGATAGCTGAATTATTCATCCTCAACCTTTTGGCCATGATGGTGGTGTGCTTGTACGAATTGACCTATGAATGACTTGCCTATAGCACAACACTCAAGGAAACTCATTAGTCCATAAAAGACTAATCACTTTGTGTTTATTAATCATCAAAACATGGTGATTGGTTTACCCATGGGAACCCTTGGGCTAACACTTCTCCATAGTTCAATGGATATGGATGGCGTGTGTTCTTCTGTGCTTGTCTTGTTGTTGTCTTCTTGTATCTCTTTCTTTCCATTGTCTTTTATATCCTTTGTGTGATGACAAAGGTGGCCCACTAAGTGTTCGATGAAATGTCTAAAAGATGTGTGAAGTCTTATTTGTCTTCTTCTTCAAGGCGCACACCAAATGTTCGATAAAATGTCCGAGAGAGCTTTAATGCATTGTTTGTCTTCGTTTCGTTGCAAGTTGAAGGTATTCGACCTTCAACTTGAGAGGGAGTGTTATCTTGTTGTTCTTTGTCGTCTTTTCTTGAGGGGGAGGGTTGTTCTTTTTTCTTATGTTGTCATGTAGTTCTTGGGCTGCCTCTCTTTTCGGTGGTGTTGTCTTGGGTTGTCTTCTTGAGGGAGTGTTATCTTGTTTCATTGTCTTGTCATCTACGGGCTCATGGAGTCTCGTTCTATGTTCTCGGCGTAGGTTTTACGCATTCTTTTCTGGCTGTATGCCTTATCTTCTTTCGTTGTTTCTTCTCGAAGTTCTTGGCGTAGGTTTTACGCATTCTTTTCTTAGCTTCACTCCTTATCTCTCCGGGCAATGGCTTCCACATCGTTGGTCGGCTCTTTTACAGGCGACGATTTTTCCGTCGACTTTCTTTCCGGGCAATGGTTTTCCCATCGTTGGTCGGCTCTTTTATAGGAGGCGGTTTCCCCGTCGACCTCACTTCAGGCGACGATGTTCATGCCGTCGAACTTGTCACCAGACAATGGTTTCCCCATCGTTGATTGGTTATCTTCTTTCTCTTTTTATCTTCAGGCAACAGTTTCCCCGTCGAACTTGTCCCCGATGGTTTCCGCATCGGTGGTTATCTTTTATTGGCGTGGTGCTGCTTAGCTGATGCACTTGCTCGTGGTACTTCGCAGCGCCTCATCCACGTGCCCTTGGTGTGCCTATTTTGCATGCTGGACCTTTGTTGGTTCTTGCTATGGCTCCTCCATTGCTCATTGGTATGTGGATCTATTCGTCGTGCTCTCATTCAGGAGGAAGCCTTGTTTGATCACTCGCATTGTTGTGCTACTTCAGGGGGAGCTGCTTTTTTTTTTATGGTCGTTGATCTCGATGTTGTTCATGCTGGCCGTTGTCTTTTTTATGCTTTTCATTATATATTTACCACATCAGCTAGGAGTGTTATACCAAGTTGGATGTGTGTATGAGTTCCATAGCATATACACTCCAGCTTGAGGGGACTGTTGAGTAGTGTGTTAAGTGTCACCTTGCATCATAAGAAGAAAAAGAAATGGTATTAACTTCCACAATGAAACGTTTCAAAGTATATGTAGAGCATGGTTTTAAATTTTGACCGGATTTCGGTTAGCATTGACACCGAAATCGGGAATACCCGAAACGGTACTTTATTTTGGCCGAAACTTGGGCTTCGATGAGGACTGAAACGCATTCCGAAACCAAAATTTGAAACCATGATGTAGATAAACAAGAAAATGAAATGAAAATACTTTCAATACGAGGCTCCACCCACTGAGTTTTTAGACGATCCTGCAAATGACCAAACTACCATTTAAAAGGGTTGACTTTTCCCTCAAATACAATATCCGCCTCCGGCAATGACTGGGGATTGCTTTGTATTATAGGGTACTTTGGTCACTGGTGGAGACCAGACTTCACTGATTGGCGGACTTTTCTTGTCTTATTGGCTACGTGTCATGCCAATATGAACCCATGTTAGTGGACAAAACAAAGGGATTCCTGTTTTGCTAACAGCCCTCCAAATGAAAACAGAGAAGGAAACTTCGATTGAAGTTTCCCTTCTATGATTACATTGCCATCCTCATCTCCATCACTTTCTTATGAGAATTGGAGTGCTTAAAGCTCTCAAAAGTAGGGCTCTTAGCGGGCCTATACTCGGGTAGGAGCCTACCCGACTTGAACCTCACACCACATGCATTGCAAAGTGTCTTTGGCCCCATGGGCCCAGCTCTCCATTGTGGGGTCCTTTGTGCCAAACAATGACTGCACCTCCTAACAGTACTCCCCTCCAAGCATATACTACTCCTTTTCTCTTCTTCTTTTTCTTTCTTCTCTGGGACAATGAGCTCACTGTCGGCAAGCCAATAGGCTTGGTGGAGTAGAGGTGGGTCCGAGGTGCTCAGGTGCAGGGTTTGCTCCTCCACGTGATTGTGTGGCCCACCAATTAAAAGTGTAGGGTTAGTGATTGTTGCTCTTTTTCTCTTGGTTCTAAGCTTGCCCGGCACTACAATCTCATGTAGAGAAAGCTTTTGCTTGTTTTCTGAATGGACATAACCTTTATTGTGTGGATTATGGAGATGTGTTGCTGTTGTTGCGTTTGTATTGCCTTCTGAAGTATAACTCGTTCCATTGCTAGAAAAGCAGTCCTCCAAGAAGACGGATAGCCATTCTTCAAGCCCAACATCACTTTCCTGAATTCAAAACCCATAAATGTTATGAAAGTCGTACAATACTTCTTTGAAAAATAGACTATAAGGCTTACACCATATACACTCAGGAAGACTAATTTTAATTTGAAATTTTATATGACCCGTGGCCTGTATAAACCCATATTTTTCAAAAAGCACGGTACAACATCACAAGATGATCCAAGAGATCAGAGGGCCGGGTTAGGATGATCCTATGGAAGTGATTTTTGGGGCACCCCCTATTTACTTTTTGGCGATCCAAATGGACGGTTTGGATCATCCTATGGTGTCGCCCGTACTTTTTGAAAAATACAGATTTATACGGCCACTCATCACAAAAAATAAAAAAAGAAACGGAAAACCTAAGAAGTAATCGAGAATCTCGCTCTAAAATCTTTTAAAACTCACATGCAAGGCTCAGAAAAAAGATAAAAGAAGAAGAAAGCAACAGTGACCTGAAAATCAAGAAAATCTCAGAAGAACAAAACAATGAGTCTAAGAAAAACTTTAAAATATCACCCAACAAAACCCCCAAAAAGTTCCTACCCCAAAAAAAAAAAAAACCCAAAAAGTCATAAAAAATAAGAAAGAACTTAATTCATAGCTCATTAAATAGAACTGTAAAATATCACTAGACAAAACCCCCCAAAAAAGTCACATTAAGTAAGAAAACCTGCACTTCATAGCTCACCTTATTCTCACCGGGAAAAAAGTCGTCCAGCTTAGAACTTGTATGGGAAATAACCTGCTCCGGTGGATATTTCGAAGGAATCCCACTGGAATCTGATGGATTCCTGTAGAAATCCATGGCTATAGACAAAACAAACAAACAAACAAACCCAGAGTCCCAGACCAATCAAGCTAAGGAAAGAGTAAAGATATAGCAAGTGATTTGCTTCAACGTCTTCACACTTCTTTTTATCCGTGTTTTCTGTCGGCAGAGAAAGAAACGAGTATGAAAAGAGTCTCTCCCTCTCACATCTTTACATCATTTTTCCTTGCCCTCCCTTTTTTTTAAGCTTTTCTGTAATCGATATGCTGTGGTGGGAATGCAAACAAATAAAAGTTGGAGAGAGGATAAGACTGAGAGGCCAAAAAAAATTGGGTGGGCCAACTCTTGTGGGACCCAGCACTTACTCAGCATTTAAAATCACGCTCCCTCTCTTTCTCCCCAAAGTTCTAAGCCCTGACCGTTACAGCTGTATCGTCCCCATTTTCCACAACAATAATCTCTTCAAAAATATATATTATGCTAGTGGTCGGGACCAATGCAAATTGCAATGCACGGATATTAAAATGATGGGCGTCACCCATCAAAAAGATTAGGGGCTGGATTAGGGGCTGAAAAATTCGCCCCCCACCCCATATCTCTCTCAACTCAACTGAGCCTTTGTCCCAAACTAGTTGGGGTCGACTACGCTCCCATCCCAACGAACAAAATAGTCTATGTGCGGACGAGATAATATATTGTGGGAGGCAGTGCAAGCTCGTGTAGCCAAAAAATAAAGTGGGTCCCACATTGTTTGTGTGATCTAAACCATTCATTTGTTGGTCCTTGACGTAGATAGGCTGTTTACTAAAAATCTTCTCTATAGGATGATCCGAACCCTCAAATTTGTTGAGGTTTAAAATTAAAGACACATATAGAAACCATGATGGATCAGAGGGTTAGGATCATCCTATGGAGAAAGTTTTCTGGGCACACCCTATCTACATCAGGGGCCGGCAAATGAATGGTTTGGATCACAAAGCAATGTGTGAGGCCCATTGTATTTTTGGGTTGTTCATGCATGCACGGCCTTCCACCATATAAATTTTTTTTTTTTTATGTAGTTAAGCTGGAATCGAACCCACGACCTCTTGGTTGAGGAACACTGTATTTTCTTATGGAAATTTATTCTTAGAAATCAGGGAAAGGAGCCCTTGCAAAAATCACGGAAGAACGCCCTCATTGGTCAAAACTGCTTTATGGCAGTTATCATTGAGATTTTCAGTGCATCTTAAATTGGTTTTGACCAATGAGGTCGCCCTTTCCCTATTTTTTGCAAGGGCTCCAGTGAGTCTAGCATTCCACTTTTTTCTTTCCACAACTTAGAGGGATATGCTACAACAAAACTGAGCTTTCCCTGTGGACTTCAATTACATCCATAAGGATAAGTTTACTTTTACCCTATAAATATTAAATATGTAGGGAAATACACTATAACACTACCAGTGTTTATTTTTCCGTAGGGTTATAGCTTTTCCCTATTGTTCTGTTTGGTTACATTTTTTTGAGTAAAATAGCAGGGAATGTAATTCTCCTAATTACCCGAGGGGTGTTTGGTAGGGATTTAACAGAAATTGGAATTTTGACCGCCGGTTATGTCGAGCGCTTGTCGGGTGACATGGAACCCTCGAAATTCGCCGGACGAATTTCGACAAATCGAAGGAAAAATGGGAGAATTTCTCAGGAAAATTCTTTTTCACCGTAATTGTCATAACTTTCTACTTTTGCTTGTAGTTTTTTCCTTAATTGTCATATCTTATTATATTTTGTTGGTATTTTTTTCATAATTTTCAAACTTTATAACCATTTCTAGGTAATTTTTCATTTAAAACTTTATAACTTCTGCTATTTTACTTCTTCTTTTTTGTAAAGATTACTTTTTTTGCTTCTTTTTGCTTTTGCTAGCAACCTTTGCCCATGTGCGCATCTTTGCACAAGGATGGCCACATGCCGAGAAGTGGCAGAGGAGAAGTTTGCTAGCAAATTCCTATATAAAAAAAGGAAATGTTATCAAGACTACTGTTTTCTCATGAGGTACTCTCACTTTATTAAAGTACGGTATGGCCCACACTAGGATGATCCAAACCGTCCATTAGATGGGCCATAGCCTAAATAGGTTATGCTCCAAAAATCATTTCCATAGGA
Organism: Tasmannia lanceolata; assembly: GCF_043159265.1. NCBI lineage: Eukaryota > Viridiplantae > Streptophyta > Magnoliopsida > Canellales > Winteraceae > Tasmannia > Tasmannia lanceolata. The sequence continues at coordinate 20,112,434 of NW_027518689.1, read as the reverse complement.
TGATCCTAACCCTCCAATCTGAATGTTAGAGGGTTGATCCTAACCCTCTATAGATCAGAGGGTTAGAATCAACCAATGGAAATAATTTTGGGGCATAACCTATTTAGGCTATGGCCCATCTAATGGATGGTTTGGATAATTCTATTGGGGGGCCATACCGTACTTTTTATAAAGTGAGGAGTGCCCTCATAAAAAAACAGTAGTGCTGATAACATTCCCTAAAAAAATCTTAAAAAATACGGTAAAAAAACTCCTGCACATCTCCTACCCCCAACCAAACAACGTCGGGGAGATTTGCTCACAATCTCCCCGTTGACTGATTTCCTTTTGATTTCCCTTTTGACTTCTTCTTCTCTAAATCCCTCCAACATCTACCAGCATCCAAACAGAGCATATAGGTTGAATAGTAAACAGTAGGTAGAATTTTGCATTTATCCTTACCATATAGATGTGCCAACGGAAATTACTATTTTTCCACAGGAATGGTAAATTTTGCCTACGGAAATATGAAAAATTCCAGGGAATCGTTTTTGTGTTTTGCCTATGGAATATCTACTTATGTTAATAGGAAAATTCGACTCGTCACGCGGAGGACAAAAGTTAATAAATTACGAGTTTGTTTCCATTTTTACCCATGCTACATTTTCGAAAAGGCGAAGTTAACCCCGAGAGGGGGTAAATCCATTCATTCATGTTAACTTACCAACTTCTTCAAAAGTTTAAGCTGTTGGAGAAAGGCGTTATTTATCTTTTATACTTTAACACTCCCCCGCACGTGTGGCCCACTTGGCAAACACGTGGCACATGTGATCCCACTTTGGACCGACCATCGCATGTGGATTCTTGCTGTCCGAGAGTTTTGAACTCGAGACCTTTGGCTCTGATACCATGTTAACTTACCAACTTCTCCAAAAGCTTAATCTGTTGGAGAAAGGTGTTATTTATCTTTTATACTTTAACAATTCATTTTTTCGTTCCCTTCCCCTCTCTCGCTCTCAAACCCTTTTCTGTTCCTAATTCCTATCCTTACATTTTGACTCATCAATGCACAGCTAAGAGAGCAGGAGCTTTTCCAGTGAGTGAAAATTCGAAAATGTCTAACAGTGTCGGAGATAAAAGAAGAAATCTCTACTTATGAGAAGGAAGATTTTGCAGAATAGCATGATAATAGAGAGGAGGTTGTCTCTATGTAGCTTCTTGTGCCCAAAGGATGGAAGCAAAAGGTCTGGAACATCCTCTTTCCCGTTTTTTCATAACTTACGGATTATTTTAGGAAAAACATATTCTAATAAAATTCAATCATAACAACTAAATTTATTATTGGGTTGTGTTCATATGGACACATTGGTTTCTTAAGTTTCCATTATGTAATTGCAGTCGGCAATCAGCCCTGATGCATCTTACATGCTCAGTGGTTCTAGTGAAGGAAATGCTTATGAATGGTAGGTTCTTATTTGATTTTTCTTGAGAGCAACTTTCAGTTTCCTAGTCTTTCTAGTTCTTGTTATGATGTTTAAAAATTTTACACCAGGTCAAGAAGCCCAAAGTAGGTCATGTTGCATTTGAAAATTCAGGTACTATTCACTTTGATTCCTGATGTTTATGTTAAGTGGTTATCCATTGTTTTCGTTGTCATGGTTCTCAGGTATGAATCTTGTTGGCATCCATTGTTTATGTTAAGAGGTTATCCATTTTTTCTCTATTTTATCTTAATATTTTTGAAGTCTATATGACTGTTTAATCCTCGTCTCCATACATGTTGAATAAGTCATAACTATCACTTTAGACAGGCAAATTGAAAGAGTGTATCGATGTATAACAAGATCTTTGTATCATGTTAATGTTGTAACCTTTATAAATTGGCACTCCGAGCTAGTTCATCGTGCTAGTCTAAAGGCATGAAAATTTTCACATTGTTTCTTCTCTTGTTGATATGATGATCTTAATAGATTATTCGGATTATTATTGTAGAAAAATCAGTGCAAGTAAAATAGGAAGTAACGTTGCTCGGTCTTTAGCATTTGTATGTATACAATCAGCTTTAAACGATAGGTTAAATTCTTGAAGTGAATTTATTTTATATGCATATATTTATTTATCATTAGTTTATACATGCTTTGTATTTGTAGTTTAAAATTTTAAATTATAAACAATGATGAGGATTGAAGAGATGACGAAGAGGAGAGTCTTATGTAAATCATTAAATGATGAATGTTGACCAATGCCGTTTCTATCATGTTTAGATGAGGGAGCAATTTTGAAGTGATTTCAAGTGATTTGTTATTGATGAATTTTTATAATTTTTAAGATATTCAATTGATATAATTAACATTTTATATAAGTGTACATGATGTTATGGAAATATAGATGTTATAATTGTGAAATTTTTTGTCAAATATTTTGAGTAAGGAATGTATAGGCACAACAGGTCACTTGGAATTGTTCTTTAATGAATTTAAAAGAATAGATAAAGCTATCACGTGGAACTATTGGGTTCTAGTAAGTTTGTTTATGTAATGCATTATTCTTGACCAAAATATACTTACTAGCTTTTACAAATCTAAACTTGCATTTAGATTTATAATGTCCTAATCTACCACAATAATAGCAAGATATGGTATTGGTAGAAGAACATGATGACCTACAAGAATGATCATGATAGCAAACATATTTACCACTTTCTTTTAGATTGTGATTTTCCAACTTAAGATTTTTTTAAAACTTTCATCTCTTCAATATTATTTTTAAAATTTTCAATCTTATGAGATGAGATCATTTTAAACTTTGCTTCTTCTTCTTCAAATAATTTATATTTTTCAAATAAATCTAGATTAACCTTTTTCAAGCTTTCATGTTCTTGTACTAGTTTCTTTTCTTGAAAAGATAAGTTATTGAATTCTTTTTGTACATTTTCAAGATCTTTTGAAATAGAAGCAAGTGATTTCATGAGATCATGTTTTTTAGCAAGTTGTTCTTGTAATTCCTTGTATAATTTTTCACATGCTTCTTGAATTTCTTCATAGGAGATATCATCTTTTCTGTTTGAGGCATCATATTCATCTAATGCCATTAAGCACTCGATTTTATTGTAATAGTTTTAATTTTATTTCAAATTTCTTTAGCATTTGTACAAGATGATATTATGTCATACATATAGGGTGGAAGAGAACAACAAATGGCAATAAGGGCTTTTACATTCAAAGAAGATAGTTTTCTATCATATTCATCCAAATTTGTAAATTTAAAATTTAAAACAAATCAATGTTCAATTATCTTCAACATGTCTTTATCTAGACTTTTTTTGTAGGATTTCATATGGATCAATTGAAGCGCAAGCATAAAAAATGATCCTATTTTCAAGAGGATATCCAATTTTAGCACAAATATATTAACTCAAAAGAATAGCTCGTTTAAGCACCAACCCATAGATCTAGTTTTAGCAAACATATGAATCAACTTGGGATTTTTGGCACCCAAACCATCATGGGTCCAAATGATCTCATTCTACATAGTATATTCTTTTCCACCCATATATATGCTTGCTAGTGTGTGAGAATTTTAATTTACAGCAAGATTTATAGTGTCCTATTTTACCACAAGAATTACAAATAATAGAGTATGTAGAAGAACGATTATAAGCACTATAAGTAGATATGTGACAACAAGTTTTTCTTCTTTCATCTATTATATTTTAGATTTTTAAAGATAACTCCTTATTTTCTATTTTCATCTCATTTATTTCATATTTTAAGTCTTTGATTTCATGAGATGAACACGTTCTTTGTCTTTCACCTTCTTCTTTTAACAATTTGAATTTTTTAATTAAAATCAAGTTATCATTTTTCAATTTTTCAATTTCTTCATTCAAATTTTTCTCTTTAATAAATAAATCATTAAAGTCCTTTTGAAAATTTTCAAACTCTTTGGAAATATAATCAAGTGACTTGTTAAGATTTTTATTTCTCAAAACTGTTTTTGTAACGCATGATAAACCTTTTTCATATTCTTCTTGAAGTTCCTCAAAAGAAACTTCACTTTCTTCATTTGAAGATTCGTTATCTTTTTCTTGTATTGCCATTAAACAAATATCTTTGTTGTATGAGTTTTCAATTGAGTTCCTGATTTCTTTGGCATTTTTACATGATGATATGTTATCATAAATATAAAGTGGTAAAGAATAACACAAGATAATCATGGTTTTAGAATTTAAGTAAATTAATTTCTTATCATACTCATTCCAATTATTAGTTTTAGAGGGTAAAGAAAATCCACTTTCAATTATTTTTCAAAACTCAAAATCTAGGGCCTTAAGATAGATTTTCATACAGGTCATCCAAGACCTATAATCGGATCCATCAAAAGGTGGAAGATTAGAAATTGAGTAATTTTCCTCAAATTTCATTTTTCTTAGGTTGCCTAAAGATGCGATCTTTTAACTCTAAACAAGTTAGGATTGCTATTCTAAAGCCCAAGCTCTGATACAAAGTTAAATCCCAGTTAGGCAACTAGGAGAGGGGTGAATTGGTTGTTTTACAAAATTTTACCTTTTAAAAACTTATCAAAGTTCACCCTAGTTTTATCTTTCTCTTAATCAGGTTAGTTTGAATAAATAAGATAGATAGAAATGATGAACACTTAATGTCCTAGTTAACTCACAAACTTGATTAACTTGTAATTAGTAAAAAAAAAAACACACTACGGATTACAAAATATTAATCTATTTCCCTTTTTGTAATATGGTCAGTGAAATCCTACTAAGCAACCCCAGAGGGGGTGAATTGGGTATAATAAAATTTTGATATTTTGAAAACTTGTTTCTACAAGAAATACCTTGTTAATCCTTCTTAAAACAAGTCTAACTCCTGTTAAGTTATGAATAAAAAAAGTAAAGGTTAGGTTATTACCAATCACCAAATGCAAGGAAAGGAGAAGATGCAAACCACTAGGAACACATGATTTTTTAGTAGGTTAGTTTTCGCAAAAGGCCTACTCCACTCTTCCAAGTTTGTCATCTTTGGGCTTTTCACTATTCTGGACACCACACCACGGTCAGGTCTGAGGACCCCTTACAATCACTGAGTCTTGAAACTCCCCAAGGGTCGTAACCTTTTTTTTTTTTTGATGGGTAAGCAGAGGGTAGGCAGGACCTCAACCAGATATATTAGATAGAAAAAAAGAAATTACATGGGGGCCCACAAGGGCGACAAAGACAGAGCAAGAAGAAAAATGAGAGAGAGAAAGATAGCTTTATGCAGGGAATTACAGTCTAATATATAGAGTTCCACATTTGTCTGCATGGAGAATAAGGTGCAGGTCTGAAGTCATTGCGGAAGGAGCAATATCTACACCTTTTAGATAGCAATTCCGTTTGGAGAGGTAATCCACAGCTGCATTAGCCTCTCTCCAGATATGAGTAATGGTCCATGACTGGAAGGAGCTTATTAGTGCAACGATTTCATTGATGAGCTTGAGGAGTCTCCATAGGTGCTTAGCTTGATTTTTTATTATGTTCACCGTAAATTGGGAATCAGATTCGATCCAAAGTTTGTTGATGTTTCTTCGAACAGCAAGCAGTAAACCTTCTCTGATCGCTTGGAGTTCCAATTCATAAATAACTGATTGTTTGGTCTCCAACGAGAATAGAGCAAGGGGCATACCTTTATCGTCCTTTATTATTCCTCTAATACCTGCACCATCCGGGTCTAGAGAAGCATCCAAGTTTAACTTAGACATTCCCATATCGGGATTTTCCATGAGCAGGTTTTCAGATCAAGTTGCTTTTCCAATAGTTTGAAACCCATTAGTTTTGTTATCTTCTGATTTCTGTCGTTGCCAATTTCCTTATAGTTCAGACATGCCAATTTGCATCTGATGACGATGAGAATTTGCTTGAGAATTTGAACCTTGTGAGTTTTTTTTTTTTCAAATATTCGAGAATTCCTCTCCCGCCAAATGTAGTATATTCTGCTTGAAAATAGAGCTTCATAGCAATCGAAGTTTGTCCACTGTAGACACCCCATTTTGCTTCGCCTTAGTCAACAAAGAACTTAGTGTCTCGCTATCCGTTTTTTAGTATTTTCCATTCCCGTGTCCATCCCTTATGCTTTCTCAATCTTTCCGATCATTTCCGCAATGTTCCGCATTTTTCTTTTCGCTAAGTGTCGAGAATGGTTATTCAGAAGAATCCAAGCCAGGGGAGAATTCGGACCCATTCGGTGGGCCCACAGTGAACATTTATTGAAATTTGGACCCGTTTGGGGGGCCCGCATTGAGCATTTCCTATTAAAATGAGATCAAACAGGTGTGCCCTGCATTGTTTTTAATGAAGAATATGGTTTTTAAATTCATTTGGATCCAATAAACAAGATCAATTTCCATGATGGGCGGAGTGTATTTGTGCCAATCTGATATGGACCCATCATTGTGAAAAAATTAAAATTTAAAGCTGTGGCTCGTCAAATTGGACAATTTAGATCGTCCCATTGGAGTGACTTAGGGGGCCCACGTTATGAGTAATCCTAGCCAATTAATTGATAGCCAGTTATTTGAATGGCTCGGATCAGCCCACCGAAATGATTTAGAGGGGCGCAACTAATTCATATATTGATGCGTGTTTAATGGACGGTTCAGATTATGCGACAAAAAGGATTCGCTGGGTGCAACTAATTTGCATTGCGGCTCGTCAAATAGTTGGTTCGGATGGCTCCATGGGATGGGCCCCATATTGAGATATGCTTGGCAGTTAAACATTGTAAGAAGGAGGTTGATATTCACACCCATGCTTGCATGGTCGGCTAAAAGAAAAAAAAAGAAATAAATCATACATGCATGATACTCTCCCTTTCTCCCTTATTAGGATTCTATGCTCAAGGTAAGAATTGGATTTGGGCCAAAAATATCTATCGAAATCTTATCAAAGAGAGGTAAATATAGTGCAATATTTTCTTGCTCACTTGGAAAAGGGACTTTTAATGGCAATTTCTATAAAAGTATACTCAGCCATTCTTGGAAACCCACAGATAATTTTGGCAACCCTCTCTAAATTATGGCAATGGCTATTCCATTAAAAGATAGAACCGAATTCTCTCACGGGGATGAATGAGGAGGGGGAGAAACGAAAAAGCTCTCGGGGAGATCGCTGAGGCTCTACAGTTTTCAATTTTTCTTCCTCTCCATCTCTTAAAGCGTCCTCACTCTAAACTTCTCTCTGTCTTAGATCTTTCAACCCCTCTCTCTGTCAACATCCATCTCATCTCCTCTACACTTTCAAAACCAGAGATCTCTCTGTGAATAGAAAGGGACGAAAAAAAAATAATAAGAACATAAAACAGAGTATTGTTTTTCACCTCTCCCTCTCACACTCTGTTTTCCTCTTATCCCTCTCCAACTCCCCTCACCACTCTCCACACTCTCTCTAATTTAACAGAAAGGCAGAGTATTGTTTTTCTTTTGTTTCACAAAACAACAGGAAAGCAGAGTTTCGGTTCCCTCTTAAAAAAAAACGACAAAAGAAAGAAAAAAAATAAAAACAGAGCACCGTTTTTTTTTTATATAGAGCTTTGGCCGATTCTCTCTCTCTCTATTTTTCTCATTTTTATTCTCACTTTCAATCTCTGTGTATCATTTTTCTTCATCTCTCTCTCTCTCTCTCTCTCAATCACTCTCGTTTCTCACCATCTCTGCCCCTGCTTCACACTCTGTTTCGCTCTTAACATCTCTCTCTATCTTTCTGTCTCTCACGTTCTCCCTCTCTATCCCTCTGTTTCATCTCTCTCACTCTCAATCTCTCTGTCTCCTTCACTCTCAACATCTCTGTATCTCTCACTTTTTCTCAACCTCTCTGTCTCACTCACTCAACCTCTTGGTATCTCTCACTCTCACTCAATCTCTCTGTATTACTCAATCTCTCTGTATTTCTATCTCTCTCTTCATCTCACTTTTTCTCTCAACCTCTCTCTCTCTATCACTCCCTCAATCACTCTCCCTCTCTCACTCTCCCTCCCTATCTCTCTCTCTCTCTCTATCAACAGTGGTTTTAAAAAAAATAAAAGAAAAAAAAGAAGAAAGAAAGAGAAGAAGGCAGAGTGGATCGAGCGTCGGCAAGTTTTTTGAATTTTTCGGCTTTTGGATTCGGCGAGGATCTCCATCACAGGTCAGTACATTATTCTCAGATTTTTCCCGGATGATTTGCTATTTTTTTATATTTTTGCATGATTTTTAAGCATTTAATTGAATTTAATTCAATATTAAATGTGTGTGCTCAAAATCATGATCTGCATGAGTGTTTCAATTCCGTTTCGTCTCAAAATTTAATACAATGATCTATCTAAATAGAGTAAAATAACTATCGGATCGGATCGGACATTGGATCAACGGTTTTTTAGAATTTGAGTGAAGAGTAGAATTTTATTTAAAATAATGGCTGAGAAATTACGAAATTCGAAAAAATAGCCATCTCAGGATGATCTATTCTTTGGAATTTAAAATTTTTCTTGTGTTCATCACATCTGAACAAGGTTGGAGGACGTTTTCCGTAGTCCTAATTTTCTTGAAAATCGTGTTTTAAAAATAGAAAACTCTTTAAAAATATCTTTTCCACGAAGAAAAATAAAAGATATATTAAACAGATTCCAAAAATAATGTAATTTCGTGGGAAAATAATATGATACTGATACATTCTACCATGAATTTTTGAGAATTTTTGGATTTTGTTTGGTATATTATTTTATGCTTTCTTTGAAAATTATCAGATTTTGGGAGAATTTTTACTGACATCAGATCACAGATTAAATTCTCAAAATTTTTATAGTAGTCTTATATTCAATATTTATAGTTGATGTAAAATTTTCAACTGATTTAGATTTTTTTTCATATGGGATTTAGTGTTAATTCATAATCTGGTCTGAAAATTGAAAAATCCAAAAATGATAGTAAATAGTTTCTAAAATTTATAAAAATCTCACAGCATGCTATTTTTACTTATATCTTACTACTGTAGAAATTTCATTGAATATAGATTTCTATTTCTAGTAGTTTTTGTCTTATTTTTGAAATCTAGTTTTATTATTGTTAAATCAAAATTAAATATGAGCTTAATGTAAAAATCTACAAAACTCTTTCAATAAGCTACATTCTATCACATCTTGTTGCTGCAGAAATTTCACATCATTTCGAATTCGTTTGCAACAATTTCACTTGTAAAATCACTCATATGGTTTAAAACTGATAAAATTCATTGAAAATCCGAAATTAATTAAAAATCATCACAAAGTTTCTAAAGAACCTTAAAATTCTGTTACACGTTCACTCATCAATCCATCGAAACAGAAATCTTAGAATCTTTAGATTTCCCTGGAAAAATGGCCAGTGCATTCATAATCCTATCCCTATTGCACTCGATCCTTGACAATTTGAATATTTAAGCTATAGCATGTTGTTGGCTCCGAAGTTACTGTCCACGGAAATCCTGAGATATGCCAGGCAATAAGGTGCTATAACCTAAGTATTAAATTGCACAAGGAAAGAGCGCACGATTTCCTTCCTTGGATGCTAGTCGAGGCCGAAATTGGTGAACCCTAGAACCATTGGTATTCCTTAAATGTCCAGAAATCGAAAATCCTTGAAATCTGAAATTAATTACCCTCAAGAACTCGAGTCGATGTGTCTCGTGTCTTTCGGAACCATTGGATTATGGTTTCCGTCGTAAGAACCATTAGAGCCAAATTTAGGAACACTGGTGTCAGGTCGTGTCCTAGGTTTTAGGGAGTCTTAGGTTTTAGGGAGTCCTAGAGTTAGGAGTCCAGCCTCATCACGTACGTTTGCTATAGATAGCAACCGTGCCATAGGTCTAGTTACACTAGTCACCCAATCTTTCCCTAGGACAAGCCTAGTAAACTAGGATGTAGGCTAACCTGCATTAGTCTAAGGAACAACTTGCATTTAGATAAGAATCATATAGCATCTTAGATGAAATCCTAGGATAATAAAATCCTCAACTTGAATTAAATAACTCCTCTTAAAACTGTTGAAACAGTCAAATCAGTCTAGATCGGTGTCTTAGTTGAGTTAGGCATAAATAGCTTAGCTTAGGTGCACTGAACTACGTCGACTCTGATCCCAGTGAGACTTGGGTACGTAGGCAGCTTGGATGTCTGATGGCATACCAACCGCGAGTCGGCACTACAACAAATTGTGGTGTTTTGTATATTAATTTTCTTGTAAATGCTTAATCAAATCACTTAGGATTTTCCATGAAATTAGAATTTTAGGAGAACTTTCACTTAGATTGAATCCAGACAAATTAAGAAATCAAGATACACATTTAGGATTCACATTGAAATTAGATCATAGGATGCATGTCCCGTAGTTAGCACATTAACAGAGAGTTGAATGAGCCATTTAAAATAAATTTAAAAGAGTTAGCTTTTGGAATCGAAGACCGATTATCGGGCAGGAATGGTGCATGTGGTGGATAACTCCCAATACCTTCCATTCTTGTAACCAGGTAACGAGTCTAGATTTCTGGTTAATTATGGGCCCTAGATCCCACATCTAGGTGGCGACTCTGTCAGTCTCTTTTGTGTGGAATTCGGATTGCCTTAGTGATCCCAAGTTCACATAAAAGATGAATTAAAATCAATAATAAAAATACACACGCCAATCGCGTGGGTACGAGAGACCAAGAGAGAGCGTGGCGGCTCGCGCCCCACCCCTCCCCCGGGATCGGGTCCCACAGTTTGGCGACTCTGCTGGGGACCACCTAACTTCATTACAATTCCAAAGGATAATTCATTTGAATTAATTTAACTGGCTCATAAAAACTCTATACTTGTTAAATTAGTTTGTCTTGTTTTATTTTCTCTTCACATTTTACTCGAACTTAATCTAACAAAACCTGAAGGCATCATAGATTGTGCGAACTTATTGCACACACTTACATCACTTGCATCTAAACCCTTGCATCTCACATGCACACATGTCCTAGTTTAGGAACCCGGAGTGTTATCTAGCATGGTTGACTGGGATTTCTTCACCTGGTGCCTCTGTGCTAGAGAAGCATTCCACCCTTAGCCTAGCACCTTATGGTGCGTAAACGGATCTCTTGTTCACGTACTGATACGCCGGACACTGGTACAGTATATCGAACATGGATTCGCGCTAAGGGAACTCTTGGCCTTACCCCTAGATTAACCCACACATGCATGTAGAATACGAACACATGTGCATCACGTGTGTGAGCCTAGCTTAGGACATCCTACCCACTTGTGTCTAGATTAGGCCGTAGTCCATCTTCCAATGGCTACGATCGGTCTTTAGGTACACAAACAAAGTCATGAGTCGAGATCCTCTCTCCACTCCGCTAGATTAGGATTAGGGTTTGATGCCTTCAGGTAACACTGTTAAAATGTGCGAAGATTAAAAACTTTCCCTTTGGGGTTAGGATATAAATCCCATCATTTCCAAAGAAATCATAGGATTAGTCATTCATGATCTATCCGTTGAAAGCAATCCTATGCTATCTCATCCCATCTCTTGATCATACGATTTTTAATCTTCTATCATGTGATTCGATCATGTATCCATACTTTCTTCGTACTGGCAGGAACTTATCCTAATCTCGTGGTCATGTAATCCTGATCATTCTTGTATCCTTTCTCTTGGCTTACAGGCACCATGTCTACTCGTACAATTCTTGATTGGATCCGTGGTACATTAAGAGAATCCCATATCTATGCCATAAGTGAGCAAGAGAAAAATCTCTTCGGTTACGTGGCAACCATTAAGCTCAATTGAGGATTACTTTATGCCGCATCAGAATGTTGGGATCCCGATCATCATGTCTTCCGTTTTGGCAACCAAGAAATGTGTCCCACCTTTGAAGAATGGTGTGCCTTATTGGAATATCCTGTGGATGGCCCTCTAGTGAAGCCATCCTGTGTTCCAGATTATCGTCCTTTGTTCCTTCGCTTAATGAATAATCCAGATGAATCCATGAACTCTTTCATGAAAGGCCAAGAAGTGTCCATGCAACATCTGATTGACATTTACCCTCCTATTGGACACATTGGTGCTGTTGATATTCAAAAAGCCCGACGGCGCGCTTTGAGATTCTGCTCCTTTGCTAGGTTCCTCACTGTCCAGCCTTCTCGCTTTGCGCCAGGTGTTCTTCTGGATCTCGTTGATCAAATGGATCGTGGCGCCAATCCAATTCCTACTATGCTTGCAGAAACCTTCAATGGATTGGATGATATGGCTCGTCTTCGTGCCAGCTCAGGTCCAGGGTCTTATGTTCGCTCCTTCATTGGTTCTTTCTCAGGATGTCCTGCTTTACTTCAGGTGTGGTTATGCCACAAGCTAAAAATTGCAGCTCTCGTCCATTTCGATCATACGTTATACACCTTCAGTGAATGGCGTCATGATGTTTCCTTCGATCATAAAAGCGATTGGGTTGAATGGTTAAATTCTCGCCAACAAGATCAGATTTATTAGCAAATTCCTGGAATCCAAGAAGCTGTCTTCAACACCGGAGAAGCTAACTACGTTCGCCTTCTTGGTCTAAAAAAGACTTCCTTTTATGTTCCTGCCAGGATCCTGCGTCAGTATGGAAGGGAGCAATCTATTGTGCCTCCCCTTCGTCATTTTTATCCGCCTGAGGATCTCAAGCCCAAGATTGTCAAAGCCGTTTCATCTGCTTGGGATGTCAGAATCATCAAACCCTTAAAAGAGTCAGCTGAGGAAGATTGTCGTCCGAAGAAGAAGTCTAAAAAGAATGCTTAGTTCCATGTTTAATTTTATCCGTTTATCTTTGAAAGAACGAACCATGTACTCAAGCTTTAATGATTGATCAATAAAGTTCATATTTCTTTCTCATTATCTTGGTCTATGCGTACATCATCGTCTACTTCTTTCTGATTTTAAAATATGTCTTTCAAATATTTCAGGACAGTAAACACCATAGCTAACCCCACTACTCCTTGGGTTCGGATCTCTTCACGATTGGAGAGGAATTCTATATCCCCGCCACCTTCTCTGAGAACCCCAGCATCTCCTTCTTTCTCATCCTCATCCTCGCTAATGGCAGACAACCAAGTCGGTCTTCCACCCGCTGCTATTACCGATACCCTCACCTTGATTCTCCAACAACTTCAAGAGCTCAAAGAAGAGAACCGAGTTATCAAGGCTCAGCTTTCTGAGAAGTTGGGGCCATCGTTGTCCAAAGATAAAGGGCCTATGCACTATGCAGCTACTTCAGCCGCACCTGCCCAGCCAGCATTCATCACTATCCCCGATAAAGCCGAAGAAGATTTGGAAAAAGAGCAGTACAGCGAGGATCGCGATAGGCCTTCTCAGTCCGTGGTTGATAAGACAGTTGTGGAGAAATTAGAAAGTCTTGCCAGGAAAGTTCAAGACATCCAGTTTCAAGACCAGGGTGGTTTCAATCCAAGTGATCTTACGCTGTTTCCCGAAATCCGTCTCCCTGCCAATTTTAAAATGCCAGATTTCGACAAATATGATGGTGAGGGTTGTCCAATCACCCATTTACAGATGTTTACCATCATGTGTCAGCCTCAAGGCTTATCTCCTGAGCAAATGGCTCAATTGTTCCCGGTTTCCCTAACCAAGGTCGCTAGAAGGTGGTTCATGGTCCTAGACAAGACTCGTTATAGGACATGGAAAGACATCGGTGAGCAATTCATCAGGCAGTTCAAATATGACGATGGGACAGAAATTACTAGAAAGGATTTGGAAAGGACCAAGCAAGATTCGAGGGAATCTTTTCTAATTTTTGTGAAGAGATGGAGAAGACTAGCAGCTCAGATGATGGAGCGCCCTTCTGAGGAAGAGCAGGTTCAGATAATCATGAAAAATATTTCCCCTCAGCTCCAATATCACATGTCGTTGCAGTATTATCCGGACTTCAAACACTTTATCATGGCAGGCACCCAAATAGAGGAGGCTATGGCTCAAGGTGTATTCAACCGAAGTAACCTGAATACCAGAGAATTCAGGAAGTCTCCATCAGCTGAAATTAATAACCTTTCCCGCTCCAAGCCTCAGCCTTCAAAACCTCAGAACCCCATGGTGATGGATTATACCCAACCTGCTGTCGCACCTCGGCCACAGGCCCAGACAGAATTTATCCCTCTCCCTCTTCTACCATCTGAGATACTCAAGGAGTGTCTAGCCTCAGGTCGCATAATCCTGCCCGACATTAGGGCTCTTCCTAATCCTTTACCAGTAAATTGGCGAACAGATCAACACTGCGAATACCATAGAAATTCCGGCCATCTCACTGATAATTGCATTGCCCTAAAATTCAGAATCCAGAGGTTGCTTGACAATAAATGCCTTGTGTTCGAGCCAAGACCCGATGCTACCAATAACCCATACTTGGTCATGCAAACCCTGCTGCTGCTGTCGGTGCTATAACCATAGGGGAGCCAAAATTTGATCCTCTCACTCTTATCTGCGCCTTAGAACCTACCTTTGAGACGTCTGAGTCAGAACCTTTTGAAGAAGAAGAAGATGCAGACAGTGAAGATGTTCTAGTAGCTGCTATCATGATATGAACCAGCCTTGCCGAGCTTCCGAAGCTAGACAGTTGCGGTAGTTAAAGTTTTAGTCGTTTACTATTTTATGTTGAGTCAGTCATCATGGTCAGTATAATTGTTGGGTCCGGTCTTACAGTTCAAGGTTAATGCCTAGTCCAAGCAAGTTATCTTTTGCTTTTCTTTTTATTCAGAGTTGTGAATCCTGAACATGTTCAGGATAGGTCGTCAGATGCAATAGCTTTTTCTTTAAATAAAATTTCAGTTCCAATAGTTCACTTGTGTCTATTTCTTAAGTGTGCTTCTGATCTTAAAATAAGGCTCCCTCCTCAAATGAGGACAAAATTGATGAAACTCCACTTGAGTCACAGCAATTACTTGAACAAGAGGAGGAGCGCCAATCCCAGCCTTTCAAAGATGAAATTGAAGTGATAAACACTGGCACTGAAACTTTGATTCAGTGAATGCCGATTGAAAATACATTACCCTCTGAAGAATGTGAGGAATTAATAAACCTATTTCGAGAATAAAGAGATGGTCCAGTAAGCGCTACCATTAATACCAGGGGCAAGACATAGATAGAAAGCTCAAGAGAATGGAGAAAGTGAGAGACATATGCTATACAAGGGGCATAGAGTGAAAACAACTTTCATATTTCCAATCAATAACCTTGGTTCTCAAATTCATAACATGAAGCCAACAAATTCAAGATAAGAAGTTCAAGAGCAAGCATTAAAAAGTGATCATCAGATATCAAGAGTTGCAAATCCATAGATGGAGGATGTCAAAGAACAAGTTTCACTCTATGAAAGTCGAAAGCACATATTAGAATCTTGAAAGAAGTAGATCCATTATCTCTTACCTGGAAATGCCGTCAAACTTCGAAAAAAGAAAGAAAAAAGAAACAATAATAAAGAGAACTCATCAACCTAGATCAATTCCCAACCTGAACATTGGAAGGCCTCCTTTGGCCGAACAAATCCCAGAATCATAACCCGATGTCAAAACAAATACCGGTTTGCAAACCCTTTGAGCCTGAATGAAATTTTCTTGAAAACCCATGAAACTAGGGGCATTCGCCCGAACTACGCGAGACCTGATCCCTATACTGGGGTACGTAGGCAACTCGGTTGAACCGAGTTCGGTCGATTCAAAAAAAAAGAAAAAGAAATTCAATCTTTTCAGAAAAAAGGAGGGACAAGTTCCAAAAGAAGAGAAGTCAATTATTCCAGAAAGAAAAAAAAGAAAAAGAAAAATCAATTAACCCTCAAACAATCTATCTTCAAACTAGGGGCATTCGCCCTGAACTACGCACGACCTGATTCCTACTCTGGGATACGTAGGCAACTTGTTCACAGGTTCGGTCGAAATCTTTGTTGAACCTTAAGCCATTCTTTGAAAAGCCCTATCCTACCTATAAAGTCCTTCTGGTGTTCAGAACTAATGATCTAGGTCCCGAGACACAATAAGTAATAAAAAAAATGATGAAAAAAAAGAAAAAAGAACGGAGTTTGAAGATCTGCTAGACTGAAAATCTGAAAGGGCGGTCTAGGCAAAATTTAAGATCATTCCCCTGCTAAGTTGAAAACCCGAAAGGGCGGCTTAGGCAAAAGCTAAGGGGATAGCCTGCTGGATCAAAACCTAGAAAGGCTGTTCAGGCAAAAGTTAAGGCTAGCACGGTCCGCCAAGTTAAAAACCCCGAAGAGGTGACTTGGTCACGGTAAGAGAACCATTATAAGAAGGCTACAGCCGGTATCAAGACTGAGGATCAATTGAAGTTCAAACAAATTCAAGTGACATCCTCAAACTGGGGGCATTGAAGCTAAGCAATATTAGGGGTCGTAATTAAATCCTTGAGGCATTACTGTTTTAAGGAAAAAGTCCAGTGTTTACTAATTGAAAAAAAAAAAACACATTCCTTGAAAGGATAGACTTACCAATTAAAACGTTAACTAGGTCAGAAGCATTACTGTGTCTGTCAGTGTAGTTAGTCAATCTTTGTCATTCTATGTTCACTCCTTCAGAGCTGCTCAATCCTTTGAGTAGTGCCTTTTATCTACGTTTTCTCTTTAGAAAGAATCAATCGTCGTTCTTATGTCCAAATGATGCAATTGTCTTGGTGAAGGAGGCCCGGCCTCGGCAGCTCCCTGCGATCGTATGAAAGAGCTCGGTAATCTAGTCAAGCAGCGTCATTTCAAAGAAGATCAACTCAGAAAAATTTAGAAGTAGAAACATCAGAAAGCCCAGCTTCCGTAAAAAGATCATACCCCAGGAAGGCACCTTAAGCTTGGAAGAGCCTCAGATGCAATGGTGGTTGAGCCAATTTCTCAAAAAGATGAACCATTAAAATTCAGAATCTCCTTCCAGTTAGTTAAATACTATCCTGGTCAAGAAATGTTTATCTAAACACCTGTCAAGAGGCAAATCTCACTTTTCCATAATTATATCCAAGAGAGCCGTTGTTCTAGATTACCAATTTCAAATATTATGTTCAAGGTTTCAGTTATCAAAATCCCCAGAAGACAAGTCCAGCAGTCTCTTTGAGAAAAATCTTGTTGAAGTTTCATAAAAGTGTTCCTAATCCATTCTTGTTAGTAATGGTTCTTCGTTCCTGAGGCTTGTCGTTTCATCATTCGTCAAGGTCTTAGTTTCCAATATCTTTATCGGGTACGATCTATAATATCCCCGATTTCATTGAGTGCAAAAAATCTAAAATTCATCAAATCCAATCTTACGTCAAATTCAAATTCATGAAAAATCTCTAAATTCTCTGTTGTCGAATTCATCAATCGAAGCTATCTCGTTTCTTTGAGCCCGTTTGGGAACGGTACCTCGTTTTCCAAGTCCATTTGTGAATGGTCTCTTATTTTCTACCCGCCCGTTTGTGAAGGGTATCTCATTTTCTCGAGTCCATTTGTGAATGGTCTCGTCTTCTCCTTGAACCCGTTTGTGAACGGTTTCTCATTTCCTGAGTCCATTTGTGGATGGTCTCATGTCCTCCTTGAGCCCGTTTGTGAACGGTGCCTCATTTCTCGAGTCCATTTGTGAATGGTCTCGTCTTCTCCTTGAACCCGTTTGTGAACGGTGTCTCATTTTCTGAGTTCATTTGTGAATGGTCTCGTGTCCTCCTTGAGCCCGTTTGTGAACGGTGCCTCATTTCTCGAGTCCATTTGTGAATGGTCTCGTCTTCTCCTCGAACCCGTTTGTGAACGGTGTCTCATTCTCTGAGTCCATTTGTGAATGGTCTCATGTCCTCTTTGAGCCCTTTTGTGAAAGGTGCCTCATTTCTCGAGTCCATTTGTGAATGGTCTCGTCTTCTCCTTGAACCCGTTTGTGAACGGTGTCTCATCTTCTGAGTCCATTCGTGAATGGTTTCATGTCCTCCTTGAGCCCGTTTGTGAACGGTGCCTCATTTCTCAAAAATAAAAAATTCATCAAATCCAATCCCCGATTCAAAAAAAAAGTCCAATCCAACGTCAAATTCAAGTTCATGAAAAATCTCTAAATTCTTCGTTGTTGAATTCATCAATCAAAGCTATCTTGTTTCTTTGAGCCCGTTTGTGAATGGTGCCTCATTTTCTGAGTCCATTTGTGAATGGTCTCGTGTCCTCCTTGAGCTCGTTTGTGAACGGTGCCTCATTTCTCGAGTCCATTTGTGAATGGTCTCGTCTTCTCCTTGAGCCCGTTTGTGAAGGGTGCCTCATTTCTCGAGTCCATTTGTGAATGGTCTCGTCTTCTCCTTGAGCCCGTTTGTGAACGGTGCCTCATTTCTCGAATCCATTTGTGAATGGTCTCGCCCTCCTTGAGCCCGTTTGTGAACGGTGCCTCATTTCTCGAGTCCATTTGTGAATGGTCTCGTCTTCTCCTTGAGCCCGTTTGTGAACGGTAACTCTTTTCTCGAATCCATTTGTGAATGGTCTCGTCCTCCTTGAGCCCGTTTGTGAACGGTGCCTCATTTCTCGAGTCCATTTGTGAATGGTCTCGTCTTCTCCTTGAGCCCGTTTGTGAACGGTGCCTCTTTTCTCGAGTCCATTTGTGAATGGTTTTCTATCCTCCTTGAGGCCATTTGTGAACGGTGCCTCATTGTCCGAGTCCATTTGGGAATGCTTCTTATCCTCGTTGAACCCGCTTGTGAGCGGCGTCTCATCTTCTTCTAAAAACTGTTTGAGAACGATCTTTGTCCTTTCCCTTCAGAATCCATTCGAAAATGATATCTCATTCTCTAATTGCCCGTTTGTGAACGGCGCCGCATCGAGTTTTTTTTTTTATTATTATTATTCCAATTCTAGGATTTCATTTAGGGTCTTGCATTATATTAGGTTGCATTGTGTTTAGGGAGTCCTTTGTCGATTAAAGCTACGCAAAATGGTTCTGTCATTTTGACTTTGGTATTCGATGACTACGTCATCTCTACCAAAGAGGGGCATCTGTAGACACCCCATTTTGCTCCGCCTTAGTCAACAAAGAAGTTAGTGTCTCGCTATCCATTTTTTAGTATTTTCCATTCCCGTGTCCGTCCCTTATGCTTTCTCAATCTTTCCGATCATTTCCGCAATATTCCGCGTTTTTCTTTTCGCTAAGTGTCGAGAATGGTTATTCAGAGGAATCCAAGCCAGGGGAGAATTCGTACCCATTCGGTGGGCCCGCAGTGAACATTTATTGAAATTTGGACCTGTTTGGGGGCCCGCATTGAGCATTTCCTATTAAAATGAGATCAAACAGGTGTGCCCTGCATTGTTTTTAATGAAGAATATGGTTTTTAAATTCATTTGGATCCAATAAACAAGATCAATTTCCATGATGGGCAGAGTGTATTTTTGCCAATCTGATATGGACCCATCATTGTGAAAAAATTAAAATTTAAAGCTGTGGCTCGTCAAATTGGAAAATTTAGATCGTCCCATGGGAGTGACTTAGGGGGCCCACGTTATGAGTAATCCTAGCAGATTAATTGATAGCCAGTTATTTGGACGGCTCGGATCAGCCCACTGAAATGATTTAGAGGGGCGCAACTAATTCATATATTGATGCGTGTTTAATGGACGGTTCAGATTATGCGACAAAAATGATTCGCTGGGTGCAACTAATTTGCATTGCGGCTCGTCAAATAGTTGGTTCGGATGACTCCATGGGATGGGCCCCATCTTGAGATATGCTTGGCAGTTAAACATTGTAAGAAGGAGGTTGATATTCACACCCATGCTTGCATGGTCGGCTAAAAGAAAAAAAAAGAAATAAATCATACATGCATGATACTCTCATTTATTAGGATTCATCTCATTTATTTCATATTTTAAGTCTTTGATTTCATGAGATGAACACGTTCTTTGTCTTTCACCTTCTTCTTTTAACAATTTGATTTTTTTAATCAAAATCAAGTCATCATTTTTCAATTTTTTAATTTCTTCATTCAAATTTTTCTCTTTAATAAATAAATCATTAAAGTCCTTTTTAAAATTTTCAAACTCTTTCGAAATAGAATCAAGTGACTTGTTAAGATTTTTATTTCTCAAAACTGTTTTTGTAACGCATGATAAACCTTTTTCATATTCTTCTTGAAGTTCCTCAAAAGAAACTTCACTTTCTTCATTTGAAGATTCGTTATCTTTTTCTTGTATTGCCATTAAACAAATATCTTTGTTGTATGAGTTTTCAATTGAGTTCCTGATTTCTTTGGCATTTTTACATGATGATATGTTATCATAAACATAAAGTGGTAAAGAATAACACAAGATAATCATGGTTTTAGAATTTAAGTAAATTAATTTCTTATCATACTCATTCCAATTATTAGTTTTAGAGGGTAAAGAAAATCCACTTTCAATTATTTTCCAAAACTCAAAATCTAGGGCCTTAAGATAGATTTTCATACAGGTCATCCAAGACCTATAATCGGATCCATCAAAAGGTGGAAGATTAGAAATTGAGTAATTTTCCTCAAATTTCATTTTTCTTAGGTTGCCTAAAGATGCGATCTTTTAACTCTAAACAAGTTAGGATTGCTATTCTAAAGCCCAAGCTCTGATACAAAGTTAAATCCCAGTTAGGCAACTAGGAGAGGGGTGAATTGGTTGTTTTACAAAATTTTACCTTTTAAAAACTTATCAAAGTTCACCCTAGTTTTATCTTTCTCTTAATCAGGTTAGTTTGAATAAATAAGATAGATAGAAATGATGAACACTTAATGTCCTAGTTAACTCACAAACTTGATTAACTTGTAATTAGTAAAAAAAAAACACACTACGGATTACAAAATATTAATCTATTTCCCTTTTTGTAATATGGTCAGTGAAATCCTACTAAGCAACCCCAGAGGGGGTGAATTGGGTATAATAAAATTTTGATATTTTGAAAACTTGTTTCTACAAGAAATACCTTGTTAATACTTCTTAAAACAAGTCTAACCCCTGTTAAGTTATGAATAAAAAAAGTAAAGGTTAGGTTATTACCAATCACCAAATGCAAGGAAAGGAGAAGATGCAAACCACTATGAACACATGATTTTTTAGTAGGTTAGTCTTCGCAAAAGGCCTACTCCACTCTTCCAAGTTTGTCATCTTTGGGCTTTTCACTATTCCGGACACCACACCACGGTCAGGTCTGAGGACCCCTTACAATCACTGAGTCTTGAAACTCCCCAAGGGTCGTAACCCTTTTTTTTTTTTGATGGGTAAGCAGAGGGTAGGCAGGACCTCAACCAGATATATTAGATAGAAAAAAAGAAATTACATGGGGGCCCACAAGGGCGACAAAGACAGAGCAAGAAGAAAAATGAGAGAGACAAAGATAGCTCTATGCAGGGAATTACAGTCTAGTATATAGAGTTCCACATTTGTCTGCATGGAGAATAAGGTGCAGGTCTGAAGTCATTGCGGAAGGAGCAATATCTACACCTTTTAGATAGCAATTCCGTTTGGAGAGGTAATCCACAGCTGCATTAGCCTCTCTCCAGATATGAGTAATGGTCCATGACTGGAAGGAGCTTATTAGTGCAACGATTTCATTGATGAGCTTGAGGAGTCTCCATAGGTGCTTAGCTTGATTTTTTTATTATGTTCACCGTAAATTGGGAATCATATTCGATCCAAAGTTTGTTGATGTTTCTTCGAACGACAAGCAGTAAACCTTCTCTGATCGCTTGGAGTTCCAATTCATAAATAACTGATTGTTTGATCTCCAACGAGAATAGAGCAAGGGGCATACCTTCATCGTCCCTTATTATTCCTCTAATACCTGCACCATCCGGGTCTAGAGAAGCATCCAAGTTTAACTTAGACATTCCCATATCGAGATTTTCCATGAGCAGGTTTTCAGATCAAGTTGCTTTTCCAATAGTTTGAAACCCATTAGTTTTGTTATCTTCTGATTTCTGTCGTTGCCAATTTCCTTATAGTTCAGACCTGCCAATTTGCATCTGATGACGATGAGAATTTGCTTGAGAATTTGAACCTTGTGAGTTTTTTTTTTTCAAATATTCGAGAATTCCTCTCCCGCCAAATGTAGTATATTCTGCTTGAAAACAGAGCTTCATAGCAATCGAAGTTTGTCCACTGTAGACACCCCATTTTGCTCCGCCTTAGTCAACAAAGAACTTAGTGTCTCGCTATCCGTTTTTTAGTATTTTCCATTCCCGTGTCCATCCCTTATGCTTTCTCAATCTTTCCGATCATTTCCGCAATGTTCCGCGTTTTTCTTTTCGCTAAGTGTCGAGAATGGTTATTCAGAAGAATCCAAGCCAGGGGAGAATTTGGACCCATTCGGTGGGCCCACAGTGAACATTTATTGAAATTTGGACCCGTTTGGGGGGCCCGCATTGAGCATTTCCTATTAAAATGAGATCAAACAGGTGTGCCCTGCATTGTTTTTAATGAAGAATATGGTTTTTAAATTCATTTGGATCCAATAAACAAGATCAATTTCCATGATGGGCGGAGTGTATTTGTGCCAATCTGATATGGACCCATCATTGTGAAAAAATTAAAATTAAAAGCTGTGGCTCGTCAAATTGGACAATTTAGATCGTCCCATGGGAGTGACTTAGGGGGCCCACGTTATAAGTAATCCTAGCCAATTAATTGATAGTCAGTTATTTGAACGGCTCGGATCAGCCCACTGAAATGATTGAGGGGCGCAACTAATTCATATATTGATGTGTGTTTAATGGACGGTTCAGATTATGCGACAAAAAGGATTCGCTAGGTGCAACTAATTTGCATTGCGGCTCGTCAAATAGTTGGTTCGGATGGCTCCATGGGATGGGCCCCATCTTGAGATATGCTTGGCAGTTAAACATTGTAAGAAGGAGGTTGATATTCACACCCATGCTTGCATGGTCGGCTAAAAGAAAAAAAAAAGAAATAAATCATACATGCATGATACTCTCCCTTTCTCCCTTATTAGGATTCTATGCTCAAGGTAAGAATTGGATTTGGGCCAAAAATATCTATCGAAATCTTATCAAAGAGAGGTAAATATAGTGCAATATTTTCTTGCTCACTTAGAAAAGGGACTTTTAATGGCAATTTCTATAAAAAGTATACTCAGCCATTCTTGGAAACCCACAGATAATTTTGGCAACCCTCTCTAAATTATGGCAATGGCTATTCCATTAAAAGATAGAACCGAATTCTCTCACGGGGATGAATGAGGAGGGGGAGAAACGAAAAAGCTCTCGGGGAGATCGCTGAGGCTCTGCAGTATTCAATTTTTCTTCCTCTCCATCTCTCAAAGCGTCCTCACTCTAAACTTCTCTCTGTCTTAGATCTTTCAACCCCTCTCTCTGTCAACATCCATCTCATCTCCTCTACACTTTCAAAACCAGAGATCTCTCTGTGAATAGAAAGGGACGAAAAAAAAATAATAAGAACATAAAACAGAGTATTGTTTTTCACCTCCCCCTCTCACACTCTGTTTTCCTCTTATCCCTCTCCAACTCCCCTCACCACTCTCCACACTCTCTCTACTTTAACAGAAAGGCAGAGTATTGTTTTTCTTTTGTTTCACAAAACAACAGGAAAGCAGAGTTTCGGTTCCCTCTTAAAAAAAACGACAAAAGAAAGAAAAAAAATAAAAACAGAGCATCGTTTTTTTTATATAGAGCTTTGGCTGATTCTCTCTCTCTGTTTTTCTCATTTTTATTCTCACTTTCAATCTCTGTGTAACATTTTTCTTCATCTCTCTCTCTCTCTCTCTCTCTCAATCACTCTCGTTTTTCACCATCTCTGCCCCTGCTTCACACTCTGTTTCGCTCTTAGCATCTCTCTCTATCCTTCTGTCTCTCACGTTCTCCCTCTCTATCCCTCTGTTTCATCTCTCTCACTCTCAATCTCTCTGTCTCTTTCACTCTCAACATCTCTGTATCTCACTTTTTCTCAACCTCTCTGTCTCACTCACTCAACCTCTTGGTATCTCTCACTCTCACTCAATCTCTCTGTATTACTCAATCTCTCTGTATTTCTATCTCTCTCTTCATCTCACTTTTTCTCTCAACCTCTCTCTCTCTCTCTCAATCACTCTCCCTCTCTTACTTTCCCTCCCTATCTCTCTCTCTCTCTCTATCAACAGTGGTTTTAAAAAAAATAAAAGAAAAAAAAAGAAGAAAGAAAGAGAAGAAGGCAGAGTGGATCGAGCGTCGGCAAGTTTTTTGAATTTTTCGGCTTTTGGATTCGGCGAGGATCTCCATCACAGGTCAGTACATTATTCTCAGATTTTTCCCGGATGATTTGGTATTTTGTTATATTTTTGCATGATTTTTAAGCATTTAATTGAATTTAATTCAATATTAAATGTGTGTGCTCAAAATCATGATTTGCATGAGTGTTTCAATTCCGTTTCGTCTCAAAATTTAAGACAATGATCTATCAAAATAGAGTAAAATAACTATCGGATCGGATCGGACATTGGATCAACGGTTTTTTAGAATTTGAGTGAAGAGTAGAATTTTATTTAAAATAATGGCTGAGAAATTACGAAATTCGAAAAAATATCCATCTCAGGATGATCTATTCTTTGGAATTTTAAAATTTTCTTGTGTTCATCACATCAGAACAAGGTTGGAGGACGTTTTCCGGAGTCGTAATTTTCTCGAAAATCGTATTTTAAAAATAGAAAACTCTTTAAAAATATCTTTTCGACGAAGAAAAATAAAAGATATATTAAACAAATTCCAAAAATAATGTAATTTCGTGGGAAAATAATATGATACTGATACATTCTACCATGAATGTTTAAGAATTTTTGGATTTTGTTTGGTATATTATTTTATGCTTTCTTTGAAAATTATCAGATTTTGGGAGAATTTTTACTGACATCAGATCACAGATCAAATTCTGAAAATTTTTACAGTAGTCTTATATTCCATATTTGTAGTTTCTGAAAATTTTTCAAGTGATTTAGATTTTTTTTCATATGGTATTTAGTGTTAATTCATAATCTGGTCTGAAAATTGAAAAATTCGAAACTGATAGTAAATAGTATTTAAAATTCATAAATATCTCACAGCATGCTATTTTTACTTATATCTTACTAGTGTAAAAATTTCATTGAATTTAGATTTCTATTTCTAGTAGTTTTTGTGTTATTTTTGCAATCTGGTCTTATTATTGTTAAATCAAAATTAAATATGAGCTTAATGTAAAAATCTGCAAAACTCTTTCAATAAGCTACATTCTATCACATCTTGTTGCTGCAGAAATTTCAGATCATTTCGAATTCGTTTGCAACAATTTCACTTGTAAAATCACTCATATGGTTTAAAACTGATAAAATTCATTGAAAATCCGAAATTAATTAAAAATCATCATAAAGTTTCTAAAGAACCTTAAAATTCTGTCACACATTCACTCATCAATCCATCGAAACAGAAATCTTAGGATCTTTAGATTTTCCTGGAAAAATGGCCAGTACATCCATAATCGTATCCCTATTGCACTCGATCCTTGACAATTTGAATATTTAAGCTATAACATGTTGTTGGCTCCGAGGTTACTGTCCACGGAAATTCTGAGATATGCCAGGCAATAAGGTGCTATAACCTAAGTATTAAATTGCACAAGGAAAGAGCGCACGATTCCCTTCCTTGGATGCTAGTCGAGGCCGAAATTGGTGAACCCTAGAACCATTGGTATTCCTTAAATGTCCCGAAACCGAAAATCCTTTAAATCTAAAATTAATTACCCTCAAGAACTTGAGTCGATGTGTCTCGTGTCTTTCGGAACCATTGGATTATGGTTTCCGTCGTAAGAACCATTAGAGCCCAATTTAGGAACACTGGTGTCAGGTTGTGTAGGGAGTCCTAGAGTTAGGAGTCCAGCCTCATCACGTACGTTTGCTATAGATAGCAACCGTGTCATAGGTCTAGTTACACTAGTCACTCAATCTTTCCCTAGGACAAGCCTAGTAAACTAGGATGTAGGCTAACCTGCATTAGTCTAAGGAACAACTTGCATTTAGATAAGAATCATATAGCATCTTAGATGAAATCCTAGGATAATAAAATCTTCAACTTGAATTAAATAACTCCTCTTAAAACTATTGAAACAGTCAAATCAGTCTAGATCGGTGTCTTAGTTGAGTTAGGCATAAGTAGCTTAGTTTAGGTGCACCAAACTACGTCGACTCTGATCCTAGTGTGGCTTGGGTACGTAGGCAGCTTGGATGTCTGATGGCATACCAACCGCGAGTCGGCACTACAACAAATTATGGTGTTTTGTATATTATGTAAATGCTTAATCAAATCACTTAGGATTTTCCATGAAATTAGAATTTTAGGAGAACTTTCACTTAGATTGAATCCAGACAAATTAAGAAATCAAGATACACATTTAGGATTCACATTGAAATTAGATCATAGGATGCATGTCCCGTAGTTAGCACATTAACAGAGAGTTGAATGAGCCATTTAAAATAAATTTAAAAGAGTTAGCTTTTGGAATCGAAGACCGATTATCGGGCAGGAATGGTGCATGTGGTGGATAACTCCCCATACCTTCCATTCTTGTAACCAGGTAGCGAGTCTAGATTTCTGGTTAATTATGGGTCCAAGATCCCACATCTAGGTGGCGACTCTGTCAGTCTCTTTTGTGTGGAATTCGAATTGCCTTAGTGATTCCAAGTTCACATAAAAGATGAATTAAAATCAATAATAAAAATACACACGCCAATCGCGTGGGTACGAGAGACCAAGAGAGAGCGTGGCGGCTCGCGCCCCACCCCTCTCGCAGGATCGGGATCCCACATCCACCCCCAGTGTAATTTGCTCTTACCCAAATTTCCTCATCAGATAGGGTAGATTTTGGGTTCCTTCTATATCCGAAGCGCCACAGAATGAATCTCCAAATCCAGGCTGAAAATGAACATCTAAAGAAAAGATGATCAATAGATTCTCTGCAGGATTTACAGAGATTACAGATGAAATCTTGCCGGATTATGAATGATTTCCTGAATTTTGGAAAACCTGCTAAATTTAGAATTTCTAAGGAGTTTCGCTTAATTTGGAAATTCTAAGTGTTGAGGGCATTTTGGGTATTTTCAGGGGATACCAAATGATCCTGTTTAGTATTGCTCACCGAAAGGACCCAATTTTAAAAGTTTCTATTTTTGAAGTTTCACCACAAAGACTTTCCATTTTTAATTTTTTCCTTTAGGGGTAAACCAATCTGAGGGTATTTTGGTCGCATTTGGATGTCTAACAGTCAAATAGAGGCATTTTAGTCCGAAAAGTTATTTTCCAAAAAAAATGGTCCGATCATGTGTGAGGGATGCACCATAAATGTCAAATGGGTTGGGTCCATATATAGAATGTTGAATTTAGAAAGATTTTATTGAATTTTTACGGAAAAACCCGAAACCCGTGTGAAATGGCCCATTAGGCTAAAGCCCGCAAAGATGGAGCTTATGTGGGTTCACCCATATGGGTCAACCACCATGGTGGGAGCCCCACATGAGTTGAGCACCCAACCTTAATGATGTCACAATGGTGACATCATATTTGTTAAAAGAAAAATAAAAAGAATAAAAAAAAAGAAGGAAAGAAGGAAAAAAGGAATAATTGCTTAAAAAATATTTTCTTCCAAAGAAGCAATGTGGAATGAAAAATAACATGTCTTGATTGACAAGAAATTAAGATTGGAATCAAATCCAATTTGGAAACAAGAAAGAAAGAAAGCAAGAAGGAAAAATTGAAAACAAGCCAAAAATGGAGCTCTCACATTGGAAACTACTATTTCTCTCTTAACCCTACATTTTTTTGTATAAAAATCAAAGCAAACAATCCTAAAAAAGATAAAAAAAAAATCCAAATTCGTCCTTTTTCCCTCTCCTCCAAAAAAATAAAAATAAAATAAAAAGAAGGAAAAAAACCTCTTCTCTCTTGAAGTGTGTTTAACTCTCTCAAAAGTTCTTCACAAAAGGAATTCTTGAATTCCCTTTTCTTCTTCAACAAATCACACATCGAGGATCTTTGGGGTGTTCTTTGGGTCTTCTTCATCATATAAAAGGGTGCGACAAAGCGTATACCTAGGATCTACGCACCCTAGAGACAAGGAGCGCTATCAACGGTAGGATATTTATCTTTGTAATATCAAAAGTAGAAAAATATGCTATGGTTTTACTTTTGATATATCAAATTATTGAATTTTTTCTTAAAATTTCAGTATGTTATAATATAGATTATAAGTTTTCAAAATTCAAAATTTCACCAAAAAATTAATTTTCCTCCATTTAATAATGATTTTCTTCCATTTTTTATTCAATATGGATTTAAATCGGATTATCAAAGCAAGTGTTTGAAAACGTGGGTTTCTTTAAAAAATGATATTTTTTGGGATTTCTATAAATTAAAATACTATTGGAAACTTAATTTCCAATCGCGGTTTAGCCGTTTTAATTTTCATTCTATTTTTCAAAAAATAACCCCGAAAGGGGTTATTTCTTGATCAACGAAGCCAAAAGTATATCAAACCATATCCAAAATTTGTGACATCATGTTTCCGAACCAATGTTTTGATTTCCAGACTACCCAAAAAGTTTCGAATTTTTTGGAATTTGTTTAATTTGGTTTTAAATTATTTTAAATTTCGGTCATTTTTAATAAATATCAAAAGATTTTAACAATTGATGAAACTCTCCAGAATTAATATTCAATAATAAATTAAATTTCTTACGAAATTGGTTTTTCGAGAAAAGGTTATTTTATTTGTTTTCTAATCGCTTCTTCGTTTTACGTGTCATAACTCTTTTTTATATTAAATTACTAAAATTTCGAATCTTTTTCCTATAAACCAGTAGTTTAGGCCGTTATAAGGTTAGGAAAAAATTTTCAAAAGATTTTACAAAGGTTTAATACGATTTCACAATTTTTTTTTTAAAAAACGGGTTTTAATTCCTAGGAAACGAAATTCCCTTTTTATTCAAAAACTAATTTTATGAAGGAACATTAGTTATTAGGTCTTTAAATTTTGACAGTAAATCATATAACCTATTTCATATCTACTGGAATTTGTACATGATTTTAGGATACCATTTAATCTACTTTTTAATTAATTCATTGATTTTATCCGAATTTTGTGTGAATTTTAATTGGCATCAAATCTTGATAAACACTTTTGCTATTTTTACAGTATTCTAATACAATGATTCTATATATATTGTAATATGTTTACTTGATTTGAAATTCGTATGCTATGAGTTGATTTGTTAATTTACAATTGAACTTAAATTTTGGAAATTCGAAAATTGATAGCAAAACTTATTCCAAATTCATGAAACTCTTCCCGTAGTCTAAACTCATTCATATCTTGTTATTGAAAAAGTTGCAGCAAATGTGGAGTTTGATTGCTTAGGGTTACAGTATAATCCTAGCAATCTGATCTTAATGTTAATAAATCACAACTTAATAGCAAATCAACAAAAAAGTTAGTGAAAACTTTCAGAAAATCCTAATTTTTCATCATATATTTAACCTTAAAATTGTTTGAAACAGAAACCCTAGAGGTTATAGATTCCCTTTGTAAATTGACTATGCTGTGACGGTTTAACTGCCGAGATCGCATTCATAATCGTATACTAATTGTGATCGTTCCTGCAAAATTTGAGCATGTAAATTATAGTATGTTGTTTGCTCCGAGGTCCAGTATCCACAAAAATCTTGAGAATCATGCCAGACAATAATATACTATAATTTATGTGTTAAATTATACAAGGATTGAGAGCACGATGCCCTTCCATGGATGCAACTCAAAGCTGAAATTTGCCAACCATAGAGCCTTTGGTATTCCTTAAATATTATGAATCGAAAATCTTTGAAAAATTGAAAATTATTTACTTAATAAATTAAGATCATTTGATCAGTGCTTTTGGAACCATTGGATAACGGTATCTCTTCGTAACGACCTTTAGAACCAATTAGGAACACTTACCTCGCGTTGTGTCCTAGGTTTTAGAGTGTCCTAGAGTTAGGGAGTTCAGCTTCATCAGAACTGATTTCTATTATTAGCAATTGAGTCATAGATTTAGTTACTCTAATTACCCATTTCCCCCATAAGACGGGCTTAGTTACCTAGGATATAGGTTAAACTGCATTAGTCAAAGGGACGTCTTGCACTTAGCTAGGACCATGTAGCATCTTAGATGAAGTTCCAGGATAATAAAATCTTCAACTTGAACTAAATAATTTATCTTAAAACTGTTGAAACAGTCAATCCAGTCTAGATTGGTGTCATAGATGAGTTAGGCATAAGTAGCTTAGTTTAGGTGCACCGAACTACGATCGACTCTGATTCCAGTGACGCTGGGATACGTAGGCAACTTGGATACTTGAGTGGCATACCAAGCCCGAGTCCGCTCCACAAATAAGTGGTGGGGTTTTGTATATTAATTCTTAAATTAAAAGTAATTAAATCACTTAGGACTTTCCATGAAATTAGAATTTTAGGAGAACTTTCACTTATATTGAATTCAAATAAATTAAGAAAATCAAGATACACATTTAGTAATTACATTGAAATTAGATCTTAGGATGCATGTCACGTAGTTCGCACATTAATATAGAGTTAAATGAGCCATTTAAAAGAAATTCAAAAGAGTTAACTTTTGGAATTGAAGACCGATTATCGGGCAGGAATGGTGCATGTAGTGGTAACTCCCCATAACTTTCATTATCGTAACCAGGTAACGAGTCTATATTTCTGGTCAATTATGGGTCCTAGATCCCTCATCTAGGTGGCGACTTTGTCACTCTCTTTTGCTTAGAATTCGGATTGCCTTAGTGATACTAAGTTCACGGAAAAGATGAATTAAATCACACCTTGCTAGGCTCGGCGGCTTACTCCTGCCCTTATGGGTACTGGGTTGCACGTTTGGTTGCACCCTATGGCTTGGTTGCTGCCTGCTTGGTTGGGTAATTAAAATTAATAATAAAAAGCACACGCCATTCGCATGGGTACGAGAGACCAAGAGAGAGGAAGGCGACTTGCGCTCGCCATTCCCCTCTCGCGGGATCGGGTCCCACAGTTTGACGACTTTGCTGGGGATCACCTAACTTCATTAAAATTTCAAAAGATAATTCGTTTGAATTTATTTTAACTGGCTCATAAAAAACTCTATCTTATATCTTATACTTGTTAGATTAGTTTGTATGTTTTATTTTCTCATCACATTTTATTCAAATTTAATATAACAAAACCTGAAGGCATCATAGATTGCGCAAACTTATTGCACACACCATCACTTGCATCTAAACTCTTGCATCTCACATGCACACACGTCCTATTTTAGGAACCCGGAGTGTTATCTAGCATGGTTGACTGGGATTTCATCACCTGGTGCCTCTGTGCTAGAGAAGCATTCCACTCTTAGCCTAATACCTTTATGGTGCGTAAATGGATCTCTTGTTTACGTACTGATACACGGGACACTGGTACAGTATATTGAGCACAGATTCACGCTAAGGGAACTCTTGGCCTTACCCCTAGATTATCCCACACATGCATATAGTACGGACATGCGTGCATCGCGTGTGTAAGCCTAGATTAGGATATCCTATCCATTTGTGTCTAGATTAGACCGTAGTTCATCTTCCAATGGCTACGATCGGTTTTTAGAAACACAAACAAAGTCATGAGTCGAGATCCTCTCTCCACTCCGCTAGATTAGGATTAGGATTGATGCCTTCAGGTAGCATTTGTTAAAATTTGAAAAAATTAAAAACTTTCCCTTTGGGATTAGGATATAAATCCCATCTTTCCCAAGATCTCATAGGATTAGTCCATTCTTGATCTATCCGTTGAAAGTAATCCTATGCAATCTCATCTCATCTTTCCCAAGATCTCATAGGATTGGTCCATTATTGATCTATCAGTTGAAAGCAATCCTATGCAATCTCATCTAATCTTTTGATCGTGTGTCTTTCATTCTTCTATCATACGATTCGATCGTATCTTCATACCATCCCCTAGCTGGCAGGAACAGAGTCTCACAATCTTTCGATTATGCAATCTCATGATCTGATCATACTTGGTCCACATGATCCAATCTTATTTATATCATTGGTCTCCTCTCACTCTAGGGGTAGCCTATTACAAGATTATTTCGATAAGCCCCTCATGGTCTATTCCCATGACACTTAAACTAGGGGCATTCCCTAGTGCATTCGTGTCGCCATCATCGTGTCTCAGTCATTATAAGATTCATTCTGTCATTCCAATTGCTTGGTTAGCCCATAATCATCTTTCAGTCATTAAGTAGAAAGTGCACCTTGAATGTCAAGCTTACATTTTATATTCCTTATTTCCATTCCAGGAACTGTCATAGCCATGTCTAATATTTCTCGAGTCCGGATCAATTCATTATTACAAATGAGGCCTGGCTCTCCACAATCTTCCATTGTTGATCCAGATTCTGCACCATCTCCTCCGTCAGCTCTTATTGCGAAAAGCTCGAGAAATACCCTGTCCAATGCCACTGCTGATACTTTGGCTCTTATCCTCCAACAATTACAAGAGCTTAAAGAAGAGAATCGCTGCATCAGGGCTCAATTGAATGAGTTTTTTGGCTCAGCTGATGTTACCTCTAAAGGCAAAAGCCCTAGCTTCTCCATGGCATATGGGCGTGCTCAAAGTTCCATGGCCACGGATTCTGAAGGATTGATTCTGAATCTCTCTAGACAAGTGGCCGCCCTCGCGCAGGAGATTCATCAAATGAAGCAACAAATGTAGACCAATTATTTCCAACCGCAGGACTCCAAGCTCCAAGATGATAGAGCATGAAGTTTTGTTATATGGAACTCGACGAGTCAAAGTTCTAAGGAACCACTCAAGTCTCTGACTCATGAGCATGATCACAAAGGACCATCCAAACCAAATCCGATAATCGAGCTCAGTAGTAATAGTGACGATGACAGTGACTCAGATGCCGAAGGAGATCTAAACGTAGTGTTGCCAGAAGGATTCCTTGATCCCCTGTCGTCGGATGATCTCGATGCTCAGACGACCCAGGGTTAACAAAAGGAACAGGTCTAGTTATGAGCTAGCCCTCGCCGAGCCTCCATAGCCAGACAGTTGCAGCAGTCTTAGTCCTTTTGTTATTTTAATTAAGTCCAGTCATGATATCAAGTCCAGTTATCAAGTGCAGTCTTCCAAAAGTTTGAATAAATTCCTAGTCCAGTTGAGTCTTCTTATTTTTATTTTTGAGTCAAGAATGTGAATCCTGAGCATGTTCAGGATAGGTCGTCAGATGTAATAGCTTTTTCTTTAAATAAAATTTCAGTCCCAATAGTTCATTTGTGTCTGTTTCTTAAGTATGCTTCTAATCTTAAAGTAAGACTCCCTCCTCAAATGAGGACAAAATTGACAAAACTCTACTTGAGTCACATCAATTACTTGAACAAGAGGAGGAGCGCCAATCCCAACCTTTTAAAGATGAAATTGAAGTGATTAACATTGGCATTGAAACTTTGATTCAGTGAATGCCGATTAAAAATACATTACCCTCTAAAGAGTGTGAGGAATTGATAAACCTATTTCGAGAATAAAGAGATGGTCCAGTAAGCGCTTCCATTAATGCCAAGAGAAAGACCTAGATAGAAGGTTCAAGAAAGAATGAAGGAAGTGAATGTCACATGCTATACAAGGGGTATGGATTGGAAACAACTTCCGTATCTCCAGTCAATGGCCCTGGTCATTGGTTTCACCAGTGATAATGTAAAGCCATCGAATTCAATATGAAAAGTGCAAGAGCAATCATCTCAGAGCGATCATCAAAATATCAAGAGTCACCGATTCAAGGATGAAAGGATGTTCAAAAACCAGTACGCACCCTCAAAGTCAAAGTAATTATCAATATCCAGAAGGAAGAAAAATTATTATCTGTAACCGGAAAATGTCGTCAAACTCTGAAAAAAAAGGAAAAAATATATTAAGTACTATAGGGACTCTAGTAACCTAGATCGATTCCCAATCTGAACATCGGGAGCCCTCCTTTGGTTGAATAAATCTCAAAATCATAACCTAGTGTCAAAAGAATACCGGTTTGCAAACCCTTTGAGCTTGAATGAAATTTTCTTGAAAACCCATCAAACTAGGGGCATCTACCCTGAACTACGCGAGACCTGATCCCTACGCTGGGGTACGTAGGCAGCTCGGTTAAACCGAGTTCGGTCGATTCAAAAAAAGAAAAGAAATTCAATCATTCCAGAAAAAAAGAGGAACAAGTTTCAAAAGAAAAGAAGTCAATCATTCCAGAAAGAAAGAAAAAAAGAAAAATTAATTAACCTTCAAACAATTTATCTTCAAACTAGGGGCATTCGTCCGGAACTACGCACGACCTGATTCCTACCCTCTATGAGACCCGATCCCGCGAGATGGGTGAGGAGCGAGCCGCCACGCCTCTCTTGGTCTCTTGTACCCACGCGAATGGCGTGTGCTTTTTATTATTGATTTTAATTACCCAACCAAGCAAGCAGCAACCAAGCCATAGGGTGCAAACAAACGTGCAACCCAGTACCCATAAGGGCAGGGGTAAGCCAACGAGCCTAGCAAGGTGTGAATTAATTCATCTTTTCCGTGAACTTGGGATCATTAAGGTAATCCAAATTCCACGCAAAAGAGAGTGACAGAGTCGCCACCTAGATGAGGGATCTAGGACCCATAGTTGACCAGAAATCTAGACTCGTTACCTGGTTACGAGAATGGAAGGTATGGGGAGTTACCACCACATGCACCATTCCTACCTGATAATCGGTCTTCAATTCCAAAAGTTAACTCTTTTGAATTTCTTTTAAATTGCTCATTTAACTCTATATTAATGTGCGAACTACATGACATGCATCCTAAGATCTAATTTCAGTGTAATTCCTAAATGTGTATCTTGATTTTCTTAATTTGTTTGAATTCAATCTAAGTGAAATAAGTGAAAGTTCTCACAAAATTCTAATTTCATAGAAAGTCCTAAGTGATTTAATTACTTTTAATTTAAGGATTAATGTCCATAACCCCACCATTTATGTGTGGAGCTGACTCGGGCTTGGTATGCCACTCAAGTATCCAAGTTGCAAACGTATCCCAGCCTCACTGGAATTAGAGTCGATCGTAGTTTGGTGCACCTGAACTAAGCTACTTATGCCTAACTCATCTAGGACACCGGTGTAGACTGGATTTACTGTTTTAACAGTTTAAGAGAAATTATTTAGTTCAAGTTGAAGATTTTATTATCCTAAGACTTCATCTAAGATGCTATATGGTCCTATCTAAGTGCAAGACACCCCTTAGACTAATGCAGGTGAACCTACATCATAGGTAACTAGGCTTGTCCTATGAGAAAAGTGAGGTGACTAGTGTAATTAGATCTATGGCACAGTTGCTATCCATAGCAAACGCCTGTGATGAGGCTGGACTCCTAACTCTAGGACTCCCTAAAACTTAGGAAACAACATGACGTAAGTGTTCCTAAAGGGCCCTAAATGTTCCTACGATAGGAGACCGTAATTCAACGGATCCTAAGACAAGGATCGAGTTAATTCGATTTGTTAAACTTAATAATTTTCGATTCCTAAACATCTAAGGAATACCAAAGGCTCTATGGTTCTCAAGTTTCGGCCTTGAATCGCAACCATGGAAGGGAATCGTGCTCTCAACTCTTGTATAATTTAGCACGTAAGTTATAGTATCTTATTGCCTGGCATGTTTCTCAGGATTTTCGTGGACAGTGGACCTCAGAGCCAATAACATACTATAATTTACACACTCCAATTATGCTGGATCGATCGCAATTAGTATACGATTATGG
The DNA here is from genome assembly GCF_043159265.1 of Tasmannia lanceolata. Classification (NCBI taxonomy): domain Eukaryota; kingdom Viridiplantae; phylum Streptophyta; class Magnoliopsida; order Canellales; family Winteraceae; genus Tasmannia; species Tasmannia lanceolata. Next base: position 20,076,606 of record NW_027518689.1, on the reverse strand, counting down.
TTACGATCTCGGTATCTAAATTATCCTAGTATGTTATTTTACAAAGGAAATCTATTACTCCTAAGATTTCTGTTTCAGATGGCTTAGTGATTGAATACAAGATGAAAAGTTAGAGTTCTCCGAAAATTTTCAAGGTGCTTTGAATTAATTTGGATTTTTAAATGAATTTATCACAATTGGATCAGATTAATGATTTTACAAAGAAGCCTATAGCTAATTAAGTTATCTATTCCAGAAAATTTAGGATATGATGTGTTCTTGAAAAATATATTCCGCTTGAAATTTTCATGATTTTAAAGATTGAAGTTCGATTTTTAATTGATTTTCCACTTTCGGGTCAGATTGATGACATTGCGCTAAAATATACAGCAAACGAATTCCAAATCCATCTAAATTTTTACTAGAACATTCTCGGACGAATAGAAAAGTATGAGAAAATGTTTAGATATTATTTTGATAATTTGCTATTTTTAACAGATATATTTATGTTCTGGTCAAAACAATTAAAAATCAATAACAAATATTAAAATATGCCCAAACTTCCAAAGAAATTCACAATATGATTCTGACTGGTCATTTCATCTTGCTACCAAATTTCAACTTTTAAGGAGTTCGTTTAATGATATCTCCTTCATATACATGAAAATTAGTGATATTTTCAAAACAATTCCAGTAAAAATAATAAATAAACTCCAAATCTTTTGAAACTTTTTGTATGATATTTAAACATTAAAAATCTACTGAGGACCAAATTTCAATCAGTTTTGAATTGGTTTGTTATATGAACGATTTTTAGAACCATCAAAATCCTATTTCTGAGTATTATTTAAATGAATTTTTGCGCCATCAAAACAAATGAAATCTACTGGAATTTTTAGATTTTGGGTGCTATCTTAACCACATTAAGACTCAGAAAATATAGCTTCGCGAAAAACCCTTGGTTTTAAAACACTCACTTTGTAAAACGATTCAAAAGTCACTAGATATCCCAATCGGTTAAACACCCAATTTTCTCATATAATGATTCCTTTTTTTTACCAAAATTGATAATCAAATAAACTGACCCACCAAAATCATATTACATCATGCATGGTAGCTTTTACGAAAATCATGAAGAAAACAAAGAAGAAACGGCCCTAAGCATGCTTTTCTACCTTTGATATTATAAAAAAGGAGGAACTTACCGTTGATGGCGCTCCTTGTCTCTATGGTGCGTAAATCTGAGGTATACGCTTTGTGGCACCCTTTTAAACGCTCTAGAAAAATCCCTTTGATGAAGTCGCAAACCAAAGCTATGTGCGACGCCCTGCAGAAAGATGGCTGACTCAGCACAATGAAGAAATAACACCACCAAGAGAGAACGAGTGAATCTTTTTTTTTCGGATGTAGAGAGGATGAGAGAGAGAGTGAGAGTTTGTGAGAGGGCTGAGATAAGAGAGGGCTGTGAGAGAGAGTTGAGGGGGTTGTAAGATGAGAGAGAACCGAGAGTGGGTTAGAGTGAGAGGAGTATATGGGGACTTAGAGAGAGTGGTAGTCGAGAGATGGGAGTGAGCCAGAAGATGGCTGTATGGTAGAGGTGAATGGAAGGTCAATGGGTCTCTTTGTCTCAAATCCACTTCAGGACCACTCTCCAAATTAAGAGGTTGAACGAATTTCTCCACAGTGACAGAAGGTTTGGATGATGGAATCTCCATCTCAAAGTCAAGGGAAACTATTTTCTATGAAAAACCTCTCCTCTCATCCGTCCAAATTTTTGGCTCTTAAAAAAAAACTCCATGACAAATTATGCTACCTTCCCATTATTTCTCTCTTACTTTTTTTATTTTTTGTGCTTGAAGAAAAGGCATTGCCGAAATCTCTAAAAAAGTTTCAGATTCAAGAGATATATTTTGGGTTCTTTTCTTTCTTTTTCTTGATTGCTGCCATCGTTAATTCCCAAGAGTCTTTTTAAAATTCTCCCGGGAGCCATGCCAAATAGAGAGAGAGAGAGAGAAGTGCAACTTTCCAATGTCCAGCTAGCTCACCCTTAGTCTTTCTTTTTTACTATAGAATCCATCTTTATCAATATCCATCTAAGTTATTTGCATATTTTAATTGAAAGAAGTCCCCAAGATAGAATCTTTCTAATGGAGTCCCAAGGCACCAATGAGGAATCCGAACACATAGCTTGATCCTACATTAGCAATTTCATTCTTAAATTTTTGGCCTTTTGATCCTTTTAGGTAACATAACTACCCTCCACACCATGCAACACGTGGGAATTTGTCTGGTTCCATACTCGGGTCCACCAATGTTACTATATCATTATTCTTTCTAAATTATGTGAAGCCAACACACAGTTTCATCCATAAAAAAAAAACAAAACCCACGTGGGTCCCACCTATGGTAATCAATTTCAAATTAATTAGATTTTTCTAAAGAGTGATGGGCTTATTTCTAAAGGAATTCCCATGGTCAGATCCCCTTAAATTCTTTCCAATAGATGATCCAAACCGTCCAATTGATTGGGCCACAACATAAATAGATTGTGTTCAAAACTGTTTTCATAGGAGGATCTAAGCCTTCCATTTAAATGGTTGCGACATCCATTGGCCGTACCCTCAAATCATTTCTCAAGGACGATCTAAACCATCCATTTTAATGTACCACGGTGTAATTAGGTTGTACATCAAAATTAGATCCCCACTAGAATGATCTCAACCATCAATTTTAGGTGGCGCCCTAGAACCATTGTCATAGAAAGATCCGAATCGTCCATTTGATGGGCGAAATTCCGAATGGATTAATGTCTCCAAAATCATTTCCACTAGCCACCTCACATCATGATATCATGCCCATCTCAGCTCACATGCATAGTAATATATTAATCAATTGGACCATTGGCTCATCTAGTGGACCCCACAAAATGGTGAACGAATTTGGGAGTTCCTCCAAATTGACCGAATCATGGTCATTCCATCCAACTCATTTACACTTCCTACTTCTAATTAAAATTAAAATCAGCAGGGACTCTTCCTCATTCAATAGCTAGTATTTAGATAAGAACAACTTTTGATGGGGCCCACTAGCTAGCATAAGTTGTAAAGAAAGAGGGTGTTTGGTAGAAAAATCCAAAAATGAGATTAGGGACCCTAAGAAAAATTTACCGATTGGTGACACTTGGGTTTTATAAATTCCATATTACATTGAGGCTCCCAAACTAGCCGGATATCTATGGAAATTCTAAATTTCCATAGCGGGCCTCTCTTGAATTTGGCCAAACCTCCATTGATTGAAATTCTGCAATTTTTGAAATACAAATTGTAGGCCCCGCTTTAAATGATCGAAACACCAACCATTGTCAAGTAAAATTTTTGAAAATGATATGCACCACCTCTTGGTGGAAATTTATGAATAATAATAAAAAAACATATGGCGGGCTCCGAAATTCCAACTTCTTCAAATTTTCCATGGAAAGTGAACTCCTAAGAGAGGGATAAGAAAAATGAGATAAAAAAGTGATGGAAGTAGCGGGAAAAGGAATGCTATGGAGAATATGACTTGGGACATAGGGAAAAGCTCGAGAAATGGGAAGGTGGTTCTCAAATGAAAAATGCTAACGAAAACCTTTGTTGGTTAAAGCGGAGCAAAATGGGGGTGTCTACAGATGCCCCTCTTTGGCAGAGATGACGTAGTCATCAAATACGAAAGTAGAAGTGACAGAGCCATTTTGCGTAGCTTTAATCAACAAAGGACTTTAGACAAAATGCAACCTAGACGCAAACGTATACTACCTAATGCAAGACCCTAAATGAAGTCCTAGAATTGGAATGTAATAAAAAATCATTTTTATTCTTGCTACCATGAGCTGGTAGTTCAGAATAAATGGAGAAATGAATTCAATCTAAGAAAGAAAATCACGCAACTTAGAATGAAAAATAATCCCGATGCGACGCCGTTCACAAACGGGTCGGGCAATGAAAGAATGAGATATCATTTTCGAATGGATTCTGAAGAGAAGGAACAAAGATCGTTCTCAAACGGTTTTTAGAAGAAAATGAGACACCGTTCACAAGGGGGCTCAAGGAGGATAAGAGGCATTCCCAAATGGACTCAGACAATGAGGCACCATTCACAAACAGCCTCAAGGAGGATAGGAGACCATTCACAAATGGACTCAGAAAATTAGACACCGTTCACAAACGGGCTCAAGGAGGACATGAGACCATTCACAAATGGACTCAGAAAATGAGACACCGTTCACAAACGGGCTCAAGGAGCACATGAGAACATTAACAAATGGACTCAGAAAATGAGATACCGTTCACAAACGGGCTCAAAGAGGATATGAGGCCATTCACAAATGGACTCGAAAAATGAGACACCGTTCACAAACGGGCTCAAAGAGAATAAGAGACCATTCACAAGTGGACTCGGAAAATGAGACACCGTTCACAAACGGGTTCAAGGAGGATATGAGACCATTCACAAATGGACTCAGAAAATGAGATACCGTTCACAAATGGGCTCAAAGAGGATAAGAGACCATTCACAAATGAACTCGAAAAAATGAGACACCGTTCACAAACGGGCTTAAAGAGGATAAGAGACCATTCACAAATGGATTCGGAAAATGAGACACCGTTCACAAACGGGCTCAAGGAGGACATGAGACCATTCACAAATGGACTCAGAAAGAATGAAATACCGTATTTTTACTGATTCCAAGAAAATGAGGCATCATATTTGTATGATGTTTAAAGAGAATTAAGAGATCATTTTTTAATGGACTCAGATAAGATGAAATACCGTATTTTTACTGATTCCAAGAAAATGAGGCATCATATTTGTATGATGTTCAAAGAGAATTAAGTGATCATTTTTTAATGGACTCAGATAAGATGAAATATCGTATTTTTACGGATTCCAAGGAAATGAGATATCATATTTGTATGATGTTCAAAGAGAATTAAGAGATCATTTTTTAATAGACTCAGATAAGATGAAATACCATATTTTTACGGATTCCAAGGAAATGAGATATCATATTTGTATGATGTTCAAAGAGAATAAGTGACCATAGTTGCATGGACTCGAAGAGAATCGAATACCATATTTATATGGATTCCAAGAAAATGAGACATCACATTTGTGTGATGCTCAAAGAGAATAAGAGACCATTTTTGAATGGACACAGAAAGAATGAAATACCGTATTTTTACGGTTTCCAAGGAAACGAGACATCATATTTGTATGATGTTCAAAGAGAATAAGAGACCATAGTTGTATGGACTCGAAGAGAATGAAATACCGTATTTATACGGAGTTCACAGGAAATGAGACATCACATTTGTATGATGCTCAAAGAGAATAAGAGACCATTTTTTAATGGACTCAGAGATAATGAAATACCGTATTTATACGGATTCCAAGGAAATGAGACATCAAATTTGTATGATGCTCAAAGACAATAAGAGACCATAGTTGTATGGACTCGAAGATAATGGAATATCATATTTATACGGATTCCAAGGAAATGAGACATCACATTTGTATGATGCTCAAAGAGAATAAGAGACCATTTTTTAATGGACTCAGAGAGAATGAAATACCGTATTTATATGGATTCCAAGAAAATGAGACATCACATTTGTATGATGCTCAAAGAGAATAAGAGACCATTTTTTAATAGACTCAAAGAGAATGAAACACCGTATTTATACGGATTCCAAGGAAATGAGACATCATATTTGTATGATGCTCAAAGAGAATAAGAGACCATTTTCGAATGGACTCAGAGAAAATGAAATACCGTATTTATACGGATTCCAAGAAAATGAGACATCATATTTGTATGATGCTCAAAGAGAATAAGAGACCATTTTCGAATGGACTCAAAGAAAATGAAACACCGTATTTATACAGATTCCAAGAAAATGAGACATCGTATTTATATGATGCTCAAAGAGAATAAGAGACCATTTTCGAATGGACTCAGAGAGAATGAAATACCGTATTTATACGGATTCCAAAGAAATGAGACCGTAATTATACAGACTCGGAAGGAACATAACCCCGTAATTATACGGACCCTGAAGGGAATGAGACAATGTAGTTATACAGCCTCAAAGGAAATAAGACACTGTAATCATACAGGCCTAAAAGGATAAGAGTCCATAGTCATATGGACTCAAAGAGAATGAGACACTGTAGTTGTACGAGTTCAAAAGAGATAAGACAACTTCGGTTGAGATGAATTAATGAATTCGACAATGAAGAATTTGTAGATTTTTCATGAACTTGAATTTGAGGTAAACTCGAATGTGATGAATTTTAGATGCTTGAAATTGGTGTAGGATGAAATCGGGGACAATAGAAATCGTCCCCGATGAATATATGGGAAACTAAGACTTTGACGAATGACGAAACGACAAACCTTAGGAACTATGCAACATGATTAATGAGAATGGTTTAGGAACGCTATCAAGAAGCTTCAACATGATTTTTTTTCGCAAAGAGATTGTCTGTCTTTTCTTCTGGGGATTTTGATAACTGAAACCTTGATTTAACTACCTGGTATTGGTAATCTAGAACAACGGCTCTCTTGGATACTGAAAATTGGGAAGTGGGATTTTTTCTTTGACAGGTGTTTAGGTAAACACTTCTTGACCAGGATAATATTCAACTGCCAGGAAGGAAATTAAAAATTTTAAGGGTTCATCTTTCTGAGAAACTGGCCCAATCATCATCACATATGAAATCCTCCATGCCTCAGGTGCCTTTTTGGGGCATGGTCCTCTTATGGAAACTCCACTTTCTGATGTTTCTACTTAGGAATGCTTCTGAGCTGATCTTCTTTAAAACGAAGCTCTTTGACCAGATTCTCGAGATCTTCCCTTTAGGATTAACTTGGCACAGGTACAATCGCAGGGAGCTGATGACACCGGGCATATTTCACCGAGACAGTTGCATCATTTGGACACAAGGACGACGACCGACTCTTCTTAAAGAAGAAATTTGAGTAAATGACACTATTCAAAGGATTGAGAAACTCCGAAAGAATGAACTTAGAATGACAAAGATTGACTAACTACATTGACAGACACAGTGATGCTTCTGACTTAGTTAACATTTTGTTTGTTAAGTCTATCTTTTCAAAGAGTAGTTTCTCAATTAATAAACACTTGACTTCTTCCTTAAAAAAGTAATGCCTCAAGGATTTGGTTACCATTCGTAGGATTGCTTGGTTTCAATATCCTCAATTTCTAAGATGACACTTGAACTCGCTTGAACTTCTTTTTGATCTTCAGTCATGATACTGGCTGTAGCCTTCTTATAATGATTCTCTTACCGTGGCCAAGTCATCTCTTCAGGGTTTTTAACTTGGCGGACCGTGCTGGCCTTAACTTTTGCCTGAACCGCCTTTCTAGGTTTTCGATCCAGCAGGCTATCTCCTTAGCTTTTGCCTAAGCCGCCCTTTCGGGTTTTCAACTTAGCAGGGGAATGATATTAAATTTTGCCTAGACCGCCTTTTCAGGTTTTCAGTCTTGCAGATCTTCAAACTCCGTTCTTTTTCTTATTCATCATTTTGTTTAGGAATAGATCTTTTATTTTGAACATCTGAAGGACTTTATAGGTAGGATAGGGCTTTTCAAATAATGGCTTACGGTTGAATAAAGATTTTGACCGAATTTGTGAACAGGTTGCCTACGTATCCCAGAGTAGGAATCAGGTCGTGCGTAGTTCAGGGCGAATGCCCCTAGTTTGAAGATAAATTGTTTGAAGGTTAATTGATTTTTCTTTTTTTCTTTCTTTCTGGAATGATTGACTTCTCTTTTTTTGGAACTTGTCCCTCTTTTTTTTTTCTAGAACGATTGAATTTCTTTTCTTTTTTTTAATCGACCGAACTCGGTTTAACCAAGCTGCCTACGTACCCCAGTGTAGGGATCAGGTCTCATGTAGTTCGGGGCGGATGCCCCTAGTTTGATGGGTTTTCAAGAAAATTTCATTCAGGCTCAAAGGGTTTGCAAACCGGTATTTGTTTTGACATTGGGTTATGATTCTAAGATTTGTTCGGCCAAAGGAGGCCTTCCAATGTTCAAGTTTAGAATTGATCTAGGTTGATGAGTTCCCTTTATTATTATTTCTTTTTTTTCAGAGTTTGACGGCATTTCCAGGTAAGAGATAATGAATCTTCTTCTTTCAGGATTCTAATATGTGCTTTCGACTTTCATAGAGCGAAACTTGTTCTTTGACATCCTCCATCTATGGATTTGTAACTCTTGATATTTGATGATCACTTTTTAATGCTTAGTCTTGAACTTCTTATCTTGAATTTGTTGGCTTCATGTTATGAATTTGAGAACCAAGGTTATTGATTGGAAATATGAAAGTTGTTTCCACTCTATGCCCCTTGTATAACATATGTTTCTCACTTTCTTCGTTCTCTTGAGCTTTCTATCTATTTCTTGCCCCTAGTATCGGTTGTAGCGTTTCTAGACAATCTTCTTATTCTTGAAATAAGTTTATCAATTCTTCACAATCTTCAGAGGGTAATGTACTTTTAATTAGCATTCACTGAATCAAAGTTTCAGTGCCAATGTTTATCACTTCAGTTTTATCTTTAAGAGGCCAAGCTCGACGCTCCTCTTGTTTGCGCATATGCTACAAACTAAGAGGAGTTTCGTCGGCATTTTTTTCCTCATTCGAGACGGGAGTCTTATTTTTATTGTTATGAAAGTTAGAAGCAAACACACTAGAATGTATAAAGAAGCAAGCTTTATTGAATGGAAAGAAATTATATCATTATTGGACTCATCCTGAACAAGCTCAAGATTTACATTATCAGAAAAGGACTCGCTTGGACAAGGCACTGACAGTGACTTAACTGACATGACCGAAATAAAAATTTATTCAAACTTCAAAAGACAAAACTAGATGACTAGACTAAATAAAAATAGCAGACGGACTATGACTCTAACAGTTGCGACTGTCTGGTGTTGAAGGCTCGGCGAAGGCTCGTTCGTTCTGAATCATCACCATGGCTGATACTTTCAATTTTGGATTCTTCCTGTTCTACGGCAGCTAGACCTGAGCTTCTCAAACTTCGATGTGTCTAAGCCTTATCTGGCGATGGTGCGGCATGGTTCGACACAACATTTGGCGTTTGCTGGAATGATAGCTTGCGCTCATCAATCAATTTTGGATCACATGTCTCAAAGTTATACACTGATCGGTGGTGTGCCCTGATCTTCGGTGAAAGTCGTAGTGTTCATCTGCCTTCCACGTCCTGGGAAGTGGATTGGGAGGATTCCTAATGCGAGGTAAATAGATATCGCCTGAAGCCAACCCTTGTTGCAATATAACAGATGGTGGAAGCAGGAGGGGGGCGAATTGCCTATCGGGCTTTTGCTGAGGTGTAGGTCTTGGTTGATCATATTCAATTACCATAGGCTCATGTGACCAGTTAATCCTCTTTTCCCTTTCCTTAAACCCTTTCAGGATACCAGGTCGTGGGATAGGCAGATTAGTGAATTTTGTGCTCTGTTTTGAAGCTGGCTTCTCTTCCTTACAGACTAGAGTTTCAAGAGGTTTTTTGCAATTTTGGGCAATACTGCCTTGGGCAGTGACATCTTCAGTCATAATATCCATGTCGATGAAGTGTTCAGAACTTTGACATTGACAATAATGGGTGAACATATAATGTATCTGATTCTTCACTTGACTGACTTCGCCAACTACCATGGTTGTCTGCAGAGAGAGGTTCATGAAGAATTTCTCCATCTTTATGAACGCATCAATTTGAGACGATTTCAATGCATCATAGAGGCTATGATTTTTGTCCTTAGAAGCAATAGTGGCTGGGCCAAGTTTTTCATCCAGCTGAGCCTTAATGTACTGATTCTCTTCCTTAAGTTCTTTCATATGTTGGACAAGCAGAGCCAGGGTTTCTGTGACATGAAAGAGTTGGAAATTTTCCATAGAATCTGCCATAGGTAGGAAAAAGTGGATAGAGAGACTTTCAAATGGGGAGTTAAATTTTCTCACTTAATCCAGAATAAGTTCAAACCCAAGAAATTTTCCAAGATTCTCAGTGATGACCAATCCTGACATAGAAACAATAAACACGAAATGTAAGCTTGACATTCAGGAAATTTTTCTTTTCTATGATTGATATGATAATTATGATACGACTAGTTAAGGAATGGGAGATAAAATGATGGTTCCTCAAAACAAATAAACATAACAATGATGATATGATAGCAGATGGGGATGCCTCTGGTTTAAGGATTATCGGAATGAACTCTGAAGGAATTGACCTTAAGTTAGGGATGCAACGATCTTAAGAGAAAGATGATCTAGGTTAAACAATCTGAATATGTAAACTACATCCCAAATGTATGAACAGCCCTAGGGAAAGCCTAAGCGATAGGTCACACGACCTATAATGACACAAGCATGACTAGGCCATTGAGAGAGAGAAATCAGGATATTATAATCATATGATTTAGCAAGATCGATCTGAGAGATAGATCGAGAGGAAGCTATCCTATGAAATCTTTGGAATGATGGGATTTATATCCTAATCCCAAAGGAAAAGTTTTTAATCTTCTTACATTTTAACAAGTGCTACCTGAAGGCATCAATCATAATCCTGATATAGCGGAGTGGAGAAAGAATCTCGACTCTTGACTATGTTTGTGTACATAAGGACCGATCGCAGCCATTGGAAGATGGACTACTGCCTAATCTAGACAAAAATGGGTAAGATATCCTAAACTAGGCTCACACACATGGTGCACGTGTGTTCGTATACTATATGCATGTGTGGGGTAATCTAGGGGTAAGGCCAAGAGTTCCTTTAGCGCGAATCCGTGTTCGATATACTGTACCAGTGTCCGGCGTATCAGTACGTGAACCAACGAATCCGTTTACGCACCATAAAGGTACTAGGCTAAGGGTGGAATACTTCTCTAGCACAGAGGCACCAGGTGATGAAATCCCAGTCAACCATGCTAGATAACACTCCGGGTTCCTAAATAGGATGTGTGTGCATGTGAAATACAAGTGATGTAAGTGTGTGCAATATGTTTGCACAATCTATGATGCCTTCTGATTTTGTTAGATTAAGTTTGAGTATTATGTGATGAGAAAGTAAAGCAAACAAACTAATCTACTAAGCATATAAGAGATAGAGTTTTTATGAGCCAGTTAAATTAAATTCAAATGAGTTATCCTTTGAAGTTTTAATGAAGTTAGGATGCTCCCCAGCAGAGTCGCCAAACTGTAGGACCCGATCCCGCGAGAGGGGTGTGGCGCGCGAGCCGCCACGCTCTCTCTTGGTCTCTCGTACCCACGCGAATGGCGTGTGCTTTTTATTATTGATTTTAATTACCCAACCAAGCAGGCAGCAACCAAGTCATATGGTACAAACAAACGTGCAACCCAGTACCCATAAGGGCATGGGTAAGCCAACGAGCCTAGCAAGGTGTGATTTAATTCATATTTTTCGTGAACTTGGGATCACTAAGGCAATCCGAATTCCACGCAAAAGAGAGTGATAGAGTCGCCACCTAGATGAGAGATCTAGAACCCATAGTTGACCAGAAATCTAGACTCGTTACCTGGTTACGAGAATGGAAGGTATGGGGAGTTACCACCACATGCACCATTCCTGCCCGATAATCGGTCTTCAATTCCAAAAGTTAACTCTTTTGAATTTCTTTTAAATGGCTCATTTAACTCTATATTAATGTGCGAACTACATGACATGCATCATAAGATCTAATTTCAGTGTAATTCCTAAATGTGTATCTTGATTTTCTTAATTTGTTTGAATTCAATCTAAGTGAAAGTTCTCCTAAAATTCTAATTTCATGGAAAGTCCTAAGTGATTTAATTACTTTTAATTTAAGGATTAATGTACAAAACCTTACCACTTAAGTGTGGAGCCGACTCGGGCTTGGTATGCCACTCAAGTATCCAAGTTGCCTATGTATCCCAGCCTCACTGGAATCAGAGTCGATTGTAGTTCGGTACACCTGAACTAAGCTACTTATGCCTAACTCATCTAGAACACCGATCTAGACTAGATTTACTGTTTTAACAGTTTAAGAGCAAGTTGAAGATTTTATTATCCTAGTACTTCATCTAAGATGCTTTATGTTCCTATCTAAGTGTAAGACACCCCTTAGATTAATGCAGGTGAACCTACATCCTAGGTAACTAGGCTTGTCCTATGAGAAAAGTGAGGTGACTAGTGTAACTAGATCTATGGCACGGTTGCTATCCATAGCAAACGCCCGTGATGAGGCTGGACTCCTAACTCTAAGACACCCTAAAAATTAGGACACAACGTGACGTAAGTGTTCCTAAGGGGCCCTAAAGGTTCCTACGATAGGAGATCGTAATCCAACAGCTCCTAAGACACGGATCGAGTTAATTTGATTTGTTGAACTTAATGATTTTCGATTCCTAAACATCTAAGGAATACCAAAGGCTCTATGGTTCACAAGTTTCGGCCTCGAATCGCAACCATGGAAGGGAATCATGCTCTCAACCCTTGTATAATTTAGCACGTAAGTTATAGTATCTTATTGTCTGGCATGTTTCTCAGGATTTTCGTGGACAGTGGACCTCGGAGGCAATAACATACTATAATTTACGCACTCCAATTATGCTGGATCGATCGCAATTAGTATACGATTATGGTTACGATCTCGGCATCTAAATTATCCTAGCATGTTATTTTACAAAGAAAATCTATTACTCCTAAGATTTCTGTTTCAGATGGCTTAGTGATTGAATACATGATGAAAAGTTATAGTTCTCTGAAAATTTTCAAGGCGCTTTGAATTAATTTGGATTTTTAAATGAATTTATCACAATTGGATCAGATTAATGATTTTAGAAAGAAGCCTATAGCTAATTAAGTTATCTGTTCCAGAAACTTTAGGATATGATGTGTTCTTGAAAAATATATTTTGCTTGAATTGTTCATGATTTTAAAGACTGAAATTCAAGTTTTAATTGATTTTCCACTTTCGGGTCTGATTGATGACATTACACTAAAATATACAGCAAACGAATTTTAAATCCAACTAAATTATTACAACAACATTCACAGACGAATAGAAAAGTATGAGAAACTTTTCAGATATTATTTCGATAATGTGCTATTTTTAATAGATATATTTATGTTCTGGTCAGAGCAATTAAAAATCAATAACAAATATTAAAATATGTCCAAAATTCTCGAGAAATTCACAATATGATTCCGACTGAGCAGTTCATCTTGCTAACAAATTTCAGATTTTAAGGAGTTCGTTTAATGATATGTCCTTCATATACATGAAAATTAATGATCTTATCAAAACAATTCCAGTAAAAATAATAAATAAAGTCCAAATCTTTTGAAAATTTTTGTATGATATTTAAACATTAAAAATCTACTGAGGACCAAATTTCAATCAGTTTTGAATTGTTTTGTTATATGAACGATTATTAGAACCATCAAAATCCTATTTCCGGGTATTATTTAAACGAATTTTTGAGCCATCAAATCAAATGTAATCTACTGGAATTTTTAGATTTTTGGTTCTATTTTAACCACATTAAGACTCAGAAAATATAGCTTCACGAAAAACCCTTGATTTTAAAACACTCACTTTGTAAAACGATTCAAAAGCCACTAGATATCCCAATCGGTTAAACACCTAATTTTCTTATATAACGATTCATTTTTTTTACCAAAATTGATAATCAAATAAATTGACCCACCAAAATCATATTACATCATGCATGGTAGCTTTTACAAAAATAATGAAGAAAACAAAGAAGAAACGGCTCTAAGCATGCTTTTCTACCTTTGATATTATAAAAATGGAGGAACCTACCGTTGATCGCGCTCCTTGTCTCTAGGGTGCGTAAATTCGTGGTATATGCTTTGTCGCACCCTTTTATACGCTCTAGAAAAATTCCTTTGATGAAGTTGCGAACCGAAGCTATGTGCGACGCCCCGCAGAAAGATAGCTGACTCAGCACAATGAAGAAATAACACCACCAAGAGAGAACGAGTGAATCTTTTTTTTTCGGATGTAGAGAGGATGAGAGAGAGAGTGAGAGTTTGTGAGAGGGCTGAGATAAGAGGGTGAGAGAGATAATAGAGTTTGTGAGAGGGCTGAGATAAGAGAGGGCTGTGAGAGAGAGTTGGGAGGGTTGTAAGATGAGAGAGAACCGTGAGTGGGTTAGAGTGAGAGGAGTATATGGGGACTTAGAGAGAGTGGTAGTCGAGAGATGGGAGTGAGCCAGAAGATGGCTGTATGGTAGAGGTGAACGGAAGGTCAATGGGTCTCTTTGTCTCAAACCCAGTTCATGACCACTCTCCAAATTAAGAGGTTGAACGAATTTCTCCAAAGTGACAGAATGTTTGGATGATGGAATCTCCCTCTCAAATTCGAGGGAAACTATTTTCTATGAAAAACCTCTCCTCTGATCCGTCCAAATTTTTGGCTCTTAAAAAAAAACTCCATGATAAATTAAGCTACCTTCCCATTATTTCTCTCTTACTTTTTTTATTTTTTGTGCTTGAAGAGAAGGCATTGCCGAAATCTCTAAAAAAGTTTCTGATTCAAGAGAGATATTTTGGTTCCTTTTCTTTCTTTTTCTCGATTGCTGCCATCGTTAATTCCCCAGAGTCTTTTTAAAATTCTCCCGGGAGCCATGCCAAATATAGAGAGAGAGAAGTGCAACTTTCCAATGTCCAGCTAGCTCACCCTTAGTCTTTCTTTTTTTATTATAGAATCCATATTTATCAATATCCTTCTAAGGTTGTTTGCATATTTTAATCGAAAGAAGTCCCCAAGATAGAATCTTTCTAATGGAGTCCCAAGGCACCAATGAGGAATCCGAACACATAGCTTGCTCCTACATTAGCAATTTCATTCTTTAATTTTTGGCCTTTTGATCCTTTTAGGTAACAGAACAATGCAACACGTGGGAATTTGTTTGGTTCCATACTCGGGTCCACCAATGTTACTATATCATTATTCTTTCTAAATTATGTGAAGCCAACACACAGTTTCATCCATAAAAAAAAACAAAACCCACGTGGGTCCCACCTATGGTAATCAATTTCAAATTAATTAGATATTTCTAAAGAGTGATGGGCTTATTTCTAAATGAATTCCCATGGTCAGATCCCCTTAAATTCTTTCCAATAGATGATCCAAACTGCGCGTCCAATTGATTGGGCCACAACATAAATAGATTGTGTTCAAAATTATTTTCATAGGAGGATCTAAGCCGTCCATTTAAAGGGTTGCGACGTCCATTGGCCGTACCCTCAAATCATTTCTCAAGGACGATCTAAACCATCCATTTTAATGGGCCACGGTGTAATTAGGTTGTACCTCAAAATTAGATCCCCACTAGAATGATCTCAACCATCAATTTTAGGTGGCGCCCTAGAACCATTGTTATAGAAAGATCCGAATGGTCCATTTGATGGGCAAATTCGGAATGGATTAATGTCTGCAAAATCATTTCCACTAGCCACCTCACATCATGATATCATGCCCATCTCAGCCCACATGCATAGTAATATTAATCAATTGGACCATTGGCTCATCTAGTGGACCCCACAAAATGGTGAACGAATTTGGGAGTTCCTCCAAATTGACCGAATCATGGTCATTCCATCCAACTCATTTACACTTCCTACTTCTAATTAAAGTTAAAATCAGCAGGGACTCTTCCTCATTCAATAGCTAGTATTTAGATAAGAACAACTTTAATGGGGCCCACTAGCTAGCATAAGTTGTAAAGAAAGAGGGGTAGAAAAATCCAAAAGTGAGATTAGGGACCCTAAGAAAAATTTACCGAATGGTGACACTTGGGTTTTATAAATTCCATATTACATTGAGGCTCCCAAACTAGCCGGATATCTATGGAAATTCTAAATTTCCATAGCAGGCCTCTCTTGAATTTGGCCAAACATCCATTGATTGAAATTCTGCAATTCTTGAAATACAAATTGTAGGCCCCGCTTTAAATTATCGAAACACCAACCATTGTCAAGTAAAATTTTTGAAAATGATATGCACCACCTCTTGGTGGAAATTTATGAATAATAATAAAAAAACATATGGCGGGCTCCGAAATTCCAACTTCTTCAAATTTTCCATGGAAAGTGAACTCCTAAGAGAGGGATAAGAAAAATGAGATAAAAAAGTGATAGAAGTAGCGGGAAAAGGAATGCTATGGGGAATGTGACTTGGGACATAGGGAAAAGCTCGAGAAATGGGAAGGTGGTCCTCAAATGAAAAATTCTAACGAAAACCTTTGTTGGTTAAGGCGGAGCAAAATGGGGGTGTCTACACCCTCAGGGCGAAATCTTTGTTGAACCTTAAGCCATTATTTGAAAAGCCCGATCCTACCTATAAAGTTTTTCCGGTGTTCATAATTAATGATCTAGGTCCCGAAACACAAAAAAAAAAAAAAAAAACAGAGTTTGAAGATCTGCTAGACTGAAAACCTGAAAGGGCGGTATAGGCAAAATTTAAGATCATTCCCCTGATAAGTTGAAAATCCGAAAGAGCGGCTTAGGCAAAAGCTAAGGGGATAGCCTGTTGGATCGAAAACCTAGAAATGTGGTTTAGACAAAAGTTAAGGCTAACACGGTCCGCCAAGTTAAAACCCCGAAGAGGTGACTTGGTCACGGTAAGAGAATCATTATAAGAAGGCTACAGCCGGTATCAAGACTAAAGATCAACAGAAGTTCAGGCAAATTCAAGTGCCATCCTCAAAATTGGGGGCATTGAAGCTACTAAGTAATCTTAGGAGTCGTAATTAAATCCTTGAGGCATTACTGTTTTAAGGAAAAAGTCCAGTGTTTACCAATTGAAAAACTATTCCTCGAAAGGATAGACTTACCAAACAAAATATTAATTAAGTCAGAAGCATCACTCTATTTGTCAGTATAGTCAGTCAATCTTTGTTATTCTAAGTTCACTCCTTCAGAGCTCCTCAATCCTTTGAGTAGTGCCTTTTATCTAAGTTTTCTCTTTAGAAAGAGTCAATCGTCGTCCTGATGTCCGAATGATGCAACTGTCTCGGTGAAGGAGGCCCCGGCCTCGTTAGCTCCTTGCGATTGTACCTGAAAGAGCTCGAGAATCTAGTCAAACAGCTTCATTTCAAAGAAGATCAACTCAGAAGAATTCAGAAGTAGAAACATCAGAAAGCCCAGTTCCAGTAAGAAGATCATACCCCAAGAAGGCACCTTAAGCTTGGAAGAACCTCAGATGCAATGGTGGTTGAGCCAATTTCTCAGAAAGATGAATCATTAAAATTCAGAATTTCCTTCCAGTTAGTTAAATACTATCCTGGTCAAGAAATGTTTATCTAAACACTTGTCAAGAGGCAAATCGCACTTTTCCATGTTAGTATCCAAGAGAGCCGTTGTTCTAGATTACCAATTTCAAGTATTTAGATCAATGTTTCAGTTATCAAAATCCCCAGAAGACAAGACCAATAGTCTCTTTGCGAAAAATCTTGTTGAAGATTCATGAAAGTGTTCCTAAACCATTCTCGTTAGTCATGCTTCTTCGTTCCTAAGGTTTGTCGTCTCATGATTTGTCAAAGTCTTAGTTTCCTATATCTTTATCGGGCACGACCTCTATTATCCCTGATTTCATTGAGTTCAAAAAATCTAAAATTCATCAAATCAAATCTTACGTCAAATTCAAATTCATGAAAAATCTCTAAATTCTTCGTTGTTGAATTCATCAATCGAAGCTATCTTATTTCTTTGAGTCGGTTTGAGAACGGTGATTCATTTTTCGAATCCACTTGGGAATAATTTCTTATCTTCTTTGAGCCCGTTTGGGAACGGTGTCTCATCTTCCGAGTCAATTTGGGAATGGTCTGTTGTCTTCTCCGAGCCCGTTTGAGAACGGTGTCTCATTTTTCGAGTCCAGTTGGGAATGGTCTCCTAAAATTCTTCGAGCCCGTTTGTGAACGGTATCACATTTTCGAATCCATTTGGGAATGGTCTCTTATCTTTGAGCCCGTTTGGGAACGGTGTCTCATTTTTCGAGTCCATTTGGGAATGGTCTCTTATCTTCTACCCGCCCGTTTGTGAACAATATCTCATTTTCCGAGTCCATTTATGAATGGCCTCATATCCTTTTTGAGCCCGTTTGTTAACGGTGTCTCATATTCTGAGTCCATTTGTGAATGGCCTCATATCCTCCTTGAGCCCGTTTGTGAACGGTGTCTCATTTCTTGAGTCCATTTGTGAATGGCCCCATATCCTCCTTGAGCCCGTTTGTGAACGGTGTCTCATTTTTCGAGTCAATTTGTGAATGGCCTCATATCCTCTTTGAGCCCGTTTGTGAACGGTATCTCATTTTCTGAGTCCAATTGTAAATGGTCTCATGTCCTTCTTGAGCCCGTTTGTGAACGGTGTCTCATTTCCCGAGTCCATTTGTGAATGGTCTCTTATCCTCTTTGAGCCCGTTTGTGAACGGTGTCTCATTTTCTGAGTCCATTTGTGAATGGTCTCTTATCCTCTTTGAGCCCGTTTGTGAACAATATCTCATTTTCTTAGTTCATTTGTGAATGGTCTCATGTCCTCCTTGAGCCCGTTTGTGAACGGTGTCTCATTTTTTGAGTCCATTTGTGAATGGTCTCTTATCCTCATTGAGCCCGTTTGTGAACGGTGTCTCATTTTCTGAGTCCATTTGTGAATGGTCTCATATCCTCCTTCAGCCCGTCTGTGAACGGTGTCTCAATTTCTGAGTCCATTTGTGAATGACCTCATATCCTCCTTGAGCCCGTTTGTGAACGGTGTCTCATTTTTCGAGTCCATTTGTGAATTGCCTTATATCCTCCTTGAACCCGTTTATGAACGGTGTCTCATTTTTCGAGTCCATTTGTGAATGGTCTCATATCCTCTTTGAGCCCATTTGTGAACGGTGTCTCGTTTTCCAAGTCCATTTGTGAATGGTCTCTTATCCTCCTTGAGCCCGCTTGTGAACGGTGTCTCATTTTCTTCTAAAAACCGTTTGAGAACGATCTTTGTTCCTTCTCTTCAGAATCCATTCAAAAATGATATCTCTTCTCTCATTGCCCGTTTGTGAACAGTGCCGCATCGGGATTATTTTTTATTCTAAGTTGGTGACTGTCACTCTTAGATTGAATTCATTTCTCCATTTATTTTGAACTACCAGCTCATGGTAGCGAGAATAAATAATTTTTTATTACATTCTGTGGGACCCGATCCCACGAGAGGGGTGAGGCGCGAGCCGCCACACTCTCTCTTGGTCTTTCGTACCCACGCGAATGGCGTGTGCTTTTTATTATTGATTTTAATTACCCAACCAAGCACGCAGCAACCAAGCCATATGGTGCAAACAAACGTGCAACCCAGTACCCATAAGCGCAGGGGTAAGCCGCCGAGCCTAGCAAGGTGTGATTTAATTCGTCTTTTCCGTGAACTTGGGATCACTAAGGCAATCCAAATTCCACGCAAAAGAGAGTGAGAGAGTCGCCACCTTGATGAGGGATCTAGAACCCATAATTGACCAGAAATCTAGACTCGTTACCTGGTTACGAGAATGGAAGGTATGGGGAGTTACCACCATATGCACCATTCCTGCCCGATAATCGGTCTTCAATTCCAAAAGTTAACTCTTTTGAATTTCTTCTAAATGCTCATTTAACTCTATATTAATGTGCGAACTACATGACATCCATCCTAAGATCTAATTTCAATGTAATTCCTAAATGTGTATCTTAATTTTCTTAATTTGTTTGAATTCAATCTAAATGAAAGTTCTCCTAAAATTCTAATTTCATGGAAAGTCCTAAGTGATTTAATTACTTTTAATTTAAGGATTAATGTACAAAACCCCACCACTTATGTGTGGAGCCGACTCGGGCTTGGTATGCCACTCAAGTATCTAAGTTGCCTACGTATCACAGCCTCACTGAAATCAGAGTCGATCGTAGTTCGGTGAACCTGAACTAAGCTACTTATGCCTAACTCATCTAAGACACCGATCTAGACTGGATTTACTGTTTTAACAGTTTAAGAGAAATTATTTAGTTCAAGTTGAAGATTTTATTATCCTAGGACTTCATCTAAGATGCTATATGGTCATATGTAAGTGCAAGACACCCCTTAAACTAATGCAGGCGAACCTACATCCTATGTAACTAAGCTTGTCCTATGAGAAAAGTGAGGTGACTAGTGTAACTAGATCTATCGCACGGTTGCTATCCATAGCAAAAGCCCGTGATGAGGCTGGACTCCTAACTCTAGGACTCCCTAAAACTTAGGACACAACGTGACGTAAGTGATCTTAAGGGGCCTTAAAGGTACTTACGATAGGAGACCGTAATCTAACGGCTCCTAAGACGCGAGTCGAGTTAATTCGATTTGTTGAACTTAATGATTTTCGATTTATGAGAATTTTTGATTCCTAAATATCTAAGGAATACCAATGGCTTTATGGTTCGCAAGTTTCGGCCTCGAATCGCAACCATGGAAGGGAATCGTGCTCTCAACCCTTGTATAATTTAGCACGTAAGTTATAGTATCTTATTGCCTGGCATGTTTCTCAGAATTTCCGTGGACAATGGACCTCGGAGCCAATAACATACTATAATTTATGCACTCCAATTATGCTCGATCGATCGCAATTAGTATACGATTATGGTTACGATATCGGCAGTTAAATTGTCACAGCATAGCCAATTTACAAAGGCAATATATGAACCCTAAGGTTTCTGTTTCAAAAAAGTTAGGGATTGAATTTATGATGAAAAGTTAAGGTTTTTTAGAGATTTTTACTGACTTTTGTATTGATTTGCTATTAAATTGTGATTTAATATCATTAAGACCAGATTGCTAGGATTACACATTAACCCTAAGCAATCAAACTCCAACTCAATTGAAACTTTTCCAATAACAAGATATGAATGATTGTGGCTTACTGGAAAAATTTCATGAATTATCATTAAGATTTGATATCAAATTTTGATTTTTCAAAATTCAAATCAGATTATAGATTAACACAGTAACCTATATCATATCAATTTTAAATTACTCCAAACTTTTACAAAACAAAGATATAGATGATAAAATTTTACTAAAAAATTTTCAAGAATTAGCATTAAGATTAGATATCAATTTCCGATTTTTCAAAATTCAAATCAAATTATAGATTAACACAGCAACCTATAGCATATCAATTTCAAATCAACTTAAACTCTTACGGTATAAATATAATCATGATCTTAGACTACTGTATGACTTTCATAGATTTTTATTACGATTTGATGCCTATTTAAATTCACACAAAAATCAAATGAAACCAAAGAATTACTTAAAAAGCAAACCTAATGGTATCCTAAAATCAAATAAAAACTTCCAGTAGATATATAATAGATTATAAATTTTTTTATCAAAATTTCAAAACTTAAAAATTAAATCTCCTCCATAAAATTGGTTTTTAAATATAAGAGATCAATTTATTTCCTAGGCGTTAAAACCCGTTTATTAAAATAAATTGTAAAACCTTATCAAATCTTTGCAAAATTAATTGAAAATATTTCTCAAACATTCCAGTAACCTAAGTTACTGGTTTGTAAAGAAAATTTTTGATAATATATTGATTTAATAAGAAAAAGAATTATGGCAGGTAAAACGAGGAAGCGATTAGAAAACAATAAAAATCATATTTATTTTAAAATATTTTTCAATGGAAACTTTCATTTATTATTAGGCTCTAATTCTGGAATGTTTCATCAATTTTTAAAACCATTTGGTTTTTATTAAAAATGGCCGAAATTTAAAATAATTAATAATCCGATTAAATAAACTCCAAAAAATATGAAAATTTTTGGGTGATCTAAAAACCCTGTAAAACTACTGGAAACAAAGTTTCACTAAATTTGGACATGATTTGATATACTTTTGGCTCCATTCATCAAGAAATAACCATTTTCGGGGTTATTCTTTGAAAAATAGAATGAAAAATAAAACGGCCGAACCGCGGTTGGAAATCATGTTTCCAGTAGTTTTGTATTTTATATAAAACCCAAAAAATATCAGTTTTTAAAAAGAACCATGTTTTCAAACACTTGCTTTGATAATCTAATTTAAATCCATATTGAATAAAAACAAACGAAAACCATTTTTAAATGGAGAAAAATTAATTTTTGGATCAAATTTTGGATTTTGAAAACTCATAATCTATATTATAACATACTAGAAGCTCAAAGAAAAACTCGTTGATTTGATCCATCAAAATTAAAATCCTAGCATGCTTTTTCTACTTCACAAAGATGAGAAATCCTTACCGTTGATCGCGATCCTTGTCTCTAGGGTTGGTGATCCAAGATATACGCTTTGTCCAACCCTTTTATAAGCTAAAAAAGATCCAAAGAACACTCCAATAATCCTTGATTGTGTTATGCCTTGGAGAAGAAGAAGGAATTCAAGAATTCCTTTTGTGAAGAACACTTGAGGGAGAGATGAACACACTTCAAGAGAGATGAGGTTTTTTTCTCTTTTTTTTGGGAGAGAGAAAAAGGACGAATTTGGATTTTTTTGGATCTTTTCTAGGATTGTTTGCTTTGATTTTTATACAAAAAAACCAGGGTTAAGAGAGAAATAATAATTTCCAATGTGAAAGCTCCCTTTTTGGCTTGTTTCCAATTTTTCCCTCTTTTCAATTTCATCACATGTGTTGCTTTAATTTGTAAAAACAAATCTAGCAATAATATTCCAAATATTATTTGAATTCCAAATTGATAATGGCACACCACATGCGGCGTGTGGACATGGGTCCCACCCAATTTCGTCCCATGTAGTCTACTTATCCAATTCAAATTCCCATTGCATTTTATATTTAATTCCCAATTAAATAGATGTAATCCAATCCTATCCAATAGGATCAAAGCTCCAGTATAATTTATGACATTTCTAAAATACCCTTCCGGTTAATACTTAACCATTTTGGTATTCCTAATATATCCCATAGGGCATAAACACTATATACATTGTGTATATCCTTTCAATGCATCTAAGCCACGAAACTAGTTCGTGTGAGCAACCAAATAAATGCGGGACCTCTATCTAATAGATTATAATAGGTCAATCGAGTAGTGAGTGGGATCGTAGCAGGAATTTAACGGTTGATCATGCAGAACCCACAAGAGGGCCCCACTGCGATTATTGCTCCGTAGCTAATGCTACAATCGCATTGAGTAAGTGGCATCCATCGAGACGTAACCCTGAAGATAACCGTCAAATCATCATACCCCTAATCACATCAAATGTGCAAGTCCTTTCTCTAAGTCCACATCTACCGAGTTGAGTCCTACGGAGGGTGGACATTAATTACCCTTAGGCTCACTCATGGTATACCTTTCAATCAAGCAATGTCGGCCCACAAATGCATTTGCTAAAACCATTTCAAAACTTATTTTGTGAAATCCTTTTGATAAACATCTTATCAAATCAACCTGGTAAGATATTTTTCTATGCCTACTACTCTAACCAAAACCGTAGATGTTATCCTATTAAATAAGTAGAAAATTTCATGTCGGGTATCACTATTGACCTCAAAGATTTGTCCAACACTCCAGTACTACCCTCTGGTGACTCTAATAAGAACCACGATTAAATAAACAAAAAATGAGAGACTCGCCAACAGAACAATATGACCCCTTAGGTCAAAGGACATGTAAAGAGTCCTGTCTGGTAGAAGAGTTCAAAAATTCTCCTGTCGATAAGCTATTGTAATGTGATCCTGTTCAGTACGCAAGCTCATTGTCGTACTCATTTTATCTTGCTTAGGGTCCACTACCCAAGTGATTGAGATAAGTCACTCTACATCTCGTGCATGTAGGCAAGATAGATGCTAGTTGTAAACAGGAGGAGGTGTTCAACCTTAACCCCAACTAGGAACTACTAAGGTCTGCAGAGAACCGGAATCCCATATCTCCTTGCTCCCTAGGATCTGTGAATCCATGAGCATGGGTTTCCTACTTTGCTACCTAAGGACAAATACGTGTTAATAACAAGTAACATATCACACATATTGAACTTTTAGTACCTATAAATGTCATGAGAAAGAAAGTTTTATTGATTAACTGTTAGAGTTGGTGCCCTAAACCCAGTATATTTCGCATGTTAATCAATAAAAGTTTCTTTTCATGACAATTTATGAGTACTAAAAGTTAAATATGTGTGAAATGTTATTCACACGTATTTGTCCTTAGGCAGAAAAGTAGGAAACCCATGCTTATCGATTCACAGATCCTAGGGAGCAAGGAGATATGAGATTCTGGTTCTTTACAGACCTTAGTAGTTCCTAGTTGGGGTTGTGGACGGACACCTCCTCCTGTACACAACTAGCATCTATCTTACCGACATGCTCGAGATGTGGAATGTGTATCTTAATCACTTGGGTAGTGGACCCTAACCAAGATAGAATAGGTAGACAATGAGATTGCTTATTTAACATGATCACATTAGAATAGCTTGTGGCCAGGAGATAGTTGAGCTATTCTACCAGACATGACCCTTAACATGTCCTTTGATCCGAGGGGTCATTTTATGTAAGCCAAAGGGTTCCCCATGGGTTCATTCAATCACCTTGTTTCGAAGATTAACAAACACAAATTGATTAGTCACTTATGGACTGATCATTTGCCTTGAGTGTTGTGCTTTAGACATGTTCTACACAAGTTAAATCATTCTAGCACACACCCTGTTGGCCTACGCTTGAAGATGAACCAACCAATGGACAAAGGAGCTAGAGCATACTTGGACAACCCACACCTTGGAGGATCTACCAAGGAGAAGCTCAACAATCATCTCATAGCATTGAACATACAGAGAAGATCATAAAGGCCAAAGCTGGAGGATCTAGAACCAATACAAAGGATCAAGGAGCTTGTACCACAACTTAAAGATGTCAAGCATGGAAGCTTAACCATAGAAGATCCCAGCTCAAGAGAAGAGTTCAAGAGAGTGACAAAAAGGGTAGAATGTATTCCTATCTCTCTTGCATTTTCTCTTGTCAAGGCACATTGTTTAAACCCCTAAAACTAGTAAAAAATAATGTTTTCCAAAGAGACTACAACACACCCTTAGAGCTTAATTGGATTAGTGAATGACCATGTGGTGTTCCATCATTGTGGAATCCTCATGACATAAAATTGAGTTCCAAAAGCCCAAAACAAAACAACACTAAAAACAGGAATATCCTGCTGTTCATAGGCTTCTCGGAATTCCAAGATTTTTCTAGGAGCTCCGAGCTCGGAACTCTGAGAAATGTTCCAGGGAGTATAATCTATACTCTGGATATTTTCACGGAACTCCAAGAAATTTTCTCGGAACTCCAAGAAATGGTCCAGGTAGTAAAATTTTATACTCTGGCCATTTTTTCGAAACTCCGAGAAATGTTCGCGGAACTCTGAGAACACTATGAACTTAAAAAATTATAGCCATTGGAGGCCCAACGGCTAGTTGACTGTTTGACCCCAAAATAACCGTTTTGCCCCTGAAACGGTCATATTGAGTTGGGACATTATATATACCCATCTAATGGGTCTAAAAGATGTGATGAACATTATCCAACTTCAACAAACCCTAGAAAATCATTTGTGAACTATTTTTGGGTTAGTTTCTCTCACCAACCAAACTCATTGTGCCTTTATTTGAGAAAATCATTTGAGATTGGCTTAGGCTGAAACTTGTTTATCTTTGAGAGTATATTAGGAGCTTCATTGTGCATTGTAGCCTACTTAGAGGCAAAGCTTTCTTCTTCTTCCTCATTAGATCGGTGGCAAGGGCATCCGTGTTTAATTCCCTTAGGTAAAGCGCTTAGAACTCGACAGAGAAGGAGAGTCATTGTAAAGGTGGAAGGGCATCCTTATTTAATTCCCTTGGATTGTAAAAGCCTCGGAGCTGGGCGTCGTAGAGGTCTCAATAGTGGAAATCCTCAAGTACGACCATGAGAAGAGTGGAGTAGGCTGTTTGCCGAACCACTATAATTCTTTGTGTCACTTGTGTGATTGGTATTTCTCTCACTCCCTCTCACTCTCTTATTTGATTATTTGTGCTTGCATTGTTACTTAGAATTGAGTGAGTAGTTAGCAATGATGAACCTAAATATCTTAACCTTGCTAACTAGGCTATAAATTACCCAATTAAGTTTGCTAATCAAAAGGGTTTTTGAACTTATATATATTTATAATATTATTTAAGTTCAACTATTTTAAACTTAATTTAACAAGGGATAAGTCATGGGTGAAAACTTAGAAAAAGTTTTTAAAAGTTAAAGTTTTTATAAACATCCTATTCACCCCCCTCTAGGTTGCCATACTGAGTCACTCCTTGGATTTCAATTGGTATCAAAGCTTGGGCTCTTGATTAAGACCCTAACCGGTTTAGAGTTAAACGATCTAATTTTTTTGCAACTTTAAAAGATGGGATCTAGACTACCTATTTTGGATGGTTCCGATTATGGATCATGGTTGATCCATATGAAGACATACTTAAAAGGTCTAGATAAAGATATGGTAAAGATAATTAAAAATAGATTTGTTTTAAATGCTAAATCTAAAGGATTAAATTAATATAATAAAAATTATCTTTACTAAATACAAAAGCCCTAATTGTAATATGTTGTGCATTACCACCTAACATTTATAAAAAAATATTCTCTTGCAAAAATGCTAAAGATCTTTTGGACTCTATTGAAAATCGTCAAAATCAAAACATATGCTTAATGGGATTATCTAATAAAAAGCTCTTGGATAATGCCGAATTCACATTTGAAGAACTTTTTAAAAATGTCCAAGAATTACATAAGAAACTTGATGATCAACTAGCCAATAATTCAATCTTGAAAAATAATATGGCTATTATTAACAAGGAGTTTCGGTTGTTAGAAATAAATCATGCACATCAAAGTGAGAATATTGAAAATCTAGAACATATGAACAAACTCCTTAAAGAAGAAGAAGATAAAATCAAGATTTTCTCATCTCTTAAAACAAATAACTTAAAAATGGAAGTTAATGACTTTAAAATCAAGAATGAGAATCTTTTGTTGGAAAATCATAATTTACAAGAGAATGCTAATGTTTGTCATCATAACTCCTCTTGTAGATCATATTGTTCATCTAGTCCATCTACCTACTCATCTATATCATGTGATTATTGTCGCAGACATGGACATTATAAGTTTAAATGTAAGTTTAAACATGTAAAAAGTAGTAAGTTTGTTTGGGTAAAAAAGATACATCAACTAGAACCATTGGATTCTATACAAGGACATTCCTTTGGATTCATGCATTGCATGATTCATTTTCAAAGGGGGAGCTTAAAGGTAAATTTGTCCTTAATTATTTATCATATGATTCCTAATGTGGTTATTACCTCACATATGATAAGTAGATTCATTTGGAGCATGGTTGCTCCATATGGGTTGTTCGGGCTTGTCTTGTGTTTTTATGTGTGTTTTTGAGTTTAAGACAAGAAGCCCATAGCCTAGGTTTTAGTGCCATATTCTTCTAGGCTTTTTTGACTTATCTTGGATGATCTAAGATGATATCATCTATTCTAAGAATAAGTTTTGGTGGCCAAGTATTCCATTGTCATATCTTTGGCCTATTGTGTCATGTCATGCCTTAAATCTTAAGTTTATCTAAGGCCAAGGACAAATACTAAGAGGGAGAGCTAATTCTTGCTATCTTTATGTTTATATGGATCATTGTAAGATGCTTACACTATCCATTCAAATATTTTCCCACTAGTGGTTCTAAAAATTGTATATCTTTCTAGATATACATTCATAGGAGTGAACTAAAATTGATAATCATAGTTTCTATGGATTTGATTGCTTATCATGTGTACCTTCACTTGGATATTTATATTTTTCATGATAAGTTTAACTGTCATGCCATATATCATAATACTTAACCATATTAGGTTCAAATGTTCATTTCTATGCATGAAAATTTAAGAGAATGTTTTTAACTTGAAAAATTTATATTCTTGCTTATCATGAGAAGTCTATAACCACACATAATCTCATGATAAGATTCTAGTAGGAATTTCAAAAACAAAAGGGGCTTATCATGCAAAACTTTAAACTTGCATGTTTTCTTTCATGATAAGTAAAATATAAGCTTTAACTTGCTAATCTATTATTATATTATGGGTCATAGGGTAGATTTATATTGAATTTATATATATACTAAGATATACCCTAAAAATTTGTGCTAAAATTGGAATGGCTCTTTATTTTTTTTAGCATAGGCTTGATTTGTATTAGTTTATTCCTTTCCTATGTTGAGTATCTCTTATCATGCCATATATAAAGGATTTCATTGGCTAATCATGATAAGAAGTTAGGAAAAGCATCATATTCTCATTGAATATCTTTGATGCTTTATGTAATTGTGCCTAAATGCTTAATTCTTCCTTTTTGCTTATGCCAAAAGGGGAAGAATTTGTATAATTGATTAGATCTATTTTCATATGCATTCTTGTATTATAACTTGTTAAATATAACTCATGCATATGTTGAGGGGGAGTAGTAATGAATAAATTGTTTATCTAATCCTCATAAGAGGTTCCTCCCACCTATCTAATCAATTTGGTTTGTCATCATAAAAAATGGGAGATTGTAAGCCCAAGGGTTCCCCATAGGTTCATTCAATCACCTTGTTTTGATGATTAACAAACGCAAATTGATTAGTCGTTTATGGACTAATCATTTGCCTTGAGTGTTGTGCTTTAGACATGTCCTACACAAGTCAAATCATTCTAGCACACACCCTATTGGCATATGCTTGAAGATGAACCAACTAATGGACAAAGGAGCTAGAGCATACTTACACAAACCGCACCTTGGAGGATCTACCAAGGAGAAGCTCAACAATCATCTCATAGCATTGAACATACAGAGAAGATCATAAGGCCAAAGCTGGAGGATTAAGAACCAATGCAAATGATCAAGGAGCTTGTACCACAACTTGAAGATGTCAAGCATGGAAGCTCAATCATAGAAGATCCCAGCTCAAGAGAAGAGTTCAAGAGAGTGACAGAAAGGGTAGAATGTATTCCTATCTCTCTTGTATTTTCTCTTGTCAAGGCACATTGTTAAACCCCTAAAACTAGTGAAAAATAATACTTTTCAAAGAGACTACAACACACCCTTATAGCCTAATTGGATTAGTGAATGACCACATGGTGTTCCATCATTGTGGAACCCTCATGACATTTCATTTAACATGATAAAATTGAGTTCCAAAACCCCAAAACAAAACAACACTAAAAACAAGAATATCCTGCTTTTCACAGGCTTCTCGGAACACCGAGATTTTTCTCGGAGCTCCAAGCTCGGAACTAGAGTTCCCTTGGAACTCCGAGAAATGTTCCAGGGAGTATAATCTATACTTTGAACATTTTCTCGGAACTCCGAGAAATCGTCCAGGTAGTGAAATTTTATACTCTGGCCTTTTTCTCGGAACTCCGAAAAATGTTCGTGGAACTCTGAGAACACTATGAACTCAAAACATTATAACCGTTGGAGGCCCAACGGCTAGTTGATTGTTTGACCCGAAAATAACTGTTTTGCCCCTGAAACGGCCATATTGAGTTGGGGCATTATATATACCCATCTAATGGGTCTAAAAGATGTGATGAACAACATCCAACTTAAAAAAATCCTAGAAAATCATTTGTGAACTATTTTTCGGTTAATTTCTCTCACCAACCAAACTCATTGTGCCTTGATTTGAGAAAATCATTTGAGATTGGCTTAGGCTTAAACTTATTTATCTTTGAGAGTATATTAGGAGCTTCATTGTGCATTGTAGCCTACTTAGAGGCAAAGCTTTCTTCTTCTTCCTCATTAGATCGGTGGCAAGGGCATCCGTGTTTAATTCCCTTAGGTAAAGCGCTTAGAACTCGACAGAGAAGGAGAGTCATTGTAAAGGTGGAAGGGCATCCTTATTTAATTTCCTTGGATTGTAAAAGCCTCGGAGCTGGGCGTCGTAGAGGTCTCAATAGTGAAAATCCTCAAGTACGACCATGAGAAGAGTGGAGTAGGCTGTTTGCCGAACCACTATAATTCTTTGTGTCACTTGTGTGATTGGTATTTCTCTCACTCCCTCTCACTCTCTTATTTGATTATTTGTGCTTGCATTGTTACTTAGAATTGAGTGAGTAGTTAGCATTGATGAACATAAATATCTTAACCTTGCTAACTAGGCTATAAATTACCAATTAAGTTTGCTATTCAAAAGGGTTTTTGAACTTATATAAATTTATAATATTATTTAAGTTCAACTATTTTAAACTTAATTTAACAAGGGATAAGTCTTGGGTGAAAACTTAGGAAAAGTTTTTAAAAGCTAAAGTTTTTATAAACATCCTATTCACCCCCTCTAGGTTGCCAAACCGAGTCACTCATCGGATTTCAATTTCAATTGGTCTCTTGATTAAGACCCTAACCGGTTGTGTTTTTGCAACTTTAAAAGATGGGATCTAGACTACCTATTTTGGATGGTTCCAATTATGGATCATGGTTGATCCATATGAAGACATACTTAAAAGGTCTAGATAAAGATACGGTAAAGATAATTGAAAATGAATTTGTTTTAAATGCTAAATCTAAAGGATTAAATGAATATAATAAAAATTATCTTTACTAAATACAAAAGCCCTAATTGCAATATGTTATGCATTACCACTTAACATTTATGAAAAAATATCCTCTTGCAAATATGCTAAAGATCTTTTGGACTCTATTGAAAATTGTCAAAATCAAAACATATGCTTAATGGGATTATCTAATAAAAAGCTCTTGGATAATGTCGAATTCACATTTGAAGAACTTTTTAAAAATGTCCAAGAATTACATAAGAAACTTGAGGATCAACTAGCCAAGAATTCAGTATTAAAAAATAATATGGCTAGTATTAACAAGGAGTTTAGGTTGTTAGAAATAGATTATGCACATCAAAGTGAGAATATTGAAAATTTAGAACATATGAACAAACTCCTTAAAGAAGAAGAAGATAAAATGAAGATTTCCTTATCTCTTGAAACAAATAACTTTAAAATTGAAGTTAATGACTTGAAAATCAAGAATGAGAATCTTTTGTTGGAAAATCATAATTTACAAGAGAATGCTAATGTTTGTCATCATAACTCCTCTTGTAGATCATATCGTTCATCTAGTCCATCTACCTACTTATTTATGTCGTGTGATTATTGTGGTAGACATGGACATTACAAGTTTAAATATAAGTTTAAACATGTAAAAAGTAGTAAGTTTGTTTGTGTAAGAAAAGATACATCAACTAGAACAAACTTGCTTGGAACCAACATGGTTTGGGTTCCAAAACCCCCAATTTGGTCTAATCTTTCTTATCTTAGATTTAAGGGATGTGCTTAATTGAAAATCATTTAAAAATTATTTGTATAGATACCATGTGCATGTATCTATGCATGCTTGTGCTTAAATGATAAATTTCTTTTTAGAATTCAAAGTCTATGTACTTAAACTTATTTACAATATGACTTTGACATGTTACTCTTAATTGTAATATCTATTGGAAAAGGTTCCCTAGATATTCCATGTTGATATCTAGTTATGTTTGTGCTTCATGATCACATCTCTTTTAAAAAGAAATAAATTATAGATACATTTGATCTATCTAGCTTGATTATTATGTATCTATATATGTATTTGGCTAAGTGCACACATTATGACTTGTATCACTTTGCACTTAGTAATCATCCACAAAAGAAAGCCACTCTAGAGAACTTAAAGTGAAAACCATAAATTGTGCTTATAGAATATTCAACCACAACTCTTGCCCACGTGTTCAAATTAAAGCCTAAGTACATCTTTAAATTTGAACCCATTTTGTTAGTTGCTAGGAGTTAGGATAAATGATCACATCATTATAGCAAAATAAAAAAGAGAAGATAGTTTAAAGACATGAACTTGAATGGATTATTGGCATAAAATAATACTTGAGCTAAATTTAAGAAAGACCTAAAGTATCATTCTTTAAACTCTATTTTTGGACAAATATGGCACCTGCTAGATAATTGGGTACTTAAATTGTTTTAAAATATAATTTCTAGCAAAACTAAGATATTAGATGCTATGTCTAAGAAATCACTTCAAATTCCTTCTTAGATATCTTTTTATGCCCTAGGTGAACAAACATGTTTAGTACTTTGCACCTAGTTGTCCTATCAAACCCATTCTATTACATGCTTAATGATTTTCATAAAATGTAATAATAATCATAGATGGGTTAAAAATTAGTGTATGTCCAAAGAACTTTAATTGGATAATCTCATGACTAAGGTGAACCTTAATATGTATAGGTATTTTATATGTATTTTGTTCAAATAATCATGAAAGATCATATTGGAATACATGCCTCCAAGGTGGTTTGCATCATTTGATATATATATATATATATATATATCTCCTAAAATCCCTTAGAACTCTGAGAAATGTTCGAGGGAGTACAACATATACTCTGGACATTTTCTCGGAACTCCGAGAAATGGTCCAGGTAGTAAAATTTATACTCTGGCCGTTTTCTCAGAACTCCGAGATCTTTTCTCGGAACTCCGCGAAATATTTGCGGAACTCTGAGAACACTACGAACTCAAAAAATTATAGCCGTAGTTGACTGTTTGACCCGAAAATAACCGTTTTACCCCTGAAACGATCATATTGAGTTGGGACATTATATCTACCTATCTAATGGGTCTAAAAGATGTGATGAACATTGTCCAACTTCAACAAACCCTAGAAAATCATTTGTGAATTATTTTTAGGTTAATTTCTCTCACCAACCAAACTCATTCTGTCTTGATTTGAGAAAATCATTTGAGATTGGCTTAGGCTTAAACTTGTTTATCTTTGAGAGTATATTAGGAGCTTCATTGTGCATTGTAACCTACTTAGAGGCAAAGCTTTATTCTTCTTCCTCATTAGATCGGTGGTGTGGGCATCCGTGTTTAATTCCCTTAGGTGAAGCGGTTAGAACTCGGCGGAGAAGGAGAGTCATTGTAAAGGTAGAAGGGCATCCTTATTTAATTCCCTTGGATTGTAAAAACCTCAGAGCCGGGCGTCGTGGAGGTCTCAATAGTGGAAATTATCAAGTGCGACCTTGACAAGAGTGGAGTAGGCCGTTTGCCGAACCACTATAATTCTTTGTGTCACTTGTGTGATTGGTTTTTCTCTTACTCTTCTCACTCTCTTATTTGATTATTTGTGCTTGCATTGTTACTTAAAATTGAGTGAGTAGTTAGCATTAATAATCAACCTAAATATCTTAACCTTGCTAACTAGGCTATAAATCACCCAATTAAGTTTGCTAATCAGAAGGATTTTTGAATTTATATAAATTTATAATATTATTTTTGTTCAACTATTTTAAACTTAATTTAACAAGGGATAAGTCTTGGGTGAAATCTTAGGAAAAGATTTTAGAAGCTAAAGGTTTTATAAACATCATATTCACCCCCTATAGGTTGTCAAACCGAGTCACTCCTCGGATTTCATATTGGTTTGTTGGCGAGTCTCTCATTTTTTATCTATCTAACCTTGATTCTATTGGAGTCACCAGAGGGTAGTACTGGAGTGTTGGAAACACCTTCGAGGTCAATAGTGATACCCAACATGAAATTCTCCACCTATTTTATAGGATAACATCTACGGTTTTGGTCAGAGCAGTAGGCCTAGAAAATACCTGGCCATGTGGATTTGATAAAGTGTTTATCAAAAGGATTTCATAAATTATGTTTTGAAATGGTTTTTAATAATTGCATTTGCGGATCGACATTGCTTGACTGAAAGATATACCATGAGTGAGCCAAGGGGGTATGGACGCAATGAGAATACCGATTTAGTTAAATGTTAACTAAAGGGTATTTTGGAAATTATAGAAAAATATGTATGGATCTTTTATCCCATTGGATGGGAGGAAATATGTTTATATAATTAAAAAATTAAATAAACAATTGTAAGTTTATCTTATAAACTCATTTTACTAAAACAGTCATAACTTAATCATCTCTTTGCCAAAATTAATGTGTAAGTACTCGTTTCGAAGA
This sequence comes from Tasmannia lanceolata, assembly GCF_043159265.1. Lineage (NCBI taxonomy): Eukaryota > Viridiplantae > Streptophyta > Magnoliopsida > Canellales > Winteraceae > Tasmannia > Tasmannia lanceolata. Next base: position 20,042,447 of record NW_027518689.1, on the reverse strand, counting down.
ACTATGAAAAGTCTACAACTTTGTAGTTTATGATGTTTTATGATTCTGCCATTTACTTGTCCAAAAAGGAAGTCAAAATTTGACCTACAATATTATAGCTGGAAAGTAGAAAAAGTTAAGTGTAGGAGATATTTTAGGAATTGTTTTTATCCAATAAAGCAACCCACGTTTTGTACTTTGAAAAATGCCAAATATAGGGCTTTCAAAACGTCCAAGAATTTCTAAAAATATTCCCACATTGTTTGGTTTATATTTTGAAAAAAAGCAAACTAGCTTGTTCCCAAATTGGAAGCTCCCAATTTTGACTAGTTTCGTTGTTTTTTAAGAATTCTCTAGAAACTTTGGATTGGATCAAAGGCAATTCAAATATCGATAACTATAAGACAAATGAATAGAGTTTTCTACTGCTCTTTCGTAATCCATGTGCTGAAAATTGAAAGAGACACACAAGAAAATTCGTCCCCTTTGTTCTCTCTCTCTCTCTATTCATCAACTAGCTTTGGGTTTTTGAACTCAAAGGCATTCATCCAACTAATCTCCATTGTCTTAAACAATAGTTTCCATATTATAATCTGATTTTATAATCTGATTAAGATAAGATTATAAGGTAAATAAAGAGTTGTTTACAAGTTCCTCTGTGCAACAAAAGGAATCCATCGACTCAACTTGTGGTTTCGCGTCGATTGGATCGTCGGGGAATTTTCGAGGAGTAGATCAAGCGGACGAGTTCTTTTCTACAACAACTTAAAGGTATTTATATTTTTCTGTTAATTGAATTATAATAAAAATCAATTAGTCTATAGGAATCCTGGGTTAGAGCAAAAGCTTTGTTCTACACGGTTTATTCTTCCACTACGTGTAGCGATTTTGCTTAGGATTTTTCAACTTTTTCTAACATTAACATGGGAAATGTACTGGGTTTTAGGGCACTAACTCAAACACCTTTTTACTAATGGGCTTGGTAAAAGGGTCTGCCACGTTATCCGCTGAAGCAACCTTTTCAATAACCACATCCCCTCTATCAATGATCTCCCGTATCACATGATACTTTCGAAGTCCATGCTTGGATTTCTGATGAGACCTCGAATCGTTTTCTTAAGTAATCGCTTCGTTGTTATCACACTACAGCGTAAGGGGTCTCTCGACAGAGGGAACGACTCCAAGGTCGTCCAAAACATTTCGCATCCATACTGTCTCCTTTGCTGCTTCACTTACAATGATGTACTCAGCCTCAGTCGTGGAATCTGCTGTGGTGTCTTGCTTGCAACTTCTCCATGACACTGCCCAATTCTCTAAGGTGAACACAAAATCCGATGATGATTTTATGTCATCAACGCCAGACTAAAAGTCTGCGTTGGTAAAATCAGAAACGACTAACTCTGTCTGTACCGTAAACTAAACAATAATGTTCAGTTCTCCTAAGATACTTGAAAATATGTTTAATTATTATCCAATGCTCTAGTCCAGAGTCTGACTGATATTTGCTAGCCATACTTACAGAGTGACAAATATATGGTCTTGTAGACAACATATCATATAGAAGACTTCCCACAGCCGAAGTATAGGAAATGTTGTTCATAACCCGCTTATACTCTTGTGTCTTGGGAGACGTCTTCTTAGATTGCCTGATTCTATGCATGAAAGGAACTAATCCCTTTCTTCGAATCTGCCATGTTGTACCTCGCCAATATCTTATCTATCTAAGTTTCTTGTGATAGGCGGTCCCTAAACAATTTAAGTCCTAGAATGTATGAAGCTTCCCCCAGATCTTTGATAGCAAATGTGCTCGAAAGCCGTAACTTCGTGCTTTATAACATTCCCACATCATTTCCAATGAGTAGGATGTCATCTACATAAAGAATCAAGAATGTTACCGCGCTCCCACTTACCTTCTTGTAAACACAAGCCTCATCGACATTTTGAAAGAAGGCAAACTATTTGACAGCTTAATCAAAATGAAGGTGAAAGCCCAAGGGTTCCCATGGGTTAATCATTCACCTTACATTTTTGTTTTGATGCTAGCAAACTCAAATTGATTAGCATTTATGGACTAATGTGTTGCTATGAAGTGTTGTGTTGTATACAGGAATTTCATGTCATAATCGCCATTACACAAGTCCTCTCAACACATGACTTGTGGATCAAGAAGCAAAGGAACCAAGATCTTGTATATACAGTGAAGACATCACCATTTGGAGATGATCAAGTAAAAGAAGCTCGAAGATGAAGAGTCCATAAGTTCCTTAACAAAGTGTCAAGAAGGAGCTTGGAGTTGAACATGCCATGGTGACACCTCATGTACCTCAACATGTATTGAAGATTGGAGGACAAGTCACAAGAGCCAAGACAAGGTTAAGATGTTCACCCAAGCAGAAGAAGTCCAAGGAAGTACAAAGAAGACGACACATTCCAACAAAACTCAGGGTATTCATTTTTTGAATGTATTTAGAGTCCTCTTGATTTTATATTTAAATGTACTTTCAAAAGGTTTTCAAATGGTTTTCATAACTTTTTACATCTTTGAAAACCATACACATAACCAAAAATGTGTTTTGAAAACCTAGGACTTAAGCCCAAAGACCATGGCCCAAAAGCCCCTGAGCTTTAAAGTAAAAGTGGAATTTTTACTAGGGCCGGTTGACCGGGGGTATCTTGGGCGACCACGGTAAGGTAAATGGAATCTAGCACTTGCAAAAATTTATTGGGCTGGTCGATTGGGATGATCTGAACGACCGCAGAAATAGTTCTGTTGAAACAGAACAATTCGTCATGGGTTTGGGCTAATGACCGCTGTGGGTCAGTCGACCGAGATAGGTTTTTTAGCCGAATTTTTGAGCAAACAGGTTGACCTCTCCAGACGACCGCCATGGGCCGGTCGACCACGACGGTAAGAAATTTGAAAATAAAAAGGGCGTCCGATAGGGGCAGGTGAGCGCGGTGGCTCGGTCGACCACGACGGTCGGGCAAACTAGCTGTTGAGGCTTGCGCAAGTTCACTTTTTCAACCCCGTTTTTTACAGTTTTACCCCCAAACGGTCATATTTTCAAATACACTATATACATCATTTGAACCTATCTAAACAAGCTTTTGAACATTTGAGAGAGAAAAAATCCCATTTCTCTTTGAGCTTCATGTTGGAAAATCAAAAGCAAAAACCTCTTTGAGCTTGTATTTCTACATCTTATCAAGAGGCACTCCATTGGGCTTTTATTTGTTTATTTCTTTGGAGTGATTGTGAGCTTAAACTTTGTAATCCGCTTATTAAGAGGCATTGAGGGTTTTTTTATTTCTTTTGTTCTTCATTGAGGGTCTTCTCTTTGGCCTGTTAAGAATTGTGAAGATGAGGGTTTTTTTTTCGGCCCATTAAGAATTGTGAAGATGAGGGTTTCTGATTCGGCCTGTTAACAAAGGTGAATCATGTAAGAGTCCCTCGCAAGGCTTCGTACAGAAAGGGTGTGTGCTCTTTGGAGTTGGAGAAGTTGTGGTGTACGGCTTTGTGACTCGCCATTCAAGAATCCCAACTTTAGTAGCATCCAAGGAGGAAAACTTGAAAGAGTGGAGTAGGTCTTGTGATAGACCGAACCACTATAAAAATCTCGTGTCTTTTGTGGATGTCTCTTCTTGTCCTTCTTCCTTTGCAAGTATGTTGATTGGTAAACTCTAACCTAACTTATATTTATGCTTTTGATTGAAGAAGGGTTAGTAAATGCACTTGATTGAAATATATAAACCCTACTTGCATTATAATGTCTATTTGAACAAGGGTTAGATTAATTAGTGCTTAATTAGTGGATTAACTTTTAATCTTCCCTTAATTAAGCCTAAAATTTCTAATTGACCAATTCACCCCCCTCTTTGGTTGTCACACTTGGATTTCATTTGGTATCAGAGCCTAGGTTCTTAAAGAGGTTTTAACTTTAAAATCTATAAGAGAAAAGATCTGTGACAATCCAAATGGTTTTTGAGAAAGGCCGATCCACCCTAATTCCTCCATTCTTTGATGGAACGAATTATGGAGCTTGGAAAGCACAAATGCAAGCTTATCTGAAAATCATAGATCATGACATTTTAGATGTCATTAAAGAGGGAATTTCTTTTTCAAGGAAATGCATTGAAGGTGATATGAAATTATTTTGCTTGAACTCAAAGGCAACGATTTTATTGTGTTGTAGTTTAACTCCAAACATTTTTGACAATATTTCAAATTGCATTAACGCAAAAGATATTTGGACTTCATTAGAAAACACTTTTGAGAAAAATATTTATTTCTTTTCAAATGATAAAATTTCTTGTTAAAAAGAGACTTTACAAAAATCTTTTACATATGAAAATTCTTTCAAATATTCTATTTCCGATTTGGAAATTCAAATTGACAATCTGAAGTTGGAAAAAAAATGGAAGTTTGAAAAGAAATGAGAAATTAAGTCAATTGAGCATATTTTTAATAACGAAAAATGTTGACTTATTTCAAAGATGCAATGCCTCTTTGAAAGAAATTAAAATCCTTGAAAACACAAACATTGAACTTGTTGAAAAATATAAACATGTTTGTGAAAATGAAGAACAATTAAATGAAAAACACTCTACTATGAATCAAAGACTACAAGAAGAAAAAGATAAGCATATTTGCTTAAATTTAAAGTCTTGTGATTCTATTTGTTGCTCATCTACCGAACCATATTGTACTCATTGTGATAGATCTGGACATTACAAATCTGAGTGTAAGCTTAGATATGTGAAATCTAACAAGTTTGTTTGGATAAGAAAAGGTACACTCCCACAAACAAACTTGGATGGAACCAAAGGGATTTGGGTTCCAAAGAATCCCTCTAAACTAATTAGTGAATGAGTTAGTTTAGGGGCTATGTTAAATTTTTATATCATTCAGATTCTTTCTAGATACTTTAATTCATTAAATACTCTTTGTATCTAGTTTTTATGAGCTTAATTGATATATCTTGTTATCCTTGACTATAGATACTCATATGTGTGATGTGCTTAACTTGAATGTATCTATATTCATATGTGCTTAAATGATCACATATTTATCTTGCTATAGTCTAAAAGTAATTCAATAATATATCTTATCTTAAGACTATATTTTTATGCTTTATTGAATATCCTTTTTGAAAAGCCTATCTAAGTGCAAATCACATCATTGTGCACTGAGCATCCACAAAGTAAATCCATAATAGAAAATTTAATGTGAAAACCATATATGTGCTTTCATGAAAATTGACCACCCTTTTTGCCCTCGAGTTCAAATTGATCTTTAAAGTGCATTTCTTTCATTCTTGAACTCTATTTAGGACAACTTTGGCATTTGCTAGATCTTGGTATATTCAACTTAAGTAGAATATCATTTCTAGCAAGATTGTGTGTTAAAAGCCTTGTCTAAGGAATTCCACTCAAATCCTTTCTTAGACATCTCTTATGACCTAGGTGAGTAAGTATATTTATTACTATGCTCCTAGTTGTCCTTCAAACCCATTCTTATGTGCTTAATGATTATCATTAAATGAATACGAAATCTTAATGGGTTAAATTGATGTATTTCAAAAAGCTTTAAATGAATATCCTCTTATGACTAAGATAAAACTATCTAGTCATAGTAGTTTATTTTAGAATACATGTGTCTAAAGTGTTCATCACTTGACATTCTCTAGAAGTCCTTGGATTATTCTCTACAGTTCTGCATGAATATTTTTTTTGTAGAGAATTGAAAATAAGTCTAGATTCAATGTGTGAAACTCAATTGAGTAAAATTGAAAATATCATAGGAATCTAGTATCTCTGTTGGGCATGAAATTCTAAGGGTAGGCCCGAGTACTTACTCTAATGGCAACTAATGAGGAGGTAAAATTTAGGTTACTAACAAGTTTTAAGCTTTTGAAAACTTCTAACCCAATTTTGAAGATTAAGAGATCAAGAATGAAAGTTTAGCACAACAAGTTAAATCCTAAGTGCAGTGTAAATATAAAGCAAGAGATAAGAGAGAGTGCACCCGAGATTTAAAGTGGTTCGGTTCTCCAAACGCGAGGCCTACTCCACTCCACCAACCAAACCCGTTGATGGCTTCACTATTTGATCTTCTTAACTTCGGCGAAGATCGGTGCCGATTACAATTCCTATTGCTTTAACCTTGGTGGTAATCCTCACCATGGAGAGTGGGCTCTGCTTCTCCGAATACTCGCCCGAATACAATGTTCTTGAATAAGAAAGAAAGAACAAAAAATCCCTCACAAGGGTTTACAAACTTTGTAGAAGATGTACAAATTTGAGCCTATGATCCAAATCCTAAATCTAGAGGATGGGAGGTATAAACAAGCTTGATTCACTCTTTAGATATTCCAATAGGATTTTAGAGTGTTAGGATTGATGATTTGGAAGTTTAGAATACCTATTTATATAGAAAAACCAAAATATGACCGTTTGGTGGCATAGTGGTAATTCTGGCAAAAACACAAACGGCTCTTTTTTCTTCCCGAAGTAGTGGTCTCGGAGTTCCGGGAATACAAACAGAAGATGAAAAAATTCTACTGAACCAAATCTCGGAGCTCCGAGCTCGGAGCTTCGAGAATTCTCTCGGAGTTCCGAGAAGCCTATATGCAGCAGATTTTCAATTCTTGTTTCTTTATTTATTAGGCCTTCCAACTGTACACCACGTTGGGATTGTTATGAGGGTTCCAAAGTGTTGAAACACCACAAGGACAATCTCTTAAACATTTAGGGTGTGTGAGATTACTTTATTTATGCCTCTTAAACACCTAAACTAGGATTGGATCTTTACATTCTAAAAAGACTTCGATCTTCAATTGCGATGCTTTAATCTTCATGCGTCTTGGATATCCGATGTCTTTAGCCTTCCGAATGTGGTCCAATTTGAGCTTCTTGGCCTCAATCCAAGCAATCTTGTCTTTACACAATCAAGATCTACAACTTAGACAATCAAACACATTAGTGATATAGAATCACTTGTGTATTGGAATCATTAAAAGAAGATGGGAATGCCATGGTGGGAACCATTGGGCTTACAGGGCAGCTACTCATTGTAGTGGTTATTATGTAACACATTGTGATGGGAACACTTATATCCCACACATCTTAGTTTTCCATGGGCCTTTTGCACTCTTTGCTTAAATGCTCTATCTTATATATAGTGGTTTGTGGATATATGCACAGATGTTTGGACCATGATTCTTTTGTCCAAACATGGTAGACTATCCATGAATGCTCTCATTTCATGAGCCATGGATGTCTCTCTTAGACATGGGATTCTATTAATCCCTCTTATAATGTCTAAGTTCTATAGATTTAAGCTTAATTGATAATCTATATAATCTATAGTTATTTTCCCTTGTATGTTACTAGGTACATGGTAAAGATCGTAAACTTAAATTTAAAAATCACTCAATTGGTACTCTTATCCTCTTACCTAGTAAGATGGAGAGTGTACACTCACCTTTAATTAAAACACTAATTTCTTTGGCTTTTAGCCAACATCTTAACTATAATACGCCATATGTGCCTTATGTGTTATACATACACACACACACACACACACACACATATATATATATATATATATATATATATATATATATATTATATGCACATATTTAGGGGGTGCATGGCATGCTAGGTTGATACTTTATTAACCCTAGCAAATCATGCATTAGTGGCCCATGGGTGGTTTGAAAATCATTCACCTTTAAATCCCTTGGTGTTTCTGTGGTTGGACAGCCCTTTGGATTCATACACTGTATGAGTCTTTTACGAAGGGAGAGCTATTCATGCTCAATATCTGTCCATCCATCTTATCATATGATGTGTGATGTGCATCACATATGATAAGTTCACCCATATGAAGCTCTATTACTTCATACGTGTGGTTATTTGGGTCTTGACTTGTGCCTTAATCTTGAGTTTATCTCTCATCTATGTCAAGTTCCCTTAGCCCGTGCGTTAAATTCTTATCCTTACAGGCTATATACTTATCTTGGATGAACTCATATGGTTTCATCATTTCCAATGATAAGTATCTTGTTCTAGAGTTTCAAAAATCTCTAGAACTCCCCTTCATAGAATAGTGCTTGAGTTGATATTGCTATTACCTATAGAGTTGTCTCTTATCATGTGCTTTTGAAGGGAAAGATATATTTCTTCATGATAAGATCCTATGGTTATGCTTTCAGACGATTATATCTATAGTCATTCCATATTGTCAAGCCTTGCCTCATAGGTTTTATCAAAGGCCACTGACAATCTCTTGGGAGAGATAATTGATTCTTTGAGCTTGTCATATCCCATCATCTCTTCTAAGATTTTAGCTTCGGAGGACTCAAGTTGATTGATTTCATAATCAGTCCTTCGCAGCTTGTCTATGGTACTTGTCTCCTTCCATCATGCCAGATGTGATAAGATGGTCATGACTAAAGGCTGGCATGTGCACTTCATGAGCATCCTCCTAAGGATATCCTTTTGATCAAGGAGAAGAGTTAAAACAAGTACCTATCTCTCAATCTGGGAGGAACTTTTAAAGATGCTACCCTTACAAGGAAGAAAGGGTCAAGCATTGATCTAAGCTCTTATAAACATTTGAAAAAGAGTTCCGGAAAGAAGAATGTACAATTCAGTTATACTTCTTTCGAGAGATTTTCAAATACCACTTTTATCATTTCAAAAGATATTAATTGAAATGTGGTATCAATCTTCCATCATTTGTTCATGTATATGGAGCATTATAGTTATTATCTATATATACATGATCTTTGGTTGCCATGGATATGTACCTCATTGGTTTCATTCTTTTATCCATGTGTTTATTAGACTGTTTTCCTCAAGATCATTTCCTTTGTCTAATAATCATCCATCTATATTCTAAAACTAAAATTTTCTTTTGGATGGAGCAATCGTGAATGGTTAAAGGTGTAAAATGGCAACTCAATTGCCCTATGTGCTTGAGCTATTACATTTAGTCCATATGCACATAGTCAGGGGGAGCTTTAATTTCAAACCTCTAGGGTAAGCAACTTGTGCTTAAAAAGTTATTTTATAAGTTCAGAGTATATCCATTCTCTGGAATAGACTTGTCTACTCATTGTCCAAGAGTTCAAAGTCAAAACCCATCACCTTTCCAACCATTATTCCTTGGCATGCCCTAACATAGGTTTCACCTATGGCTAATGACAAATACATAGGGGGAGAGCCAAATGATTTCTTATTCATGTTTATATAGACCATTGTGATGTGCTCACATGGTTTACTGGCCCCATACATGTGCTTAACTGGTAAATATTTAGAACAAAATAAAAAAAATATGGCTTATCAAGCATTTTACTTTATTTTCATTTTGATAAGCCTCATAAGAGCTTCAATGGTATATCATATACTACATACATAGCTTAGATAACCTATTAAGCATCTTGACACCCCACTTGCACTTTCACTTGCATATCCCTACCTTTTTACTGTTGCCAAAAGGCGGAGAGTTTTGGGAATTGATTAGGTAGTCCACATTATATATGCACCATATGCTCTTTACATTTATTCATTAAACTTGTGCATAAAATGAGGGGGAGCATTGCTTCATTGTTTATAGTGTTTAGTGCTTATTCATCTATTTGTTTAATATCTCCTGCCTCCCTAATCAATTTGTTTGCCATCATAAAAAAAAAGAGGGAGAATGTAAGCCCAAGGGTTCCCATGAGTTAATTATTCACCTTACCTTCTTGTTTTGATGCTATCAAACTCAAATTGATTATCATTTATGGACTATTGTGTTGCTTTGGTTGTGTTGTATATAGGAATTTCATGTCATAATCACCATTACACAACTCCTCTCAACACATGACCTGTGGATCAAGAAGCAAAGGAACCAAAAGCTTGTACATACAGTGAATACATCACCATTTGGAGATGATCAAGTAAAAGAAGCTCGAAGATGAAGAGTCCATAAGTTCCTTAACAAAGTGTCAAGAAGGAGCTTGGAGTTGAATATGCCATGGTGACACTTCATGTACCTCAACATGCATTGAAGATTGGAGGACAAGTCACAAGAGCCAAGACAAGGTCAAGATGTTTACCCAAACAGAAGAAGTCTAAGGAAGTGCAAAGAAGTTGACACATTCCAAGAAGACTCATAGTATTCATTTTTAGAATGTATTTAGAGTCCTCTTGATTTTATATTTAAATGTATTTTCAAAAGGTTTTCAAATGATTTTCATACTTAACTTATTACATCTTTGAAAACCATACACATAACCAAAAATGTGTTTTGAAAACCTAGGACTTAAGCCCAAAGACCATGGCGGAAAAGCCTCTGAGCATTAAAGTAAAAATGGAATTTTTACCAGGGCTGGTTGACCGGGGGTATCCCGGGCGACCGCGGCAAGGTAGCTGGAAATCTAGCACTTGTGGAAATTTATCGGGCCGGTCAACCAGGATGATCCGAACGACCGCGGAAATAGTTCTGTTGAAACAGAACAACCCTTCATGAGTTTGGGAGGGCGATCGCCGTGGGTCGGTCCACCGAGATAGGTTTTTGAGCTGAATTTTTGAGCAAACAGGTTGAACTCTCCAGACGACCGCCATGGGCCAGTCGACCGCTACGGTAAGAAATTTGAAAATAAAAAAAGGCGCCCGATAGGGGCAGGCGACCGCGGTGGCTCGGTCGACCGCGACGGTTGAGCAAACTAGCCATTGGGGCTTGCACAGGTTCACTTTTTCAACCCTGTTTTTTACACTTTTACCCCCAAACAGTCATATTTTTAAATACACTATATATACATCATTAAAACTTATCTAAACAAGCTTTTGAACATTTAAGAAAGAAAAAATCTAATTTTTCTTTGAGCTTCATCTTGGAAAATCAAAAATAAAAACCTCTTTGAGCTTGTATTTCTACATCTTATCAAGAGGCACCCCATAGGATTTTTATTTGTTTATTTCTTTGGAGTGATTGTGAGCTTAAACTTTGTAATCCGCCTATTAAGAGACATTGAAAGTTTTTCATTTCTTTTGTTCTTCATTGAGGGTCTTCTCTTCAGCCCGTTAAGAATTGTGAAGATGAGGGATTTCTCTTCAGCCCATTAAGAATTGTGAAGATGAGGGTCTCCGATTTGGCCGGTTAACAAAGGTGAATCATGTAAGAGGGAGTGTCCCTCGCAAGGCTTCGTGGAGAAAGGGTGTGTGCCCTTTGGTGTTGGAGAAGTTGTGGTGTACGGCTTGGTGATTCGCCATTCAAGAATCCCAACTTTAGTGGAGCATCCAAGGAGTAAAATTTGAAAGAGTTGAGTAGGTCTTCTGATTGACCGAACCACTATAAAATCTCATGTCTTTTGTGAATGACTCTTCTTCTCCTTCTTCCTTTGCACGTATGGTGGTTGGTAAACTCCAACCATAACTTATATTTATGCGTTTGATTGAACAAGGTTAGTAAATGCACTTGATTGAAATATATAAACCCTAGTTGCATTATAATGTCTATTTGAACAAGGGTTAGTAAATGTGCATGATTAGAATGTCTAAACCCTAGCTTTCATTAATATATCTATTTGAACAAGGGCTAGATTAATTGGTGCTTAATTAGTGGATTAACTTCTAATCTTTCCTTAATTAAGCCTAAAATTTCTAATTGACCAATTCACCCCCTTCTTGGGTTGTCACACTTGGATTTCAGAAGGTTCTAACTACGGGAAGCTTGCTTCAATCCATAAATGGATCTTTACAACTTGTATACTCTTTGACTACCCTCTCCAGTAGCCTCAAAACCCTCCGGCTGGACCATATAAATATCTTCCTGAATGTTTCCATTCAAGAAGGCGGTTTTGACATCCATCTGCCAGATTTCATAATCATAGTGTGCAGAGATGGCTAGTAAAATCCAAGTGGACTTTAGCATGGCTACTGGTGAGAATGTTTCCTCATAGTCAATACTAGCCTTTTGACTATAACCCTTCGCCACTAGCCTAGACTTATAGGTCTCCACCTTTCGATCAGGGCCCTTCTTCCTCTTAAAGATTCATTTGCATCCAATGAGTTTAATATCCTCAAGTGCATCAACAAGAGTCCATACCTTGTTGGAATACGTAGAGTCAATTTTGAATTTCATAGCGTCCATCCATTTCCCGGATAGATGTCTAGCATCGCCTCTTTGTAGTTAAGGGAATATGTATCTTTTATATTCACTTCACCCAAGTAGACAAGTCTATCAGGTTGTCTGACCTCCCTACTACTACGTTAGAGTGTTGGAATAGGCTTAGTGGGTACTTGCTCAACTATATCTCTCTATTGGATTTTTCAGATTGCTCTTCTAAAGCAATCCTATCTTTTCCGCTTCATCTTGAATGAACTCTTCTTCTAAGAATGCGAGATTCCTTCTTACAAAACAGTTTTGCTCACAAGGGTTATAAAACACATAACCCTTTGTTTCATTAGGATGTCCAATAAAGAGACATATTGGTTCGTGCCTCCAACTTTTCAACACCTATCTTTTTAACATGGGCAGGACAACCCCATATCCTCATATGATTCAATGTGGATTTTCTGCCCATCCATATCTCATATGGAGTCCTTAGTACTGATTTAGTTGGTACTCGATTAAGGATGTAGAACGCCGTTTCTAGGGAGAATCCCCATAGAAACAAAGGTGCTTATGTAAAGCTCATCATAGATCGAACCATGTCTAACAGTGTTCGATTTCTCCTCTAAGACACCGTTTAACTCTAGTGTTGCAGGTGGAGTCCATTGGGAAACTATTCTTTTTTCTTTCAAGTAGTCCTTAAACTCATCCGAGAGGTACTCTCCCCCTCTGTCGGAGCGAAGTGTCTTAATCTTTTTATTTAACTGGTTTTCTACTTCACTCTTGAACTCTTTGAACTTTTCAAAGGTCTCATACTTACGTCGCATTAGGTACAGGTAACCATACCTTGAATGGTAATCCGTGAAAGTCACGAAGTAGACAAACCCTCCTCTCTCAGGATGAGAAAGAGGACCACATACATCCATATGTATCAATTACAATACACTTTCGCTTCTTCCACTCTTGCCCTTGAAGGGAATTTTAGTCATTTTGCCTTGGAGACATGTCTCAAAAGTTGGAAAGGGTTCCACTTGGATTGAATCTAATGGACCATCTTTCAATAGTCTTGTGGTCCGCTCTAGGCCAATGTGACCTAATCGAAGATGCCAAAGGTGTGTTAAAATTATCGTATCCCTTGCCCTTTTGAGGTTTGGAACATCAACACTGGGAATATTCTCAACATTACTTACATTATCTAAGACATTAATTAAGTATAGGCCATAACTCATTATACCTTCCACAATTAAGGAATTTTTCTTTTCAATTAAAATAGAACTTTTATTAAAACTAATAGAATATGCATCAACAAATAATTTAGAAAGTGAAATTAAATTCCTTCTTATTGAAGGTACATAGAGACAATCCTTTAATATTAGATAACAACATGAGAATGTCAAAATATAATCTCCTACAGCTTGGACTGCAATTGTTGCTTCAGTTCCAATCTGTAGGGTGAGGTCGCCCTAAATCAACCATTTGATTTTTCTGAACCCCTACAAAACATTGTAGATGTGTAAGGTCGCACCTGTGTCAACACACCAGGAAAATACAGGACCAATCATATTAGTTTCAGCAACGAAAACTTGCAACATGCCTGAGGTAGGCTTGTAACCCTGCTTGGTAGTTAGATAACTTCTGCAGTTCCGCTTCCAATGTCCAGTTTTCCAAAATGAAAGCAATTGTCGTTGCCCTTGGTTGACTTCTTCTTTTTAAAGTTCTTCTTGTTCTTTACCACTGGTATGTTCATCTTAGAGCCTTGGCCTTTTGCTCTTCCTTTTTCTTTACCTTTCGGCTTAAGTATTGAGGGTCCATTACCCTCTGCTAGAAAGGCCCTTTTCTTATTACGCTTTTCAGATCGTCAGCTGTCTGAAGTTGATTCATCAGCTCTGTCAAGAGACATTGTCATTGTGTTCATGTGGTAGGTCACAACAAACTCTTTGAATGACCCACATAAGGAAGATAAGACAATGTTGATCTGCGTCTCTACATCTATGATGCCCCAAAGATGTCGAGCTCGTTAAGATAGCCCATCATCATTAGCATGTGGTCCCTAATTGGGGTTTTCTCTACCATCTTGGTGGATATTAGGCCTCTAACCGCCAACAACCTAGCTGTGCGATGTTGGTCTCCAAATATTTATTTAATATTTAGCATTATATCCAAGGCCGCTGTTATTCCAATATGTTGCTGCTGCGGCGTATTGGACATAGAGCTAAGGATGTGACACTTTGCCATCTCACTGTCCTCAAGCCACTTAGATTTTCTATCGTGGTCTGCTTGAGATGCATTGGGACCAGGTAGGTTGGGCTCCTCAGTGGTAAGAACCTAATAAACTTTAGAGGCTGTGAGCACTAGCATTAGGTTCCATTTCCAGTCGCGGTAAATTGGACCAGTTAACTTATTTTCATCTAGGATCTTAGCTAATGGGTTTAAAGAAGACACGATATCTATGCGCAAAGAAAATAAGTATAATTAGCAAAACTACCATTTTATTTAATTTCATGACATATCCACCAGGTCTGGGATTTTGATCTACGATGGAACCGCCCATTGCACGTTGTAAGCCCAAGGGTCTATCCTCCTATCTTGTTTTGATGATTTTCAAACTAAATTGATTATGTTTTTGAATACTAATCAATTTGCCTTGAAGTGTTACGATAAGATATGTTAATCATTGAAGGAACCAACACACTACATTGGTTAAGCTTGAAGTTGTACCATTCAAGGGACAAAGAAGCTTGAATAAAAATTGAACCAACTCACCTTGGAAGAACAATCAAGGTGAAGCTCACTTCAACACACTCAAGCAAAGCAAGCACATAATGGAAGATCTATGAAGACCAAGACCAAAGAGAAGTGTAACTACATTTAGACTTTTTGTACATCCTCTCTCTTTGGATTTTCTAGTTCAAGGCAAGGTTTTTCAAAATATGTTTTCTTTTAAGAGACTAACACTCCCCGTATTAAACTTAATTTGTTAAGAGAATGTTTGTGTGGTGGACCAATATGTTGGGACTCTCATAACATTCCAAATTATCATATAAATTTGAGTTCCAAAAGCCCAAAAGAAATCCGCAACAAAAAACTGGAAAATATGCTGTTTATAGGCTTCTCGGAACTCCGAGATTTGTCTCTGAACTCCTAGCAATGGTCCAGGGATTATATCCATTCTCTGGTCATTTTCTCGGAACTCCGAGAGTTTTTCTCAAAATTCTGAGAATTTTCTCGGAGCTCCTATAATGGTTCTCGGAACTCCGAGAACGTCGCGACAGCAAAAAATATATCCGTTGTATTTCAAACGGCTAATTGCTTTTTGGGGTGTTTTTGTTAACACCACCCCCAAATGGTCATATGTTGTTTTGGGCTTATAAATGCACATTCAAGAGGTTCATTTAACTCTCTTGAATGACTGAAAAACCATCCTAAGCATTTACAAACACTTGCAAACCCATTTGACTTAAGCTTTTTATTTTCTCCACCAAACTTGTTTTGTACTTGCAATCTTTTGAGTTTGGATTTAGGACTTAACTTGTATTATCTTGGAGAGCATTGAAAGGGAATTTATTGTGCATCAAGCCTTAAAGAAAGGCATAGCAATCTTCTCTTCTTCATTTTAAAGGTGGTTAGGGCATCATATTCTTAATACCTTAGGGAGAAGCGCTTAGAACTCAGCGGATAAGGAGAGTTGGTATAAAGGTGGCAAGGGCATCTTCATTTAATTCCCTTGAGATTGTAATCGCCTCGGAGCCGGGCATCATGGAGGTCTCACATAGTGGAAATCCTTGAGGATGATCTCAAGAAGAGTGGAGCACGGCTTTGCCCGAACCACTATACATCGGTGTGTTCTTGTCTTATCCTTGCACTCTCATTTTTGTATGGTTGGGCATTTTTTCCATATTATTTGAACTAACAAAAAAACTAAGCAAGTAAAGAGAAATTGAATTAGGTTTAAAATTTAAATTTCAAAAGGATAATTTTTTGAGAAAACCAATTCACCCCCCTCTTGGTTCCCTAGACCTCTATTTCACACGTCTCATTCACGGGCCCCTCAACCTCGTGAATCAAGAGAAATGTATAATTTCTCCAATGGGCATCTGAAACTTATTCAACAACTTAGAATAAGTGGATTTATCTATCCTATGTTATCCGATTTATGTTTGGCCTCAAAGCATTGCAGTATGTATATCATTTGGGCGTCAATACGCTTTGCTCGGTTAAGTTACTCACACCGCCTGGGAAAACTATGCAATCTACAATGGCTTTGCTTCAGCATGTGACCAATTTATCATTGCACATTCTCTTTATCCTAGTAGGAATCTAACAGTTACTCTAATCAAGAAACGAGATTGGTTTCTGCTTTGGCATGTGACCGTCCTATTTCCTAGACTAGCCAACGGTTAGATGGATACGGAAGGCCACGAGGTCTTGTCCTTTTGACTTAATCTGTTTATCAACTTAATATTATTAAGAGGGTTATTTAATGTGGCAGTAATGATTATCATTGTGTATATTTGATTAGCCAACCATTGCATAAAATAAAAACATACATAGCAAACCAAACCATGCCATCCATCACATGAAAAGTAAACAAACAAACAATGAAAAATAAACACACACCATCCATGAAACACAATTTGGCATCTTAGATCATAGGGATTCTCTCACTAACCTTACTTGAATAAGAGAATCCCTACAACACCATATTGTCAAATTGGGGGTGAATTATGGGCAACTTTGTGCAACGGCACAAGGGGAACTTCGTTAGCCTCAAAGTGAATTCCTAAAGGAGTGTAATCAGATTTGCCTCATTATATGAAACATAATAACATCAGCAACATCAGCAAGTGCGTCCCTCTTTGGTTGGATCGAATCCGCCTCCATCTGTTAGTCAATCTGAAGCATTCCTATGTCGCAGTATCCATGATCCATCGATTGAGATCCAATAGAGTGATTTCATCCTCAATTGGTCTCGTACAAATAAATATAAACTACCCTAGTGTCCTACACTAGCCTAGGTAATCTATACATCATCATCAATCTCCATGGGAGGTCGTCCGTCAACTGCCCAGGAGGGCCACTTTAAAACTGAAATTATTAAATTACATTGTGGACATTAATATTACAAACCATAATATAAAACATCAAAACATATCATCTATAAAAAAATCATCCATCTCATGCATGAAGTGAGGCCCAATCTCCCTTTTGCCCATCTTTCACTAATAGCGATCAATTCGCACAAAAAGCGGGTTAATTCAATTTTGATTAACACACAACTATCCTGATTTTAATTAGAAACACCATAAAACACTTTTAAATGGTATAATAAATCAGCACACAAAATTTTGTGTGAAAACAAGATCGTTTGATTTGTGAAAAACTAAATTGTTCCATACTGGGAACACAATCCGGATAGCATGTCCTTTCGAGTAACTTTGAATGTGATATAGTTACTCGAATACTTTCTCAAGGATCTAATCATGCTACATACACCCCAAGATATTATTTAAAAAGTCTACACCTAGGTTATAGGCTTTACAAATCGTTTTGGCGTGGAGAAACAAAAACCCAAATCAATTTTAAGAATTAATTTCATGAATTCCAGCAACTTGTACCAAACTTTGAAAAATCATATCTCCTAAACCGTTAGTCAGATTTTGATGAATCTTGATGGGTTAAATTCGTATTCGAGTCTAATTTCCAACCATGTAAAGAAATCAGTCCAGAAATTCACCATGCAATCCAGTTTTGCTGTTTTTAACAAACAGTCGTATGTTTATTAAAACACACAAAGACTATGAACCTTGGATAACCGGGATAAATGTCCGAACTTATAATGGATTACCGCATGATCTATATTTGGTTCATTAGCCTCTTAATCTATTCCCTAGTTAGCTCTGATACCACTTGTTAGAAAGGTTGAAAAATCCCGAGCAAAATCGCTACATGTAGTGGAACAATAAACCATGTAAAAACTTTTTGTTGCTCTAACCCATGATTCCTAGGGACTAATTGATTTTATTTTGATTTAATAAAGACAAATATAAATACCTTTAGTTACTGTAGAAAAGACCACGTCCACTTGATCTACTCTTCAAAAATTCGCCGGCGATCTAATTGACTCGAAACTGCAAGTTGAATCGATGGATTCCTTTTGTTTAGCAAATGATCTTGTGTACAACTCTTTGTTCACTTAATAATCTGATCTAAATCAGATTATAATATGAGAATATATGTTTAGATCAATAGAGCTTAGTTGGATGATTGTCTTTGACCTTCATAAGCCAAAACTAGTTGATGGAATTGAGAGGGAAGAAGAAGAGAAAGACTTTAGGTTGTTTCTACCAATTTTCAGGTCATGGAATTATAGAGTAGCTGTAGAAAACTCTAGCAATATGTCTTGTATTTATAGATTTATCAATTTCCATATGCACAATCCAAAGTTTCTAGAGAAATCCCAAAAACTAAAGAAACTAGTCACAATTGGAAGCTCCAATTGGAGAAACAAGCCACCCCACAATTGGCAACCCACATAGGGCGTACAAGGGGGGATTACTTGTTGTATAAGCAACATTGGGTTGCCTTGTGTGGTGTCTTTGTTTCCAATTTTATTTTACACATTGTTTCCTTCGTTCTCTCTTTCCAATTTCATCACATGTGTTGATTTAATTTGTAAAAACAAATCTAGCAATAATATTCTAAATATTATTTGAATTCCAAATTGATAATAGCACATCACATGGGGAGTGTGGACATGGGTCTCACCCAATTTCGTCCCATGTGGGTCCACTTATCCAATTCAAATTCCCATTGCATTTTATATTTAATTCCCAATTAAATAGATGCAATCCAATCCTATCCAATAGGATCAAAGCTTCAGTATAATTTATGATATTTCTAAAATACCCTTAGGTTAATACTTAATCATTTTGGTATTCCCAATGTATCCCATAGTGCATAAACACTATACACATTGTGTATATCCTTTCAATGCATCCAATGCCATGAAATTAATTCATGTGAGCAACCAAATAAATGAGGGACCTCTATCTAATAGATTATAATAGGTCAATCGAGTAGTGAGTGGGATCGTAGCAGAGATTTAATCATAGATCCTACAAGACCCACAAGAGGTCTCCACTGCAATTATTGCTTCGTAGCTAATGCTACAATCGCAATGAGTCACTGGGCTCCATCGAGACGTAACCCTGAAGATAATGGTCAAATAATCATATCCCTAATCACATCAAATGTGCAAGTCCTTTCTCTAAGTCCACATCTACCGAGTTGAGTCATACGGGTGGTGGACATTAATTACCCCCTGGGCTCACTCGTGGTATACCTTTTATGAAATCCTTATCTTATCAAATTCACCTAGCCATGTATTTTTTAGGCCTACTACTCTGACCAAAAGCGTAGATGTTATCCTATTAAATAGGCAAGGAATTCCATGTCGGGTATCACTATTGACCTCAACGGTTTGTCCAGCACTCCAGTTAAGGGTGTCAATTTTGGCTCGGGCTCGGAGGCTCGCTCGAGCTCGGCTCGAATCCTTAACGAGCCGAGCCGAGCCGGCTCACCAAGCTCGTTAAGCTTAACGAGCCGAGCCTAATTTAGGCCAGGCACGGCACGGCTCGGCTCGTTAAGGGTCGTTAAGAATTTAATATATTTAAATATATATATTATATATTAATTTATACATTAAAAGGGTTGTCCAGGGAGTGAAAGGGGGGGGGGCAAAATATGTCACTTCATTTTTGGAACCCCATTTGTTACTAGGACCACCCCCATAGTGTAAAAAATAGTCAAATTACACTAGTAGGGCTGTCCAGGGAAGATGAGGGGTGTGAACATAATATAACCCGAGCTCGGTAAGACTCGCGAGCTTGGCCGAGCCGAGCCGAGCCGAGCCGAGCCTGGCCAAGCTCGGCTCGGCTCAGCTCGTTTACACCCCTAACTCTAGTACTACTCTCTGGTGACTCTAATAAAAACCACGGTTAGATAGACCAAAAATGAGAGACTCGCCAACAGACCAATATGACCCCTTAGGTCAAAGGACATGTAAAGGGTCCTGTCTGGTAGAATAGCTTAACGTTCTCCTGTCCACAAGCTATTCTAATGTAATCTTGTTCAGTACGCAATCTCATTTTCGTACCCATTCTATCTTGCTTTGGGTCGACTACCCAAGTGATTGAGATAAGTCACTCCACATCTCGTGTATGTAGGCAAGATATGCTAGTTGTATATAGGAGGAGGCGTCCAACCATAACCCCAACTAGGAACTACTAAGGTCTGCAAAGAACCGGAATCCCATATTTCCTTGCTCCCTAGGATCTGTGAATCCATGAGCATGGGTTTCTTACTCTGCTACTTAAGGATAAATACGTGTTAATAACAAGTAACATATCACACATATTTAACTTTTAGTACCCATAAATGTCATAAGAAAGAAACTTTTATTGATTAATATGTGAAATGTATTGAGTTTTAGGGCACCAACTCTAACAGAAGTTGTAGAGGTCTAGTGGTGAAGATAAAATTTTTGAATTTGAATGAATCTTTAACTTGTTTTCCTTCTTGACAAGCCCTACATACACGATTATTTGAAAAGTTGACTTTAGGTAAACCATCAACAATTTGTTTCTTGCATAATCTAGAAAGCAAATCCATGTGTGCATGCCCTTTTCTTCTTTGCCAAGTCACATAATTTTCTTCAATAGATGTAAGATATTTAACATTTTGAGTAATAAGTTCTTCTAGTGCAAGAGTGTAGACATTGTCATTTCTTGTAGCCGAGGATTCAACTTTGTCATTGTGTGTGGATCTAAAAATGCTTTTATCATTCTTAAATAGAAGTTCATTTCCAACATAACACAATTGACTAATACTTAACAAATTCATACCTAGACCATCAATAAGCAATATATTTGATATAGTAATATCTTTAAATGTAATGGTACCTTCACCGATGATCTTTCCCTTTTTGTTGTCACCGAAAGTGACTTTGCCTTGATTCTCCATGGTGATAAATGAAAATTTGGATGGGTCTCCGGTCATGTGTCTTGAACACCCGCTATCCAAGTACCACTTGTCGGACTTGATTCCGCTTTTAAAACAAACCTACAAAACAAGATTTATATCCTTGACTTAAGTACCTAAGTTCTTTTGGGTCCTTACTGTTAGTATCATTTAAATCATATTTTCTAACCCCTATATACTTGACATTAACTTTTCTTCTTATTTTACAAGCATAGTTGTAATGTCCAACTTTTCCACAGTAGTGACATGTGGGGACAAATGTGCTAGTACTCCATATGAATGTAATGTAACTCTTTGTGTATGCGATCTAACAAAATTATTCTAGTAAGGTTCCTTCCTTTGGAATTTTTGGTAGCCTATACCAACCATTCTTTTTCCATAAGAGAATTTTAGTTGAAGCTTTTCATTGTCTTGTTTCAATTCTTTGTTGTGGAAATGGAGTTTTTCAATCTCTTCATACACTTTGTCATTTTCATCTTTTCGTTCCATGTTCTTCAAAATAAGATTGTCAATTCTTTCATTCAAGGACTTGTTTTCAATGGTAAGATTTTCAATGATTGAAACATGTGAATCTAATTCTCTTTTTTAGAAAACCAAATTCTTTAGTTATTTTTTCAAGTGAATTTTTTAAA
The DNA here is from genome assembly GCF_043159265.1 of Tasmannia lanceolata. Taxonomy (NCBI): domain Eukaryota; kingdom Viridiplantae; phylum Streptophyta; class Magnoliopsida; order Canellales; family Winteraceae; genus Tasmannia; species Tasmannia lanceolata. The sequence continues at coordinate 20,020,694 of NW_027518689.1, read as the reverse complement.
TTCTTTTTCTTTGAAACCTCAAGAATGAGACCTTCTTGAAACTTTTCACATGCATCAAAATGTTCATCCTCAAGAAGGAGACCTTCTTGAAACTTTTCACATGCATCAAAATGTTCATCATAAGTAAAATATTTACTAGCATCATTATCAATATCGATAGATTCATCATGTACCTCATCTTCATGGGATTGGATTGCCATGAAGCATTCATTTGGGTCTTCATCCTCGCTTGACTCGCTTCCGAATGAGCAACTTAGTCCATCCCATGTTGCACCAAAACTTTTCTTCTTGTCTCTCTTCTTCCTCTTTGAGTTGTCCTCTTATTTGTTTAGAGGGCAATTTGGTTGAATATGCCCAAACTTCTTGCATCAAAAGCATCTTGGTGGATCATCTTCCTTTCCATCTTTTTCTCTCCAAGATGAAAAACATCTTGGTGGATCATCTCCCTTTCAATCTTTTTCTCTCCAAGATGACTTGTCTCTCTTAAACTTTCCCCTCTTCTTCCTTGAGAAATGATGGAACTTCTTAGTCAGGAGTGCAAGACTTTCTCCTAAATTTTGGAGGTTCCCTCCATTACTTTTACTTTCACTACTCACTTTGCCTTGAAGGCAATACCCTTTTTCTTGGTGTCTTCTTTTAAAACTTGCTGTTGATCCTCTCTTTGCTTCATCTTCATCTCGTGAAGAGAGCCAATGAGTCCCACAGAAATCCATACACATGGATTCCCGATTTCAGCTGTTATCTTGTAAAATTCATATCTCCTTCGTTTCTTATTGGACTTCGATGTTCTTGCACTCGATCTGAATGGAAACGATGAGATATTTCTGTTAAAAATATTTTCCAAAATATTTGAAAGAATTTTGGACTAATTCTGATAGGATTTATGTGTTGGATCCATTTTTCAAGTGCTATTTTCATGTCTTTCCATTTTAAAACTTAACTTAGCACTTAGGCTTTGAGGCCACTTGGTTTTGGGTTACTTTTGGGTCACTTTTGAAAATATTTTGGGGTATTTTTTAGTGTTCCTTGATCAAGAATAAATCCAAGAGAGATAAATACATTCTACCATTTCGTTCACTCTATTGAATGCCTCCTTAGCCTTCATTTGATCTTCCTTTGAGTGCAAGGCTTGCTTGTGGGATCTTCAATTCGAGCTCTTTGCTTGACATCTTCCATCCTTTGAAGTGTTCACTTGTGGGATGATGTCACCCATATATTTAAGCTCTTTGACCTTTGCTCTTGTTGATCCTCAACCTTTGGCTTTTGATGATCTTACCTTGCTTGTTCAAATGCTCAAGATGCTTAAGATTGAGCTTCTCATTGGTTGAACCACCAAGGCATGGTGATTCATGTTTCTTCCAAATCCTTTGACTTGTGTTTGATTCATTCTCAAGGAGAGGTTATGTGTTGTGATGTACTAGCATGAATCAACTTGTGAATACCTGTCTATAACACAACACTCAAGGCAACACATTAGTCGATAAAAGAACTAATCAATGTATGTTTGTTGATCATCAAACCATGTTGATTGGATGAACCTATGGGAACCCTAGGACTAACACTATTACTAATTTATGTGGTATATTTTAGTTAGTTTGATTCAATTCTTGAGTACATGCACTGCTTTGGTAGATTACAAATAGTTTTACTTACATCAAACTGCCAAAGTAAGTTCTATCCCGGACATCATTTGGGCTATGTTTGGCTGTGCGGGCTTTGCTCATAGAGTTTTAGAATAAGTAGTCAAAAGGGAAGAGAGAAGCATTTGATTTGTCTAGAAGAATTTTGGAATAGATAAGTAGTATTTGGTTGTGTGGAAGTTCTCTCAGAGTACTGAAAAAAGTAAGGGTGTCATTACTAGAAAAAAGGGAGTGAAGAGAGAGATAGGGGAAAGAGAAAAGACAAGGCCTTTTCTACTATTTTCTACCAAAAAATTTATCATTTTGGTATAGTTTAGTTGGAAGATTACTAGAGGGGACATTACTGCCACATAGGTGCCACATGTGCAAAAAAACAATAATGATGTCTGGAACATGTCAGGGAGTCAAATGGAACTTCAATGCAATATTAGCAACCAAACAGGAATCGACATTCACTGGCATTTGAACAGACCAAGACAAAGCACAAGATAGAAATAAAAGTATTTTACCAATAATATCCTGAAGAACACTTCCTAATTCCAGTATTTCTGACTAAAACCCCAAAATGTCCGATCTCAGTCCACAACAGGTGGTCAAATAGATTCCGAACAAGGGATGATAAAAAAAACTAACTGAATGAGAAATTACTCATTTAGAGATAAATTCAGCGGGTTGAAAATTTTTGAATTGCAGGGCCCCCATGGAAAGCCCTCCATCGATGGTTTTCTTTTGTTTCCCTCTTTTTCCCACCAATATCAAAAAATAAATATGAAAATAAAAACAGGACAACCATTTGTCAAAAACCCACAAAATTCTTCCACGCAACATAATTAATGACAATGAAAAAAAGGTGTTGGATTGGTGCAATAAACAATTTATTTACCTTAACCTACTAGTTCAAACCCTAGCTAGAGTAAAGTTTTAACTCAAGGGCCTGGTTAGGTTAGCATAACAAAGCAATTTAGAGAAAGAAATAAAAGGGAATATTGATTATTTTTTAAAATTTCTATTTTCAATATACTAAAATTTTGTGTTCTATGGTGCCTTGTGTGTGAATTTCTTGTAACAAGGGACCCACCTTTCAGCTCCTTTCTAGAATCTATGCTTCTTATAATCCATGATTCTTCTTGAACATTTTTGTAAAAATGAGTGATGGAGATTAAATAATATGTCACTTTTATAATTTGTCATTTTAAAAATAGTGGAAATCATGTCAATTTTGTAAAGATAAAGACTCATTCATCTCATGAATTGAATTGGTGTTATATTTGACACATACTTCCTCAACGAAATCTAACTTGCCACAAAAAAACATAAGAAAAAGAAACCTAACTTGATGATTTATAGTTAAAATCATTTTCACATATGGAACAATTTGTTTCTTAGTTCTCTTTATTACGTTTAGAGCTAATGTGGACAAGAAGTGAGCCTTTTTAGTGTGAAAAATCTGGATCATAATGGGGACAACTACTCATTTCTAGTTGGGAAACTGATATTGACATTACTTTGTTTTGATATTAGAACCCTTTTTTATTCTGAACTTCTCTGCCTTCATGTTGAGTCCCTAAAAATTTTTGTTGGCCAACCTGAGAAGTTCAAAAGAGTGATGCAGATATAAAGAGAAGGGGATGTAAACTATAACTCCTAGTTAATGCAAGCATAATTTCCATTTTCTGCACAAAGTCTTGATGTATTATTTTTCCGTGGTGGCAAATTGAATATAGATATATCAATATGCCTATACTCTTACGTAAAGGCATGTTTGCCGACCCCAACTAGTTTGGGACAAAGGCTTGTTGAGTTGTTGAGAGTAAAGGCATGTTTGGGAACCATTTTGAGCCTTTCTATATTGTGTTGATACACCCCCTCAACTATGGCCAAATTCCACTTCTAACCCCGTGGTATCGAAGCTACCAAAGACACCCCCTCAACATTCTGACATTTTTAAGTAGACCCCATCCATTGATGGTTAGTTAGTTTAACCTGACGGAATGACTAAAACTAACCATGTTTAATATTTTGAGGACAAAATTACCCTCTTCACTGGTTTTAAGCCATTTGCAAAGGGATTAGGGTTACACCGTTTCTCGTCACCACGTCCGGCCATCACCTCCATATCCGGCCACCGCCGTCACCTCCATCACAGATAATGAAACCCCAATCGATAGCTACATCAAACCCCACATTTCAAGAAAAAAACACTGATAAAAAAAGATCTAAAATATTAGGGTTTCTATGCAAAGCATGATAATGATGTGAATGAAGACAAATAAAACTCCTACGTCGAGGGTTTGTGCTGATAAATAAACAAGGGTTTGAATCAAACCCTTATTTTCTAATTTTTAGTTGGGGAAGATGAGGGAATTATAGTCATTTCCTCCTCTCCGTCTACTCTGTCACGTTAAAAAAACCCACAGATAGTTTACGGGGTGTCTTTGGTAACTTCGAAACCAAGAGGTTAGAAGTGGAATTTTGCCATAGTTAAGGGTGTATCTGTATTTTTCCCTATTGTGTTTTACACAATAAGTGCTATTTAGAAAGACAAATTGCACCCCAAAATTACATTTTAGATGCAATTATTGTGTTAGCTGCAATGGCGTGCAATATATTTTGGATTGTGGGTGCAATTTGCATGTAAATTTGCTACCCAAGTTCACAATCCAACTGTATATTGCATGCCCAAACTAACCCTAAGCAGGCTTCTTAGGTTGCAATTTACTGCCAAATTACACCTAATATGCAACTTGCTTCCAACCCAAAAAATGCCCAGGCCCGTTTGGATGCACCTGAAGTAGAAGTAGGAGGAAGTAAAATGACATCATTTTCAAGTAAAAACAAAGTAGAAGCAATAGTCCTTTCCTCTTGATTTCGACGTAACTCAGAAGGTTATGATATGGAAAATTCCTTGCAGACAATGGCAACCAATTTCTTTAAGAGAGAGAAAATGCTCTAGACAAAAACCATTTCAACGGCAACCAAATATATGCCTCCAATTTGAATAGATGGAATTTTTTTAGAAATTTTCCATGGAAAATGAATTTTTCAATGTTTGGTAAACTCATTTTCATGGATTTTTTCCGAAGTATAAAAATTTACTTGTTTCCAAGGAAAAGTGCAAACCTACTAGACCCTGAAATTTTATTTTCCACGGAATTGTTTTTCAATAATTTTCTTTCCACTAGATCCAAACACCCCCTAAATGTCAGTAAAAGTTCGAAGACTATTTCTTCATTGCATTCAGTATCCCACATGAAGAAAATCTTACCACGAGTAGGACCACCAAGATATCTTTGATAAGTTGGAAGAATTTACAGAAATTGGAGTTCTTGAAACTTTTGAGCAACTATTGCGCTATGTTCTATCATTCTTAGACTAAAAGTAGCAGAAAATGTAGCAAAAAATGAATGATCATGCTTTGAAAGTATATTCATGCCCATTTAGTCTTAACACAAATAGAAATTTTCAAGTGCTTTGTATTTTTTTCTTTGTTGTGCAATAAATTCATCAACAATATATTCTCCCTTTCTCTTTGTTTGTCAATGAGGGGTCATTTGTATGCACCTAATATTTAAGTAGGAGGAAAGCCATATACATTCCCTATGTTTAATTTGCAGAGAGTGGAGCAAGAATAGAGGAGATTCTAGTGTCTGAACAATTTGTTGGTTGTTTGCACTATTAAAATCAGAATGCTATGAAGAACACGAGCGACGTTGAACAATATCTGTAAATCATCCACAACTTTTATTTTTTATTTTGTCACTTTATTTTTAGCATATTTTTTGGGCATCAAATCTTGTCCGTTTGGCGTCATTTCGATATCTTTAGAAAGGTTTTTCGAATGCCTATCTAACGAGCCCAAGAACAAGTGATTTGGACGTGATTTGACAAAGTTATGGATGATTTACAAATATACAGTGCATGCTTATTACGGGATTTCTATTTTAGGGTTTAGTCAGATTTTTAGATCAAAGATAAAGATTAATTATTTAGGCAAGTTAGCATTTAGGGTTGTTGTTTTGGGGGTTTTAGCTATCTATATAAAGTAATGACATGAGGAAAGAAAGATTTATATTTGAATAAAGTAATATTTGGAACATCCTTTATGAAGAGAGCCTTGGCTCTTCCACTTAGTTCAAGGAGCTTAGCTCCTTCTTGTGTTTTCTCCACAACTGTGGTATGGATATTTCAAATCCCCATGAGTTATTTTTTTTGACCTTTGTGTGATCTCAATCTTATGTTGTTGCTCGACGCTCTCTGCATCAGTTGGTATCAGAGCACTGGGTATCTCCGAAGCATGCACGATGGGATGAAGAAGTCGTTGCATTGAACGTCGGCCAACCTGTTCCGTAGAGAACGAACGACTCCAATAACAAGTAGATATTTTCACACAGTTAGCAATACTCGAAGACTGCGTCCATGATAAATACACCGGTGGATGTGAGAGTGGCTTCAAGAGCCCTTTTCATGGCAAAGTGTCATGTAGGGGAACACAGAAAGATGCAAAAAGGGATCACAAGAAGATGAAAAAAAGGAAGGAAGAACAGAAGTTTGATTCAACGTTGAGCTGTTAGTTTAAAGGACAATGGTCTATTCAAGTTCGAGTTTTCTTCAAGCGGGGGCGAATGACGCAGCGCGACAATGAACAAGTGTTTCATTTGTTGTTTTCAACTGCCAATATTTTATTTCTAGCATATTTTTTCGGGATCAAATCTTATCCATTTGGCTTGATTTTGGTATCTTTAGGAAGGTTTTTTTAATACTTATCTAGCCAGGGAAAAGGCTAGGAATTTGCTCAGGGAGGGGCGTGGGGGAAGAACATGGTTGCTATATAATAATCAAGAAATTATTATAAATTCAAGGAAAATCAAAAGATGCACAAATTTCAATTCAATTTGCTTTCAGTTTTTTTTTAAAAAAGTCATTCATATATGGATTTTTTTAACTTGTATTTAAAAGATTATGTGAGATAGGATAAGACATTAAGTGTATCTTAGATAAGTCTTATAGCTAGTTCAGTTAGAATGGAAATTTGTCTTAGATAAGGCTTATAGTTTGTTCATGTTTTGTAATAAGGAATATCTGGTTTAGCATATGAGTTGACTATACTGGTATGGGACAGTACATAAAATTTGTGTGCATAAGAGAAACTTGGTTTATTTAATGATCAATTTGTTAAGATAATGATAAACACTGTTGTAGTTTCCTGAATTGTTATAAATATCATGAAGTTCACTATATATATTTTCGTGAATCTCATCATTACTATGGATGTGATGATAATAGCTGAGATGGCATGAGGAAACTATTGTGGAAGTCACCGAGGAAACTATAGGAGAGTGGAGGACCTAGTTATAGACCCATGGACCGAGGTACCCCTAGCTCAAAGAGAGCAAGTTTTGAGGGAACCGCTTGGTGCAATAGGCCGTGGGCCGACGCCTGAGGGCCAGGATGACATAGAGGAGCCTAAGCAGGATCCACAATAGCAGCGACCAGGATCCCCTACTTGTCAAATGTTGAGGATGCTGGTGGGAGTTGTCAGACACCAGGAGAAATAGATTCAATTGAGGCCAAATAACAGACAGGCTGAGTTCTAGTGATTAGCAACACCATTTGAGGGGGCGACCAACCCCCTAGTGGCCAAATCATAGCTGGAAGGCCCAGAGAAAATTTTCCGTTTTTTGGGCCTCACAAATGTGGAAAAGTATAATGGTGCCACATTTATGCTGAGAAATGGCACGGACAATTGGTGGCAGATGGAGAGGGGGAACAGATGGGGAGACGGGGACTACACTTGGGGAAAGTTTAGATTGGCTTTCTTGAACTAGTATTTTCCAACCAGTGTGAAGATCCTGAAGGAAAATCAGTTTTGCAATCTTAAGAAGGGCAATATGACAGTGACTGAGTATGGGGCAGATTATAGCCGACTGAGCAATTTCGTACCCACAGGATTACTTGAAAAAGATAAGAGTATAGCCGACTGAGCAAATCCCATTACTTAAAAAAAAACAATGAACATAATAATAATGACCCGTGCAAAAAAAATAAGGGTACTAGCTCACTCAAGGACAAATTTTGCTTTTAAAAGTGACAAACACACGTACTTACAATAGTTTAAATTTTGATTCTCATAAATCAGATTTGTCAAATTAATGATGTTTTCGAAATAAAAACATATCGTACATAAAATTCCAAGCTTTTATTAGGAGACTAATATAGTACCGATTTTGATCTAAGGTTAGGATAATTCCCTCCCTTTACTAGTTTTCATATACACATAGAAATGATCTCACACTAAGTCACAAATATCTCCGACCTTTTAAAAATATTGGGATATTTTGAAAAAATTACGTAGTTCTGAAATCATCCTGAGATGTTAAAAAATCAACAGAATATCTCCATATTATATTTCTACAGAAACATATCTCGATAAATTCACAATATTATTTGTTCTACGTTAGTTGTTTTATATTATATATATTCTCACTATAAAGCCAGAATTAATAAGAAAATTAAAATATCCCGAGATACACCCTTGCTGAGAAATTCCTGAGGCAGATATTCATGACTATGATCTCACACAACTATGCATCGTATTATCATGCTTCCTACTTTGGCCTGTTTATGTGTCCAATATTGAGTGATCTAAACTATTCTGCTGGTAGAAATCAATTTAGATAGCTTACTTCCCAAAACCTTGTTTGGTTTGATCCTAACTATCTAATTGAGTTACGTAAGAAAAACACTACAAAATATAAACATTCAACTATACCGTTTCAAAGGCTAAAAAAGCCGTTTAAGAAATGGCTAAAATGGTTGATTTTGGGCTATGGCCATAGTTCCAAAGTTCGAATGCGGGAATAAATCAAGAAGGCAAATGTTAAGAAAAATAAATAAGAAGAGAGTTTAGGAAAATTTTTGAAAAAAATTCAAGTGTCCTATTTACATCTACTATATGTATACTTATGTTTCTAAATAAAGCGTAACAAAAAAAAAAGATGGTTAAGTATACATCTACGTGTGAGCTTAATTATTAGTACAATATTTTTTTCATTAGTTTTGAATTTCTCACAGACTTTACAAATAATATACAGTTAGGGCTCTCATAATTAATGCTTCATAAATTTATAATCTCTTACATCTGTGGGAGCCGGTTCTTTCCCGCGCGCGCTAGGGCGGTGGGGGATCACCACATCGGGTACTCCTGGGAGTGTTCGTTGATCTCCATTTCTTGCGGACTCAGGATCCTGATCCTAACTCCGCAAGAAAGAGAAACTCAGAGTCGCCACCTAGGTTAGGGCCTATGACCCATGCCTGTTTTTCCGATGAAAAGTGGAGTGTTACCAGAGTTTCATTGGAAGAACAGTAACCAAAGGGGTTCTTTTGCTTTGGGCCTAGAACCTTATAATTTTGCTCTGTTTGTTAAGGCGTGGTCCTTACAGATATCTAGGTAAGGGTTATGGTTACAATTGGGAAAGGTGTTAGGCACCCCTCTTGTCTGGACGAATTCGGTCACTTGACTTGATTTGGCATTTTTCGAAGAATTTAATCAGGATAACTAATCTTTTTATCCTTTATTCAGATTATGCTTAATTCCAGAATGTAAATAAAAAGAATTTATAAAAAGACCAAAAATTAGTTATCCTGATTGAGATCATATGCTGTGTATGAGTCCCGGTAGTTCTCTCAGCTGACCACAATCAGGTTAACTTAAATCAAACGGAAAAGACACTATAGGAACGAAACGAAAGTCTTGGTTTATGATTCCCTCCGTTTGTCCAACACCGTGGAGCGCCAGGGCTCTCATCTTTGTCTTGTTTGTCTATGGTAGGACCGGAGATAGAGTGGTGGGATAAGGAGAGGGAACGTAGCCCTATTTGCAGAGAGGAGAGGAGTTTACGCTACAGGATTTAGGGCAAAATGAGCTCTAAACCTAATAACTACCCTGCATCGAGTTTTGTAATATAAATACAGAAAGCCGAGAAATAAACGTAAATTTACCGGAAGGGCGAGAGAATGTGTTGAGAAATCGGCGGCATAACGGTGCTGATTAGAAGAGGAGACTTCGGTTCTGCCGAGATTTCGGCAGAACAACGACGCTTCTTGGATGAGGGAGCTTCAAGTTTGCCGAAATTTTGGTAGAACAACAGCGCTATTTAAACATTAAGGCATTTGCGTTTTCCAAAATTCAGCAGCACAAGGACGCTATGTTGACGAAGGTACTTCGGGGTTTGCCGGGATTTTGGCAGAACAACGACGCTATTATGGAGGAATAGCTCGTAGTTCTGCGAAATTCAGCAGAGTAACGGCGCTGTTTAGATGAAGAGGCTTTGGGTTTGCCAAGATTTCGATAGAATAACAGCACTATTTTGGAGAAATAACTCGTAGTTCTACGAAATTCAGCAGAGTAATGACGCTATTTTGAGAATGTCGCTACGAGTCTTCAGAAATTCGGCAGAATGCCGACACTCAGTGTGAGCTACCTAAGTATTTCTCTACTTTCTCTCTTCTAAGGCAAATAAACTAGAATTTTCTTATATTCATAAGGGTTTTTGTACTGAAAAACCAAGAAAGGGGGAAAACCAGAGGTTAAAACTAACTAGAGAGAGATTAAAACGAATTAAAATATAATTTTCACTCTTAACCCCCCTATTTATAGGGGGACGGGCTCTAAATTAGTAGGTTGCGAAATCTTCACACCCTACGAATTTGGAAGAAATTCAAATTCGTGGATGACTTTGACATATGTCAGTGTCAGTTAGAGGTCGGCAAGGGTTGAAAATGTAATTTTTTGTCTTTTCTAACTTCGAAAAATGTGATTTTCATCTCTTTTGACCGGTTTTCGGGAAGTTTCGGCGGACAGTAACTCCTCCGTTTGGACTCTGAATCGCACGCGGTCAGATCCGTTGGATTCCTCGTTCCGAGGAGATTCCAATGAACCCAATATCGGTAGTTTTCAGAATACGTAGTGTTTTTTGATAAACACGAATGTTTGCCCCAAAGTTAACTTCTCGGTTGAAAGGCCATGTGGAAACAAACTTTTGGCCGTGCCATGAAAGGCGGGATACCGTCTAAAGACGGGCTTTGGTTTCACCTCAGGGGTAAAGTTCATTTTTGAAAAATTGTTCAAATTCATAACCTAGAGAGATTGAGAGATATACTACAGGTGCTCTGGGACTCATCATGAGACTCTTCCTCGCAACAACCTATCATTAGTTCCACCTTGACAAAATTAGGTGTCTACAGATGCCCTTCTTTGGTAGAGGGTGCAAGGCACCTGAATGCCAAAGTAAGGAGACAATAAAATTTTGTCATTGGGGACTAATGATAGGCTTGCAAGATTCACATCGGGTCCCTAGGTGCAAAGCCTTCACCAAGGAATCTTGCTGTCAGGTCCTTGAGTGGAAACCTCTCGCTGACAGCTTTTTTGGCTTTTGAAAATACGACTGTTAAAACGATTCTTGGGTGAACATCGTTTCGAACAGCCGGGAGGGTCATCGGAAGTCAGGTTTAGAGCTTGACTTGGGGAGAGACCTCGAGGGATGTCGTTCTGACATCCAGTGCTGACACTGATGTAGGATATGCAGAAGTAGCATCTGGTGATTGGTACGAGGGATCGTACACAAGATTTGATTTTAGTAGAGCAAATGCTTGACTGTTATTTACTCTTTGATTTGGTTGAGTGATTTCATGTGATGTGATACTGTATCTTAACAGCGTCGGTTTTGAAAAGATGTTTCTTTTACATCTCGAAGTTGATTTATCTTAAGGGTTGGCCAAAAGACTAGTGTTTGTACGGATACAAACACTTACAAGGGTTATTGATCTTGATGAGTTACCATGTATAAATGGACTTAATCGGGTTTGATTTGATTTTGAGGGTTACTGCAGGAGTTTTGTGTGGCCTTTCAGCATTTTTATTTTATTTACATTTATTTTATGTGGATGCTCATATTTATCACATGTGATGGTTATTATTCGCTATTTGAGATATCCTTATTTTAGCATTTATGCTTATGCTTATGTGGATGCATGTTAATTAACTAGATGGATTTAGTTAATCGATAACATTGATTAATGATCGTCAACATGTACGGTCTACTACTCATACGGCATAGACCGGCCCGGACATTTGGGATGTGCGGGATGAGGCTGATCGCATTGACATCTGGGATGTCCGAGGAAATGATTGGCCACCCTGATTCCACAGGAGATCAGGACGATTGACCTATTTTAGAGCCAGGATGAGGCATTCCTGAGATGAGTCGGATGGGCCTTACAGTCGTTGAGGACTGATCCTGCATGGTGTAACCCCATGACGATATATCTAGTTCTGAATTGCTATGTGCTTTCAAGATTTACACCATGGCGTGTGCACTAGGTGTGACACGTGCTAGAGACCATTACTTACAGGTGTATGATTAATCCCTTTTACCTAACACCGTATGTGAGGAGCCGGTTCCGTAGGTAACCCTTGTGCCCTTAGGTACCCTTCACTCACTTTGTAAAGAAGTTGAAGTCTAATGCTCGCCTTTGGCATGCTAAGCTGCGGTTGTGATTGATTCGACCTACTGGCACATTGCTGGAAAACCAGTTGGACTGATACAGAATATCATATGTGGTTGGGGAAGATCCCATGATATCTACACTATGGCTGGGCTATGGCGTGCACTTGTTTACCTTTAACAGCCGCAGCATTTTTATCGGGTTTTATCGATCGTTTTGCGAATTGTTTTCTAAATCTATTTATATAGTTAAATATGCTTATTTTGGAAAATGATTTTGCAAAACTTCAGTTTGCTTAACAAATGAGCAAGTGCATGCTGAGGTGGATAGGGGCTCTTTGGGATTGGAGCAGTTCATCTCGGTGTATATCGTACGGGCCTAGGGCAGGCTAGATGGGATTATGATGTTGCCATTCTGGTTAGATGGAGATTTGGTACGGTGTTCTCATTGAGGAGATAATTGTTCTCTGAGCTCTCAGTTGTTAGGTTTCAGTATTTGAGATCAGGTGTGGATGGTTAGGATTGCTAAATGGTTAGTTTTGTGCCATTGATTTGACTGCCTTTTGGGTTAGGCGGGTTGGAAATTATCATTATGCCTTGAAGGTATTTTGGTATTTAAGATCAATAATGGCACGGCTGTAATAAAGTCGAGGAGGGAGGGCTATTTGTTTGTCCTTGAGAGTGTAGAGATTTTGAGGGTAATTTGGGAATTACCAAATTTCCTTTTTCTATATAAGTGAGCTTATGGCTCATTCTCTACACACACGTAAGATTCTCTCCTCCCTCTTCTTCTTCTCCCTCTAGCACCTTTTCTATCCACCCTCGATCTCTCCCGTCCATCTTCGTCGGACTGAGATCTAACAGGTGTACAGTTACAAATTCCCTCGTGGTGTACGTACAAACTCCGTCAGGGTTTTCCGATCATCTTCCATCCCCTCGGATTGTGGTTTCTATTGCGGCTTTGGCGTGATTATGTGTTCTATTCAACATTACAACGGACGAATTTTTTTTGAAACATAGCTTCCTCAGTAATCAATTACCGCGTAGAAATAGAATTACCCTGATTTTGAGGGTTACCGTGTAGAAATGGACTTACCCTAAAGAGGTACCTTGTGGTAACGGGTTTGTTCTGATTAGGAGGTCTATCACGTAGAAACAGACGTACCCTGGAGAGCTACCGCGTGGTGAGGGTTTCACTCTGATTCGGAGGGTTACAGCGTAGAAACGGACTTACCATGGAGAGCTACCGTTTGGTGACGGATTCACTCTGATTCAGATTGCTTAAGAGAGCTTTCATAGCTTGAAAAACTCTAGGCAGATGGTCTCAGGGAGACTTTGGTTGTATGCTCAGGGCAAGTGCTCTCAGGGAGACTTTGGTTGTATGCTCGGGGCAGGTGCTCTCAGGGAGACTTTGGTTTGTTTGGGATGCTTCAGGGGATTCACACTGGTTGGGATGCCTTAAGGGACTCACCCTGGTTGGGATGCCTCAGGGGACAATGCCTCAGGGGACTCATTCTGGTTGGGATGCCTCAGGGGACTCACTCTAGTTAGGGATGCCTCAGGGGACTCACTCTGGTTGGGATGCCTGAAGGGACTCACTCTAGTTAGGTATGCCTGAAGGGACTCACTCTGGTTGGGATGCCTCATGGGACTCACTTTGGTTGGGTTGCCTCAGGGGACTCACTCTAGTTGGGTTGACTCAGAACTCACTCTGGTTGGGATGCCTCAAGGGACTCACTCTGTTTGGGATGCCTCAAGGGACTCACACTGGTTGGGATGGCTCCATCCTTGAGTGAAAACATAATAAACCACAACTTTACCACATCATCAGTAAGTTGATGCAACTTAATCAAAGCACATACATTTTCAAACTCACGCAAAAATAAATAAGCATCTTCCGAAGGGAGGCCATGAAAATGAGGAAGCAACGAGATAAATTGTGATTTTAGCTCAAAATTATTGCCCTGCGCAACCGGCAATCTAATGCACGAAGGTTGCGCGGTTCGGGCCGGATAGAAGAGATCGTGCAAAGTCCTTGGTGGCTCCTCTTGCGCCATGATTTCTTGATTTGGATTTGGTTCGATGTCTTCCGCCGTCTTTAACCGGTTTGCTCTTTCTAGCCGATTGGCCGAGTTCTGCACCCACCCTATGGTCATAAATACAAGAAAACTAAGCAAGAGAGATGGATAGGCAAGAAACCAAAAATATAACTAAACTAAAAATTACTTCTAATCTAACACTTCGAATAATTAAGATTCTAATGCAACTCTCTTCCCCGGCAACAACGCCAAAAACTTGATTGTGAAATTAAATAACCGCAAGTGCACGGATCATATGCAGTCACGGGTCGATCTCAAGGAAGAGGATGTAGACTTTCTATCTTTATATTATTTAGAAAATAAAAGTATAATAAGTTATTGCCTGGCATGGGTCTTAGAATTTCCGTGGATTTACCTTGGAGCCAACAACTTACTATAAATTTACTCCTTAAACAAAACAAAGATCGAAACTAACTTTAATTTCATTATTACTTCATTTCCTATATCTAGGCAAAGTGAACCAAAAATTTAATGATTCTATTAAGTACCTACTAAATAAGGAAAATCAGTTCTAATTAATGAGAGAAATAAGTTTTAATTAACAAACAAATTAAAACTATTCTAATTAGAAAATCAAAAACTAAAATCTGAATTTTAGAATCTGAAATTTAAAAACACTGTTTACTAAAACAGACATATTTTACTCATCTGAACTCGGATTTTGACCCTATAGTACTCATTTCGAAGGAGTTTGAAAGATCTACAACTTTTATGTTTATGATTTTTTCTGATTTGGTCGTTTACCTGTCCAAAATTGGCTTCGTAAATTGACTAATAGCAATAAAACGGAAAAATCAGATTTGAAATCAAACTTGAAACCTAGAATTAAAAGACAACTAAAACCAAGATTTGTTTAAGAGATAAATGATAGATTAAAAAAACTTACTTAGCGGCTGGAATCCACCATGGTTCCGGTTGGGATAATTAATTAAACCAAAATTTTGCTTTAACTCATTTTATAATTGATAAACAAGGTCTATGGAAGATAAGATCGAAAGATGTCATTTTTCATGAGTTGTTATCGATTATCTAACAAGTTTTAAAGAATATATAGGGGTATATAATCTACTTCATCAACAATCAATCATACGAACGGGGAAAGCCGATGGCATGAATGATTGGGATAGAGCAATTATACAACCTATATATACGTACGTTATATTTGCATCATAAAAGATTTAATCAAAACTCCTTCCCCTTCCCCATGGTTTCATCTAAAGCCTAAGTAGAGGGTTTAGTTGTTCATAGAGAAAGGAAAAGAATCACAAAGATTAATATAGAACACAAACTTATCCATCTAAATGAAAAGAAAAGGAAAATAAAAGACTCTTCTATAATTGCTCTTATAACAAGATTACATCAACTTGAAACAAAAAAAACAAAAATAAAGAAGACTTAGTCTTTTTCTCCTTCGAGCAATGGCCAACTTGTCCTTCTTCGTCTCTTGATGTCACCTTGGAGTGGAGCCTTGGATGGTTGATCTTTGGTTGAAGAGAGAAAAATGAGAAAATTGAGAGAAAGCAAGGGAAAGTGCAAAGGAGAGATAATAAAGTAAAACCAAGAGAGATAAAGAATACAAGGGAATGAGGGAGAAGAGTGAAGAGAGTAAGGGAGGGAGCAAAAGAATGCGTGAGAGAAGTGTGTAGAGAGAGCATGCAAGCAAGGGAATAAACAAAAGCATAGAGAGCCGAAAGAGAGAGGGTCGGTTCTCTTTTATAGAATCACAAAGAGAAGGTTGCCATTTTTCCCTTGGCCAAAAGAGGCAAAAGATGAAACTTTATAGGATGGCAATTACTCTTCTTGTCTTTGGTACTCCTTGCAATTTTTAAGATTCAAATTTCGGCAACCAATAAGTAAATAGATTCTTTCCTCTATTAGTTTATGTAATTGATTTGCTTCCAATTCTCATTCACATCTAATAAAGAAGCATAGCCAATAATAGCAACAGGATAAGGGCATGTTGATGCCACGCCCAAGAATATGGTCATCAGAGTGCGAAATTTAGCAATCCTCTCATGAGCTGTTGTTACTAAATTAAGCAGCCACAACGTAAATGGGTTTCCATTTTTACCAGGAAACTCAAAATTTGGTTGGCTTTTCTAAATGAAGAAAATAGTAATTTTCGAAACTTCCAGTGTATAAATGAATTGCTTTCTGATAACAACCCCTGCTTACCCAAAATACAAGAGAGATATAAAGCTTTGATCTAACGGTTGATGTACCTTCCAGACATAAGATAATGCCTACCAATTCAAAGTGCCTTGCTATCATCTTTTCCATGCATTTACATGCATACCGTTTTACCATCTGTTGCACGCAAAATAAATTAGTTCACGTGGCTTTGTTTTGCACTAAAGACAACACCCAAAATATCTTGACGTCAATGCATGGGTGTGGGAATAATCCGAACCATCTATTTTATGGGTTACATCCCTCTAATCCACTTTCCAATGGCTGATCCAAGCCGTTTATTCAATAAGCTACTTTGGATTCTACTAGGTAATTCTAACAATACTCTATTTGATATTGGCACCAGCCTCTTGGGTTAAAAATTGAAATATACAAGAAAGAAAAGGATGGGTCCCACTTTTGCATGCAATACATGGCATCATGCCTCTTTTGTTCCCAGCAATAACCGATTCCAGCAACTTCTCAATTCGTTTCCAGCTTCTTTTTAATTCCAGCAACTGATTCCAGCAACTTTTCAATTCGTTTCCAGCTTCTTTTTAATTCCAGCAACTGATTCCAGCAATAATCCCCATTCCAACAGGTTTGAATTCCAATTCCAACAGCAATTTAATTCCAGTAACTAAATAACAGCAAGTTCCCATTCCAGCACAATTCCAATTCGATTCCAGCTTCTGATTCTAGCAGCTTTGCTAATTCCAGCAACCTGATTCTGTTCCAGTTCAGCAATTCTAACAACTTGATTGGCTGAAATTCACTTTTCTATGAAATAAGAAATAGGAATACCTGTGACTTAAAGAAAATTTTATTTCGTTAGAGAACATGGTAGGCCCCACTCAATCCTTGAGATATAGCTAGAAATTTTGACACTTGTAACCATTCAATTTATTCCATGCAACAATCCAGACCCTCCATTTTATAGCCTACCATGAAATTCGATTGTACCCCTAAACTATTTCAATAATATGATCTGAACCATCAAAATTGTATATCTCGATGTGACTTGGTTGTGGACCCACTTGTGAGATTGTATTTGATTTGGAAACCTTATATAGGACCGAATCATCAAATCAATGAGCCTTGCATTTCTTAGTCGTAAAAAGATCTGATCCTTCTAAATGATGGGCATTTTGGTAAATGGGTTGCGCTTTCATTTTCTTAGGTCCATTTTCCGTGAAATATAGTAATGACCCTAAAACACAAAAAACAAACAAAATACCTTAGTAGTACCGCTCCAAACAATGGAATATGCATGCTTTTACTACCTACAATTCACACATATATGTGCTCATCAAGCGTGCATATCTAGAGATTTTAGGAATATTTTAGAGATTTTATAGAAGTTTAAAAGTTGCAAGATTTTAGGGTTTAGATTGAGTTAGAGTTTTTAGGAGATTTACTACTTTTTAGGGTAGAGATTAGTTTGCTTCAAAATTCATACGTTTTTCCTATTGTAATGCAAAGAGGAAACATCCACTATAAATATTGATTATTTGGAATGAAAAATCAGCTTTTGTTGATGAAAAATTGTTGCCTTGTTGCCTCGGAATAGTCCTGTCTCGAGTCGCTTATCCTATCAAGTCATCCGCAACTTGCTCGTTGCCGCTAACCGAAGAAAGAAAGAAGCCACCTGCTACTTGCTTTCATCTTCTGCCATTGAAAACCCAACCCCTATCTTCTCTTTCTATCCCATTTTAATCTTTGTTGCAGGCCCCCAAAACAGCCCCCACATCAGCCGATCTCCATCTTCTTTTCCCAGTTTTGGCATACTTTCAGCCCTTAGCAGCCGAGTGCACCCTCAAAATCAGTTCCATAATCCTACCCTTCAGCCCTTTTCTACTACCCGTAATACTCCTACATATTGCTTATTTATACACTCAGCACTCACAGCAAAAGCCTCAAACGCCCTTGTGTTATTAGCCTTCACTTCCCTTGTTTGACAACAAACCCATCCATCTTTCAAATCTCACAAACAGGACCCCATCTTGCTTCTAATTTGATCACTAGTCATTTCCTTAGTAGCCCCTTTAACCCTCCAAAGTTGCCACTTATTTTCCTTAACTTCCACTCACCCAAGAATTCCCTCATCTCAAATCTTTCGCTATCCGCACGTGCGTTAGCTTTTTGATAAGCTTAATCCTAGGTGCCCATCCGGCAAACTGACATCCCCTTGCTTAAGATAAGAACAATGAATAATCAACTATTTCACATCCATTAGCAAAACCCTGATAGAGAATTGATGGATCGGTGACAATTGGACTGAATAACATAAAATTAGCACAAATGAGGCCAGGATTAGAGTGCTTGAACCCTAACTGGCGCAACCCAAATACCTAGATGAAACAGAACCAATAAAGAACAAGTAACAAGAAGAACTCGTACGAAATCTAACGTATGCTGTGAAGATAAATTTTTATCCAATCTCAAAAACTCCCACAACTCCAATCATCTCTTTCATTACGTTTCTAAAAGATTTCCAAAGTCTAAAAAGTAGCTAAAATTGGCATTGGCATATCTATCTAAAAAATTAAAGTTTCCTTAGCTAAAAACTAGCTACAAATAAGAAAAGCAACTAGAGCCCATCAAATCTAGTAAATAACTAAATTAGAAAATGATAACCTTTTTGGAAACGAAATACTTAAGGGAATAGGAAATCATATTTTTCAAATCTTGAAACTTGTTAAATCTCAAAGCTTGTAATCTTGCAAGCTTTCCAAGAATGTAAGTTTCCCATATCTCAAAATCATGTAAGCTTAGCAAGTTTCCATTCTGCCAAAACACCTTCTTATTCACGAAAACTTTCCGCATTTTCCACTTGTGACACTTCCACTTATGAATCTTCTTAAAATAGCCCTCTTCAAAATTTATTGCTAATTTTTGTATTGCATCAGTCACCCCCTGTTAAGAAGAATTTGCCCTCGAATTCGATACACCGTCCTTCAATGAATCACCCTTGGTTCCTCGTTTCAACCATACAAGCTTGTAGGGCTTTCAATGGTTTGTTATGTCGATCTACAACTTGGACGTAAGAGACTCTGATAGAATGCTCTCATAGCTCCCACTATCAACAACAAACGAGCAAATTTTTCTGGACACCGTACATGTAGAATGAAAATATTGTTTCTAAAATAGTCGACAAAATTGTTTTGAAGTGAAATCATTTCTTTTCGAATGACCGAGACTTCCCCAACAACTATTTGTAGTTCTACTATTTCATCCTCGTCGTTGCCCTCATACACATCATAAATGGGTTGTGTAGGCACCCCATTTTGACCGAACCCTTTTACGTTTTATTTTAAATAATTACCCTAATAAACTAGTGTTCTGAAATCTCAAATTGCGCCCTAGGTTAGCTTAGGGTCCCACCGAGGTCCCTACCAAATTTCGTCGAAATCCGTGCTGATTTGCCCAGCGAGCGAACCCCGAAAAGTGTCGTGGTGCAAGCTCAGAAGGGTGGCGATTTAGACAGAAAAGGGGTTGTGCTGGAATCTGGAAAAGCAGTTCAAATTTGCCATTGTGGGCTGTCCGGGAGGATATACAGGTCCACAAGCTGGCGACTCTGCTGGGGAGTTCTTGAAACATTGCCTAACTCTATATAAATGCCATTTTAATTAACTCTAAAGAGATTTGGGCCAAAATCATTTCAAATGGGAACTTTATCATTAGAATCCAGGGGCACCAGATAGGTGCGTAATTAAAATAAGGGATTCACACACTGCACATCATGTATTATCATATTCTTTATTTCTTTTATTGTTTTTCCAAGGGATTGATACAATGCATGCTAGGTGGGATGTCATTACCCTATTGGTGCTGTTGAATCTATTTCCAAGCTATGCGCCGGTGCTGCAGCCGTAAACACTAGGTGTACTTGTGTTTACAACAGTCGATGAGCAATGAAGCATACTATGTATAACACTAGGTGTACTTGTGTTATACATATTAAGTATGGTTCATACGCATAATACCCGATAGATTGAGTCTGGAGCCCTACTTTATTTTATATATTATGAATATACTTACTGACTTCGTAAAATCCAACTAGGAAGTAACCGTGTTTTTTATATATTGCATTCATATAGGGACGAACATGTGTTGCTTACACATGTGAAGCCTAGAGTTAGGAGCTTTGTCCCACTTGTAGACTATGGTAGCTTATTTTATATGGCTATAACACGGTCCTAGTACACTCATAAGTCCGTCTTGAGTCAAGACTTCCTTGACTCCGCTAGATTAGACTTAGGGCTGGTGCCCCTGGTTAGGATATATGTATATGTGTATATATGTACTGATTATATATTTTAAGGTTCTCCTCTTAGTTAGAGTTCCTTATTCAGTGCAATCAGTTGTATTCATTCATTATTCAGATCTAGATCTAGTCAGTGGCTTTTGCTTATCGTTACCTTGGCCATGATTTGTCCTTCGGTCTATTGTGCATAAGATTTGACCCGTTGTCATATGTTCTCACCTTTGGTCAGTCATTCATTTGATTACCTTTCTCTGGTAACCATATTCCGTTTACCGATTATGAGCTTATCTTACCACCATTATTCATATACCTTTGGTTGAGCTGTGGGGATCCCTTGTATAGCCGTTATGCTGTTGGATTTTACCCAAAATATTTTGAGCATAACCGCTATCTTTAGAGTTAGTTAAACCATGAGTTTACCTTACCTCGACTCTCTTGTCTAGCCGTTATGCTGCCGAATTTTTCGCAGAGCATTTTGAGCATGATTGTTGTTCTTTAAAGTCAGGTAAACCACGAGCTTATCTTATTCTCCCCCCCCCCTTTTTCCTTTTGTAGCACTAGTGCCATTATGCTGTTGGATTTTATCCAAAATATCTTAAGCATGACTGCTACTCTTTAAAAGCCAGTTTACCTTATCTTGATTGACCATCTTGTATAGTCGTTATGCTGCTGAACTTTTCGCAGAGCATTTTGAGCATGACTGCTATTCTTTAGAGTGAGTTCATCTTATCTCGATTCCCATGTATAGCCTCAATTAACTTAGAACCCATTTCTAGTAAGAGCTTCTAGTTTGATTAGTCATATTTACATTCTTTTAGTTTCACTAGGTTAGTGGCCTGTACATGTCATTCTCGTGGTCACAATTTATTTGCTACCCTTTGATTGTATATATATTCTTTTGTTGTGTCATAGATTCAATTTGTGTATCTATTATTCATTAGGGTATATGCATGTCTGTATACTTGTTTCGTCTTGAGATCTGGCCGGTAGCTTATCGCTGTCCTTACGGCCATGGTCTATCACTTTGATCTCCTTAATCGTATAGTTATTGGTATTCATCGCTAGATTTAGATCCGGTCTATGACCTACTTCTGTCATTTTGTGGCTGTGGTCTATTTTCTGATATGCCGATCATCTTTGACCATTGATGAAAAATTTGGTGTCGCAGATTGTATCCTCCCCCTATAATTGATCATTAAGTTTATCCTTATCATTTGTTTATGGATATCTCCATTCTCTCATGATTTTGTCATTGTATGAGTGTTAGGTTTGATCATGGCGAACAATCTGTTGAGGAGTTGGATAAAGGAGACCATTAAAACTCTTCCGCGTGAGCATTCAGAGAGGAGCATGGCCGAGAAGTTTATTAGTACATGCAATCATTTCAGCATAGTCAGCATAGACTGGAAGTTTCTCCAAGCAGCTGCCAATCTTCATGTCTTTAGATTTGGTTCCTTTGAACTTTGTCCTATCTTTGAAGATTGGTGCGTCTTATTGGAGCTCCCATTGGAGGGACTCTGGGTCCAACCTCTGAGTCCAGTTGACCCTCATTCCCTTTTCTGCAAATTGTTCAAAAATGCCACGGTTGATGCTCTGTCATATTTTACAGACACAGGCATGCGAGTCCAGGACCTGATCAAACTTTTTTCTAAAAACATCGACCCTGCTGACTCCCGTTTTTAGAGTTGTCGACACAGTGCTTTGATTTTTGGTGTCTTCGCACGTTATGTCCTTCGTGGAGATTCTTATAACGCCCCTTTGGCCTTGTTAGCCGTGGTGGATCAAATCAGTGAAGGAAGAAATCATGTTCCCACCATACTAGCAGAAACTTTCTCCGGACTGGACCTTATTGCTTGTCAGGAGGTTCATGATAATTTCTTTGGGTGTGTAAAACTGTTATACGTGTGGCTTTGTGAAAAACTCACTATCTCCCGACCACAAAGCCCCGACAAGTACACCCTGAAGGATTTCCCATCTTGGCAACCAATGGCCAACCAACCGCAATCAATGGTGGTGTAACTAGTTGCAGCACGTAGAGAAAAATTAGTTTCACTGTGCGAGTCATTCGTGCTTACAAGAGATCACTAGCACCTACCCTTATCCATTTGTGTATCTCATGGGTTTAGAAAAGTCGACCTTTTATGCACCAACCCGTTTGCTTCATCAGATCACGGGATAACCATGTCCTCCTGGAACTGTAGCACCTCCTCCTTGCGAAAAGTTGTCCCCTAATCTCACCAATACCATTGTAGCTGCTTGGAGAAACAAGATC
This sequence comes from Tasmannia lanceolata, assembly GCF_043159265.1. Lineage (NCBI taxonomy): Eukaryota > Viridiplantae > Streptophyta > Magnoliopsida > Canellales > Winteraceae > Tasmannia > Tasmannia lanceolata. Next base: position 19,997,745 of record NW_027518689.1, on the reverse strand, counting down.
GTGGAGAAGAGATTTGCCTTAATATCTAAGGTCCGATGTGGAGAATTACCAGGAAGGCTCGCAGGCAAGAGAGCTCGGATTAAAGAGCTTTGAAGTTTCTTTTTCATGAAATTGTGATTTTAATTTCTTCAAATTTCATTGTAAACAGTTACTTTCATCCAATTGTTATCAAAGATTAATATTTTGATTGTAACTACAGTTTGACTATCGATCAATGGAATAGTATTCATGATTTTCTCTTATCTTTATTGGTACAAAATACTTTATCTCAATTATTATCGTTTTAATTTAGTATGTTAATTCCCAACTCAGGATGATCTCTCCGTGTAGTCGTCGGCCTTCCCACCAGAATGCCTCTGTAGTCGTAGTCTTGTAGTCGGCATAAACGCCGCCTATTAGTTAGTTTACATGACCAAGTCAACCAAGCATTCTGAACGGTTGCCCTTCCATCTCTTCTGTGAGGGCGAACCCTGCTCCCGCTTAGATGGAACAGGAGCCCTGCCAGAACTAGAACAGGCCCTTACTAATAGGGGGCGCCAATTTGATCGCTTATACAGACCTTGACTGCCGCAAATCAAGTCTTATACGCCCTATAGATGAGTAATAGGGAGCACCCTGCTTCTAAAATCGAGCAAACATCGCTCCCTCAAGTGTCAGTCAACCTGCGTGGTCTAGACAGTCAGTGCCATCTAGACTCATTCGTCAATTTGAACCGCTAACTTTACCTGAGCAATCTGCACCCTCTTTATCTGAGTCATCTGAATCCTCAGAATCTGTCCAAATGGCTGAACCCAATGATGCGCTAGCTAAAATTCAAAAGATGATGATAAACCTTACCCAAGATATGGCCTTTATGAAAGAAGAGATGGCCCAAATCAAAGCTCAGTCTAATGAAAAGGTCTCTACTTCTAGAGCACCTGTAGTAGTTCAACCCTGTAAGCCCAATGGTTCCCTCCTTGGCAATTCCCATCTTATTTTGATGATTCCAATACACAAGTGATTTAAGATCACTAATGTGTTTAATTGTCTAAGTGGTAGATCATAATGGCTTAAAGACAAGATTGCTTGGATTGAGACCAAGAAACTCTCATTATACCACTTATGAAGGCCAAAGACATCAGAGATCCAAGATGCATGAAGACTTGAAGAATCTATTGAAGATCGAAGTCTATTAGAATGTATAAGATCCAATCTTAGTATTAGATTTTAAGAGGCATAAATAAAGTTAATAAACACACTCCCTAAATGCTTAAGTGATTGTCCTTGTGGTGTTCCAACACTTTGGAACCCTCATAACAATCCCAACTTGGTGTAAAGTTGGGAGCCCAAATACTTGAATTGAAAATCTGCTTGACATAGGCTTCTCGGAACTCCGAGAGAATTCTCGGAGCTCCGAGAAATGGTCCAGTAGCTTTTTTCCAATTTCTGTTTATATTCCCGGAACTCCGAGATTTTTTCTCGTAACTCCGAGAATTTTTCAGAACTCCGAGAATTTCTCAGAACTCTGAGAAAATCTCTTGGAACTCCGAGACCACTATAACAGGAAGAAATAGAGCCGTTGGTAACTTTGCCAGATTTACGACAATGCTACCAAACGGTCATATTTGGGTTTTTCTATATATATGGGTATTCCCACCTTCCCTATCATCAATCCTAACACTCAAAAACTCTACTTGAATATCAAAAGAGTGAATCAAAGCTTGTTTGTGCCTCTCATCCTCTAAGATTAGGATTTGGATCATTAGGCTCAAATTTGTATATCTTCTACAATTTGTCAACCCTTGTGAGGGATTGTTTTTTGTTCTTTCTTTCTTTATCAAGATTGTATTCGGGCGAGTGTTCGGAGAAGCGGAGCCCACTCTCCGTGGTGAAGATTGCCACCAAGGTTAAAGGCATTCGGAATTGTAATCGGCATTGATCTTCACCAGAGTTAAGAAGAACGAATAGTGAAGCCATCAACGGGTTTGGTTGGTGGAGTGGAGTAGGCCTCGCGTTGGAGGACCGAACCACTTTAAATCTCGGGTGCATTCTCTCTTACTCATGCTCTTAATTTGTATTTGCACTTAGGATTTAACTTGTGTGCTTCATTGTCATTCTTGATCTCTTAATATTCCAAATTTGGGTTAAAGTTTTCAAAAGCTTAAAACTTATTAGCAACCTAAATTTTTCCCTCCTCATAAGTTGCCATACTAGGGACCACCCTTGGAATTTCACTTGGTATCAGAGCCTTGGCTCTTAAAAGATTTTCTTTTCTAAAAATCTTTGGAAATTTTTTTAAAATTTCAACAAGGGAAAGATCATAAGATCTTTGGCAACTTTCTAATTGTGAAATGGCAGACAAAAATGGAACCGGACTTCCGGAAGGCCATTCCACAACTAGACCTCCTTTCTTTGGTGGGTCCAACTATGGACATTGGAAGACAAGGATGCGCATCTATCTTCTTTCGATAGATGTGGAGCTTTGGCATATTGTTGAAAATGGATACATTTTGCCTTCAAAGCCATTTGAAGAATGGAATGCTGTAGAGAAAAGGAATGCAAATTTAAATTACAAAGCTATAAATTCTTTATTTTGCGCCTTATCTACGGAGGAGTTTAATAGAGTAGCTCTTTTTGATTCCGCCAGGATTATTTGGGATACAGTTGCCGTTACCCATGAGGGAACATCTCAAGTCAAGGATTCCAAAATAAACTTGTTAAAGAGCAAATATGAAATGTTTAGAATGGGTCAAAATGAAAGTATTTCCGAAATGTATACCCGATTTTCTAAAATTTCAAATGAATTAGCAAATCTTGGTAAATCTTATCCTATTGATGAGCTTGTGACTAAGTTGCTTAGGTCACTTCCTCCTTATTGGGACCCAAAAGTCAACGCCATCCAGGAATCAAAAGATCTCAAGACGCTAACTATGGAGGAGCTTGTACGATCTCTTATCACTCATGAGATGCTCCTCACTACCTGTCAAGAAGAGAAGAAGCCGAAAGAGAAAGAAAGAGAAAGTCGATCTCTAGCTCTAAAGGCCTCCAAGACGGACTCATCATCCTCAAGTGAAGCGGATAGTGATGAGGAAGAAGCGTTAAGAAAATTTAAAAGTTTATGGAGAAAGAAACATAAGAAGGATAAAAAGAAGAAGAAAGAAGAAAATGAAGTAGAAGGAGGAATAAAGTGTTACAATTGCAAGAAGACAGGACACAAAAGACCGGATTGTCCACTTCTCAAGTCATCTTCCTCAAAGTACAGGGGAAAGAAGGATTGGAAGAAAATGGCTCTTGTAGCCGATTGGGATGCTACTAGCACCTCGGGAAAGAGCTCAAGTGAAGGGGAAGATAATAAAGATGACCTTTGCCTCATGGCACTCTCCCATGAAGTTGAGGTAAACTCTAACTCCTCTTGTAATTCATCAAGTAGTGATAGTGAAAAAATATCTTATGATGATTTGTGCTTAACCTTGCATTCTCAAATTTCAAAAAATAAAGTTAAAAAAAATCTATTTCAAAATTAGAAAATGAACTTGATCTTTTGAAAAATGAATCCTCTTCTTCCATATCTCAAGCTAAAGTAAAACTTGAAAATTTTAAACTTGAGATTGAAACCCTTAAGGGTATTTTGGATGAAAAAACTTGCTAATTAGCACAATTTCAAAATGTGGCAAGCTCTTCCAAATCTTATGAAGATGAATTTAATGATTATTTAAATCAATTAACACATCTTCATAATAAAAATGAAAGATTAAGATTATGTCTCCATGGATTCCTAAATGGTGACAAAATTATTGACATAATCTTGAAGAAGACTAGTCATAGACCTAATCATGCATTATATGATAGGACTAGTCTATCTAACCCTCATACTAGATGTCATTATTGTGGAATTAATGGTCATCACCAATTCCAATGTGCATCTAAGATTAGGGATTGTGGTGGAACCAAGAAATCTTGGGTTACCAAAGCCCCCATATGATTCTCTTCATAGATGCTTAGATTAGGGGCTTGTTTGCTTAATTAATTTGTATATATTTATCTTTGAATTTTAAAATCCCCTCTTGTATTGAATTTGTCTTCCAAATAGGGGGAGTTCTATGTTTGTCTTTTTCCATGAAAAAGGGGGAGCTTAAAATTAAAAAATTTTATCCCTTTGATTTCCTATTACCTCATCTTTTTGATAGATGCCAAAGGGGGAGAGAAATCTAGAGTAAGGAAATATATGCATGCTTTTATTAGTAAATCTCTTGTGCTTGTCATCATCAAAAAGGGGAAGATTGTAAGCCCAATGGTTCCCTCCTTAGCAATTCCCATCTTATTTTGATGATTCCAATACACAAGTGATTTAAGATCACTAATGTGTTTAATTGTCTAAGTGGTAGATCATAATTGCTTAAAGACAAGATTGCTTGGATTGAGGCCAAGAAGCTCTCATTAGACCACTTATGAAGGCCAAAGACATCGGAGATCCAAGACGCATGAAGACTTGAAGAATCTATTGAAGATCGAAGTCTATTAGAATGTATAAGATCCAATCTTAGTATTAGCTTTTAAGAGGCATAAATAAAGTAAATAAACACACTCCCTAAATGCTTAAATGATTGTCCTTGTGGTGTTCCAACACTTTGGAACCCTCATAACAATCCCAACTTAGTGTAAAGTTGGAAGCCCAAAAACATAAATTGAAAATCTGCTTGACATAGGCTTCTCGGAACTCCGAGAGAATTCTCGGAGCTCCAAACTCAGAACTCAGAGAGATTCCTCGGAGCTCCGAGAAATGGTCCAGTAGCATTTTCCAATTTCTGTTTGTATCCCCGGAACTCCGAAATTTTTTCTCGGAACTCCGAGACCACTATAATGGGAAAAAATAGAGCCGTTGGTAACTTTGTCAGATTTACGACAATGCCACCAAACGGTCATATTTGGGTTTTTCTATATATATGGGTATTCCCACCTTCCCTATCATCAATCCTAACACTCAAAAACTCTACTTGAATATCGAAAGAGTGAATTAAAGCTTGTTTGTGCCTCTCATCCTCTAAGATTAGGATTTGGATCATTAGGCTCAAATTTGTATATCTTCTACAATTTGTCAACTCTTGTGAGGGATTGTTTTTTGTTCTTTCTTTCTTTATCAAGATTGTATTCGGGCGAGTGTTTGGAGAAGCGGAGCCCACTCTCCGTGGTGAAGATTGCCACCAAGGTTAAAGGCATTCAGAATTGTAATCGGCATTGATCTTCGCCGAAGTTAAGAAAATCGAATAGTGAAGCCATCAACGGGTTTGGTTGGTGGAGTGGAGTAGGCCTCGCTTTGGAGGACCGAACCACTTTAAATCTCAGGTGCATTCTCTCTTACTCATGCTCTTAATTTGTATTTGCACTTAGGATTTAACTTGTGTGCTTCATTGTCATTCTTGATCTCTTAATATTCCAAATTTGGGTTAAAGTTTTCAAAAGCTTTAAACTTATTAGCAACCTAAATTTTTCCCTCCTCATAAGTTGCCATACTAAGGACCACCCTTGGAATTTCAAACCCCCTCTCATTCTATCTGCTAATCCTAACCCTGCAAACTTGAACCGTCCTTTTAGTCCAGCAGTAGACGTCGACCTGGAAGAAGAGCAGTGTGCTAAAGAATATTGCATTCCAGATGTTGCCAGGTATAATAAGGAGAAGCAGGTAGCTGATCAATTGGAGAAACTGACAAAAGAAATGGAAAGCTTGAAGCATCAAGGCCCAAAGCAGTTTGATATATCTGAGCTTATAATGTCTCCTGGGGTCACCTTGCCCCCTAAATTTAAAACCCTCGATTATGATAAATATGATGGTACTGGGTGTCCCCGGAATCATATGAGGTGGTTTATCGAGCTGTCGTAGCAGTATGGGTTAGCTCCTGAACAAATGGCCAGGGTCTTTCCAATGTCTCTTACTGGGGTTGCGAAGAAATGGTTTCTGTGTCGGAAACCCAAAGAGGTGAAGACCTTGCAAAGCATCTCCAACAAATTTGTAGAATAGTTTTCGATGGAGGAAGGAATAGAGGTTACCAAGAGGGACCTCAAGCAGTTAAAGCAAGGTCCGCTGGAGACCTTTACATTTTTTATCCGTCGTTGGCGTCGAAAGTCTGCACAACTGAGCGAGAGGCTATCAGAAGAAGATCAGATCAAGCTGGTAATTAAGAGTTTGTCACCGCAGTATTTCCATTTCATGTCTCCTCAGCATTACACCGACTTTGACCATCTGATTAAGACTGGGACGAGGACTGAGGATGCAATAGCTAAGGGTCTGAGGGCCAGACTTCCATCGGACATCAGAGAAGGAAAGAGACATGTGGTCGTACAGAAAGAAGTAGACCAGGTGAGCTATGTTCGCCCAGTGGCCAGGACTGTAACCGAACTGGCAAAGCCAGCGCTAGCGCCAGCAGCAATAGAGCAAAAACCTCAGAGGCACTTTGATCCTGTGGGACCCGATCCCACAAGAGGGTCGCGAGCGCACGATGCGCCACGCTCTCTCTTGGTCTCTCGTACCCACGCGAATGGCGTGTGCTTTTTATTAATGATTTTAACTACCCAACAAAGCAGGCAGCAACTAAGCCATAGGGTGCAAACAAACATGCAACCCAGTACCCATAAGGGCAGGGGTAAGCCACCGAGCCTAGCAAGGTGTGATGTAATTCATCTTTTCCGTGAACTTGGGATCACAGAGTCGCCACCTAAAGGAGGGGGAGGGATCTAGGACCCATAATTGACCAGAAATCTAGACTCATTACCTGGTTACGAGAATGGAAGGTATGGGGAGTTACCACCACATGCACCATTCCTGCCTGATAATCGGTCTTCAATTCCAAAAGTTAATTCTTTTGAATTTCTTTTAAATGCCTCATTTAACTCTATATTAATGTGCGAACTACATGACATGCATCCTAAGATCTAATTTCAGTGTAATTCCTAAATGTTTATCTTGATTTTCTTAATTTGTTTGAATTCAATCTAAGTGAAAGTTCTCCTAAAATTCTAATTTCATGGAAAGTCCTAAGTGATTTAATTACTTTTAATTTAAGGATTAATATACAAAACCCCACAACTTATGTGTGGAGCCGACTCGGGCTTGGTATGTCACTCAAGTATCCAAGTTGCCTACGTATCCCAACCTCACTGGAATTAAAGTCGATCGTAGTTCGATGCACCTGAACTAAGCTACTTATGCCTAACTCATCTAGGACACCGATCTAGACTAGATTTACTGTTTTAACAGTTTAAGAGAAACTATTTAGTTCAAGTTGAAGATTTTATTATCCTAGGACTTCATCTAAGATGCTATATGGTCCTATCTAAGTGCAAGACATCCCTTTGACTAATGCAGGTGAACCTACATCCTAGGTAACTAGGCTTGTCCTATGGGAAAAAGAGGTGACTAGTGTAACTAGATCTATTGGCACGGTTGCTATCCATAGCAAACGACCGTGATGAGGCTGGACTCCTAACTCTAGGACTCCCTAAAACCTAAGACACAACGAGACGTAAGTGTTCCTAAGGGGCCCTAAAGGTTCCTACGATAGGAGACCGTAATCCAACAGCTTCTAAGACGCGGATCGAGTTAATTCGATTTGTTAAACTTAATAATTTTTAATTTTTGAGGATTTTCGATTCCTAAACATCTAAGGAATATCAAAGGCTCTATGGTTCGCAAGTTTCAGCCTCGAATCGCAACCATGGAAGGGAATCGTGCTCTCAACACTTGTATAATTTAGCACGTAAATTATAGTATCTTATTGCCTGGCATATTTCTCAGGATTTTCGTGGATAGTGGACCTCGGAGCCAATATCATACTATAATTTACGCACTCCAATTATGCAGGATTAATCGCAATTAGTATACGATTACGGTTGCGATCTCGGCAGTTAGACTATCGCGGTATAGCGAGTTTACAATGGAGATCTATGAACCCTAAGGTTTCTATTTAAAAAAAGTTAGGGATTAAATTCATGATGTAAAGTTAAGATTTGTTTGAGATTTTAACTGACTTTTGTGTTGATTTGCTATTAAATTATGATTTATTAACATTAAGACCAGATTGCTAGGATTACACAGAAACTCTAAGCAATCAAACCCCAAATCAGCTGAAACTTTTCCAGTAACAAGATATGGATGATTGTAGCTTACTGGAAAAATTTCATGAATTATCATTAAGATTTGAGAGATAGATCATTTTCGAATGGACTCAGATAAAATAAAATGCCATATTTATACAAATTCTAAGGAAATGAGACATCATACGGATCTCAAAGAGAAACAAGAGACCATTTTTAAATGGACTCAGATAGAATGAAATACCGTATTTTTACGGATTCCAAGGAAATGAGATATCATATTTGTATGATGTTCAAAGAGAATTAAGAGATCATTTTTTAATGGACTCAGATAAAATGAAATACCGTATTTTTACGGATTTCAAGAAAACGAGACATCATATTTGTATGATGTTCAAAGATAATTAAGAGACCATTTTTTAATGGACTCAGAGAGAACGAAATATTGTATTTATACGAATTCCAAGAAAATGAGACGTCATATTTGTATGATGCTCAAGGAGAATAAGGGACCATTTTTTAATGGACTCAGAGAGAATGAAATACCGTATTTATACGGATTCCAAGGAAATGAGACATCACATTTGTAGGATGCTCCAAGAGAATAAGAGACCATAGTTGTATGGACTCGAAGAGAATGAGAAATAATTTTCAAATGGGCTTGGAAAGAATGAGATACCGTATGTATATAGGTTCAAAAGGGATGAAAGACCATAATTGTATGGACTCAGAGAGAATGAAATACCGTATTTATACGGATTCCAAGGAAATGAGACATCATATTAATATGATGTTCAAAGAGAATAAGAGACTATCTTTGAATGGACTCAGAGAGAATGAAATACCGTACTTTTACGGATTCCAAGGAAATGAGACATCCTAATTGTATGATGTTCAAAGAGAAACAAGATACCATTTTTAAACAGACATCAGATAAAATGAAATACCGTATTTTTACGGATTCCAAGGAGATGAGACATCATATTTGTATGATGTTCAAAGAGATACCATAATTTGAGTTTTGACTGAGGTTATCAGAAAAAGTAAATTGAAATCTCCATTTAACAACTTTAGAAGTAAAGGATCATATGATAAAGGACTTTCAAGGCCTGAATTTGAGTCGCCACTTCATTAGCAACCAGCTCCAGCTTTAGGTATTCTGACCTCCTTCTATTCTTTCATCAGAGGTCAATCTTCAAAGATCTTTCGCCATTCATGACAGTCCTGCTTTTTTCAAGTTTCTCAGAACCTGTTGATGAACCCTTTTTCAGAGTGATTGCACCCTACAACAATTCTTAAAATAGAATTTGTAAAAAAAAAATTAAAAATAAAAATAAAAATAAAACCACAGACATTTGTAATGAAATGACAAAATAAGAAAAATTACTCAAAAAATCCTGTGATGCTTCTGACTTATCAGTATTTTCTTTTGGGTTAGGCTAGCCTTTTTTAAAGAATGTTTCTCTATTGATAAACATCTTCACTTATTTTTAAGACAGTAATACTTCATATATCTTTCTATCAACTTTAAGATTGCTAGAAATTAATGCCCCTAGTTTCAGGAATCGTTGTTATTTTTGCCTGACCTACTGTGATTTCAGAGATCGATGTAATTCTTCTAGCGTGAATCCAATCTTACCACGACCAAGTCCCCCTTTTGGATTTTCAACTTCGTGGACCGCTCGGCCTTTGCTTTTGCCTGAATCACCTTTTCAAGTTTTCGACTCAGCAAGCCACCCCCTTAACTTTTGCCTAAGCCGCCCTTTCAGGTTTTCAACTTAGCAGGGGAATGATCCTAAATTTTGCCTAGATAGCCTTTTCAGGTTTTCAATCTACCGGATCTTCAAGCTCCATTTCTTTTCCTTTTTCTCTTTTTTCTTTTTTCATCATTTTTTTTACTTGAACACCAAAAGGACTTTATAGGTGAGGTAGGGCTTTTCAAAGAATGGCTTAAGGTTTTGCAAGAATTTCGACCGAACCTTTGAACAGGTTGCCTACGTATCCTAGGGTAGGAATCAGGCTGTGCGTAGTTTAGGGCGAGTGCCCCTAGTTTGAAGGTAAATTATTCTTCTTTTTGTTCTTTCTCTCTTTTTTGTTTCTTTTTGTCTTTTATCATGACCGAACTCGTTTTGACCGAGCTGCCTACGTACCCCAGTGTAGGGATCAGGTCTTGCGTAGTTCAGGGCGGATGCCCCTAGTATATTGGGTTTTTGAAGAAAAATATTACTTAGGCTCAAAAGGGTTCGCAAAAGGTCATATATTTTTTATTATCTTGGGTTATGAATTTGGGATTTATTCGGCCAAAAGACGGCCTTCTGGTGTTCAAGCATAGAACCTCTTGAGTTGATCAAGGTTTGTTGGTTCTGGTAATATCTCCATTTAAATTACGGAGCTTGACGGCTTTTCCGGATAAGATTTGGTCTACCATGTATGGTCCTAACCAATTAGGTTTGAACTTGCCCCTTGGGTCAAATACTGGTGCTCGGTTCTCTTTCAGAACAAGATTGCCTTTTTCTAAGTCTCTGACCTTAACCTTTTTATTAAAAGCCCGGGCTATTCTGCGCTCATAACCCTGCACATGGTAAAGCGCCTTTAACCTCTTCTCGTCTAGCATATTCAACTCTTTATATCTAGCATCTGCCCATTCATTTTCTGGCAACTTAGCCTCAGTCAATACTCGGAGCGAGGGTACACGGATCTCAACAGGTAGCACTGCTTCCATCCCATAAACAAGAGAATAAGGGGTTGCCCCAGTTGAAGTTCTAATAGATGTTCTGTAATCCCACAAGGCGTACGGTAGCTTATTCGACCAATCCTTATAAGTTTCTGACATTTTTCTAATGATAGTCTTGACATTTTTATTTGCAGCTTCTACCGCTCCATTTGTCTGTGGTCGATAAGGTGAGGATTTATGATGTTTAATCTTGAACTCTTGGCAAAGAGTGATTACTTCCTTCTTGAAATGAGATCCATTATCTGAGATAAGTTCATGGGGAATTCCATATCTGCATATGATATTGGTGCGTATGAATTTAGCAACTGATGCGGATGTAAGCTTTGCGTAAGAAGCGACCTCAACTCACTTGGTGAAGTAGTCAATCGCAACGAGTATGTACTCGTGACCATTAGACGATTTGGGAGAAATCTTACCAATAATGTCAATTCCCCACACCGAAAACGGCCAAGGAGAAGTAAGAGAATTCAATTCGGTGGGTGGTACATGGATAAGATTTGCATGTATTTGACATTTATAGCATTTCTTCACAAACGTGTGACAATCTGCTTCCAACGTTGGCCAATAGTACCCTAGACGTAGGATCTTCCTTGCCAACATCTTTCCATTCATATGAGGTCCACACACCCCTTCATGAATATCTACGAGAATTTCTTCTGCTTGATCTTCAGTGACACATGAGAGTTGAATTCCGTCGAAAGACCATCGATATAACTCTCCTCCACAAATGACAAAATTAGCTGCCAATCTCTGCAAAGTCTTCCTTTCTTTATTCGAGGCCTCGTCGGGATGCTCATGGCCTGAGATGTAATTCTTTATGTCTGTGTACCATGGCTTACCATCAGGACATCTTGCAGCTATTTCTATAGCATCAACATATGCAGGAGCCCATTGCTCCTGAACCGTGATGGGTCTCATCTTCATATTGTGAGGTATGTCAATCATAGAAGCTAACGTCGCTAAGGCATCGACAAATCTATTCTTCAATCTTGGTAAATAACTGAAAGTGATGCACCGGAATTGTTGAACAAGAACATCCAAGTATTCATGATATGGTTGTAGCTTTTCTTCTCTGGTTCTCCACTCTCCCTGCATTTGGCAAATGATTAACTTCGAATCTCCATATACGTCAAGATTCTCTATGCCTAAGGCTAATACGACCTCAAGCCCAACAATGCATGCTTCATACTCTGCCATATTGTTGGTGCAATTAAATTGTAACTTAACGGCAAGAGGAACATGCTCATTTCGGGGTGACACAAGCAATGCCCCTACTCCTTGCCCTATTTGGTTTGTTGCACCATCAAAATAGAGGGTCCAACCAGTTTTCGGATATTCATCTTCTACCATCATGATCTCTTCATCTGGGAACACTGGCTTGAAAGGCTGACTTTCTTCTCGGGGTGCTTCTGCCAATTGTTCAGCAATGGCTCGACCCTTTACTGATTTTTGGGTTACATGGCTGATGTCAAACTCAGATAACAACAATAACCATCTGGCGGTCCTGCCTGTCAGGGCTGGTTTTTCAAAGAGATATTTCAGAGGATCCATCCTTGACAAAAGCAGAACCTTATGTGATAAAAGATAATGTCTGAGTCATTGAGTAGCCCAAACCAAGGCTAAGCAGGTTTTTTCTAGAACAGTGTACTTCTGTTCATACTCCAACATCTTGTTACTAAGATAATATACAGCCTTTTCATGCTTGGTTTCTGGATCTTGCTGTGCTAACATGCAACCCATGGAGGTTTCTGTTACTGACAAGTAAAGCAGCAATGGGTGTCCCGGTATTACTGGTGCTACTATCGGTGGTTCAGACAGACTTTGCTTTATCTTCTCAAAGGCCTGTTGACATTCCTCTGTCCATTCTTTGGAAATATTTTTCTTTAAGAGCTTAAAGATAGGTTCACAAGTTGATGTAAGATGAGCAATGAATCGTCTTAGGAACTGTATCCTTCCTAGGAATCCTCGAATTTCCTTCTCGGTTTTAGGTGGCGGCATCTCCTGGATAGCCTTCATCTTCTGAGGATCTACCTCTATGCCCATTTGGCTCACCCTGAATCCTAGCAACTTACCAAAGGTAATCCCGAATACACACTTGCTCGGATTCAGATGCAACTGATATTTGAGTATTCTTTCAAAGAACTTCTTAAGGTTTGGGATATGATCGCTCCTTTCTTTGGCTTTCACAATCATATCATCGACATAGACTTCAACTTCCCTGTGTATCATGTCATGGAGTAAGGCTGTAGCTGCTATTTAGTATGTCGCACCGGCATTCCTAAGACCAAATGGCATTACCCGATAGCAATTTGTCCCCCATTGTGTAATGAAAGAGGTCTTAGTCATGTCCTCAGGTGCCATCTTAATTTGATTGTAGCCCGAGAAACCATCCATGAAAGATAGTAATTCATGCCCGGCCGTATTGTCTACCAGGATATCGATATGTGGTAGAGGAAAATCATCTTTTGGACTTGCCTTTTTCAAATCCCTGAAATCTACACACATTCTCACCTTTCCATCTTTCTTTGGTACAGGTACTATATTTGCGAGCCATTCTGGATATTCCACTACTTGTAGAAACCCAGCATTAAACTGCTTAGTAACCTCTTCCTCTATTTTCAAGACCCACTTGGGCTTCATTCTCCTTAGCTTCTGCTTTTTAGGTTTAATTCCTAGTGACAAAGTTAGCTTGTGCTGAACAACGTCTTCGTTCAACCCGGGCATATCTTTGTAGGACCAGGCAAAAACTTCTTTATATTCCCTAAGTAGGTTTATTAATTCATCGCGCTTTTCAGGAGATAGAGTATTTCCTGTATTAAATCTTCTGTTCCAATGTTTATAATTTCGATTTCATCTTTAAGAGGCTGGGCTCGGCACTCCTCCTCTTGTTTGAGCATATGCTGCAATTCAAGGGGAGTTTCGTCGATCCCTTCTTCCTCGTCTGAGGAGGGAGTGTTATTATTATTAAAGTCAGAAGCAAACACAGAGACATACTGAGAATCAGATTTCATTGGATTAAAAGAAATTACATCATTATCATCGGACTCATCCTGAACAGGCTCAGGATTCACATTGAAAATAAAATCAGAAAATGACTCGCCTGGACTAGACATCGACACAGACTTAACAGATTTGACTGGACTCGACTTAGTAATAAGATAAGTAGGAAAAACATCAGAACTCCAGTTTGAAAGATTTTCTGTTGCGGGTGCAATCTGGCTCTGAGGTTCAGTAAAGGTAGCATCGCTCTGAATAACCGCTACTAGCACATCTTCCCGGTCTGTCTCTTCTTGTTCTTCAGAATGGTATAAAACTGGCAACTCCTGCCAAGCAACATCAGGCTCATCTTCTTCAAACAAGGACCCCAACATATCTGGCTCAAGGTAGACTAACCAGTCCTCAACAGTTTTCTCAACATAATGCACCAGCGGTTCTGTTTCTGGGAGAGCAAGGCCACTAAATATTTCAAAACCAGGTATCATGATTCTTGTCACCGAGTCATACCATGGTTCGGAAAACCCATAGTATGGTGAAGTCTCGCCTTCTTTGACAAAGTGACTGTTTATCGATAAGGAGTATGGAGCCATTAGGAGTACCCCTCCGGTGCGACGGATTTCTTCCCTCAATTTCAACAATTCTTCCATGGCTTCTTCCTCTTCCTCAGTAGGTATATATCCGAGACCGAAAGTTCCATGGTTTGCTTTGATTGAGCGCCAGTGAGACGCCTTGCTTGGATCACGGCCCAAATTCATGCCAGGAAAGTAATTCATTTTTCTCATTATCTTGGCAACCACAGGACTGATGGCAAAAGGTAAACACAACTCCTTCTGAGAGACCTCTTCATAGGAAATAGCAGCAACGTCGAACGTGAAACCATTCAAGTTGTAGTCTTCTGCTTTTGCAACTGGGAGGATCAGAGTTTCTCCTGTTATTTGTCCTATTTCTGGCTCTTCGTCACCTCTGACAGTGATCAACTTTCCATCTTCGATGAACTTCAATTTTTGATGAAGGGTTGAAGCAACAGTGCCTTCCTTATGCAACCAGGGACGTCCCAGAAGCATACTAAACGAGGCCTTGATGTCAATAACCTGAAACTCAACTTCAAATTCTTGACCACCTAGAACAATCTTGGTGGTAAGGACCCCGACTACATTTCTGCGGGTGTTGTCGTATGCGAGGATTCCAAGGGTTGATTCGGTAAAATCAGTGGGGCCGAAACCCAAGGTAATGGCAGTTCTCAACGGACACACATTCAACGCAGATCCGTTATCTACTAACACAGATGGTACTTTCTTGCCTTCACAGACAATAGTGACATGAAGAGCTCTAGCATGATTCCGACCTTGAGGAGGCAGCTCCTGAACTGAGAAACTAATGACTCTGGCGGCCTGGGTTAGAGCAACAACTTCAGCCAGTTGCTTTGGAGATATTTCTGAGGATACCTGTGTAGTATTCAATTCTTTTAACACAGCTTCTCTGTGTTTCTTTGAGGCTATCAACAATCCCCAAACAGATATAACAGCCTGAGTTTTCTTCAACTGCTGCACAACCTCATCATTTGGGTCTTTCACATACTGCGCTTCTTCTCCTCGAGCTAATGCCCCTGGATTTTAAACTCTCAATTCAGCAGGCTTGAAAATTCTTCCGCCCCTAGTAACATGTCTGACCTCATCTAGCTCCGGCTCGTCATAAGTAATAACTTGAGGAACTTGTGGCTCATAGGTGATCACCAAGGGAGATACAGACTCTCTTAGGTATGACTCATCACAGAAGATGATTTGAGGTTCAGAACCGGGTTCTAAGGCACAGAGGAGGGTGACAGGGTCAAACTCAGAATCTCCTATGGTTATGACATTAATGGTAGTAGGAGGATTGGCATGACCACGTAGCGGGTTTTGGGTAACATTGGGTCTTGGCTGGAATGTAATGCCTTTCTCATCAATGAGTTTCTGAATTCTAAATTTCAAGGCAATGCAGTTGTCAGTAAGTGTGGGACCCGATCCCGCGAGAGGGTCGCGAGCGCGCTACACTCGCTCTTGGTCTCTCGTACCCACACGAATGGTGTGTGCTTTTTATTATTGATTTTAATTACCCAACCAAGCAGACAGCAACCAAGCCATAGGGTGCAAACAAACGTGCAACCCAGTACCTATAAGGGCAGGGGTAAGCCGCCGAGCCTAGCAAGGTGTGATTTAATTCATCTTTTCCGTGAGCTTAGGATCACTAAGGCAATCTGAATTCCACGCAAAAGAGAGTGACAGGTCGCCACCTAGATAAGGGATCTAGGACCCATAATTGACCAGAAATCCAGACTCGTTACCTGGTTACGAGAATGGAAGGTATGGGGAGTTACCACCACATGCACCATTCCTGCCCGATAATCGGTCTTCAATTCCAAAAGTTAACTCTTTTGAATTTCTTTTAAATGGCTCATTTAACTCTATATTAATGTGCGAACTACATGACATGCATCCTAAGATCTAATTTCAGTGTAATTCCTAAATGTGTATCTTGATTTTCTTAATTTGTTTGAATTCAATCTAAGTGAAAGTTCTCCTAAAATTCTAATTTCATGGAAAGTCCTAAGTGATTTAATTACTTTTAATTTAAGGATT
This sequence comes from Tasmannia lanceolata, assembly GCF_043159265.1. Taxonomy (NCBI): domain Eukaryota; kingdom Viridiplantae; phylum Streptophyta; class Magnoliopsida; order Canellales; family Winteraceae; genus Tasmannia; species Tasmannia lanceolata. The sequence goes on along the minus strand of NW_027518689.1, from coordinate 19,981,329 downwards.
AATGTACAAAACCCCACCACTTATGTGTGGAGCCGACTCGGGCTTGGTATGCCACTCAAGTATTCAAGTTGCCTACGTATCCCAGCTTCACTGGAGTCAGAGTCGATCGTAGTTCGGTGCACCTGAACTAAGCTACTTATGCCTAACTCATCTAGGACACCGATCTAGACTGGATTTACTGTTTTAACAGTTTAAGAGAAATTATTTAGTTCAAGTTGAAGATTTTATTATCCTAGGACTTCATCTAAGATGCTATATGGTCATATCTAAGTGCAAGACATCCCTTTGACTAATGCAGGTGAACCTACATCCTAGGTAACTAGGCTTGTCCTATGAAAAAAAGGGGTGACTAGTGTAACTAGATCTATTGGCACGGTTGCTATCCATAGCAAACGACCGTGACAAGGCTGGACTCCTAACTCTAGGACTCCCTAAAACCTAGGACACAACGAGACGTAAGTGTTCCTAAGGGGCCCTAAAGGTTCCTACGATAGGAGACCGTAATCCAACGGCTCCTAAGACGCGGATCGAGTTAATTCGATTTGTTAAACTTAATGATTTTTTATTTTTGAGAATTTTCGATTCCTAAACATCTAAGGAATATCAAAGGCTCTATGGTTCGCAAGTTTTGGCCTCGAATCGCAACCATGGAAGGGAATCGTGCTCTCAACACTTGTATACTTTAGCACGTAAATTATAGTACCTTATTGTCTGGCATATTTCTCAGGATTTTCGTGGACAGTTGACCTCAGAGCCAATATCATAATATAATTTATGCACTCCAATTATGCAGGATTAATCGCAATTAGTATACGATTACGGTTGCGATCTCGGCAGTTAGACTATCGCGGTATAGCGAGTTTACAATGGAGATCTATGAACCCTAAGGTTTCTGTTTCAAACAAGTTAGGGATTAAATTCATGATATAAAGTTAAGATTTTTTTGAGGTTTTTTCTTAGTTTTGTGTTGATTTGCTATTAAATTATGATTTATTAACATTAAGACCAGATTGCTAGGATTACACAGAAACCCTAAGCAATCAAACCCCAAATCTACTAAAACTTTTCGAGTAACAAGATATGGATGATTCTGGCTTACTGGAAAAATTTCATGAATTATCATTAAGATTTTATATCAATTTCCAATTTTCCAAAATTTAAATCAGATTATAGATTAACACAGTAACTTATAGCATATCAATTTTAAATTAAACCAAAATTTCACCGAATAGAGATCTAGATTATTATAACGTATTGAAAATTTAATATTAATTTTCATTAAAATTTGATATCAATTTCCAATTTCTCAAAATTCAAATCAGTTCATAGATTAACACAGTAACTTATAGGATATCAATTTCAAGTTCATCCAAACTTTTACAAAATAAATATAATCATGAGATTAGACTACGGTATGAATTTCATGGACTTTTATTACCATTTGATGTCAATTGAAATTCACACAAAAATCGGATGAAACCAAAGAATTGCTTAAAAAACAAACCTAATAGTATCCTAAAATCAAATAAAAAATTCCACTAGATATATAATAGATTATAAAATTGTCTATCAAAATTTCAAAACTTAAAAATAAAATCTCCTCCATAAAATCGTTTTTTAAATAGAAAAGGAGAATTTGTTTCCTACGAATTGAAACTCATTTATTAAAATAAATTACAAACCATATTAAAACTTTGCAAAACCAATTAAAAATTTTTATCTAACATTCCAATAACCAAAGTTACTGGTTTGTAAAGAAAATTTTTAAAAATTTACTAATTTAATACGAAAACGAATTACTGCACATAAAACGAAGAAGGGATTAGAAAAAAAATAAAAAAAATATTTTTTTGAAAAAAAAATATTTTTTCGAAAAAAAATTTTCATGAGAAATTCAATTTATTATTGAACAATAATTCTGGAGAGTTTCATCAATTTGTAAAACATTATGATATTTATTAAAAATGACCGAAATTTAAAATAATTTAAAACCTGATTAAACAAATTCAAAAAAATCCAAAATTTTTTGGGTGTTCTGGAAATCAAAACATTTGTTTGGAAACAAGATTTCACAAATTGTGGACATGGTTTGATATACTTTTGGATTCGTTCATTAAGAAATAACCCCTTTCGGGGTTATTGTTTAAAAAATAAAATGAAAATTAAAACGGCCAAACCGCGATTGAAAATTAAGTTTCCAGTAGTATTTTATTTTATATAAATCACAAAAAATATCAGGTTTTAAATAAACCCACATTTTCTAACACTTGCTTTGATTATCCGATTTAAATCCATATTGAATAAAAAACGAAAGAAAATCATTATTAAATGGAGAAAATTTAATTTTTTGATGAAATTTTGAATTTTGAAAAATTATAATCTATATTATAACATACTGGAATTTCAAGGAAAAATTCATTGATTTGATCTATCAAAAGTAAAACCCTAACATGTTTTTCTACTTTTGATATTACAAAGATAGAGATTCTACCGTTGATCGCGCTCCTTGTCTCTAGGGTGTGTAGATCCGAGGTATACGCTTTGTCGCACCCTTTTATATGATGAAAAAGATCCAAAGAACACCTAAAAGATCCTTGATGTGTGATTTGCTGAAGAAGAAAATAAATTTTAAGAATCCCTTTTGTGAAGAACCCTTTAGAGATATGAACACACATCAAAAGAGAACATGTTTTTTTTTTTTTTGGACGATAGAGAAAAAGGACGAATTTGGATTGTTTTCAATCTTTTCTAGGATTGTTTGCTTTGATTTTTTTACAAAAAAAGCTAGGGTTAAGAGAGAAATAGTAATTTTCAATGTGAGAGCTCCCTTTTTGGCTTGTTTCCAATTTTCCCCTCTTGCTTTCTTTCTTTCTTGTTTTCAAATTAGATTTGATTCCAATCTTAATTTCTTATCAATCAAGACATGCTATTCTCATTCCACAATGCTTCTTTGGAAGAAAATATTTTTAAGCAATCATTCATCTTTTCCTTCTTTTCATTTTTTATTCTTTTTATTTTTCTTTTAACAAATATGATGTCACCATTATGACATCATCAAGGTTGGGTGCTCAACTCATGTGGGTCAACCATGTGGGCCGCCCACCATGATGGTTGACCCATATGGGTGAAACCACATGAGCTCCATCTTTGCGGGCTTTAGCCCAATGGGCCATTTCACACGGGTTTCGGGTTTTTCCGTAAAAAATCAATAAAATCTTTCTAAATTCAACATTCTATATATGGACCCAACCCATTTGACATTTATGGTGCATCCCTCACACATGATCGAACAATCTTTTTTGAAAAATAACTTTTCGGACTAAAATGCCCCTATTTGACTGTTAGACATCCAAATGCGACCAAAATACCCTCAAATTGATTCACCCCTAAAGGAAAAAATTAAAAATGAAAAGTCTTTGTGGTCAAACTTCAAAAATAGAAACTTTTAAAATTGGGTCCTTTCGGTGAGCAATATTAAACAGGATCATTTGGTATCCCCTGAAAATACCCAAAATGCCCTCAACACTTAGAATTTTCAAATTAAGCGAAACTCCTCAGAAATTCTAAATTTAGCAGGTCTTCTAAAATTCAGGAAATCATTCATAATCTCTCAGACATATTTCGGGGATCAAAAGAATTACACAGGAAAAGACCAAATTACATAGGAAAACCTTGAGAAATTCTAAAAATAGCAGATTTTCAAAAATTTATGAACGGACTCAAGATTTCTTAGACACAACTTAGGGACCAAATATGATATGTTTGGAAATGTCTAAAATACCCGCGAAGTGCAAGACTAAGAGAAAATCTTGAGAGATCTAAATTTAGCAGGTTTCCCAAATCATACGAAATTACTCCTAATCCATCAACCGTACACTTGAGATGGTTTTGGACATATGAGAAATGATTGAAATATCCATAAGATGATGAATATGTGGAAGCCCCATGAGTTTCTAAAAATAGCAGGTTTTTCAAAATTTGTAAAATCACTCAGGATTTCTCAAATATAACTCGGCGGTCAAACGAGACACATCGGGAATGACCAAAATACCTCTGTAGTGCAAAATAGGCAAAAATGAGGGAAACCCTAAAAATTCTAAAAATAGCAGGTTTTTTTCATTTGCTTGGAAACTTGAACTTTCATCTTCCAGAGGCCAAAGGAACCCCCTAGAGACCTTCAGGATCGCGAATCAACTTCAAAACTCCCATAATGAAATGAAATCTACCCTAAAATGCATGGATGACTAATCTAATGCTGAATACAGATTCAAAACTCGATGATACTACCGAATCTTTTGCTTTTTAAAGCGTAGCAAAATGGGGGTGTCTACAGATCCACCCCCGTACCCTTTACCTATGATCCTGAAAAGGTTGATAAGAGATAAGAAGATCAGACTACCTGACCCAACCCGTTGCCCCCATACTAGAGATTAGACCATTATTGTGAATACCATAGAAATTCGAGTCACCTCACTGAAAGATGTTTGGCTTTAAAGCATGCGCTCTAGACTATGTTAGAGAAGGGAAAGCTTGAGGTGTAAAGGCCCAATGTAACTCAAAATCCCCTTCCTAATCATCGTGCTATTCCTCCTCCTGCGCCAAACATCATTTTTTTTGAGGAGCCAGTTCTTGATCCATCCGCCCTCATTTGTGTAATCACTCCTGATGAACCTTATATCATAAGGTTTGACCCTGAGGAGATCGAAGAGATGGAAAGAGAAGGGTCTTATGCCCTCTGGATGGGTAGTATCGGTCTGGCAGAGGCGTCTTCTCGACCATATGTCCTTCGATGCGAGGATGTTGAGGCAGAAAAAGAAACTCCTTATGTTCTAAGGATTGATGATTTTGAAGAAGAAGAGGTAAATGAAGCCCCATATGTTTTGAGAATGGATGCAGATGCTTTGCTTCTATTAGAAGATCAGTGTGACGAGCTTCGTCATGTTACAAGGGGTGGCCGTGTGTTCAAGCTCGCAGAGTTGAGAGCAGAAAACCCTGCAGAAGCAGTAAGAGCAGCCGAGAATCAAGGGCAGAATAGGCCGAGTGCAGATGAGGAAGAAGATAATTTGTTGAAACAGCTGAAGAAGACCCAAGCAAACGTTCCCATTTGGGGTCTACTTATGTCTTCATCAAAGCACAGGAAGGTTGTACTCAGAGAGTTGAATGCTGCTCAGGTGTCAACTAAGATTACACCCGATGAGTTGGTAAGCCTAATCGTTATGGCTAAGACTTCCAAGGCAATATCTTTCACAGGTGACGATTTACCTCCTGAAGGAAGAGATCACACCCGTTCACTTAAAATCACTGTAATCTGCAACAAGAAGAGGGTGCCCGAAGTACTAGTCGATAACGGGTCTGCTCTGAATATTTGTCCGCTAAGTACTGCCGCGACTTTGGGCTTTGGGCCCGGAGATTTTATTCCTTCAAAGCAGGGTATATTGGCATATGATGGCACCCGACGAGATGTCATCGGAACCCTGGCCACTGAAATCCAGATTGGGGGAGAAGACTTTGACATAGAATTCCAAGTATTAGATATTAAAGCTTCTTTCTTGTTGCTATTGGGTCGACCTTGGCTGCATAAGGTCGAAGTTATCCCCTCTACCCTTCATCAAAAGTTGAAGTTTATTCATAACAACAGGGTAGTGACTGTAAAGGGTGACTCGGACTTAGAGATTGGACAGATTTCACAAGAGCTCGTAGCTGGGAAGGAAGACGATGTCAGTTTGACAGGTTTTTCATTTGAGGTGTCGGTCATATCCATGGAAGAGGCCATGGGCGAAGAAGTTTTCTTCTTGACTAGTACCAACTCGAATGTAGTCAGGATGATTTGTAAACAAGGTTATATTCCAGGCGCAGGGCTGGGCAAATATCACAAAGGCCCTACTGAGTGGCCTGTGTTTAGAACTTTCAATGGTCTCTTTGGCCTAGGATATGAGCCGACCGAGCAGGAGGTCAGGAAAATGAAGAGATACATGCTGAAATGGGCCGAGTGCCGCCACCGGGGACTAGAATTGCCTATGGGACCAATCAGTCTGATCAGAAACGGCATTTTCAGAAAAGAGGGGGCAGATTTTTCGTTTTGTGGGTTTGCTGAACCATGGACCGATGAGGTGACAGGACAGGGGCTTCCAGGCTTTGAAATTTTCTTTGACTTAGAATTAGCAGAAGAGCAAGTGAATGCGCAGATTACTGAGGTAGCACCGGAAACTGATTGGGCCGATATTTTAGAGCCAGGCTGTTTGAATGGCATGTTTCAGACTGAATATCCAGTGGCAGCGATGGTTGGCAGAGAAATCGAGGCATCAGTGGTAGCAGTGATAGGCAGAGATGCATTCATTCTGAACCCCGCAGAGTTAATCACCCCAGCCGAAGGGCCTCTGGCCAACTGGACTTCCCAGGTTTTACCTCAAGTAGTCTTTCAGTATAGTCCTGTTTCCTCAAAAGAGTCACTGGTCTCTAAGTATAGATCTACTTCCGAGTCTGATATTGAGTTTGTTTATTCTAACGATTCTTTTTATGCAGGTACAGTAGAAGTCGGATATGGTTCTGGAGTCGGTGACAAGTCTCTTTCCAATAAAGTCGAGTCCGAGAATACTTTACATGATGAGTTTAATTCTTCAACTGCACATATGCCAGGGCTGAGTTCAATGTTGAGTTCTCTGTTGAGCCTGTGAATACATCGTTGGAGTCCAATACAATGCCTGCTGTGGGCTATTCCATTCTTGATGTAACCAATTCTATGAATGAAATGAAAGACTCTTTTACATACATTCCTGTTTCTGTTTCTCCTATTTCCATTTCAAGTACTGAATCTGCTCTTAAAACTGATAATATTAATAATGATAATCAAGATTCCCCCTCTGATGAGGATGCCGACGAAACTCCCCTTGAAATCAAACATATGATTCAACAAGAGGAGAGTCGCCGAGCAAGACCGCTTGAAGAAGAAATTGAAACCATAAATATAGGTGACAAAACCTTAATTCAGGAAATACGAATTGGCAAAACTTTATCTCCCGAGGAGCGTGAGGAATTAATCACTTTACTTAAGGAGTTCAAGGAGGTTTTTACTTGGTCTTATGATGACATGCCGGGATTGTGCGAAGACATTGTCCAGCATCGATTACCTCTAATCCCTAGTGCAAAGCCAAACAAGCAAAAACTCTGAAAACTTAAAACAGAATGGGAGTTAAAAGTTCGTGACGAAGTTAAAAAGCTATTGGAAGTAAAATTCATTCAAGTTGTTGTATATCCAGAATGGCTAGCGAATATAGTGCCGGTGCCCAAAAAGGACAGAAAGGTCAGGATGTGTGTGGACTTCAGGGACCTCAACAAGGCAAGTCCGAAGGACGATTTCCCGCTTCCGAATATTGATCTTTTGGTGGACAATACAGCTGGTCGTGCTCTGTTATCTTTTATGGATGGGTTTTCGGGATACAATCAGATTAAGATGGCGCCTGAAGATATGATCAAGGCAGCATTTACTACTCAGTGGGGAACTTATTGTTACAGAGTAATGCCTTTTGGGTTGAAGAATGCAGGTGCTACTTACCAGAGAGCTGCGACTACTCTTCTTCATGATATGATACACAAAGAAGTTGAAGTCTATGTAGATGATATGATCGTCAAGGGAAAGACTAGACCAGAGCATACATCGGCTTTAAGAAGATTCTTTGAAAGAATTAGAAAGTATCAGCTTCGTTTGAACCCCAGCAAGTGTGTATTCGGGGTTACTTCAGGAAAGCTACTTGGATTCATGGTGAGCGAAAGGGGAATTGAAGTAGATCCTCATAAATTCAAAGCGATTCAAGAGATGGAACTGCCGAAGACCGAGAAGCAGATCCGAGGTTTTCTCAGAAAAGTTCAGTATCTGAGACGATTTACAGCTCATCTGGCGATGACATGCGAGCCTATTTTCAAGCTTCTGAAGAAGAATTCATCAAAGAAATGGACTGAAGAATGCCAGATGGCTTTTGAAAAGATTAAGCAATGTTTGTCCTTACCTCCTGTCTTATCCCCTGTCATCCTAGGTCAGCCATTATTGTTGTATTTGTCCATCACGGATACAGCGATGGGTTGTATGCTTGCTCAACAAGATTCAGGATCTAAGAAGGAGAAGCCTATATACTACATTAGTAAGAAAATGCAAGAATATGAAGTGAAGTATACAATCTTAGAGAATACCTGTCTAGCATTAGTTTGGGAAACTCAGAGGCTCGGACATTATTTGTTATCAAGCAAGGTACTTCTGCTTTCATGGATGGATCCGTTGATGTACTTGTTTGAGAAGCCTGCTCTTACTGGAAGAACAGCAAGGTGGCCGTTATTGTTATCTGAGTTCGACATTACTTATGTCACTCAGAAGTCTGTTAAAGGGCGGGTCATCGCAGAACAGTTAGCTGATTCCCCTGTGGAAGAGAATGCGCTCCTGAAGGCTGAATTTCCTGATGAAGAGATTATGGATGTTGAAGAAGATACTCCAAATACCAGATGGACAATGTATTTTGATGGTGTAGTCAATAACCAGGGTCAGGGAGTAGGAGCAGTACTCCTATCCCCTTAGAAGGAGTATATTCCTCTATCTATCAAGTTGCAGTTTGAGTGCACCAACAACATGGCAGAGTATGAAGCTTGTATTGCCGGACTGGAGGCAGCCTTAGCTTTGCAGATTCAAGACATTGATGTGTTTGGGGATTCCATCCTAATCATTTGCCAGATTAATGGGAAATGGAAGACTCGAGAAGATAGATTGATCCCTTATAATGTGTATCTGGAATCTTTGGTCAAGAAGTTCAGGAGTATTACATTTACTCACTTGTACAGAACAAAGAATCATTTTGCTGACGCTTTGGCTACACTGGCTTCAATGTTAGACATTTCAGCAACAATGGAGGTCCAGCCGCTTACAGTGCGACTGCAATGGGAACCAGCGCATGTGAACGTTATTGAAATAGCAGCCAGATGTCCAGATGGAAAGCCCTGGTATACAGACATCAGGAATCTCATATCTGGTGAAGGGCATCCACCTGAGGCTTCTGGGAAAGAGCGCAGAACCCTTCAGAGATTAGCTGCCAATTTTGTTATTTGTGGTGGACAGTTATATCACAGATCTTTTCATGGGATCCAGCTTTTGTGTGTTGATGAAGACCAAGCAGCTGAGCTGATTGAACAAACCCATGAGGGAGTACGTGGTCCTCACATGAATGGAAAGATGTTAGCCAGAAAGATTCTAAGACTTGGCTTCTATTGGCCAACCATGGAGGCGGATTGTTTCGCCTTTGTAAAGAAGTGCCATAAATGTCAAGTTTATGCAAATCTTATTCATGTACCTCCCTCAGAGTTGCATTCTCTCACTTCACCATGGCCGTTTTCAGTGTGGGGAATAGATATCATTGGGAAAATATTTCCGAAGTTATCCAGCGGACATGAGTATATTTTGGTTGCCATCGACTACTTTACGAAGTGGATTGAAGCTGCTTCTTATACTTCTTTGACTTCTACCTCTGTTGCGAAGTTTATCCGTACAAACATTATTTGCAGATACGGAGTACCTCATGAGTTAATCTCAGATAATGGTTCCCACTTCAAGAAGAACGTAGCACACTTGTGTGAAGAGTTTAAAATGAAGCATCACAAATCGTCTCCTTACAGGCCGCAGACGAATGGAGCCGTTGAAGCAGCAAATAAGAACATCAAGGTAATCATCAGCAAGATGACAGAAACTTATAAACATTGGTCGAACAAGCTTCCCTATGCTTTGTGGGCTTACAGGATGTCGATCAGATCCTCTACAAGTGTCACTCTGTATTCTTTGGTGTACGAAATGGAAGCAGTTTTGCCTGTTGAGCTCAGAAACCCATCACTGAGAGTGATTATGGAGGCGAGCTTGCCAGAATCTGAATGGGCGAAGGCCAGACATCAAGAATTGCAGATGATAGATGAGAAGAGGCTACGAGCTCTGTATCATATCCAGGGGTATCAAAGGCGGATTGAAAGGGCGTTCAATAAGAAGGTTCGTGTCCGAGATTTGAAACCAGGAGATCTTGTCTTGAAGTCTTATAGGGCACCGGTATTTGATCCGAGAGGGAAGTTTTGACCAAATTGGTGTGGTCCTTATATTGTCGATGAAGTCCTGCCTGAAAAAGCCGTAAAACTCCTCGATGAAAATGGAGAAAAATTAACAGAACCTACAAACCTAAATCAGTTAAAGAAATACTATGCCTAAAACATTAGAAGGCCATCTTTGGACGATTTGAGCCTTTTTAAGCCAATAGCCTAGATTTCAAAAATGAAAACCTTTTTGCTAAACTCCTTTGAGCCAAAAGCAAAACCTCTTTGTCAAACTTAAACCAGGGGCATCTTTTATGACTTTCGTCAAAATAGATATTAAACTCGAACTACGAGGGACCTGATTCCCAATTTCTTTGGGGATACGTAGGCAGTCTGGAGGGTCTAGATTCGATCTAATTGCTCAAAACTTACCAAATGTTAACCTGTCTGAACCCAAACCTACCTAAAAGTCCTTCTTGTATATTTAGGCCCAGGTTTGTAAAAAAAAATGATGGAGTCTTAGACCCGCTAGACTGAAAACCTGCAAGGGCGGTCTAGGCAAAAGTTAGGGTCGTTCACCCACTAAGCTGAAAATCCGAAAGGGCGGCTTAGGCAAAAATCATAGTGTTGAGCCTGCTGGATGGAAAATATGCAAGGGTAGACAATCTAGGCAAAATATAAGGCATGCGGTCCGCCGAATCAAAAACCTGAAAATGCGATTTGGTCATGGCAACAACTCTAAGAAGACAGAACCTCTGGAAGCCGATTGGACTTCCATTTCGGCATTACTTCAGAGTCTGAGTAAGCGCCCGCATAATTTCTTTTGACACTTCTTCAAGTTAAAGTGGTTAAAACTAAGTAATCTCAAGGAGATAATAATCATGGCTGAAATACCGAAAAGAGGAATGAGACACTTTTAGATACGGTATTCAAAAGATTCTAAGAGCGTTAGACTGTTACCACCTTAAACATTTATCAAATTAAGAAGCAGATTCAGTCTCTTTCAGAATCTAAGTTATGTTTTGTTAAAGCTTTCGCTTGTCATTTGTCAAAGTCCCGTCTATTGTGTGTCAGAATCTTTTCACTGTCAAGTCAAAGTCAAGCCTTAAGGTCAAGTTTAGCCTGTATTCCTCCTGAAGCTGGGGTGATAAGTTTTAAAAAGCAAGAAGCTGCATCTTCTGCGGACAAAGCCGAACAGAACAGAGTTCAAAAGAGACAGCTTTTCAAGTTTATTCAGAATGTTATCACAAAATGCAGAAGGAAGAACGCTTCGAACAAAACCCATTTTCTTGTATTTGTCATAGCTTTGTAACCTCAAACATTTCTTTGAAATGAAAATCCTTAGTTGAACCCTTGTGTTTTGCTCTCTTATGAATCTTGTCATGGAAATAAAATCATACTAGGGGCATCTTTTATGACTTAGTTTCCCAAGTCATAAAAGACGCCGAACAAAATTTAGGATTGAGATGGCTATTCTTATCAAATAAAGATAAGAGAAGCTTGAGCACTCACCCTTTTGAGCTAAATTCCTTGATTAGTCTTTCGGAAAAGCCCAATCCTCATTGGAATTTGGAATTCAGTTTTGCAGTTTTCAAAATATAAGTGGAGTTTTTGGTTTACTTGTTTAAAGGGACCAAAGCCCGCAAGATTTCATCAAATTTCTTTGAGTTATTCCTTTGGTAAAGGTCTTGTTTTCCTAATCGCTTCTAGCTATGCTATGTTTTAACCATTTTCTCATTTTTCCTCATCTCTGGGCTCTAAGAGGTTACGTTAGGAGCGATCTGGCTACCAACTCTAGAATAAAATCTCGATATATCATCATCCAATCCGGTATTGAATGTTTGAGTCATCTCAAATATTCTTTACCCGTCTTGATAGTTTTGTGATTCGGTATTGAAAATTTGAGTCTTCTCAAAGAGTCTTTACCTGTCTTGATAGTTTCATAATCCGGTATCGAAGGTTTGAGTCTTCTCAAACATTCTCTACCCGTCTTGTGGTCCGGTATTGATAGTTTGAGTCTTCTCAAACATTCTCTACCTGTCTTGTGATCCGGTATTGATAGTTTGAGTCTTCTCAAACAGTCTATACCCGTCTTGTGGTCCGGTATTGATAGTTTGAGTATCCTCAAACATTCTCGACCCGTCTTATGTTCCGGTATTGATAGTTTGAGTCTCCTCAAACATTCTCTACCCGTCTTGTATTCCGGTATTGATAGTTTGAGTCTCCTCAAACATTCTCTACCCGTCTTGTATTCCGGTATTGATAGTTTGATTCTCCTCAAACATTCTCTACCCGTCTTGTAGTCCGATATTGATAATTTGAGCCTTCTCAACCATTCTCTACCCGTTTTGGAATTCGGTATTGAAAGTTGAGTTTTCTCAAGTACTTCTTTACCCGTTTTGGTAATTTCATTATCCGGTTTTGAGTCTTCTCAAATATTCTTTACCCGTTTTAGCACCCAATAATTAGTCGAGTGATTCTTTGTTTAATTTATCAATCAAAATCTTCAATTTTTTATACAAGTACCGAGTTAAGAGTCGGTGAAAGACTATCTCACAAATATATTTGCAGAGTTAGAGTCCGGTGAAAAGCTATTTCACCAATTTGCTTTTGTGTAAACCTTTTTCAAAACCAAAAAATCTAAAATTTAATCTTTTAAAGCCAGGTCGCTAAAATGCGTTGTCTTATCAGCTTTGTCATTCGTGTGACAAGCACACTCTGACAAAGAGGGGCATCTGTAGACACCCGATTTTGACTGAACCCTTGTACATTTTGTTTTAAATAATTACCCTAATAAACTAGTGTTCTGAAATCCCAAATTGCGCCCTAGGTTAGCTTAGGGTCCCACCGAGGTCCCTGCAAAATTTTGTCAAAATCCGAGCTGATTTGCCAAGCGAGCGAACCCTGGAAAGTGTCGTGGTGCAAGCTCAGAAGCGTGGCGATTTAGACAGAAAATGGGTTGTGCTGGAATTTGGAAAAGCAGTTCAAATTTGCCATTGTGGGCTGTCCGGGAGGATATACGGGTCCACAGGTCGTAGTTCCACTATTTCATCTTCATCCCCATACTCATCATAGACGGGTTCATCTTGACCTTCCATGTCTATATCAATACGCAACTGCTTGCCTTCTCGATTTTGTAGAGTTTGATAAAGAAACTGAAGACATCTAAAAGGGAGGAAGGCTTCCTTCATTTTCTTCTTCATCTTTTCCAAAACATTGATTTTGTTAGCCCAAGGGTTCCCATTGGTACAACTAACCACCTTGTTGTTTTGATGCTAACAAACCCAAATTGATTAGCTTTTAAGGATTAATGAGTTGCCTTAGAGTGTTGTGCTATAGACAGGTATTTCACAGGTCAATCAATGCTAGCACACCACCATACATGGCCTATGCTTGAAGATAAACCAAACACAAGTCAAAGAGCTGGAGCATACTTGGATCAATCATGCCTTGGAGGAAAAACCAAGGAGAAGCTCAACATCAAGCATCTCAAGCATTCGAACAAGCAAAGGAAGATCATTGAAGGCCAAAGCTTAAGGATCAACATGCAAAGGAACTTAAACACGATGGTGGCATCATCCTTGGAAGATGTCAAAGCAAGGAGCTCAAGTGAAGATCCCACAAGCAAGGCAAGAACCACATTGAAGATCAAATGAAGATTGGCTCAAGAGTTCACTCAAGAGAGTATTCAAAATGGTAGAATGTATTCCTCTCTTTCTTGGACTTTCTCTTGATCAAGGCACATCTTAAAACCTCTCAAAATTATTTTTCAAAGAGACTCACAACCTTAAAAAGGATTTAAATGGATAAGTGAATGACCATGGTGGTGTACCAACATGTTGGGACCCATATAGCATTCCATTACATGGTAGAAAAATGAGTTTTGAAGGCCAAACTGAGATCAGCACCTAAAACCTATCATAACTGGTCCAAAATATTTTTAAATATTTTTGAATATATTTTTAACAGAAAGATCTCATAGTTTCCATTCAAATTGAGTTTAAGAACATCAAAATCCAATGAGAAACGAAGGAGATATGAATTTTACAAGATTGGTGCTGAAATCTGGAATCCAGTACGGAACTCCGTGGAACCTCACGGAGCTTCATGGAGCAACCTGTCCGAAATTAAAAAATAGCCAACAGCTATGACGGAGCTCCGTGGGATGCCTCTGTACTAGCCGTTAGAGAGTATCAAACGGTCATATTTGAGTTTCCTCTATATAAATGAAGGCCTAGAGCTCATTTAAGCTCTCTAACACCTTGCCTAACCTTCTTGAATCACAAGACACATACCTTAACATTATTAATGATCCTTAATCTCTCTCAAATTCTCTTTGTGCCTTGATCTTGAGCAAAATCTTTTGAGATTAGATTAGGCTTTATTTGTAATCATTTTTTGAGAGAATCTTATGAGCTTTACATTGTAGCAAGCCTATAAAGAGGCCAAGTGTTCTACTACATCTTCTTCATCTTGTTCATTGTATTTTGGGGAAAGGAACTCCGTATTTAAGTTCCTTGGAGCGTTTGTGCTTGGATTGTATTTAGCGAAAGAGGCGTCGTATTTAAGTCCCTTGGAGCGGTGGTGCTCGTCATAATCGGCCGGTGTGGCAAAAAAGATTATTAGTGGATTCCTCAAGAGATCAACTTGGGAAGAGTGGAGTATGTCTTGGGTTTAAGACCGAACCACTATAAAAATCTTGTGTGCAATCTTCTTCTCGTTCCTGGTGCACTCTCTCTATCCCTACTCTTTTACTTGTGTTTTATTTCTATTGGGATTATCTCATGCTTAATTGATGTGAGGACCTTAGATTTGTATTTGTTGAAGATATCTCTTAGATTTGTCCAATCAACTAACTAGTGCTTATTTGTGTAATCAAATTACATTGATTAAGTTAACAAACTTAAAACTAGTGTAGAATGATTATTGAGTGTTAAGTGCTGCTAATCAAATCTTCAATTATTTATGCTATTAAAAATAATACTATAAATCTACATAGCAAAAGTTTTTAAAAGGTCAAATTTTATAAAACAACCAATTCACCCCCCTCTTAGTTGCCCTATTGGAATTTCACTTAGTATCAGAGCTAAGGCTCTTATAGAGGCTTTTTATTAAAAACCTACAAGAAAAAGATCATTTGGCAACCTAATGGCATCTAGACTTCCATGCTTTGATAGAACCGACTATGGATCATGGTCGATCTGTATGAGGTCTTATCTTAAGAGTCTAGATAGTGAATTATTAAAAGTAATTGAAAATGATTTTGTACTAAACTCTAAATCTAGAAAAATTAGTGATCATGATAATAAGTTGTTTTCATTGAATTCAAAAGCTATGATTGCACTTTCTTGTTCTTTACCATATGACATGTTTGAAAATATTTCATCTTGCAAAAATGCCAATGAAATTTGGACTTTACTTGAAAAGAATTATAAAGAAAATATTTGTCTTATGGCATTAGAAAATAATTTTGATGATGATATACATGAATTCACTAATGATGAATTGTTAATTGCATTTGAAAAACTTCATGAAACTTGGATTTGTAAATATAAAAAAATAAGAGTGAAAAATTCTTTGCAAATATAACTAGAGACTTTGACATTTTAAAGAAAGAATATGATTCACTTGCCTCTACTAATGAAAACTTAATCTTGAAAAATAAATCTCTTAGTGATAAAGTAGAAAAACTTTTGTTGGAAAACAATGTAAACAAGAAAAAGAAGAAGAACTAAAGACAAGTTCATCTCTTGAAGTTAGCACATTGAAAGAACAATTTGAAGAGATGAAACTAGAAAAGGATAAAATTGTGTTGGAAAATCATAAGCTACAAGAAGAAAAAACTAATCATGTTTGTTCTCATAACCATTCTTGTAGTTCATCTCGTTCATCATCTACTAGCTCATATTCTTGTGATTTTTGTGATAGATTTGGACATTGCAAATCTATATGTAGACTTAGTTTGTAAAAAGTAACAAGTTTGCATGGATTAGAAAAGATTTATTGTATAGGACAAACTTGGATGGACCCAAGTTGGTTTGGGTTTCAAAACCCCCTACTTGATGCATTTTATATGCTTAATAGATTTAGGGGTTGTGCTTATATTGTAAAATCTTTTGAAAAATCTCAAGAAGATACATGCATTTGAAGTTGATCATTATTTTGTATCTCATATGCACTTGATTGTCATATCATTGTTAAAAAAAGAAGAAGAAGAAGAAGTGGTTCATTAGATACTTCACTTTATGCATCTAGCTAGTTTGAGCTAAAATGATAAATCATTTGAATTCCATACTAAATATGTAATCATTGAATATCATATGTCTAGCCATTGGTGCTTAAAAGATCACATCATTTGAAATTGAATCATAGATACAAATATGTTTATCTAACTTGATGTCTATGTATCAATGATGTAGTATTCATACCATTTATGACATGATATATTTGATTGTCATGTCATCGTACATAATAGATTGTATTCTCTCGTAATGGTATGATCATGTACTATAGTCTAAGTGTTTGGCATATCACTTGAATCTCATTCATACACTTAGTAGCCTCATTGACTCATAGAATTTGCCTAGTTGGTTGAATATCGCTTTCTAACTCTTGAATCCAAGGAGGTCCAATTTAATATTTGCTAGATCCTGAGGTGTTCACCTAGTCTATCACATTCTATTTAGCAAAATTGAAACAAAGATGGGTAAAAACACAAAGCTTCATGAATTTTTAAATTTATAATATATCATGAGAAATTCATAAGTTGATTCATTAGCCTAAGGTGACTCTCATCCATGAAAAGTTTTTGAAAGCACTTGGCTTTTGAAATAATCCATTTAAACTTAAAATCTTACATCATTTAAGGAAAAATGATATTAGTTCAATATGAGAAATCCATGAGTTATCTTTTTCTGTAGTTGAACTAATCATGCCTATGATCTTTAATATGATCATTCATCTATGACATGTGTTTCACTTGTTTTTTAAGAAAAATACTAAGATGAATAAAACTTACTAACAGGAGAAGATAATGTGAAGTGCTAAGAAACTTTGGTTATCTCAAACCCTTCACAACAAACATAGGTATACATAGTCTACGGAGTATATTACATGTTTACTTCTCTATGATATCCATATGATCAATGATAAGTTCACAAAGTTTAAATAATCTTGAATAATCCAAATTTATGTGAACTTCAAATTAAAGAGGGAAAATCAATTGTTATATTTCTTGAATCTCCTTAGCTAATTGCAATTTATTCAAATTGATATATATTTTGCCTATTATATATGTGTGATCTATGTGTATCAAAAAATTACATCACTAAGTTTGAGCTATTTGAGAACTTTGACTAATGCACTCGAACTTGTATTCATGAGACTATGGTCATATAGCCTAACTTGTGCCTAAAAGTGAGACATATAACTTAGAGACATGTGCTTTAGGCTAAAATGTGTATTGTTAATACAACTTGATCTTTTAAACTCAAATCCATCAAAACACATTGATAAGAGATAAAAACTAGTTTGTTTCTTTAAGAAAATTAAATACAACTAGTTGTCTTAGAGTTGCTTATTCTATGATAGTGGGACTTATCAAAATTTACTTATTAGCTATCCTTGGAGTGATTATGTGTTGATTATATTATAGCACTCGATATATTTACCACCCCTTGATTGGTATTAGCTGCATGATAAAGATGTGAAACCTTAAAGTTAAAAGTTATTCAATAGGTGCTCATGCCTTCTTTTGAAGGAATGGCACCATCACCTTAATTAAGACATCTAATTCCCTTGGCTTATTGCCAGCATCTAAACTATGATCAGTATTATATGTTTTGCATTATTATATTTATACTATATGGAAATTTTTAGGGGGAGCATGTTTTTCTTAGTCATGCCATGATTTCATTTGGTATTACCAAACATGTAATTGTAGCCCAAGGGTTCACCTTCAACTATTCACATGAAGACCCTTGGAGACTAAATTTAGGACAGCCCTTTGGATACATACCATGTATGAGTCAATCACAAAGGGGGAGCTTTAAAGTTATATGTGTCCTATCTTGGACTTATCATATGTTTCATCAAGTATATATCTCTTCACATATGATAAGTACTCACATTTGAAGCTACATAACTTCATTTATATTGTTGGGCTTGTCTTGTGTCCCTATTCTGAGAACATCTCTTATTTTTTGTACCGACAAAGCCCTTAACTTGTGCCTTAATTTCATATCTTTTTCAAGTTTTAAACTTATCTTGGATGGCCTCATGATGGTTATCACATTTTCCATTGATAAGTTTCTATTTTTTAGTCTAATTATGCAAATCTATTAGAATTTCATTCATTGGATCCTATCTTACTCGATCACTCCTATAAGCTATGAATTTTCATGCTTATCATGTGCTTTTGAAGCTATATTCATCCATTTTCAATGATAAGTATCTCTGGCCAAGCCCTCATTGTCATATCTTTAGCCTTTTTGCCTTGTCATGCCTTGCCTCATAGGTTTTATCCAAGGCTAATGACAAATACTTAGAGAGAGAGCTAAATTTTCTTATTCTGATATTTATATGGACCATAATGATATGCTTACATTGTCCATTCCAATATTGCCCCCAGTAGTTGTGCTTAAAGTCGCAAATCTTAAAATAAATAAAAAATTGCCTATCATGAACTATGCTTGTCTTTGCTTGTTTAAACTTCTTGCATTAGGAGATCTTAAATTGACATATCATTCATGTTCTCATGGGCCATAAAGTTAGTTTGTACTATTTCTATATCCGTTGCATGTGCTCATTTTACATAGCTCCACATAGAACCACACATAGAACTGACTTGCAAATGCAAATCATATCTCTATGTATTGCTTGTCCCTATTCCTATCATGTGTATTTCAAGATTGATTATCCTATATTCATGATAGTTTCATAATAGAACCATAAATCTTATATCATCTCAATTATTTTGCTTGTTATACCATATTTTCTAGTGATCTATTCTGTATGCATAACAAAAATTTAGGGGAAAGCTTAACTGTCAAATCTTATATGATCATAGACTTCATAGGATTATATTTAGAATGTTCATCCTATTAAACACCCTTTGATTGTGCTTAAACTGCATTTCTTTCTCTACATACTCAAAAAAAATGGGGGCTTGTCATGCTCTACCTTGAAATTGCACTATTTCTCTCATGATAAGTATACAATGAACTTTAACTTGTCATATCTATTCTAATTGAATGGGTCACAGGGTTACTTAACATTAGATATATTCTTATATATCCTAAAACTGTACTAAAATTGTATGTCTCTTTGTTTTTCCCACATAGGATTGCTTTGTCTTAGTTCATCCGATTTTCTATGTTCTTATACTCTTATCATGCATATTTTAGCTTAATCATCATGTATCCATAATAAGTAGATAGGGGGGTTGCATATTGAATATCTCTTATGTTATGAACTGTGCTTAACTCGCGAGTCTGCCCTTTTTCCGGTTGCCAAAAGGGGGAGAATCAATGAAATTGATTAGATGTTCTTATTTCATATGCATTACATGCTTTAAATTGTCATTTTAGACTTGTGCATATGTTGAGGGAAAGTAGCAAATTTTATCTTGTATATATAATCCTCTTTAGAGGTTCCTCCCACCTATCTAATCAATTTGGTTTGCAATCATAAAAAAGAGGAGATTGTTAGCTCAAGGGTTCCCATGGGTACAACTAATCACCTTGTTGTTTTGATGCTAACAAACCCAAATTGATTAGCTTTAAAGGACTAATGAGTTACCTTGGAGTGTTGTGCTACAGACAAGTATTTCACAGGTCAATCCATGCTAGCACACCACCATACATGGCCTATGCTTGAAGATTAACCGAACACAAGTCAAAGGAGCTAGAGCATACTTGGATCAATCATGCCTTAGAGGAAAAACTAAGGAGAAGCTCAACATCAAGCATTTCAAGCATTCGAACAAGCAAAGGAAGATCATTGAAGGCCAAAGCTTAAGGATCAACATGCAAAGGAACTTGAATAAATTGGTGGCATCATCCTTGGAAGATGTCAAAGCAAGGAGCTCAAGTGAAGATCCCACAAGCAACGCAAGAACCACATTGAAGATCAAATGAAGATTGGCTCAAGAGTTCACTCAAGAGACAGTTCAAAATGGTAGAATGTATTCCTCTCTCTCTCTTGGACTTTCTCTTGATCAAGGCACATCTTAAAACCACCCAAAAATATTTTTCAAAGAGACTCACAACCTTAAAAATGACTTAAATGGATAAGTGGATGACCATGGTGGTGTACCAACATGTTGGGACCCATATGGCATTCCATTACATGGTATAAAAATGAGTTCCGAAGGCCAAACTGAGATCAACACCTAAAACCTATCATAACTGGTCCAAAATATTTTTAAATATTTATGAATATATTTGTAACAGAAAGATCTCATCGTTTCTATTCAAATCGAGTATAATAATGTCAAAATCCGACGTGAAACGAAGGAGATATGAATATTACAAGATTGGTGCTGAAATCTAGAATCCAGGTTCTCACGGAGCTCCGAGCAAGGAACTCCGTGGAACCTCACGAAACTCCGTAGAGCAACCTGTCCGAGATTAAAAAATACCCAACAGCTATGACAGAGCTCCGTGGGATGCCTCCGTACTAGCAGTTAGAAACTACCAAACGGTCATATTTGAGTCTCCTCTATATAAATGAAGGCCTAGAGCTCATTTAAGCTCTCTAACACCTTTCCTAACCTTCTTGGATCACAAGACACATACCATAGCATCATTAAAGATCCTTAATCTCTCTCCAATTCTCTTTGTGCCTTGATCTTGAGCAAAACCTTTTGAGATTGGATTAGGCTTTATTTGTAATAATTTTTTGCGAGAATCTGTGAGCTTTACAATGTATCAAGCCTATAAAGAGGCCAAGTGTTCTACTACATCTTCTTGATCTTGTTCATTATATTTTGGCGAAAGGAACGCCCTTATTTAAGTTCCTTGGAGCGTTTGTGCTCGGATTGTATTTGGCGAAAGGGGCGTCGTATTTAAGTCCCTTGGAGCGGTGATGCTCATTGTAATCGGCCGGTGTGGCGAAGAAGACTGTTAGTGGATTCCTCAAGAGAACAACTTGGGAAGAGTAGAGTAGGTCTTGGGTTTAAGACCGAACCACTATAAAAATCTTGTGTACATCTTCTTCTCCTTCTTGGTGCACTCCCTCTATCCCTACTCTTTTGCTTGTGTTTTATTTCTATTGGGATTATCTCATGCTTGATTGATGTGAGTACCTTAGATTTGTATTATTGAAGATATCTCTTGAATTTGTCCAATCAACTAACTAGTGCTTATTTGTGTAATCAAATTACATTAATTAAGTTAACAAACTTAAAACTAGTGTAGAATGCTTATTGAGTGTTAAGTAATGCTAATCAAATCTTTCGTTATTTAAGCTATTAAAAACAACACTAGAAATCTAAATAGCAAAAGTTTTTAAAAGGTCAAATTTTATAAAACAACCAATTCACCGCCCCCTCTTGGTTGCCCTATTGGAATTTCAGATTTTAAATTTTCCACGACGGGATCGTGTCACTTCCAATTGTCACCACCATGTCGAGGCTCGTCCCCTCAGCTTCAAAGCCACAAGTTGGACTTGCTTGTGGTTTGGAACCCCTTTGAACTCGAATATTCTTTCCACCGTGCGTAACCAATCTAAGAACTCTTCCGCTGACAATTCACCATGGAACTCGGGCATCTCTATTTTTAGTCGGAATCCCAGTTGCGGTTATCTCTTTTACGGCGGGTTCACTGGAGCCTCCATTTGCACCTTGTCATGGAAAGGGTTCAGGCGGATTTCATCTTCCTCTTCGGTTTCTTCATCTTGGCCAGAAGTTTCCAAGTGTAGAATCTGGGCCATCAAGTCTTCGACTTGTCTTCGAAGCATGGCTAGTTCGTCTCTTGTCTCAATCTCCGCCATCAGAACAGTATGAGCGCCTCTTCTTTTCGGTGGCATGATCAATCCGCCGCCAACCGCCGAAGTGAAGTAGCTCTAATATCAATCTGGTGCAGCCCAAATACCAAGATCAAACAAAACGAATAAAGAACAAGTAACAAGAAGAACTCGTACGAAGTCTCACGTATGCCGTGAAGATAAAATTTTATCCAATCTCAAAAACTCTCACAACTCCAATCATCTCTTTTATTACATTTCTAAAAGATTTCCGAAGTCTAAAAAGCAGCTAAAATTGATATTGGCATATCTAGCTAAAGTATTAAAGTTTCCTTAGCTAAAAACTAGCTACAAATAAGAAAAGCAACTACAGCCTATCAAATCTAGTAAATAACTAAATTCGAAAATGATAACCTTTTAGGAAACGAAATACTTAAGGGAATAGGAATTCATATTTTTCAAATCTTAAAACTTGCTAAATCTCAAAGCTATCTTGCAAGCTCTCCAATAATGTAAGTTTCCCATATCTCAAAATCATGTAAGCTTAGCAGGTTTCCATTCTGCCAAAACACCTTATTCATGAAAACTTTCCGCATTTTCCACTTGTGACACTTCCACTTATGAATCTTCCTAAAATAGCCATCCTCAAAATTTATTGCTAATTTTTGTACTGCATCACGAACAAAACATGGAGTTATCAGATTCTCACATACAAGGGAGCATTGTCTATGTCCATGGCACTCTTCTCGGCATATGTGGTAGCGGCAAATCTCATAGCAGAGCCAATCTAGGCCTCACTCAAACCGGTGGCGTTCCCTTGTATGTAGTCCTTTGAAAACCCCTCATAATCACTTCTTTACACTTACACCTTACCGGGCTCCACGGCTACCAACACATGTTCCGATCAACGGCCCATTATTGCAAGACGTGAATATGTTTTTGATAATATTGACACCACTAAAGTGATACAGAAAAAAAAAACGCAAAGCCATGTTGTATACGTCTAATGAAATTGACTTGAAATGTTTTTGATAATATTACACCAATAAAATACCCCAACAACATTGGATCTGGAAAATCCTCGTGAGATGATTTTAATGGTGTGGGGTCTACCATTGCACACCAGTGCATGTGGATTCTATTATTAATAGTTTACAAAACTATTTCTTTTACCTCATTGTGAATCCATCCATTAGATGTCCCTCCATAAAAGGATTTATTGACATTACAATAAATAATATCCCAAAGTAATTCTGGAAATTCTCTTAGCCATCTATTTTTATTACTATTATATCTATGAGCTATCATCATTTTTTTTAGTAAAAATTGTTAGAAAAATGCAAAGTTTTGGTTAAATTGTCAAGTAAGGGTAGAGTTGGAGAAATTGTAAAAGAGGGGCTGTCAAGTACGGTCAGACAGTGAATTTGACGAAAATACCCCTCTTTAGTTTTTTACTTTTAACCCATTATTTTTCACTGTTTTCTCACTTCTACCCTTCTCTCTTCCCAAACGAGCCTTTCATCTCGCCGGAGAAATGAACTTTCTCGCCGTCGACCTCGTACGTCGCTCCCAAAGCACGTTCTACTCGCCGGAAGCACGACCTACTCGGCGGAAACCATCCCCTCTCGCCGGAAATCAGTTTCCTCCACTATACGAAGGTAATTTTGAAACATTTCATCTAGGGTTTTGTTTATTTTGGGTTTTTTTCTTGAGGAGTTGGATCTCACACACTTCCAACAATGTTTGTTGCTCTCTGAACCTCTTTTAAGTGCCTCTTTACTAGTGTATGAAACGGATTTGCATAAGTATGTATTTTTTAAGGCTTTGAAATACTTTGCAAGGGGTTTCATTTGGATGGTTTTCAAATTTTTAGGGTTTCAGTGGGCTGGAACCATTAATTGTTAGAAATAAAACATTTTGATATAGGGTTTGTAGGTTTTCAATGGTTGGGCTTTGATTTTGGGTTTGAAAGGGTTTCATTTAGTGCTTTAAATGGTTTCAATGATCTCATTTAGGGTTTCAATGGGTTTGAATGGTTTAGGGTTTCATGTAGGGTTTTTCAATGCTTTAATTTAGGGTTTCAATGGTTTTAGTGGTTTGAATGGGTTAATTTAGGCTTTGGTTTTCAATGGTTTCAAAGGGTTTCATTTAGGATTTCAATAGTTTTATTTAGCGTTTGAAACGGCATTTTTGGGATTGAAAGGGTTTCATTGTTTTCATTTAGGGTTTCAAAGTATTTCAATGGTTTAGGGTTTAATTTAGGGTTTATTTAGCATTTCAATAGTTATCACTGGTTTCAGTTAGGGTTTCAGTTGGGGTTTCAATTCTTTCATTTAGGGTTTCAATGGTTGCAATGGTTTAAGGGGTTTCAGTTAGGATTTCAATGGGTTTCAATGGTTTCAAAAGGTTTCATTTAGGTTTTCAATGGTTTCAGCATATTTCATTGTGGATTTCACTCTAGTTCATAGGGTTTCATTTAAGGTTTAAAAGGGTTTCTATGGTTTATGGTTGCATTCATGGTTTCATTTAGTGTTTCATGGTTGCATTGGTTTGTTAGGGTTTGAAAGGGTTTCATTTAGGGCTTAGAAAGTTGGAACCAGTATTCAATGAAAGTCGGATCCATGGAACCACATATTAGAAAGTTGGAAGCAGTATTCGATGGATCCTCTATCTAGTAATATTGGTTCCAACTGTCTAATTTAAGGCTCCCTGGATCCTCTAATCAGTAATATGTTCCAACAGTCTAATATGTGGTTCCAACTGTCGAATTTGTTGTTCCAAAGGGTTTCATTTTACTTGGTATTTCAGCATTTTTCATTTTCGGTGTGAAAGGGTTTCATTCAATGCTTTGAAGGCTTTCACTTAGGGTTTCAATGGTTTTGAGTGGTTTCAATGGTATGAATGGATCCTCTCTGCAATAAATACTGATTCCAATTTCGTAATATGTGATTCCAAATGTTGTATTAGTGGTTCCGAGGATCCTGTAACAGTGGTTTGAAGTGGTTCGAAGTCTGTAAAGAGTGGTTTTGTTCGAAGTCTGTAAATATTTTTAAATTCAAGTATATCTATAGTGTTCCATGTGTCTAATAGTAATTAAATGTGGTTTGAAGTGTGTTATACTGCATTGTAGTTTTGTGAATGGAATAATAGTGTGTTTGAAGTTTCTTTTCGTTCAAGTATCTTGTCCTGGTTTCTGCAGATAAGAAGTGGAAGTGGTTCCCTTTTTTGTATTTGCAACCCCCTAACAACCTAAGTCGAAACCCCATATAGAGATCATGCCGCGCACGAAGAATGCAAAGAAGACTGTCACTGTGTCTGAAGGCTCTTCCAGCCGCAAATGGCATGGGAAGGCTGTCCATGAGCCCTCCCCTCCCACACCTCCCTCCGAGGAAGCCGAATATATGGGCAAAGGAGAGGAGGACGTCGAGGTCGGCTGCGTAAAGGTGGCATCCTAAGTCCGTCGTATAGAAAGGAAGGGCATATTGCGAGGTAGGAAAATCACCTTTGAAGATCTTGTCGCATATGATGTTCGATCCCTTTTTGTGGCTTTTGGATGGGTTAATTTTCTCGGAGTACACTGCGATTCATACCCGACTCTTGTCAAACAACTCTATGCCAGTTATAGAGTCGACAAGATTATAAGTTCTTCCACTCCACAGTCAATAATAAAACCTTTCGCATGACCATGGAGAAGTTTTGTGAAGTCGCCTCTCTTCCCACCACAGGCGACGAGATTTTCTTCTGGCCCGGTACCATGGATGACTTTGATCGTTATATGGTTGATCCTGGCACCACTTATGGGGACCTTGGTTGCAGACCCCCACCTAATGACAGGTCAACCAACGTGTCCTGCAATTCCCTTAGCCATAGGTGCAAAGTCCTACACAAGATTCTGACCAGCAATATCACGCCTCACGGAAGCAATAGTGACATGGTCCGGCCTTTTGAGGCGTTTATTATGTATTGACTTCTAAAGGGCCAGCCCCTTCACCTTGGCTATATCATACTTAGCTTCATGGAGGACACGTGGACAAGGGCCTTGGCTAGTCTACCATTTGGGATGCTTCTAACACGTATCTTCCAACATGAGAAGCTGATCCAAGGTAGCGAAGAACGCGTTCGTCCTTCTAATCCAATTAATCGTACAACTATAAAGGCAATGCGACTTGATGAGCAGAGGCCCGCTCCACCACCTCGTCCACAGGCTCAGCGTGTATCGGCACATAGTCAGTACTTTGACGAGAAGTTTACTGCACTTTCTCAGCTCCTTGCATCTCATCATGAGGACCATGTCGCAACACAGCAGGCTGTGAGTGCCCTACGCACCGAGGTGTCCACCCTCCGACAGGAGTATGGGACGTCATTCGTCTCCCTCACTGAGCAGGTTTCTTCACTCAGCGAGTTGGTCTGTCACCTGCTGCCCCCAGATCATTAGGTTGTTGCTGCCGATGAGAGCTATACATGATCCCTGTGCAGTTATTTACTTTTTGGTTTAGTGTTTCTGGCATGTATATGGATGGTATGTTATTATGGTTGTTATGAAGTGATATGTTATTATGGTTGATATTATGGATGGATGGATGGTATGTTATATATGGGTTTGATATGTTATTATGGATGGATGGATGATATGTTATTATGGTTGTTCTATTTCTCTGTCTTGGATGGATGGTATGTTTTCATGGTTGTTATGAATAGCAATGTCCTACTAATCCAATGAATAGTACAACTCTAAAGTGAGTTGGGGATATTTGTCAGGCCTTTATGGATAATTTTGATTCTCTTTACCTGTGCATGGGACTAACACTGTGTTTCAAGTGGTTGTTGCTGCTTTCTACAGATTGTGTTTAAGTTAAGGATAAAAAGGTTCCCATTTCCTTCGTTGCGGCTTCGTCATGGTGATTAACTTCTCCATTTCCATTTGCATCTCCTTAAGTTTCTATCTCAACTGTTTCCTAATAACTTTTTTTGCAGGCCAAATATGTCTTATCTAGATGCTGTCCTTACCGCTTCCAGGAGTCCTTAAAAATGTTTCGGTTACATGATGCGCATAAGAATTTGATAAATGAGACCCCATTCAGAGATTTGCTACTACACCAGAACCTCGAGGATGTCGAATTGCGCAAGAGGATTTTGACGACAATGGTGAGAAAGTGGGATCCGAAGCGGAAAGCATTTAGATTGGGGAGCATTGTAGTTCCTTTTCTAGTTAGTGATGTAGCCAAAATATTAGGCTTAACTATGAGAGGGGAGAGGTCGCAACTAGATTGGGATAGCATGACAAGGGTGGATGGTTGGAGGTTTGGGCTTCCAACAGCCACTTTCCAAGAGGTCGTAAATGTTATTCATGCGAAAATGGATTCAAATGAAGAAGAGTCGATAAAGTCGACAATGAAACATGTGATCTTGTTATTTTGCAATACTGTCTTGTTCGCACAGAGGGATCACAAGGCATGTTCTTTCCTGTTCCCTTATATTGATTTGGGGACTATAGGAGATGTTGCGTGGGCTTATCTTGTTCATGAACTCTTGGTCAGGTCCTTAAATTTACATGCTGCACTTGGTGGGAAGGGGCATATATTGGGTTGCTCTATCATTTTACAGGCAATTTTGCATTCATGCCTTATAGTTACTTGTTTCTAAATTATAGGAGTGCATAAATAATGTAGCGTGATTTCAGGTATGGCTATTTGAGCATACTACGTTTTGGGTACCTGATTACCCTGATGCTTATCCACGTCTATTTAAGTGGATCAGTGAGGATACTAAGAAGACGGAGCATAGAAAGTTGATTGACCGTGTTGGTGATGGGATGGTGAAACCAACAGAGGTGAGAGATTACTGTTAATTGGTCGTTGTATGTATGTCTTGCGTGTTGTTTTCTTACATTCGTATTTTTAATAAAAAAATATGACATTTATTTCAGGTGCTTATGATGGTTGAAGCTATGGCGAGGGAGGAAGCCCTACTGCTCGCCGAGGTTCAGGACGACGTTGTTGGTATTGTAGAGGATTCAGTGGGGGATTCGATTGGGGCAATTGTGCCTGCAGTGGGGGATGTGATCGGGCCAATTGTGGCATGTAAGGGGAGAGAACGAAGAAGGAGATGGATGAAAGTAAGAGAGGGACTTCTGAAAGAAGCAAAGGAATCTGCATCTCATAGTTCTTTGTTGGAGAGGATAGTGAAACTTGAACGTGAAGTGAAGGAGCTAAAAACTCAGTTGAAAGGGACATATTCATTGAAGAAGAAAGGTGTACAGTTATCGGGTGAGGAGGAGAAGGTAGTGAAGGATAAAAAGAAAGATGCTCGAACAAAGAAGAAGCAAAAAAAGGAAGATGAGCAAGTGAATAAAACAGGACATACTGAAAAGAAAGATGGGGACGTTGGGATAAGGAGTGATAAGGGACGTTGGGAGGGTGGATTAGTAGAAGATCTGAAGACGATGGATATTGTAGCGTTTTGGTATGATGTTGGGAAAGATGTGGTTGTTGATCCAATAGACCAGATCTATATTAATAGTCAAATTACAGAGGATGACCGGGAGGCTGCAGCTAATATAGTTGCTATCTTGCTTGACACTCCCGAAATGAAGAGTAAACAAAATATTCCACAAAATAAGAGACCCACTAGGAGCATTGAAAACAATGTAAAGCAACGTCGAAGGCGAACAAGACCTAGTAGAGCAATGAGATCACCATATTACATAGGCCAGCGAAAATTCAAGGATGCTCTTGGCAAAGTTACCGGGCCTGCAGCAAGCAAGGTGGATGCATTGGCAGCGCTACAACCTTGGTAAATTCCTTATAACTTAGATTGTGTTGGAAAGCCCGTTTCATTTTTTAGAATTCTATCTTGTCCGATTAAATTCATAGATAGGTTGTTTCAGTAGAATGATCTGAGCTAAGGTCCATAGAGGGAGATGACTTTTTACTGGATTTGCAGTGATAAAGTCATTGAAAGTGATGGGTACTATATGTGTCAAGAAGACTTGCTTCTACTAACCGATCATAGAGGATGGTTATCATCTCTAGTAAGATTTTATGTTATTTGTTAGATATGGTTCATTGAGTAACATAAAGAGTGAGCGCACATTTCTTGTTAAGTTCCTTCTCGTTGACCAATGGTCTGTTCTATAGATCGTTAATGGATATACCGACTACTTGAACTTGCGGGACGAATGTTTGCGAAAAGAACAAAAGGGAGCATGCATTTGCCTTACTACCCATCTAGCTGTGAGATTAAAGTGACTTATAAGTAATGATTTTTGTATTTGAAGCTGCCGGCAATTCTAACATTTGTTTTCATGATTGCAGCAACTTATAATATCCGATAGATGTGAAAATCCTGAAGCATGTTCCCGATTCGTAAAGCGTCTAGAGAATATCCCACTTAAAGAGCTAAGAAAAGTACTCATTCCAATCAACATAGATTTGGTTCATTGGGTTCTTCTAGTCTTGGATATGGGTCAGTGTACCTTCGCTCTTTACGACTCTCTAGTCACTCGCACGGATCCTAGAAGGGTGCAACCCCTTGTGAGTACTACCCTAAACTTGATTCGTAGGCCAAATATTAATTTTTGCTGACTACTGCCATAACGTACTGAATTATTGATTTATAGGTTGATTACCTTGCTCAATGGTTCAAAAGGGTGAAAGACATTGATATAAGTGCATTCCCCATTGATGAAGTGGTTGTTCGGCCCATACAAGATAACGGGTGATGTAACTTCCAATTACTTGAGTTAGGGAAACCTACGTAAACGATTAATTCTTATCGTTGCATATTCTTCATGTTTTGCAGCCACGATTGTGGGCTGTTCGTTTTGAAAGAGATGGAATACCTCAGTCGTGACGCTAGTTTGGATTTCACCCAGAAAGATATTACGGCTATGCAAACTTCTCTACTTTCTGAAATGTTGAATGGGGTGTATGGGAAAGTATCCGTGTAACTTTTGGAAGGAAGTCATGTTGTAACTTTGTAATGTAATTGTTGTTTTGTTTCCTCAGCATGATTTGTAATAGTGTCTTGTTTCGTGGGCATGATTTGTAATGAAAATGGCTGGAAAAATGATATATAACCAACATTATATAACACATTGTACACAGTATTAACAGGAAGACATTTTGTGGGGAAACAAATGAATTGTTTACCAGGATTTGGTAATTGAGAAACACCCAAATAGCCTCCTCATTCTCATCATCTATGCAACATGCTTAAAATCACAGTCAAATCATATGGTGTACCCCCGAGCCGCCAATTGAATCTTCCGAGTTCCAAAACGAATTTCTGAACGTTTCATTCTGAATCCCGAATGATGCCCAGAGGGGAAGCCAAAACTACTGGAATTGCATAGGGAGTCCGAATGAATTGCTTTTTAATCTTCTATTTTATTTCTTTTCAAAGGAATTTTACATGCTAAGAGTTCCTTGAAGGCTTGATATTGGCGGAAACTGAAAAGGCCCAAAGACCTATACTTATATTAGCATCGGTAAGTATGTGGGTATTATGAGTTTATTTGCTCA
This sequence comes from Tasmannia lanceolata, assembly GCF_043159265.1. Taxonomy (NCBI): domain Eukaryota; kingdom Viridiplantae; phylum Streptophyta; class Magnoliopsida; order Canellales; family Winteraceae; genus Tasmannia; species Tasmannia lanceolata. The sequence goes on along the minus strand of NW_027518689.1, from coordinate 19,950,793 downwards.
AATACAATTTGATATTCTCATATATGATTTTAATAATTCACTGCTAGAAATAAGAAACAGTAGAAGAGAGCAAGATAGTTGTTACTAGAAACAGGATAGGAGAGAGGTTATTGATAAAAAGATAAGGAACTCATTTTGGTAACAGTTATAAATTTTGTGAGGTTGTGTAACAACTCGGCCTTCACTTTAGGGTCGAGATTAAAAAAATATGCTTAGATAGCTCAGCTCTTTACAAAAAAACTGAAAAATGATTCTTCCTGGATTGCCGTCTGAGAAATTTGCAGTGTCCGGTCAAGAACGTTGTTAACCTGTAGACACCCTCATTTTGCTACACTTTAACCAACAATAACCTAATATATTGATCCGTGGAATTTCATTGGTAAAGTATGCATCCTCAAATTTTCTGAAAACCGAAATGATAAAGAGATGTACCTGGTGAGATGATTAGATCCGAAAAATTGAAAAATACCCTAATTGGTGAATTTAGTGTGTTAAATCCATGTGAGATCCCCTCTATCATGGATTTATATATTTTAGGTCATTAATATCTCGATCTGACTTTACAGATCATCAATCGGGACAAAATAAGCTAGGGTCACTTCACAGCCCGGGACCTAATTCCATTCCGAGACCCGATTTCCGTAAATCGTTAGATCAAGGGCAGATCTTAACCTGGGTGTCTTTGCTTACTAAGAATTTGTGATCATTTAGTCAAAATAGGATCGATCAAGGTTAATCTCAAATTCAGATTAAACATTGTGTCACTTAATTGAGCAAAAACCCAGTGAAAAATCACGGATCAATGTGGGTGAACGAGAGCCGTCGAAATAATTTAACCAAATTATCAACAACAGTGCTTTCAGTACTTTAATTGTTGTCAAAATTCATATTTCAAAGGTTAGGATCATTCATCAAAAATTGATTAAGTTGGTTGGATCAATCGAATCGTCAATTTGATCAACGGTTGGAAAAACGATTCGCTGTTAAAAACCGACGGCTCGCATTGGTCGAAAATTCTGAAAATAATATTTCTATGGCAACATTGGGCTTAAATGAAAGAGGAAAAATCAACGATTTTAATGGCGAAAGAATTATCGAAATCGGACTTCAAAATCTCCTGAAAACCGCGTTTTTCGATTTTTACATTCAAAATATTTGAAAAATCTTTTACAAGATTCTAGGAGATTTGGAGGCATCATCTCGTCCATTCTTTCGATCGAAATTGATCTCAACCACCCAATCTTATTCCATATCATTGCAAAGATTTCAGGATATTTGGAGACCCGATCTCGCCCGTTCTTTCGATCACATGGAGATTGCAGTTAGTTAAATACTATCCTGGTCAAGAAATGTTTATTTAAACACCTGTCAAGAGGCAAATCCTACTTTTCCATGATTATATCCAAGAAAGCTGTTGTTTTAGATTACCAATTTCAAGTATCTTGTTCAAGGTTTCAGTTATCAAAATCCCCAGAAGATAAGACCAGCAGTCTCTATGCGAAAAATCTTGTTGAGGTTTCATGAAAGTGTTCCTAGAGATTTGGAGGCATCATCTCTATGCGAAAAATCTTGTTGAGGTTTCATGAAAATCTTCTAGGAGATTTGGAGGCATCATCTCGTCCATTCTTTCGATCGAAATTGATCTCAACCACCCAATCTTATTCCATATCATTGCAAAGATTTCAGGATATTTGGAGACCCGATCTCGCCCGTTCTTTCGATCACATGGAGATTGCAGTTAATCGCAACCATCCAAATCGTTGCCATTCTCTACAAAGGCAACCAAATTGGACATTTCCCTTACCTTGAAATTTGCTTCCAAAATCTACAAAGATTCCAAGGACAAATGGCATCATCTTGGACCTTGAATTGTTCCTAAATCTTTAGTACTTGATCCTGGCCGCATAAGTGCCTGCCATTTTTAACATAGCCATGGCTTAAATGGAAGATGCCAAAGAAGAGGGAGAATATTCTAGAAAAATCTGATCTTGGCCATTCTTTCCCCTTCCTTTTTCCATCACTCAATCTCCACCCTACACCTCTAGGCCCTAAAGATGGCAACCTGGCTCATCCCTCACCTATAATACCCATGCTCTCTTCTTTCAAAAAAGGAGAAAAAAAGAGGAAGAAGACTCAAAGAAAACTACTAGAGAAATCCTCCATATCCCCCCGCCTTCAAATCTTGTCCTATTCAAAGGATACCCAAAATCTCCATCACAGGTAGGTGCACTATTCTCAGATTTTTTTAGGATTATTTGATATATTTTTATGTATTTTTGCACGATTTTTAGCATTTAATTGAATTTAATTCAATATTATATGTGTGTGCTCAAAATCACGATCTACATGAGTGTTTCAATTCCGTTTCGTCCCGAAATTTAATACAATGATCTACTTAAATAGACTAAAATAACTATCGGATCGGATCGGAGATTGGATCGGAGATTGGATCGAAGGTTTTTTAGAATTTGAGTGAAGAGTGGAATTTTATTTAAAATAATGGCTGAGAAATTACGAAATTCGAAAAAATAGCCATCTCAGGATGATCTATTTTTTGGAATTTTAAATTTTTCTTGTGTTCATCATATCAGAACAAGATTAAAGGATGTTTTCCGGAGTCGTAATTTTCTCGAAAATCGTGTTTTAAAAATGGAAAACTCTTCAAAAATATCTTTTCGACGAAGAAAAATAAAATATATACTAAACAGATTCCAAAAATAATCAAATTTGGTGAAAAAATAATATGATTCTGATACATTCCACCTTGAATTATTGAAAATTTTTGGATTTTTTTTGGTATATTATTTTATGCTTTCTTTGAAAATTATCAGATTTTGTGAGAATTTTTAATGACATCAGATAACCATTAAAATTTACACAATTTTTACAGTAGTCTTATATTTTATATTTCTTGCTTCTGTAAAATTTTCAATTCATTTGGATCTTTTTTCCTATAAGATGTAGTGTTAATTCATAATCTGGTCTGAAAATTGAAAATTCTGAAATTGATAGTAAATAGTTTCTAAAATTCATGAAAATCTCACATAATGCTATTTTTACTTATATCTCACTACTTTAGAAATTTTAATGAATTTAGATTTCTATTTCTAGTAGTTTCTGTGTTATTTTTGCAATCTGGTCTCGTTATTGTTAAATCAAAATTAAATATGAGCTTAATGTAAAAATCTACAAAAATCGTCCAGTAAGTTACATCCCATCATGTCTTGCTGTTGTAGAAGTTTCAATTCATTTCGAATTCATTTACAATAATTTCACTTGTAAAATCACTCATACGGTTTAAAATTGATAAAATCCACTGAAAAACGGAAATTAATTAAAAAATCATCTTAAAGCTTCTAAAGAACCTTAAAACTCTGTCACACGTTCACTCCTTAATCTATTGAAACAGAAATTTTTGGATCTTTAGATCTCCCTGGTAAAATTGCCAGTGCATCCATAATCGTATCCCAATTGCACTCGATCTTTGACAATTTGAATATTTAAGCTATAGCATGTTGTTGGCTCCGAGGTTCACTGTCCACGGAAATCCTGAGATATTCCAGGCAATAAGATGCTATAACCTAAGTATTAAATTGCACAAGGAAAGGGCGCACGATTCCCTTCCATGGATGTCATTCTGAGCCGAAATTGGTGAACCCTAGAACCATTGGTATTCCTTAATTGTCCATAAACTGAAAATCCTTAAAATCTGAAATTCATTAACTTCAAGAACTGAAATCGATTCATCTCGTGTCTTTAGGAACCGTTGGATCATGGTTTCCGTCATAAGAACCATTAGAGCCCAATTTAGGAACACTGGTGTCAGGTCGTGTCCTAGGTTTTAGGGAGTCTTAGGTTTTAGGGAGTCCTAGAGTTAGGAGTCCAGCCTCATCACGTACGTTTGCTATGTATAGCAACCGTGCCATAGGTCTAGTTACACTAGTCACCCAATCTTTCCCTAGGACAAGCCTAGTAAACTAGGATGTAGGCTAACCTGCATTAGTCTAAGGAACAATTTGCATTTAGATAGGATCATATAGCATCCTAGATGAAATCCTAAGATAATAAAATTCTCAACTTGAATTAAATAACCTCTTTTAAAACTGTTGAAACAAGAGAGAAATTACCCAAGCTGTTCTATGTTGGTTGTATAATTGTTTCCATTGTTTTGTTGGGTTTTAAAAGAAAGTTAGAACCACCATATTCTCTGTTGGAAAAAGACCATTACTTGTTTCTACCCAATTTGGTTCGTACCGGTTCCGGGGTAGAAAATGTCGCTCTGTACTGAGTCCAGCGTATAAAATGTGTTTCCTCAGTGGTTCAGAGGTATAAAATTTGGTTCCGTACAAGGTTTTAGGGTATAAAATGTGGTTCCGTAGTGGTTCTGGGGTATGAAATGTGGTTCCCTAGTGGTTCCGGCGTATAAAATATGGTTCCCAAGTGGTTCCGGGGTTGAAAATGTGGTTCCGTAGAGGTTCCATGGTATAAAATTTGGTTCCCTAGTGGTTACGAGGGATGAAATGTGGTTCCGTAGTGGTTGCGGTGTATAAAATATGGTTCCCTAGTGGTTCCGGGGTATAAAATGTGGTTCTCTAGTGGTTCCGTGGTATAAAATGTGGTTCAGGGGTATAAAATATGGTTTCGTAGTGGTTCCGGGGTATAAAATGTGTTTCCCTAGTGGTTCCGGGGTATAAAATGTGGTTCCCGAGTGGTGACGAGGTAAAACATGTGGTTCCCTAGTGGTTCCGGAGAAGAAAATGTGGTTTCCCTGCTGGTTGTGACGTATAAAATGTGGTTCTGTAGTGGTTGCGGGGTATGGAATGCGGTTCCTTAGTGGTTCCTGGGTATGAATTGTGGTTCCGTAGTGGTTCCGGAGAAGAAAATGTGGTTCCCTAGTGGTTCTTGTGTATGAAATGTGGTTCTGTTGGTTCCCTAGTGGTTCTTGTGTATGAAATGTGGTTCCCTAGTGGTTCCTTAGTGGTTCCTGGGTATGAATTGTGGTTCCGTAGTGGTTCCGGAGAAGAAAATGTGTTTCCCTAGTGGTTCTTGTGTATGAAATGTGGTTCCGTAGTGGTTCCGTGGTAGAAAATGTGGTTCTCTAGTGGTTGCGAGGTAGAAAATGTGGTTCCGTAGTGGTTCTGAGGTATAAAATGTGGTGTCGTAGTCATTCCGGGGTATAAAATATGGTTCCCTAGTGGTTCCGGTGTATGAAATGTGGTGCCCTAGTGGTTCCGGCGTATAAAATGTTATTTTGAAGTGATTCCGGGAAATAAGATGTGGTTCCCAAGTCGTTCAGGTGTATAAAATGTGGTTCCGTAGTGGTTACACGGTAGAGAATATAGATCCCTAGTGGTTCCGGGGTAGAAAATGTGGTTCCATTGTGGTTCTGAGGTATAAAATGTGGTTCCGTAGTGGTTGCGGGTTATAAAATGTGGTTCCCTACTCGTTCTTGTGTATGAAATGTGGTTCCGTAGTGGTTCCAGGGTAGAAAATGTGCTTCCGTAGTGGTTCCGAGGTATAAAATGTGGTTCCGTAGTGGTTGGGGGTTGTATAATGTGGTTCCCTAGTGGTTCCGGTGTATGAAATGTGGTTCCCTAGTGGTTCCGGAGTAGAAAATATAGTTCCCTAGTGGTTCTTGTGTATGAAATGTGGTTCCGTAGTGGTTCCGGGGTAGAAAATGTGGTTCCGTAGTGGTTGCGAGGTAGAAAATGTGGTTCCGTAGTGGTTCTGAGGTATAAAATGTGGTGCCGTAGTCATTCCAGGGTATAAAATATGGTTCCCTAGTGGTTTCGGTGTATGAAATGTGGTGCCCTAGTGGTTCCGGCGTATAAAATGTTGTTTTGAAGTGGTTCCGGAAAATATGATGTGGTTCCCAAGTGGTTCCGGTGTATAAAATGTGTTTCCGTAGGGGTTCCACGGTAGAGAAAATAGATCCCTAGTGGTTCCAGGGTAGAAAATGTGGTTCCCTAGTGGTTCTGAGGTATAAAATGTGGTTCCGTAGTGGTTGCGGGTTCTAAAATGTGGTTCCCTAGTCGTTCTTGTGTATGAAATGTGGTTCCGTAGTGGTTCCGGGGTAGAAAATGTGCTTCCGTAGTGGTTCTGAGGTATTAAATGTGGTTCCGTAGTGGTTGCGAGTTGTAAAATGTGGTTCCCTAGTGGTTCCGGTGTATGAAATGTGGTTCCCTAGTGGTTGCGGGGTAGAAAATGTGGTTCTCTAGTGGTTCTAGTGTATGAAATGTGGTTCCGTAGTGGTTCCACGGTAGAGAATATAGATCCCTAGTGGTTCCGAGGTAGAAAATGTGGTTCCCTTGTGGTTGTGAGGTATAAAATGTGGTTCCGTAGTGGTTGCGGGTTATAAAATGTGGTTCCCTACTCGTTCTTGTGTATGAAATGTGGTTCCGTAGTGGTTCCAGGTAGAAAATGTGCTTCCGTAGTGGTTCCGAGGTATAAAATGTGGTTCCGTAGTGGTTGCGGGTTGTAAAATGTGGTTCCCTAGTGGTTCCGGTGTATGAAATGTAGTTCCGTAGTGGTTCCGGGGTAGAAAATGTGGTTCCCTAGTGGTTCTTGTGTATGAAATGTGGTTCCGTAGTGGTTACGGGGTAGAAAATGTGGTTCCGTAGTGGTTGTGAGGTAGAAAATGTGGTTCCGTAGTGGTTCTGAGGTATAAAATGTGGTGTCGTAGTCGTTCCGGGGTATAAAATATGGTTCCCTAGTGGTTCCGGTGTATGAAATGTGGTGCCCTAGTGGTTCCGGCGTATAAAATGTTGTTTTGAAGTGGTTCTGGGAAATAAGATGTGGTTCCCAAGTCGTTCCGGTGTATAAAATGTGATTCCGTAGTGGTTCCGGGGAAGAGAATATAGATCCCTAGTGGTTCCGGGGTAGAAAATGTGGTTCCCAAGTGTTTCTGAGGTATAAAATGTTGTTCCGTAGTGGTTGCGGATTATAAAATGTGGTTCCTTAGTCGTTCTTGTGTATGAAATGTGGTTCCGTAGTGGTTCCGGGGTAGAAAATGTGCTTCCGTAGTGGTTCCGAGGTATAAAATGTGGTTCCGTAGTGGTTGCGAGTTGTAAAATGTGTTTCACTAGTGGTTCCGGTGTATGAAATGTGGTTCCCTAGTTGTTTCGGGGTAGAAAATGTGGTTCCCTAGTTGTTCTTGTGTTTGAAATATGGTTCCGTAGTGGTTCCGGGGTAGAAAATGTGGTTCCGTAGTAGTTGCGAGGTAGAAAATGTGGTTCCGTAGTGGTTCTGAGGTATAAAATGTGGTGCCGTAGTCCTTCCGGGGTATAAAATATGGTTCCCTGTGGGTTCCGGTGTATGAAATGTGGTGCCCTAGTGGTTCCGGCGTATAAAATGTTGTTTTGAAGTAATTCTGGAAAATAAAATGTGGTTCCCAAGTGGTTCCGGTGTATAAAATGTGGTTCCGTAGTGGTTCCACGGTAGAGAATATAGATCCCTAGTGGTTCCGGCGTAGAAAATGTGGTTCCCTTGTGGTTCTGACGTATAAAATGTAGTTCCGTAGTGGTTGCGGGCTATAAAATGTGGTTCCCTAGTCGTTCTTGTGTATGAAATGTGGTTCCGTAGTGGTTCCAGGGTAGAAAATGTGCTTCCGTAGTGGTTCTGAGATATAAAATGTGGTTCCGTAGTGGTTGCGGGTTGTAAAATGTGGTTCCCTAGTTGTTCCGGTGTATGAAATGTGGTTCCCTAGTGGTTCCGGGGTAGAAAATGTGCTTCCCTAGTGGTTCTTATGTATGAAATGTGGTTCCCTAGTGGATCCGGCGTAGAAAATGTGGTTCCGTAGTAGTTGCGAGGTAGAAAATGTGGTTCCGTAGTGGTTCTGAGGTATAAAATGTGGTGTCGTAGTCGTTCCGGGGTATAAAATATGGTTCCCTAGTAGCTACAGTGTATGAAATGTGGTGCCCTAGTGGTTCCGGCGTATAAAATGTTGTTTTGAACTGGTTCCGGGAAATAAGATGTGGTTCCCAAGTGGTTCCGGTGTATAAAATGTGGTTCCGTAGTGGTTCCAGGGTAGAGAATATAGATCCTTAGGGGTTCGGGGTAGAAAATGTGGTTCCCTAGTGGTTCTGAGGTATAAAATGTGGTTCTGTAGTGGTTCCAGGTTATAAAATATGGTTCCCTAGTCGTTCTTGTGTATGAAATGTGGTTCCGTAGTGGTTCCGGGTTAGAAAATGTACTTCCGTAGTGGTTTCGAGGTATAAAATGTGGTTCCGTAGTGGTTCCGGGTTGTAAAATGTGGTTCCCTAGTGGTTCTGGTGTATGAAATGTGGTTCCCTACTGGTTACGGGGTAGAAAATGTGGTTCCCTAGTGGTTCTTGTGAATGAAATGTGGTTCCGTAGTGGTTCCGGGGTAGAAAATGTGGTTCCGTAGTGTTTTCGAGGTATAAAATGTGGTTCCGTAGTGGTTGCGGGTTGTAAAATGTGGTTCCCTAGTGGTTCCGGTGTATGAAATGTGGTTCCCTAGTGGTTCCGGGGTAGAAAATGTGGTTCCCTTGTGGTTCTTGTATATGAAATGTGGTTCAGTAGTGGTTACGGGGTAAAAATGTGGTTCCGTAGTGGTTGCGAGGTAGAAAATGTGGTTCCGTATTGGTTCTGAGGTATAAAATGTGGTGTCGTAGTCCTTCCGGGGTATAAAATATGGTTCCCTAGTGGTTCCAGTGTATGAAATGTGGTGCCCTAGTAGTTCCGGCTTATAAAATGTTGTTTTGAAGTGATTCCGGGAAATTAGATGTGGTTCCCAAGTGGTTTCGGTGTATAAAATGTTGTTCCGTGGTTCCACGGTAGAGAATATAGATCCCTATTTGTTCCGTGGTATAAAATGTGGTTCGCTAGTGGTTCTTGTGTATGAAATGTGGTTCCGTAGTGGATCCGGAGTAGAAAATGGGGTTCCTTAGTGGTTGCGAGGTAGAAAATGTAATTCCGAAGTGGTTCTGAGGTATAAAATGTGGTGCCGTAGTCGTTCCGGGGTATAAAATATGGTTCCCTAGTAGTTACGGTGTATGAAATGTGGTGCCCTAGTGGTTTCGGCGTATAAAATGTTGTTTTGAAGTGGTTCCGGGAAATAAGATGTGGTTCCCAAGTGGTTCCGGTGTATAAAATGTGCTTCCGTAGTGGTTACAGGGTAGAGAATATAGATCCTTAGTGGTTCGGGGTAGAAAATGTGGTTCCCTAGTGGTTCTGAGGTATAAAATGTGGTTCCGTAGTTGTTGTGGGTTATAAAATGTGGTTCCATAGTCGTTCTTGTGTATGAAATGTGGCTCCGTAGTGGTTCCGGGTTAGAAAATGTGCTTCCGTAGTGGTTTTGAGGTATAAAATGTGGTTCCGTAGTGGTTGCGGGTTGTAAAATGTGGTTCCCTAGTGGTTCCGGTGTATGAAATGTAGTTCCGTAGTAGTTTAGGGTTAGAAAATGTGGTTCCGTAGTGGTTGCGAGGTAGAAAATGTGGTTCCGTAGTGGTTCTGAGGTATAAAATATGGTCCCGTAGTCATTCCGGGGTATAAAATATGGTTCCCTAGTGGTTTCGGTGTATGAAATGTGGTGCCCTAGTGGTTCTGGCGTATAAAATGTTGTTTTGAAGTGGTTCCGGGAAATATGATGTGGTTCCCAAGTGGTTCCGGTGTATAAAATGCGTTTCCGTAGTGGTTCCACGGTAGAGAAAATAGATCCCTAGTGGTTCCAGGGTAGAAAATGTGGTTCCCTAGTAGTTACAGGGTAGAGAATATAGATCCCTAGTGGTTCCGGGGTAGAAAATGTGGTTCTCTAGTGGTTCTGAGGTATAAAATGTGGTTCTGTAGTGCTTGCAGGTTATAAAATGTGGTTCCCTAGTCGTTCTTGTGTATGAAATGTGGTTCCGTAGTGGTTCCGGGGTAGAAAATGTGCTTCTGTAGTGGTTCCGAGGTATAAAATGTGGTTCCGTAGTAGTTGCGAGTTGTAAAATGTGGTTCTCTAGTGGTTCCGGTGTATGAAATGTGGTTCCCTAGTGGTTTCAGGGTAGAAAATGTGGTTCCCTAGTGGTTCATGTGTATGAAATGTGGTTCCGTAGTGGTTCCAGGGTAGAAAATGTGGTTTCCTAGTGGTTCTGAGGTATAAAATGTGGTTCCGTAGTGGTTGCGGGTTATAAAATGTGGTTCCCTAGTCGTTCTTGTGTATGAAATGCGATTCCGTAGTGGTTCCGGGGTAGAAAATGTACTTCCGTAGTGGTTCCGAGGTATAAAATGTGGTTCCGTAGTGGTTGCGGGTCGTAAAATGTGGTTCCCTAGTGGTTCCGGTGTATGAAATGTGGTTCCCTAGTGGTTCCGGGTTAGAAAATATGCTTCCCTAGTGGTTCTTGTGTATGAAATGTGGTTCCGTAGTAGTTGCGAGGTAGAAAATGTGGTTCCGTAGTTGTTCTGAGGTATAAAATGTGGTGCCGTAGTCATTCTGGGGTATAAAATATGGTTCCGTAGTGGTTCCGGTGTATGAAATGTGGTGCCCTAGTAGTTCCGACGTATAAAATGTTGTTTTGAAGTGGTTCCGGGAGATAAGATTTGGTTCCCAAGTGGTTCCGGTGTATAAAATGTGGTTCCGTAGTGGTTCCACGGTAGAGAATATAGATCCCTAGTGGTTCCGGGGTAGAAAATGTGGTTCCCTAGTGGTTCTGAGGTATAAAATGTGGTTCCGTAGTGGTTGCGGGTTATAAAATGTGGTTCCCTAGTCGTTCTTGTGTATGAAATGTGGTTCTGTAGTGGTTACAGGGTAGAAAATGTGCTTCCATAGTGGTTCCGAGGTATAAAATGTGGTTCCGTAGTGGTTGCGAGTTGTAAAATGTGGTTCTGTAGTGGTTCCGGTGTATAAAATGTGGTTCACTTGTGGTTCCGGGGTAGAAAATGTGCTTCCCTAGTGGTTCTTGTGTATGAAATGTGGTTCCGTAGTTGTTCCTGGGTAGAAAATGTGGTTCCGTAGTGGTTGCGAGGTAGAAAATGTGGTTCCGTAGTGGTTCTGAGGTATAAAATGTGGTGTCGTAGTCGTTCCGGGGTATAAAATATGGTTCCCTAGTAGTTCCAGTGTATGAAATGTGGTGCCCTAGTGGTTCTGGCGTATAAAATTTTGTTTTGAAGTGGTTCCGGGAAATAAGATGTGGTTCCCAAGTGGTTCCGGTGTATAAAATGTGGTTCCGTAGTGGTTCCAGGGTAGAGAATATAGATCCCCAGTGGTTCCGGGGTAGAAAATGTGGTTCCCTAGTGTTTCTGAGGTATAAAATGTGGTTCCGTAGTGGTTGCGGGTTATAAAATATGGTTCCCTAGACGTTCTTGGGTATGAAATGTGGTACCATAGTGGTTCCGGGTTAGAAAATGTGCTTCCGTAGTGGTTTCGAGGTATAAAATGTGGTTCCGTAGTAGTTGCGGGTTGTAAAATGTGGTTCCCTAGTGGTTCCGGTGTATGAAATGTGGTTCCGTAATTGTTACGGGGTAGAAAATGTGGTTTCCTAGTGGTTCTTGTGTATGAAATGTGGTTCCGTAGTGGTTCCGATGTATGAAATGTGGTTCCCTAGTGGTTCCGGGGTAGAAAATGTGGTTCCCTAGTGGTTCTTGTGTATGAAATGTGGTTCCGTAGTGGTTACGGGGTAGAAAATGTGGTTCCGTAGTGGTTGCGAGGTAGAAACTGTGGTTCCGTAGTGGTTCTGAGTTATAAAATGTGGTGCCGTAGTCATTCCGGGGTATAAAATATGGTTCCCTAGTCGTTCCGGTGTATGAAATGTGGTGCCCTAATAGTTCCGGCGTATAAAATGTTGTTTTGAAGTGATTCCGGGAAATAAGATGTGGTTCCCAAGTGGTTCCGGTGTATAAAATGTTGTTCTGTGGTCCCACGGTAGAGAATATAGATCCCTAGTGGTTCCGGGGTAGAAAATGTGGTTCCCTTATGGTTTTGAGGTATAAAATGTGGTTCCGTAGTGGTTACGTGTTATAAAATGTGGTTACCTAGTCGTTCTTGTGTATGAAATATGGTTCCGTAGTGGTTCTGGGGTAGAAAATGTGCTTCCGTAGTGGTTCCGAGGTATAAAATGTGGTTCCGTAGTGGTTGCGGGTTGTAAAATGTGGTTCCCTAGTGGTTCCGGTGTATGAAATGTGGTTCCCTACTTGTTCCGGGGTAGAAAATGTGGTTCCCCAGTGGTTCATGTGTATGAAATGTGGTTCCGTAGTGGTTCAGAGGTAGAAAATGTGGATCCGTAGTGGTTGTGAGGTAGAAAATGTGGTTCCGTAGTGGTTCTGAGGTATAAAATGTGGTGCCGTAGTCGTTGCGGGGTATAAAATATGGTTCCCTAGTGGTTCCGGTGTATGAAATGTGGTGCCCTAGTGGTTCCGGCGTATAAAATGTTGTTTTGAAGTGGTTCCGAGAAATAAGATGTGGTTCCTAAGTGGTTCCGGTGTATAAAATGTGGTTCCGTAGTGGTTCCAGGGAAGAGAATATAGATCCCTAGTGGTTCCGGGGTAGAAAATGTGGTTCCCTAGTGGTTCTGAGGTATAAAATGTGGTTCCGTAGTGGTTGCGGGTTATAAAATGTGGTTCCCTAGTCCTTCTTGTGTATGAAATGTGGTTCCGTAGTGGTTCCGTGGTAGAAAATGTGCTTCCGTAGTGGTTGCGAGTTGTAAAATGTGGTTCCCTAGTGGTTCCGGTGTATGAAATGTGGTTCCCTAGTGGTTTCAGGGTAGAAAAGGTGGTTCCCTAGTGGTTCTTGTGTATTAAATGTGGTTCCGTAGTAGTTCCGGGGTAGAAAATGTGGTTCCGTAGTGGTTGCGAGGTAGAAAATGTGTTTCCGTAGTGGTTCTGAGGTATAAAATGTGGTGTCGTAGTCATTCCGGGGTATAAAATATGGTTCTCTAGTGGTTTCGGTGTATGAAATGTGGTGCCCTAGTGGTTCCGACGTATAAAATGTTGTTTTGAAGTGGTTCCGGGAAATAAGATGTGGTTCCCAAGTGGTTCCGGTGTATAAAATGTGTTTCCGTAGTGGTTCCATGGTAGAGAAAATAGATCCCTAGTGGTTCCGGGGTAGAAAATGTGGTTCCCTAGTGGTTACAGGGTAGTGATTATAGATCCCTAGTGGTTCCGGGGTAGAAAATGTGGTTCTCTAGTGGTTCTGAGGTATAAAATGTGGTTCCGTAGTGCTTGCGGGTTATAAAATGTGGTTCCCTAGTCGTTCTTGTGTATGAAATGCGATTCCGTAGTGGTTCCAGGGTAGAAATTATACTTCCGCAGTGGTTCCGAGGTATAAAATGTGGTTCCGTAGTGGTTGCGGGTTGTAAAATGTGGTTCCCTAGTGGTTCCTGTGTATGAAATGTGGTTCCCTAGTGGTTCCAGAGTATGAAATGTGGTTCCCTAGTGGTTCCGGTGTATAAAATGTGGTTCCGTAGTGGTTCCAGGGTAGAGAATATAGATCCCCAGTGGTTACCGTGTAGAAAATGTGGTTCCGTAGTGGTTCTAAGGTATAAAATGTGTTTTCGTAGTGGTTGCGGGTTATGAAATGTGGTTCCCTAGTCGTTCTTGTGTATGAAATGTGGTTCCGGGTTAGAAAATGTGCTTCCGTAGTGGTTTCGAGGTATAAAATGTGGTTCCGTAGTGGTTGCGGGTTGTAAAATGTGGTTCCCTAGTGGTTCCGGTGTATGAAATGTGGTTCCCTAGTGGTTACGGGGTAGAAAATGTGGTTCCCTGGTGGTTCTTGTGTATGAAATGTGGTTCTGTAGTGGTTCCGGGGTAGAAAATGTGGTTCCGTAGTGTTTTCGAGGTATAAAATGTGGTTCCGTAGTAGTTGCGGGTTGTAAAATGTGGTTCCCTAGTGGTTCCGGTGTATGAAATGTGGTTCCCTATAGGTTCCGGGGTAGAAAATGTGGTTCCCTAGTTGTTACGGGTTAGAAAATGTGGTTCCGTAGTGGTTGCGAGGTAGAAAATGTGGTTCCGTAGTGGTTCTGAGGTATAAAATGTGGTGCCGTAGTCATTCCGGGGTATAAAATATGGTTCCCTAGTGGTTCGGTGTACGAAATGTGGTGCCCTAGTAGTTCCGGCGTATAAAATGTTGTTTTGAAGTGATTTCGGGAAATAAGATGTGGTTCCCAAGTGGTTCCGGTGTATAAAATGTTGTTCCGTGGTTCCACGGTAGAGAATATAGATCCCTAGTGGTTCCGGGGTAGAAAATGTGGTTCCCTTGTGGTTTTGAGGTATAAAATGTGGTTCCGTAGTGGTTGCGGCTTATAAAATGTGGTTACCTAATCGTTCTTGTGTATGAAATGTGGTTCCGTAGTGGTTCCGGGGTAGAAAATGTGCTTCCGTAGTGGTTCCGAGGTATAAAATGTGGTTCCGTAGTGGTTGCGGGTTGTAAAATGTGGTTCCCTAGTGGTTCCGGTGTATGAAATGTGGTTCCCTAGTTGTTCCGGGGTAGAAAATGTGGTTCCCTGGTGGTTCTTGTGTATGAAATGTGGTTCCGTAGTGGTTCCGGGGAAGAAAATGTGGATTCGTAGTGGTTACGAGGTAGAAAATGTGGTTCCGTAGTGGTTCTGAGGTATAAAATGTGGTGCCGTAGTCGTTGCGGCTTATAAAATATGGTTCTCTAGTGGTTCCGGTGTATGAAATGTGGTGCCCTAGTGGTTCTGGCGTATAAAATGTTGTTTTGAAGTGGTTCCTGGAAATAAGATGTGGTTCCCAAGTGGTTCCGGTGTGTAAAATGTGGTTCCGTAGTGGTTCCAGGGTAGAGAATATAGATCCCTAGTGGTTCCGGGGTAGAAAATGTGGTTCCCTAGTGGTTCTGAGGTATAAAATGTGGTTCCGTAGTGGTTGCGGGTTATAAAATGTGGTTCCCTAGTCCTTCTTGTGTATGAAATGTGGTTCCGTAGTGGTTCCGTGGTAGAAAATGTGCTTCCGTAGTAGTTGCGAGTTGTAAAATGTGGTTCCCTAGTGGTTCCGGTGTATGAAATGTGGTTCCCTAGTCGTTTCGGGGTAGAAAATGTGGTTCCCTAGTGGTTCTTGTGTATTAAATGTGGTTCCGTAGTAGTTCCGGGGTAGAAAATGTGGTTCCATAGTGGTTGCGAGGTAGAAAATGTGGTTCCGTAGTGGTTCTGAGGTATAAAATGTGGTGCCGTAGTCATTCCGGGGTATAAAATATGGTTCCCTAGTGGTTTCGGTGTATGAAATGTGGTGCCCCAGTGGTTCCGACGTATAAAATGTTGTTTTGAAGTGGTTCCGGGAAATAAGATGTGGTTCGCAAGTGGTTCCGGTGTATAAAATGTGTTTCCGTAGTGGTTCCACGGTAGAGAAAATAGATCCCTAGTGGTTCCGGGGTAGAAAATGTGGTTCCCTAGTGGTTACAGGGTAGAGAATATAGATCCCTAGTGGTTCCGGGGTAGAAAATGTGGTTCTCTAGTGGTTCTGAGGTATAAAATGTGGTTCTGTAGTGCTTGCAGGTTATAAAATGTGGTTCCCTAGTCGTTCTTGTGTATGAAATGTGGTTCCGTAGTGGTTCCGGGGTAGAAAATGTGCTTCTGTAGTGGTTCCGAGGTATAAAATGTGGTTCCGTAGTAGTTGCGAGTTGTAAAATGTGGTTCTCTAGTGGTTCCGGTGTATGAAATGTGGTTCCCTAGTGGTTTCAGGGTAGAAAATGTGGTTCCCTAGTGGTTCATGTGTATGAAATGTGGTTCCGTAGTGGTTCCAGGGTAGAAAATGTGGTTTCCTAGTGGTTCTGAGGTATAAAATGTGGTTCCGTAGTGGTTGCGGGTTATAAAATGTGGTTCTCTAGTCGTTCTTGTGTATGAAATGCGATTCCGTAGTGGTTCCGGGGTAGAAAATGTACTTCCGTAGTGGTTCCGAGGTATAAAATGTGGTTCCGTAGTGGTTGCGGGTCGTAAAATGTGGTTCCCTAGTGGTTCCGGTGTATGAAATGTGGTTACCTAGTGGTTCCGGGTTAGAAAATATGCTTCACTAGTGGTTCTTGTGTATGAAATGTGGTTCCGTAGTAGTTGCGAGGTAGAAAATGTGGTTCCGTAGTTGTTCTGAGGTATAAAATGTGGTGCCGTAGTCATTCTGGGGTATAAAATATGGTTCCCTAGTGGTTCCGGTGTATGAAATGTGGTGCCCTAGTAGTTCCGACGTATAAAATGTTGTTTTGAAGTGGTTCCGGGAGATAAGATGTGGTTCCCAAGTGGTTCCGGTGTATAAAATGTGGTTCCGTAGTGGTTCCACGGTAGAGAATATAGATCCCTAGTGGTTCCGGGGTAGAAAATGTGGTTCCCTAGTGGTTCTGAGGTATAAAATGTGGTTCCGTAGTGGTTGCGGGTTATAAAATGTGGTTCCCTAGTCGTTCTTGTGTATGAAATGTGGTTCTGTAGTGGTTACAGGGTAGAAAATGTGCTTCCGTAGTGGTTCCGAGGTATAAAATGTGGTTCCGTAGTCGTTGCGAGTTGTAAAATGTGGTTCTGTAGTGGTTCCAGTGTATAAAATGTGGTTCACTTGTGGTTCCGGGGTAGAAAATGTGCTTCCTTAGTGGTTCTTGTGTATGAAATGTGGTTCCGTAGTTGTTCCTGAGTAGAAAATGTGGTTCCGTAGTGGTTGCGAGGTAGAAAATGTGGTTCCGTAGTGGTTCTGAGGTACAAAATGTGGTGCCGTAGTCGTTCCGGGGTATAAAATATGGTTCCCTAGTCGTTCCGGTGTATGAAATGTGGTGCCCTAATAGTTCCGGCGTATAAAATGTTGTTTTGAAGTGATTCCGGGAAATAAGATGTGGTTCCCAAGTGGTTCCGGTGTATAAAATGTTGTTCTGTGGTTCCACGGTAGAGAATATAGATCCCTAGTGGTTCCGGGGTAGAAAATGTGGTTCCCTTATGGTTTTGAGGTATAAAATGTGGTTTCGTAGTGGTTACGTGTTATAGAATGTGGTTACCTAGTCGTTCTTGTGTATGAAATGTGGTTCCGTAGTGGTTCCGGGGTAGAAAATGTGCTTCCGTAGTGGTTCCGAGGTATAAAATGTGGTTCCGTAGTGGTTGCGGGTTGTAAAATGTGGTTCACTAGTGGTTCCGGTGTATGAAATGTGGTTCCCTACTTGTTCCGGGGTAGAAAATGTGGTTCCCCAGTGGTTCATGTGTATGAAATGTGGTTCCGTAGTGGTTCAGAGGTAGAAAATGTGGATCCGTAGTGGTTGTGAGGTAGAAAATGTGGTTCCGTAGTGGTTCTGAGGTATAAAATGTGGTGCCGTAGTCGTTGCGGGGTATAAAATATGGTTCCCTAGTGGTTCCGGTGTATGAAATGT
This sequence comes from Tasmannia lanceolata, assembly GCF_043159265.1. Taxonomy (NCBI): domain Eukaryota; kingdom Viridiplantae; phylum Streptophyta; class Magnoliopsida; order Canellales; family Winteraceae; genus Tasmannia; species Tasmannia lanceolata. The sequence continues at coordinate 19,933,515 of NW_027518689.1, read as the reverse complement.
GGTGCCCTAGTGGTTCCGGCGTATAAAATGTTGTTTTGAAGTGGTTCCGAGATATAAGATGTGGTTCCCAAGTGGTTCCGGTGTATAAAATGTGGTTCCGTAGTGGTTCCAGGGTAGAGAATATAGATCCCTAGTGGTTCCGGGGTAGAAAATGTGGTTCCCTAGTGGTTCTGAGGTATAAAATGTGGTTCCGTAGTGGTTGCGGGTTATAAAATGTGGTTCCCTAGTTCTTCTTGTGTATGAAATGTGGTTTCGTAGTGGTTCCGTGGTAGAAAATGTGCTTCCGTAGTGGTTGCGAGTTGTAAAATGTGGTTCCCTAGTGGTTCTGGTGTATGAAATGTGGTTCCCTACTGGTTTCGGGGTAGAAAAGGTGGTTCCCTAGTGGTTCTTGTGTATTAAATGTGGTTCCGTAGTAGTTCCGGGGTAGAAAATGTGGTTCCGTAGTGGTTGCGAGGTAGAAAATGTGTTTCCGTAGTGGTTCTGAGGTATAAAATGTGGTGCCGTAGTCATTCCGGGGTATAAAATATGGTTCCCTAGTGGTTTCGGTGTATGAAATGTGGTGCCCTAGTGGTTCCGACGTATAAAATGTTGTTTTGAAGTGGTTCCGGGAAATAAGATGTGGTTCCGAAGTGGTTCCGGTGTATAAAATGTGTTTCCGTAGTGGTTCCATGGTAGAGAAAATAGATCCCTAGTGGTTCCGGGGTAGAAAATGTGGTTCCCTAGTGGTTACAGGGTAGAGATTATAGATCCCTGGTGGTTCCGGGGTAGAAAATGTGTTTCTCTAGTGGTTCTGAGGTATAAAATGTGGTTCCGTAATGCTTGCGGGGTATAAAATGTGGTTCCCTAGTCGTTCTTGTGTATGAAATGTGGTTCCGTAGTGGTTTCGGGGTAGAAAATGTGGTTCCGTAGTGGTTCCGAGGTATAAAATGTGGTTCCGTAGTGGTTGTGAGTTGTAAAATGTGGTTCACTAGTGGTTCCGGTGTATGAAATGTGGTTCCGGTGTATGAAATGTGGTTCCCTAGTTGTTTCGGGGTAGAAAATGTGAATTCTTAGTTGTTCATGTGTATGAAATGTGGTTCCGTAGTGGTTTCAAGGTAGAAAATGTGGTTCCCTAGTGGTTCTGAGGTATAAAATGTGGTTCCGTAGTGGTTGCGGGTTATAAAATGTGGTTCCCTAGTCGTTCTTGTGTATGAAATGCGATTCCGTAGTGGTTCCAGGGTAGAAAATATACTTCCGCAGTGGTTCCGAGGTATAAAATGTGGTTCCGTAGTGGTTGCGGGTTGTAAAATGTGGTTCCCTAGTGGTTCCGGTGTATGAAATGTGGTTCCCTAGTGGTTCCGGAGTATGAAATGTGGTTCCCTAGTGGTTCCGGTGTATAAAATGTGGTTCCGTAGTGGTTCCAGGGTAGAGAATATAGATCCCCAGTGGTTACCGTGTAGAAAATGTGGTTCCCTAGTGGTTCTGAGGTATAAAATGTGGTTTCGTAGTGGTTGTGGGTTATGAAATGTGGTTCCCTAGTCGTTCTTGTGTATGAAATGTGGTTCCGGGTTAGAAAATGTGCTTCCGTAGTGGTTTCGAGGTATAAAATGTGGTTCCGTAGTGGTTGCGGGTTGTAAAATGTGGTTCCCTAGTGGTTCCGGTGTATGAAATGTGGTTCCCTAGTGGTTACGGGGTAGAAAATGTGGTTCCCTGGTGGTTCTTGTGTATGAAATGTGGTTCCGTAGTGGTTCCGGGGTAGAAAATATGGTTCCGTAGTGTTTTCGAGGTATAAAATGTGGTTCCGTAGTAGTTGCGGGTTGTAAAATGTGGTTCCCTAGTGGTTCCGGTGTATGAAATGTGGTTCCCTAGTGGTTCCGGGGTAGAAAATGTGGTTCCCTAGTTGTTACGGGGTAGAAAATGTGGTTCCGTAGTGGTTGCGAGGTAGAAAATGTGGTTCCGTAGTGGTTCTGAGGTATAAAATGTGGTGCCGTAGTCATTCCGGGGTATAAAATATGGTTCCCTAGTGGTTCGGTGTACGAAATGTGGTGCCCTAGTAGTTCCGGCGTATAAAATGTTATTTTGAAGTGATTTCGGGAAATAAGATGTGGTTCCCAAGTGGTTCCGGTGTATAAAATGTTGTTCCGTGGTTCCACGGTAGAGAATATAGATCCCTAGTGGTTCCGGGGTAGAAAATGTGGTTCCCTTGTGGTTTTGAGGTATAAAATGTGGTTCCGTAGTGGTTGCGGCTTATAAAATGTGGTTACCTAATCGTTCTTGTGTATGAAATGTGGTTCCGTAGTAGTTACGGGGTAGAAAATGTGCTTCCGTAGTGGTTCCGAGGTATAAAATGTGGTTCCGTAGTGGTTGCGGGTTGTAAAATGTGGTTCCCTAGTGGTTCCGGTGTATGAAATGTGGTTCCCTAGTTGTTCCGGGGTAGAAAATGTGGTTCCCTGGTGGTTCTTGTGTATGAAATGTGGTTCCGTAGTGGTTCCGGGGAAGAAAATGTGGATTCGTAGTGGTTACGAGGTAGAAAATGTGGTTCCGTAGTGGTTCTGAGGTATAAAATGTGGTGCCGTAGTCGTTGCGGCGTATAAAATATGGTTCTCTAGTGGTTCCGGTGTATGAAATGTGGTGCCCTAGTGGTTCTGGCGTATAAAATGTTGTTTTGAAGTGGTTCTTGGAAGTAAGATGTGGTTCCCAAGTGGTTCCGGTGTGTAAAATGTGGTTCCGTAGTGGTTCCAGGGTAGAGAATATAGATCCCTAGTGGTTCCGGGGTAGAAAATGTGGTCCCTAGTGGTTCTGAGGTATAAAATGTGGTTCCGTAGTGGTTTCGGGTTATAAAATGTGGTTCCCTAGTCCTTCTTGTGTATGAAATGTGGTTCCGTAGTGGTTCCGTGGTAGAGAATGTGCTTCCGTAGTAGTTGCGAGTTGTAAAATGTGGTTCCCTAGTGGTTCCGGTGTATGAAATGTGATTCCCTAGTCGTTTCGGGGTAGAAAATGTGGTTCCCTAGTGGTTCTTGTGTATTAAATGTGGTTCCGTAGTAGTTCCGGGGTAGAAAATGTGGTTCCATAGTGGTTGCGAGGTAGAAAATGTGGTTCCGTAGTGGTTCTGAGGTATAAAATGTGGTGCCGTAGTCATTCCGGGGTATAAAATATGGTTCCCTAGTGGTTTCGGTGTATGAAATGTGGTGCCCTAGTGGTTCTGACGTATAAAATGTTGTTTTGAAGTGGTTCCGGGAAATAAGATGTGGTTCCCAAGTGGTTCCGGTGTATAAAATGTGTTTCCGTAGTGGTTCCACGGTAGAGAAAATAGATCCCTAGTGGTTCCGGGGTAGAAAATGTGGTTCCCTAGTGGTTACAGGGTAGAGAATATAGATCCCTAGTGGTTCCGGGGTAGAAAATGTGGTTCTCTAGTGGTTCTGAGGTATAAAATGTGGTTCTGTAGTGCTTGCAGGTTATAAAATGTGGTTCCCTAGTCGTTCTTGTGTATGAAATGTGGTTCCGTAGTGGTTCCGGGGTAGAAAATGTGCTTCTGTAGTTGTTCCGAGGTATAAAATGTGGTTCCGTAGTAGTTGCGAGTTGTAAAATGTGGTTCTCTAGTGGTTCCGGTGTATGAAATGTGGTTTCCTAGTGGTTTCAGGGTAGAAAATGTGGTTCCCTAGTGGTTCATGTGTATGAAATGTGGTTCCGTAGTGGTTCCAGGGTAGAAAATGGGGTTTCCTAGTGGTTCTGAGGTATAAAATGTGGTTCCGTAGTGGTTGCGGGTTATAAAATGTGGTTCCCTAGTCGTTCTTGTGTATGAAATGCGATTCCGTAGTGGTTCCGGGGTAGAAAATGTACTTCCGTAGTGGTTCTGAGGTATAAAATGTGGTTCCGTAGTGGTTGCGGGTCGTAAAATGTGGTTCCCTAGTGGTTCCGGTGTATGAAATGTGGTTCCCTAGTGGTTCCGGCTTAGAAAATATGCTTCCCTAGTGGTTCTTGTGTATGAAATGTGGTTCCGTAGTAGTTGCGAGGTAGAAAATGTGGTTCCGTAGTTGTTCTGAGGTATAAAATGTGGTGCCGTAGTCATTCTGGGGTATAAAATATGGTTCCCTAGTGGTTCCGGTGTATGAAATGTGGTGCCCTAGTAGTTCCGACGTATAAAATGTTGTTTTGAAGTGGTTCCGGAAGATAAGATGTGGTTCCCAAGTGGTTCCGGTGTATAAAATGTGGTTCCGTAGTGGTTCCACGGTAGAGAATATAGATCCCTAGTGGTTCCGGGGTAGAAAATGTGGTTCCCTAGTGGTTCTGAGGTATAAAATGTGGTTCCGTAGTGGTTGCGGGTTATAAAATGTGGTTCCCTAGTCGTTCTTGTGTATGAAATGTGGTTCTGTAGTGGTTACAGGGTAGAAAATGTGCTTCCGTAGTGGTTCCGAGGTATAAAATGTGGTTCCGTAGTGGTTGCGAGTTGTAAAATGTGGTTCTGTAGTGGTTCCGGGGTATAAAATGTGGTTCACTTGTGGTTCCGGGGTAGAAAATGTGCTTCCCTAGTGGTTCTTGTGTATGAAATGTGGTTCCGTAGTTGTTCCTGGGTAGAAAATGTGGTTCCGTAGTGGTTGCGAGTTAGAAAATGTGGTTCCGTAGTGGTTCTGAGGTATAAAATGTGGTGCCGTAGTCGTTCCGGGGTATAAAATATGGTTCCCTAGTAGTTCCAGTGTATGAAATGTGGTGCCTTAGTGGTTCTGGCGTATAAAATTTTGTTTTGAAGTGGTTCCGGGAAATAAGATGTGGTTCCCAAGTGGTTCCGGTGTATAAAATGTGGTTCCGTAGTGGTTCCAGGGTAGAGAATATAGATCCCTAGTGGTTCCGGTGTAGAAAATGTGGTTCCCTAGTGTTTCTGAGGTATAAAATGTGGTTCCGTAGTGGTTGCGGGTTATAAAATATGGTTCCCTAGTCGTTCTTGGGTATGAAATGTGGTTCCATAGTGGTTCCGGGTTAGAAAATGTGCTTCCGTAGTGGTTTCGAGGTATAAAATGTGGTTCCGTAGTGGTTGCGGGTTGTAAAATGTGGTTCCCTAGTGGTTCCGGTGTATGAAATGTGGTTCCGTAATTGTTACAGGGTAGAAAATGTGGTTTCCTAGTTGTTCTTGTGTATGAAATGTGGTTCCGTAGTGGTTCCGATGTATGAAATGTGGTTCCCTAGTGGTTCCGGGGTAGAAAATGTGGTTCCCTAGTGGTTCTTGTGTATGAAATGTGGTTCCGTAGTGGTTACGGGGTAGAAAATGTGGTTCCGTAGTGGTTGCGAGGTAGAAACTGTGGTTCCGTAGTGGTTTTGAGTTATAAAATGTGGTGCCGTAGTCATTCCGGGGTATAAAATATGGTTCCCTAGTCGTTCCGGTGTATGAAATGTGGTGCCCTAATAGTTCCGGCGTATAAAATGTTGTTTTGAAGTGATTTCGGGAAATAAGATGTGGTTCCCAAGTGGTTCCGGTGTATAAAATGTTGTTCTGTGGTTCCACGGTAGAGAATATAGATCCCTAGTGGTTCCGGGGTAGAAAATGTGGTTCCCTTATGGTTTTGAGGTATAAAATGTGGTTCCGTAGTGGTTACGTGTTATAAAATGTGGTTACCTAGTCGTTCTTGTGTATGAAATGTGGTTCCGTAGTGGTTCCGGGATAGAAAATGTGGTTCCGTAGTGGTTGCGGGTTGTAAAATGTGGTTCCGTAGTGGTTGCGGGTTGTAAAATGTGGTTCCCTAATGGTTCCGGTGTATGAAATGTGGTTCCCTACTTGTTCCGGGGTAGAAAATGTGGTTCCCCAGTGGTTCATGTGTATGAAATGTGGTTCCGTAGTGGTTCAGAGGTAGAAAATGTGGATCCGTAGTGGTTGTGAGGTAGAAAATGTGGTTCCGTAGTGGTTCTGAGGTATAAAATGTGGTGCCGTAGTCGTTGCGGGGTATAAAATATGGTTCCCTAGTGGTTCCGGTGTATGAAATGTGGTGCCCTAGTGGTTCCGGCGTATAAAATGTTGTTTTGAAGTGGTTCCGAGAAATAAGATGTGGTTCCCAAGTGGTTCCGGTGTATAAAATGTGGTTCCGTAGTGGTTCCAGGGTAGAGAATATAGATCCCTAGTGGTTCCGGGGTAGAAAATGTGGTTCCCTAGTGGTTCTGAGGTATAAAATGTGGTTCCGTAGTGGTTGCGGGTTATAAAATGTGGTTCCCTAGTCCTTCTTGTGTATGAAATGTGGTTCCGTAGTGGTTCCGTGGTAGAAAATGTGCTTCCGTAGTGGTTGCGAGTTGTAAAATGTGGTTCCCTAGAGGTTCCGGTGTATGAAATGTGGTTCCCTAGTGGTTTCGGGGTAGAAAAGGTGGTTCCCTAGTGGTTCTTGTGTATTAAATGTGGTTCCGTAGTAGTTCCGGGGTAGAAAATGTGGTTCCGTAGTGGTTGCGAGGTAGAAAATGTGTTTCCGTAGTGGTTCTGAGGTATAAAATGTGGTGCCGTAGTCATTCCGGGGTATAAAATATGGTTCCCTAGTGGTTTCGGTGTATGAAATGTGGTGCCCTAGTGGTTCCGACGTATAAAATGTTGTTTTGAAGTGGTTCCGGGAAATAAGATGTGGTTCCCAAGTGGTTCCGGTGTATAAAATGTGTTTCCGTAGTGGTTCCATGGTAGAGAAAATAGATCCCTAGTGGCTCCGGGGTAGAAAATGTGGTTCCCTAGTGGTTACAGGGTAGAGATTTTAGATCCCTGGTGGTTCCGGGGTAGAAAATGTGGTTCTCTAGTGGTTCTGAGGTATAAAATGTGGTTCCGTAGTGCTTGCGGGTTATAAAATGTGGTTCCCTAGTCGTTCTTGTGTATGAAATGTGGTTCCGTAGTGGTTTCGGGGTAGAAAATGTGGTTCCGTAGTGGTTCCGAGGTATAAAATGTGGTTCCGTAGTAGTTGTGAGTTGTAAAATGTGGTTCACTAGTGGTTCCGGTGTATGAAATGTGGTTCCGTTGTATGAAATGTGGTTCCCTAGTTGTTTCGGGGTAGAAAATGTGGTTTCTTAGTTGTTCATGTGTATGAAATGTGGTTCCGTAGTGGTTTCAAGGTAGAAAATGTGGTTCCCTAGTGGTTCTGAGGTATAAAATGTGGTTCCGTAGTGGTTGCGGGTTATAAAATGTGGTTCCCTAGTCGTTCTTGTGTATGAAATGCGATTCCGTAGTGGTTCCAGGGTAGAAAATATACTTCCGCAGTGGTTCCGAGGTATAAAATGTGGTTCCGTAGTGGTTGCGGGTTGTAAAATGTGGTTCCCTAGTGGTTCCGGTGTATGAAATGTGGTTCCCTAGTGGTTCCGGAGTATGAAATGTGGTTCCCTAGTGGTTCCGGTGTATAAAATGTGGTTCCGTAGTGGTTCCAGGGTAGAGAATATAGATCCCCAGTGGTTACCGTGTAGAAAATGTGGTTCCCTAGTGGTTCTGAGGTATAAAATGTGGTTTCGTAGTGGTTGCGGGTTATAAAATGTGGTTCCCTAGTCGTTCTTGTGTATGAAATGTGGTTCTGTAGTGGTTACAGGGTAGAAAATGTGCTTCCGTAGTGGTTCCGAGGTATAAAATGTGGTTCCGTAGTGGTTGCGAGTTGTAAAATGTGGTTACGTAGTGGTTCAAGTGTATAAAATGTGGTTCACTTGTGGTTCCGGGGTAGAAAATGTGCGTCCTTAGTGGTTCTTGTGTATGAAATGTGGTTCCGTAGTTGTTCCTGGGTAGAAAATGTGGTTCCGTAGTGGTTGCGAGGTAGAAAATGTGGTTCCGTAGTGGTTCTGAGGTACAAAATGTGGTGCCGTAGTCGTTCCGGGGTATAAAATATGGTTCCCTAGTCGTTCCGGTGTATGAAATGTGGTGCCCTAATAGTTCCGGCGTATAAAATGTTGTTTTGAAGTGATTCCGGGAAATAAGATGTGGTTCCCAAGTGGTTCCGGTGTATAAAATGTTGTTCTGTGGTTCCACGGTAGAGAATATAGATCCCTAGTGGTTCCGGGGTAGAAAATGTGGTTCCCTTATGGTTTTGAGGTATAAAATGTGGTTTCGTAGTGGTTACGTGCTATAAAATGTGGTTACCTAGTCGTTCTTGTGTATGAAATGTGGTTCCGTAGTGGTTCCGGGGTAGAAAATGTGCTTCCGTAGTGGTTCCGAGGTATAAAATGTGGTTCCGTAGTGGTTGCGGGTTGTAAAATGTGGTTCCCTAATGGTTCCGGTGTATGAAATGTGGTTCCCTACTTGTTCCGGGGTAGAAAATGTGGTTCCCCAGTGGTTCATGTGTATGAAATGTGGTTCCGTAGTGGTTCAGAGGTAGAAAATGTGGATCCGTAGTGGTTGTGAGGTAGAAAATGTGGTTCCGTAGTGGTTCTGAGGTATAAAATGTGGTGCCGTAGTCGTTGCGGGGTATAAAATATGGTTCCCTAGTGGTTCCGGTGTATGAAATGTGGTGCCCTAGTGGTTCCGGCGTATAAAATGTTGTTTTGAAGTGGTTCCGAGAAATAAGATGTGGTTCCCAAGTGGTTCCGGTGTATAAAATGTGGTTCCGTAGTGGTTCCAGGGTAGAGAATATAGATCCCTAGTGGTTCCGGGGTAGAAAATGTGGTTCCCTAGTGGTTCTGAGGTATAAAATGTGGTTCCGTAGTGGTTGCGGGTTATAAAATGTGGTTCCCTAGTCCTTCTTGTGTATGAAATGTGGTTTCGTAGTGGTTCCGTGGTAGAAAATGTGCTTCCGTAGTGGTTGCGAGTTGTAAAATGTGGTTCCCTAGTGGTTCTGGTGTATGAAATGTGGTTCCCTAGTGGTTTCGGGGTAGAAAAGGTGGTTCCCTAGTGGTTCTTGTGTATTAAATGTGGTTCCGTAGTAGTTCCGGGGTAGAAAATGTGGTTCCGTAGTGGTTGCGAGGTAGAAAATGTGTTTCCGTAGTGGTTCTGAGGTATAAAATGTGGTGCCGTAGTCATTCCGGGGTATAAAATATGGTTCCCTAGTGGTTTCGGTGTATGAAATGTGGTGCCCTAGTGGTTCCGACGTATAAAATGTTGTTTTGAAGTGGTTCCGGGAAATAAGATGTGGTTCCGAAGTGGTTCCGGTGTATAAAATGTGTTTCCGTAGTGGTTCCATGGTAGAGAAAATAGATCCCTAGTAGTTCCGGGGTAGAAAATGTGGTTCCCTAGTGGTTACAGGGTAGAGATTATAGATCCCTGGTGGTTCCGGGGTAGAAAATGTGGTTCTCTAGTGGTTCTGAGGTATAAAATGTGGTTCCGTAATGCTTGCGGGGTATAAAATGTGGTTCCCTAGTCGTTCTTGTGTATGAAATGTGGTTCCGTAGTGGTTTCGGGGTAGAAAATGTGGTTCCGTAGTGGTTCCGAGGTATAAAATGTGGTTCCGTAGTGGTTGTGAGTTGTAAAATGTGGTTGACTAGTGGTTCCGGTGTATGAAATGTGGTTCCGGTGTATGAAATGTGGTTCCCTAGTTGTTTCGGGGTAGAAAATGTGGTTTCTTAGTTGTTCATGTGTATGAAATGTGGTTCCGTAGTGGTTTCAAGGTAGAAAATGTGGTTCCCTAGTGGTTCTGAGGTATAAAATGTGGTTCCGTAGTGGTTGCGGGTTATAAAATGTGGTTCCCTAGTCGTTCTTGTGTATGAAATGCGATTCCGTAGTGGTTCCAGGGTAGAAAATATACTTCCGCAGTGGTTCCGAGGTATAAAATGTGGTTCCGTAGTGGTTGCGGGTTGTAAAATGTGGTTCTCTAGTGGTTCCGGTGTATGAAATGTGGTTCCCTAGTGGTTCCGGAGTATGAAATGTGGTTCCCTAGTGGTTCCGGTGTATAAAATGTGGTTCCGTAGTGGTTCCAGGGTAGAGAATATAGATCCCCAGTGGTTACCGTGTAGAAAATGTGGTTCCCTAGTGGTTCTGAGGTATAAAATGTGGTTTCGTAGTGGTTGCGGGTTATGAAATGTGGTTCCCTAGTCGTTCTTGTGTATGAAATGTGGTTCCGGGTTAGAAAATGTGCTTCCGTAGTGGTTTCGAGGTATAAAATGTGGTTCCGTAGTGGTTGCGGGTTGTAAAATGTGGTTCCCTAGTGGTTCCGGTGTATGAAATGTGGTTCCCTAGTGGTTACGGGGTAGAAAATGTGGTTCCCTGGTGGTTCTTGTGTATGAAATGTGGTTCCGTAGTGGTTCCGGGGTAGAAAATGTGGTTCCGTAGTGTTTTCGAGGTATAAAATGTGGTTCCGTAGTAGTTGCGGGTTGTAAAATGTGGTTCCCTAGTGGTTCCGGTGTATGAAATGTGGTTCCCTAGTGGTTCCGGGGTAGAAAATGTGGTTCCCTAGTTGTTACGGGGTAGAAAATGTGGTTCCGTAGTGGTTGCGAGGTAGAAAATGTGGTTCCGTAGTGGTTCTGAGGTATAAAATGTGGTGCCGTAGTCATTCCGTGGTATAAAATATGGTTCCCTAGTGGTTCGGTGTACGAAATGTGGTGCCCTAGTAGTTCCGGCGTATAAAATGTTGTTTTGAAGTGATTTCGGGAAATAAGATGTGGTTCCCAAGTGGTTCTGGTGTATAAAATGTTGTTCCGTGGTTCCACGGTAGAGAATATAGATCCCTAGTGGTTCCGGGGTAGAAAATGTGGCTCCCTTGTATTTTTGAGGTATAAAATGTGGTTCTGTAGTGGTTGCGGCTTATAAAATGTGGTTACCTAATCGTTCTTGTGTATGAAATGTGGTTCCGTAGTAGTTCCGGGGTAGAAAATGTGCTTCCGTAGTGGTTCCGAGGTATAAAATGTGGTTCCGTAGTGGTTGCGGGTTGTAAAATGTGGTTCCCTAGTGGTTCCGGTGTATGAAATGTGGTTCCCTAGTTGTTCCGGGGTAGAAAATGTGGTTCCCTGGTGGTTCTTGTGTATGAAATGTGGTTCCGTAGTGGTTCCGTGGTAGAAAATGTGCTTCCGTAGTAGTTGCGAGTTGTAAAATGTGGTTCCCTAGTGGTTCCGGTATATGAAATGTGGTTCCCTAGTCGTTTCGGGGTAGAAAATGTGGTTCCCTAGTGGTTCTTGTGTATTAAATGTGGTTCTATAGTAGTTCCGTGGTAGAAAATGTGGTTCCATAGTGGTTGCGAGGTAGAAAATGTGGTTCCGTAGTGGTTCTGAGGTATAAAATGTGGTGCCGTAGTCATTCCGGGGTATAAAATATGGTTCCCTAGTGGTTTCGGTGTATGAAATGTGGTGCCCTAGTGGTTCCGACGTATAAAATGTTGTTTTGAAGTGGTTCCGGGAAATAAGATGTGGTTCCCAAGTGGTTCCGGTGTATAAAATGTGTTTCCGTAGTGGTTCCACGGTAGAGAAAATAGATCCCTAGTGGTTCCGGGGTAGAAAATGTGGTTCCCTAGTGGTTACAGGGTAGAGAATATAGATCCCTAGTGGTTCCGGGGTAGAAAATGTGGTTCTCTAGTGGTTCTGAGGTATAAAATGTGGTTCTGTAGTGCTTGCAGGTTATAAAATGTGGTTCCCTAGTCGTTCTTGTGTATGAAATGTGGTTCCGTAGTGGTTCCGGGGTAGAAAATGTGCTTCTGTAGTGGTTCCGAGGTATAAAATGTGGTTCCGTAGTAGTTGCGAGTTGTAAAATGTGGTTCTCTAGTGGTTCCGGTGTATGAAATGTGGTTCCCTAGTGGTTTCAGGGTAGAAAATGTGGTTCCCTAGTGGTTTCAGGGTTAGAAAATGTGCTTCCGTAGTGGTTTCGAGGTAAAAAATGTGGTTCCGTAGTGGTTGCGGGTTGTAAAATGTGGTTCCCTAGTGGTTCCGGTGTATGAAATGTGGTTCCCTAGTGGTTACGGGGTAGAAAATGTGGTTCCCTGGTGGTTCTTGTGTATGAAATGTGGTTCCGTAGTGGTTCCGGGGTAGAAAATGTGGTTCCGTAGTGTTTTCGAGGTATAAAATGTGGTTCCGTAGTAGTTGCGGGTTGTAAAATGTGGTTCGCTAGTGGTTCCGGTGTATGAAATGTGGTTCCCTAGTGGTTCCGGGGTAGAAAATGTGGTTCCCTAGTTGTTACGGAATAGAAAATGTGGTTCCGTAGTGGTTGCGAGGTAGAAAATGTGGTTCCGTAGTGGTTCTGAGGTATAAAATGTGGTGCCGTAGTCATTCCGGGGTATAAAATATGGTTCCCTAGTGGTTCGGTGTACGAAATGTGGTGCTCTAGTAGTTCCGGCGTATAAAATGTTGTTTTGAAGTGATTTCGGGAAATAAGATGTGGTTCCCAAGTGGTTCCGGTGTATAAAATGTTGTTCCGTGGTTCCACGGTAGAGAATATAGATCCCTAGTGGTTCCGGGGTAAAAAATGTGGTTCCCTTGTGGTTTTGAGGTATAAAATGTGGTTCCGTAGTGGTTGCGGCTTATAAAATGTGGTTACCTAATCGTTCTTGTGTATGAAATGTGGTTCCGTAGTGGTTCCGGGGTAGAAAATGTGCTTCCGTAGTGGTTCCGAGGTATAAAATGTGGTTCCGTAGTGGTTGCGGGTTGTAAAATGTGGTTCCCTAGTGGTTCCGGTGTATGAAATGTGGTTCCCTAGTTGTTCCGGGGTAGAAAATGTGGTTCCCTGGTGGTTCTTGTGTATGAAATGTGGTTCCGTAGTGGTTCCGGGGAAGAAAATGTGGATTCGTAGTGGTTACGAGGTAGAAAATGTGGTTCCGTAGTGGTTCTGAGGTATAAAATGTGGTGCCGTAGTCGTTGCGGCTAATAAAATATGGTTCTCTAGTGGTTCCGGTGTATGAAATGTGGTGCCCTAGTGGTTCTGGCGTATAAAATGTTGTTTTGAAGTGGTTCCTGGAAATAAGATGTGGTTCCCAAGTGGTTCCGGTGTGTAAAATGTGGTTCCGTAGTGGTTCCAGGGTAGAGAATATAGATCCCTAGTGGTTCCGGGGTAGAAAATGTGGTTCCCTAGTGGTTCTGAGGTATAAAATGTGGTTCCGTAGTGGTTGCGGGTTATAAAATGTGGTTCCCTAGTCCTTCTTGTGTATGAAATGTGGTTCCGTAGTGGTTCCGTGGTAGAAAATGTGCTTCCGTAGTAGTTGCGAGTTGTAAAATGTGGTTCCCTAGTGGTTCCGGTGTATGAAATGTGGTTCCCTAGTCGTTTCGGGGTAGAAAATGTGGTTCCCTAGTGGTTCTTGTGTATTAAATGTGGTTCCGTAGTAGTTCCGGGGTAGAAAATGTGGTTCCATAGTGGTTGCGAGGTAGAAAATGTGGTTCCGTAGTGGTTCTGAGGTATAAAATGTGGTGCCGTAGTCATTCCGGGGTATAAAATATGGTTCCCTAGTGGTTTCGGTGTATGAAATGTGGTGCCCTAGTGGTTCCGACGTATAAAATGTTGTTTTGAAGTGGTTCCGGGAAATAAGATGCGGTTCCCAAGTGGTTCCGGTGTATAAAATGTGTTTCCGTAGTGGTTCCACGGTAGAGAAAATAGATCCCTAGTGGTTCCGGGGTAGAAAATGTGGTTCCCTAGTGGTTACAGGGTAGAGAATATAGATCCCTAGTGGTTCCGGGGTAGAAAATGTGGTTCTCTAGTGGTTCTGAGGTATAAAATGTGGTTCTGTAGTGCTTGCAGGTTATAAAATGTGGTTCCCTAGTCGTTCTTGTGTATGAAATGTGGTTCCGTAGTGGTTCCGGGGTAGAAAATGTGCTTCTGTAGTGGTTCCGAGGTATAAAATGTGGTTCCGTAGTAGTTGCGAGTTGTAAAATGTGGTTCTCTAGTGGTTCCGGTGTATGAAATGTGGTTCCCTAGTGGTTTCAGGGTAGAAAATGTGGTTCCCTAGTGGTTCATGTGTATGAAATGTGGTTCCGTAGTGGATCCAGGGTAGAAAATGTGGTTTCCTAGTGGTTCTGAGGTATAAAATGTGGTTCCGTAGTGGTTGCGGGTTATAAAATGTGGTTCCCTAGTCGTTCTTGTGTATGAAATGCGATTCCGTAGTGGTTCCGGGGTAGAAAATGTACTTCCGTAGTGGTTCCGAGGTATAAAATGTGGTTCCGTAGTGGTTGCGGGTCGTAAAATGTGGTTCCCTAGTGGTTCCGGTGTATGAAATGTGGTTCCCTAGTAGTTCCGGGTTAGAAAATATGCTTCCCTAGTGGTTCTTGTGTATGAAATGTGGTTCCGTAGTAGTTGCGAGGTAGAAAATGTGGTTCCGTAGTTGTTCTGAGGTATAAAATGTGGTGCCGTAGTCATTCTGGGGTATAAAATATGGTTCCCTAGTGGTTCCGGTGTATGAAATGTGGTGCCCTAGTAGTTCCGACGTATAAAATGTTGTTTTGAAGTGGTTCCGGGAGATAAGATGTGGTTCCCAAGTGGTTCCGGTGTATAAAATGTGGTTCCGTAGTGGTTCCACGGTAGAGAATATAGATCCCTAGTGGTTCCGGGGTAGAAAATGTGGTTCCCTAGTGGTTCTGAGGTATAAAATGTGGTTCCGTAGTGGTTGCGGGTTATAAAATGTGGTTCCCTAGTCGTTCTTGTGTATGAAATGTGGTTCTGTAGTGGTTACAGGGTAGAAAATGTGCTTCCGTAGTGGTTCCGAGGTATAAAATGTGGTTCCGTAGTGGTTGCGAGTTGTAAAATGTGGTTCTGTAGTGGTTCCGGTGTATAAAATGTGGTTCACTTGTGGTTCCGGGGTAGAAAATGTGCTTCCTTAGTGGTTCTTGTGTATGAAATGTGGTTCCGTAGTTGTTCCTGGGTAGAAAATGTGGTTCCGTACTGGTTGCGAGGTAGAAAATGTGGTTCCGTAGTGGTTCTGAGGTACAAAATGTGGTGCCGTAGTCGTTCCGGGGTATAAAATATGGTTCCCTAGTAGTTCCAGTGTATGAAATGTGGTGCCCTAGTGGTTCTGGCGTATAAAATTTTGTTTTGAAGTGGTTCCGGGAAATAAGATGTGGTTCCCAAGTGGTTCCGGTGTATAAAATGTGGTTCCGTAGTGGTTCCAGGGTAGAGAATATAGATCCCCAGTGGTTCCGGGGTAGAAAATGTGGTTCCCTAGTGTTTCTGAGGTATAAAATGTGGTTCCGTAGTGGTTGCGGGTTATAAAATATGGTTCCCTAGTCGTTCTTGGGTATGAAATGTGGTTCCATAGTGGTTCCGGGTTAGAAAATGTGCTTCCGTAGTGGTTTCGAGGTATAAAATGTGGTTCCGTAGTGGTTGCGGGTTGTAAAATGTGGTTCCCTAGTGGTTCCGGTGTATGAAATGTGGTTCCGTAATTGTTACGGGGTAGAAAATGTGGTTTCCTAGTGGTTCTTGTGTATGAAATGTGGTTCCGTAGTGGTTCCGATGTATGAAATGTGGTTCCCTAGTGGTTCCGGGGTAGAAAATGTGGTTCCCTAGTGGTTCTTGTGTATGAAATGTGGTTCCGTAGTGGTTACGGGGTAGAAAATGTGGTTCCGTAGTGGTTGCGAGGTAGAAACTGTGGTTCCGTAGTGGTTTTGAGTTATAAAATGTGGTGCCGTAGTCATTCCGGGGTATAAAATATGGTTCCCTAGTCGTTCCGGTGTATGAAATGTGGTGCCCTAATAGTTCCGGCGTATAAAATGTTGTTTTGAAGTGATTCCGGGAAATAAGATGTGGTTCCCAAGTGGTTCCGGTGTATAAAATGTTGTTCTGTGGTTCCACGGTAGAGAATATAGATCCCTAGTGGTTCCGGGGTAGAAAATGTGGTTCCCTTATGGTTTTGAGGTATAAAATGTAGTTCCGTAGTGGTTACGTGTTATAAAATGTGGTTACCTAGTCGTTCTTGTGTATGAAATGTGGTTCCGTAGTGGTTCCGGGGTAGAAAATGTGCTTCCGTAGTGGTTCCGAGGTATAAAATGTGGTTCCGTAGTGGTTGCGGGTTGTAAAATGTGGTTCCCTAGTGGTTCCGGTGTATGAAATGTGCTTCCCTACTTGTTCCGGGGTAGAAAATGTGGTTCCCCAGTGGTTCATGTGTATGAAATGTGGTTCCGTAGTGGTTCAGAGGTAGAAAATGTGGATCCGTAGTGGTTGTGAGGTAGAAAATGTGGTTCCGTAGTGGTTCTGAGGTATAAAATGTGGTGCCGTAGTCGTTGCGGGGTATAAAATATGGTTCCCTAGTGGTTCCGGTGTATGAAATGTGGTGCTCTAGTGGTTCCGGCGTATAAAATGTTGTTTTGAAGTGGTTCCGAGAAATAAGATGTGGTTCCCAAGTGGTTCCGGTGTATAAAATGTGGTTCCGTAGTGGTTCCAGGGTAGAGAATATAGATCCCGAGTGGTTCCGGGGTAGAAAATGTGGTTCCCTAGTGGTTCTGAGGTATAAAATGTGGTTCCGTAGTGGTTGCGGGTTATAAAATGTGGTTCCCTAGTCCTTCTTGTGTATGAAATGTGGTTCCGTAGTGGTTCCGTGGTAGAAAATGTGCTTCCGTAGTGGTTGCGAGTTGTAAAATGTGGTTCCCTAGTGGTTCCGGTGTATGAAATGTGGTTCCCTAGTGGTTTCGGGGTAGAAAAGGTGGTTCCCTAGTGGTTCTTGTGTATTAAATGTGGTTCCGTAGTAGTTCCGGGGTAGAAAATGTGGTTCCGTAGTGGTTGCGAGGTAGAAAATGTGTTTCCGTAGTGGTTCTGAGGTATAAAATGTGGTGCCGTAGTCATTCCGGGGTATAAAATATGGTTCCCTAGTGGTTTCGGTGTATGAAATGTGGTGCCCTAGTGGTTCCGACGTATAAAATGTTGTTTTGAAGTGGTTCCGGGTAATAAGATGTGGTTCCCAAGTGGTTCCGGTGTATAAAATGTGTTTCCGTAGTGGTTCCATGGTAGAGAAAATAGATCCCTAGTGGTTCCGGGGTAGAAAATGTGGTTCCCTAGTGGTTACAGGGTAGAGATTATAGATCCCTAGTGGTTCCGGGGTAGAAAATGTGGTTCTCTAGTGGTTCTGAGGTATAAAATGTGGTTCCGTAGTGCTTGCGGGTTATAAAATGTGGTTCCCTAGTCGTTCTTGTGTATGAAATGTGGTTCCGTAGTTGTTTCGGGGTAGAAAATGTGCAAACAAGCACAATTATCATAATGAATAACTAGAACATTTTGATGTTTCCCAATTGTTTGCAAAATATCCACTCACCCTAGCAGGTTGATTTCCCCCACCTACTTCAGGAACGAGGAGACCAAGTATCGGATCAGCCGCCAAGCAATTGAAGTCTAATGCATGTACAACCAACAACAATGACTCCCAGGTATGAATGTGAACAACTTATAGGGATACTTTCCCATAGACCCCATTCAACATTTCCGAAAGTACGGAAGCTCGCATAGCCGTAATATCTTTTTGGGTGAAATCGAGGCTAGCGTCACGGGTAATGTATTCCATCTCTTTCAAAACGAACAGCCCACAGTCGTGGCTGCAAAACATGAAGCAAAACCGAGAAGATGAATTAATCGTTTACGGAGGTATCATAAACTGAAGTAATTGCACGTAACATACTTGTTACCTTGTAGGGGCCGATCGACCACTACATCAATGGGGAATGCACTTATATCAATGTCTTTGACCATTCTGAACCATTTAACAAGGTAATCGACCTACAAATCAAGAATTCCGTACGTTAGGGCAGTAGTAATAAAAAATTAATTAATAATTGTCATACGAATCAAGTAAAGAGTAGTACTCACAAGGGGTTGCACCTTCCTAGAATCCGTGCGACTGTAAAGAGAATCGTAAAGAAGGAAGGTACGATGCCCCATATCCAACACGAGAAGTACCCAATGAACCATATCAATGTTAATTGGAATGAGTACTTTTCGTATCTCTTGAAGAGGGGTGTTCTCTACACGAGTTACGAATCTGGAACATGCACCGGGACGTTCACATCTTTCGTCAAGAATAAGAAATGTTAGAATTGCCCGCAGCTTCAAAAACAAAAACCATTACTTATAAGTGAATTTAATCTCACAGGTAGATGGGTAGCAAGGCAAATGCATGATCCCTTTTCTGTTGTTCGCAAACATTCGTCCCGCAAGTTCAAGTAATCCGTATATACATTAACAATCTACAGAACAGAGCATAGGTCAACGAGAAGGAATTTAAGAAGATATGTGTACCAACGCATTATTCACGCTTTACGTTACTAATTGAACCATATAACATCTTACCGGAGATGATATCCACCCTCTACGATCGGTTAGTATAAGCAAGTCTTCTTTACACATGTGGTACCCATCACTGTGAATGACTCTCTCACTGCAAATCGAGTAAAAAGTCACCTACCTCTATGAACCTTTGGTCATATAATTGTACTGAATCAACCTATGTATGAAATTAATCGAAGAAATTAGAATTCCAAAATAATGTAGGTTGTATGAAAATTTACCTAGGTTCTAGCGCCCCCAATGCATCCACCTTCATCGCTGCAGGCCCGATGATATTGCGAAGAGCATACATGCTTTTCCTGTTGCTTATGACATACGGTGAACTGACTGCTCTACTAGGTTGTAACTTCCTTCGACGTTGCTTCACATTTTTTTCAATGCTCTCAATCACTTTTTCATCTTCTTTCTTATTTGATTTCTTACTCTTACTGAGGTTCAAATCAGGACTGTCAAGCAAGATAACCATTTTAGCTGCAGCATCCCTGACATCCCTAGTAATTAAGCTATCAATAGAGATATGTTATACGCTATCATCAACTATGTGTTTCCCCATATCATCTACAAAAACACCACCCCCTACTTCCCCCTTCGCAGTCACTATCTCGGCTTCCCCATCCATATTGTCGGCCTCTCGTTCCCTCTTTCTCGTTATTTTTGTTGGGATATTATTCCCTGACTCCAAACCTTCCCTCTTTCTGGAATCTCTCCCGAACAAATGAGTTTTTACCTCCCTCATTTCACGTTCAACTCTGGTTAACCTCTCCAACAATGAACTCTTTGTAACATATTCATCTACTTCGGACTTCTCATGTGCCCCACTTCCTCTGCTACTCCTCCTCCTTCTTTCCATCCCCTGCTCTGCTACAGTTGGCGCCATTGAATCCCCCACTACACGCACAATTGGACCCATGCCATCCCCCACTGACCTCTTTGTAACGGAGTCATGTACCTCAGACTTCCCATGTTCCCCTCTTCCTCTCCTACTTCTCCTCCTTCGTTCCCTCCTCTGATATGTCACAATTGGCCTCTTTGGATCCCTCAGTACAGGCAGAGTTTGACCCATGCAATCCCCCACTGCGACCACAATTGAACCGACTGAATCGCAAGGAATACTACCATCGTCGTGTTGATCATCGAGTCGAAGTAGAGATTCTTCCCTTGCCGTAGCTTTGACCCTCCTAACCACCTGGAATACATTCCATATTATTAATTACAAATACGACTGTAAAAATAACACGAAAGACATACAACGACCAACATGAATTATACTCTCACCTCTGAGGCTTTCACCGTCCCATGAAGAATACAGTTAATCAACTGTTGATGCTCCATCTTCTTCGTATTCATCTGAGCGGTCCACTTAAATAGACGCGGATACGCATGAGGAGAATTAGGTGCCCATAACGTGGTATGCTCAAATAGCCATACCTGATATGAAACTAGATTAGATCCGCATAAGATAGAAAGAAAAAAACTATATGCAATGAATGGAAAATTATCTGTAAAAGGATAGAGCAACCCAATATATGTCCCTTTCCACGGAGTGCAGCATGTGAATCTAATGATCTGACCAAGAACTCATGAACGGGATAACCCCATGCAACATTTCCTATAGTCTGCAGATCAATATACGGGAAGAGGCAAGAACATGCCTTCTGGTCCCTCTGCGCAAACAAGACAGTGCTGCAGAATAACAATATCAAATGCTTCACAGTCGACTTCACGAAGTCTTCTTCGTCTGAATCCATATCGGTATGAATAACCTTGACCACCTCGTCAAAGGTGGTGGTTGGACCCCCAAACCTCCAACCATCCACAGTATCCCTGCTAGACCAATCAAATTGCGGCATTTCCCCAATCATACTTAAACCTAATATTTTCGCTACATCACTAACTAGAAATGGGAGTACGATGCCGCCCAAACAAAAAGCTTTCCGTTTGGGATCCCATTTATTTACCATTGTCGTCAAAATCTTCTTCCGCAACTCGACATCTTCGAGGCCCTCATGCAGAATCAAATCTGTAAATGGGGTATCCTTTATGAAATCCCTATGCACATCCCGTAACCGAATATTTTGTAAGGACTCGTGAAAGCGTGACGGACAGCATCTAGATAAGACATATTTCGCCTGCAAAAAATGGCACTATTAAACAGTTGAGCTAGAAATAGGAGGAGATGCAGACGGAAAATGATCTGGGGTTACTCCCCATGACGAAGATGGAAAGAATTGATGGGAAAGATCAACAATTTTGTTAACTTCGTCTGTATCTGTCAAAAGCAGCAACAATCACTTGAAACAGAATATTAGTTTATTCAAACACAGTATTACTCCATTGAAACAACAAGGATAGAGAAACCATATGTAATCACTTTAAACAACACAAGGCTCCCTAAGTAACTTGAAACAACTAGACGTAAAGATCATCAACGCCATATATGACAACCTTAGCTAATCCCTTCAAATTTAAACAATCAAATATCGGTTCAAACAACATATGGCTCCCCAACTAATAGCAACCATAACAAACCGTACGAGACTGAAGCTAAACCATTCAAACTTAAACCACCAAAAATCACTTAAAACAACCATAGCTATATAGATACTTGAATCAAATTCATAAGAACCATCAGAAACATACGATGCAAGCAAGACACAGAAATATAACGATAATAACATTTCATCCATCCATCCATAATAACATATGAAACCCGTATATAACATAACATCCATCAACCATTTATAATTTTTTTTTAAAAAAAACATAACATCCATATATCCATTAATCAACCACAGCGACGGTCTGTTGCCCCCAGATCATTAGACCAAGTTGGTGAGTGAAGAAACCTGCTCCGTGAGTGAGGTGACCGATGTGCCGAAGTCCTGGCGGAGGGTGGAGACCTCGGTGCGTACCCCAGTCAAAGCTTGCTGAGTCGCCAATTGCTCCTGATGATGGGATTGTAGAAGCTGATGAACCGCGGTAAACTGCCCGTCAAGGTACTGACGATGCGCACGAAGCTCCTGCGCAACAAACTCCTGTGATGCAAAACGCTGAGCCGGCTGACGAGGAGGGAGAGCAGGGCCCTGTATATCAAGCCGCATGGCCTTTATAGTTTTAGCATTGAACACAGTAGAGGGACTAAGGCGTTCTTCACCACCTTGTATCAACTTCTCATGGTTGAAGACATGCGTGAGAAGCATCCCGAATGGTAGACTAGCCAAGGCCTTCGTCCTCGTGTCCTCCATGAACCTAAGGAGGATATAGCCAAGGTGAAGGGGCGTGCCGCGAAGAAGTCGGTGCATAATAAAAGCCTCAAAAGGCCGGACCATGTCAGCATTGCCTCCGCGAGGCGTGATATTGCTCGTCAGAATCTTGTGTAGGACTTTGCACATAGGGCTGAGGGAATTGTAGGATACGTTGGTTGACCCGTCAGTAGGTGGGCCTTCGCAACCAAGGTCCCCATAGCCGGCGACCGGATCATGTATACAGGCACTAATGTCATCCATGGTTCCGGGCCAAAAGTAGATTTCGTCGCTGTGGTGGGAAGAGAGACAACTTCACAAAACTTTTGAACTGTCATATGGATGGTTTTATTGTTTACTCTGGATTGGAACACCTTCAAATCTCTGTCGAATCTGTAATTGGCATAGAATTGCTTGACGAGAGTCGGGTACGAGTCACAGTGAATTTCGATAATATTGACCCATCCAAAGGCCAGAAATAAGGGTTTCACATTAAAAACTTCGACATCTTTAAAAATGACTTTCCTACCTCGGAGTATGCCCTTCCTTTCTATACGACCGAGGGACCCAACCTCTACATCTGCATCCTCATTGCCCATATCCTCGTCAGAGGCAGGAGGACTAGGGGAGGGCTCACAGATAGCCTTCCCACGCCGTTTGCGGGTGGAAGACCCTTCATCTACATTCACATTCTTCTTTCTTTGCTTCGCGCGGTGCATGACTATAGGGGTTTTGGGTTAGGTCCCTAGTGGGGTTCACAAAGTAAAAGGGGAGCCGCTTCCGGTCCTTATCTGCAGAAACCAGGAGAATAAACTTGGAGGGGAAGATACTTCAAGTATAAGATAGTTGAAAAGTTGAAATTAAAGATACTTCGAAGAAAACCATGTTTCAGAAAGTTCGTACAAAACACACTATTTAGAGACTTCGAACCACTTGAAACCAATGTTAGGATAGAAGAACTACGGAACCACATATTAGAAAGTTCACAAATACGATTAGTGGAACCACATATTAGAAAGTTCAAACCACAATAACTGGATAGAGGAAGTACGGAACCACAAATTACACAGTTTGAACCAATAATACTGGATACAGGGTCCATGGAATACTGGTTCCAACTTGGGCAGAATATGTGGTTTCATGGATCCAACTTCAATGGAATAACAGTTCTAACTTTCAAACCCCTAATTGAAACCCTTCAAACAAATTCAAAACAATGCAACCATTGAAAAGCATTAAAAACCATGGAAACCCCAAATGAAACCCTTGCAAGCTTAACAACTTCAAGGGAAACTTAAGAGAGAAGCTTCAAGGGTGAAGGCTTAAGGGAGAACAAGTGTAGAAATCTTTTGTAAGTTGTTTTGATATATATATAAAGAGTTCTTATTTTGGTGTTACATTTCTTGTTTTTCGTGGAGCTCTACACGTCCCCTTTGCCCGTGTATCTCCAAGCCCCCTTACCTTTCTCTTTTGACCTCAACACAATATAATCGATCCATGTTTATTGGGGCCAACAAGTGGTATCAGAGCATAGGGCGTGTTATCGTCAATTGGAATTTCCTACAAAGAGTTATTGTCAAAAGAGCACACATATGTGAAAGTTGACTGTTGTTCAAGATCTGAATGTTCCTTCAAGTGTTTGGGTTGAAAGGATTATGGTCCATTTAAAGGTTTAACGAGGAGGTTTTGTTTAAGGTTTTTTTTTTTCGTTACAATAGAGAACGACTCTCTTCTCTATATCTATTTGTGGTATTTTCATTTCATTGGGTGGTGCAAAATTTATGGTGTGAGAAAGAGAACGATACTCTTCTCTTATTCTCAAGATTGGAAGGAGAAGTGTCCTCTTTTCTGTTCCGGGAAAGAGAACGATTTTCTCTTATTGGCCCGATGAGTGTTGGGGAAAGAACAATTTTCTTCTTTATACCGTTGGTGTTGCAAAAAGGCAACGGTTATGATGTTTGATGCACCATGATGGAAACCATTATTGTGCAAGTTTTGTTCAAAGCATTTCTAATGGAAGCTTCAGAAAAGTTTAAGTTAAAACCTCCCATTTACAGAGTTTGGAAAGGAGCGGACCTCAAACTTTTTTTTTCAAAGCCTCGGTTGAACTTGAAGAAAGAGATCGTGTGACGGATTTGAAAAATCGGATCAAGTTGCTTGATGGCAAAATTGTTATGTTCAAAATGAAGATTTCATCAAGCTCAGATGAAGATCATGTTGATGAAGACTATAAACATTTTGGGATTTTCATTTAAGGAGGGGTGTTGGAAATAGTAAATCAAAATTAATATTAGTATGGTTTTGTGGAAAGTCTATGTAGTCTTCTAGGTTATTTATTATGCATGGAAAATGTAAGTCTTTTTGTGTAGCTAATTTATCATAGAGACAAATGTGGATTTCCTATGTAGTTGCTTACACTTCCTAGATGACTCATGGGAACTACAACTATGGTTTAATGTATTTACTATTTTTAGGAGTCTTTTCAATCTACAAATATGGAGTAGTGTTGTATTGATTGCAAGCTTAAGAACTTCAAGGGAAAGTTAAGAGAGAAGCTTCAAGGGTGAAGGCTTAAGGGAGAACAAGTGTAGAAATCTTTTGTAACTTGTTTTGATATATATAAAGAGTTCTTATTTTGGTGTTACATTTCTTGTTTTTGGTGGAGTTAAGAGAGAAGCCTGTGGTTTGGCCATTTTTCACTTTTAACCTCGTACTTTGGAAGTTACCAACGACACCCCCTCAACTTTCCATGGGTTTTTTTAACGTGATTGAGTGGATGGAGAGGGGGAAATGGCTATACTGCCCCCATCTTCCCCAACTAAAAATTAGGGTTTTCAACTCATTTATTTATCAACACAAACCCTCGATTTAGGGGTTTTATTTCTCTTCATTCACATCATTATCATGATTTGCACAAAAACCCTAATATTTTAGGGCTTTTTTTATTTTTATCAATGTTTTTTTCTTAAAATGTGGGTTTAATGTACCCATGGGGTGGGGTTTCATTG
Organism: Tasmannia lanceolata; assembly: GCF_043159265.1. Classification (NCBI taxonomy): domain Eukaryota; kingdom Viridiplantae; phylum Streptophyta; class Magnoliopsida; order Canellales; family Winteraceae; genus Tasmannia; species Tasmannia lanceolata. The sequence continues at coordinate 19,909,189 of NW_027518689.1, read as the reverse complement.
TCTGTGGTGGAGGTGACGGCGGTGACCGGAGATGGCAAAGGTGGCGGTGGAAGGAAGTGGCGGTGGGAAATGGCGTAACCCTAATCCCTCTACTAAAAAATCTCATAAAGTTGAGGGGGTGTCATTGGTAACTTCCAAACCACGGGGTTAAAAGTGGAAAATGGCCAAACCACAAGGGGTGTATCTGTATTTTTCCCTTTTTAAAAAAAATACATTAACTACATTAAAGTTTCATTATAGATGTTGAAGAACAAAAGGGACAAGAAATATTCATCACAATGGCAATTAGAACTTCAAATCATCAAGTTTGTTCGAAGCTAGCATTACCTTAACCAACAAAAAGAAATTCAAGAACAGGAGGGAATCTTAAAAGGGAAAAAATACAGGCAAAGTTGCTCCATGATTAGCAGGTTGTTCTGTAACTCAGTATGGATCAGTTTTTCAAAATGCCGATGGGGTGAAAATGCAGCGAAAGTGAATCCTAGTCGACTTGGTTGATGCGGCTGAGTAGTTGGTTGATGCGACTGAGTAATCGGTTGACGGGGTCATAAATCAGGAGAATCAGAGGAGCTTTGATGGACTTTGTAGGACAAAACGCGGACTCGGACAAGAACACAGCCAAGTTAAAAAGAGTTGACTTGGGTGAGTCCATGATGATGTGGGGGAGTTTTGAAACTATGGCATGGATTAAACATTTTATGGAATTGAAGGGGGTAATACAGAACAAGTTTGAGAGGGGGTAATATAGAACAAGTTTCAGATGGTTCTTGTCTACTTCAGTTTCCATTTGCTAGAGTGCTAAATTGTTGCATAGGTTGTCATAAGTTTCAGATGGAAAATATTCATTTTTTTCTTATATTTACTTGAAGAGTAGGCTAATCTTGGAACTGATATTAAGTGAAGACATCTCTCTCAAGAAAGTTTTGGTAAATGCTTCTAAAAGTAAGTAGGTCTGGGAAAGTTGTATTGACTTATAAATCCCTACAATAAAATATTTTCATGATTTAACATTTAAAAAAAAATATTTCCAATATGAAACTCTAAAAGCAAAATTTCTTTTGCATGTATGTGCTTGTGTAGAGAACCTTAAACCATCCCAACTTACAGAAGATCAGATAGCAACTGGGTATAAATAATAGAAAAACCAGAACCCATTGATATCAAGAAACAACATTCTCTGTAATATTACTCCTAAATTCCTAATACACATACATATCTGTGTATTTGCATGTAGGTGCTTTGTAGATAACTAGTGTTGAGTTCATTCAGCAAAAGAGAAGGAACATACAAGGACACAGATTCAAAATGCAATTGCTTCTCAAAAATACTCCCAAATCGTTAGCGAAGGAAAAATGGCGGAAGATTGACAATGCCCCTTAGGATTTAGATCTCCTCTGATTTTCCTACTCATTATTCCCATTTAAAGCCCTCAACGAAACCCTTTCAAACACAAAATCAAAGCCCAACCATTCAAACCGTATAAACCCTATATCAAAATATTTTGTTTCTAACGATTAATGGTTCCACCCCATTAAAACCCAAAAATTTCTAAATCCATACAAATGAAACCCCTTGCAAAGCATTTCAAATGCTTCAAAACTACATACTCATGCATATCCCTCTCACAAACTACCAAAGAGGTACTTAAAACAGCTTCAGATACGTGAGATCCAACCCATCACGAAAAAAACCCAAATTTAACAAAACCCTACATGAAATGTTCCAAAATTACCTTTGAATAGTTGACGGAGCAGATTTCCGGCGAGAGGGGATGCTTTCCGGCGAGTAGGTGGTGCGTCACCGAGATTCACGAGGACGTACGACGTTGACAACGGCCGTTTCTCCACCGGCGGTGAGACCTCTCGTCGGAGAAGACGAAGGTAAAAAAAAGTGTGAAAAGTTAAAAACGAAAGTAATATAACAGTTAAAAGGTTAAAACGTAGACTAAGGGTATTTTTGTCTTTATACATTTTTTTCTCTCACCTCACACCCCTTTTTAATAATTTCCAGATTACTACCCATTAATAACAATTTCGAATAAAGTTCGCATTTTTTTCATCATTTGCCCAAGAAACAACAGTTAGGGCCCTTATACCTTTTGGGCAACCAGAAATTGAAAACAAGAAAAGATGAATGCTGACAACTAAGTTTATGCTAATTCATTCAGAACAAAAGAAACAGACCCAATTCCAAAAACGTCATGCCAACTCGGAATCCCAATTATGTTCTCTTTCTTTTGCCTCCATAGCCCTTGAAACGGCCTGAAACACAGTGGCGCCATGTTATTTGGGTGATCCAAACCATTCATTTTATGGTTTGGATCATAGATAGGGTGTGCCCAAACAATCGGCTCCATAGGATCATCCTAACCCTAGATAAGGTGTGCCCATCATCATTTAACATCTATTAAATTATGATGGGCTAAAATTTCTTATTCACAGTGGAAACCGTGGTCAGCTTATGACTTTGTTCATTCCAAAGGTTGGAATTCAATGAGGAATTTTATTCAATAAAAATACATTTGTCCATAGGATCATCCTAACCCTAGATAGGGTGTGCCCATCATCATTTAACATCTATTAAATGATGATGGGAAAAAATTTCTTATTCACAATGGAAACCGTGATCTGGTTAAGACTTTGTTCATTCCAAAGGTTGGAATTCGACGAGGAGTTTTATTCAATAAAAATACCATTTACAAATACTCTTTTATTTACAATATGAAGAATATTTTCATATATTAGCGACCTTTAATACTTTTTAAGATTCACCCAGCACCCGTAGGGATGGCCTGAGCTCTTGGACCAGACTAAACAGGGTTTTCATTAACTCCCAGTGGCTGAGCTCAATCCCCTCAACCTCTATCACCTACCTCTCCCGCACCTGCTCACACCATTGCCCCCTCCTATTAAACATCCATCCCACCTTAACTCCCCAAATAAAACCATTCAAATTCCAAGCTATGTGGTCTAAGCATCCCCAATTCCAATCTATTGTGATGTTACCCTGGTCTATTGTGGTCTATTGAAGTCACTGGTAACCCTCTTGAGGTCCTTTCCGCCAAGCTGAAAAACACAAAAATAGTCCTGAAAACCTGGAACAGAGAAATATATGGCAATGTCTTCCAACATGTCAGAACCTAAGAAGAGATTGTCCTCAAAGCCGAGCTGGACCACCAAACAAACCCAAATGCCACCACTTCTGAAAGCCTATCAGAAGCCATAAGCAAGTTGAATGAACCATTCTCCATGAGGAAATTTTCCTAAGACAGAAGACTACGGAGAAGTGGTTAAAAGAAGGTGACAGAAACAATAAACTTTTCAATGCTGCTCTGCACCATCAAAGGAACGTGGATGGGGTCACCAAAATAAGACACAATGGGGATTGGATCACAGATAAAGGCGTGATCCAAGACATGGCTTGCGCCTACTTTGAAAAAGCCTTAGCAGAGGAGGAGAAAAGGACACATCGTGGTCTCTTAAATCTCATCCCTAAGTTAGTTTCTCCTGAAGTAAACCAGATGCTTTTGGCTGCCCCATTGGAGGAGGAAATTAAAGAAGCCATCATCAGTAGCCCTCTGGAAAGCACCCCTGAGCCAGATGGATTTGACGGAATCTTCTATTCTTCTTGCTAGGACTTGATCAAATCTGACCTCCTGCTAGTAGCAACTGCCTTCTTCGAAGGTGGGAACCTTTCTAGCACTACTCTTCCACCTTTCTAGCATTGAATTCAAAAAATGAAAATCCACACGTATTCTCTGAATTAAGACCCATTAGCCTTTGCAATTTCTGTTACAGAATCTTTTCGAAGCTTATGGTCTCAAGGCTTGCAAAAGTCTTGCCTAAAATTATCTCCCTAGAGCAAGGCACTTTTGTTAAAGGCAGGTCCATCAAAGACAATATTGCAATCTACCCTAAAGAGCATCATATCTTTTCTTTCATCATATGAGCAGATTTCGAGGCAAAAAATCAATAAATCAAAGAGTTGCTTTCCAGTGTCAGAGAAAACTTCACCAAGTAGGAAGAAAATCATTGCCAACACTACTGATTTCCCCAACAAAATCCCTCCCATCACCTACCTAGTTGTCCCACTTTATTTCGGCCAGTTGAAAGCTTGCTTCTTCGACGATCTAATACGAAAAATCAGATCCAAAATTGAATGTTGGAAGGAAAAGTTACTCTCACAAGCTGGCAGACTTGTTCTCATCAACCATGTTCTGACAAGCTGTTAGGAGCTTAGTTATGTTGAGAAAAGAAAAGCAATAGCACTGAAGAAGATGAAGAGATGTTCTTGAATATCTTGAAGAAAAAATACATAAATCTGGTTTCGAGGCACCAGTACCTCCTTTTACAAGAATACATTCTACAGATTTTTCATATCCTTTCCTTCTTACTCTACTACATTTATAAGCCTTGATTCCTTCCAACTGTTTCAACTGTTTCAGGTAATCCTAACTGAATCTGTTACTGACAGTTAATCCCTCATCCTTGCTGGCAGTTCCCTCTTTCTATTACTACTAGCCCTTCTGTCCAATGCAGTAGTCCTTTGGTCTGTGACAATTGCCTCCCCTTGAAAAGGAACCTTGTCCCCAAGGTTCAAGTCAGGGTAATCATGCTTCAGAATTGAAATGTCCTCCCATGAACTAGCTTTGAGAGGTAGCCCATCCCATTGTATCAACAATGGGGTAATGTTTTCATCGTTCAGCTTAAGACTCTAGGATCGAACACAGCTAGAGGCTGACAAAGTGGTTGAGTTCCAGTTGACATTTGTGGTAAAACTGTAGTTGCGATTGATGGATCTCCAGTAAATTTCTTAAGCAAAGAAACATGAAAAACTGGATGGATTTTTGCACCTTCGGGTAATTGTAATTTGTAAGCCACTGTGCCAATTTGTTCCAACACCAAATATGGGCCATAATATCTGCGAGAAAATTTATTGGAACTCCTATGCGCCACTGAAGTCTGCCTATATGGTTGAAGCTTTACAAGAACATAGTCCCTTACCTCAAAGTGTTTCTCTTGACGATGTTTATTTGCTTGATGTTGCATTCGCAGCTGAGCTTGCTGAAGATTAGTTTTCAGCTTCTGTAAGACCTGATCTTGTTGTAATAATTCTTGAACCAAAGCATCTAATTGAGAAGTACCCTGCTCATAGCGTAAAATAGTAGGTGGCTTTCGGTTGAACATAGCCTCAAAGGGAGTCAGTCGAGCAACAGAATGGAAGGCAATGTTATACCAAAACTCAGCCCAAGGTAAGAATTTGGACCACTGTGCAGGGCAGTCGCAGACATAGCTTCTAAGATACATTTCGAGGCAACGGTTTAGAGCTTCAGATTGCCCATCAGATTGGGGATGGTATGCACTACTCATAGCAAGAGTAGTTCCCTGCAATTTAAACAACTCTTGCCAAAATCGACTGAGAAAAACAGCATCTCTATCACTAACTATAGATTTAGGAATGCCATGGAGTTTGCAAGTCTGTAACGAAAACTTAAGCAACAGTGGTAGCTGTGATGGGACTTCGTAAGGCACTGAAATGGGCATATTTACTTAATCGATCAAGGACTACCATAATGATTGCCTTCCCTTGTGAATTTGGAAGGTTGGTAATAAAATCCATTGCCCAATCTTCCAATATTTGTTCCAGAATTGGTGATGGTCGTAAAAGCCCAGAAGGCATTGTATGTTGGGATTTTGTTTGCTGACAAATGACACAATTAGAGACGAAATCCCTAACATCATTCTTTAATCCTGCCCAATGAAAGTTCAGAGCTATCCGAGCGATAGTACGAGAAATTCTGGCATGCCCTCTCACTGGTGAAGAATGAAATTCTTGTAACAATGTTGTCTTCAATCCAGAATCTGTTGGTATGATGGTCTTCCCTTTATAAAGTAGTAACCCATGACGCCAAGTATAGTTACTAGAGTCTATCTTCCCAAGTTGGAGATCATTATGTATCTCTCCGATTTGGGAATTAGAAGCATGCTCTATTTTGAGTTGATCCATTAACTACAGAAAGGTGCATACAAGTAATGTCTACGGTGGGTTGTCTGGACAGAGCATCAGCTGCAAAAGTTTCTTTTCCTGGTCTGTTGTGAATCTCGTATTGGAATCCCATTAACTTGGTCAACTAATGTTGTTGTTCTAGGGTTTGAATGGATTGATCGAAAAGAGCCTTTAAACTCTTCTGATCAGTTTGAATTATGAACTTTTGACCTAACAAATATTGTCGCCACTTATATACAGCTTCAGTAATGGCAAACATTTTCCGAACATAAGTTGAAGCAGATTGCATTCTGAGTGATAATTTCTTACTATAATATGCAATTGGGTGACCTTCTTGAGATAAAACGGCGCCAATTCCAAATCCAGAAGCATTCGTCTCCACAATAAAAGGTTTGTCAAAGTTTGGAAGAGCCAGAACAGGGGCAGATGTTGCTGCGTGTTTAAGTTTTTCAAATGCTGATTGTGCAGAATCATTCCATGAAAAACCTCCTTTTTTCAACAATTCCGTCATTGGGGATGCTATGTGAGAATAACCCTTGATGAATCTCCTATAATATCCTGTTAAGCCCAAAAATCCTCGAAGATCTTTAAGGTTTCTAGGTGTTGGCCATTGAAGAATTGCAGAAGTTTTAGATTGATCGACAGCCACTCCTTCAACAGATACAACATGTCCTAGATACTCCACTGATGTTGTTCCAAAAGAACACTTGCTCTTCTTAGCAAATAACTCATGATCACTTAGAATTTGTAATGTTTTAGTGAGATGAGTTAAGTGCTCAGTCCAAGTGGTGCTATAAACTAAAATGTCATAAAAAAACACAAGGATAAATTTTCGGAGAGCTGGGCGAGACACATCGTTCATTAATGACAGAAATGTTGATGGAGCGTTTGGAAGTCCAAAGAGCATAACCTGAATTTCATATAACCCTTCATGCGTTTTAAATGCTGTTTTTGGAATATCATCTACTCTGACTCGAATTTGATGATAACCAGATTTTAAATCCAGTTTAGAAAAATACCTGGCACCACGTAGTTCATCCAGTAATTCTTCAACTGTTGGAATAGGAAAACGATCAGGGATTGTAACTGCATTTAGTGCTCTGTAGTCGACACAAAACCTCCAAGTGCCATCCTTCTTTTTTACCAAAATAACTGGCAATGAAAAAGGGCTGTGACTTGGTTGGATCACCCCAGAGGTGAGCATTTCTTTAACTAAACGCTCAATTTCTGTTTTCTGAAAATGTGGGTATCGGTATGGCCTTATTTTTATAGGAGAAGTACCAAATTTCAGAGGAATAACATGGTCATGCGATTTGGCCGGAGGAAGAGACTTAGGTTCTTCAAACACATGAAAAAATTCGTCGAGCAATGCTTGCAGCTCACTGTTTAGAGTAGCGTCAATTGTAAAATCCTCTGGTTCGATAAGCTGTAGTTGGAAATACATCTGAACCCCTGAAGTTATAGCTAGTCGTTTGAAAGTATTGAACTGTATAGGATCTTCAGCTATCTGGTTTTCCCCTTGTAAATGAATTGTTTGGTCTTGCCACTGGAATTCCATTGTAAGCCGTTTATAATCAAATATAATTGGTCCCAATAACTCCAACCATTGTACACCCAGCACAATGTTAGCCCCCAATAGTGGCAATACAAAGAGATCGACTTGAAATTTATGATTGTATCGCAAGATTGACATTTTTGCAAAGTCCTGCACATTCCAATCGTTCGCCATTTCCTACCATTACTTGAAACTTCATTTCAGGAAGCATTGGTAATTGCAAATATTGTATCAATCTCTCCTGTACGAAGTTATTGGAACTACCTCCATCAATTAGAACCCAAATAAATCTGCCATTAACATTTGCTTTAACCCTCAAAGTCTTTCGATTAGCTTGACCAGTTAGAGCATAATATGAAATTTCTGGATTTGTGACAGACATGTCTGAGATTGATGCATTGTCTTCTGTATGTAATGTTTTGAAATACAAGTGTAACAACCCAAAAGGGGGTTGAATTGGTCAATTAAAAATTCTTGGGTTAATTAGGTGGATTAATAAAATTGATTTTCTTAATTAAGCAAATATGTTCTAACCCTTGTTCAAATATTCAGTATGATGAAAGCTAGGATTTAGATCTTACTTTAGCATACATTCACTAACCCTTGTTAAGTTAAAACATAAACACAAATAGGGTTAGAGATTACCAATCACCAATGTGCAAGAGAAAAGGTTGAAGAGAAGCAGCCACAAGGAACACACGATTTATAGTGGTTCGATCTATCACAAGACCTACTCCACTCTTCCAAGTTTACCTCCTTGGGATTTCCACTAAAATGTAAGATTCTTCAATGGGCGAATCTCAAAGCCGTACACCAACTTCTCCTTCAAAGGGATCATACCCTTTCTGCACGAAGCCTTGTGAGGACACACTCCCTCTTACAATGATTCATCTTTCTTAGCGGGCCGAATCAGGGACCCTCAAATACAAATGAAGAATTAAAAGATAAGAACTCTCAATACCTCTAGAATAGGCGGATTACAACTTTGAAAGCTCACAAGCTCTCCAAGGAATGGATACAAATGTAAAGCCTATGGAGATCCTCTTGAAAGAATGTAAAAATACAAGTTCAAAGAGGTTTAACCTTTCATGTAAAAGTTTAAGTTCAAGAAGATAGGATTTGATCTTGCAAAAGGTTCAAAAGGTTGTTTAGAAAGGTTTTGATAGTGTATATATAGCCCACAAGGAAATATGATCGTTTGGGGGTAAAACTGTAAAATACAGGGTTGAAAAAGTCAACCTATGAAAGCCCCAACGGCTCTATTTTCAGGTCGCGGCGGTTGACCGAGGCACGGCGGTCGACCGAGGCACGGCAATCGCCCGCCCTTATCGGGCTCTCTTTTTTAATTTCAAATTTCATACCGACGCGGTCACCCGGCCCTATAGAGGTCGCCCGGCGAGAGCAATCTGTTTGAATAAAAATTCGGCTCAAAAACACTATTGCGGTCGACCGGACCCATCGAGGTCGTCCGCCAAGACCAACCTGGATGTTTTCTGGATTTTTAGAAAACAAATCCGCGGTAGCCCGGATCACCCCGGTTAGGGGTGTAAACGGATTGAATTCGAATCGGATATGGCTATATCCAAATTCGATTACAGTATACACTACCCGAATTCGGATTCAGATTTGAATTTGACGGATATTTAATATCTATTACCGAATTCGTATCCGTCAGATATTGTTCGAATTCGGATATTATACGTATATCCGGTAAATTCGAACATTGTATTGCAGCACTTTATCTTTCTTCTTCTTCTTACTCCTCGAATAAATTTTCCAAACCTTAAATCCAGACCTCTACCTTCTCTTCACAAAATTAACTCTCAAACCCTAAAATATATGAGATCCTCTTCGTCCTTTTAAAACAAAGGCAGAGAGAGAAGCGGTAGGGATGGATGATGGTATTGGTAGTGGTCTTTTGGTTTTTTCTTTCTTTTTTTATGTATATGATGGAATGGGTTTGGGCTATTTTGAGCAGGGGAAGTGGGAGTGCTGATTGTGGAAGATGAAGAGAAATGGGGATGGAGATGGGGATTGGGTTAGAGATGGAGGTGACTGGCGGTGATGGAGGTGGCTGTGAGAAGGTGGAGAGGGGCGGCGGTGGATTTTGGTGGGGTTGGAGGCACCAAGGAATGTCGAAGATGGTATCTCAGTCTCCTCCTTTCTCCTCTTGCTTCTCCTTGCAAACCTTAAAGGCCCCTTTCTTGCAATCACCATCATCCATTTGTCTCTTTCATCCTACAGCTCACATTTGTTGCTTCATACAGAAGCCATGTCAAACTCCAAGAATGCCCTTAAAATGAGAGATTACTTCATTTCCTACCCAAAACACTTTTTGTTTTTGTTTTTTTCTAAGAAAATTCACTTTTCTTTTAGAAATAAAAGATAGTGTGTCATTACTAAAAATAAATATTAATGATATTATTAATATAAATAAAAAGGATTTACTTCTCGGATTCGGATGTTAAACGGATCGGATATACCATTTACCAGATTCGCATCCGCTAAGAGCCGGATATCTCATAAACGGATTCGGATAATATCCGCTTGAAACGGATCCGAATGCGGACGGTAATCGAATTTTTGAATATCCATTTACACCCCTAACCCCGGTCGACCGGCCCAATAAATTTCAAGATGCCCTGGAATTCCAGGTAGCATCCCGCGGTCGCCCGGCATGGCCCGGTCGACCGGACCTGAGTAAAATTCTATTTTTAACTTTAAAATCCAGGGGCTTTGGGATATAGCCTTTGGGCTTTGGTCCTAGGTTTTCAAACACATATTTGGGTGTGTGAATGATTTTCAAAGATATAAAAACTTAGGTATGAAAACCTATTGAAAGTGCATTTAAACACAAAATCAAGAGGACTCCAAACTACATTCTAAAGTGAATACCATTGAGTCTTCTTGGAATGTCTTGGCTCCTTTGCACTTCCTCGGACTTCTTCGGCTTGAGTGAACATCTTGAATGTTGTCTTTGCTCTTGTGACTTCCTCCAATCTTCAATGTATGTTGGAAGGTGCATGAGGTGTCACCAATGGCTTGTTCAACTCCAAGCTTCTTCTTGACACTTGCTAGGTAGCTTGAGGGATCTTTATCTTGAGCTTCTTGACTTGAACATCTTCAAATGAGGATGCCTCCAATGTAGGTACAAGCTCTTGGTCCCTTGCTTTCTTGATCCACAAGCTATGTGTTGAGAAGACTTGTGTAATGGCGATTATGATATGAAAATCTTGTATACAATACAACACCTCAAAGCAATACATTAGTCCATAAAAGCTAATCAATTTAGTTTGCTAGCATCAAAACAAGAAGGTAAGGTGAATGATTAACCCATGGGAACCCTTGGGCTTACATGTTTCTGATTCTAGATATGCATCCTCATTGAAAAGCAAAAAGAATTGTTTATTTTTGCATTTATGACCTGGGTTATACTTTTCATCTCACGTATAGCATAATCCCTTCTCTCATTTGGATTGTAATTCAGTGCCAGTTAATCTCTTAATTGGAACATTTGGTGGAAGTAATTTGTTGCGTAATGCACTTCCAGCAGAATTATTATTTACAAGTCGATATACAGGGGAAGAAGGGGTTTTGTAACTGGTTTTGTAATTAATTTTTATGGCATCATGAATCTTGTCTTCTACCATTGTTGCTAAGCCTACATCATGGGATAAAGAAGTAGGTAAGCGAATTTGTACCTCATTTCTGATCTTTAGTTTAAGTCCAGACACAAAGCAATCGACTAGAAATTGTGAAGGCAGATGAAGAGTGCGATTTGCCAAAGCACAAATTCAGCCTGGTAATTCCCTATTGTTGAAGTTTGCATCAATTTAGCCAATTTTCCTTGAGGTTTATCATAAATGAAAGGACCAAACCTGGTTTGTAAAGCCCCAGCAAGAAGTGTCCAAGAACCAAAAGGTTGTTCCCTTTCCATGGCTTGAAACCAATCATACGCTTTGCCATCCAAATGGAACGAAGCCATCTCCAGCTTCAATTCATCATAAGTATGATGAAATCAAAAGAATTTGTTAGCCTTAGAGATCCAAGCTGTTGGATCAACACCCTCAAATCTAGGAAACTCCAATCGAAGCTGTCTTGCAGAAAAATTCCCAAAATGGTTGCCATCTCTCAGGCCATCTCTCATTCCTTCTTGATTTCCGTCTCTCATTCCTCGTTGATGTCCATCTCTCACCCCCGCAAGAAGATCGCCTTGGTCAATTCTCCTTGATAATTGATTAACGCTGCCATCCAGGGCTATAAGCTTGTTAGAAATGTCCAACAGAACATCTCGTTGTTCTATGGCAAGTTCTTGCTGGTTCTGTAATCGAGTTTCCTAAGAGTTTGTGGTCTCGATTAGTTTCTTGATCGCATCACCTAAGCTCTTCAACCTGGTATTCTCAGCCATGAGGTGAGAAGTCAATGAAACCACCAATGTTTGGAGCTTAGTTATGTTAAGAAAAGAAGAACAATAGCACTGAAGAAGATGAAGAGATGTTCTTGAATTTCTTGAAGAAAAACTACATAAATCTGGTTTCGAGGCACCAGTACCTCCTTTTACAAGAATACACTCGACAGATTTTTCATATCCTTTCCTTCTTACTCTACTACATTTATAAGCCTTGATTCCTTCCAACTGTTTCAACTGTTTCAGGTAATCCTAACTGAATCTGTTACTGACAGTTAATTCCTCAGCCTTGCTGGCAGTTCTCTCTTTCTATTACTACTAGCCCTTCTGTCCAATGCAGTAGTCCTTTGGTCTGTGACACAAGCACTCCTATCTACCTTATATCTGCCATCACACCTCCTAAAGCTGTCCAACATAAAATTGACAAAATTTTGTTAGACTTCTGGTGGTGTTGTGGTGACCAGGGGCCTAAAACTCACTGGGTCTCTTGGAAGCGAATTTCTAAGCCTAAAGCCGAGGGCGGCTTGGCCACCAAATCCATGGCAGACTTTTGCTCTGCTTTCAGACTTAAGGCTCTCCATCATCTCCACGCCAATCCCTCCCTCTGAAGTTCTTTTATGCGCTCCATCTATTGCAGGAATCAACATCTAAACCTAATAGAACCTGCTCAAGGGTGCTCTAAGATGTGGAGGGAAATCATTTCTGTAAGGGAAATTTGGATTGAAAATGCCAAGTGGGTCATTGGACAAGGATCCATCGCATTCTGGACTGACCTCTGGATTGGCAACGTATCTTTACGTTCTTTAGGTCTACACAAAGATTCCATTGATCTCAATGTCTCCATTAAGGATTTTCTTCTTCCTTCTAGTAATTGGAACATCCCTCCATCTATTCTCCAAGCATTGATCACTTCCGAGCCGTCCCTCTCCCAATCACCTGACAAATTGATTTGCTACCCCGCTCTGTCTGGCTCTTTCAATACAAACACAGCCTGTAACCTTTCCAGATCTAAAGCACAACCACATCTCTGGGCTGGCCCAGTCTGGGCGCATCTCCCTCCTAAAATTAGTTGCTTCCCATGGAAACTCTTCCAAAGGAATCTACATACAGACGATAGAATCAAATCTCGCCATGTCCAGCTCCCTTCCAAATGCTCTTGCTGCTCTTCCAGCAAGGAAGAATCTCTAAACCACCTATTTGTCGGTGCAGAACTTGCTCATAGTATCTGGTCGGCATTTGCTAGCCTTTGGAACATCGCCTTGATCCCTTCCTAAGGGATCTCTGCTAGAATCCTCATGTGGTTGGCTGCTGCCTCTAAGAGGAAATCATTCTGTTCATTTATCTCCGGCATTTCAGCTTCCTTCATATCTTGGAAATTTTGGAAAGAACATTATTCGAGGAAAATGGAGGTAAGTACAATGATCTGAACAAGATTGTCTGCTTTATTATCGAAGGAATCAAGAGCCTGCGCTTCAGAGATGGCTTCCCTAAAGCCCCCAATTTGCTAGAAGACCTCACTCTTCTCCTTCCATCACGCCCTCCCCACTTGCAGAAAGATAGTTGGATTCATTGGAAAAGACCCCCAAAATGCTCTTTTAAGCTTAACATTGACTGAGTATCAAAAGGCAGTCCAGGTGAATCCAGGGGAGGAGGAGTGATCCGGGATCATAGTGCAAAAATCATCCTCATATTTTCCCTCTACTATAAGATTGGCACCAACATGGTGGCCGAATCATGTGCCCTCTTGGATGGGCTTAGATGCTGCTCAACATTTAAAGTCCCCAAGATAATAGTTGAGTCGGATAGTAAAGTTTTAATTGACCTCACCCTTCGCCAAGGCCAAATCCCTTGTGCCATACAGTACCTTTGGAAGGAGAATCAAGCACTTCTTTCTGTCCTCTCCCCAAGCTGCCAACACCAATATCGAGAAGGCAATTATGTAGTTGATTCCCTCTCCAATTTCGGATGTCCTCCAAGACCAACCTCTTCTACTTGTCCTGGGCAAATGTCCCTCGCCAAACCAGAGGGGCTGCAAGATGTGATGCTACCGGCCTCCCTAACATCAGACCCAACTCCACCAAGTCATATTCAAGACTCTAGTGAGATTCTAGAAGTGCAACTGCAGAGCACAGGATCGGCTCACCGTTCTGTTCAACTGCGGAGCTCTGGATCATTTCTCAACAATTGCAGTGCATTCATGTAACCATGCTCTACTCTGCATTCACTGCCTTTCTAATGACAGATCTTATGGGCATCTTGTGTTCCCGGGAAGTCTCATTTGGTCCCTTTAGGTTGCTGTCTTCTCCTCCCTAGCCCATTTTCGGAACATTGGTTGCTAGGATCCTCTATATGTAATCCTTAAGGCTAGATGGCTCTGCCTCCCCTTGTATAGTCTGAAATATAAATATATATATATATATATATATATTGGCGGTCCGCCCTGGGGCCGTACAATTTCCGTGTTAAAAAAAATACTTTTTGAGATGCACCGATTGATTTTATGGCAATGTTTGAGCTCGATCTAGCACAATTTCAAACCTTAGCATATGGATCCAAATCAGATATTACGGATCAAACTATTGTGCCCAAGTCTTGTCCAATTAAGTTCGGATACTTTGGATCCATCGGATTGTTTGGGTCCACCGACATCCCTGCTAAATAAGTAAAAATGACATTTTAAAAGGTACTGCCATACTGAGTACATCACCATGTTTCAATGCACGTCAATATCTTTGCCAGATACTACTTGGCAGTCATATTTATTTGTACAAGTGCTTTCGTGTGGATGCGTGTCTGTCTCCATGCAAGGCTCCAAACCAAGTGATTCTTGGTTTGGATGATTCTTTGGAGCTGATTTTTTGGGCACATCCTATCTATGATCCAAACCATCAAATATATGGTTTGGATCACCCAATTAACATGGCCTCACTGTGTTTCTGGTCAACAGACCAGATAAGTTATATATAAGTTATATGGTCGATCGACCGGAAACACTTTTCCCATATATATACTCAACTCAACACAACTAAGCCTTTGTCCCAAACTAGTTGGGGTCGGCTAATGAATCCTTTAGAGAATTTTTATGAAGAAAGCAAAAGAATCTACTCGGCTCAAATTGACTAAATCTAATCCTGATACTAGTTGGGTTCGTCTACATGGATCATTTTCTTCCATTCTCTCCAATCCAAGGTCATGTTAACTATTATGTTCCTAGCCACCAAGTCTTTCCTCACTGTTTCTAGCCAAGTTGTTTTAGGTCTGCCCCTACCTCTCTTTTTCCCCATCAACTTGGCACAAGTCCCTTCTTCTCACTACAGCATCCAAGGGCCTACGTTGGATATGCCCAAACCATCTTAAGTGGTGCTCTATCACCTTCTCCTCAATTGGTGCCTCCCCCACCTTTTAACAGATGTCTTCATATTTTATTCTATCTAACCTTATGTGGCCGCACATCCATCTAAGCATTCGCATCTCTGCTTCACTCAAGAAAGATAATAAAAATGAAATCAGCTCCACAGGATCTTCCAAACCAAGAATGACTTGGTTTGGAGCCTCTTTATGGCAACAATAAAAAAAGAAGTAGAAAAGGTTTAGGTAGAGGTAGGATAAAGGACATTGTTTTATAGGAAAAAATACTTCAAAATTGGTAATACATTGATGACACAGACACGCATGGACACGAAAGCACTGGGACAAATAAATATGACAACCTAGAAGTGTCTGGCAAAGATATTGGTGTGCATTGAAACAAGGAGATATACTCAGTCATTGTTACAAATTTTGCAGGGATGTCGATGGACCCAAATGGTCCGATGGATACAAAGTATCCTAACTTAATTGGACATGACTTGGGCATGATAGTTGGATCCGTAATATCTAATTTGGATCCATATGCTATTGTTTGAAATTGTACTGGATCGAGCTCAAACATTGCCATAAAATCAATTGGTGCATCTTAGAACATATTAAAGGTCGCTAATATATGAAAATATCCTTCATATTGCAAATAGAATAGTATTTGTAAATGGGGTTTTTATCGAATAATTTTCTCCTCAAATTCCATCCTTTGGAATGAACCAAGTCTCAACCAGATCACGGTTTCCATTGTAAATAAGAAATTTCAGCCCATCATTATTTAATAGATGTTATACATTCCAGTCTAAGCTTTATAAACATCATTTGGTAGTGTTAGTGAAGAAAGTTAAGCCATTTGGTTAACAACCTTTAAACCGAATGGATCCACGACCATTAAATTTCAAGACTTGTTAAAATGTTGAAACCTAATAGTTTTCACAGCCCTTTTCCACAAACACCATGCACGGATCAACTCTACAGCTAGGATGCAGAGTTCATTAGTATTGAAATCGTTGTCATAGCTTAATAATTGCCCATTCTCTCCTATTGGTATATCTTCATATGAGATAGAGTTAAACACTGTTCAAATCACTGTCATAGCTTAGTAATTTCTCATTCTTTCATCTTCATATATCTTCATATGAGATCCTTATGCTCCTGGAAGAAATTATTACAAAGGATCCTTCAAATGATGAAAGAATTATCTAGTGTCTATTATTAATTTATGTGGTCAATTTTAGTCAGTTTGATTCAATTATTGGGTACGTGCACTGCTTTGGTAGATTACAAATCATTTTGCTTGCATCAAAATGGTACCAAAGTAAGTTCTATTTCGGACGTCATTTGGGCTATGTTTGGTTGTGTGGGGTTTGCTTAGAGAGTACTAGAATAAGAAGTCAAAAGGGAGGAGAGAAGCATTTGATTTGCCTAGAAGAATAGTTGAATAGTGGCAAGCAGTGTTTAGTTGTGTTGCAATTCTCTCAGAGAGTAGTGGAAAAAGTAGGGTGTCATTACTAGAAAAAAGAGAGTGAAGAGATAGATACGAGAGAGAGAAAAGACAAAACCTTTTCCACTAGTTTTCTAACAAAAATTAAACATTTTGGTAGAATTTAGTTGGAAGATGAGTGGAGGGGACATTACTGCCACATGGTTGCCACATGGTTGCCACATGTGCAAAAAAGTAATAATGATGTCAAGAACATGTCAGGGAGTCAAATGGAACTTCAATACAATATGGGCAACCAAACAAGGAATCATCATTCATTGGCATTTGAAATTCCAATAAATGAAGAGCATTTGTGCAACCAAACATACCTAGATTTACAGTGGAATTGGAGAAAGCTCCTGTTAGGTGTGCAACTTGGGTCGGGTTGGGTTGAACTTTTGCTAAAAAAATGAATAGAAATCAACACAAACCCGATTCAATTTCAAGGTAAAATCGCAACCCGAATTCAGAAAAATCGACCCAAGTAGCACCCCTAGCTCATGTTGAATGACTGCTTTGTTGGAATACCTTATCATGTACTTGTTTTGTTGTTGCACTTTGGCCGGAAAGGAAATAGAAAACGAGTCTTTTATCCTAAAAGACAGAAATTTAGGCGTTTTGTTGCCATACTTTAGAAGAGGAACAAAATGACGTGGCAAAGTTGTCGGCCCATGTGGATTCTATTTCGGGTGACTTTTCCCTCATTACAAATCCGTCAAATATGAGAGAATTTTGCAATTTTCTCTCATGATAAAGCAGCCTCACACATCTCTCCTCTCACTTTTCTCATGAAGAACACACAAGCACTTGATAACATGAGATATAGATGGGACTTCCAAGAGATTTCCAGATCTTGAAATCTATAATACGTGAAAATCATACAAACAACTTGATAGAAAACCCTACCTCAATCTTAATGCATCGACATAATCGATTCAGTTTGGAAATCCTAGCTACAATAGCTTGATAGAAAACCCTATCTCAATCCAAACACATCAACATCTACAGGAAGAAGACAATTGGAATTCTTAGTGTAGATGTATAGGAAACCCTAGCTAATAGTATATTCATAGAAAACCCCATATTAGTAGATTTCTCTTTGGGTTTAGATGTAGAGAAGCGGCCCCGGAAGCGTGGGAGGGAACCACAAAGTAGCCATGAGGAGCCTCTAAATCGCATGGAAACAGAGGGTACGCTGGAAGAAGCACAACCTCTGGGAGAAGATGATCAAAATTCTTTTTCCTTTCCCTTCGCACATAACACCCTTTCTTACTTTCTTTTTCTTTTTCTTTTTTACCATGTCATTTCCGATGGATTCATACCCACGAAATGCAACAGAGCACAACGGTAGGAAATTACAATAATTTTGTAGAAAATGATTTTTACATACATTAAAGTATTTACAATAAGTATTAACTTTTATACATAGGTATAAATTATATATAACTCATTACTATACATGTGGGGCCCTTTGGCCATTGTTTTACCCATTGGCCATTGTTAGTTACTTAATAAATATGCTCATATTTCTTTTCCTAACAATATGCATCCAAATGTGATAAATACCTTTCTAAGGAAAGGCTTTCTATTTCAGCTTTGTTAAACCAAACAACGAAAAGAATTTTCCTGGAAAGAAAAGGCATTCCGAAGAAAGCCTTTCCAGGTAGAAAGACCTTTCCTACAAACCAAATTGGCCTTAAAGGCATATTTGGGAGCCATTTTGTGCCTTTCTTTATTGTGTTTTACACTGTAACTGTTATTTAGAAAGGCAAATTGCACCACATAATTGCATCTTAGATGCAATTATTGTGTAAGCTGCAATGGTGTGCAATATATTTTGGAATGTGGGTGCAATTTGTAGGTAAATATACAACCCAAGTTCACAATCCAACTATATATTGCACGATCAAAATAACCCTAAAAAGGTTTCTTATGTTGCAATTTACTGACAAATTACACCTAATATACAACTTTCTTCCACACCCAAAAAAAGCTAGGTCCGTTTGGATGCACATTAAGTAGAAGTATGTTACGGTACTGAGTTGGGGCTTGCTTAGGGACGGGACTAGGTAGGACCTAGCTTGGTATGGGACAGGTTTAAAGGGCCTATTCTAACACGTTCCATCAGCTCTCAATGTTTAAAAATTGAACTATGTATTGATTCAGCTACAAAAGGTCTTGGTGATGAGGTCATAAATGAATTAATTTTAAATTACAAAAATAAAAATCAATGTAAAAAAGAAAAAGAAAAATAAGGGGCAAAGATGTGAGGTGAGATATTAGACCTTATTAGAGATTTTTAATATTTTTTCTAGGTTGAACTTAGAAAGTCAAAAGAGATAAGAATATAAGAGAGTTTCTATCATCTTAAAGATTTTTAAATATTCAAGTTTTTGTTAGAAAAGTATCGGAGAAAGAGAATGTGTGGGAGAATAATAGAAGGAAATCGCCACGTTGACTAAGATAATGACTATGGTATGGGGATCATTTATTAATTTATGAATCAAAGGGTTATTGCATATGTTTCCCAAACATGTAATTTTAAAAATAAATGTTTTTGTTTACATGATTTCATAAATCTATCTAAGATTAAAATTTTATAGTATGAATCTAGCCAAACCTTAAAGAGAGGAAAAAATATAATTAATTCAGGATTAAAAGAAAATAAAACTAGGGGAGTGATAAATCGACTCCCAAATATCTTAAATCGACTCCCTATGTGTCTTTCTCTCTCCTCTTATCACTGCACTAAAACTAATATTTTCTGTTGTAATTTGTAAGGCTCTAATATAGTAATATATATTAAGGGAAAGATTATATATATAAAGATCGTCACTTATTAATATATTAATTTATATATTGCTATTATTGTACACCTTTAGACATAGGAATGATATATTAAACAAATATAATCATTTATTTAAGATGAGTCAAATGGATATAGTAAGAAGTAACATAGCTGATATGTTAAACAAATATAATCATTTATTTAAGATGAGTCAAATGGATATAGTAAGAAGTAACATAGCACCCACTCCTAGGATAATTTTTCACATGCATTTACGTCGTTCCCATCGTTTCAAACACATTTCCGTCAAATGTTCCAATCATTGCAGACGCATTTCCATCACACGTTCCAGTAGTTGTCGATGAATTTCCGTCACATAACTTTCCTAATATCCACCCAATTACTCTCGTCAAGGGGGGAATCTTGTATATCGTCTACAAAAATCCATTTTATGGGCTCCAGCAGACCTTAAGGAATTGGTTTTCAAAGTTCTCATCGGCTATTCACGTTGCGGATATACACAGTCTAAAGATGATTATTCTTTATTCATTCGTTCCCCGGGTACATCTTTCACGATTGTTTTGGTGTACATCGACGACATTATTGTCACTAGAAATAATGATGATGATAATGCTTCCCTCATGACTTTCCTCCATCGTTATTTTCACATGAAGGACATAGTCCCCCTTAAGTATTTCTTGGGAATTGAAGTAGCTCGCTCTAAGACTGGTTGCTATATCTCAACGCAAATATACTCTTGAAATACTTGATGGCATGGGTCTTTTTAGTGCTCAACCTGCTAGTTTTCAGATGAAGAAGACATTGAAACTAACTATGGAGGATGGTGAGCCTCTTCGCAACCCCACTATTTATCGATGACTTGTGGGTCGATTAATTTATCTTACCATCACTCGCCCAGACATTGTCTACGCTGTTCATATTCTAAACCAGTTCATGCATGAACCTCGCAAGCCGGCCCCACCTTGACACCGCAATGCATGTCCTTCAATATTTGAAAGGGTCTCCTGGTCAAGGTCTTTTCCTACTTTCTAATAGTACTCTCAAACTCAAGGGCTTTTGTAATTTTTATTGGGCAAGTTGTCCAATGACTTGTCATTCAACCACTGGCTACTTCATGATGCTTGGAAATTCTCGAGTTTCCTGGAAGACAAAGAAACAAAATATGGTTTCCAGCTCGTCTATAGAGGCAGAATATCATGATATGGCTATCGCAAGCTATGAACTCACAAAGGCCTTCTATCTTAAACAGGATTTAGGCGTACCACATAGGCATCATGAAACTCTATTTTTCAACAATCAAGCTGCCCTTCACACAACCGCAAATTCATTTTTTCACGAGCGAACGAAGACATAGAGCTCCACTGCCATCTCTTTCGTGAAAAATTCAGTTGGGCATGATTCACACACGTTATCTTCCAACCTCCCAACAACTTACCATCGTATTTACTAAAGCCTTGGGGAAAGCTCGATTTCAAAATCTTATTCGCAAGTTGGGTCTTCACAACATTCACATACCAATTAACTTGAGGGGTAGTATTCAGAAAGTTGCGTGTCTTTGTTTAGAAGGCTGGTGCTTGTATTGAAAAGACATGAATAGCCTTTCCAATCTTTGTATAATGTAGATCTTGGTGGTGTCCTTATTAGAAAGACAATGGTTATTGTACATAGAAACAAAATCCCACAATCAAAGGGGGCTCTATACTTGGTAATTCCATTGAAATGGGATCCATCATTGTCGATGTCTTCTTCTTGCATCAATGAAAATTTGTAGTAAAGCCATTCAACTAAAAATTTTACAAGGTTGGTCCAACACAATTTTTGCCCTTAATATCATAAGATAATTGCCCCAGTTTCTTCAAAAATGGTAAGATCTCTGGCGCAAGAAGAAGGGGTTAATTGGTATCAACTTGACTGGGTTTTGTTCTATGTCTGTTGGTCTCTGTTTGCTTTATCGTATCACCTTCTGCTGTGGAGTGCAAAACAAGTGTATTTAGGAAGAAAGTTTACTTTCCCATAAGAGTCAAAGGTCCAAGATAGGGAAAGAATGATAATAATAATTGAAGCAAATTTAAAACCCTAAAAGGATATATATATATATATATATATATATATATATATATATATATATATATATATATATATATATATATATGCTACAAGAAATACACTCATTGGCAATGGATACAATCCATCGCATTATATAGCATCTCAAGTTGCATATACAGTAAAAGCTCTACCGGAAGCCATTTCAGGGAACCGGAACCACCTTTCGGTCATTAGAAACCACCTTTTGGAAACCGGAAACCACTTTGTATACCATAAACGACCTTCCTAGAGAAAAATCCACATGTCAAGCACCCACAAACCAAAGCCAAAATCCAGGAACTCGGTACCAAATTCCAAGGACCCGGGACCCATTTTCAGGACCTAAAAACCACTTTTGGTCACCAGAAACCACTTTTAGGGAACCGAAAACCACCCTTGGTTGCCAAGAAATACTCCTTAAGAACCAAAGATCACTATTGGGTACCAAAGGCATTTCATTGGAAACCAAAAATAATTTACCAGCAACCGAGAGCAAATTACCGTGTTTCGATCATATAAAAAATGAAGTACCTACGAAAAGTTACTTTTTCACCCAGAACCATTTTTTGGCACCTGGAGACGGTTTGGATCATCGAAACAACTATTTGAAGTGCACTAGCCTTCCCGCATCAGAAAACCACTCCCAGAATCCCAAAACCCATTCCTGATGCCGTAAAACCCTGACCTGAGCCCCGAATGCCAAAATCAGGAGGTGGGACCTACCCAAAATCACAGTGGAGAGTCCCTGCAATTTTAGAGTCCTTGAGAGGAGTCCATGGGGACTCTAAAATCGCAGGGGACTCCCACTGCGATTTTCCCACAAAAATCTATAAAAGGGGAGCTCCTGCTCTCTCATTTTTCATCATTTCTTCACTCCACTTGCTTTTGCTCTGGTTTGTATACCCCTCTTTGCGTCAGTACACCCATTTAGTATTAGTAACCTCCCTTTTGGTTAAGTACACCCTTTTAGTTTCAGGATCCCTCCCTCTTTGGTATTCACACCCGCTTCCCCTTTGGTTTTAGAAAACCCTAGAGAGAAAAAGAGGGAGAAAGTGAGAGAAGCTTGAAGAGATTTCCAAAACCAGTTTCTACTGAAATCATTTCTGCTATATTACCAGGTATCGGAGTTCTATCAAAATTCTCTTTGATATACCACCGGACGTGGGAGTTCTACCGAAATTCTGAGGATATAGAGCAGCACCAACCCTAAACTAGCTAATTTTACAGCGTTTTGCACTTTCTTTTTAAAAAAATAGGTTGAGGGTAGCTATACGGTTTGGGGATCCTCCGACCCCAAACCCTTAGCATAAATCCCCTCCTTTTCTCCCATTTTTCTAAACAAAGGCTATTTCCTTAAATCTGGTTATTTGTATGCAACAAACAATCTGATTAAAGATAGATCGTTCCTCTCATTATTCGTCAGTGATATGGGGAAGCATGGTCTTCGATCCCCCCCGATGTTCGAAATCCACAGTGACGTCTATCTCAATCATTTTAGTGTTGTTGTCTACAAACACACTAGATTAAAGATGTTTTCTCTAATGTCTATAAAGTCTAAATATTAATTCTGGTTATTTGTTCTCAGTAGTCAAAATGATTAGAGGAGATGCATGCGTCTAGGAGCCTAACGATGGTTAGAGCGAAGCGGTGCATGGTCCCTCTCAAACATTTTTACTATTGTTGGTTACGAGTACACTAGATTAAGGGAGTCCCCTTTAATGTCTATAAAGTCTAAATAAAGGTTATTTTCTCTAATGTCTATAAAGTCTAAATAAAGGGTATTTCCTTAATTCTGCTTATTTGTTCTCAGCAGTCAAAATGATTAGAGGAGATAAATGCATCTGGAAGGCTAACGGTGGTTAGAGCGAAGCGGTGCATGGACCCTCAATCATTTTTAGTACTGTTGGTTACGAACATACTAGATTAAGGGAGTCCCCTTTACTGTCTATGAAGTCTTAAATAACTCCACAAAGGCAAGTGAAGGCGATGCATAGCCCTTATCCAAAAGCAAGTGTTGGAGATGCAGAGCTTTCTCCAGATTGGCGAGTCTTGTGTGGCGGAACCACATTGTTTGGTTTGATCTCCACTGTTAAGGGGGTCATATAATGAATCCATCAATAAGGTCTAGTTGGAATGGAATAGGCCTCAAGGTTGAGGACTGAACCACTATAAATATCGGGTGCACTTTTCTTGAATCTAACTCTTTCTATCTTGTATGTGTTTGTACATTTCTGATTTATCTTTGCATGTGGTTTATTGTTTCAGTCATAGCAGGGGCCTTCTAAAATGCCTGGCAAGGTGGTTTTGATAAATGGTTTATCAAAATAGTTTCTAAAATATAGTGATGTTTTGAAAAGGAATTTGCAAATGCATTTGTGGGCCCAGGCATGTAAATTGAAAGGTATACCTTGGAGCAGGTCAAGGGGGTAGCTAGTGTCTAACCCCCGTGGTGCCCAGGGTATTGGATGATCTAACAATTATCTTCAAGGTTATGTCCTAGTGGGAGCCACTTACCCAATGCGACCGTAGTATGACTACAGAACGAGGTCGCAGTGGGGCCCATCTTGGGTTCAGTAGGATCGACTGTCGAATCCCTAGGACGATCCCATTCATAACTCGCTTGACTCGTTATGATCCTTCGAGGATCAGGGTCTCAGATGTATAGATTGCACGAACGGATGAGATCTGCTATATGAGATACGTGGAGGATTTACACTGTAGTTGTGATTTTTGCACTTTACTGCATATAGGTTGTATATTATCTAATTAATTAATGTGATTAATTAATTACTAATAGATAATGGGGTTGCTTAATTTTGATTGGTTGTTTTAAAGGAAGAGAGAAAGTTTCCACAGACTCTTTATATGGATAAATATGGAATTATTTAATGTGGAAATACGTGGTGGAGTTGGAGGAGTCTTGGACGTCTAAAGGAATTATAAATGCTTAGCAAAATCATTATATGTATATATATATATATATATATATATATATATATATATATATATATATATATAGATAAAGCAAAGGGTTCCTGCTAACGTTAGCAGGTAAGCTTACCTGCTAATGTTAGCGTAAAACAAGGTGGGCCCACATTGTTGGGGGGATCCAAAGCATTCATTTGGAAGTAGGGGTGCGCATTAATCGGTTTAAACCGAATAAACCGACCGAACCGAATTTATTCGGTCAATTCGGTTCGGTTTCAGGGTGTGTTGGTTCGGTTTCGGTTTATACCAATAAGAATTACGGTTTTCGGTTTCGGTTTCGGTTTCGGTTTCGAAAGGAACAAAATTCGGTAGAACCGAAAACCGAAATTTCAATTTGAAGCTTTTAAATTTCGGTTTTCGGTATCAGTTTCCGGTTTCGGTTCTAGAGACTGAAATTAAGAATGGGCTTTATACTTATCCACGCCCCCTTTTTTCTCACTTTGGACAGCCCCCATTGGTCATTCATAGTGTAAATTGCAAAACCAAAACAGCAAAAGACTTTTAGGCAAAACTGCAAAAGCTAGGGTTTTTCAAAACCCACATTCCTCTTCTCTCTACGACTCTACCGCCGCCTCATGCCCTCATCTAGTCATCTCCTCATCTCCTCATCCTTTTCCATTTAAGAAGAAATATTGAAAGGAAGAAGCTTTGATTTTTCTTCATGTAAGAAGAAATACCCAAAGCTTTTATTTTATTTTATTTTCCTTTCCTTCTCTTCTCATTCCCTCTCTCTTTTCCACAGGAACGCCCAGATTTGAGCGGAGAGAAGTGCCGGAATCTGAGAACACCATCAAACCCTCTTCTTCAACGTCTCTCTACAGCTCTACTTGTCTCTCTCGAAGCTCACAGAGGTACGCACCTCTCTCTCTA
Source organism: Tasmannia lanceolata (assembly GCF_043159265.1). Classification (NCBI taxonomy): domain Eukaryota; kingdom Viridiplantae; phylum Streptophyta; class Magnoliopsida; order Canellales; family Winteraceae; genus Tasmannia; species Tasmannia lanceolata. The sequence goes on along the minus strand of NW_027518689.1, from coordinate 19,883,628 downwards.
GCATTATCCTTCTTTTCTCTCTCTCTCTCTCTCTCTCTCTCTTCTTTTTTTCGTTTTTGGTTTTGGATTTGTGATTTTCTATTTCTCTACCTGAAATCACCACAGCATTGTGTTTTGTATTTGTGATTTTCCCCCATCAAAGGATTGGAAAAAGATTCTAAACAGAGTACAATTCAAGGTATCTCTTTATTATTTTCTTTTTTTTTTAGATTTTATTATCAATTAATTTCATTTTGCTAAATATTCTTTTGAGCATTTGTGTTTTGTATGTTATACCCAGATGAAGAAGTGAAGGATTTAGGGGTACAAGCGTCAAGCGGCATTATCTCTTCTGAAATTCTACAAAAGTGGGTTCCATTTTTTATTTTTTTTATTACCTAAAATACTAAAAATCACAATAAAATTAGAGGGCAGATGTTGAGGACGGGTTGGGGTGAGTTTGCTAAAATACTGAAAGTGGGTTCCATTTTTTATTTTTTTGGTTAGAGTTTGCTGCCTGTAGGAATGTTGATGTCACGTTGTCTTCATTACTACAAATGTATTTTTACCCATAGCATTTTATTCTCTAGTTATACAAATATGCAGTTTTGAAAGTTCATATTTGAATGATTTAGTGTCATATAAGGGTGCAACTAGGGTCGATTTTTCGGACTTTGGGTTGAGCTTTTGCCATAAAATCGGGTCGGGTTTGGGTTGATCCCAATTCATTTTTTAGCAAAAGCTCAACCCGATCCGACCCAAGTTGCACCCGTAGTGTCGTATAAACTCTAAATGCCACATATACCAAAATTCTTTTGTTGCCTTCTTTGTTATATTTACTTGCATTGTACAATTTCAAGTTTTATGTGTTGGGATTTATGGTATTTAGTGTGGCCTTGCAAGACCATTCCATTGCCACTGATTTAATTTCCTCCTATTGCACTCTAATGCACATCATGTGATTGATGGAATTTTGGAAACTCCTCGTAGCCGCTTTGGACCAGTAGTTCCACGGTGAGCAGGGTGTCAAGAATGTAAACTGACCAAATTGGTACCGGGACAATACCACGGAAAACATCAGGCATTGGTGATGGGATTGTGGGACCTACCAATGGAATTAAGCTCTGAAATATGATATTTGAGATGTTCCTTTAGTGTCTGTTTGGGTCGGGTCGGGCTGAGCCTTTGCTAAAAACTGAATTGGAATCAACCGAAACCTGACCCGATTTTATTGAAAAAGCTCAACCAAAATTCCCAAAAGTCGATCACAGTTGCACCCTTAATACCCAACAATGGAGGGTGGGAGTGTACATACCAATCATATTCAAGAAATATCAAATATACCTGATATGGGGTAGTTCTTGTGGGAATTTTAGAAATATCAAACATTAGAAAAATACTTCTTGTGGGAATTTTTTTTCTCAGGAAAATTTGGACTGGTTCACTGGTTCGGGTTGAGCTTTTACCTTAAAATGGGGTAGTATGGATGGTTCACTGGTTCAGATTGATATCTAATCATTTTTAGCAAAAGCTCAACCCAAGACCCAAGTTACCCAACCCTACCCAAGTGGAGTTCTAATGTTTCTCGATCTCTTTTTCCTTCATGTAGGTGTTGATATACTACATTCAAGAAATAGATTGATAAGAGTTTCTTTGTTAGAATTGAGGTTTGTAACTTTGACACTTTGTATAATTGTATGTTAACTTATGATTAGTTGTTCTTGGATAGTTGGATTGCTTTTTTTGTATGCTGACAAATAGTTGGATTTGTTGTTCTTGGTTTGTAACTTTCAATATAGGTTTGTTGTTCTTGGATAGTTGGATTTGAGCCACCACTCAAGGGGCTATTAGTGTTATCATCATTCTATCTTCTTTGGCTCGTTGCTATTGGGTACGAACTACGAAGGTAACACTTAATCACTTATGACTCATGTCATTCTCATTTTTTGTCTATCTTGTTTTCTATTGGGTAGCTTATTTGGTGTTGGGTAATGTGTGTCTTAGTGTCTTGTTTCTATCATCTTTGTAGATGTCGCAAGAAGGAGAAGCTCCTAATCTTATTTCTAGCGAGCAATCTTCAAACCCCACAGACTCAAACCAAACGGTTAGAACCGCACGGAAGAGAAAGGGGATGAAGCCTAGGTCAGATGTATGGGACCATTTTACAAAATTTGTTAATGAGGCGGGTGAACCTAAGGCTAGTTGTATGTATTGTGAGAGGGAGTTTTGTTGTGATCCGAAGAAAAATGGAACTACCTCACTTAGGAATCACATCACCTTATGCAAAAAGTTCCCTGGCAATATGAACACAACACAAACACAGTTGAATTACCAACCGATCAAGGGTCAAGAGGGGGATGGTAGTGGCACCATTTCTATTTGGAAGTTTGACCAAGAGGCCATTAGGAATGCCTTAGCCCGTATGATCATTATTGATGAGCTTCCATTTAAGTCTGTGGAGAAAGAAGGGTTTAGACATTTGATGTCAGTTGCATGCCCTCGGTTTCATATCCCGTCACGTTCGACGGTTGCGAGGGATTGCTATCAATTCTTCTTGGAAGAGAGGTCAAAGTTGAAAAAGTTTTTTAGACACTCATGTCAAAGGATTTCTCTCACTACAAACACATGGTCTTCTCTGCAAAAAATTAACTACATGTGTCTCACGGCTCATTATATAGACAGTGATTGGAAATTGCACAAAAAAATACTAAACTTTTGTCCAATTTCTAGTCATAAAGGTGAGGCTCTTGGTAAGGTCATTGAGAAGTGTCTTTTGGATTGGGGGATTGATAGAGTGTTCACAGTTACTGTGGACAATGCTAGTTCAAATGATGTCGCGGTTGGATACTTAAGGAGAAGACTTATCAACTGGGGGTCTAGCATTTTACAAGGAAAATTCCTACATGTGAGGTGTGTAGCACACATAATTAATCTTGTTGTGTGTGATGGACTAAAAGAAGTGGAAATTGTTGTTGATCGTATTCGGACGGCGGTCAAATATGTGAGGAGTTCACCGGCTAGGTTGAAGCTCTTCAAAAAGTGTGTTGAGAACGAAAGGATCCAGAGCAAGAGTTTGTTGTGCCTAGATGTATCTACAAGATGGAACTCAACATACTTGATGTTAAAGTCAGTTGAAAATTTTGAAAAAGCATTTGATAGGTTTGATGTTGAAGATCCTTTTTTCAGTGGTGAACTTGATTCTGGTGATGTGGATGGGATTAGGAAGCCAGATCATGAAGATTGGGAAAAAGTTAGAAAGATGGCTACCTTGCTTCAAAACTTCTATGAGCTCACCATACGTGTTTCAGGATCATTGTATGTTACATCCAACACTCTCTTTCCTGAAATTGTTGAGGTTGAATACCTTTTGCAAGAGTGGCTTCAAAGTGAAGACTTTAACTTGGTAATGATGGCGAGGAGAATGAAAGATAAGTTTAACAAGTATTGGGGTGACATTGAGAAGATGAATAAACTAATTTATATCGCTGTTGTTCTTGACCCTCAACACAAAATGGAATTTGTTAAGTTTGCTCTCATTGGTATGTATGGAGAGGAAAAAGGCAACGAGTTGAGGGAAAAAGTGTTCCATGCCACAATTGAATTGTTTAACGAGTGGAACAATAAGAACACAGTCAACACACATCAAGAAAATCAAGTAAACTTGGGCCAATCAACTTCAAGAGAGCATTGTCAACAACCGAGAGAACATGTGAGAATGATGGTTAAGGAAAAGTTTAAGAAGCATAATATTGAATCCGGAGGTAGTGATAACAAATCAGAGTTGGAAAGATATTTAAGTGAAGAGATTGAAGAAGGTCCCGACGAATTTGATATTTTAGGGTGGTGGAAAGTTAACAGTTGCCAATTTCCTATCTTGTCAGAAATAGCTCGAATGTGTTAGCGGTTCCCATATCCACTGTTGCTTCGGAGTCCACATTTAGCACGGGGGGGCGTGTTCTTGATGCATTTAGGAGTTCTTTGACTCCTAAGATAGTAGAAGCTCTTATATGTGGTCAAGATTGGCTTCGATCACCGTCAATGCCGATTAATGTCGAAGAAGCATTAGAGGATCTTGAAAATTTTGAAAATGGTAAATTTGCATTTATTTTATTTTTTATTTTTTTATTGTGTTTCTATATATTGCTTTTGACTTGAAACTTGATGTTTGTTATATTTAACTATTTGTATTCCTATTTTCAGGTTTTTCTAATGTTGGGGATGATTCCTCAAATATTGATCTTTGAAGCATGGAAGAGTGGAAGACGGTTTCAGGTTTGTAATTGTGGAGTTCCTACTTTTCATATCTTGTGAATTGTGGTTCCTTCTTTGCTTTGTATGATTTCTTGTAATCTTTGCTTTATACAATTCCTTGTATGTATTGAATTGAAACTTGATTTGTATCTTTAGTTCTTGAATACTGGAATTTTTTGAATTACTTACAACTTGGCATTGGTAGTTATTGAATCCACAACAGAATAAGATGGGGAAAATATTTGGTGTTAGATATATAAAGCTATTTTCCAATTCATTTGCAACCTGTTCTGTTGGAATTCATTTAGTTCTTGAATACTTTGTAACCTGTTCTATTTGCAAATGTAACTTTGGAACTTTATTTTAGACCCAAATGTTGTCAGCTATACATGCATAGCCTGCAATGGTATTGAAAATATGATTTGTAAAGCCTGCAACTACAAGGGAATTCATTCAGCTTATTAAAGGGACATAATTCTTATCTGCTTAACAAAAGACCTTCAATGTATAATATTTTATCTTTTTTTATCTGCAGGGAGCATCCCTTTTGCATTCTTGAGGATATTCAAGGGAGATTTGTGAAGACATATGGCCTTGTTGCCCTTGCTGTTATGCAATGAATTCTATCCATACTCTTGCTCGTTTTTTTTTTCTCTGTGTAATTGGCTTAAAACTTCTATGTGATGAGTGATGATATAAGGAGCAGTTGGTTGCTATTGCTGACTTGCTGCTGTGTGAAGTTTTGATCATTGGTGGATTGCTACTAGTATTTTAATTTAGTGATTTTTGAACCCATTGGCCATTGGAGCTTTGGAGGTCTTAGCCTCTTATGTCTGAACTCTTAACTACATATGGATCCGTTTGAAGGATTACTTGAAGAGGAGCAAATTTGTTATGTATGACTTATGATAGCACGGTCTACTTGATCTTATGTTTGCTTGTAGTTGCAGCCTTGCAGGTTCTACATGCTCAGTTGCTCTTATGATTGCTTGCAGGGTCTACTTGCTCTTACACTCTTACTAGAATTTACAAATTAGTGAATTACATGCATGATGCATCTACTTTTGTAGTTTTGTTAGTCCTTTACTCTTTTATGATAGCAAGATGACAATTGACAATTTGACAGGGTCTACTAACTCTACTGACTCAGTCTTATAAGTAAATGCTTGCAATTTTTAACAAAAATACAGGGGAAACTGAAAAGGGGTAGAGCACTAAAGTCCACGAGAAATTTGATTAACCGAATGAGAGCTGATATCGGTAGCCCCTGTTTTACTATGGGCAGCCCTTTTTTTATATAAACCAATGGCATGTGGGTGTGGGCATTGGTACCACTGATCTCTGTGGCCGCTAATTGATTTTAACTGTACGTTTAGCTTCATGCTAAATGAGTGTAAAAAATAGTTGATAGTCTGATACTAACCCCTTGATCAGAGGTGACTTTAACGGCAGTCTGCCCAAAATAATTATTGAAATTGAAAAAAAAAATGGGCTTCAGGAAAGAAATCACAGGGACACTGCCGTGATTTCACTATTTTAATTGGAAAGAAATCAGAGGTGCTTAATATGTTGGATGATGTAAAACAATTTTAATTGGAGAGGTTTTCACTATTCGGTTTCCATACAGTAGGAAAACCGAACCGAAACCGGATATGCATATGATAGCAGGGTTATCACTATTCGGTTTAAACCGAAAAAACTGAATAACCGAAATTAAATTTCGGTTTCGGTTAATTTCGGTTTTCACCTATTCGGTTTCGGTTTCTGTTGTAATTTTTAGGAACCGAAATAATTTCGGTTCAACCAATTCGGTTTTTTTGGTTCGGTTTAAACCGAATAAGCACCCCTATTTGGAAGGCCCTTTCATGGATAGGGTGTCCACAAAAAATCAGCTCCATTGGATCATCTTAGGGTGTCCATTTGTGGGGTTAATCATCTTAGGGTGTCCATTTGTGGGGTGAAAAAATGGGCAGATTAGTGGACAAACAATATCTGTCCATTTTCACCCCCACAAATTGACATCCTATGATGATCCAATGAAGCTGATTTTTGGTACACACCCCATCCATGATGGAACCTTTCAAATGAATGCTTAGGATCAATCCAACAATGTGGCCCACCCTTGTTTTACGCTAACATTAGCAGCCTAACGTTAGCAGCTAACGTTAGCAGAAACCCTTTCCTCATATATATATATATATATGAGAAAACATTTCCTACACACTTGTGTAGGTAAGTTACCTACGCACTACCTTAAAATACAGTGGGGGCCCACATTGTTTGGGTGATCCAAACAATTCATTTGAATGGTCCTCACATAGATAAGGTGTCCACAAAAAATCAGATCCATAGGATCATCCCAACCCTACGATTTGTGGAGGTAAAATGGACGTGTATAAAGCTTCACAAATTAGTCTATTTTCTGCCTCCATAGTTTGAATGGTTAGGATGATCCTATGGATCTGATTTTTTGTGGACACCCTATCTATGTGAGGACCATTCAAATGAATTGTTTGGATCACCCAAATAATGTGGGCCCCCACTGTATTTTAAGGTAGTGCATAGGTAACTTACCTACACAAGTGTGTAGGAAATGTTCTCTCTCTCTCTCTCTCTCTCTCTCTCTCTCTCTCTCTCTCTATATATATATATATATATATATATATATATATATATATATATATATATATATATAACCAAAAACTGAGGGAGTCATATAATCCATGATTAGATGCTTGCATTTCAATACATATCTTATAAATGCATGTCACACAGGTTTCATTTAAATGTTAAATTGAGCTTAATTTTAGGGGGAGCGAAATATGTTTAAATTAACCAATATCTATTTAAATCAACTAAATAGTGTGAGATCATTCCCGATAATCAATATGTGTTTGTCATCATAAAAAAGGTGGAGATTGTTAGCCCAATGTTCAACAAATAACACTGGAAATTCGAGTTTTGATGATTAACAAACTCAAATTGATTATCGAAATGAGTTAAATTGGACTGATTTTTTTCATTGTATAAGCTTTCTATGTTTAGTCCAAGGCAAGCTCAAGTGTCTTCCCTAGTTAAGGCCAAAGAATGAAGTTCTCCACTTAGACCAAAAGATTGAAGCCAAAGCCAAAACCATCCACGGAGAATTCGATGGAGTTGAAGCATCACTCAAGATCAAGTTCAAGATTGAAGGTTCAAAGGAGAAATATCTATTTTTTAGAATGTATATGGTCTCTCATAATAATCACAAGTCATGGCACAAAAAAGAGACAAATCCAACCAAAGTGAGCTAAATTGGAGTAGTTAAAAGAATAAAAGTAACCTCCAAAGCCCCCTTGAAAATACAACAGAAATCATAAGAGTTATGGAAACAGTTCCCTCCACAGAACTCCTTGGACTCCCACGGAGCTTCACGAGGCAATCTGTTGTAAAAAATATATTTAAAAAATATTACCCGAACGGCTAATACGGAGCTATGTCGGGTGCCTCCGTACCAGCTATTAGAGGCCATTTAACAGCTAGCTTAGCCACTTATCTATATATTTGAGGATTTAGACCATTTATAATGAGTTTTAATGCTTAACTAACTATTATTGATCAACATACAAACCTGAGAATACCCTCTTTCATCAAAATCATTTAATCACACACTCTCTCTTGAGCCTAAAGTTATTAACTCTCTGAGAAGCTAGTCGGAACTATTTGTGACCCTCATTTGAGTGTAAGAGTGTGCTACCAACTGTTGTATCAGTCTCCTAAGACGCCAAGTGAGCTTGTAACTCTTCTTCTTCATTGTACTCAGCGGAAATTGAACCGTAGTTAAAACCATTGGAGCTTGGAAGCTTGATTGTTCTGTCACAGATCCAGCCACTAAAGATGATCGATTTCTAGTGGTACTCAAGGAGAAAAACTTGAGACGAGTGGACATACAAACTTAAAATTTTTTAAGTTCAAAACTCAATTCCGCTAAAAAATTTTAAGTTCAAAACTCAATTCCACTAAAGATGATCCGGCCGCTAAAGACGAGTGTACTCAAAACTCAATTCCAAATCCAAATACAAAATCTGAGGTATCCCAACGGGCCCTTAAATTTTTTATTTTACATTTTTATCTATTACGATCTAAGGGAGAACCGGATTCGGGCATTCCAAACACATGCTTACAGATCATTCGAGCCTAACATCGAGTCTTTTTACCATTTTGCTTCTGGAAATTAAGTAAGAAATGCATTGAAGTCGACAACTGGTGTATCAGCCCAACGCTCTATCAACTCCTAATTTATTGATCCTCCAATAATATCTTGCCACGTATCAAACTTCTGACCACCGACTATTAAGAACGTAAATACTGCCAACAAACACCTGTCTGATTTTAAAGCCCCCCACCGAACTCCCCAACCTCTCTTTCTTCTCAAAAATAAATTAAGACACCCAAAAAAATCAATCTCTCTCTTTCTCTCTCTCTCATTTTTTCTTTCTCTACTAGGCAAGAATGTCGGACGTTAGAAGCCGGGTCACGGTACATGGCCTTTCAACGGCGGTCTCGGCGACCCCAGTCCGGCCCGGTAAGACTTACCCTTTATCAGTACTCGATCACGCGATGGGGACCCACCACCTCCGTTTAGTGGTCTATTATCGGACCGGCCCATCGGATCCAACGAGCCCAATTAAGTGGGAGAAGCTCAAGGAGTCACTGTCCGAAGTGCTGTCTTATTACCCGGCTATAACGGGCCGAGTAAGGAGGGATGAGGATGGGAACTGGGAGGTGAAGTGTACTGATGCTGGGGTTAGAGTTTTAGAGGCCACGGTTCAAGGGAGTCTAGATGAGTGGCTGAGATCAGCCCACGCATCTGAGGAAAAAGATCTAACGTACTGGGAGGAGATGCCTGAGGATCCCTATATTTGGTCACCATTTTATATTCAGGTATAACTAATTACCTCTTATTTTCTCATTCTAGTTTGACACAAGTTGGGGGTACTTTTGTCATAAAGAAACATATCCTTGAATAAGAAGGGCCTGGATTCACGTGCCGGTACGGCCATTAATTGATCTGAACCGTCCATTTGCAATCATCCCTTATTTGAAGTAGAATCGGATGATTGGGATGATTTTGGGTTTGTGGAAAGGCATTATCAAATGGACGGTTCAGATCAAGCAAAAGTGGGACCCACTGTAGTGGGCTCATTTCACTTTATTACAATGAGGCTGGGCCCTACTGAAGAAAGAGTGCATCGTATAGTAACGAAATTCTCGAAATAATTGAGAATATATTTTAAAAATTCCTAATTTTGATGGGGCTTTTTTGAGAAAATTCCAGTATAAGTAAAAATTTCTCACAATTACTAATCAAATAGGAATGTAACAAAATAAACAAGAATTTTCTAAATTAAACATGAATTTCATGAAATTAAACCTGAATTTTCTAAATTAAACACAAATCTCATGAATAAATCATTAATTTAGTATATATTTTTTGCAATTGGACCCACACATTCCGATGGATCCAAAGAATCGGAGCGTTAATGGACAGGATTTAGGCACACCACTAAATTAAATGATTGTGATAGGTCGATGTGATCCAAAGTCAACCATCTTATCTTCTAAACCTTGTCTCTTTGATTCCTATAACTTCCACTTGGAACTTTTAATTTAAAAAGTCACCAAACTACCATGTTCTAAACCTGCTCTGTTTGGTTGCCGGGTTTTTTTTGTTCCTGGGAGTTTTGTGGGAGAGTAAGTTAAATTTTGGTCCCATCCCATGTTTGGTTGCCTTTTAGCACTAGGTTTATTTTAATCCCACTCTTGTAATGATTACTTATGGGGTGAATTTTTTAATCCCACTTTTGTAATGATTGCCTTTTCATCCCATCCCAAGATAACCCCAGGAACAAAAATAAACTCAGGAACCAAAAATAAGCTTGAGAAGAATTTTTTTCTACCCAACAGTTCAAGCAACCAAACAAAGGTTTTTTTTTTTCCCACCATATCTCCCAGGGTATTTTTTTCTCCCACATAACCAAACATGGGATTTTTATTTTACCAGGATACTTCCAGGACTTTTTTTTTCCCACCTATCTCCCAGAGTATTTTTTTCTCCCACATAACTCCCGGGACCAAAAAAAAACCTGGCAACCATACAGAAACTTGATGATAAGACGTCTTTAAAGGTTTGCTAAGAAGAGCTAAGACATTGATATTCTCTTGTCGATTATCTTACATATGCTTTGTTCATGAGGCATGTGCTAAGACTAAGTACATACGTTAGCAATGGGACCACACAAATGTGCTTTGTAATTGTGCAGCAGTCCTAAAAGCATATAATTTTTACTTGAATATATTATGGTAAAACTTAGTTGGGTCTCCAGGTTTATTAAAACCTTACAAATGTAAAGTTTCTTTTAGCCATTAAATACTTTATAAATATTTTTTAAAAGACAATTAAATATTTTATATACGTGTGAAATTTCTCAATAATTATTAAATACCTTCTATTTTTAAGGAAGAATGATAGATACAAGAGAGCCCTTGCATAAAGAGCCAAAAAGGGGCTCTTGATTGGATCCACGTCATCAAATGTAACTGATTTTACTTTTTCAAACAATTTTAAAATGTAACTGAAAATGACGTGGATCCAATGAAGAGCCCTTTTGTGGGTCTTTATGCAAGGGCTCCCTTGTATCTATCATTGCTCATTTTTAAGATATGAGTCTATTATTAGCTCATAAAAAAATTTAGTCATAGAAGCTATATATATAACATGCTTGTTCACTTTCCTTGTTTGCATATATGGGTAGAGAGATTCTACAAAGATACCCTTTTATAAGGGATGTTCCTTAAAGGCATTAGTCATGTTGGACTTCAGGAGTAACGCCTTAGTTCCTTCCAATCATGGTTTGGCTCCACTCTAAAAACCTAAGTTAGTCGGGAGATCCCGGATTTAACCTAGAGACTCCCTCAAAATCCCATTCTCTTATTAGAACGCTCACTCAAGAATCCTTCTCAAAAAGAACTTCAAAGTTCTAACCTGGCAGCTCCTTCCCCCCTCATGGAAAATAACCTTATTTCATAGAAAAATGAAATAATAATAAATATAAAAAAATTACAAAAAGATAGAAATAAATCCTATAAAATACCTTTATCCTAAGAAATATCCAGCATACATTACTCTTATCCCATGAAAAATGAGGAAAACCAAGAAATTAGAAAATAAAATCCCTAGAAAGGAAAAAGATTCTAAAATAACCATATGGCATGCAAATTGACCAAAATACCCTTATCTCATACAAAATGAGAAAAATATAAAAAATAAGATAAATTCTAAAATACACTATATCATGAAAAGTAACTAAATTGCCCGTATCACATGTAAAATAATAAAAATACCATTTTCTGATGGAGAATGAGAAATATTTGAAAATTAAAAATTCCTAAAATTTTTAGAAATATCACTTATGCCATGGAAAATAACCAATATGCCTTTATCTCATAGAAAATGACCCAAATATCCTTATCTCATAGAAAATGACCCAAATTCTCTTATGGTATAATAGCAATCAATATACCATTTTCGGATGAAAAATGACCAAAATAGTCAGGTACAATTGGGCACACCTGTATAGGTGATCTAACCATTCTTGTATTGGTCCCCTCCACCTGTATAGTAGGCCCACAACATTTTTTATTTTGACCTACAACCGAGACCTACAAACTTCCCATGGTAATGGTGAAATTTTAGAATGTAAAGCTTTATAGGTCATTAAAGTCTCATTTTTTCATGACTAGCCCAGAACTGGAGTGACCCAGTTACTCTTTAATTCATTGCTGAAGAGCATTAGACATTCCCCAGAGCTACCCATGGTCCGCTGGACATCCTTAGAGTGACCCATAATCTACGAAGTCCTTGAGGTCGTGACTAAGCCCCGCACCTTGTTACTAGTTGACCTCTTGAACTCAACAATAGAAATTTATTTTCATTACAAAAATACCATAATTTCATGATAAGGATGAGAAACAAACCACTATTTTAGTTGGCGTGACAACATAGAGAGGGATACCGGACAACCTTTGACACAAGCATGTATTCGTATCAATTAAAACTTTGCACAAAATTAAATGAAAATAACTTTTAGTGTTATTCAAATAAATATACAAATAATTTTCCTTCCATGTGTAGTGATCGACGCCTTTGATCTAGCATGTGGGTCACTACCTAACCATATCATGGGTACAAATCAATGGGTTCTTATCACAACTATGGGGCTGATTGGATACACGGATTTTAGAATCCGGGATTTCTTCAAAATTGTAGATGGGAGACAAGAGAAGAAGCCGACCAGCCGTCGTTTTCTTATTTCTTGCCCTTCTTTCCCGAGGCTCTGTTCACTTGCGTTCCTGGGAAAGCAAATCCGTGGAAAGCACCCTCTTTTTTCCTTGACAAGACCTTGATAAGACAGAATTCTGGTGTTCACTTGCTTTCTAGGGAAAATAGAATTACACATGTGGAATTTCTACAATAAATCAAAAAAGGATATGGAAAAGCCCATTTGTCCCCCCCCCCCCCCCCCCCCCTCTTTAGGGATTTCATTTCCGACCAAAAACACTCGGATTTCGTTTCTCGGTAAAACTAGTGCAAAAAGAAGGGCAAACAGTTTCCCTGGAAACCTTTTCCTACGCAAGTGAACAGTCCAGAAACAATCCAGGGAAACCTTCTCCTGCACAGATTCCCTTGATTTCTTTTCCTGATGCCACGTCAGATTCCCGGAAAATATTTTCTTTTCCTTTCCCAGGAAAACAAGTGAACAGAGCCTCAGTGAGAGAGTATCCCATGTTTCCAGGTTTTAGAATTCTCAGGATACAAGAGAGATTTTAAAAACCTGGATTTCTTAATTCTAATCCAAGAAACGTTGTCAGGACAGCCTACAGCAGCTTGATCACAAACCCTCTTTTACACTGTTTTTCAAACTAAAACTTGGATTCTAAAATCCGGGTATCTAAACGGCCCCTAAGTATTAGTTTTGTTACCAATTTAGTAAAGCCTAAACACCATCATAATCAACAAACTCTGCTAATTTTGTAGATCAATGAGTTCGAGGAAGGAGGAATAGCTATCGGGCTAACTTGTGCCCACATGTACGCGGACCCTACTTGTGCCACCCTACTAATCAAAGCATGGAGCGACGTGCACCGTAACACCTCCATTGTCTACCATCCCTTCTTCCACCCTCCGGGGCTCCGTGGCAGAAACCCGCCAGACACCGACACTACATCGGTCAAGTACTACGAGGCCAAATCAAAAACCCTATCTCAGCCCAATCCCAATGTGAAGATGTCCACAGCTACATTCAGGTTCTCAGATTCAATGATAAAAAAGCTCCTCTCCGAAATCCAACCCAATTCTCCCAATGCCACCCCTTTTGACGCACTCGCCGCACTTTTTTGGTCTAGTGTAGTCCGTGCCAAAGTCCTAGGGCACGATCAGACCCACAAGCTCTCCATTTGTATAGACTTTAGGAAGCTACTGCATGCTCCCCTCCCAAATGGATTCTTTGGCAACGCATTGCACTTCTCTACCGTTTCATGTGACGTGGCTAAAATGGAGGAAGGAGGATTAGGATCAACGTCTGAGATCATACACAGCCATGTGTCGGGCATCAAGGAGGAAGAGTATTGGTCGGTTATTGATTGGTTTGAAGCAGAAAAGGATGAAGAAGGGAAGTTTAGGCCACCCTTTCAGATGTATGGGCCGGAGCTAACGTGCGCCAACATGCAGCACATGTTTACCTACACCACCATGTTTGAGAAGGACATGAAACCGGTGCACGTGGCGTATCACGTGGGGAATGTGGAGGGTGAAGGGCTGATTTTGGTGCTCCCTTCACCGGAAGACGGGCTTGGACGGACGGTGACAATTACTTTGCCTGAGGATCAGACGGTGAAGCTATGCAAGGATGAGGCTATCTTGCGTCTAGAGCCCACAATGCTCTTTGGGGGGAAACAATGAGCCATTATTGGTAAGAGAAAGTTGTTTTTAAATTTCCAAGTCCTGGGTTTTTACTTGGTGAGCTATTGGGAGGATGGGATTTTGTTCAAGATTTGAATGTCAAGTTATTTGGAAGACAAAAAATTTGTACTTCCTTCCTCAGATTGATAGCTTATAATATCTGGAAAATGTCATAAAGCCATTTTAATAGATTAAGGTCTCTGTTAGTGTTTTTCCAGTACATTGTGCTTAATTTTGAATTTCTCTCGAGATTTATGAATAAGCTAACAAAATAAAATGAAACGCGTCACTTGCTATCCTTATGCATGCAAAAATTTAGCTGCTTTTTGAATCTAAATCTCTTTAAAGTAAACAATGAGCTAGTTTATGACTAAGATATTTAATACATATAAAGAAAGTGGGTTCTTATATAATGAATGCACATAATTTTTTTCAATGAATTTGCTAGGCAATTTCCATGGAATGCCATTTCGTGCTCTGTTCTCGCAAAAGTGAACAGCTAAAATTGCCTAACAAATCCCATTAGGCCTTAATTTGGATGCGGCCACGCATCAAAATCTACTCATATCATATTATCCTATCTCTCCAAAAGTGAACAGCTAAAATTGCCTAACAAATTCCAGTGAACTTTTGTAACCGCTAATGTGGTTGCAATTACCACTTGTCAAACATGTGAAACAATATTTGAATTCATACGAAGTAAAATGCAAAGTTGATGAGAGCCTTGGTCGTAAGAACAGACGTTTGATCAAAGGTGGAAAGGGATCGTACATCAAGATAGGCCACCTTTTCTTGAACTAAGTGAATGAATCAATGAATCTCCACATATCCAACATCGGATTAGCATTGAGATAAATCATGCCAAGATTATCACGCCATAGGATAAAGTGGTTTTAAAGGTGCAGGTGAACTTCACTGAGTAGTTGTTGTAGCCATGGGATTTCGACAAACGCATAGGCCAAGTGTGCCTGATCAAAACCTATGTGCATGGTTTTAAATTTATGTTTGACCGAAATTTCTGCGGAAATCCTGAAATTTCGGGTGAAATTGGCATCAAATTCAGGATTTTTAGGGCTGAAATTTCGATCGAAAGTACCGAAATTTCGGTTAGCAATTTTGGCTGAAATTTTGTAACTAAATAAAAAATATATTTTATGAAAATTTCGATGAAATAGCTGAAATTTCAAACGAAATTTGGTAAATGTCGGCCATTTCGATTTCGGTCCTACCGAAATCCTAAATTTCGAATTTTGGTCGAAATTTAAAACCATGGCCATGGTTTTAAATTTCGGTTTCGGTACCGGTTTCGGACCTCACCGAAATCGAAATCAGACGAAACAATGAAAACATTATTTTATTCAATACCAATTTTCGACCGAAATTTCGGAAATTTCGGTCGAAATTTTAACTAGTTAAAAAAACATATTTTTGTACAGAGAGAGGGGGGGGGGGGGCACTCCTCTTTGAGAGGGATGGGAAAAGGCACACGTATTAAATAGAGATTTTAATAAGAAAAGAAAAGAAAATGCAAGTCTTTCTCTTCTCGACTTCGCTGGCTGAAGGAGACGACCAAAATGGATCTCTGAAAAGTGTACTCCAGCTGCATAGAGAGGGTGGGGAAGAAAGATCTCTTAGATAAAGATGAGTACAAAAATATCTCTGACGTATTAGAGAGAGAGGACACGTGTTACAGAGAGTCCATGCAAGTGTTAGTGCTACAGATTAGTGGACACTTTTACCCTTCATATATGCATAGATAGGAAAAGCAACTAAGGGGTAAATCGTAAAAAGAGAGGGAGAGAAAAAGAGACGTGTTAAATAAAAAATATACAGCTGGAGCGTAAGAGGAGGCCAGTACAAGGAAATTTCGGAAAAAACGAAATTCTGAAATTTTGACCGAATTTCCAAAATTTGGTACGTTTAGGTGTCGGTCCCAACCGAAACCCAAAATTTCAGATTTCGGTCGAAATTTAAAACCATGTTCGTATCAAGCTCACGGTTCTCTATAACCGTGGTTGTTGTTCCAACTTAAAAGTTAAAATCCGAAGAAACTGTAATTCTAAAATTTGAGGGGTGCTAGATACACGGGCACCCTTGCATAATAAAGTGGAAATGGCGACCTCATTGGTCCACGTCATTTTAACGCAACACGGATTACAAGTTTTGCCGGTTAATTTTTCCCTTTAATCGAGCATTAATTACGGGATTCTAATTGCCTTTTTCACCATATTCTAGCTTATCGTTTTAGTAATCTCCCATTTAATTCGCCAACTCTCTCTCTCTCTCTCTCTCTCTCTGCTGGAGGAAAAAACCTCAAAAAAAGAGGTGGAGCAACTGGTAGACGCAACCTCCTTGCAATACCCACTACATCATAGTGGGTCCTACCTTTGATAAATCCAACCCATCCACTTAATTGGCCTTGTACCTCCTATGGCCCAAAATGAACAGTCAGAATTACAAGAGAAGCAATTGTTCACATTCAACAACAGTATGCATGATTTTGGGTCATAGGAGATCCAAAGCAAGGGCAATCAAACCCGAATTGTTCAGATCAATCAAAGGTAGATCAATCAATTGTGGTTAATTTTTGTGTCGAATAATCAGTTTTGGCAGCAAAATCAATTCTCAAAATCGAAAATAAAATGGGCCAAATAGATCTCTATCAAGTTAAGCAAAGTTAGTAGCATAAGTAACCAAAAAACCAAAAGAAATTAGCTTTTACATTGATGTAGTTGCAACTTTGTATAGAACAAAAACAAGGTAACTTGAAGATTCTTAGCCGGGAACAATCCCCTTAGGCTAGTTTTTTCCAGCCGGGAACGTGCATCGTGAAGATTCCCAGATTCCGAGTGCCCCTTTCTTCACTGGCGGCTGCCGGCGAGGGAGACCTCCCCCAATCTCTTTCGCCTGCTGGAGGAATGGAGCCTCCAGACCCTGGCAAAAATTCTCTTAATCAGTCTATAAAAGACCCACTAGAAGGCTGGCCAACGCAACAATCCCCTTTGGCTAGTTTTTTTCCAGCACATTGTCAACCTATCCGAAAAAACCCATTCACCGAACAATCCAACCAGTTCCCTCCTAAATGAAGCAATGGCCGTTCAAACTGAATACTGGCCTAACGAGAAGCCCCTGAATGAGGAAAACACATAAGGCAACAGACCTGATGCAGTAAAGTCAGATATCTTCAAGCAACTCCTCTGAGAAGCAAGCAGGCCAATCCACATGAAAATTTGGTGGATTATGACCCAAATACTCACTTCAGGAAAGGCACTAGACTCCATTAGAGAATCATAAAAAGTCCCAGCCCTCAAGCCACTACCAAAATCCAGAAAAAACCAGATAAGAAAACCCCTGAATATCCTAAACCTTCTCTGAGCTCGAAACCAAAACCAGCTCCACCACCTCCAACCCTTGCTTCATACATCCCCAACCTTCCAGTCGGAGAAGGTGACGGAAAGCCGCCCCTTACCATTTTGGGAAAAGACTTAACTCCTGGTAAAAGTATTTCCAAAAATAGTATGGTTTCACCAAACCCCAGTCCTATGTCTAGTCATAGAACCAAAAACCAGGTCCTAGACCATACTAGCAAGCTAGACACAGATCCTAGTCATGAGGTCCAACCAATCAGCTTCTCACCTAACACTAGTCTTGTCCTAAACCAGAGACTAGCAGAGGCAGCAAAAGTAGAAAAGTTTTTGGCGGGAATCCCCAATTCAAAATTTGATACTCGTTGGGCCTAAGGGTGTCAATTTTGGCTCGGGCTCAGAAGCTCGCTCAAGCTCAGCTCGGAAAAAGCTCGGCTCGAATCCTTAACGACTCGAGCCAAGCCGGCTGGCCAGGCTCATTAAGCTTAACGAGCCGAGCCCGAGCTAGGCTAGGCTCGGCTCGGCTCGTTAAGGCTCGTTAAGAATTTAATATATTTAAATATATATATATTATATATTAATATACACTAAAAGGATTGTCCAGGGAGTGAAAGGGGGAGGCAAAATATGTCACTTCTTTTTTAGAACCCCATTTGTTACTTGGACCACCCCCTTGTAGTGTAAAAAGAGTAGTCAAATTACACTAGATAGGGCTGTCCAAGGAAAATGAAGGGTGTGAACTTAATATAACCCGAGCTCAGTATGGCTCGCGAGCCTGCCGAGCCTGACTGAGCCGAGCCGAGCTCGAGCTCGAGCCCGAGCCGAGCCTGGCCAAGCTCGGCTCCTTTACACCCCTAGTTGGGCCCTAACTCTCCCAGAATCATACTCCTGCCCAATTGAAAATTCAAAATCCAATTTCTCGTCCTTAACGCAGGCTCTAAATCCTAACCAGCAGAACTCCACTCAAAGCCCCATAGACCCCAGCTTAAACCCCCCAAATCTTAATGCCTGGAGATCTCTGTTTACTCCTCAGAATACCACATCTGACTCAAATCTGAATCATATTACTCTAGAAAAAAAACTCAGAAGGGAGGAAAATGACTACTTTTGAAGATGAAGAAGAAATCGAAGGAAGCAAGCGCTGGGAAAACTGCCTCATTGGCTATTTCATGGGCAAAAGGCCATATTTTGTGGCCCTCCAAGAAAACCTCAGGCGCAAGTGGAAACCGAGGGGAGATTTTCAAATCTTTACTCTGAATAAAGGATTCTTCATATTCAAGTTCAGTTGTCCTGAGGATTGTACCCAAGTCCTTGAAACAAGCCAATCCTATGCTGGGAGGCCCCTAATCCTCAGGAAATGGACCTATGGTGTCCCTTTTGAAAAGCTGGATCTCAAATCTGTCCCTTTGTGATCCCTGTGTGGAACCACTTACCAGATCTCCACCTGCAATTTTGGAGCAAATCTAGGTTAAGTAAGATCGGAAGCATAATAGGCACTCCATTGTATATGGATTCCCTTACTACTGAAGCCACCAGGCTTACCTATGCCAGGATCTGTGTTGAGGTTGAAGTAGGAGTTGAACTCCCTGATAATGTCCTCATCAAAACATCCAGGGGCATCCAAGAACATCCAGTAACTTATGAGTGGAAACCTTCTACCTGTCTTCATTGCCAAACCTTTTCCCACTCTGAAAAAACTTGCCCAAAAACTATGAAAGAAAAAGCCCCACCTCCCAAACAGGAATGGCTACCCATTAATCCAAAAAAAAAAAAACCCCATGGAAACCACTACTATCCCCACTGAATCAGGGAACCTTGCAAATCCAGATGAAGTTGCTTCCCATAAACAGGTGAATCATCCAAAGCCAAACCAGCCCCAATATGCTATCCAGGTCTCCCTGAAAAATAAATTCGGCACTCTAGAAGAAGAAAGCCTGACTGAAAACCCATCTGAAAAATCCTCTCCACCAGAAAAAATGCCCCACCAGATGATCCTCCCATTACCCTTCCCTCTGATAGGAGACAAGTCCTATTCCAGTTCACTGAACCATCTCTCGCTTCTTTTCTAACTTCACCCCCCAGCTCCCCACCTCATAGCCCAGAAATCCACCCTTCAGGAACTGAAATAGAAACCAGCTCTAACTGGATCAGAGTCCTTCCCTCTGAGCCCATTGCCCCCCTAAATGTTGAATATGCTCCAAATCCTAAAGCCAAATGCATTGCCGAAAAGTCGGCCCCAGTTACCAACCCCACTCAATTTAATGATGATTAAATTTGGAGTGTGGACATTAGAGGCCTAAGGACCTCTTCAAAGAGAAATGCTGTTAAAAATATGATTCAGTCCGAAAATCTATCCCTTCTGTGCATCACTGAAACCAGAGTCACTCAAGAGTTTCTTCTCCTTTACACCCAGGTGTGGACCCCGATCCGAGAGAGGCGGGGGACGAGCCCCCGGAAGTCTCTAGATCATCCACGTGAAGGAGAGCTCTATCAAGGAACTATCGAAAGAAGTGTCTCTCACAGCATGAGTGGCGATGCAAAGTGAGATACCTCTCGATTCGGGGACCAGCCCGGATTCGAGACGTACCTTAAACAAAGAAGAGTCAACATCCAAGAAAGTAGGCCCTGGATCCCATACTATGCTCTGTTGCAATGGATAACCAGAGATATAAAAGAAGGTTTGTGCCTGGTTACGAATTTGGAAGGTTCGAAGAGCACCTCATCCGCCCAAGTGCAAACACCTGGTCTCTTATGCCATCTATTTATTGATTTTGAAGAATTTTGGGGGGAAAGTCATGTGAAATGGGAACATATATCTCCGAGAAGACGTCTATCTAATCATGCGTGTCTCGGAGATGATTAATAAGCACACGCAAAAGAAATTAAAGAAATGTCACCTAAGAATAGCTATGAGTGTCATGCCTAATTGGTGTCTAAGTTCTGTTGGGTAAACGCATGCATGCTACAGCTAAATGTATAAGGTTTGTACATGAAAGTACGAAAACACAACAAAACGCACATCACAACTTGACTCCACACACGACTCGACACGACAAACTCTAGACTCTAATGTGATACTTGACTCGGACCAGGATGGCCATCCATCCCGGCTGCCCTACGTATCCCGGCCTCGGGAAGAATCAGAGTCAACGTAGTTCGGTGACCTATTCTAAACTACGATGCCTAACCATCTAAGACCGCTATCCTAGACTCGATCAACTAAACCTAACTAGTTTTTAAAGCTTTTTGCACGATTGCTTAAGTTCAAATGATTGTAATTTTTAGGACTCTCTATATGCCCTAACTAATGCAAGTTGGTTAGCCTTAAGCTAATGCAGGTGGTTTCTATATCCTATGTGTAACTAGGCTGTGTGTGTCTTAATGAAAACCATGGGCTAACTAAATGTTTCCTAGTCTAGCCATCGACTCGACTAAGTGTCTAACCGACCACGACTCGAGGCCTCCTAACTCTAGGAACACTCACACGACAAGACGCAAAACAACACAATCAGGACAGACTCCTAACTCTAAGACATCCCAAACATCTAGGGCAGACTCCTAACTCTAAGGGAAGATCTTTTTTGAAAAGGTTTTGAAGAATTTTCGTATTTTTCGAAAGTTTAAAATGATTATTTTGAAAGGTTTGGCTAGACCTGGGATAAAGATCCCAAGCTGCACTACGTACCTCGTGACAGAGGATCAAGCCAACGTAGTTCGAAAATATATTTTCCTAACTACTCCTAATGACTCAAGATTTTTGAGATTTTTAGTTTTTCAGATATTTTTTATGTTTTTGACTCAAGAGGACATAATCCTATCATCATAAGGGTAGGACAAACTCCTGATATCCCGCAAAGGTTGGACATAATCCTATGCTTTGGGGGGGAATTGAACAGAATCACGAATCTGCAAGGGGTTGGAGAGCATCCTATACCTTGCAGGAGATTGGATAAAATCACATGACTTGATGAGAGGTTGGACAGGATCCTAACCCCTATGATGATAGGACTGACTCCTGAAAGACCAAAGAACTGACTCATATGCTAAAGAATGATTCTCTAACTAAGGACGAACTCTCTAGCTAAAGATTGACTCGTATACAAAAAGACTGACTCCTAGTGCACAACCTTAAGAGGGGAGTGCTAATGAGACTAGGCTAGTCTCCTAAAAGAAGAAGAGATAAAGAAGGGTGCTAGTGAGACTGGGTAAGCCTTCTAAACACCGAGATGGGCTCCAAGTAACCTTATCATTGCCCTAGCAATGACAGAAGGATTAGGCAATTAATAGACCGAGTTGGCCTTCAACTAAGAGGAGTGTTCTGTTAAAGACTTGAATAGTCTCCTGTGGATGACTCACTAATGAGACAAAGCCTGTCTCTAAAGGGTGTAACTATTTTCTACATGATACACAGCTTGTCTCTTAAAGGGGGCTCTAGATAGCTCTTTCATTGCCCTTGCAATGGAGGGAAACTAATATCTGAGGGTGTAAAATTCTAAAAAATCTCTATCTAAAGAAAGAGAGAATAAGAAGAAAGAGGGTACTACCACGACCGAGTAAGTCCCTCCAATGATGGGCTTGGGCTAACGCCTTCATCGCCCTTGCTTAGCTCTGATAGAATCTCGGATAAAATTCTGACCAAGTGCTCCTCGTTGTTAGTAGAAGAACTAGTCACGTGAAGTCCAGAGGCTTTGGACTTGGCCTTCACTTTAGTCTTGAGATCCTCAACACTGGAATTCAGCTTCAAGATAAGATCTTTCAAGTGTAGAATATCATCTGTCACTCCAACCTCACGATCAGCTGGGAAATATTCATCTTTGAAAGTTTTGGCACGTGCATTGACTGCAACACGAAGACTAGAATTAACAGCTGGCTCTTCCAGTGGAGTCAGGGGCGACCCAATACTTCCAGGGGTAGAGCTTTTTTATTCATCCAAAGAATTGCCTTCTACGCTTGAACAAACAGTATGTTTTCGAGATTGCCGAGAACGTGTTGTTGTTCCAGGATAAGATTTTTTTGTCCTTTTCTATGGATAATGCTTGAGCCGGAACAATATCAGAAGAATCTGGCAATATAAGTGTATCTACTGCATGAACCACGCCTTCTCTTACAAACTTCTTTGAGAAAGATCCAGGAAGCTTCTCCATAAGAATCTATGTAATCTGAATAGCGGGAATCAAGATTTGTGGGCCCTTCCATGCTAAGACACCCGCTAAGAAACTTGATATGTTGGTTACAGCAAGTAAAGACTGGATTATATCAGCAGTGCTAAAGTACATCAACTTGCCAATAACAAAGAGGCATTTAAGGCGAACTAGGCCATTCACACTTGGATCCATAAATCTGTATGAGAACAGGAAGAAGGTCCATTCCAAATTGCTGTAGAATTTCAGGTTGATCGTACAATAATTTCTCCCGGACTGAGACTTCGGCTATAATTCCATCAGTGTCCTCTTGGTTACTGAAGCTGCCGGCAAGATATTTCTTTACAGCTAACCCTTTCACTAGAAAAATTAGAGCAGGTCGGAAGCAAAATGATTCCTTGTGGCAATGGAGGAAGAAGCTCATCCTCAAGGTTCACAATCTCAAAAATCTACTCTGCGGGTCTGGTTAAAGCAGGTGAAACAGAGATGTTTGCAACTAGACCAGAGCTTGATAGAATGTCTTTGAGAATGCCACTGATTCCAACAACGAGGAGGGTCTTGGCTCCTAGAGGAGATCCACTTGCACATGTTGATAAAAGACAGAATGAACTCATGTATGTAGGTGTGCTGAGGGATGCCTGGCCTCCTGAATTGCTAATGGTAATAAGGCTGGCAGCTTGCACAATCAAACCATGATTACATAGTTCATCTAATTTTTCAGGAGATGATGCAAACGCCTCTGCCATACGAGTCAAACAAATGGAAGCATGGTACATATTTGCAGCAGTGGACAATGCCACTCTCTGAACTCTAGTTAAAAAAATCAAGATAGGATAGCACCGTCGTAAGTGCACCAGCACGCAAACAGGCAGTTGGGTGTTCTTCAGATATCTTCTTCAGAGCTTGGAGAGACTGTTCTGCCAAGTCCATGTATTTGATGGTAAGCAGACGGGCGCAGAAGCATGAGACAACACCAATATGCGCGACGGCTGAGCAGGACGACGACAGTACATCACAAAGGTGAGTGAGTGCTCTAGCAGCTAGCAGCATGATATCGGCAATGCTCTCATGATTGAGTAACCCAACAAGAACAGGCATAATTGAGTCAATGGAGAACGCGCTCAGCGAATCCTCTGTCCCAATTGAAAGCATCTCAGAGAGCTCTGTCAGGGCCTCAATTTGACACCCTTCCTCCCCATCAGCTCTCAACTCTGATAAGATCTTCTTGAGACGCCCATTCTGGTGCGACGATGATGTAGCTGCTGCTGCTAAAGATGGCATCAGATCATCCAGCCCCGCCATCAATACTCGGCCCCAAATTCTTTTCAGCATTCCTATCCCTAACCCTAATTTCAGGCTCTTTCTCATTCCCTTTATCAGATTCCTTCTCCCTATCAGAACCCTGATTCTTATTCCGATGAGATTGGCAGCAGGAGGCGGACATGAATGAATCTGTGGTAGAATCCATGGCAATTGCTAAGGCAGAATTCTGTCGAGAACGAGTGGAAACACCAGAGATGACAATGGGGTACTGGCTCTAGATTCTTTGCCCATAATAGTGGCCATTTTAGAGGTCAGACTAATGAAGAGCATGATGAACTAATTTTGGATCATACAGACATACTCCATTGATGTTTTAAACTACTACTATCATGCTCTTATCATTTTCAAAACATTTACAAACAAATTGAGATGTCTAGTATAAATGAAGATGACAAGTCTTGGGACACTAGAAATTGAAATTCATTGACTGATATTCGAGCGAGGATCATATATATGGAACCCAAAACAAGGCAAACGGATCATGGATACTCCAACGGAAAACAAGTGGGCTTGGTACACTTATCCAAACAAGGGTAGCATGAGACGAATTTGGAGCCCTCATCGAAACAGGGTCCACCCTACACATCATATGAATAACGGCTTCCTATACCCTGAGAAAATGGCATTGACATACCATGCTTCTTTAGTTACAGCTCCCAATCTCTTCTCACTATTAAAGCATGATAGTATCACTCTTAGCTTGAAAATGCATAGCTACAGGCACTAACCTGTTTTGATAATGATTTTGACCTACCTTATTTCTCCATTAACTCACAACAAGACCATAAACAGATCTAACACCTATAATGCAATAAAATAAAATATCCAGATATTTAGCAAATGAAATCAGTACTAAATTCCACATCAAGCATGCCTGATCATTTCAATCCACATATGAAACTAAAAGCAGATTACTTGAATCCCACTGAAGTTGATGAGTTTTGGA
Organism: Tasmannia lanceolata; assembly: GCF_043159265.1. Classification (NCBI taxonomy): domain Eukaryota; kingdom Viridiplantae; phylum Streptophyta; class Magnoliopsida; order Canellales; family Winteraceae; genus Tasmannia; species Tasmannia lanceolata. Next base: position 19,858,623 of record NW_027518689.1, on the reverse strand, counting down.
TTTCTGATTCTCTTACTGAAATTCTAAAAAAAATTCCAGTTCTTGCTGTTCATAAGATCAAATTCGTTGAACAAAGAGCCTCAAATGTAGATCCGAGCTTCTCCTTTTCTTCTACTCAATTTCGGATCAAGATGGAGAAGTTAAGTTTCAGTAGAATTTATGAATGAATTGGACAACAACTCTTTGATTCCGGAGAAGATAACGATCAGCTCTCCTCTGAAATTTCTCGGATCTCTCTCCCTCTCTTGCTCTGGAATTGCAAGATTCTAAAAAAACTCGATCTAAAATTTTCGAAGTTGATCTAAGATCTAAAGAAAGGTAAAAAGAGGCAACAAGGCTGGCAAAGGAAAAAGAAAATTTAGCCTAAGTGTTGGCCGGAATCTGGCGAGTTCGCCGGAGTAGGAAACCGGGGTAAAAAAAAATAACAGGGTTAGGGTTTGGTCTAAAGCTCTCTCTCTCTCTCTCTCTCTCTCTCTCTCTCAAAGTGTTTGGGCGGGGAAAAAAATGAGAGCCCTCTCTAATCGATAGCCTTTTATAGAGAAAAGGGGTTTGTGTTAAATCAGCACCCTTCTAATTTGATCATCACACCACCCAACTGTCTTTTCGTCTTAAATTATTTGTGATTACTATTGGTGCAAGCACATCCTTGACTCGATAATGCACTCCACTTTTCCTTCTATACAGCCCCCATCCAATGAATTATAACTACTGTTTATACTACTAGGAGATGGGATGTTCATTATCTCCAAAGCTTTGGCCTATCTCATATTGCTGCTTTTATCCTTGATCAATCTGAGCCGTTCATTTCTTTGAATGTTTTTTAATCTTTCCTTTTTGTAGTAGTGCTCTAACCCACGAGTCCACGACCTTGGTAAATAAGCATACCTCCTCCATCTTCTTGAGCAGCCCCATCTAGTATATTTCATTCTTCTCTTAAGCACAAGAGGGTGGTCCAAGAATATATTTCATATATTCTTCCCATTATACTCTCTGGAGAGCCCTTCCATGGTGTATTTATAACTACTCTTTTGCACTACGAGAGGTAGCTCAGGTAAAACAACCCCTAACGAAGAAAATGAAATTTTCGCCCCCACCTTTATACATCTGGACAGTACCCTTTAGTGTATTTAATACATTAAAGGAGTGGGTCAAATAAGAAAAGAGTATGGATGTTTTGTTATTGTATTATTTGTTAGAAGGGAAATGAAATTGGCTCCACTATGCTTTGACGTTGGCATAACCCGACCTTGCTCGTGCTCCTTTTGATTGACAAATACAATGGGGATGATGCTTACACAATCCTATTTTAATAACAGCACCAACTTAACTTGTCTTTTCTTCCACCTTTATTGCTGTGGGAAATGATATGGGCACAACCTTGTGTTGATCATGACACTCACCTTGCTGTCCTTTCCCCATTTCGTTCCTCTATCTTGCAAACGATAAGTACATCACATTTTCTAATTCACCTCCCTCCTACTTCTCTTGATATATTCAGCCCCCCTTCTCTCTTGCCTTGGACAGCCCCTTGACATGCACTTGATGATTATTCTCTTTGTACTACAGGGGGTGGCTTGGGTAGAACATGGGAATAGCATTTTGGTTATTCTTTATTGAACTTGAGGTTGGTATTGGCACATCCATGCCTTGATAATTCACCCCCTTGTTGTCCTTCATTAAATGACATATACACACCTTTGAAAAATGATATTGGCACAACTTTCTTTTGATATTGATACACTCATTTTGCCCTTTTCTCGCAAACAAGATGGGTTAACGAAATCATTAAGCAAGGTTGTATGTAAGCGCTTGGAACTTAGGAGTATAGGTGAAAGGGTGCCGATACAAGAACACGAGCATTTCACAATTTTTGCAAATTTTGGGACAATGAGAGTGGGGATCAAGGCTTCCAATTCAAGAGGTTCTTGGGTTACGATCAACGATCAATGGGCTTGGCAACAACAATATTTTTTCAGATTTTTTCGGGTTTATTTTCCACTTCGGGACTCGGTTTCAAAATTGGTTCGGGAACCTGAAACTTGATTCTTGGAGACTTTGAATTTGGTTTCGAGATCCGGTTTCGGGAACTTTATTTGATTTTGGGATTTTTAGGGTCCGGTCAAAATGGGGTGTCTACACCAGGAAATGTTTCCGAATTGGAATGTGGTTACCAACTATAATCATGCTCCAAACGGGAGAATCTGGGTATGTTGGAACCCTACTGAAGTTTCTTTTAACCAGACACATGTCTCTGATCAGCACATCCATGGGCAATTGTGGATCCCCCAGCATCAAAAGCACATCCACATCACTGCTATTTATGCCCACAATCATGGCAGAGCAAGGAGTCTTTGGGAAACCTTAGAATCCATGAATAACAATGGGACTCCCTGGATCTCCCTTGGGGATTCTAATGTTATCAGGTATCTCAATGAAAAATTTGGTGGAGCGGATCTTGTCAGAACAGACATAGAAGAGTTTAACAACTGCATCATTAACTGCTCTCATGCCTACCTCAAATCCTTAGGCCAAACTCTATCTTGGTCCAACAGCTCAAAATATGGAGATTATAAGTTGAGGCGTCTGGATCGAGCCATTGTAAATGATGATTGGCTTGAGCATTTCCCATTCTCCTATGCAAATTTCAATAGCCCTTTGATCTCTGATCACTCCCCCATTATTATTCATCTCCTTGATAATGAAAACCCCTCCTCTAAACCTGTTCGATTCTACTCAATGTGGTTAGAAGACCTCTCCCCCTTTGAAATTGTTGAAAGGGCCTGGAATTCCAAAGTCAGAGGCACTCCCATGTATCGGATTACCCAGAAGCTTAAACTGGTAAAGCTTGCTATTAAGAGCTGGAATAAATGAACCTTCGGAAGAATTGATGTAAAACTTCCTCGCATCAGAAAAGACCTGGAGGATAGCCAAGCAAAAGTCCATGCTGACCCTAGAAATATTATTCTCAGAGATCATATGAATCAAATTAAGGAAAACTATCTCATAGTTGCTAGACAAGAAGAAAGCATGTTAAGACAGAGATCTAGAATAAATTGGCTGACATTGGGTGATTCTAATTCCCACTTTTTTCATGCAGCAATTAACTCAGCTAGTAACAAATCCAGTATTCATGGCACCATAAATGAAGAAGGGGAGATAATTACTGACCCAAAAGATGTTGAAGACATCTTTATAAACTACTTTGTCGGCATCCTAAATTCCCCTAGTCCTAGTCCTTCCCAGGACTCTGTTCCAGATCCCTTAAGAAAGTTTCCCATGCCATAGCTCATTGGCTAACTAGGCCTGTCCAGAGAGATGAAGTTGATGAGGTCATTAGATGCTGTGATGGGAGCAAAAGTCCAGGTCCTGATGGATTTAATGGAGATTTCTACAAGGCCTTCTGGTATCTCATTGGAAAGGAGGATAGTGATGATGTCATTGACTTCTTCAACAAAGGTAAGCTTCTAAAATCGGTGAATAATACCTTCATTAGCCTCATTCCTAAATCGATGGATGCTAGCACTCCTATTCAATACCGTCCCATCTCTCTGTGCAACTTTCTTTATAAAATCATCACCAAAATCCTTGCTTTGTGGCTTCGGCCTTTCCTTGGTGAGATTGTGAGCCCAAACCAATCTGCTTTTGTGAAAGGAAGAACTATCCAAGAAAATATCCTCCTTTCAAATGATATAATTCACAATTTCCACCGAACTTCTTCTAGACCTGCAATGTGCCTCAAGTTGGATCTGAAGAAAGCTTTTGATAATGTCTGTCACTCTTCTCTAATCAAGTTCATGCTGAAAATTGGTTTCAATGAGATCTGGTGCAATTGGATCTTCCAATTTATCTCCAGACCTACCTTCTCTATCCTGATGAATGGTTCTCCAAAAGGATACTTCTCATCCTCTAATGGGATCTGACAAGGAGACCCCCTATCCCCCCTGCTGTTCTGCATCGTTATGGAGATGTTCTCCTCGATTCTAAATGAAGCTCATTGCTCAAATCTTATCTCTTCCCCTTTTGTCAAAGGAGATCTTAGCATAAATCATCTGCTATTCGCAGATGATGTAATGCTCTTCTCAAAAGTGAATCTTGATGCTGCTAGGGGGATCAATACCTGTCTTATATAGTTTTCTGAATGTTCTGGTCTCTTTGTAAATTTCCTTAAAAGTGAAATTTTCTTCACTGGGGTTGAATCCAATTTAAAAAGCCAGGTATGTGCTGAATTAGGAATCCCTGAAGGTCACCTGCTTGTCAAATATCTTGAACTTCCTCTCACTCCCTCAAGATTGTCTGCAAGGGATTGCCAGCCTCTTGTTTCTAAAATAAGAAAAAGGATCTCTATATGGTGTAACCGTTCCCTCTCCAAAGCAGGGCGCTTGGAACTGATCAATCTGTGCCCAATGCCTTTCAATTGTACTGGACAGCAGCCTTTCGCCTCCCCCAGAGCTCTATTGATGAAATTGAAAGAATATTCAGAAATTTCCTTTGGTATGGAGCTGATCTCCAAAACAAAGTGCATCCAATATCTTGGGACCAAGTCTGCCACCCAAAGTTTGAAGGAGGGATTGGTATTCGGAAAATAAATGATCTTAATGTGGCTGGGCAAATGAAAATGTTCTGGAACCTTGTAGAGGGGGGAAAATCACTATGGTCTGACTGGATTCACAAAAAATATATCAGAAACCAGAACATCTAGTTTATGAAAATGCCAAAAATTCCCTCTTGAGGATTTCGAGGGATCCTCCAATCTAGGCCTCTGGTGGAAAAACTAGTATGCTACTCTATTGGGAATGGTTCAAAAATTGATTTTTAGAAGCAGCCGTGGCACCCTGATGGTATCATCTCAAACCCGTCCTCTGATAGATCCCTATCCGAATGTATCAACAATAATGCAACTGTCATGGATCTCCTTCATGAAGGAGAATGGGACCCGATTCTCCGTCTCCCCCATATGAAATCTCTAAAAGACATCATTGACAGAGGGATTCTAAATTTGGGAGAAGAAAACCTCCCTATTTGGAAACTGAATGAAAATGGTGAATTCTCGATCAAATGTGCCTGGAACTCTGTTAGGCTAAAGAAACCAAAGCCTCCATGGAGCTCTGTTGTGTAGGACTCTGGTGCTATTCCCAGACATGCCTTCACTTGTTGGCTGGGAATGTGGGGAAGGCTCCTCACTTCTGATAGGCTAATTAAATTTGGGATCCAGGCTTCCCCTTTCTGCTCCCTGTGCATTCATGGGTCTGAAAGCATAAATCACTTGTTTTTCCTTGGGAAACCATTCAGAGGAATCTAATTATTAGAAGAAGTAAAGGTGTTGCTGAAGAAGTAGACTGGATTAGAGATCAGTTTGGAGGCAAAGGGCAGCTTAGCACTACAGTAAAGCTTCTGTTCCAGGCTACAATCTACAATATCTGGTATGAGAGAAACAGCAGAACTCATGGCAAGCAGAATATCCACAAGCATCAGGTCCTTCAAAATATCATCCAATAAGTCAAAATCAAACTCATTGCCCTCAAGAGAGATGACCCCATGGATCCTCAGAATGTCGATTGTGCCAGACTATTCAACCTTCCATGTTTCAAGGCTCATAAAGTTCAGAAACACTGTACCTGGAAAAAGCCCCCCATTGGATCTGTCAAAATTAACACTGACGCCTCCCTTACTGCAGATAATGCAGGGGTGCGAGGGGTTATAAGGAATCACGAAGGTAGCAGCATCAAGATGTTCTCTCTCAAGGTTCGCACTAGAAGCATCCACCTGCTAGAATTACAAGCAATCCTCCATGGCCTCCTGTTTGCAAGAAAACACAACCTGACCAACATCTGGGTGGAATCTGACTCACTCGTTGCTGTAAATGTTGTACTCAAAAAATTTAAATGCCCTTGGAAAGGGATTCCAACCCTTGCAAAGATCTATAAAGGTTTGGCTGAGACAAACTCATGGTGCATAAGTCACATTTGGCGTGAAGCTAACCTTGTTGCAGATTTCTTATCCAAGCCAGATTGTGATGTTAATAGAGATGACCCGAACACTGAATCTGCTCCTCCCCTCCTTCTTGACCTCATGGTTCTGAACTCTATGGGAGCCATATACACTCGGTTGTAATTCTTCCTATGGGCAGGGTTCTATTGATTTGGTGCGGTTTCTGTTGGGGGATTGATTCCACTATTATGCCTACTTGTTATTTTTGTTAAGTGTGGGAGCATGTTCCCAGTTTGTTGGCTTTTGAGCCCCCGTAGATTGTAATTGTCTTTCTTTTAATGATATCTGGTGCGGGTCTTGCCTAACCCCAGCTTCCTCATAAAAAAAAAAACAGGGTAACTTAGGAATGCTCTAGTTAGATTACTTTTTCTTTATACGAATCCAGTCATATGAATTTTAGTTTCTCATACCCACTTGAACTGCGTGTGTTTATCCAAGGATTGCTCTAAATCTGTAGAGAGAGAGAGAGAGAGAGAGAGAGAGAGAGAGAGAGAGAGATGGGAGGTTACTATAAGGATAAGCTAGCCTTTAATGGTACGGTGAAAAATACAATTAGAACCCCGTAATTAATGTTCGATTAAAGGGAGAAATTAACCCGCAGAACTTTTTTTTTTTTTTTTGATGAGTGAGCATGGGTTAGGCAAGACCCCAACCTGCATTAGGAAAAAAAAGAAAGAGGTACAACTAAGGGGGCTGAAAAGCCAACAAGAAGGGAACAAGCTCCCAACAACAGAGAATCCAAATTACAAAATTACAAGACATGGAGGAATTACATTCTACAGAACTCAATGCCACTCCTATCCGAATCCAGGAGCTGAAGGAGAGTCGGGGGAGACAGGAAAGGAGGGATATCGATCCCTTTGCATGGGCATTTCCGTTTGGATAGAAAATCAGCAACACTGTTTCCTTCCCTCAATATGTGAGAGATTTTCCATTGGAGAAAAAGAGATAAGAGCTGATGAATGGCCTTAATACGATGGAAGCACCTCCAACCCGCAGAACTTGTAATCCATGTTGCGTTAACCCGCAGAACTTGTAATCCATGAATGGCCTTAACCCGCAGAACTTGTAATCCATGTTGCGTTAACCCGCAGAACTTGTAATCCATGAATGGCCTTAACCCGCAGAACTTGTAATCCATGTTGCGTTAACCCGCAGAACTTGTAATCCATGAATGGCCTTAACCCGCAGAACTTGTAATCCATGTTGCGTTAAAATGAGGTGGACCAATGAGGTCGCCCTTTCCACTTTATTATGCAAGGTCGCCTGTGTATCTAGCATCCCTCTTAAAATTTACACGGCGAAAACACCCTCTTAATAAAATCCCCAATCTCTCTCGCACACCCAAATCCCCTAAACCCCGCCCCCTCCCCCCCCCCCCCTCGCCGCCCACCTCTCTCTCTCTCTCTCTCTCTCTCTCTCTCTCTCTCTCTGCATCAGACGCCCAGCACCAAAATCAGAAGCAGCAGCTTCAAGGTCTCTCTCTCTCCTCAAGTGTCAAACACCTCGTTCTAGGGTTTCTGAAAATTTCTCCTTTCCCTTTCCTCTTTGGATTCGTCGAAATCCAGAAGCGTCTCTGCTGAATTTGTTTCCAAAGGGGCGAATATTTCACTAAATCTCTCTCTACAGCACCTTAAACCCTATTGAAAGGCTTAAACCCTAGTCTCTCTCTCTCTCACTTTTTGTAATATCTGCCGTGCTACAGAAAATGGGTTTCACCTTGCAGAATGCAGTTGTTGTCATTCGACCCGAAAGTCTAAAATCAAGTTTCTTATACGCACGAAGCCATGGGGTGAATACTATTATCATAAAACGGACACTGCCTAGGCCCAAATTCTCTGTGTCAAATACAGTGGTGGAAAACCGCAACAAATCATCAATTTTACCATGGTCAAATACAGTGACGGAAAAGCGCGAGAAATCATCAATTTTACCATTTCCTATAATGGTATACTGTTAATATTTCCTTAGCGACCTTGTTATTTTGAGGTTAATTTGTTCCTTTAGGAGATTTTTTTTTGCTATTTGTAGAATATATGCAAATGTTAAATCGATGTTTATGGACCAGAAAATTACAAACGTAAAAGTTATCGAGGTTAAATTTCTCTCTTTCAAGAAGATTTTTTCTTAATATAGTTAAAATGTACACTTTCGTCTACAATGAGATTCCCTAACTGAAAATATTTTCAAAGCATAAACAAAATATTTTTTAATAAAAGAAACTGCCTTTGATTAATCATCAAGTGATTCTCTAACAAAAAAAATATTGTCAAAGCATAACCAAAATTAAAATATTAGTCTTGATGCTTCTGTAAATGTTTCTTTCAAGAAATTATTCTTGGGGTGAGATTCTTGGATTTTTCATGAATTTTGATATCTTTACCCTTTTAAGAATCCTCCTGGAGAAGGACTCTTTGATTCGCGTAGAATTTTTTTTTTATCTTGAGTCCATTAAAGTTTCTCTTAGAAGAGGTACATTTTTTTGAATGGTAAGAGGTACATTTTTAAGTTATAAAAATCTTCATATTTTGAATATTTCTAAGAGCTCAACCATAAGAAAGAGTTATAATCATTGAGTTTTGACTTCTTGACTTTCAAGAATCCTTCCGGACAAAGGACTCTTTGATTTTCTTTTTTAACTCTTTCAAATTTTCTCTTAGAAGAGGGACATTTTTAAGTTATAAAATGTATCATATTTTGACTATTTCGAGAAGAGAGAAGTCTTTGAGTCATGGACTTTTGACTTCTCTTCATTTTGCTTTTAAGGAGTCTTTTTGGAAGATGAAGTCTTTGAGACATTGAGAATTTTGATATTCCAGCTCTTCTTTTTCAAAGTAAAATCCTGGTTTGTTAACCAAAAGGGGAGTGAATTGGTTTACACTTTACTTTAAGAAATTTTCCCTTTTTAAACTTTTCACCAAAGATCCCCCTAATTTCATTTTGCTTAATCAAGTTATTGATACCCTATTCAATTTGTAAACTTCATTAATAAGAATTCCCAATTTGCTTTACAACTTTGATTAATGATAAGATTAGCAAATATAGATATACAATGTTTGCCAAATGCCAATCAATCAAAGTATGATCGAATCGAGCATAGATAAAGTGGATGAGAGAGATAGAGAGATAAATACCACACAAGAGGCGAAGCAAGTGATTTATAGTGGTTCGACACTTAGCACCTTGCCAAGCCCTACTCCACTCCCCAAGATTGTCTTCTCGGGAATTCTCCCCTAAGCGATGAAACCCTTCTCACAAAGTACAAGTTGAAGAAGAAGAAAGTTGAAGAGCACTCTTGCCCCCTTTTAGGCTTGATGTACAGTGAAAGCACACTACAAGTTCTCTCAAAGAAGATACAAGTTTAGGCCTAATCCAATCTCAAAAGTGATTCTCAAGATCGAGGCACAATGATAGTTAGAGAGAGATTGTCTATCAAAAAATGACTTAAAAGTGTTTATATATGGGTTACAAGAGTTGAAAAACCATTAGCCTCAAATTTGAAGTCAATATGATGTATACATAGAGAGATTCAACTCAAATTAGCCGTTGTGGGGCATTTTGGTAAAAACTGGGTCATTTTGGAAACTAGCTGTTAAGCCCCAATGGCTATAATTTTTTGGCAGGGCCGGTCGACCGCCGTGTTAAGTTTCAAACACTGTTGGATCAGCATATGAGGACCACCCCCACCCCGACCCCCACCCCCATCACCCCCAAGTCGACTGGGGTATGGCCGGTCGATCAATCTGCACATAAATTCTATTTTCTAGTTCGAAACCATTTTTATGTTTTGCAAACTTTGAACTTTGGTTTTGATGCATGTACTAAAACATTTTTAGAATCTTTTGAGCTGTTTCTTGATAGAGAGAAAGACATAAGAGAGAGGAGATAGAAAGTGACATACAAAACTCTCTTTTGATCTTCTCTTGTACTAGTCTTTCCTTGATCTTCCTTTCAATGCATGGCTTGCTTCTGGGTTCTTCAACTTGATCTTTATACTTGGGACATCTTGCAAGGATGATGCCTCCCACGTGTGCAAGCTCCTTTGGTTCTTTTGTGCATCTTGATCCTCAAGGATAGTGTAGTGTTCTTGTGTGCTGAGTCGGGTTGAACTGTCAAATACCTGTCTTTAGTATTTGCCAGTGATTTGGGTTTGCTAGTGATTTGTGGATCGTTGTTAGTGATTTGTTGGTGGCTCCTTCGTTCTCATTGTTGGTGATTTGTTGTTGGTGGTGCGTTGTTGCCAATTTATCGATATTCATCATGATTAAGCTTGCCTCGTCTACTACCACCGCTGCTAGTTCTTATATGTTGCTTCCTATGGTTCCGATGACCTCCATCAAGCTTGATGGATCGAATTACCCATCTTGGTGTCGGACCATTCAAATTTACCTTCGTGCCCCAGGGAAATCTAATTACCTTACGAAGGATTCTCCTCCACTTGAGGACAAGACATATGCAAAGTGGATCGAGGAGGATGTTATCATTCAGACACTTCTCTTTAATAGCATGAAGCCGAAGATTACTGGCCACATGATGTTTCTTGTTACTTTTAGAGATGTTTGGAGCCGCGCCGAGACACTCAATTCTGGTGAAAATAATTTGACACGAATATGTGACGTCTACTCGGAGCTTCTACATTTGCAGCGTGGAGATCTATGAGGTGTCAATGGATCCAGACGGTCCGATGGATCGTCCGAATCCGAACGTTAATGAACGGGATCTAAGCACAGGAATAGGATCTGTTGGGCCTAAAATCGGTAACAGATACGGCAGTGACGTAAGAGCTGAGTTGGAGGACCCGAGGAGCCGAAGTGAACGAGCTGAGTCCTGCACAAGAGCGAACGAGATCAGAATGACCAACCCGGAGTCGTTGCTCCGGGCAGGCCCTTCGACACTCAAGTCAGTATGAGCAGGAGTGCAGAGCGAGTTTAAGAGTGGTTGTTGAGAAGTTATTACCTTCTGGTTTAAGCTCTGAAAGGCCTTTTATAGAGGGAAACCTGGGGTGGTTGGCTCACCTACCCCAGGACAGGTGTCGGCCTCTTACGGGTTTAGGCTTACCTACTCTTAGGTAATTACCAGACTACCCCTGGGCTGACGTTGGATTTGCGGTGGGCCATCCTAGGGCCACGTGTCGACAGTTAATTGGCTGTTGTTTTTATACCCCATCAGTTGCCCTCCAGTTCTCCAAGTCACTGTAGTGATTTGGGGAAGTGTGATGAGTTATATTCCTGAACGGGGGGAGTCTGTCCGGAAAATCTGTCTGGCGAAGCCGTTTGTCCGGCCTAGGGAGTCTGGAAATTCTGTCTGTCCGGGAAGGAAATCAGTCCGGAAATTTTATCTGTCCGGCCAGGAAATCAGTCCGGAATTTTTGTCGCGTAACGGATGCGCCATATTCTGTCCGGCTTGGGCCGGGCAGATTTTCTTGATGCGTAGTGAATGCGCCGTATTTTGTCTGGCTTGGGCCGGACAGATTTTCCTGACGGGCACAATCGCTTTTAGAAGTTACCCCATGCACGAGCACCTTACGGATGTCCCTTAGCCCCTTGGAGATACGCGCGTATTCACTTACGCCCTTGCCTCGAAGTGTGTGTCCGTCATTAATGAAAGACACGTGGCACCATACAAGGGCCCTCGAAGCGCGTGCCTTCCATAAATGCTAACCGCCTTAAGCTAAGGCCTATAAGAAGATATTTTTCACCCTTCATTTTTCACTTTTCACTTTTTACTTGCGCCTTCTCCTTTCTGCTTTTTGCTCTGCCTGTTCGGCTCGTGTAGCTCGTGATTGTGATCGTCTGCGGATTGGGAGCTTTCTGTTCGGACCGGTAATCTTCTTGAGCGCGTCTTTTATTCGTTTCTTTTCCTGCGTTCATGTCCTGTAGTAACTCTAGCTCTGAGTCCGGTTCGGAGTCCGGTTCGGAGTCCTCTTCCGGTAGCTCAGGGTCTAGTTCGTCGGGGAGGACCCAAAGTAATCCGACCAGGACTCCTGGGCCAAATATGGCAAGTCCCGGTGTTAGTGTAGAAGTCGTAGATAGTGAGGACGAGGTGATTTTGGATCTGAACACCACCCTGGCCCCCACGGATAGTTATTTCCGAGCAGAGGTGAGTGTTGGTAGTGACGCCGCCGAGGCGTCCACAACATTCCTCCCGGCCGGGCCGTTGAGGTCGTAGCGAGGGCCCAGATGGACGCCAATCCTCAATACAACGTACAGGCTCTTTACGAGGAGAATATCCTTGATGAGTCCAGGATGAGGGACATTAGGGATAGGTACTGTATTCCCCCAAGGTTTGGGCTGAGGGTCGCGATAGAGGGAGATATGGCTTGCAACGAGAGCTCCGACGTCTGTATATACGATGAGTCGTTAAGGGCCGGGCTCAGGTTCCCTCTGCACCCATTCTTCACCGCAGTCCTTCAATATTACGGGCTGGCTCTGGCTCAAGTTGCGCCGAACTCATCGAGGATGCTGATCGGGTTCATGTACCTCGTCCAGGGCCGGCTTCAAAGGAATTTGTCTGTGCCGTTATTCCGCGCGTGTGCGCACTTGAAGAGGCATAAGGACGGGGGTTGGATCTACATTAGCCAGCGCCCGGAGGTGAAAATGATCACTAGCATTCCCTCTTCCATTCACTTATGGAAGAACAGGTTCTTCTATGTCGAGGATAGGGAGTCCACCCAGCCTTGGCCGGTTCCTCTAAAATGGGACGTCCCGGACACGATTGGGTTGAGCCGCAAGCCGTTCCTTGAGGGCGAGGATATGAGGACGTTCGCCCTAGTCTGTGAGGAGCTGGAGCGGGAGGGCCTCATTCATTGTGCGGAATTATTTGGGAAAGCGGTTCTGGTCGGGCTTGGCTTTTGTACTGCGACCCCGGCACGTATGTGGCTAGTCTTGCTTTAAACTCTTTTTTCTCCTTTTTGCTTCTGACCGGTTTGTTCGTTCATGTTGACTTTCAGAGATGCAGAAACAGTCGAAGATGGAGAAAGTGAGGCAAGGAGCATTTGGAAGGGCCCAGTAGGGCCAGAAAAGGAAAGCCGCCGAGATTTTGAGTCCTGCTCCGACCTGGGACACGCCGTCCCCCAAAGGCAAGACTACAGTGAAGCTGGTCGGCGCCTTCGGCCGAGGAGCAGGGTCTTCAAAGTCGGGGGGAACATCCATTGGAGCCCGTCCTCCCCCGGCGAGATCTGGAGATAATGTTTTTCGGCCCAACTGGGCCGTTCAGAAAAGCGACTCCGGCCTTGGTGAGAGCCGGGTAGCTATGGAGATTGTCACCAAGGGTCTTGTAAACAAAGACAAGCTCCAGGTCCTCAACGAACCTCCAGCTGCGGCCGACGAGGCTATCTTCTCTTCTCTTTATCAGGTAAGATGGCCTGTGTCATTAGTACATGTTTCTTCCTTTCTCCCCCATTTTTTTTTAACTCGTGCTTGCTTGTAGATCGGATTGTACTACCATGATTTTCGGGAGAAGAGCAAGAAGTTTTCCGAGGCGATCACCAAGTCGGAGGAGGAGAGTGGGCAACTGATGAAGGAGGCAGAAGAGCTCCAAAGGTCCATTGGGGAGAGGGACGCGGCGAATCAGCTGCTCAAAGATGAACTGGCCGCCCAGAAGCAGAAAGCCGCCGAAGCCCTTAATGCACAGAGGGAAAGAGCCCGGGAGAGGCAGATAGCGGCTGTTGAGGAGGCCCTGCAGAAGAAAGAGGACGAACTTATCTGTTTGTCCAGTGAGTCCTACAAGATGGGATTCTTTGATTGCCTTGGGCAGGTCAAGGAATCCAACCCGGCGGTGACCTTGACAGGCCTTGTTCTCCCTGATCCGCTGGTGGCTGATGACGACGAGCAGGACATTACTGCTGCCGCAGAGGTCCCGGAGGCACATCCACCACGGGGTGGTAGTCACGGGGCGTCTTGAGCTCCCTTTTTTTCTCCTCTTGAACACGGCTTCCTGACCCCCTCTTTCTTTTTGTAATGGTCCTTGGAGGCCCCACTTTTTGTAAAGGCCCTTCGAGGCCCCACTTTTTGTAATGGCCCTTTGAGGCCCCACTTTTTCATGAATAGAAATTACATCTCGTGGTCCACTCATGTCTGCTTCTGGCTGATACTGTTTGATTCTATACTGTGGGCCAAAAATACTCCGGGCAGACCAGCGAGTACCCAACCTTTAGTGAACTGGGTTTCCAAGCTTGTTCCTGACCAGGAGTGTGCTCCCGGTCTTTGCGGAGACGAGCCGTGGCGAACCAAGCAGCGAGTACCCTAGTTTTAGTGAACTGGGTTTCCAAGTTGCTTTGGTTTTTGCTGTCCGGGCTCGTTCCTGACCAGGAGTGCGCTCTCGATCTTTGCGGAGACGGGCCGAGGCTAACCAAGCTGCGAGTACCCTAGTTTTAGTGAACTGGGTTTCCAAGTAGCTTTGGTTTTTGCTGTCCGGGCTTGTTCCGGACCAGGAGTGCGCTCCCGGTCTTTGCGGAGACGGGCCGAGGCGAACCAAGCTGCGAGTACCCTAGTTTTAGTGATCTGGGTTTCCAAGTTGCTTTGGTTTTTGCTGTCTGGGCTCGTTCCTGACCAGGAGTGCGCTCTCGGTTTTTGCGGAAACGGGCTGAGGCGAACCAAGCTGCGAGTACCCTAGTTTTAGTGAACTGGGTTTTCAAGTTGCTTTGGTTTTTGCTGTCCGGGCTCGTTCCTGACCAAGAGTGCTCTTCCGGTCTTTGCGGAGACGGGCCGAGGCGAACCAAGCTGCGAGTACCCTAGTTTTAGTGAACTGGGTTTCCAAGTTGCTTTGGTTTTTGCTGTCCGGGCTCGTTCCTGACCAAGAGTGCGCTTCCGGTCTTTGCGGAGACGGGCCGAGGCGAACCAAGCTGCGAGTACGCCAGTTTTAGTGAACTGGGTTTCCAAGTAGCTTGGTTTTTGCTGTCCGGGCTTGTTCCGGACCAGGAGTGCGCTCCCGGTCTTTGCGGAGACGGGCCGAGGCGAACCAAGCTGCGAGTACCCTAGTTTTAGTGAACTGGGTTTCCAAGTTGCTTTGGTTTTTGCTGTCCGGGCTTGTTTCGGACTAGGAGTGCGCTCCCGGTCTTTGCGGAGACAGGCCGAGGCGAACCAAGCTGCGAGTACCCTAGTTTTAGTGAACTGGGTTTCCAAGGAGTGCGAGGAGATTTGCAAAAGAACCTCTATCATTCACATTCAATACATATATTTACAAAGTCACTTTCGCACCGGGCGGTCTACTACTGATAGTATTTTCGGAGGTTCTTTGAGTTCCAGGCATGAGGTAGTAGGTGCTCCCCAAGCGTCTCCAGTTTATAACTTCCCGGGCGAATCACCTATTTTACTCGGTACGGCCCCTCCTAGGTCGGGGAAAGTTTTCCGATCTTCTTCGGTTGGGAGATAGCAGCTTTCCTTAGGACTAGATCCCCTGCTCGGAATTCTCTCGGGCCTATCTTCAAATCATGATAGTTGGACACTTTCTGCTTGTAGGCGCCTGATTCGGGATTCTTCCCTGGCTTCTTCCAATAAGTCGAGATTTGCGCGGAGCCCGTCTCCATTGAGCTGTTCATTGAAGTTGGCGACTCTGGAAGACGGGGGGGCGCCCACATCGACGGGTATTACGGTCTCCGTTCCAAAGGACAAGTTGAATGGTGATTTCCCTGTCGGTGTGCGCGGAGTAGTACGATACGCCCATAGGACGTGATAAAGCTCGTCAGCCCATCGGCCAGCCTTTTCGTCCAGCCTTTTCGTCCAACCTTTTCGTCCAGCCTTTTCTTAATCCCCTGCAGTAGGACTCTGTTCGTTACTTTGGTCTGCCCATTCGTCTGAGGGTGCGCTACTGAAGTGAATCTCTGTTCGATCTTCAAGTCGGAGCAGAACTTTCGAAAGTTCCGGTAGTCGAATTGTCTACCATTGTTTGTTATCAAGATGCGGGGGATCTCGAACCTGCAAACCACTGACCTCGAAAAGGAATTCTGCACGTTTTGCTCTGTGATCTGGGCTAGAGGTTCGGCCTCTACCCACTTAGTGAAATAGTCAATGGCCACTAGTACGAACGCGCGCCTTCCGGAGGCCGGTGGAAAGGGGCCCAAGATGTCCATCCCTATACTGTGAAGGGGAGTGGGCTGATGATCGGGGCCATAGACACAGCAGGTTGGTGGATGGTGGGAGAGAACTTCTGGCATTTCTCGCACTTCTTGACCAGGTTCAGTGCGTCTTGTCTTAAAGTGGGCCAGTATAGGCCTCTCAGCAGCACTTTGATTGCCAGGGCCTTGCCCCCTAGGTGTTCCCCACAAATCCCTTCGTGTGTCTCTTGCAGGGCGTACGCGGCGTTGCTGGGCCGAAGACACTTTAGGTATGGGAGGGTGTACGACCTCTTGTACAGGCTCTCACCATCGAGGGAAAACCTGGCTGCTCTCTGTGTCACTTTACGGGCCTCCTTCTTGGCTTCGAGGAGTTTTCCACTACGCAGGTAGTCGACGATCTCGTCCATCCAGCAGGACTCGTGCTTCACCTGCATTACTTCGGCGGCCTCATTTTCGATATTGGATTTCTGCAGAAACTCCATACATATACTTCCGAGGGTGGTGTATCTAGATGCAGCCAGTTTAGACAGCACATCCGCTTTTGCATTTTCTGTTATGGGGATTCTGATGACCTTGAAATTTTTAAACTTGCTGGCTAACTGGCGGACCTTGGAGAGGTATTTGATCATACGCTCATCGCGGGCCTCATAGACCCCTTGAATCTGGTTTGCAACCAGCTGGGAGTCACAGTACGCTTTCAGCCTTTGGGCGCTAGTTTGGACTGCTAGATTCATTCCGGCGAGGAGGGCCTCATATTCTGCCTCATTGTTGGACGCGCGGAATCCGAACCTTAGGGCGTAATCTAAAGTGAAGTTGTCAGGCCCGGTGAGAATCAAACCTGCTCCACAGCCGCCCTTGTTCGAAGATCCGTCCACGTATACTTCTCAGAGTGGTTCGATGGTCGATGGATCCTGTTCTGCCTGTACGGGGATGATTTCTGCTCTCACTGGTTCAGTCTCAGCTTCTGTTCGCTTCTCAGTTGTGGTTTCCTTCTCCACAGCCGGGGTTTGGACAATCTCAGATCCGATGCCCTGCTGGGAGATGGTGCATTCAGCCACGAAGTTTGCCAGCACTTGAGCCTTTATCGCGGGTCTAGGTATGTACTGGATATCGAATTCGCTCAGCTCCACGGCCCATTTCACGAGTCGTCCTGAGGAGTCCGGCTTATGAAGGACCTGCCGGAGCGGTTGATCTGTCAGGACTTTTATCGTGTGGGCTTGAAAATACGGCCTCAATTTTCTGGCTGCAATGACCAGGGCGTAGGCCAATTTATCGACCCGCTGGTACCTGATCTCGGCATCGTGCAGGACCTTGCTGACATAGTAGACCGGCTTTTGTTGGCTGTGCTCTTCTCGAACTAGGACGGCTGCCAAAGCCATGGGGCTCACAGACAGGTACAGGAGCAGCTCCTCCCCCGGTTTCGGCTTTGTCAACAGCGGTGGGGAGGATAAGTACTGCTTCAGTTCCTCGAATGCGGTCTGGCACTCCTCTGTCCAGAGTACAGTCTTGATTCCTTTAATAGCGTTGAAGAAAGGCAGGCACCTCTCTGCAGATTTTGAGATGAAGTGCCCCAGTGCGGCCACCATTCCCGTTAGCCGTTGTACTTCTCTGATGGTTTTCGGCGGAGTGAGCTCCACCACGGCCTTGATCTTCTCTGGATTGCCCTCTATCCCTCTTTGGCTTACCATAAAACCCAAGAACTTTCCCGAGCTGACGCCGAAAGTGCACTTGGTGGGATTGAGCTTCATGTTATGCTCTCTTAGGACTTGGAATGTTTCTCTCAAGTCGGAGACATGATCTTGCGCGCTTCGGCTTTTGACCAGCATATCGTTGACATAGACTTCCATGTTGTGGTCGATCTGTTTCTGGAAGAGCTTGTTTATGAGCCTCTGATATGTGGCCCCGGCATTTTTTAAGCCGAAGGGCATGACACTGTAGCAGTACGTCCCCTGATCTGTTACAAAGGAAGTCTTCGGTATATCTGACTCATACATTCTGATCTGGTTGTATCCGGAGAAGGCGTTCATGAAGCTCAGCAATTCATGACCTGCAGTGGCATCAATGAGCTGATCGATCTTCGGGAGCGGGTAGCTGTCCTAGGGACAGGCTTTGTTCAGATCGGTGAAATCAACGCAGGTCCTCCACTTCCCATTTGTCTTTTTTACCAGGACCACGTTTGCGAGCCAGTCCGGGTATTGGATTTCTCGAATGAAGTCAGCCCTTAAGAGCCTCTCCACTTCTTCCTCTATCGCCTGCCGCCTTTCGAGGGCGAAATGTCTTCTTTTTTGTTTCACCGGCCTGCAGGTCGGGTCAACACCAAGTCTGTGCGCACTGACCTCCGGGTCTATGCCGGGCATGTCAACGGGAGCCCATGCAAAGACGTCCGCATTGTCCTGAAGAAACTGGGTGAGGCTATGCCGGGTGCTGCCGCCTAGAGAGGAACCGATCTGAACGATTTTCTTATTATCGCCTTTGCACAGAGGGATGGAGATGAGGTCTTCGGCGGGTTGGGTTCCCTGGGCTTCGTCCCTCAGATCGAGTAGCTCAATCGGCAGTGATTCCACCGCATTTTTGCCCTTGAGTGCCATGGCATAGCACTCCCTGGACTGTGGTTGGTCTCCCCGGACTTCTCCTACGCCGTTTGGCGTTATGAATTTCATTTTCTGGTGATACGTTGAAACGACTGCGCGGATTAAGTTCTGGCCGGGTCGTCCTAAGATAGCGTTATAGACCAAAGTGACTCTCACTACCAGGAAGTTGACCATCGCAAAGGCTTGACAGGGCGGCTCTCCGACGAGGACTGGGAGTTCAATCTGTCCCTCTACTTTCACGACCTCTCTTGAGAAGCCGAACAGATCGGAGTTTGCCGGCCTCAAACGGTCGTCACCTATCATCATTTTCTGGAAAGCATGATAGTACAGGATATCTGCCGAACTTCCGTTGTCGACAAGGATTTTCCTTACATTCTAGTTCGCGACAAGCATAGTTAGGACCAGGGCGTCGTCGTGTGGCAGTATCAAATTATCGAGATCCGCATCTGAAAAGAAGATCTCATTCTCCGTTTTCATCTTTTTGCTGCATGTGTGCACGACGTTGACTCGGCGTGCGTATGCTTTTCGAGCAGCAGATGATGTGCCACCAGCGGCAGGTCCGCCCATAATCGTGCCGATGACCCCCTTTGGCTGGGACCGGCGTACCTCTTGTCGTGGACTGGATGGCAGAGGTGATTGATCCCGGGCAGGTGGCGACTGTGACCGTCGAGGGCTCTGGCCCTGGGGACTCTTTCCTCTGTGCTCTCTTCTGTGGCTGTCGATTACGACATACTTTTTCAAGTATCCCCGGCCAATCAGCAGCTCGATTTCTTCCTTGAGCTGCCAGCATTCGTCTGTGTCGTGACCGTGGTCCGTGTGGAACCGACAGTACTTCGACTTGTCTCTCTTACTTCCCTTGGAGATCATTCTGGTCGGCCACCTTACGAACTCTTCTCCTCTGATTGCGGCCAGTATGTGTCTCTGGGAGGTGTTGAGAGGGGTAAAGTTCTCTTCCCTCCTCTGGGGGGACTTCTTTCTTCTGGCGGCCTTATCATCCCTACGCTGCTTGGTAGGATTCTTGTCTTCAGAGGTTCTCCTCCGATTTGAGTCCAGGGCCGCCAGTCTCTCCTCCACTGCTACATACTCCTCTGCTCCGGCCATCAGATCCGCCAATGAGTGCGGGTTTTGGCGAGCCACTGACCGGCGGAAATCGTTAGATCTAGCGCCTGCGAGGAGCGCGTTCATGGCGGCTGAGGGATCCAAATTCGGCACTTGGAGTGCCTCCCTGTTGAAACGACTGACGAACACCTTTAGAGGCTCGTTATCCTCCTGTCGCAAGGCCATCAAGGATGCTGTTGTTTTCCTTGGCCTACGGCTGCTCATAAAATGGCGGACCAGATTGTCCCCAAAGTCTTCAAAGTTGCTGATGGAGTTCGGTTTGATCCTTGAGTACCAGTCCCGGGCCGCACCAGTCAGTGTGGTCGGGAATGCTCTGCAGAGGAAGCCATCAGACGCGCCGTGGAGGAGCATCATCGTTCTGAATGTTTCCAGATGGTCCACAGGGTCGGTGGTCCCGTCATATTGCGGGACGGTTGGCATTTTAAATCCCCTGGGCGCTAGGGCGCTCATAACATCGTCGGTGAACGACGTTCTGCTTGAGAACGTCCTCACAGTAGGCCGGCTCTGGTCCTTTGCCAGCTCTTTTATACGGTGGTCCATTTCTTCTATCCTCCGTAGCATCGGATCAGCTCTTCTGTCTGCTCGATCCAACGGTTTGTTTTTCTCCATCGATGGGCTCGCGGCGGAGCCGGATTGACTTTCCGGACTCCTACGATGAGGCCGGGATTTTTCTTGCGGCGCGCGGCCTTCTGGGGCCAGGTGTTTCCGCGCGGAGCGGGACCGTGACCTCCGGCGGTGGTGAGGTTCTGTATGTGCGTGCCTGGTTCTGGAGTGATGGACTTGCCTTGAGTGGCGAGTCCGGTCTTCACCGTGGCGCGCTGACTCTTCCCTGTGGGCATTTGACCTTTCCTGTACAGGTCATGGAGCTTCCAGAGGATGTTGGGGAGGCGCTTGGATCAGTTGTTGGTACTGACTGACAAGAGCCGTCATCTGTTGAAAAAGAGCTTGTACTTGATCCGGAGTGGGCGCGGGATTGAGATGTTCCGAACGAGCTGGGCTCTGCTCTGCTGTGGCAGAGGGAGCTACCACCTGTGAGGCGATTCGCTCGCTACGGGTCCTGCGAGGTAGCACGGCTCGGGTAGTCCGTGCAGTTGGTACTCGAGCATTCTTCCGTCCTGCCATTTTGTATAGGGGATTCGAACAACTTTTAGTTCGTGGTCCCACGGATGGCGCCAATCTGTTGGGCCTAAAATCGGTAACAGATACGGCAGTGACGTAAGAGCTGAGCTGGAGGACCCGAGGAGCCGAAGTGAACGAGCTGCACAAGAGCGAACGAGGTCACAATGACCAACCCGGAGTCGTTGCTCCGGACAGGCCCTTCGACACTCAAGTCAGTATGAGTAGGAGTGCAGAGCGAGTTTTAAGAGTGGTTGTTGAGAAGTTATTACCTTCTGGTTTAAGCTCTGAAAGGCCTTTTATAGAGGGAAACCTGGGGTGGTTGGCTCACCAATCCCAGGACAGGTGTCGGCCTCTTACGGGTTTAGGCTTACCTACTCTTAGGTAATTACCAGACTACCCCTGCGCTGACGTTGGATTTGCGGTGGGCCATCCTAGGGCCACGTGTCGACAGCTAATTGGCTGTTGTTTTTCATACCCCATCAGGATCCATGGGCATATTTCGGGTCATCAAATCTGGGATCCGAAAACTCTCGGATTGTGTATGGACACGCCACAGATGCCCATTGGATAGTCACGATCCGAAATGTTTTGCAAAAATACCCTCCAAATTTTGTTATTGCTAACTGTTCTATGAAGGGTATTTTGGTCAAAACCTCTCTTAGCACATAATGAAACACTATTTATAAATGGTTTAGAATAGCAATGCTATTTTTGGATGGTTCCGTGTTATGTTGATGAGGATTGTCATGGTGAGTCTTTTTTTTTTCTTGATTCATTTTCTCAGTTTTTATTTTCATTATGCTAGTCTATTGAACATATATGCCGTCATGAATATATTATTAGTTCATCATTTTTATATTAGTTCATCATTTTTAAATTACTAATGTTATTGTCCTGCATCATATTCTTTGATAATAGTTATACATTATATTCGTTTATGTAATTGGATTAGTTTTATTGTTTACAAGCATTATTTTACACATAGATTAAACATAGATAAAATTTTAATTTAGTTGAAGAAAATGCATAGAGACACACTAATAGTGGACTGCCATTCTAACTTAAAAAAATAAAATAAATTAATTGTTTACTTAGCTCAGGGACATAATAGGACAGTCCGAATTAAAATCGATCGTGATCTTGACGTGGAAAGTAGGATCCTAAGAACAATCTGAATCCGACCCGACCGATAAGGAATTTGAATGGATCGTGACTGTGACATAGGTGGATCCGACCCGAAGTGGATCTGTTGACACCCCTTCTATCTTTGTCTGAGTATTATTTCGAGTTTGTCACCCTATGCGAGCAACTTGATACTTATCTACCCTTCTCCACAGATCTGGCTGTGTTAGCAAGGTGACAGTGTGACTTGCACATCGTCCAGTTTCTAGATGGCTTGAGGCACGAGTTCCTTCCCATTTGTCAGCAGATCGTGGGCATTGGTTCTTTACCGTCTCTTGATGAGGTTTTTTCCCGAGGACAACACTCCATGCAGACCGAGACTCCCGGTGACTCCGCTGTTGATCGATCTACTCTCGCCGTGTTATTTACTTCGTCACTAGTTACAGCGTTGCTAAGAATTGGCATCTAATTAAGTAGGATATTGGTGCGGTATAGGTTTAGTTGGCACGGTTTTTGGAATTGGCACTCAGTTAGGGGTGTCAATGGATCCAGACGGTCCGATGGACCATCCGAATCCGAACTTTAGTGAATGGGATATAAGAATAACAAGAGGGTCCATGGGCATATCTCGGATTCCCAATCATACGATCCGAAAATTTTCAGATAGGATCCGGGCATGCTTCAAAAGTCCTTAGGGACAGTCACGATCCGAAATCATCTTACAAAAATACCCTCAAAAGTCAAAATCATTATAACATCAATGTTAATAAGTGGGGGTATTCTCGTCAAAATAGCCCAAATCTTTCTAATAGTTATTGGTTTCCAACTTTCCATCATTATTGAACTTACGAAATCTCCTCTTTCCTTTTTGAAATAAATCTCCTCTTCCTTCCTGTGTAAGTAACCCTTCCTCATTATCCGAACAAACATCTCATCTTCCTTTCGGTAACCCTAACCTAGCCATTCCAATGACATCATCACATTAACTCACTACCCATTGCCCTCACCCTTGCCATTGCTGCAACCTTGCCTTCCCACTTTCCCCGAGCAATAAGCACAAAAAACTCCTGTTATATTTTTGGTTTCTATTATATTCTTAGTATTTTGGAATCTGGAAATGTTTTTAGTCACATTTTTAAAGTCTATCACCTATTTTTTTCTAGTGGTTATGATGGAATGATCCAGTTCTTGGAGGGTCTAAGGTACTGTAAAAAAATCTCTGCGGTTGATAATCTAAGCAAGGATTTCAGCCCGAGTAATGGGGAAAACTTGATTATCAATTATTTGGATGTTATCAACTCAATGGGTTTTTAGGGCAGTGATAAATTCACACCCTATATTTCAAAATGGACTGTACATCCCACACCGTAGGATGATCCAAACCGTCCATTAGATGGGTCACAATGTAAATAGGTTGTGCCCGAAAAATCATTACCATAGGATGATCCTAGCCCTCTGATCTATAGAGAAACTAAATATAATCAAACCTCTATATGTCGGACGGCAAGGATCATCCTATGGAAATAATTTTTGGGGCACAACTCATATACATTGTGGCCCATCAAATGGACGGTTTGGATCATCCTATGGTGTGGGCTTTACAGTGAATTTTGAAATATAGGGGGTGAATATTGTAATAGAACGGGATGAATTTATCATTGCTCGGTTTTTATCATAGAGTTTTCCTTTTGGAGTTTTTATATGGTATAAGGCCTTACAACTATACCGTGGAGGTATCACCATTGATATTTGATCCAACAGCAACTCACTTTTTGAGAAGCTACTGTTGGATCAAATATCAAGGGTGGGACCTCCACCGTATAAAGGCCTATATTAATTGTGTACTAAGCTTAGTAGGACATACTAGGACACTCCGATGGACGGTCCGATTTAAAATGGATCATGACCGTGACGTGGAAAGTAGGATCCGAAGAACAATCCGAATCCGACCCGACCGATAAGGAATTTGAATGGATCGTGACTGTGACATAGGTGGATCCGACCCGAAGTGAATCCATTGACACCCCTACACTCAGTCAAAGAACATCCTTAGGTATGTATCTGGCGAGATTTTGGTAGCACTAGGATATTATGTTTAGAAATTTATGTCTTAAGATAAAACATTGATGACCTCAGTTTTAATGATAAAATATGAGGTTGTAGACAAAGATAAAACATGTAATATTTAAATCTGGCTTAACTTTGAATTCAAGACATGTAATCACATTCATATGACATAGGCATGCATGCCACATTGAAGAACAAGTAAAATAACAGACAAATTGTAAACTAATTACTAAAAAGAAGTTATTTTCAAATTGATCAAGAAATTGCTTATCATATACCCTAGAAACAGGTTTCTATGAACCCTGATAATGGTTCTAGATCTCCAGCAGTCAATTTATTACAAGTGAAAAAATGATTTTTTGTAAATTTAGAATGTGTTTAAGAGACACTCTGGAACATCTCCAAAAGTGTTTCTTAACGGTACCCAAAACCAGTTTGAAAATCGGAAAAGTTGCAACACAAGTTAAATTCCGTCTGTTCATGCATTTTACCTGCAAGTTCTGATTTAAATGGATGGTTGACGCTATATGGAACGATGTGAATTCAAGATGGCAGTTTGAACTGCTTCTTTGAATGCATTTGACAATTCCTTGAACTAAGATTGAATCTAATATTGCTATTGATTTTATCATGACCTAAATTGCCAATAAATTTTTTCATTCTATGTTGGAATAAATTGTAAACTAATTGCTAAAAAGAAGCTATTTTCAAAATTGATCAAGAAATTGCTCATCATATGGACTAGAAAACAGTGGAGTAGCATTTTGGGCAGATTTGGAATGGTCTTGGTGTTCCCAGCCAAAATAGACCTCCTGGAGTGTTGGCCAGTAGTAGTACCTTGGAGGAAGAAAGGAAAGATCCTATGGAATGTATCTCTTCTAGAAACAATATGGGTTCTTTAGAAAGAAAGAAATGCCGGTCTGGGTGTTCCCAGCCAAAATAGTAGACCTCCTGGAGTGTTGGCCAGTAGTATCTTGGAGGGAAAAAGGAAAGATCCTATGTAATGTATTTCTTCTAGAAACAATCTGGGTTCTTTGGAAAGAAAGAAATGCCCTGGTTTTCAAAGGACACGCAAAGAGTGCTTCCTTCCTTTACCTTAAGGTGATTGCCCTGACGATATCTTGGGTGAAGATTCTCCTGTGTTTCAGGTTCGTGTTAGTCTTTCTGCTATGGAACAGATGGAAGGAAGCCCCAAGAGATGAAATAGGTAAGTTAAATGGGCCTTTGCAGGCCCTATAGGGATCACAGATGCCAGTGAGGTGGAGGTGCGTGCAGTTCATCAAGGCATAAAGCTACTAGATAGAGAATCAATGGATAAATTGGTGGTGGAATGACATTCTCTCAATGTAATCCATTGGCTTAGAGGCTCCCATTCTCATCCATGGAGATTTGGCCAATATTTTGACGAAATTCTTGACAAGGTTGGAGCACTAACCGTCTCTTTCAAGCACGTTTGAAGGTCCGCTAATGGAGTTGCGGGTAAGCTTGCTAGAGATGGGGTATTTGTGGGTTGGGGGGGGGGGGGTGAGACTTCACGGTATCTGTTTTTGCAGCCCTCTTGTAGAAAGTAGCTAGATATTTGTTCTTGCTTTGTATAGTTGTCATTTTTATATTTTCTTGTATTGACCACCTCTTGCTTTGGAGAAGCTAAAGTTGCACTCCATATACTCCGTCTTTGTCCTGCTCAGTCTAAAACCTTTGGATTCCAAAGTTGTTCTCCATAACTCCATAACTGCATAACTCTTAGGAGGTACCTAAGAGGGATATCTTTCGCTATCTTGGTTCAATACTACATAAGAAAGGAGAGATTGAAGTGGATGTTAACCACAGAAAGAGAGCAGGTTGGTTGGAGTGGAAGCATGCTTCAGGAGTTCTGTGCCACCGTAAAATACCTACCAAGTTGAAGGGAAAGTTTTATAAGACAGCTGTGAGGCCAGCCATGCTGTACGGCTAAGAATGTTGGGCCACCAAGAAGCAGCATGTGCATAAGATGAGTGTAGTGGAGATGCAAATTCTTAGATGGATGTGCGGCCATACAAGGTTAGATCGAACTAAAAATGAAGACATCTGTAAAAAGGTGGGGGTGGCACCAATTGAGGAAAAGATGAGAGAGCACCGCTTAAGATGGTTTGGGCATATCCAACGTAGGCCTTTGGATGCTCCAGTGAGAAGAAGTGACTCGTGCCAAGTTGGAGTAAAAAGAGGTAGGGGCAGACCGAAAACAACTTGGGTAGAAATAGTGAGGAAAGACTTGAGGGCTAGTATCAGGATTAGACTTAGTCAATTTGTGCCGAGTAGATTCTTTCACATTCTTCATGAAAATTTTCTAAAGGATTCATTAGCCGACCCCAACTAGTTTGGGGACAAAGGCTTCTTTGAGTTGAGTTGATTGACCACCTCGGTCTTTTTCTAATTGTTTGATGAAATATTTCACCATTCCCCCCAAAAAAGGAATAGAAACCGGCTTCTATGAACCCTGATAATAGTTCTACATGTCTAGCAGTCAATCTCTTACAAACAAAAAAATGATTATTTTATGAGTTTAGACTGTGTTTAAGAAACACTTTGGAACATCTCCTGAGCTGTTTCTTAACAGTACCCAAAACCGGTATGACCCAAAACCAGTGCGAATACTGGAAAATAGTTTCTATGCAACACCAGTTGACACCATCTTTTCATGCATGTTCAATTTAAATGGATGGTAAACGCTATATGGAACGAAGTGCATTCAAGATGCCAATTTGAACTGCTCCTCTGTATGCATTTGACAAATCCTTGAACTAAGATTGAATCATATATTCTAAATCGCCTATAAATTTTATCATTCTATGCATGGGATGTTGATATAAATTTTGCAACATTGAATAAATCTTCTATAAATTTTGATATTGCAAGGCATAACATGTGTTTATTGAAGATAAATGCAATGTTTACTTGTGTTTATCTAAAAATGCAATGTTTACTTGGCACATATGCTATTATTTTTACATGCATCTCATGTTAGGGTTTGGTCTTGGTAGGTAAATGGATGCACTGGAAAAATGGGGAGGGCAGTTGCAGAGGCAGCTGTTTCCGTGGGACTTGAGTTAGTTCCCAAATCATTTAGCAGTTCAGAAAAATCAGGTGAAATTGTACAATTAGGTGGCATGGACATTCAGTTACATGGTCCATCTGAAAGAGAGGGCGTTCTCTCTTCTGTATTTGATCAACATCCGAATGTTATTGTGGTGGACTACACTCTGCCTTCCACAGTGAATGGTAAATATTTTATTCTATTTTCTCATTAGGTTATTAGCTATTTCTGTGCATGTTTAGTATACTGTACCTTCAAAGGATACAATGATTGTTGTTTTTAATATTATATAATATCTGAATGTGAGAGGCTGGGGGTGTGGGGACATATGGAATATGGTATGGGAAGTGGGTAAAAAAGGTGATCCTATGTCTCATAAAAAATTAAATAGATGTAAATACATGTTT
The DNA here is from genome assembly GCF_043159265.1 of Tasmannia lanceolata. NCBI lineage: Eukaryota > Viridiplantae > Streptophyta > Magnoliopsida > Canellales > Winteraceae > Tasmannia > Tasmannia lanceolata. The sequence goes on along the minus strand of NW_027518689.1, from coordinate 19,831,083 downwards.
GTATGACTAGTGTGTCCTCAATGATTAAAAGTATTAATAGACCTTTACATGTATGAGACAAAAGGACCCTTTACATGTGTGTAATCCCTAGATTTTCCCTTTCAACCATGTAACTGATGGATATGAGTAGGATTTTGTTAGTCATCGCTTTGGTCAATGACTTCGTGATAACAATCTGTTGTATGATCAGACTATTTTGTAAGAATGTTGGGAAGCTCTCGCAAATTGATAATCAACCTCAATGCGCTTTCTAATGTCATAGAAAACATGAATGTAGTGATGTAACTAGTTTCAAAAAAATCCCCCCCACAAGAAAGAAAGAAAGACCTTAATTAGCAAGAACCAATATATTACTAGGGTTTGATTTGCCAAAATCTTCAAAAATCAAGAAATAATAGCAGCTGTATTTATTCTTTAATCAAAACAGAACTTTCGGTAGAGCTCTGATACCGATTTATGATGCACAGAACAGATCCTCACTTCTCACACAATCAAGAACTCAATGAACAATCGTATTTTGTTTGATCGAAATATAATTGTAGCAGTATTTTCAAAACACCTGACTGTTTTACAGCTGATGAATTTCATGAATTCAAGATTGCCTTCCAATCATGAAATCCCGCGAGTTTTTTTTTTTAGAAAATAAAATCCCATGAGTTGATTCGGTTTCTTGAAAACAAGCTGTATGAATGAAAGCGAATAGCACACAATATCTAGTCACTAAATTTGCTGTTGGCTAAAAGTTTTTCTTTTGAAATTACAGTAAAAAAAGATTCCAGCTTAATTATTGCCATGGAATAATCTCCAAGTTCTTGTAACGGTCTGAGGTTGATACCTCTTCTTAAAAGAGTAGCAGTTTTAGGAAAGCAAAAAATTGATCCAAAAGCAAAGAAAATGAGCTGAGATCCAAGGTGCTGAGAAGATGGGGAAGAAAGAGCAGAAATGGGAGATAGTATAATCTGCTATGAACTATATTTTTTGGGTTTCCCTAATTCATTTTCAATACCTTGTATATGGTTTATTGGAGAATTCTTGAATCAAAACCTTGTATATCTTAAGGAGTCCTAGCCTTAATGATCTTTGGTTTTTTATTTTTATATTATGTTTTCTTGTTCTTTATTAGTTATAAGATGGGGAAGGGAGAGGAGGAAGAATCTTTACCTTGCTACTGGAACCAAACATGACTAAAAAAGATTTCAGAAAATCAATAAATGTGAACAAAACAGTAAACACAGCAATTCCAGAAAAAATTCAGGAAAATATTATTTTCCATAATTTTCTTTTCCCTTGATCCAAATATGCCCTTTATCTCAGCATATCCTCTCCTAACTTGTGACCCAGTGGATCAAATATATGTTCACAGAAGGAGAGCCCCTATTTGACTTCTTCAACTTTCTAATTAGCGATAGAACACGTGCGTTAGCTTGCTCAAGTAGATTAGTGGGAGAGACCAGTTCTCCTTGTCTTCGAGTTCAGCATTAAATAGGAGCAGCAATCCCTTGTATTTTCAACAAGAGTGTGAGGTAAGAGCTGCTGTCGAGGCTCTTTGTTGCAAACAATTTTGTTACTCTCTTAGGTTTTAAATTTCGGTTTCGGTTGGCGTGGAAACGGTAACATTTCGGTTTCTGTGGAAATCTTGTAAAATCATGAAACCTTATGGAAACATATGCAAATGATGAATTTTTTTAATCTTTTAAAACAAATGGTAAATTTTAAGATGAAACTTTGGGAAATGCTAGAATAAGCACATATTTATGCATAGAAACCATCACATAAGCAACAAAACCATCCATAGTGACTTTATCACATAGACCACCTAGTGACATGCATTGTTGCTCATTTGTAGAACAGTAAAGTCAATAAAGAACTACAATGTAATTAAGGGGAATTTTTTTTATCACAATATCAGTTCTGAACTCAAAATTAATTGTCAAAATCTAAAATTAACCTCAGCCCTGTTTTGTTTTGGATTTTAAGAACTGATTGGAGTCCAATCGGTTCTCAACATCCAAAACAAACAGGGCTGAGGTGCTGCCCAGGTGAGAAGAAAAAAGGAAAAAAAAAGAAGGGGAAAGGAAGAGGAGATGAAGAAGGAATGAGGAGGAGGAGAGGAAGAGGAGAAAAAAACTGAGAAAAAAACTTGGAAGGTGGAAAACGAGATTTTTTATTTTCTTCTTCCCTTGTCCTTCTCTTCTCTTCTCTTCTCCTCTGTTCTTCTTCTTCTCTTCTTCCTCTTCTTTTGTTGTTCTTGCTTGGAAGGTGGAAAACGAGAGAGGAAACCCTAAATCCGCAAACCCTAAATGTCTAAATCGGTTTTAGGGTTTTGGGTTCTTCGTAAACCCTAAAAAAGAGAACCTGAGAAGACAGGGAGGAATGAAAATTATTCGTGTATATGCTCTTAAACTAGGTTGTGGGGCCCACTTTTTAGAAAAAAAGAACAAGTGAAATTGAATTGTGCGATTCAAGGTTGTATCGTACAATTTATATTAAAAATGAATCATGGATGCAATTTAAATAGTTTAGTGTACGATTCAATTTATGAATCGTACGATTTTCTCAGCATTGAATGGGGGCTTTGTCTTGTTGATTACGAGTACAGAGATCAATGCATGCTATGACATTTGGTGCAGAGATAAGTCTTTTTTATCTATTGATCATCACAGGCCTGATAGGGGATTCTAGTTGCATGCTAATTTCTTATTACGGATAGGTTTTTCTTCTGTGAATAGCTTTTTATTTTCCAAATTTACAGATTCAATTGGAAGACGTTCCTATCTATGGAGTGCAAGCAGATATCGTGCCATTGTCATGTAGATTTTCTACCCCAAATTGACCTTGGAGTTGTTTAGGTCTGCAGGCAATAAACATAGATGGGCATCTCTGCACTCAGACGTTGCATTTCCATGGCTACTATTTCTCAGAAATGTCCACTCAGAAGACAACAAAGCATGTATACTATATTCTGCCACACCAAATAAAAACCAATAACCACCTATTTCTCAAGAGCAGGTGTATCTGCTGATGTCATTAGCTATATGTCTGAAACTTAAAATGTCAACTTAGGAGTCTATATAAAATGATTTATTTTGGGATCACCTCAATGCTGTATAAACCATTTGGCTTTGAAATTCAAGTGCCTTCTAGTATTGTATTATTCCTTTTGAGTGAAGCTCCCTTTCGTTGTCTTAGTCACATCAGACTTATATAATATGTGTCACTTGTGAAGACTGTCTTGGGTTAACATCTGTGTGTTGTGCGAGTGTCGCATGGGTTTGTGGCAAACAGTGTGCAACCCTGTGATAGTTTGCTAAGCTTAAGAAAACATATGCTAATATGGTCTTGGGAATCAGTGGGTTGCCTTCCCTAATGATTGCAATTACGTAGGGTCAAGTGACCGCCTGCAACTGTGCTGAAATGGTTGCCTCTAGGTTGTTTGAAAACCTTTTTCCCTTGTCAAACTGTGAAATGAGTTTGTTTTTTGTTTTTTTTGTTTTTTTTATTGCCTCTGTTTGTGTGCTTGAAGTGAGCCCATTAATTCATTTAAAGGATAACTAAAAGATATTTAGATTCCCCAATTGCGGTAACTACATGGAACTATTTAGAAAGAAGGCTTCCGCAGGGCAGTCCCCTATCCGCCGGCCTATGCCCTCTTCTCTCTCTCTCTCTCTCTCTCTCTCTCTCTCTCTCTCTCTCAGTGGGCTCAAAACAGTTCCCCTATGTAGTTTGAAGAGAGCCCATTAATTCATTTAAAGGATAACTAAAAAGATATTTAGATTCCCCAATTGCGGCAACTACATGGAACTATTTAGAAAGAAGGCTTCTGCAGAGTTGTCCCCTATCCGCCGGCCTATGCCCTCTTCTCTCTCTCTCTCTCCCAAATGGGCTCAAAACAGTTCCCTTATGTAGTTTGGAGTTTGGACGGATAATATCCCCTCTAAACATAAAAATTGTCTTTCGACTTGAAACTGTTTCAATGCATAATCAAGATCTTTTTTTTTGTTGAAATGGCAATATATTGAAAGAATGGAACCGAGGTGGTCCACATGTTTATTAATGCTATTTCTGTTTTTTTTTTGTTTCTTTTTTTTTTGGAATAAGGCAGATTTATATAAAAACAGAACCGAGATGGTCCTAAAGAGAAACAAAGAGAAGAGAAAAATTACAATAAGTCAAGGAGGAAGATAATCAAACCACTCTAAAACTGCCCTAAAAACACCTCCCCTAGCTAGAGAATCTGCTTCAGCATTGGCTGATCTCCTAACATGGTCAAACACAATAGAAGAACCCTGAACCAGGTCCTCAATCTCCTCGAAAAAAGGCAAAAATCTCCAAGGAGGGATCGCCTCACCCGAAAGCCAGCGAATTACATTTAAGGAATCCCCTTCCACTATAATTTTGTCAAAAGCCAATCTATCCAAATACTTAATCCCGCTATGAACAGCTCTGACTTCTGCTTCATTTGAGTCCGCTACTCCGATAGGTCCCGAGTAAGCCCAAAGAACTTCCCCCTTGTCATTTCTACATAAACCCCCAATTCCTGTTTCACCAGGGTTACCAAGAGACGAACCATCGAAGTTAAGCTTCATTAGCCCATCTGAAGGAGGATGCCAAGATTGGACGATTTTCACTTTGCTGACCCCTTCCTTACAGATGATTGCCCATCCTTCCCAAAGGTCAAAAGCTGAAACAAAACGAAACAAAGGGAGGCTCCGAGCCTAAGATATAACAGCAGCTATCAGCTTTACATAAATCCAATAGGGAGACCTAGCCTCTCCTTCAAAGACTCGTGCATTCCTTTCTTTCCACAAGAACCACCACGTAGCTAGAAGGCACATCTTCCAGAGAATCCTGCCTTTCTTTCTCCAAGGATTCCACTTCCAACTCCTAATGAAGTCAGCCATAGTTTTGGATGGGACCCAACAGACTCCAAAGCGAGCGAAAATGAGACCCCAAATGACTCTAGCTACCTTGCAATGGATGAAAAGGTGATCTATTGATTCGCCATCAGATAAGCAGAGAGGACAGTGGTCTACCAACCACATTCCACGCTTTCTCAAAAAATCCATTGTCTGAATACGACCACTGCAAACTGACCACCCAAAGAAAGCAACTCTTGGTGGACAAAAGAACTTCCATATTGAGGAAGACAAAGGCTCCGCTATACTAAAAATCATGTGATGGTAAAAAGTTTTAACTGAAAATAAGCCAGAAGGGCTCCAAATCCATACTCGTCTATCTGCGCCCGCTTTCTTGATGTAGCAAGCTTCTAATAGAGATAGGAATCCTTGAAGATAATTTAATTCTCTATCAAAAAAGGCTCTTCTAAACTTGGGAGTCCAAACCACTTTCGCATTCACTCTTTCGAAGCAGTCCTTGACCCATGCCCCTTTCTGAGACGACACCAAAAATAACTTAGGAAAAAGCTCTTTGAGAGGCACAGCCGAGCACCAAGGATCCAGCCAAAAACGAATCCTATCCCCCACATAGACCTTAGACCTTGAAACGAATGCCTTTCGTAAAAGGAACCTTCACCTTCAAAATATCCCTCCACACTGAGACACCTTTGAATTTATAATTGTCAGCAGAGCACCAGTTTCCTTTCGAGAACCCATACTTACTTCCAATAACTCTAACCCACAAAGAAGACTGTTCTTCGCCAAACCTCCAAAGCCACTTTCCCAATAGAGCCTTGTTAAAACCTTGAACCCTCCTAAGACCCAATCCTCCATTTTTTATAGGGAGACAAACCGCACTCCATTTAACCAAAGGATTCCCTTTTGAAGAACCCGATCCTCGCCACAAAACTCTTCTCTGGATTTGCTCAATTATCTGAGCTACACTCACAGGACATTTAAAAAGAGAAAGAAAATATATCGGAATATTTGATAAAACTGCCTTTATGAGAACCAGCCTACCACCTTTGGATACCAAGTTACGCTTCCAGGTGTCCAATCTCCGCTCAATTCTGTGAATAATGGGGATCCATAAATTTTTGTTTGGTCTTCCCACTCCTAGCGGAAGGCCAAGATAAGAGGCTGGTAGAAAATCGAAGGCACAACCCAGGATACCTGCAAAGGAGGAAGCGTCACACTCGGGAACGTTGATCGCATACAGCTTGGATTTCGTAAAATTAGATCTTTGGCCCGAGACCATCTCATAGCACCTTAAGATTGCTTTAAGATTTAGAATCTGGGACACAACCGGAGGGCAAAACAGGAGAGTATCGTCCGCAAATTGAAGAATCGATACTTCTACCCTATTGTTGCCTATTAGAAACCCTTCAAAGAGACCCAACTCACTTCCCTTTTTCATCAATCTGCAAAGGGATTCTGCTACTATCACAAAAAGAAAAGGAGACAATGGGTCCCCCTGCCTCAAACCTTTAGTCGATTTGAAAAAGCCTTTGGCAGAGCCGTTGATCAGAATAGAGAACCAAGCAGATGCTAAACAATTTCGGATCCACCATCTCCAACGGCCACCAAAGCCCATTCGACTAAGCAGATAATCTAAAGCTCCCCAGTCCACCCTGTCATAGGCCTTCTCCATATCAAGCTTGCATAGAATCCCTCCTTCCCCGTTCCTTCTGTAATAATCGATAGCTTCATTAGCTATCAAAGAGCAATCAAGAACTTGTCTGTTACTTATGAAAGCGCTTTGACAGTCCGAAATAATTGATGGTAAAACCACTTTGAGGCGATCCACCAAAACCTTGGCAAGAACTTTGTACGGCTACCCACCAAACTAATCGGACAAAAATCCGAAACTTTTGACGCCCCTTCGATCTTTGGAATTAGGGAAATAAAAGTAGCACCTGTCCCTTTGTCAAGAACTACTCCCTCAAAGAATTCATGGAAAATTTTTAGTAAATCAGATTTAACAGCTTCCCAACAAAGTTGAAAAAAGGCCAAACAAAAACCATCTGGCCCAGGAGCTTTATCTTTCGCTAAAGAGAACAATGCTTTCCTAATTTCCTCCTCAGAGAAAGGAATTTCCAACCAAGCAGATTCTTCCAAGCTTAAACTATCAAACAAAATCTCTTGAGGAATTGGACGAAGCATCTCATCAGCTGAGTACAAAGACCGTAAAAATCAATAATTTCTGCAATAATCTTCTCCTTGTCCGACACACAGACCCCCTCCACCACTAAAGATTCAATTCTGTTTCCTCTCCTGCGGCCTGCGGGCGCTGGCCATGGCATGGAAGTAGGCTGTATTTTTGTCGCCCTCAGACAACCACTTGACTCAGGATTTTTGACGCCAAGAAATTTCATCGAGTAGCAGCAGCCCTTTATGCTCTTGGCTTAACCTTCCTCGTTCTTCATAGTCTTCTTCTGACGCCAGACCACACTCTTCTAGGGCATTTAGCTCCAGCATTCTATCTTCCAGGATCCGCTTCCTGCCGTGGTCAAGCTCTTTCTTCTCCTTAGCCCACTCTTTCAATTTTGACTTAAGGAATCTTAATTTTTTGCCAATGATTACATCAGCTGGACCTTCAAAGACGCAATCAGTCCACCATCTTATTAATCGAGCCCCATAAGGGAATCTTCCAACCATGCTAACTCAAATCTAAAAGGAGCCGGACCCCACGACTCCATTTTAGGATCTAAGAGAATAGGGCAATGATCAGAAACTGAATGAGCTAAAACTTTCTGATAGACCTCCGGAATTATTGCCAACCATTCTCCCGAAAGTAAGAATCTGTCGAGCCTGCTCCTGATCGATCCTCTAGCCCAAGTGAAAGATGCACCGCCCAACGGCAGATCCACCAACTCATTGATCGCGATGAAGTCAGAAAAATCTCTCATACCTGTATTGACTCGCTGGCACCCTAACCGATCCCCTATTTCTAAAATTTCGTTGAAATCTCCTCCGATGCACCAAGGGTAAGAACAGAGATTTCTCATCTTTGCCAATTCCTCCCAAAAAAGACTCTTGTCAGCTGATAATATAGTACCGTAGACTCCAGAGAATAACCAAAAACAGAATTGTCATTCGACTTTCGGAAAGCTACTGAAAGAGAAAAAACTCCACGCCATACATCCTGAATGACCCATTTAACCTTGTCCCAAGCCACCAGAATGCCCCCCGAAGCTCCTTTAGAAGCTAAGAAAGCAAAGTCCCACTCATTTTTGAACCCCATGCTTGTCATGTCTATTATACTAATATGCGCCAACTTTGTTTCCTGAAGGCACACAACTTCAGGTCTCCAAATTTTAACTAATTCTTTAATTTGGATTCTTTTCTCCTGTAAACCCAAACCATTAATATTCCAAGATAAGATCTTCATTAACAACCTTAAACAGAGGTAATCTTCCCTGCCCTGACACCGAAGGCTCTCCCTTTTTTTTTGGATTTAGGGCCTTTACTAAGCGACCCTGAATCATAATTGATATTAGATTTTAATCTTACCAGCTCTCTTTCCTTCCTTTTCAAATTTGCTTCAGAAAGGGAATTTGAACTTGTAACACCCCCAAACTCCTTGAGGTCAGCCTCCTTGATACTAGATCTGTATTCCTCTTCAGGTCCCGTAAAAACTAAGCCCAGGTTATTTCTAATTTGCAAAGTGTGATCCACCATCAGATCAACCACATCCTGATGAGAGCCAGACCCAAAAATATTCTCAGACAAAACAGGAGAAAGCTCTGAAACGAAAGGCAGTAAAAAAGACATCGTCTTGCTACACCACCTCAGAGAAGAGAGATTAGAGAAACTTCCGAGCGATACCCTTACGAGAAGACGAAGAGGATGCTCCCTAGCATAGCCAGAGAAACAATTCACCAGCCCTCCAAAACCACTGAAATCAATCAACACCTTTTTGTAACCCAAAAAGCAAAGAAGAAATGAACTGCCAACAGGAAGAATAAAATTTGAAACCCTAAGCTCGCAACGATTCTCCACCAGACTACTCCCCCGCGGTCCTTCCCCCTCAAGCGCCTCTTCTATCTCGAAGTTCAGTCTGGTTCGAAGACCACCCACTAGAATTAAATCATGAAAACACCTCTGAGCCATGGAACCCTTCAAGGAAGAAGAAGGAGAACCATATGAAAAAATCTCCCCACAGACAGGTAGCTGCAAATGATCTGCTGGAGAGCCATAGGTTCGATCCCAGAATCTATCGAGAATAAAAGCCTGGGAAGGGCTCGAACCTTTTTCTAATGTAAAAGGAGATAGAATATTAGGCCCACTTGCACACTCTGGATGAGACCGTGCGCAAGGCCCATCAAAATCGACAGGAGAAAAAGAGGCCCAAGGCTCCTCTGGACTTTTAGGGCCCACAGGTGAAAAAACTAGAGGGCCTGCTGATGAAATATCTTCTCTTCCAGGATTATCTAGAGGGCCCACTAATGACACCTCGAGAACCGAGACTCGAGATGCATCTCGATTAGACGATGGGGATAAGGCAGAGATAATATCATAAAAGCTGTTGACCAGAAAAGAGGTCCCCTCCCCTGATGAGACGTCACTGACAGGACCACACATACTCCTCCATCTGTAGCCTTCTGGGGAACCGGATTTTTTCAAAATTTTCGCCAGCTGTAGCACCACTATTCTGCGCTCCATGCAGCGCACAGTAGTCTTGAATCGAAAAGACCGCCGGTTCCACCTCCCCTTCCTCCCTATCTGAGATCTCAGGCTCAACCGTCGAGGGAGAATCATCTTGACTGGCATTGAATACTTCCTTATCCAAATTAAAAGGATTGTCACCTGCTTCATCTGCATAAACCCCTTCAATATCAGGTTTAAAGGAAACCCACCTCTCGCCATTCCTATGCAATCGTTCAACTGCAGAAATTGCAGAGACTTTTATAGTATTCTCTTCTCCTTCATCTCTTTCTCTTGAAGCTAGAATCCACCTGAGAGCCCCATCAATAGAACTCTGAATGGATAGCTCTTTACCAGGAAGGCCTTCTGACAAAATCAGCATCCCACCCGCCTCATAACCATTCCCCGCGAAGCAAGACGAGTCAACCTCCATCACCTTACCTATTTTTCCCCCTATTCGACGAAAGTTGTCTGCGCACTAGGCTTCAGGCGGAACTCCTTCTATCTTCCACCAGTATGGATTCCCAGCTTTAGGAAATTTTGCATCCCACAACAAAAGATCCTCAAGAGGAGAGTTAACTGCAAGGTTCCAATCCCTGTGAAATCTGTTAATGCCCGAGGGAATGGAGATTTGAATTTCTAGTGTTGCAATTTTATAAACCACTACCTCTACCCCAAAACTACTATTTCGAGAAAGCCAGGCCTCCATCGCCTCCAAATCACCGTCCCATCCCTCCCTCATCTTTCCCCAAAAGCCTAGATCTGCATTGCTAATAGACTTCAAAGGAACCACTTCGAGGCTAAATGCTATACCTTCCGAAGTAGCAGGAAGTAATTTCTCCACTCTAGCTCTCCCTTCATCAGGCTCTTTTGGAATAGAAACAGGCACCCTTCTCACCATCACTTCTGATTGCACTGGGAAATTGAAATCCAAACTGGACCAAAACTTGTTACATTTCCAGCATCTGACCCTCTTTCTGAAGTTTCTGAAAGCACATTTACAACACCTCCAATCTCCCAGGTTTCCATCCTTTCTTCTTTTGGAAACACTTTCAACTCTTCTCCGAAATTTGCTTTTTACTGGAAACCAATCCGCCCCCTCATCTTTTTGGGACCTATTTCCCAACCCAGTATCAGATACAGGGCCAAGCGGTATCATATTGGCTCCAGAAGCTACAGAGATTCCTCCTTCTGCAAAACTCCTCCGATCCCCTAGAGGAGTCAAGTTTGCCCCACTAGCCCATCGAGGTCGAACATCCACTGCTCCACTTACACCGATTGAGGCCCTCAGAGGGGCTCTATTGGCTCCACTCATAGAGAACAAACCTCACTAAAGCCTCCTCCTTTCTGAAAAATGTGTAGGCCACTAGACAGGATTAATCCACCAGACTCCGATTCCGATACCCGCGAAGACACAGAAATGGAAAATGACACCGAAACGGAAGATACAGAAGTAGAAGAAGCAGAAGAAACAGAAGAGGAATACGATGAGCCCTACGTGTACAACGTAGAAACCTCTACATCAGAAACTTCAGTAACAGGATCGGAGAGGGAAGAGTTCGAGGTTGAAATGGAGAGAACTAGGGGAGGAGACCAAGCTCCTACGGCTAGCCTGAGAAGAACTCCCACTCCAATTCCACCCAACTCTGAATCTCTCCGAAGCGCTTACCAGCCACCCGTCAGTCGCCAGAGAAGAAGATCACCGCGGCCACCAAGTCCCATGGCATTCATAGATTTATCCATAGAATCTTCCTCGGATTAATCTTAACACGAAGCCCCAACTAGATTTCGCCAGAGAGAAGAACACGCCGGAGAAGCTAACTTTCTGAGTCCTTACACCCCTTTTCAATTCTTACGAACGGTGGAACCATTATCTTCTGTGTTACAAGTCAAAATTTCCTTTCAATCTCATGTATGTAAGCAAAGTTACTAACTTGCTCATTTTTTTTTGTTTCTGTCCCCCTCCCAATCACCCGTATTGATTTCTATTGGCTGAGTTGCATAATCTTTGGACATTTTCTTAAAAAATAAATAATAAAATAGAAAATAATAATAAATTAAGAAAATAATAAAAAAAAAATTCAAAATTTATATAATATTAATAAGGGATTTGCTAGCGCCCATCGCAAAAGTCATTTCACGGATGGTCTGTTGCATGTGAGACCAGCCACCTCGTGAATGAAGACAAAATCTGCTGAAAAGTGAGCCTTTGTGACTGGTCTCACATGCAACAGAACATCCGTGGAATGCCTTTTGCGATGGACGCTAGCAAATCCCTATTAATAATATAATGTTATTAATTAATATTGTTGTTGTTGTTATTCTTCCTTTACAGAGAATGCAGAGCTTTTGTTCATATAATATTAATAAGGATTTGCTAGCGTCGATCGCAAAAGGCATTTCGCGGATGGTAACAGCGTGTGAGACCAGCCACCTTGTGAACAAAGACAAAATCTGCTGAAAATTTAGTCTTCGTGGCTGGTCTCACATGCAATAGAACATCCACGAAATGAGTGAAGACAAAATCTGCTGAAAAGCGAGCCTTTGTGGCTGGTCTTACACACAACAGACCATCCGCGCCTTTTGCGATCGACGCTAGCAAATCCTTATAATCGCGGATCCGCATGCCATGCCTAGGTTCATATTTACTATTTCACCCACTACATAGTCTCTATCTTTACAATATTAATTAATAACATTATATTTAATAAGGGATTTGCTAGCGTTGATCGCCAAAGGCATTTCGCGGATGATCTGTTGTGTGTGAGTCCAGCTACCTCGTGAACAAAGACAAAATCTGCTGAAAAGTGAGTCTTCGTGGCTGGTCTCACATGCAACAGAACATCCGTGAAATGCCTTTTGCGATGGACGCTAACAAATCCCTATTAATAATATACTGTTATTAATTATTAATTAATAAATATTGCATCAGATACGACGCATACGTTCTCAGAGAGGATGCAAATCTTTATTGCATCAGATACAACGCGTACGTTCCCAGAGAGGTTCATTCTTTGGTTACGAGATTGGAAGGTGTTTGATACCAATCTCACCTGTTCAAAGATTGATCGCCGCTACACAAACATGATATTTTGATCATGACTATCCGAGACGTTTTCAGATGCCGTCGAGCCCCTCCCTCGGCGGGAGTGGTTTCTGGTTTTCCGGTGGAACCCTTAACTTGCCCTTGTGGATTTAACCTGGAACTCACTGTGGTTCACTTCCAAAATTTCCTGGAAGCAGGGTTTCCTGCTCTGGAAGTTTTTGAATCACTGGGGATCCTCAATATTTGCTGCCGAAGAACTCTCAGCTTGTTTGGAGAAGGTGGTGATCCTAACAGATCTCACTGGACTCCTCCCAGATCCCACTCAGGGTCTTTGGGCAGTATTGAAGACAGGGAGACTCGATCAAGACGGCTGGAATTTGGGGCCAGAAGAGTCCCTGGTCGAGGAGCCTCTGAATTTAATCGCCATTTGTCGTCCAAGGGCAGTGACTGGATGTGCCTGAAATGCCATATAGAAATTTTGGCACTCGTAACGCTTGCAAAAAATGTCTCGATCTCAAAACCACATCGGCCCCGGTCATGGTTTGGAGACCTAAAGCCGGCCCCTCCTAGGTTGAAACTCATTCTGACCCCTTGCCTCTGGAGGTTCCATTTAAGGTGGCGGAGGAACGAAAGCAATACTTAAAGTGTTGCCTCATTGGGACTTTGGAATCTGCATCTTGGTTGTTGGTAGACGTCTGGGAATGGGCCAAAAATTGTTGGGGTTTGCCGGACCTGCAAAAGCCTTTCTCTATTAGTTTTGTCGATATCCTTTTCCGATTTCAGTCTGAATCCCAGGCGAATGCAATCCTCAAGCGTGGAGGTGACTTTTTGGGAGGATTTCTATCTTCCCTTCAACCTTGGTTCCCGGCTTATAACACGGGAGCCAGAACTGTTAGGATTAGGTTCTATGATATCCCTCTTCATGCTTGGTCATCGTCAACTGTGGAATACCTCGGGGGGCATCTGGGTCAGGTGATTCAAACCCAGCTTTTTGGTAATCACGACCATTGCATGTCTTTTGCATCAGCATTGGTTTTAACCCCCTCATGGAAATCTATACCCTCATCCATTCATTTAAGGGTGGAGGTATCGTCTATGGAGGAATCGAGCAGTAAAGACAATTTGGACGTTTGTGGGGGTCCTGAACAGGTCTCCGGTGCCACGTTACCGGCGATGGATGCCTCACCGGAAAGGGGGCTGGGCTCTAATCCCAATATTTGTGAATTTGACAGGGAGCTGTTGGTGGGACCCGGTTTGAATTTTTAATCGCCCAAGCTTGCCGCCAGTGTCTCATCTGTTATGTTGGAGAGTAGGAAAGCTGAAGCGACTGAAAAGTTGGACCAGGTTAAAAGTGAATTGACATAGAAATCATTAAATGTAGGATCTCGTGGAGTGAAAGGGAAGGCTTTTCAAAAAGATATTGCTGACAGCTGTATCCTGATCTCGGTAAAGGATAAAAAGGCGTTAAAGATTAGAATGAGGTTCCAAAATGCCAAGAAGTCTAAAGTAAAGCGCCTTTGTTCAGGAAAAGTCAAAGTACATCGAAGGAAACGAACTCACATTTGCAGGTACTAGCCACTCGAGGGGGCCTTTCAGCCTTTACGAGAAAATTCAAAGGACTTGTTAAAAAAGATAATCAAAGGCATAAGAGATTAACTATTGAATCTCCAAAGCTTCCCCAAAACTTCGATGCTATTTGCCCGCCAGCTATGGCCGGTAAAGAATCAATCTAGGATGGATGCTCTTCGCCCACTCAGGGATTTTCGTTTGAGGACGGAGATATTAATTTATTGAAAGACCTTCGTTATAATGAAAAACTTGCTAGGAAGGTATCTCTGACACCCTGTGAGATTTCACTTAGTCCGCTCAAAAAGCGATGGGCTCAGCTAAAGAAAAGCTCATCATCCATCAATTATTTGGATCTTGCTTCGGAATCAACCAGCGATATAGAACTGCATGTGCCCTTCTTGACCTTCCCATATTCAATAAGGTACTAGAAAAGGAAAGGCGAACTTGGCGGCGTCTTTAGGAGGGGGAAAGAAAAACTGCTATTAGAAACCTGGAAACCAATCGATCTACCTTGTCCCTGGGGAATTCAGGGGGTATTGAAGATTTGCAAGATGGGGCGCCCAAAACCCTAAGGATTCAAGAGGTAAGGCAGTGCAGGTTGATCATAGCCCCGATGACTCTAGGAGTAGGGGATTAGGTTCAGAAGAGTTTAATGACCTTTTATCGGTAGGGGATGTTTTTGGGATCACATATAAAGAAGACTTGGGGGCAACAAAAAAATGTTCCTTACAATGCAGAAAAGAGATAAGGAAGAACAAAAGGCCAGGGCTAAAGAATTTTGAATCAAGCCTGGAGTAGTTGTCTATATTGGTGAGTTGAGTGGGGGTGCCCCTCTGATACAATTCTTGAGGGATAAGTGCATAATAGTGTTAGTCTGGCGAGTTTGGTGGAAAAAATAGGATTTGGGTTGTAGGAGAATAGGGTGTAATCCCCTCAATCAGGAGTTGGGTTGCTTAATGTTATTGGGGTGCTGGTCATCCTCCAAGATTTTTGATCCAATAGCTGAAGCTTGAGAGATTCGTTCTTTCGCTGCGGTTATTCAGTTTGAGTGCGCCAATCCAGCTGGTTCTCTTGAAATTGCTAATCCCTGAACCTTACACACCCAGATGGTTCGAATTCTGAATTAGAATTTTGTGGCACTGGTGGTTCATGAATCTCTATTTTGTATAGTCTCAGATAGTACTCTTTTAGATAGGTTAAAGTTTTGTGCAGACCAAAATGACATAGATTAAAGAGATGAGGAAAGGAAAGAACAATGTATAAAGGAAATGATACGTATACAATAGAATATGTATAGGTACATGGATATGGGTGTTACAATAGAGGAAAGGAGGCCGTGCTAATTCACTTTAATATTTTGTAATTGGATGCTGGGACCCCTGGTCCCAAATGCTATTTGAATATTAATGAAATCTGTCATGTTTCAAAAAATTTATTAATTAATATTGTTGTTGTTGTTATTCTTCCTTTTCAGAGAATGTAGAGCTTTACTGCAAAATTGGTGTACCCTTTGTAATGGGCACTAGTGGTGGAGATAGGGAGGCGATGTTCGAGACGGTTCAAGATGCAAAAGTTTATGCAGTAATTTCTCCACAAATGGGAAAACAGGTGATCGAGAAAATATGCACTATTATACTTCGGTTTGGAACTCTTTGTGATTTGTATTTTCTCCTTGTTCTGATGAAATATAATAAGGAATGAAATATAATAAAGATAATGTTGGCACTCAGTTGTTTTTCTTATTTTCTTCAGGTTGTTGCATTTCTTGCAGCCTTGGAAATTATGGCTGAGGAGTTTCCTGAAGCCTTTTCAGGCTATTCTCTTCAGGTATGATCCTCTACTCACAATTCTTTGGAGTGGGATTTCCTTCTATGGTTTTTAGTAATACTAAAAAAGAACTAGGTTTTCTATCTACTACTTGTCTGCTAGGAAGCAAAGGATGCTTAATTCAGGAAATAATCCATGCGAACTGAGAAGTTAGGCAGTTTGTAACACAATATTATTTATCTGATAATAGCAAGTTGAGAAATGTTATTTATCTGATAATAGCAAGTTGAGAAGCAAAGGATGCTTAATTCAGGAAATAATCCATGCGAACTGAGAAGTTAGGCGGTTTGTAACACAATATTGTTTATCTGATAATAGCAAGTTGAGAAATGTTTCTTCAACTGAAAACCAAGTTTTTAAGAAGCAAATTATGTGATGAGGTGGTAGAGGGTATGCCTGATTTTTGTTGAAAAATGTTTGTAAATGTCGAAATATAGGAAAGGGTGCTGAAAAAAAAAAAAACTAGTAAACAAAACAATTTTGGAGAAGGGCAGGATACTGCAAGGAAATTTTCAATAATCCAGTCCACCTCATAAGCAGGGGAGTTGAATGTGGGCTTCTTTCACATCTCTAAAGTGATCGTTTGAGTAACATTGCCATTTTCCTTTTTCTCATATTTTGATTGATATGGAATTCGTGTTTAGGAAGATCAATGTACAAAAAGTACATAGAGAAACCAAGAGTTCAAAGGCATTTCGAGGTCACCTCCAAAGTTTGGAAAGGATTAACTCTGGTTATCGTTACAGTGGGCCTATAGTCAAATGAAGACAATGTTTCTTCTCTCAAATATTTCCTTGTGAAATTTACATTCAGTTTGAAAATCTTTTAGTCAATATGAAACTTCACAAAAGAAAACGCAAGGAAATAGTGGGATCTTGCTGGTAAAGTCATTGAAAGTAACCATTCGAAAAAAAGTCATTGAAAGTAGCAATTAGCAACCTCTAAGAAAGATCTCTTTTTTAACAAAGGTATTGTCTATAGTTTTATTCTTAAATTGTATCTTTTACATGCTATCCGATGTGAAGCGTCATCAAATAGATGCATATCGCAGACAAGAAAATATGTGACAATCTTTGCAAAATCCTGACTTCATTTATCAGGGTTGCATGTGCTGCTAGCCTGCTACAAATAAAAAGTGGAATGAATTTTGCTCAGGTGCAAAAGAAAGGAGGGTATTCGTGGCAGAATCAAAAATAATTTCTGAAATTTCTTGGCAAGGGTCGTTTTCTTTTATTAGAATTTAATTTTGACTTTCTCTATTTCTTATCTGAAAGGCTCCTGCAATATTAACAAGGGAAAAGTATATAAAAATAGTTGAAAATATAAGAAACTAGGATAAAATTTGAAATTGGTTATTATTTTAAGGGAATTGATACCTACATTCCCATATTTTTATAATGATTTTCTCTTCTTTTCACTTTTGTAGTTAGGTGCTAAAGGCTGTTTCAATGTCCAAAACGCTAGGCAGCGAATCCAAAAAGACTTCAGTAAATGAGGAGTGTCATTATCAAAACAAGGGAGTGCAGATCTAAATTCCCTATATTAATTGTATTTTTATCTTATATATATATATATATATATATATATATATATATATATATGTTAGAAGTGTGATTAGATGTTATTGTAAGCCCTTTTACCAATAAGGTACTATATTTGTCATAACCTAATAATATAAGTGAGAGAGAGGGAGGCTATGATTTGTGGACACTGACACAAATGTTGCGTGTCGACATGGCCACAGAGTGTCGGATTTGGCATACCCACAAAATTTAGAAATGGGAACACGGCTAAAACATAAAATTATGTATAATCATGATTTGCGGACACTGATTCATGTCGAGTTTCGACACAGATACTAGATGTTTGACATGCAACCACTGAAAATCTATAAATGGTAACATCCCTATAATTGTACTTACGTACATACATATAAATTACTGATTGCTATCATAATTTGCAACAATATTAATGCCCAGGTAGGCAACCAAGAGGGGGTGAATTAATTCTTTTTCAAACTTTATCTCTTAGTCCTTTTTTAAAATTCTTCCTCTTCGAAATCTTTGATTTTAGGTGAATAGATAGAAGTGTGCAATGAGAATACGGAACTGATAAGATAAGCTTCAAGATAAAACTGTAAACTAAATGAAAGTGCAGGAAAGAATAAGGAGAGATAGAGTCAAGAGAGATTGCACTGGTTTATAGTGGTTCGGCACCTCGGCCTATACCACTAGGCCTACATCCTCTTTCATGAGCAAACTCGTGGTTCCACTATGTGTCCTCGTTGACTGTGAAGACAGAACCCATACAACACGTACAACAGTTCCCAATTTCCTAACTTGAACTTTTACAACCCATGAGTTGGATCAGCGTCCCGTTCACCCACTTTTATAAGAGAATATGAGGGATGCCTTTGTCCAAGGCTAATACACCACTTATGTACACTTTTCCTCTTCAATCAAATAAATACAATAGAGCCTAAGAAGAATTTCTTTAGTAGATATGCAAGTCAAAGCACAATGAAGAGGATTTCCAATGAAAACTGAATTTTCAAGTTAAGGCTTGATTTCAAAAGTTGTTTAAATCCTTCCCAAGGTTGATATTTATACTAGAAATCTAAAAATGACTGTTCTAGAACAAATAACGGACATTTTGACCAAATAAGATCTAAAATTAAAAGAGCCATTAGAACAAATTTCCAAATTTTGTTCGCAGACAGACGTCTGGGCAGACCTTGCCAAACGTGTGGAGCGCAACTAGATCTTTGTTACCTTATCTGTTATTTACAGACGAATGTGAAACTTCTGGACATCGTCTCGACTCTGTATAAATTGTGAATTTTGAAATCCATAATTGTGAACAAGTTTGAAACATTTTGGGATTTTTGGAGAAGTGTTTGTTTTGAACTTAGGGTGAATTGAAAAATATTTGAGTTTTGTGCTTTGAAATGCATCCTAAGAAGCTTATCTCTATATATAATCTAGAAATGATAACTTTTGTTGGCTTTTTGGACTTCTTGTGCTCCCCTCATGATCATCTTGACTTTTGCTCCATGGGTTCATGCTTGTGGTTCCATCTTTGGCTCTTGGTCAATGGCTCCCAGTGCATTTCTCTTCTTTCTAGCTAGATTTGGCCTTTATAGAGCAACTAACCAACTGAGCACACTCAACAAGAGCAAAACCATTAGTACTTCAATATATTGATCAATTTGGGTTTGTGATCCTCAAAATTGGAATTAAGGATAGACTGTTGAACCCTTGGTCTAACAAATATTCATTTAAGATTAATCATAAGAGTTTGTTTAGGGTTTTAGGGTTAGGGGAGGAGATATAACAACAAATATTGGTTAAAGAAGAGCGAAAATAAGAGTTAATAATAAAAGAGGTAAACAAAATATTCAATGATAAAACAGAATGTCACACTTGACATGTTACAAAAATGTGTCGACTCACCTACATTAAGTGTGACACTTCTGGCAGCATATTTAAGAATGTTGACAGCATATTTAAGTGCGCCGTTAATAAATTTGAAGTGTCTTCTAAATCATAGAAGGGGGGTCATCAGTTATGAGTATTCTTTCCTTTTTCTCTCTCTCCCTTCTTGATGCAAAACGTGTGGCGTTCAACAAGTTTTTTACTTTTTATTTTCTATTTTCGTCATTTTATTTGTACTATTTTTTGGAGCGTCAATACTTGTCCGATTAGCTTGATTTTGGTATTTTTAGAAATGTTTTTCGATTACCTATGTAAAGAGCCCAAGATTACGAGATTTGGACTTGATTTGGCTAAGTTATAAGCATTTTACGGATATGGTATAGGTATATTACGGGATTACTATTTTAGGAATATTTTGGTCATGTTTCTACTTTTTATTTATGTTGCTTTAGTTCAAAGATTGAGAATAATGGTTAGGCAAGTATTTAGGGTTTCTATTTTTTGGTTTTGGCTTATAATGTAATGATACGAGGAAAGAAAGATAGATTGAATAAAGTTTATTTTTGGGACATCACTTGTGAGGAGAGCATTGGCTCTTCCACGTGGGTAAAAGAGCTTCGCTCATTCCATGTGTTATATTGGAGCTTTTCTCCAAATTGTGGCATGGGTTTTCAAACCCCCACAAGATTATTTTAGTTGCTCCTTGTGTTGATCTTTATCTTGGTGTTGCTGCTACACGCTCCCTGCATCAGTTGGTATCAGAGCACAGGGGATCTCTGACGCATGCACGATAGGATGAAGAAGTCGTTGCACCTAACGTCGGCCAGAACAAAGAACTCCAACAATAAGTAAAGACTTTCACACACAGTTAGCACTACTCAAAGCCCGCATCCATGTGAAGACACCCATGGATCTCAGAGTGCCTTTGAGAGCCCTTTTCATGGCTAAGCGTCATGTAAGGGATCACAAAAAGATGAAGAAAGAAATGAAGAATAGAAGATTGATGCAACACCGAATAATTAGATTCGGAGGATAATGGCCTAAACTCGAGGGCGAGTTTTCTTCAAGCAGGGGTGAATGATGGAGAACCTGTGGCATTGAACAAGCCTTTTACTTTTTATTTTCTATGTTCGTTATTTTATTCGTAGTATTTTTTTTTTGCGTCAAAACTTGTCCGATTAGCTTGATTTTGGTATTTTTAGAAAGGTTTTTCGATTACCTATCTAAAGAGCCCAAGATTACATGATTTGGACTTGATTTGGCTAAGTTATAGGCGTTTTACGGATATGGTATAGGTATATTACGGGATTGCTATTTTAGGAATATTCAAGTCATGTTTCTACTTTTTATTTATGTTGCTTTAGTTAGAAGATTGAGAATAATGGTTAGGCAAGTATTTAGGGTTTCTATTTTTTGGTTTTGGCTATCTATATAATGTAATGATATGAGGAAAAAAAGATAGATTGAATAAAGTTTATTTTTGGGACATCACTTGTGAAGAGAGCATTGGCTCTTTCACGTGGGTGAAAGAGCTTGGTTCCTTTCACATGTTATATTGGAGTTTTTCTCCAAACCGTGGCATGGGTTTTCAAACCCCCACGAGATTATTTTAGTTGCTCCTTGTGTTGATCTTTACCTTGGTGTTGCCGCTCCACGCTCCCTGCATCACTTCTTCACTTCTCCCTTTTGTTTTTGCCCTCTCTTCATCCTTGATAATATTGTATCGTATCATGGTATTTCCAATTATTATAACCTCATAATACAAGTGAGAGAGAGAGAGAGGGAGGGAAACATCATTCACGACCATTATTTCTTCTCTCTCTGTCACTTCTCCCTTTTGCTTCTGCCTTATCTTCATCCCTGATCTTATGGTATCAGAGCATGCAATCTGAGCCGTAATATTTTTTCCTTTGCACAGAAGCCTTACAAGCTCAAAGCTATACACGGTGATGTCAAATCTTATTCCTTTCATTATGGGACTGAAATGCTACTCTGACGCCAATATGGAATATGATTGATGACTGATAACAATGTACAATTCCAATCATGATGACATGTCGACAGATCTCTTGTGCCACAAGGATGGTTGATATTGATGCGTGTTGGATTTGCTACAAGTGGGAGGCCTTATAGGTGTTGTATTAAATGTGTGTACTTCCTCACATAAGATACTGTGATCATGGAGGTGTGTGTCCATCAAGTTCAGATTCCTGATGATCTATATCTGGACTGTTCGGTAACCATTTTTTTAATAGATTTCTGCCCTCCGATAGTGTGATTGCTATTGTTAGAATTATGGCGTCAAAGTAGTGAATCAAAGAATTCAGGTTTGACTTCCTCTATTAGTTTTGGGGGCTATCTGGATAAGTGGATTTTAGGGGCCGTTTGGATACACAGATTTTAGAATATTGGATTTCCCCAAAATCCTGGATGGGAGACAAGAGAAGGAGACCGTCCATTTCGCTTCTCTTTAGAATCTTGAATTTTAAGTAAGAAATCCAGCTTTTAGAAATCTTAGAAACTGTCCCCCAACCCTTCTTTCTCTCTTGCTGACGGAAAGAAGGGTCAGAAAATCAGAAAACGACGACTGGTCTCCTTCTCTCGTCTCCCATCTATGATTTTGATGAAATCCAAGATTCTAAAATCTGCGTATCCAAATGGCCCCGTAGAATCCAGGTTTTATAGTATGAAAGCGGTGTAAAATTCTGGGTTTTACAATGGATGTAGGTTGCAGATGTGGGGGAAGTAGCTTGCAGATGAAGGGTTTAAGTAAGAAATTCAGGTTTTAGAAATCTCTCCCCCATCCCGAGATTTCTAAAACCTGGAAACACGTGACGATCTACTAATCTCTCGCTCGACGGAAAGAAGGGCGAGAAATAAAAAAATGACCGACCGTCTACTTCTCTCGCCTCCCATCTAGGATTTTGAGGAAATCCAAGATTCTAAAATCCGCGTATCCAAACGGCTCCTTGCTGATGGGAATCAAGCAAGTCAATCTCTTAAAGCCTATAAAAGAATGAGGACCAACCTATGAGTTGTGTTAGGACCAGGTTTCTTAACTAGCTTTTCTTTAGTGGCATTCAGTTGTTTCAGGTGTATTTCTGTAGCAGCCTATATAGAACATATATGTAATTTTCTAGAGGCACTTAGTGAGGGGTAAAACTTTATTTTCCTCTTAAGATCTATAGGAGAAACATTTAAGTGGGGTAAACTTGTAATTTTTCCTCAGATCTAGCTGTCCTCTATAGATACGGGAGATCTCGTTGTAAAAAGCAGATCTATAATAAATGAGAATTGGAGCACGCTCTTGAGATTAGATCTCTCTCCATGGTTTGATGCCATCCCTTTGAAGTGATCTCAAAATTCCGATGTGATGCTCACCAATGTTTAGAATTGTTACCTATATGATGTAGAGTGGGTCCCGGCCAAAGAATACGGGTTTCAATTAACTTAGGGTGGATGGATTTTTCTTTAATTTTATAAATAGGGGTTTGTAGTGTGGTGTGATAATAACCCCTATGAGGGGTAGTCTTGTCCTTCATGTAACTAGAGATAGTATAGATAGGGGTTTTTCTTTTCATTTTAGGGGACTTTTGGACAGAAATTTTGTGAACGAGAGACTCGTTTTCATATTGAAATGTATGACCTTCGAAGTGCTCAAGGTGAGAATGTCTGAATGAATTTTCTCCATCTTACACTTCTTAACCTTTCCCTTGCTGCATGCAATTATTTTTTTTAGAAGAAATTCAATAATTTTCCATTGAGCCCCATGAATGGAGTTCTATTGCTGAGTTAAAGTCATATCCCTTCCTTCTAGTTAAATTCCATTTACTTTTCTCAATATTATTCGATTGAAATTTCTTGAGGCAACCGTATAAAATGGTGATGTTAGCCTGGTGGTAGCTTCTTAGTTTTTCTGAAATCCAAACTCAATTGGAATGCTGTGTGATAAACCGAGGGCTTAAATTCCATAGCTTCCAAGTGTATTTTGAAGGCTAATGGTCCATTCAAACAAGTGAAGCTGAAGTTGAATTCCATCAAGAGAACCTAGTTTTTATTTGGGCTTAGGCCATGTCACCCACAATCTTTGGGTTCGAAGAGTGCTAGTTGATGCAACTGTGTGGCCCCTTGGAGTTGAACGAGGAACGGTCCACTAGTTACCAGAAAACGTTACAAAGGAGACTCCTCAGCCGTAAATCATTATTGAAATGGTGTTGGGTTATTAATCCCTTGTAATGCTAATACTACCTACCCAAATGGATCTAAGAAATGGAAGTCTCAACGGCTCGCTCAGAGACTGTTTGTGTTAATGCCTGTTAGAATTTTTAGCTGCCAGCCATATGATATCTTGAGTCTTAAAGCCAAGGAAATCACCAAGAACCAGAGAACCAATTGAAGCAGTCTCTACCATTGGATTTCTTTTGAATTTCACTTCAGTGCCATTTTACCTACATCACTATATCTAGTTGAATATTCTGTCCAGCA
The DNA here is from genome assembly GCF_043159265.1 of Tasmannia lanceolata. Lineage (NCBI taxonomy): Eukaryota > Viridiplantae > Streptophyta > Magnoliopsida > Canellales > Winteraceae > Tasmannia > Tasmannia lanceolata. Next base: position 19,807,180 of record NW_027518689.1, on the reverse strand, counting down.
GCCCTCATAACATATCTTTATTCTTTTTTCATTCAAGATCAGCAATTCTAGTTGCTGAAAGATCTGATTGCATCCAATTCAATTTGGATCTATTGTTGCTGAAAATTTCAGATCTGTGATCGATTGTTGCTGCAATTTTCAGGTCTGTTTCAAATCTTTGTCGCTATAATTTAGATCTTTAGTTGAAAATTGTCAGATCTCAATTGCTGAGATTCAAGTCTTTGTTTAGTTTTATAGTTGCACAAATCAAGATATGTTCCTATCTTCAGCCTTAGATGAAAAAACTTTCTATATCCACTTTGCTCAGATCTGATTTGATTCACTTTTATTTCCTTCATGTGAATCACCATTGAGAACAAACACTTAGTTAGAATTTGCTAGATCTAGCTTCTTATTTTAACTTCTAGTTGTCTTATACCAATTGTGGTATCAGAGCTAAGGTTTTTTAATGGCTACTCGAAGTGAACAATCTTATAGGAGAAGGCATAGAAATCCGTAGCGAGATGACATCCTTATGCAAGTTAAAGACAAGTTGGAAGAGCTGGAAAATCGGCCGGGACATATAGAAATGAGTGTGCAACATCTAGCTAAAAACTTAACAGCTGGTGAGCAAAGAGGTTCTTCTCTACATGTTTCAAATAAAGAAAATAGTGTCTCTTCAAGAAGTCGGCAAGCAGAATTAGATGATCACCCACATCCTAGAGTGGAGCCACGTGTACCATTTGTGAGGGTGGCATCTACAACTTCATTGAGAGAGAAGGGATGCAAAGTACTAGTTAATGGAAGTGATGATAACAGAGATTACAATGCTGATATTCCTCGAAAAGTTAGAGTAGAAGTGCCTGATTTTGATGTGAAATTTATCCCCCGAGTGTTTACTGAGTAGTTTGCTTCCATGGAGTATTATTTTGAATGGTATGCTATGGCGGAAGACCAACGGATCAGACTTGGTAAGATGAAGTTGATTGGCCAAGCTAAGATTTGGAGGACAAGAGTTCGAGAACCAAATTCGTCGTTTAGGACAGCCGAATACTATGATCGGCTGTATGACCAGCTGGTCATACTTGGGCAAGGTAATGTGACTGTTGTGGAGTACACAAACAAGTTTGCGGAATTGAATGTGAGATGTGAAATTATGAAGATCCATGCCACTCTTTCTTGATTTAAGATGGGATTGAGAGCCAAAATTCGTTGTTAAATGTGGCCCTAGTATCTATCCCTATGCTATGTAAGATCTATATTTCTCTTTTATTATCATCCTTTTATCTTCTCTTTTTCCTCTACTTCTCTTAACAAACCCCAAATTTCTCTTTCTTAAATTTGTGGGGTTAAAACCCTAATTTTGGATCAATTTCAATCATTCTAGTTTCAACACCCTTGGTAGTGATTCTTAAAGGCTATGTTTAGAAGATGCCTAGAATTACCACTCGGAGAATAGTGGTAAGTAGTGTTTGGTTGCATGGAGTAGTGGAAAAAATAGGGGCGTCATTACCAAAATAGAGAGTGAAGAGAGAGATAGGGAAGAGAGAGAAAGAAAGAAACAACAACCTTTTCCACTATTCTTAGAATTTGGTTGGAAGATTAGAAGGGGGGACATGGGCGCCACATGGGCAAAAAACAAATCCTAATGTCTAAAACATGTTGGGGAGTCCAGTGGAACTTCATTGCAATATTGGCAACCAAATGAGGAATAGGCAGGCATTTGAAATTCCAATGAATGCTGAATATTTGTGCAACCAAACACTCCCAAAGGGGTTTGAACCCTAGATCTGGTCCTTAGATCAGTCAAATCAACACCCCCCCCACCCGAACACAGGCGCACGCACGCACACACAACAACAACAACCCATAAAAAAAAACAACAACAACCCAGTTGTCTTGCATCAAGTGGTTTGTCAATTCATGCTCACGAACTACACTAGGATGCATTTTCTAGAATTTTGAGATATCTAAAAGGTGGCCCAGGTAAAGGTCCTACATATAGACGATCTGACAAATTGGTCATTACAAGCTCTTCTGATGATGACTGGGTCAGAGCTAATAGGGCCATAGCTAATACAACATGTTAAATGATGTAAGTCTCTTTCACAGGAGATGGGATTTTCTACTCCTAGCCCTGTGAAGATATAGTGACAAGCAGGCATCCATCTACATTGCCAACAATCTGGTATTTCATGCAAGAACCAAGCACATTAATGTTGACCACCATTTCATCAGAGATATAGTCATCAGTAAGAAAATCAGCACTTCATTTCTCAAGTCTCAAGAGCAGTGAGTGATGGGTTCACTAAGGTGTGGGCATAGATGATATCTATGCTCCAGCTTGAGGAGTGTTAGAGGTGGGATTAGATGTTATTGTAAGCCCTTTTACCCAATAAGGGTATTTTGGGCAGTAAAGTCATGCATCATCTTCGACCTCAGTGGTGTAGGCCGTTCAGTCAAACTCTAGAATTCGCTCCAGGTGAGTGAGGAACTCAACTCAAACAAAATTGGTCTAGAGCATATCAGTGGTTAGATGATGTCTGAATGCATTTGGAGAGTGCCTAGCTAAGAGAGTGAAAAGATTGAGCGTTCTTAGTGAGAGATGGGATTTACTGTTCCAAATGTGAAGATATATTGTGACAATCAGGCATCCTTCTACGTTGGAAACAATCCAGTATTTCAAGAAAGAACCAAGCACATTAATGTTGACCACCATTTCATCATAGATATAGTCACGAGTAAAAAAATCAGTACGTCATTTGTTAAGTCTAAAGAGCAAGTGGGTGATGGGTTCACTAAGGTGTTAGCTAAATGTCAGTTTCAAATAATTTCCAACAAGCTAGGCATAGATGATATCTATGCTCCTGCTTGAGGTGGAGTGTTAGAAGTGTGATTAGATGTTATTATAAGCCCTTTTACCCAATAAGGGTATTTTGGGCATTAAAGTCTCTTTTACAGGAGATGGGATTTACTGTTCCAAGCTCTATCTTAAACATGTATCATCTTCGACCTCGGTGGTGTAGACCGTTCAGACAGCTCTGTAATTCACTCCCGGCGAGTGAGGAACCCAAATCAAGAAAAATTGGTCTAGGGCATATCAGTGGTTAGATGATGCCTGAATTTGATTAAAGAGTGCCTAACTATGAGAGGAGAGATTGAGGTTATAAGTGCTTTAAATTGGTCCAATGCCTTTATTACGAAAATTTTTAGGGTTTAAGGATGATTCAACCATTAAAAAAAAGAAAAGAAAAAGGTTTTAACGGTGATTCAATTATTACATTGTTATTTCACTTAATTAATTCACTACAAGGGTATACATTACGTCAAGTGGCATCATGTTACTTGACTGACCTGGTGTAAAAGGGTCTCTTTATTTTTTGTGGAGTATGATTTTTATTCAATTTGGGAGGGGAGTTGCAAGATGAGTAGTCTTTATATTTTTGGAGCGTGAATTCTGTTTAGTTTCTATGTTTGTTATGATGAATGTTAGATTTGGAGTCTTAGTATTAGTTTGGTTTGAAATTCCTCATAGTAAGGTGAAAAGTCTACGTAATAGGGTTTGAGTTGGTCACTGTCATGTGGCACATGTTAACTGTGTTTTCCTTTCAAACCCTGTAACATCCAGCCTTAACCCTAACCCTTTTCTTAACATTTTTTGATCCACTACAGATTCCAGAACCTGTTCAACAAGCAATCTGGTTTGTGGAGTACCTTAACAGAACAGATTGGACCTGAGAAGTCCAACAACAATCTCAACAAAGAGAAGGCCCGTGCAATGGAACTTTATGAAGAATGCAAAGAGAAGCTCCCTGTTTGAGGATACAAAAGGCTCTGCGGGTATATCTTGCGAAGAAAACATACAAAATGTTACGTTTCTCAGCCATTATTACTCAATAAGGCTTGTGTGGATTGACCCTTCCATAAATTGCTTAATTTTAAGCAACATATCAAAGTGGCAATTGTTATCCAAAGTAGTTCTGCCAATACTTGGCTCGTTTACACTATTTAAGGATAGAGAAGCAATCGCTGAAAGTGCCTAAAGCGAAGCAATTGCTACAAAAGCATTACACAAATTTCAGATGACAGAGAAAGAGACTTGTGCTTTACAAATTGCCCAGATGAAACTTGAAGAGCAGGATCAAGTTACAACCCATCCCTCGATCAAGGCATGTTTTGAGTTTTGCACAAAACCTAACTAGTTTCTGATAATATTCTTTGTAGAGTTGAGATGGCCGCTACTAAATCTCTACTCGAGAACAACATGGATGAAGCCGATGATGCTATGTTGACAGATGAGTCAACCTTTTGGCTACCACCTAAGCTGAAGCTTAAAGAATACATCCAGAATGCCCATCTATCAGAAGAAGCAATAGTGAGAAATATCTTGTTTGATGGAAAGGGCAATCCTTCTCCGCTCGTACGTGGATAATTGTTGAGGACTTCCTAGCAAATCAATAATGACATATGATTACTATTTTGCTCGACAGGGTCGAGTTCTTTCATGCAAGGGAGAATGATGGGGACCATTCCTAGTGTAAAAAAGTGTCTTTCTTTGTCTTTCTTTTTTTGTAGAGTGTAATTTAATTCGGTTGAGTCTTAAGGTGGGGGTTGTGGTGTAGTAGTAGTAGTCTCCTTATGTTAGAAATGTTTTAAATAGGCCCCACTCCTTTATAATGAAATTTTTTAGTTATAAGTTGATTTAGTCATTATATTTCTATTTCACTTAGTCTATTAAGTGTCCACAAAGGCCCACATGACATCAAATTACATTATGTCACTTAAGTGACCAATGGGTGGCCCACATTCCTAAAAGAGGAGTCTTTGTATTTTTGTGGAGCTTGAATTATGTTTAGTTTCCATGTTTAGTTAGTAACTTAGGAGTTAGGATGAATGTCAGTTAGGAGTCCTAATCTTAGTTTGGTTTGAGTTCCTAGTACCAGGCTGAAAAGTCTTTGTAAGAGGGTTTGAATTAGTCAATGTCATGTGGCACATTTTAATTGGGTTTTAGTTTCAAGTGTAGTAGGGTTAGGACTCTAGTCTAAGTCCCTTAGATTTGCATGTGGTTTGATTTGGTTATAATTGTAAAGCCTTTGTCCCTTTGAGATTATTGAATAATGAATGAAATTTGAAGTTTCTTGAATGCTTGCTTTGGTGTGATGCTTAGGAGAGAATTGGAGTTATTCCAGGTCTGTATTTCTTTCCTTTTCTCTCGTTTTCTCTTCTTTTTCAGTTCTCGCTACATGCTCTCTTTCCTAAATCTAAATCTGAAAATTGTGCCTAAAGGAACAGTCTCAACCTTTCACCTTTGCACTCCACATTTATATCGGCCAAGATGCTCTTAGAAAAATATGCGGGTATTATTGGATGCAGTGAAACCAAACTGCCAATCTCTTATCTTGGCCTCTCATTAGGGTTTGGAGTACCTTCTTCCTCACAATGGGATCTGGTGGTGGAGAGAATTGAGAGGAAGCTTGCAACTTGGAAGAAAAAATATATTTCCTTTGGTGGGAGAATTACCTTAATCAAGGCGCCCCTCGCAAATATGCCGGTGTACTTTATGTTGTTGTATAAAGTGCCAACAAAAGTTGCTCAAAAAATTGAGGGATTTCCTTTGGGATGGCGATGGTAAGGGGAAGAAGCTGAGGTATTTGTTGAACTGGAAAAAGGTCACCAAATTGAAGAAGCGTGGAGGTCTGGGAATCGGCAAAATCAGAGTGACGAATAAATCACTCCTTGGGAAATGGTTGTGGAGATATGGGGCGGAAAAGAACTCTCTTTGGCACGATGTGATTGGAAACAAATATTTGTGTGAATGCGGGGAACGAAATGCTAAAAACTCAAGCAGAAAAGGGTTAGAAGCATGGAAATCAATCTGTTCATCACATTCGGATTTCGATCCTCTCATCCGATTCAAATTCAGAAAGGGGAATGAAGTTCGATTTTGGAAGGATTTGTGGGTGGGTGATTCTACACTTTGCCCCTCATTCCCAAACCTGTTCCGCCTTGTGTGCAGTGCTGATTCCAGGGTATCGGATTATCTGGTAAGAGGGACGGAATGTGGGCAACGGTTTCTGGGATATTAGAATCTGGAGGGATCTGAAATAAGAAGAAGTTGATAGTCTTGCATCACTACTGCAATTGCTACATTCATGCTATTGCTCAGCTTATGAAGAGGATGAGAAAATTTGGATTCTCGAATCAGATCGAGATTTTTCGGTTAGGTCATTCTTTGCATCTATGAACAAGGGAAGCAGGAATGCTTCACGCCGAGCACAAATTTGGACGTGTACTGCCCAATTGAGGATAGTTGCTTTCTCGTGGACGATTGTACATAAGTGCATTAATACGTATGACCGTCTAAAGAGGAGAAAATTTCAATTGGCAAGTAGGTGTGTTTTATGTCTGAAAGCAAAGGAATCCTTAGATCACTTATTATTACACTGCCCGTTCTCTTACCAGCTTTGGACCAATGCTTTGAGATCTTTCAGTATAGTTTGGGTCTTTCCTAAAAGAATTAGAGTATTGTTAAATTGGACCGGTGGTGCTTTTGGTGAAACAGGGCAAGCATTATAGAAACCTCTTCCATATGCCATTGTTTGGAATATCCGGAAGGAACGTCATAATCGCATTTTTGAGGAAAGGGTACATTCGGCGGAACGGGTGATTCTTGCAACAAAAATAGAGCTAATTACAAGGGTTAGACAAAAGACAGGCCTCACCCATGGTATTGGTGAAATACTGCGGAATTGGAGTGCTGTGATTTGGGAAAGGGAATTGCTCACAAAGATAACTCCAAAATGGGTGGCACCACCAGAAGGAGATGAAGATGAACTTCGACGGGAGTTCGATTGGCAATCCTGGAAAAGCCGTTATTGGAGGTGCTGTTCGGGATGCAAATAAAAATGTTATGATGTTGTTCTCGGGTCGGGTTGGTATATGCGATGCAAATGAAGCAGAAGGGCTGTTTTGTTTGGCCTGAAATGGTATTCTGTTAACAATTTAGGACTGCTAATTATAGAGGGAGACTCTACAAATGCACTCTATGGGAAAGGGTGAATCTCCTGGGCCTTGGAAGCTTTACAAACACATTGCAGAAATTTGTGATTTGGTACGTAACATTAGACCTCAAGCTCAGCAAAGGAGGAGGTCAGCTAATGAATTAGCAGATCGATTGGCGAAGGAAGGTGTTCTATTGGAATCAATATCTATCAGTACCTCTGTTTCCCATGTGGAGGTTGGGAACGGATAGATATGAAGATGGCTGGTGTGTATTTGTTTTCTTATACGCTGTATTTTCTGTGGGATTTATCCCTCTAAGGCAAAGACGACTTGTCCTTGCTTGTAATCTCTTCCTCAAATTTTTTTTTTTTATCCACCTTTGCACCAACCCAAAAGTCCAAACACAAACCTGTCGAACACCTTTCCCTATCTTGGTTTGCCATAACTTCATCAAAGAGACCTGTCAAGAAACCTTAAACCTGCAACCTACACCCCGTCGTGTATTTGTTTTCTCATACGCTGTATTTTCTGCGGGATTTATCCCTCTAAGGCAAGGACGACTTGTCCCTTGCTTGTAATCTCTTCCTCAAATTTTTTTTTAAAAAAAAACTCTCCACCTTTGCACTGAGCCAAAAGTCCAAACACAAACCTGTCGAACACCTTTCCCTATCTTGGTCTGCCATAACTTCATCAAAGAGACCTGTCAAGAAACCTTAAACCTGCAACCTACACCCCGTTGGTATCCTATCCTGTCAAATCGTGCAACATCTAGCATTAACCAGAACCCTTTCCCTAACTTTCTGATCCCCTATGAAGTCGAGAACCTGTTCAACCCTCTCTAAACACCTGATACTCTCACCGAATTATTAGCTAGCATGTAATTTAAGCCCTTACCAAAACAGTCCCTGTTCTTGGTCGGTCACCAAACCCTCTAACTGTGAAAACAATCCCGTACGAACTGTGAACACAGTTCTTACACAGTCCCCCAACCTTACTCCATCCACCTAATTGATCTCCAGTTACCCTTAGATTTATCTTAATTCTTTTGATCCTTAAGCTACTGCTGTGATTAAGATCAGTGGACCTGTGTTTGTCTTCCTTAATCAGTCCTACATCAATTGATATCAGAACTACAATATTTAATTATCTTCCCTTTTGCTCCTACATGCTTTCATGATATTTTCATGGAAGAGCGAGTTGTGTATTTGCAAGATTTTCTGAATTCCTAGTATCTGTTGGGTTCCATTATCGATTTAAATTATTGTGATATTTTTTGTAGAGTTTCCAAAATTTTATTGGAGATAGTAATGATACCTCCCATTAATGTCATCAAGACCTACTAAAGAAACAAGTGCTGATATATTTGGATGAAATGCATGTATATTTTCATCCAGAAGGATGGTGCAATTATTATGTTACTATCACGGTCATTCAGATGGTCAGTAAAACATGAGGGATGGCAGGGTGCATCATTGATACAGCTTTTATCTTTGTAACTGATGTGTCAAACGTAGCCATTCTGAAGTGTCTGCATGACATAATAAGATCACACTTAGCAATTCTACCCAGTGATAGTCTTTAGCAATTGGATGAATGCTGTACACATCTTATTTACTATCATGCCATTTATTTCCATGGTTTAAAAACTCGACACTTGACTTGGGCATGATGATGGCTGGAGTCCCAGAAGTAACAACTCTGGTGAGTAATTAATCTAGATCTAGTGTTTTTAAGTTTAAAAGACTTAAATGTACTCTCGTTTCGAGTTTTTGAGAACTTGTCGAGTGTTTGACTTTTTCCGAAAAAGGGGACCCTTTGATGCGGTCCAAGTCTCTGATTGAGTTGAAGTGACTGGGTTTCCAAGATTTGAATTTTGTTTACTTTGTGAAAATGCCTTTTTTAATCATATAGTACACTTTAAGCAGATGTTTCTTTTTTAATATACCTAGAAGAGCAGATAGAGTTGCAGAGTGAAATGTGATGAAACATGCAGGTGAAATACAAATACATTGACTTACTGCCTGGTGCAATTTGAAACTGTGAATGTGATAGTTCAGTTGGGTTACTGTTTTAGAATATTGTTCTTTTTTGCCTATCCCAGTTTTATTATTCATTCTCATGACAAATCCTTATCTCTTGTGTTTTGCCTCAATTCCTATGTCGTATTGCTCTGGAACATAAAGGAAGCTTTTAAGTTTTTTGTCAGTTCAAGGGAACATGTTTTATTGAATTCATGTGAATCATCTGATGTATTTTGGTACATTTTCAAACTTTTAGGTGATGGAGTCACATCAAGCAAGCAAAGTGGATACATCTGGAACAGCCAAAGAGGTCATCTCGTGCTTTCGTAAGCTGGGTGTCTCATTTGAGTTAGATCAGGTTCGTTGGCTACAACCTTAATGGCTTAAGTTTTTTTGGAGATTCTCTACAAAGAATCGAAGATGAACTACCTGCCAATGTGGTGATCAATTCATAGTTCACTCGATAATCTTGGAGCTTTTCTTTGTTTTTTTTTCTTAAAACTATTATTATTTAAATCAGTGAGATTCTCATTTGCTTTGCCAAGTTCTGAGAAATCGATTGTTCTAAAGCCCTATTTCAAAAGGGGAAAGGAAATGAATGGAAGAACGAAAGCAAGTAACTCAATTCAATATCATCAGCTGTATATTTACCATCACACTCGAGAACGAGAGCAAGTAACTTAAATCAATATCATCAGCTGTGTATGCTTATATTTACTATCACACACGACTAGCGAGAGCAGTATGTGACGAGTCCTTTGATTGACTATTATTGAGGAAGGAACAAGTATCTGAGATTTTAGCCAAAGAAAACACTACAACAGGCACCTTTGAATGTGATGTCACTTTAATGGGCTTTTGAGATTTCTTTGAAAAGTTAGCTCCTATTCATCTCTTTTGCTTTGCAATGTTTTAATTCCCGCCTTGGCTCTGAATAACATTTTCCTTTAAATCTAGAAACATGAATTTTAGTTGTTTGTTCCATAGTTGTGCAACATTAATCAACTTATCAGGTCCAAGTCCTAGATGTTTGTCTTCCCATCCGTTTTATTATATTGGCTGCTTATTTCTCTTGAAGAGAGCGGATTATTAAAAAAATGATTGAATGGCAGTTTGGGTGTTGTTTTGGCCATCTTTACTATGTTTGATCTTTTATTAAGTATTTATCCTTTTCGTTTTTCGAGTCAATGGGGCATCATTTATCTAAATTTTTATCCTTTCAGGTCTGCTTTTTTAGGTTGTGTGCAATACCAGTGGTTTTAATCATTCAGGAAAAAAAGAAGACTAACAATGATTTATGTCATTTTTCTTATCTGTTTCTTCACAATTTCTTTTGCAGATACAAAAGATCAGAGACCCCAAAACACAACTTGAGATGGTAGGCGTCCCCAAAGAACATCTTTCAGGTCATGCATTTCATATGTATCATCTCACATCACCCGATCAAACGTAATGTTCCACCTCAGCATATATTTTAGTTGGATATTGACAAGTTCTTTTCCATAAACACTAATTCATGTTAAATCATCCATGCTCTTGTAGAGTTTCTTTTGAGTTTCAGCATAATGTCTGTGGCCGTTCGATTTACGCACAAGGAACTGTTGATGCTGCTATTTTTCTAGCCACAAAGGTGCTTTACACTCAACCTTTTTTCTGTCATAATTCTCCATGAATTTGTGTATTTGTTCCTGAAAATAGCTGGATTACAGAAATATCACATCGATGCAGGTCCGGTCCAAGGCGGAGAAGCGGATATATAACATGATTGATGTCTTGCGTGAGGGCAATATGCGATGATCATCAAGTTCTTGTTCGTTAATTTTATTTTCCTTGGTAGAAAATTTTGGTTTCATAATATGTACTTGCAGGGTGGTCTGATCCAATGATTCTTTAAACAAGATAGATTCTTTTACCAACTAAATACTACAAGTTGCCGAAATGACCAAACAATGCCATGTTAAAAATATTTAAGACCTGTTTTGATACCCCTTTGCTTTGGATTTGGATTTAAAATTGGAAATCTGAAATTTCTAAAACCACATGGTTATAAATATTTTTGTTTGGATTACCCTATATGAATTTGGATTTCAAATCAAATCCACATAGTTGTAATTCTATTTTTCATCCCTTCTTTTCACGCATATTCCCCAGCTGCTACAAGAGTCTACTCAAATGAAATCCAGCGTTCTAAATATTTTTGTTTGCATTACCCTTTTAAGTTTTTGGATTTCAAATCTAATCCACACAGGCTGTAGGGATCCAAACAACAGTGAAAGTAGAACCCAATAAAGCAATACTGAAGCTTTCAACAAAAACTCAAGAAATATTAGAGTTCATATAATCTTTATTATAAGGAAAACCCTATAATGAAAGAGTTAATACGAGAGAACAATACTGAAGCTTTATCATAAACTTCATATCTAAAAAATGAAATCGAAAATATTGGAGCGAGATCAAAATATAATGAAAATGATAGAGAAATTTCACCAAAAACCGAAAGAGGAAATGTTTCAGGCTTCATAGCATTGCATTGAGCTTTCTCTTTACCTCTAAGCTGCATAAACGAGGAAAATACTTGTGAAATCCATCTCCCTCTAGCTATCGTTTGTCCTGACTTGAGATCCGAGAGCGGCACACATCTTTTCTAAGGGGGGGCTTTTCCGACCGCTCTTTTAACAACTAATGTAACTAAAACCTCTTAAAGGAGTATTCCTTAAGTTCCAAGGACGAATGAGGTGGAGAAGAGAAACTGAGGAGGGAGAGAGACGCATAAGATGGAGAGGGACACGGGGAAGAAGGAGAAGAGACGCGTCTAAGATGGAGAGGGACATGGGGAAGAAGGAGAAGAGATGATCAAGGTTATAGTTGCAGATGGTGGACATTTGACTAGTTCTACTGTATGTAAGGGATTCCAATGGACGATGCAAGTAACAAATTTTATGACTGATGATTGGCTGCGGCCTTTTGGGTGCTGTGACTTGGTATTGGGCATACAATGGTTGGCCGCAGTAAGCCACATTGTTGGGATGAATTAAATGAACAGGACAAAATCTGTTGAAAAGCGAGCATATGTGGGTGTTCTCTTGTGCAAAAGTCAGCTGTGAAATTGCTCCAGCAAAATTGCCTAGCAAATCTCTAATAATAATTAATTACCATAAGGTCGTCATTCATAAAGTCTAGAAATAAAATTTTAGATTAATCGAGAGATTCGAGTCAAAGGCACTACTAAATTCTAATTATAATGCTTTTGTTCTTCCTTGTACACTTGCCAACAAAAGCCCTTATAATATGCTTAAAATGGCTTTCAGTTAGGTTAATCTTTTTGGGCCCCACATATGCCACATGATTTGTCCACTTTGACGCATGTTCGTCCAACTAGATCTCTTACCAGATCAACGGTCTCAATTTCTTCGTACACTTGTAGGGGTCCTAGTTAAATAAACCCCCTCGAGCTTTAACGTTATCCGTTAGGTTTTAAACGCAAAGAAAAACGTTATGTGGGAGAAAAAAATACCCTGGGAGATAGGTGGGAAAAAAAAGAGTCCTGGAAGTATCCTGGTAAAATAAAAATCTCATGTTTGGTTATGTGGGAGAAAAAAATACCCTGGGAGATATGGTGGGAGAAAAAAAAACCTTTGTTTGGTTGCTTGAACTGTTGGGTAGAAAAAAATTCTTCTCAAGCTTATTTTTGGTTCCTGAGTTTATTTTGGTTCCTGAGGTTATCTTGGGATGGGATGAAAAGGCAATCATTACAAAAGTTTATTTTTCACCCCACAAGTAATCATTATAAGAGTTGGATTAAAATAAACCTAGTGCTAAAAGGCAACCAAACATGGGATGGGACCAAAATTTAACTTACTCTCCCACAAAACTCCCAGGCACAAAAAAAACCCGGCAACCAAACAGAGCATAAAGGGCGGGATTTTATCCGTTTCAACTTTGGGATATCATTTCCCTTATTTTGGCTTATTTCTCTTCATCGGACATCAAAACCAAGACAAAAAATCTCCACCTGGGGAGATTCCATTCAGCCTCGGCTCAATGGCAATTGAACCCAGTCTCTAAATTCTTGTCTTTTGCTCGATATTTTTTGCTTTTTTTCTTTTTTTTCAATGATAGAGCTTCTTTATTCATTGTAAAGGCGTTTTATTTTATTTTTTCGCTATTCTAGGGCAGCCGCTTAAGATGGATAAGGGTTAGGGTTTTGTAGAAGGAAACTTTAGGGATTAGGGTTTGGGTTTCATCTGTTCTTGTGTATCTTTGTTTCTTCTCTTTCCATGTTTGATAACAATGATTTTTTTTTTTCATGATAAATTAATTAGTTATTCACTCAGTAATTCTTGTTTGGAAAAGTTTGGAAAAGTTTGGAAAAATATTTCGAAAATTCCCCACTTTTTTAAAGCATGTAAAAGATAACTTGAGTCAACCCCATTCAATTTTAACTTAGAAGGCCTTCGATTTATGATAATACCTCTCTAAATTAATCATAATGACATTATTTTCCTCTGAATCATGGAAATAAAAGAATTTTTTACTTGCAATCCAAACAGGGCGCGTTTGTTTGTTTGTTTTGTTTTTTTGGTGATGTTTTATATAATACACGTGTTAAGGTGGTGGTTACATGGCCTCACTGGGCTCGTTAGGGAGTAGCTGACATTGCGTATAGATATTAGTTAGGGGAGGGCGTAGCAATGCTGAGAAAGTAGGCGTTTGAGTTGGAGTTTGATTCTCCAACTCAAACCACCTTTATATATCTTAAGAAGAAATTTAGATGGATATCAATCTCTGAAATTGCTCCCTGTGGCAATGCTCCCATCCTCCATAGCCATTCTACTATATATATATATATATATATATTTTTTTTTTTTTCATTTTTAGGACATTGGTATACAGCTCTAATGGCGATCGAGATCATTCATCTCCATTTTTTCCAGTGAGTTTCCACTTCGAAACATCTCCTTTCCGATGCTTGAATCAGTCATCTTATAGGCTTGTCATCGATAGATTTTGCTGAACAATTTCTCCCCAGAATTTTCCAACACGGTCACCACCTTACCAGCTGTAAATATTTGGCCATCGTCCCACTGACCCAATTGTTGAACAGTTGCGAAAAGCCAAAAACTGATGATGTTAATCCATCTGCTGCTCCTATCACTAGAGTGACCTCTAAGAGTTGCTCGAGCAATAAGTCTCACACCAACCACCGCTTACCTCTGAGGCACGTGACTATTGGGACCGAGATAGACACAGTTATGGAGATTATGTGATTAACATTACCAAGCGTAGAAGCAGCAGAATTTGGTGCTGATTTGAGTCCCCAAACATTCTTTGCTTGGCTTGTTGCCATGGATGACTTTCTACGTGTACGAGATGCTAAAAAAGCGGCGAACCTAATTTGCCAAAAATGAAATTGGTGGATCATATAATAATATGACGGAGTTTAGTTGATAAGTGGGGCGTGGTAGGAAAAATGATTATCTATTATTTGCTATAGATGAAAAAAAAACTGTAGTAAAATGTCTCCCAACATATTTCCTCATGAAATTGTTCTACTCGATCGTTGCCTTTTGCCAAGGCAACTTGAATGTTGCCAATTGTTAAAGTATAAAAAGATAAATAACGCCTTTCTCCAACAGCTTAAGCTTTTGGAGAAGTTGGTTAGTTAACATGGTATCAGAGCCAAAGGTCTCGAGTTCAAACCTCCTGGATAGCAAAAATCCACATGGGATGGTCGGCCCAAAGTGGGACCACATGTGCCACGTGTTTGCCAAGTGGGCCACACGTGCGGGGGAGTGTTAAAGTATAAAAGATAGATAATGCCTTTCTCCAACAGCTTAAGCTTTTGAAGAAGTTGGTTAGTTAACACCAATTATGCCTGGAAGTTTGATAGCTTACTAAGAGGTGTAATGTTTCTGGGACACCACACTACAAGAAACTTAGCCTTCAGCGACGTTCATCTACCCACGTTTATTAATAACATCGTTGTATTGACTAATTAGCCACGTTTATATAATAAACGTCGGTGCATCTAATTTCCAGTCCTTCCCGTAATTGACTTCCATAATTATCAATTAACGTCGTTTTCAAAACGTTGGAAATGTGTGAAAGCAGCTACGTTTTCGCACAAAACGTCGCAAATACTGAAGCGAAAAATCCGAAAAAAGACAACTATCATAACCCAAGCGCGAAAATACATTCTTTCCCTTTTCTCGTCCCTTGCGAGTGTATTCTTTCCCTTTTCTCCTCCAGCGCGAGTGTTTCTCCCTCCACCACTGTTTTCCACCTCGCGCCGAGTTAATCTCCGGCACTAATCTCTTTCCGGCGAGAATCTCTTCTGCGTCTTCTTCATAAGGTAGTGAATTCTTTTATAGTTTTTGTCTAATTTAATCCCTCTAGGGTTTTGATAAATATTTTCAATTTATTTTTTCTAGGGTTTTGAAACCCAAAAAAGGAAGTGATGCAGATTTGGAGGGTTTCCCTACCTATTTCGTTGCAAAGAAGGCAAGAAGAAAGGGTGTGGTTTTCTAGGGTTTTTTTTTCTCTTTTAAAATTAGGCTTTTTGAATCTCCTCTTCTCATATATATATTTATCTTAAATCTAGTTATATTTATTTTTCTTCGTATGGTCCATCAGAAACCCTAAATCTGCTGTTAAAGAGGCTTTAAAACGTTAAAGGTTGCGGTATAACTGTTGAAGAAGCTTTTCTTTCGAGAGGTTTGTGGTTATTTTGCTTTAGGGTAATTTCTCTTCCCTAATCTCTCTCATTTCTTACCTGTAATGTATGATTTAAACATTTTTGTTTACGGTTTCTGCTTCTTGATGAAGGGGTTTATCCATTGGCTTTATACTTAATTTCTGGATTTTTTGTGTGTTAATTTTCAACATGTTTTGAATTTGTTTATCATATTGATGCCTGTATTAATTGATTTGTTCTTATTTTCCATAGTCCGTGAGCAATTTCTCTAATTTATTTTCTTCTCTTGTTTTTAATTGTCTCTTTGTTCCTTGTTTTCATCCTTTCTGATGAATGAGTAGTAGATTAGGTTTGGTTATAGATGTTCTTTAGGTACATGATATTATTAAGTTATGCCATTTACGTATAAATTAACTTATGTTAAAATTGAAAAATTAAAAATATTTAATAAGTTCTTAATAACAAACTAAAACTATTGAACATGTGTTACCCACATGCCCACCAGTCCTAGTTAAAACTTGCGTTATTCAAACATGGCCTTCATGGTTTAAAAAAGAAGCCAAGGTATTGGTATAAGAAGTTTGATTCCTTCATCTTAGGATTTAGAAGATGTGAATCCGATCATTGTACCTATTTTTGTTTTGCGGTAATGGTGGCCTTATGATCGTACTATTGTATGCCGATGAAATGCTAGTTGCAGGTACTTACCAAGATGATAGTAAAGTTGAATGCTTAGTTGGCTAGGAAATTTGATATCAAGGATCTGGTGGTTGGAGATCAACCACAAGTTGTGTTTTGTCTTTGCTCCATGGCATAGTGAGTTAACTATCAAAGTTGCAGTCTGTTATGGCTTTGCCCCCTATAGAAGCAGAGTACATGTTAGTTATACATGACTCTAAAGAAGGCAATTAGATGTCGAGGTTACTTAGAATTTGGGCCTTGAGAGAAAGAAGGTAGTAGATCGTTGTGAAAATCAAAGTCCATTGAATTATGCTACAAATCTAATTTATCAACTACAATTGTTCATGACCCTGTTGACGAGTAGATAACATTACAGAAGATTAACATCAAGAGCAATGTAGCGGAGATTCTGACAAAGCCAATTATAAGAGAGAATTTTATTTGGTGAACGACTGCTCTGATACCGTATAGAGAAAGGCGGATTTCACAACATCGGAAAATCCTCTTTTTATCATCTATAAAATAAGGGTTAAGGTCTCATTTTAAATGTCTCTTTCTCCTTTTTTAGTTTTCTCTTTTTTTTTTCTCTAAGTATGGGCATGCTGGGTTTCTTGAACTCGGGGTGGTGCACTCCTTGTTCGTGCCTTCTTGGCGTAGGCAGTGTATCCTCGGGACTTATTTCCATAGTAGCCACCTGCATATGTGAGGAAATGAAGTCTATAAGAGAAAGCTTGGGTTTGCCTTGCCTTGCCTTGCCTACTTCTCATTATTCTGACTGTTTCTAATTTCCCTTTGTGTTCTTCCTCTTTGATTATTTGTGTATCCATCTGTTTGAGCATTCACCATACCAAATTTATCCTAACAAATATCACATCTAAACCCTTTTAGGAGTATTGGGGATTCAGTGGCTCCCATATATACAATCAAGGTGCAACTTGGGTTGGGCTCAACCTGTTTTCGGGTCAGGTTTGATTGGTATTTCCTTGGGTTGGGCTGGGAAAAGCCAACCTGATTTAAATCCTTGCAACAAACATGGTGTTATTTATTTGGATCTCTATGCCGTTTTTTTTTTTTTTAAAAAAAAATTTGGATCTCTATATATGCATTATGTTGCAAATATGAGCCTTATTATTTGTGAACCCCTCCGGAGGTGGATAGATATGATGATCTTTTGAGCGGTATGAGGAACAAAGGCTATATTGGTAGCTTTAAGGTAGGGCTGGCAATTTCACCCGAAAAAGCGGGGATCCGCCCCGCCCCGCCCCGTTTGGGGAGGGGATTCCCCGATTTGAGAGGGGAAGGGTAAGGGGAAGGGGATTTTAAAAATTCCCCGGTGCGGGGAGGGGAAGGGGAAGGGCAAGGGGATGGAGTTGTCCTCTCCCCGCCCCGCCCCTCCTCGCCCCGTTAATCAATGCCATTTTTTTGTATATTTTTAAGTGTTTTTTTTTTACGAAAACTACTAGAAACTCTGTGGATCGGCTACAAGATTCCCCCAAACATAGACTTAGCTTGTCTTTTCCTTTTAATTAGCTTCTGAGAGCATTTTGGGAACTATAATAACCTTTTGACAGATGTTGAAATAATAAAGACAAGCTGAGTGAGTGAGTGTGTGCAATTATCAAAAAATCGTAGTGCCAACATCGGTAGCCAAAATAAATTGCATTTTATTATTAAAAGTATGGTATGGCCCGCACCATACGATGATCCAAACCGTCCATTAGATGGGGCACACCCTAAATAGGTTGTGCCCCAAAAATCATTTCCATAGGTTGATCCTAACCCTCCGATCTATAGAGGAATAGGATCATTCAGTACCTCTACAGATCGGAGGGTTAGGATCAACCTAAGGAAATGATTTTTTGGGCGCAACCTATTTAGGGTGTGCACCATCTAATGGACGGTTTGGATCATCCTATGGTGGGGCCATACCTTACTTTTAATAAAGTCAGGAGTGCGATCATCAGAATACAGTAGTGCTCATAACATTTCCCAAAATTAATGATCCAAAATGGGGTTTGGATGTTGGGTACTCTAAGTGGCAGGCTATGATACCACTTGATCTAAAATTGAAGTTGGATCGAATCCAATTAGCAATGTGCGGAAATCCCATCATCCAACAACAGCTACTGTCAGTCCAATGGGTCCATCCATCCATTGTCCACACACAAATACCGAATATGGATCTGCCCTCTCTTATTAAATCTTCAAGTAAAAAAACACTGCAAACAAGTGAAATTTGGACGTTCGTTGCTGCCCAGCATTTCAATCAATATATAAAGAAGAGAAGACAAACTCCTTATACCAATCTCTTGCTAATTTAATTAACAGCTAGCCTATCGATTGTTAGTTTATAACATTTTTATATATTGAAATTGCATCAAGTTGATTAGGGACACCCAGCATTAGTGTATCAATGACTAAAGAGGGGGTGATGTTGGGGCGGGGCGGGGCGGGGATTTTGTCCCCGAAGGATGCGGGGAGGGGAAGGGGATTAGATATTCCCCGCGGGGAGGGGAGGGGGATTCCCCACCATCCCCGCAGAGGGGAGGGGAAGGGGAGGGGGGAAATTCCTCGCAGAGGGGAAGGGGTAGGGGACCCCAACATCCGGCCCCGACCCGCCCCGTTGCCAGCCCTACTTTAAGGTGAATATTCTGCAAAATTCAACATGGGTGTGGGTTTGATTTTTATACTTGTTATGTTTCTTATGAATCTTGATCTGTTACTTTGATGAGTAAAATGATTCGAGCTAACATTAGATGTTTTATTCGATCTTGCAGAGACGTACTGGGGAGGCAATGGATGGTTGTGCCATATTTTGGAAAGAGAATTTGTAAGTATTTTTGCTCGTGCTTCATCTTCTCTCACATTAAATGTAATGTGCTATTCTGGTTCAGTTAAATTTCTAACTCGTGACTTCATTGTCTTAGGTTTTGCTTGCTGGAGGGAGAGAGCATTGAGTTTAAGGGGTTTGGTCTCCGTGATAATGTGGCCCAACTCTTTGTATTTGAGGTAGCCATGTATAAATTGATGCCTTTGATTCCAATTTAACGAAACCTTTAATTTCTTTGTTACAGGACTTCTATCATTAGTATTTAGAACGTAGGTCACATGAAAAAATTCATTCAATGAATACATTTCCTATGCATCTGATCTTTTCTCATTTCCTCACAACAAGCAAAATCAGAAGAACAGGGATGGTGGTTTTCATTTGAATTCCTCCATTGGCTCTTGATATATAATAGTATTTGTTCTTATAATCTCCGCAACTCAACTCAACTAAGCCTTTGTCCCAAACTATTTGGGGTCGGTAAATGAATCCTTTAGAAAATTTTCATGAGTATCTGTTCTTATAATGAAGGTGAAGTACTAACAAAGAAAAAGGATAAGCTATATAGCAAGTCTAGATTGGAACAATTATGTAAAGATTGCACCATAGATGAAAATCTCGGCTATGGGATATTGGGGGTGGGGGGAATGGAACAATTACCAAAACTTGTCTGTTGGGGGACATGACTTGTTTTTTGGCAAAACTTTAAGGACCCATTCCCAAGGACCAAGCATAAAAAATCGCTAAAATAGGGATCAAATGTTAGAACCTAAGATAATTTTGAAGAACACTATTTAACACATTTAAGTTGATTTTCAAGTGACTATCAGGCCGCAATATACTCATTGTATGCTAATCGGCACTATAGATATATGTATACAGTGCCAAATCTATGCATGAATGATGTTTTACAGATAGTTTTAAAACTCCCCTGCTTCATCGTGGATTCCCCAAGTCGACTTCCTTTTACCTTGGCCGCGTTCCGCATTTAACCCAACAATAAAAACTCCTTTGACTCTCTTGAATTATGACCGCGTCAACCAAGTACTCAGACGCGTCAACCGAGTACTCGACCGCGTCGTGCCGAGCCGGCTAGGATTTTCTTCACCCGCGTTCCGCGCCACATCCACATTTTTAAACACTGGTTTTACATACTTTCTGAAAAACAAAAAACAATAAAAACAATAAATATTAAGAATACATTACCAATGATCCACTAAAAATGTCATGTATGCATCATTTTAGATCCAAGTCGATGCACTGATGTTATTGAGGTTTTTAAGAAAGCAAAATAAAAAGGAAAAAAGCAGTTTTAAAGTAATTAATTATTGTCCACTAATCAATGTCATCGATGCATGAATCCCCTGTCAAATCCCTGCTTCTATGATGTTTTACATGTTATTATAAAAAGACGTTGAAGGCTTATTAATATTAAAAATTGTTAGAATATCATTAATCTTTCACTGACCTACCACTAATTACATCATAGAAACATAAGCATAGTGCCAATCCATGGATTTTTTTTATGTTGTCATAGATATAACTAAAAAGTAGGTTTTTTTTAATGGTACTAAAAAGTAGCTATATGCATGTCCATTTAAAGCCCTAAAAATTGAAATGTTAACGAAGAGTTCAATTTGTCGTTCCACACTTCACTCTATGCTCTATGAAGTTTAATTACATATGACTGATTCTTTTCTTTGATTTTTTCAACATTAAAATCAATAGAAAACATTTCAGTTTGAAGAGAAATTGGTGGGAGAGGACCTTTCCTCCCTAATACTCTATATTTTCACATAAAAGTAAGTCCTTTCATGATTAGCAGGATTTTTTTGAAATGTTTTGGCCAAAACAATTAAAAACAACTCAGTTTTGGCTGAATTAATCCATCATTACAGTAAGGCTTATTTTTCCATTTTATTAGAGTGATTCAAATGCATCCAGAGTTTCTAGCTAATCCAGTTTGTCTGCCGAAAAATCTGCCTGAAACGCGGACAGAACCCTGTCAATACATCGACCTCTACTTGAACTAATTGCATGTACTTGTATACAATTTATTTACCCACTATTGCCTCCCTGCTTATTATCACATATAATAATTCGACTATTGCGCTTTTGCACATTTGCAGTTCCTTTTGGACACCGCATTATGTGCATTACGGCCTCTACGTCATTTACTTTCGGCTTGTGCCTAAGGGCCTTTTGGACATTTGATCTGTGTGAATTCTTTCCTATAAGTTCTGATATCGTATTATATAATCAATGTCATCTGTTTCGAACGTTGTTACTTGAAACTATAAGATTGTGTCTGCGACTTTTTTATGCCTTGTGAAGGTGGAACTGATGATGCTAAAAGAAGTGGCCATGCATTTGCTCTTGCATTTTCTACTCACTGCAGGCAAGGTATTCATGCTCACTACAATTTTCATGTTTGCACCTTTTTTCCCTGTATTTTTTTCTGTTCTTCCAATTCACCTTTTTTTTTCTACTATGTGGGAAGTAGAATCTTGTTCTTCAGTTTGGATATATTTCTGTGGTACTAATCCATTATCACATTGTTCTCTATGTCTATATAGAATGAATCTTGTGTGCCGTTATATTTGCTTATTTGTGTCTTACTGATTCGCAGATCCCGGTTGTATCGTAGGAGGCAGATACGATTCTTAAGGAGAATGACCATGGGGCACGAATCAGTCATTCTACCTTCTTTAACAATCTGATTTTACAAAGGATTTTCATCAAATTGATAAGTGCAATCTGATTTTTGCAGTTTTATCTTTATATAGTAAGGCCACAAGGTCTGTCTTCCCAGTATTTTTGGGCAGTCCCTTTTATTTTAAGCATTTATTTAAGTCACTCCATGTTTGTTTTTTAGATGACCAATTTGATCTGCACCTATTAAAAAAGTGAAACACGAGACCGACTTCATGAACAAATGGAAAGAATTACAAAGGAATCTGATTCCCAACGACCTAACCTTGTGGCCAATATGGACAATATGGTTGGAAAGAAATGAGATAATCTTTAGAATAAAAGGCTCTGATATCAAGATTCTCACAAAGAAAATATTTAATAGAGTAGAGGAGCTGTAATGAAAAACTGTTTCAGAGTGGGCAGCTGTCAGTGGTGAAAAGAAAATGGAAGTTTTATCTTAAAACTTGTGTGCCTAAGTTATCGTCCCTAGATGGAAACCACCTCCATTGGGATTCTAAAAATTAAACTTTGATGGAGCAGTTTTTTTTTTCAGTAAGCATAGCTTAGTTCCTGATCATCTTGATTGAGAGTATAGTGTGATTAGAGATTTTTTTAGTAAAGTTTGTCGCTATTCCAAAAAAGAAAAACTCAATGCCTTGGTCAGTTGTCTTTGTTTTTCAGTTGCAGAAGGGCTTGTAGTCATCAACACCAAAGGGTTACGGATATCATGACCTCTAACATCTGTCTGTCCATTAGTGGGGAAGATACATGAGCAGGACCCTTTGTTTTTTAGATAACACCAGAATTTTGCGAATCATGTGTAACAATCAACACAGTCCTCCTTTGAGTTTACACCAAGACTGCCTACTCGAGTTACTTCTAGTTTGCTTCATTCAATGTCTCTCCAACTGACCCAATGGCATCCAGTCCATGGAACATTACTCATGGCCAGTTCTTTCATGAGTCTCTTGATCAGATTGAATACCATTTCACTATATGAAGTGCCACTCGATGATTTGATTCTAGCGAGTAACATAAAGTAACAGGTGACCCCTATGTTTCTTCTCTTTCTCCACTTTCTTCTCCTACGTATGTACTTACTGCTGACAATGTATCTCATTGTAGACACCCGGATCTGGGATCCACACTCATATCTTGAAATTACCTTCTTCCACATTTCCTTTACATTTTCCTGAAATTTGGTACGTTCCCAAGTGAACGCGACCTTATTATTTCAGGTTAACTTGTCGAGCATAACTATAATGTCCCATTTCTTCATTTGGAGACATGCAAGACTATTTGTCAATTGTCAGGCAGAGAGACGGTGGAGGGGTATAAAGTTGGAAGATTTTTCCATCTGAATTTTGTTCAATTTATATTATAACTGCTCAAACATTGTTTGCATCTAGCTTTTTGCTTCATTGGCATGTCAATATTGGACACGACAACACAATCACCCTAATCATAAATCTCTGGACCTTCTAGTTCAGCCTGCTGTTATCCTTAGATTGCAAAATTCAAATGTCACAACTCACAACTCTATTCGTAAGATCTATCAGATAGGAAAACATTGCATTCTTCCTTCCACAGTTAGATAGTAGACAACTACTAATTTTGAATTTGTGCATTTTGATGCTTGGGGCACTGCCATCAACCAAGTAGCATCCATTATTATGCTTTGCTTATTGACTATTTTACGAAATACAACTGGAATGAAAAATCTCGATATGACCAAGAAATACATACATACCTCAATGAAGAAGATCAATGGTATACTTTCACTAAGAAATGAAGATACATTTGTATAGGATCAACCTCAATTCCAAGAAAATATCTCGGTGGACTAAGATCATCAATATTGAAGGCCCTTCTCAAATGGCCTTTCAAGTATTATAACATATAACAGCAGAATTATCCCTTATGATAATGATATCGTCAACACACAATCATGATAGTAATCCCTTCTTCCTAGTTAAAAACTGAGCTCTAATAGAACTCCGATGAACTAGAAACTTAGACACGAAACAAAACGAACTAAATAGACTGGCCTAGTTGGCTTGATCAAGTCAATTTTGATCAGATTTTACAAAACAAGTAACCAGTATTAAGGCTTCTTTACTGTCTTAAGAGTGGCAAAGTGTTAAATATAACCCATTGATTAATGTTCTTGTTGCAGACAGCCAGTGTTCAATGTTCTTGAAAATTGATCTTTGTGAAGAAGATAAGAAATCACAGGTAGATTGAAGAGTGGGGCCATCTAACGCCATTTAAGTGAGTATCAATAATGTTATAAATTGTGTACAAGCTGACAGATGTCCCAAATGGACAACTCCATATTTTTTTGGTCTACATTCATAGCCCATATTCTGCATTGAAGTTTCAACGATCTATTAAAAGAATGGTCTTGGTAAATGGAGATCTATAACAAATGCAAGGATAATGTGAAATTTATACAAATCTTATGCATGCCTCAACAGCTTTTAGAACCAGGTGTTATGGATTTGTGAGAAAGCCTATTAACTATGATAGTGTTCGATTCTTGGGAAGTGTGGGTAACATAGGGGGTCAAAGAAAGAAGGTTGGGAATTAAATCACAGAATTATGGATCTCAGGAAGCAAGCGAACTTCATCCTACTCATGCTATTGACTTGATTCTCCATTTACCTTGGTTTTGGTTTGAGCTCATGGTCAGCAATTTGAAACTTTCAGATGAACCTGACTTATTTGGTGTAAGGGTCTGTAATTTCTTTCTTTAGTTTGCTCACTCAACAGTCTAGTTTGCTCAAGTTCACTCCACTTTGGTTGAAATGTTTTTTGTAATGTCCTTGCCTTAGTACATTACAAAGAATATCATAAGCATATAAGCAATGGGGAATTTCGGCATCTATTTTAAACCTCGCATTTTACATCAATTCTGATTATAAACAGTATTATTACTCTAAGATTTCCTCCTAATGGGCATGAGCCTTATTTTCAATGTCTTGAATGTGATTCTTTATTTGTAAAAGGATTCAACAACCGTTTAGCAATGGTTTATCCTTGATAGATCAAGGTTCTTCCCAGAGTGACTAACTAGCACTCCAAAGGAATTATCATAATCTCATGTATAAGTGGTAGCAAACACTTTGCCATCACCACTTCTTTACACTACAATATTTTTTAGGTGTGACTTTTCCCATAACCTGTATTTCTTTCCTCGTAGGTTTATGACACACTTAGATGACGTACATAGCCTAAGTAATACAAAGCACGCTGCAGAAATTGAAATACTGAAAATACACACAATATCTTCTTTTCTTTTGAAATGGTTAACGATGAAGCTCAATTCAGTAGATACAATACCAAGAATCCATAAAACAATTAATAGTCATATCTACAAAGAAGACCCATTATTCCTAAGAACTCAACATCCATATCCCATCAAAATCACATCAGATAGGGAACTGAGACTCTTTCTTAGGGAACTGAGACTTTTTTCTATTGTAAAATTGGAAATGAGACTTGATTCTGTATTACAGGTTTTAAAATTGTATCCCATATTACATGTATTACAAGTTATTTGTATAATAAGATTGTATCTCATTGTAGTGTGAGGTTGTTTGAATGCCATATTATAGGTTGTATCCCAATATGATGGATTGTAGTGTGAGGTTGTTTGAATGCCATATTGCAGGCTGTATCCCAATATTCTGATAAAGGGAATTTAAAAAAAAAAAATGTCTATACATTTAGGCACGGTAGTATCAGTGACGTTCACTAAAAGTGTCGGTGTAAGTTTCACCACATTCATTGGCGTATACACCGACGGTCATGACCGTCGGTGAATGTCACTTTTCTTGTAGTGCTGATTTTTGCCTATGGGTTTTTTACATTAGGTCTTCTGTTCTTGGTTCTCTCTAATAACTCGGTACGTCCATTTTGAGAAAATAGTGAAGGCTTGATTTATCTTGAATTGGCCAAAATGTTAGAGATATTTTATGAATCTTTATCAGGCCTACTCTGTTGAAAAAAAAACAATCCTTTGAATACCATTTTGTGGGAATTGAATGAGGCTAATGAGGTAAATGCTTTTGCTAAAGGAGTGTCTGGACTAAAAAACAACCCGTTATATTATTGAGCAAGGTTTGTCTCAACGTTAGAAAATTTGAGAAAAGCTTTCTATTAATTTCTTTAGGTCCCAACATTACAAGTAGACTAAGGTAAGGGTGTTTGTGTTGTTATCTTTCTTTTACTTTCCAAAAAAAGATAGTAATGCCCGTTTAGGCAAACCTAAATCCATAACCCAATCCTAACCCTATAATTTTTCATACATTTTGGCATTTGATGTTGCTGATTCTTGCACTCCAGTTCATGACTATAGTTTTAAAATTACACTGAAACCGACTCAACTCAACTCAACTCAACAAAGCCTTTGTCCCAAACTAGCTGGGGTCGGCTAAAAGAATCCTTTAGAAAAAATTCATGAAGAAGGTAAAAGAAATCTACTCAGCTCTAATCCTGATTCTAGTTGGGTTCTTCTACGTGGATCATTTTCTACCATTCTATCCTATCCAAGGTCATATTCTTTGTTATATTCCTCGCTATCAAGTCTTTCCTCAATGTTTCTACCCAAGTTGTTTTCATACACTGAAACCGATTATAGTTTTAAAATTACACTGAAGTCAACATGAAACAACCAAAATGTTTTCATTTCCATCCCCACCGATACACCTACCGAAATTGAAATGCATAACAAAACTAAAACTGTAAATGTATTAGTGGTACACTATATTGGACTGTGTTACATAATTATATTGATATAAAGGAAAAACGGTTTATGAGCTTGAGCTCATATAGCTTATATGAGCTAGAGTGCCACAAAAACACGGGTCCCACATTTTTTTGGGGTGATCCAAAGCATTTATTTGGAAGGACTTTACATAGATTGGGTGTGTACCAAAAATCAGGTCCATAGGATCATCCTAACATCGAAAAGTGGAGGGGAAAATGGACAGACACTGTTTGTTGACAAATCTGCCCATTTTTGCCCTCCACTTTTGGAGCAGTTAGGATGATCACCACGATGGACTTGATTTTTGGTACACCCTATCTATGATGGGGCCTTGCAAATGAATGGTTTGGATCACCACAAAAAATGTGGGACCCATGTGTTTGGGCACTCAAGCTCATATAAGCTTATATGAGCTCAAGCTCACGAACAGTTTTCCCTCATATAAATTGCATGTGAAATGCGGTGTATGTATTAATCATAAGGGGTTTGCTAGGGACCATCGCAGAAGGCATTTCGCTGGCCGGCTGTTGCATGAGAGAGCAGCCTCCTCAGATGAATTAAAATATTAAATGAATATGACAAAATCTGTTGAAATCAGCCTCCTCAGATGAATTAAATGAATAAGACATAATCTGTTGAAAAGTTAGCCTATGTGGCTGCTCTCTCATGCAACAGCCGGCCCGCGAAATGCCTTCTGCGGTGGTCCCTAGCAAATCCCTAATTATAAATATTTATATAAATTACATGTAAAATATGTTATGTACTGAGTATCAACATGCAAGACAACACGTCACTAGGTTTTTTTTATGTTAAACCATTTTAGGTGATTTTTTTTTTAAATGGACCATTTTTATGTTAAACCATTTTAGGTGAGTGTTTGAAAAAAAATACTATATGAGGTAAGTTTTTTTTTTTTTTTGACGTCTCATCTTAATTTTCCATTATTTGCATGTCTCCATACATTTCCATAATTTAACAAGATTTCTACCGAAATTTCATACTGAAATCGAAACATTTCGGTTTCAATGTTGACCGAAACCGAAGCTGAAACCGGAATTTTAAACCTTGTCCATGATAGACATATACTTGGTAATGTCTGACATGATGTGGTTTGCAATTGTCTCTTATGTCTTTGACGGCAAATAATTTATTGGTTGGGGGCTTCCTTGGCTCGGAGTCTTGCTGCTGCCTTCCATGAGCTGACAGTTATGTTGGTTTATCATTCTCTAGCTTCATTCTTTCTTATCACTTGGCTAAATCGTCTGCTGTGAACATTATTGCGGTTAGAGGAAAATGAAATTATCAAAGGAAATGATGTACAATCCAATTATCTTTGTAGGAAATGCAGCAACATGAATTCCTATCCATTAACATCTAAATCAAGACCGTGTTGTAGCCCTGACACTAATGGCAGTGGCAAGCACATGTAGTCAGACCCCACCAAGTGTGTCTGTCAAAAGCTTAGATATACATCGTCTATACGGTCCTTTAAATTTCGGATATTCCAGCAATGTCTAATTCACTTTCTATGAGGGTCACTTGCTCTTTTTTTTTATTTTTTTTGACAAAAGGTGATCGGATTTATTATAATGAGTAAAACGTACAAAGTGATGGAAGAGACGGCCATAAAAACAATCAAAATAGCATGACTAAAACAGGTAGATTAAACGATCGGATAACAGTTACTTAAATTTTTTTTTGAAAGATGACAAATTCTCATTAATACTCTAAAAATTACATTGGGGACCAGGAGTCTCTCCTGTCATCGCATAGTAACAGACAAAGCTGGCCAGGATATACGCCGGCTCAAAAAGTCGAACAAACACAACAGGAGTCAAGACCCTTTCTTTCTGCACCAAGCTATGGGCAGACTTACACCACCCTAGACCGAAGACTCAATTCTTTTTCAAAACCCATAGAAATATTGTCTTCTCCTAGCAACAACCCCCTTCTAAAGCCTTTAGAAACCTTAACAAGGTCCTTAATTTCTTGAGATCCCGCTCCAATTTTTGCAAATCGGGAGGGGCGGCATAGCATTCATCAAAACAGACTTGTCATCACCATCTAGATAGTCATTCAGTTTGTACTTTTAGACAAGTCGCCTAAGCCGAACACTTTTCCAACTCCTCCATAATATGCTGGATTTGAAAATCTGGCATCTCAAGGAGGAGATCCTCCGGAGCCTGATCCAAAAATCCAGGATTTTTTCTGCTCGCAATCCTTTCTTCCACTAGCCGGATACCCACCGCCATATTAGCTTCCCAGTTTTCTCTCCTCGCAACCATCTTCAACAGTTACTGATAATTAGGAAATCGTGGTCAAACAACTTTTTGCCGATCTCAATTGATGCTGCAAGGTGGGATGATCTAAGTTGCACAGGCGCACGATCTTAAGAATGGTTGATGCAAGTCTCATTGCTGGAATTGCCTTCAATAATACATGTACCACTAAAATATTCTTTAAATATCTGTAGGCCCTTGAGTAAGGCCTTAGCTTCCGCTTATTTTGCATCCACCATTTTGCATCTTCCAGACAAATATTTGATCACAACTCATAAATGGTTTATGAAAATACCTTCACACAACATTCACTCCTTCCTCACATTTTTAATACTCCATTTTTCATGATTTCATTTATATTGTTTATTTTGGGCATATTGGAATCTGTGGCGATTTCTTGAATTTCTTGTTTATTTCAGGATCCTAGGGAGAATGTCATCCAAGCCTGGTATATGGATGATAGTGATGATGATCAGAGACTTCGCCATCATCGTGATCCCATGGAATTTGTTGTGAGTGTTCATCATAAAAGGAACACGGGCAACGGATCTTTGGCGGTCCAACTTTGAGAAAATCACAGTTAACAATATGGATTGAAATTGAAATAGTAAAAGAACATACCGGAAGCCATGGATATTGTCTTGCTGTCTCTTGAAATGGTTCCACTCCGGTATATCTCCTTGTTCCACAATAGACAGTGATGGGGACTGTTTTCCTCTTCTCTTAGACGTGGATTCACAGAGAATGGAAAAGATTGGTTGTGTACAAGCAGGGACCGGAGGCTTCTCTTATAGACGTTTGAGGGAAGGGATGCAACTCCTCATCACGTTGACCATTCTCTGAAACGTCTCTTTGTTTACACCCGTTCCAAATATACCCTTTCACAATAAAGGGATACATCTTCTTCTTTAAACACTTAACTAACTAAAATGATCTCGGCCGTTGATCTTGCTTAGGCCACATCCACCGTTAGGATTAAATCCTAACATTCTCCCACTTGGCCAGCAAGATCTTTGTGCCATACATAAGAATCATACCTTTAAGTCAGTTAAGTAATAAATAAAATATTCCGTTCAGCAAAAATTACTAACAATAAACCATGTAACCATTGGGTCACCAACTCTACCCAATAGCCTACCCCACGATTATATCATTAGTAATACTTACCAACATGAATGTAAATGCATACATGCATAAGATGTAAATATGGTCCAAAATAGTCTACAGACATTCTACCTCTTACTCACAATCCATTTACGTAATGTGCACAAAATAGAGCGGTAGAAAATAATATATATCAGAATCATAAAATAAAATGTGATCACAACAGTGTATCTCAATACTTAATGCAGACTCCCACTGCACAGGCTATCAAAAGTGTCAACCAACCTTATGCGCGCTACATGCTCTCTGAAGAGCTTTGGTGACAAGCCCTCAGTCAAAGGATCCGCCAACATAAGTGCGATGCTTATGTAATCTTCAGATACACACTGATTCTGAACTTCCTCACGACAATATGTCAATACATTGACCCCATTACTTGATTTGTCGTTCTTGGAATTGTAAAACCGCAGCGGAATTATCACAATACATTCTCAGTAACTTGTCGACTATCAACAAGATAAAACCCTGAGACAAAATTCCGTGACTTCAAGGCATAGTACAAGGCTTGAAGTACACAATAAACTTCGTACCCAAGGTGGAAACAACTGAGTGTCAATCTGACATTCTTCCACTATTTATGACTTTCTGCAAAATATATTAGAGTAGAACTCTAGGTGTTCCGACAACAGTTGGAATTAGATTAACCAATCACACTATGGTTATCTCATTTACTTTATGTGAGCATTAAACCTTTAGTCCCTTACAGACAATGTATAATATTTTGGCAAATTTCCAATGATCCATACATAAATAACATTGGTACTTTCTAAATTTGCCCACCATATAGGTCATACACAGATAGGTGCAGATTTAAACATTCAATAAACCCCCAATTGCGGAACTATTAGGGAACCTCTTTATCTGCTCCTATAATGAATCGATCCTATGACCTTGGAACTGACTGAATATATCACCTTTAACTATAGGAACACTACAAATGGAGTAATTTATCCATGATCAATACTTAAAGGACTATACCAATATAGGCTTTCTGCAATCTCAAGAATCCCCGAGTCCCAACTAGGTGAACCTAAACTCTTATCATGTAGGATGCTTCACCTGAATTCTTTTGTATGAATATCACTGAAAATGGCCAAGTACTACTAGCAAGTAGTGTGTATCTCGATCCGGGAGAGAGGCAAAGGACGAGCCCCCAGCAGCCTCTTAGATCATTCACACGTGAAGGAGAGCTCTACCAAGGAACTTTCGAAACAAAACAAAACTCAGAGTCGTCATCCATGGTATACGGCCATGGATCCTAAAAAAATATGCTCTGTATACCATGGATAACCAGAAATGAATGGGTTCGTGCCTGATTGCGAATGGAGAAGGTCCGAAGAGCGCCTCCAATTTGTCCGAGTGCAAGCACTTGGTCTCTTATGCCATTTATTATTAGATCCAAAGAATTTTGGGTAAAATCATATGAAATGGGAACAATCCTCAGGAGTCGTCTACCTAAGCATGCATTTCCTGAGAAATAGAAATAATAAGCATAAAAAAGATAAATGAAAGAAGTGTCCCACCTAAACATAGCTAGATTATGAGTGACATGCCTAACCGGTGTCTATGTTCTGGTAGACATACACATGCAAGCTACAGCTAAAGGTATAGGATGTACAGGAAAGGAAATATAAAATTAACAGTTAATCATGAATAGTAAATGAAATAAAGAATAAATAAAATGCCAGGCAAATACCAGAATAATGAAATAAAAAAAAACTACGGCGTGCACATAGCGCCTATCTACAATGTGGTGAATACATAGCGCCTAATACAAAAACCTAACACATCCCATCTAGAAAGCAGCAAATGACAGATAGAAAATGCAGTAATAAAAACTTATGGCGTGCACATAGCGCATATCTACAATGTGGCGAATACATAGCGCCTAATATAAAATCCTAACACATCCCATCTAGAAAGCAGTAAATGACAGATAGAAAATGCAGTAAAAAAAAAAACCTATGGCGTGCACATAGCGCCTATCTACAATGTGGTGAATACATAGGGCCTAATATAAAATCCTAACACATCCCATCTAGAAAGCAGTAAATGACAGATAGAAAATGCAGTAAAAAAAAAAAAACTATGGCGTGCACATAGCGCCTATCTACAATGTGGAGAATACATAGCGCCTAATATAAAATCCTAACACATCCCATCTAGAAAGCAGTAAATGACAGATAGAAAATGCAGTAATAAAAACCTATGGCGTGCACATAGCGCCTATCTACAATGTGGCGAATACATAGCGCCTAATATAAAATCCTAACACATCCCATCTAGAAAGCAGTAAATGACAGATAGAAAATGCAGTAAAAAAAACCTATGGTGTGCACATAGCGCCTATCTACAATGTGGCGAATACATAGCGCCTAATATAAAATCCTAACACATCTCATCTAGAAAGCAGTAAATGACAGATGAAAAATGCATTAATACCGTAAAGTGTTTCAGCTAAGAAGATAAACCGGCGCAATGAGCAAACGTCAGTAGATGATAGTAAAGAAATAATAATCAATAACCTAATATGGCTTGGGATGACTCCTTCATCGCCCTTGCAATGATAGGAGGATGTAAAGAACAAAAGAAATACACAATTTAATAAGAACATGATCGTGCTAACATATCCTGTGAGTAAACTGACATGAAACTAAATCTCAACTATCTAGGAAATTTTAATTCACACCATTTATGAAGGACCATAAAATCATACATTCACAGTTTAATGACTATGAGATCAACAGAATGAACATTTCCTCTACTTTCCAATGTAGAAAATGCATTTTGGATTTCAAAATGGGTAAGCAATAGAGACAATATACTCACGAGTAAAATCAATCAGAGCATCAAGATTAATCAAGTCATATTAAATGTAAAAATCATTTCAACCTCCTTATATTGACCAAAACGTATAACATGGATATCAAAGAAAAGCATAATCAACACCTCGACTCCAAAGTTGAAATCCATACCCTAACCATAACAAGCATAGCAAAATATCTTCAAATGATTATAGAAAACATGTAAGGCTGAACATCAATGGCAAAATTTAATTTACCTGAATCCGGATTGTTTGGATTACCTTCGACCTTCAAATCAGAGTGTTATTCTTGTCCATTGAATTTGCTCTTTCTCCTCTTTTCAAATGGCCAACGAGACTTCCAACTTCTTTTCCGATGAAGTTTCCCTCAGAAAAATCCAATTCGCTGAATTCCTGGCGAGATGTTTGTTGAAGAAGGAAATAATAATTGTAGCTCGATTGGGGTTAGAGGCCGAAGTTATGAGGATCGTCCTTTTTCTTCTTTTTGATCTTTCAAAATCCTGCTGGAATGAGATTATTGAAGAGAAGAAATAGTGAAATAACAACAAAGATTATCAGATTCGGATTCTAAACTAGGGCTTGAGCTGAAATGAGATGGATTTAGGTGAGGTTATCAGACGAAAGCTCAGACTAATCGAATCTATACTAAGAAGGTTAGATGTAGGGTTTTGAAGCATCGATCTATGGCTTAGAAGCTAAGAGAATCACAGATCCAAGATTTCTACAGATAAATGATAGATTAGATGTCAAAAAGCTAAGATTAGGGTTTCTAATGACAGATCTATGGTTGATAAAGACAGAGAATGATGATAGCAAAGAAATAAGCTTAGGTTGTATACTGGCCATGGTTAATCGGAGCTTACCGGAGCTTTGAACGGAAAAATGGCTGGAGATCAGAAACTTGCCTGAGAAGAAGGCTAAAAAAAAATGGATTTCTCCCTGGAAGAGCGGGCATGGCGCAAGAGGCGACAGGTTTGGGTGATTTTTTGACTTCAACGGGACATATTCGGCAATTTCCGGCAATTGAGAGGCAGCTGTGATAGCAAAACCGAGGGATGTCTACACCGACGACTTCACAGGCTTGTAAAACGGTCATTCCTTTGGGGATTTTGATGGAAAATCCGTCTACGAAGACCTCAATCGCATCTTCAGGGCTGGGGAAATGAATCCGGGCACCACCGACGGAGGAAGGGGGAGGGATTTCTGGATCCGGTGCTGCGGCAGCAGCGGCTTCTGGGGTTTTACGGTCGGGAGTGGAAACACTGCATCGGAAGGGATTGTTAGGGTTTCGAGATGTGAAAAACCTGGAGAATGATAAGGGGGAAGAAGATGAAGATCGAATTGCTCTTAGGCCTAAACCCATTGCTCTCTCTCTCTCTCTCTCTCTCTCTCTCTCTCTCTCTCTCTCTCTCTGCTCCGCCAAAAACCCAAACGAAAATAAAAAAATGAAATCCCTCCTTTGATGCCCTGTTCGATTAGGATCTTTATAGGTGAGGGGTGTGCTGATTTCAGCACCCCATGCTTTGGTAATTACACCCCTCCCCAAATGTCTAATCGCATGTCATCTTATGGCTAGGGTGTTTGCTGATTTCAGCGCACCCCATTTCCAATATTTGCACCCTTTTGAGCCTCCTTTGCTCTAATTTTTTATTGTAAAAATGAGTCCCCTGTTTATGCAATATTCGGCTCCTTATATAGAGAAATGATAAATTCGCACCCCCTTCTTTTCCTATGGATAGCCCCCATATAGCACAATATATGACCATTCTGTTACACTATAAGATGGCTCGGGTAGGAACCAGGGTGGTATTTAGATGAAATTTGGCGGGGGCCTTGGTGAGACCCTAACCTAACTTGCGATGCAATTTGGGATCCTAGCTTGGTGATTGGATGGGGTTTCGCATAAACACAACGAACATGGGTCCGGTCAAAATGGGGTGTCTACAGATGCCCCTCTTTGGCTGAGCTTGTTTGTCACGCGAATGGCAAAGCTGAACAGACGACACATTTTGACTGATCCGAAAGCAAAGCAAATTTTTGGATTTTTGGCTTTAAAATGGTATTCACAAAAGTAAAACAGCAATCACAAAAGTAAAACAACAAAATGACATTGCAACAAAACTCGAAATCTACAAACATTGAGATATGGCCTCCCTCCGACTCTCGACATCTAAAATGAGATATCCTCTCTATATTACTCGAACTCAACAGACTATTGACAAACAAAGATCGCTTTGAAAACAAACAAGCACAAAACACTTGTTTTTTTTTTTTTTACTATACTGGACACCAAAACTTTAACAAAACATGAAACGAAACACTTAAAGAATAAAATAATACTTCAAACACACAATTGTATCGATGAATAAGAGTTTTTGCGGACAATCAGACCAAATATCACTTGGTCCATTGCCAAAAATGATATCATTAAAAAGGATGAGCAAATCTTAACGATCAGACTAAATATCGTTTGATCAATCGTCAAAACTAACTCAAAACAAAAGGGCGATAACTACACAGACCATTGATGAAAATCCGTCTGTTTAGCCATCCAGATAATCCTGACTCCTCTCTTTCAAGGTAGCGGGTCATCCAAGATTGATATGGTCCTGTAAAAACTGGTTCTATATAAATCCACGCAGATATACCTGACTCCTAACTCGTTAGGTAGCGGTACATTGCGAAGTGACAGTTAGACAGGCCAAAATTTGGCATTTCACTGCTAAACGTCACGGGCGAAGAAGAAAAGACCAGACTCCAAAACTCTGAGCTTCTTCACTGGTAGTTTCTTACTTCTAAAAACTCTTTATGATTAAAAAAAGTCCAGACTCCAAACATGCGGAGCTGCTTCACTGGAAATTCCTTTAAGAAGAAATCCTTTTCAAATGATGAGAGAAATTATCAGACTCCAAATCATAGAGCCATTGGCGAAAACATTTTGAAAATCTTTCAAATGGTGAAAGAAAAGACCAAATTCCAAATCATGGAGCCATTGGGGGAAACAATTTTTAAATCTTTCAAATGATGAAAGAAAAAGACCAAATTCCAAATCATGGAGCCATTGGCGGACAATATTTTTAAAATCTTTCAAATGATGAAAGAAAAATACCAATCTCCAAAACATGGAGCCAATGGCGGAAACAATTTTTAAATCTTTCAAATGGTGAAAGAAAAGACCAATCTCCAAATCACGGAGCCATTGGCGGAAACATTTTTTAAATCTTTCAAATGGTGAAAGAAAAGACCAATCTCCAAATCACAGAGCCATTGGCGGAAACATTTTTTTTTAAATCTTTCAAATGGTGGAAGAAAATACCAATCTCCAAATCAACGGAGCCATTGGCGAAAATATTTTTACATAATGATGAAAGAAAAATACCAATCTCCAAATCACAGAGCCAATCGCAAACATTTATAAGATGATAAAAGAAAAATGCCAAACTCCAAATCACGGAGCCAATGGCGAATTTTTTTTGTTAAATCTTTCAAATGGTGAAAGAAAAGACCAATCTCCAAATTACGGAGCCATTGGCGAAAACAATATTTAAATCTTTCAAATGGTGAAAGAAAAGACCAATCTCCAAATTACGGAGCCATTGGCGAAAACAATTATTAAATCTTTCAAAAGGTGAAAGAAAAGACCAATCTCCAAATTACGGAGCCATTGGCGAAAACAATATTTAAATCTTTCAAATGGTGAAAGAAAAGACCAATCTCCAAATTACGGAGCCATTGGCGAAAACAATTATTAAATCTTTCAAAAGGTGAAAGAAATGACCAATCTCCAAATTACGGAGCCATTGGCGAAAACAATTTTTAAATCTTTCAAATGATGAAAGAAAAAGACCAAACTCCATATCAAGGAGCCATTGGCAATTTTTTTTTAAAAAACCTTCTCAAATGGTGAGAGAAAAGGAACAAACTCCAAATCACGGAGCCATTAGCGAAAATATATGCAACATGATGAAAGAAAATACCAAACTCCAAAACACGGAGCCATTGGCAGAAATTTACAAAATGATAAAATAAAATGCCAAACTCCAAATCACAGAGCCTGTGGCAAAAATATTTACAAAATGATGAAAGAAAATGCCAAACTCCAAATCACGGAGCCATTGGCAGAAATTTACAAAATGATAAAAGAAAAGACCAAACTCCAAAACAGGGAGCCATTGGCAAAAATTTACAAAATGACCAAAGAAAATACCAAACTCCAAAACAGGGAGCCATTGGCAGAAATTTACAAAATGATAAAAGAAAATGCCAAACTCCAAATCACGGAGCCATTGGCGAAAATATTTACAAAATGATGAAAGAAAATGCCAAACTCCAAATCACGGAGCCAATGGTGAAAATTTACAAAATGATAAAAGAAAATGCCAAACTCCAAATCACGGAGCCATGGCGAAAATATTTTACCTTATTAAAGGAAAATTCATTGAAGTGATTGAAAAAAATGACCAACTTTGATCGATTTCACAAGATGAATAAGTCATCCCTTGCAGAGAATGATTGAAAATGCATGATCTTTGCTGAAGATAAAACTCAAGAAACTTGAAGAAAATTTCAGGTATTGACCCTTTGAAAACGAGTGAAAAGCATTTTGCTGGGGGTTTGAAGATTACAAGAGCAAATTCTAGACTTCGCTAGGGATAAGATTTTTTGAAAACTTGACTCCAAAAGAAAACAATTTGATTGAAGTGACTGTGCTCAAGCTTCTTTGGTTTTTATTTGTTGAGAATAGCTATCCCAGTTATCATTATGTTTGATATCTTTTATGACGTATGTTGTACTTCCATGACAAAAGTCTTAAGAAAGCAAAACCAAGATGAGTAGGAAAATTTTGAATTTATATGGGTTCTTTCTTTGGTATAGTGGTAAAACCATCTTCACAAAGGCCGAATCTGAGAATTCTCTCTATCCTTGCTCTGTAGTGAGGCTTTTGATGTTTCAAGCAGGTCTGAATAAGAAGCTTCATGCCTTTCTTTGATTCCTAAACCAGGATCTACTTCAGATTTTACTTTTCACTTTGGAAGGTGTACATCCATTCTTTCCAGTGCCAAACACTTTAAACTTCAAAAAGAGAACAAATATTGACAAGGAACAGACTCTTAAGGACTTTTTCAAAGAAGACTTATGATATTCAAGGGACTTGACTCAATTTTGATTCACCCTTAAATCAAATGTGTCATTTTTTATGGTAAGGTTAGCCACTCTCTGAGTAATCTCGGAAACCATGTCAAGAGGTTCTAATTTCCTCAATCAGGATTTTCGTCATGGTTATTACCCCCTTCAGATTGCTCAGTCTTAATGCCCCTAGTTTAGAAAGATGTCAAGGTAAGTCTCACTGACACTACTCGGATTCCAAGATCCTGCCCTGTTCGGAAACAATTTCTCCATCTAATTAACTTCTCTCTTTGCAAGAAGTTACAACTAATGCCTTATATTTTTCTGGTCTAATAGACCACTCATCTCAACTTTCACCTCGAATAATCACAACTCAAAACTTTGGAATTCTTCATGACGGAGAAACTCATTCTGTATCTTATCAACTCGCTCTTTGTGGGAAATCTTTGCCTCTGATTGGATTGTCTCTTCAATTTTTCAATCCATCAGACCGCTGCCCTAATTTAGCATAAGTGGACTCCTTTGGTTATCAACTTAGCAAGTACATGACTTTATCTAGGTCGCCCTCTCGGGTTTTCAACCTAGTGGGTCTTCAGACTCTCATTCTTTTCTTTTCTTTCTGTCTTTGCTTTCATTTGCCTTGAACCTTTGCTTGTTTCACCAGAAGGACTTTCTAGGTGGGCTTGGGTTCAAAAGGGTTAGATATCTAAAGTTCTAAGGATTTGGACCGAATCTGGTCTAGCCAGATTACCTACGTACCCCAAAAATGGAGGATCAGGTCCGCGTAGTTCGCTTTGGGGTTTATCAAAGAATGGTTTAGCTTTTAGCTTCAAATTTTGTAAGGAAATAATTGATATTTATTCCAAAGGTTGACCGAACCTGAATAAATCAGGCTACCTACGTACCCCTGAAGAGATGGGGATCAGGTCATAACGTAGTTCAAACTCATAAAAAAAATGCCCCTGGTTTATAATGTGGTTAGAAAAAAAATGGTTTGATTTGAATTTTTGGCCCAAAGGGTTTACAAACAAA
Source organism: Tasmannia lanceolata (assembly GCF_043159265.1). Classification (NCBI taxonomy): domain Eukaryota; kingdom Viridiplantae; phylum Streptophyta; class Magnoliopsida; order Canellales; family Winteraceae; genus Tasmannia; species Tasmannia lanceolata. Next base: position 19,768,085 of record NW_027518689.1, on the reverse strand, counting down.
TTTTTAAACGTTAGGATTTTGGCTATAAAGGCTCAAACGTCCAAGGATGACCTCCTGGTGTTTTGGCGCACAAGCTCTTTTGTTTAAGGTTCAAAGACTTTGAATATTTTTATTGAGGAGTCGGCGGTTTTCTGGCAAGACTTTAACCACGGTGCTCCATTCTCTTCTCGAGATCTTGAATTTATGCTCAAGATTCTTAAACTTTCAGTTGTTTCCAAATAGTGAAGACGATTCTCATATGCGATCTATCTCATTGACTCCATCATCTGGGTCTTTGATATTCCAAAAGAATTGTCATAGGGACACATTCCCTTCTCTTTGTCTTTCTCTCATATTATAAACATTAAAAATGTCATTTTTTCTTGAAATATTCCACCTCAGAATCATAATGAAAATACACAGCACAATTGTTCTTTTAGGGCTCAAATCTATGACTTCATTTTGAGAAAGTCTTCTCTTACTTCTTCATCAGCTCCATAGGATGTCTGATGTCCATCTCTCTTGAATTTTGCTCTTTGACCCGATGTCTCAAACAAATGGAGTCTTGCTTTGCACCATACCCCGGCATTCACCCGTTTATCCTTATAGGATCAAGCAAGACTACTATGAACCCCTCTAAATAGGTTTATCAATTCTTTGCGCTCCTCGGGAGATAAAGTTTTGCCAATCCATCTTTCCTGAGTTTCGGATTTCAATACCACTATCAATAGCTTCGATTTCCTCTTTAAGTGGCTATGCTAGACGCACTTTCTCTAGTTTGATCATTTTTCAGATCTCAAGAAAAATTTCGTTTGCATTCTCATCCGAGAAGGGTGTCTTTGTTTATTTAAACATTAGATCTAAGAGTGAATCATAACAATACAGATAACGCTGTATTCAAGTATTTATTGAATTGAAAACTTCAAATACATTGATGACTTTAGACGCGCCCCAACGGGCTCTACATCAGACTCAACAGAAGACTGGACATTGACTCCATAAGAAGACTGACAAACATTATATATTCCGAATTATTGATGACATAACTAGCCTTACCAACTTTGACACAAGAATTGGTATAAACTCAACAAAAGACAAACTTTGAAACTGGACACTTCTTCATGAGCAAGAGAGTGGCACTGAAAGTTCTTGGGCAATACACCATCCTCCATGATAAAGGTATCTACTGAGTTCGATCCCGAAGTAGGAATCTCAAAAAAGGTAACCCTACAAGGCCAGGGTTAAGTGGGACAATAAAAGGCTATGTTGGCAATATAGGGGAAGCAATAAACTGCCTTGATCAAATGTGTTTGAAAGTGGTTAGTTTTTTGGAAATGTAATCATTTGTTGAACTTAAACTTTTGAATTGGAAGTACACACACTAGATCAATAGTCATGGGATAAAAAATTCTGAACAAACTGAGATAAAAGCCATCTTGAGCATATCCATTAATATTTTGAGTTGGAATGTCAAAATGAGACTGTCTATGAAGGTAAAAAATAGACAGTGATAATATGACCTACACTCACAGGGTCTCAAAGAATCCTCAATCCACTCATTTGGGTCTTCTTTAGATATGTTGATTGATTCAAACTAGGAATCTCTACTAGAAAGTAAGTCCTGATCTTATAATCAAGAGATATACGGACAAAAATCTCAATGAATATAGCAAAAGATAGGCCATGACCATGAGAGGTGCAAGTAAAAGCCACTGGTCGGGTCTAGATACAACAGCACCATCAGGGTAATAACATCCCATATGGCATGCATTGTATCTATCCCGTGGAGCCAATAATGATAAAAATCAATAAAAGAAAATAAAAATATGATGATGTATGCTGTGTAGTGTGTGAATCCCTTGTTTTAAACACCTATTTGGTGCCCCTGGATTCTAAGCGAAAGAATTCCCATTTATAATGATTTTCACCCAAATTTCTCCAAAATAATAAAAATGGCATTTTTATTAGAGTTAGGCAATGTTCTAAGATATCCCCAGCAAAGTCGCCAGCCTGTGGACCCCGATCCGGGAGAGAGGCGAGAGACGAGCCCCCAGCGGCCTCTTGGATCATCCACACGTGAAGGAGAGCTCTACCAAGGAACTCTCGAAACAAAACAAAACTCAGAGTCGCCATCCATGGTATACGGCCATGGATCCTAAAAAAATATGCTCTATATACCATGAATAACCAGAAATGAATGGGTTCGTGCCTGATTACGAATGGAGAAGGTCCGAAGAGCGCCTCCAATTCGTCCGAGTGGAAGTACTTGGTCTCTTATGCCATTTATTATTAGACCCAAAGAATTTTGGGTAAAATCATATGAAATGGGAACAATCCTCAGGAGTCGTCTACCTAAGCATGCATTTCCTGAGAAATAGAAATAATAAGCATACAAAAGATAAATGAAAGAAGTGTGCCACCTAAACATAGCTAGATTATGAGTGACATGCCTAACCGGTGTCTATGTTCTGGTGGACATACACATGCAAGCTACAGCTAAAGGTATAGGATGTACAGGAAAGGAAATCTAAAATTAACAGTTAATCATGAATAGTAAATGAAATAAAGAATAAATAAAATGCCAGGCAAATACCAGAATAATGAAATAAAAAAAACCTAAGGCGTGCACATAGCGCCTATCTACAATGTGGCGAATACATAGCGCCTAATACAAAAACCTAACACATCCCATCTAGAAAGCAGTAAATGACAGATAGAAAATGCAGTAATAAAAACCTATGCGTGCACATAGCGCCTATCTACAATGTGGCGAATACATAGCGCCTGATATAAAATCCTAACACATCCCATCTAGAAAGCAGTAAATGACAGATAGAAAATGCAGTAAAAAAAAAAACCTATGGCGTGCACATAGCGCCTATCTACAATGTGGAGAATACATAGCGCCTAATATAAAATCCTAACACATCCCATCTAGAAAGCAGTAAATGACAGATAGAAAATGCAGTAATAAAAACCTATGGTGTGCACATAGCGCCTATCTACAATGTGGCGAATACATAGCGCCTAATATAAAATCCTAACACATCCCATCTAGAAAGCAGTAAATGACAGATAAAAAATGCAGTAAAAAAAACCTATGGCGTGCACATAGCGCCTATCTACAATGTGGCGAATACATATTGCCTAATATAAAATCCTAACACATCTCATCTAGACAGCAGTAAATGACAGATAAAAAATGCAGTAATACCGTAAAGTGTTTCAGCTAAGAAGATAAACTTGCGCAATGAGCAAACGTCAGTAGATGATAGTAAAGAAATAATAATCAATAACCTAATATGGCTTGGGATGACTCCTTTATCGCCCTTGCAATGATAGGAGGATGCAAAGAACAAAAGAAATACACAATTTAATAAGAACATGATCGTGCTAACATATCCTGTGAGTAAACTGACATGAAACTAAATCTCAACTATCTAGGAAATTTTAATTCACACCATTTATGAAGGACCATAAAATCATACATTCACAGTTTAATGACTATGAGATCAACAGAATGAACATTTCCTCTACTTCCCAATGTAGAAAATGCATTTTGGATTTCAAAATGGGTAAGCAATAGAGACAATATAATCATGAGTAAAATCAATGAGAGAATCAAGATTAATCAAGTCATATTAAATGTAAAAATCATTTCAACCTCCTTATATTGACCAAAACGTATAACATGGATATCAAAGAAAAGCATAATCAACACCTCGACCCCAAAGTTGAAATCCATACCCTTACCATAACAAGCATAGCAAAATATCTTCAAATGATTATAGAAAACATGTAAGGCTGAACATCAAAGGCAAAATTAAACTTACCTGAATCCGGATTGTTTGGATTACCTTCGAACTTCAAATCAGAGTGTTATTCTTGTCCATTGAATCTGCTCTTTCTCCTCTTTTCAAATGGCCAACGAGACTTCCAACTTCTTTTCCGATGAAGTTTCCCTCAGAAAAATCCAATTCGCTGAATTCCTGGCGAGATGTTTGTTGAAGAAGGAAATAATAATTGGAGCTCGATTGGGGTTAGAGGCCGAAGTTATGAGGATTGTCCTTTTTCTTCTTTTTGATCTTTCAAAGTCCTGCTGGAATGAGATTATTGAAGAGAAGAAATATTGAAATAACAACAAAGATTATCAGATTCGGATTCTAAACTAGGGCTTGAGCTGAAATGAGATGGATTTAGGTGAGGTTATTCAGACGAAAGCTCAGACTAATCGAATCTATACTAAGAAGGTTAGATGTAGGGTTTTGGAGCATCGATCTATGGCTTTGAAGCTAAGAGAATCACAGATCCAAGATTTCTACAGATAAATGATAGATCAGATGACAAAAAGCTGAGATTAGGGTTTCTAATGACAGATCTATGGTTGATAAAGATAGAGAATGATGATAGCCAAGAAATAAGCTTAGGTAGTATACTGGCCATGGTTAATCGGAGCTTACCGGAGCTTTGAACGGAAAAATGGCCGGAGATCAGAAACTTGCCTGAGAAGAAGGCTAAAAAAAGAAGAAGGATTTCTCCCTGGAAGAGCGAGCATGGCGCAAGAGGCGACAGGTTTGGGTGATTTTTCGACTTCAACGAGACACATTCGGCAATTTCCGGCAATTGAGAGGCGGCTGTGATAGCAAAACTGAGGGATGTCTACACCGGCGACTTCACAGGCTTGTAAAACGGTCATTCCTTTGGGGATTTTGATGGGAAATCCGTCTACGAAGACCTCAATCGCATCTTCAGGGCTGGGGAAATGAATCCGGGCACCACCGACGGAGGAAGGAGGGATTTCTGGATCCGGTGCTGCGGCAGCAGCGACTTCTGGGGTTTTACGGTCGGGAGTGGAAACACTGCATCGGAAGGGATTGTTAGGGTTTCGAGATGTGAAAAACCTGGAGAATGATAAGGGGGAAGAAGATGAAGATCGAATTGCTCTCAGGCCTAAACCCATTGCTCTCTCTCTCTCTGCTCGGCCAAAAACCCAAACGAAAATAAAAAAATGAAATCCCTCCTTTGATGCCCTGTTCGATTAGGATCTTTATAGGTGAGGGGTGTGCTGATTTCAGCACCCCCATGCTTTGGTAATTACACCCCTCCCCAAATGTCTAATTGCATGTCATCTTATGGCTAGGGTGTTTGCTGATTTCAGCACACCCCATTTCCAGTATTTGCACCCTTTTGAGCCTCCTTTGCTCTAATTTCTGATTGTAAAAATGAGTCCCCTGTTTATGCAATATTCGGCTCCTTATATAGAGAAATGATAAATTCGCACCCCCTTCTTTTCCTGTGGATAGCCCCCATATAGCACAATATATGACCATTCTGTTACACTATAAGATGGCTCGGGTAGGAACCAGGGTGGTATTTAGATGAAATTTGGCGGGGGCCTTGGTGAGACCCTAACCTAACTTGCGATGCAATTTGGGATCCTAGCTTGGTGATTGGATGGGGTTTCGCACAAACACAACGAACATGGGTCCGGTCAAAATGGGGTGTCTACAAGTAGTATAACATCAACACATAACACGAGGAAGATAATATTACTCCCACTGACTTTAAGATATATCCATTATTCTGTGACAATTCCTTACAATCTAACATAGAGTACTAAATAAAACTTTATGTACTATTGTCAAGAAGTCTGCTCTAAACCTTAAGCAGAATCTCTAAGTCTACAGACTATGTGCCTCTTTCCTTAGCCTCAAAATCTTCAGGTTATAGATAACCTCAAATGGGTCACCTTTTAAGAAAGTCACTTTTATAATCATTTATTGTAATTCTAGATCACAACGAGTTACAAACTTCATGACCATTCCAAAAGAATATTTCTTAAAACATGAGAGAAAGTAGTCATATTGTTTCTTTCTGAGTGAAGCCTTTGCAATTGAATTTTCTTTATATCTCTTAATTCCACCTATGGAGTCTCTCCTAGTCGTAAAGACCCATATATAGCCAAATGGCTTGACTCTTAAGTCTTCGACAAGGTTTCATTGAGAGAAACTCTTCTTTCATGGCTTCGAGCCATTGAGTTTCTTGATTGCTCATTAGTGCTTGACTGAAAGAAATGAAATTACTTAGTCATTTCTCACCCACTCAAAAAGACATATGGTCATCAACAAAAGTTGACATTCTCACTTAATGTGACCATATCAATGATTGTTCGGTAGTCATCACCACCAAAACATGTATAATGTGTGGCACATTTTATCCCGACAATATACGTACTATGGGTCAACCAACAGAACCTAAAACCCTTAAATACTTTAAGATAATCTATGAAATTGCAACTTGTGGTCATAGGGCTCAATCCTTTTATTTGCGGGTTATAAAGAGTTGTATAATTGATCCTCATTGTTTTGATCTTTTAAGTCATGTTAGTTCTTCACTCTTACCTTATAGATCACAAACAAAGACAGGGCCAACTATCTCTGATTAGAGAGACACACACTTAGCTATGGCTAAAAAATTTATCAAAAAGGGCAACGCCTTCCGCCACCAACTGCCAGATAAAAAAGATCCAAGATGTCATTGTGAATGACCTTTAATGGACTGATACTCACGGTGACACCCTAAACTGATTAATCTATCTATATTTTCCTTTAATGTACCCCGTACCATTACTAGAATCAGTAAAATCAAGTGAATCTAGAATTCTTCTTTTACCAAACTATCATCAGATATGTGGTTCAAAACTTAACCCACTGATTGGATGAATTCTTGTCCACTCGACTTCGTTTATTTCTAACATTACTAATTATCTCATTCTAATGCAAGGTGAGCTAAGTCTGACCTTGAGAGAAGTACAATCCAAGTCAATAAGGATTGCCCTGAAGAGAACCAAAATCACTAAATGGAAATGAAAAACTAGAGCCAATCCATCATACTTCAAAATCTTGATTCATAGCCGAAATAATCACGTTTTCTAGAATAAGGTTTCTAGTCCATATGAAACCAATATTCAGAAAAGAGTGGCGAGTAACAATGGATTCAACTACCATCTTTATTCTATTTTCCGATATAATGGTATACTCTCTCTACTAAGCACCTGGCTCGCAAGAAGACCTCACATAGAATTCTAAATGTGAATAGCAATGCCTTAATCTATCCACCAACCTTTTCCGGAGTACTTACTAAACAGGAATCATAATACAGGATATTTCCTTAACTTTTTAGCCATTACAAACATAGGGTATATATACATTATGTGTCATATGTCACACACTCGGATGACACTTGATACCAAGTTCATTCTCTCTAAATTGAATCATTGAGCAAATACATCTGCAAGATACTAAATGTTGCCTTTGCGAAAATGCTTTTTGACCACTTTACTTAATGTTGCCATTTTAAAATAACCAAGAGGGGTAAAGTGAGGACAACCAAGGTTCTGAATTTAAAGTCTTTTAAAATGTGCTAAAAAACTGCTACTTTGGTTAATATACTTTAAGGTTATCAAAACACATCATAAGGGTATTTGCAAGTGTTTCGAATGATCTTAAAAATATTCACAAACTACATTCAAGAACTCCTTTGCATTTTCGAGTCTTAAAAAAATCTCGAATTGCATCCAGAAATGGGGCTCTTCCATTACTACTAGATTGATACTAACATTGAACTCCCACTATTCATAAGCATCTTTTAGATGTTAGTTTAGTGAGCATGTCATTCAATGATGCATACTCTAGCCTTTTGTAGTCTTGAATTATGCAAATCTATTCCATCACTTGCTAAGATTTCTGACCCACTAAAGTACTCAACATAATCGGTATCTAGAAAAGATACCAACAACTTCAATGTCACAGACACAGACTTGCAGTTCCAAACATGCTCACTTCTTATAACACCTATTCAGTCCACAAATGGAGTTTAATTAACTCAATCCACGAATTTAATCAATCCAACTGAAAAGAATGACTAAAATGTATAAAATCATGATGATACATAAGTGTGCTTCTAATTAGATACCATATATGCCATCGTGGGCCGTCCGTTGGGCCGTGCCACGATGCAGAATTGGTTTCTACTTTAGAAAACACAATTCCATGATTATGAAGAGACACCAGTGTATCACCGTGGGTTGTCCGTTGGGCTGTGCCACGGCACACAATTGGTTCTCACATACAATACTCAGTCAATCTATCTTAAGGGAAAATTAGTTAGATTGCCCAGAATCACAAAAAACACAAAAAATGTGACCCAGACAAAACATCAGACGTGTCATTGTGGGTCGTCCGTTGGGCCGTGCCACAACACACAAACGATTTTCAATTCAGGAAATCACAATATTGTGATTCTGGCGAGACACCAGGCGTGTCACCGTGGGCCGTCCGTTGGGCCGTGCTACGGCACACAATTGGCTCTCCCATGAGACCAACTAGGCCCAGATAACCCTATACTTGAGGTGCACATCACTGTTGGGCAGAAGCACAACCCCAAACCAGGTTACCCAAGCCTAGCCCTCTCTCACCGCCTATTTGTACAAAACAACAGTCATCCGTTGGTTGCTCTTGTACAAATAGTCGCAATTGAAAGTGGTTCATAGTCCATAAATGTGTCATTGTATGCGACACGGTTCTCAAAATTAACCACTTAACCTTAAGCGATTTCGTTTCCCAGTCGGAATCGCAATTCTTTGTTCATTCATTTAGTGACCAATCATAATAAGATATAGTTCAATTTCAACTAAAAATAATGAACAATGTAATAAACTTGTGTATAAAAAACCAACTTTCAAGTTCCATGATAGACCAAAGATCATTGTCTAAGGGGTTTTTCAAAATATACACAAATCAACTTTATAATAGTTACTTTTATTGAAGTAACTAGTTTCAAACAAAGCAACCATGCCAACAAGATAAAACAATGCATTCTATAGGACTTTAGCCACTCACAGATTTATTCAAAACAATCACTGGTTATTACTGCCCCATTAGCAAAACTCTAGTCCTCAAGCATATCTTAATCGCATGAGATTCAATCTTCTAGAGTTTTCCAACTCAAGATGGAAACCACCAAGGGTTTCGCATCAAAAGAAACAATAGTGAGGCTTTACATCGAAATGATTGATTAATAACATATTAATCAACCCCATTTCATCATAATAGTGCATTACAACACTTAGGGCACCAAAAGAGGTCCTACTTTCGCTCGAAACTCAACTTTTAAAGTCAAAAGACTTGAAAATACACTATAAGTTCATTAAACAGTGCTCAAACGTCAAAATCGACCCCAAAAATGGGTCCAGAATGGTCCAAAACCTTAAGTACTGGTCTAAGCCAGTTCAAAACCCAAAAATTTTGACTAAAATCCAAATTTATAAAATCAAAAAGTTTGAAAATTACACTGTCATTTTCAAAACCGGGTCTCAAATGCAAAAACGGACCTCAAAATCGGGTTCAGAGGGGTCCAAAATCCCTAGAAGCAATCTTATACGGGCCCAAAAACTCCCAAAAATGGCCAAACTAGGCCTAAAATAGTGATTGGACGGGTCTGGGCCGGTTCTGGATGGGTCTGGTGGGCCCAGACGGGTCATGTGGGTCTTATCGGTCAACTGAGCCTTTCTTAAAATCACGGATCCTTGATGGATCCTTAACGGGCCTGCGTGGGCCTCGGCCCATCACTGTTCATTGTCTTCTACAACCGTAGTAATAAATTCCAAAAAATTTCAGCAAAATCTAAAGCTATGGGCAAATTTCGACTTAATGTTGGGAGTTCGTTTGACCTCCGATTAAGGCGCCGTTTGCGCCATTGGATTCGTCTCTTGACGAACTTCGATTCCATGCCAAAAAATCTCTGATCAGAGCAACCGGTCGGCCGGCAGCACGCCGTTTTCAGGCGATGCCCAAAACTTTCCAAAAAGTGAATTTTCTAACTTTAAATGGAGGCCAAATACAATCCAGACATCGGATCGACGAACTGTTTGTTGCGTTGGATTCGTAGGAACACAAAAAACGTTCCGTTAGCACTCAATTGTTGATCTGATTCTTGGATTGATGGAGGCAAACAAAATACGACGGTTTTTACACGAAAACCCCTATTTCTTTCAATTTTTACCATTTTAATGCGATTTTCTCGCTGGAACCGTGGCTCTGATACCACATGTGAGTGTTCATCATAAAAGGAACACGGGCAACGGATCTTTGGTGGTCCAACTTTGAGAAAATCACAGTAAACAATATGGATTGAAATTGAAATAGTAAAAGAACATACCGGAAGCCATGGATATTGTCTTGTTGTCTCTTGAAATGGTTCCACTCCGGTATATCTTCTTGTTCCACAATAGACAGTGATGGGGACTGTTTTCCTCTTCTCTTAGACGTGGATTCACAGAGAATGGAAAAGATTGGTTGTGTACAAGCAGGGACCAGAGGCTTCTCTTATAGACGTTTGAGGGAAGGGATGCTACTCCTCATCACGTTGACCCTTCTCTCAAACGTCTCTTTGTTTACACCCGTTCCAAATATACCCTTTTACAATAAAGGGATACATCTTATTCTTTAAACACTTAACTAACTAAAATGATCTCGGCCGTTGATCTTGCTTAGGCCACATCCACCGTTAGGATTAAATCCTAACATTTGTTTCTTTGGATAAACTTGCAGGTCCACTTTTTTACCATGTATTTTTTTTATCACCAAGCCATTACTGCGTTTTTTTTTTTGTTGGAATGGCGCCATTGATGAGGTTATGAACCAACTTCCTGACAATAATCATTATGATTCAGAGCTACGAGTTCTCAGCTGGTGTTTAGATGCAGACAAGTATGAAACTGACGAGGAGTTGAAACAAATTCGTGAAGAAAGGGGTTATTCTTACGTGGTTTGTGATATTTATTCATTTGTTTTTCGGTTAAGAGGGAGAGATGGAACATGCAGGGGATCTGAATTTTAATTTTAATGGGATGGATTGACACAGTTTTGCAGGACATTTGTGAGGTGTGCCCGGAAAAGCTACCAAACTATGAGGCCAAGATAAAAATCTTTTTCGAAGAGCATCTTCACATTGATGAAGAGATCCGATATTGTCTGGAGGGAAGTGGTAAGAATATCTAACTGCTATGCTTTGAGCTTTGGGCCATGATTTATGTGCAATTAGTCATGTTTTCTTTTCTTTGATGGTGAAGGTTATTTTGATCTGAGGGATCAAAATGACCGCGGGATCAAAATGACCGCTGGATCCGCGTAGCGGTGAAAAAAGGAGGAATGATTGTTTTACCTGCTGGGATTTACCATCGTTTCACACTCGACTCTGACAACTACATCAAGGTATTGCACTTGGACTGATTCTTCTTTGCTGCACCTTAGTATCTGGATTCTATGTTACCAACAGACCTTTTTAAGAGAGCTCTGCATATTTTTTCAGGCAATGCGTTTGTTTCTGGGAGAACCAGTGTGGACTCCATAAAATCAACCTCACGATGATCTTCCTGTGAGGTAGGTACCTTACTGCACCCACGGGCTATGTCGCAAATTTCGTTCTCGGGATTTATCAGCAAGGGAAAATCTTGGGATATATTAGGGAAAAATGATAAAAATAAAATTATTTAAAAAATATATAAACATATGCAATTTAAGAAAAAAATATAAAATAAAAATACTGTAAAAATGTCAGGATAATATTGTGATATAATCACGATATTTTATCATAAAGAATGAAAATATCGCTATGTTTTTTAAATCTCAGAATTTTGTCGTTTTATTAAAATGACGCGATAAAAATGCGATATTTTGAAAATATCGGAGATACTTGTGACATAGGCCAGTGGTGTTTTTCTCTTTCCCACATGAATATTCTTGCCGTTATTTGGTGAACCTATTTCCAACATTTGCGTTGATTTGCAGGAAGGAATACATTGAAGTTTTTGTGAAGAAGGAAGTTCCCAACCAAGCTGTTGAAGCTCTTTAATGGTATTGGGGGAATGGGTATTTCTTGTCATAGTTTAAATACTTGGGAAACTGTTGGGAGTCAGTAATAATTTCCAATATTTAGCTAAAGTTGTACCTGCCTTAGGATGGTATTCAGAGGGTTGCATGGATTTGTAATAAGTGATTGAAACTCACTAAAACCCTATAGTTACTTAATGTTAGTTTAACATGATACTTTGTGTTGAACATATTGTATTTGATACACCAAAATATACATTTTATGTAGGGATACTTGTACATGAGTCTTGGGATTCAATCGTTGGGAGGACTGTGTCTAATTTTTGGTAGCCTTTGGTAGTTTTTTTATTAATTTTATAAGTCAGTATGTTGCCAATAGGGCTGCAACACGGTCGGGCTTTTCAAAACCCTAGCCCAACCCTAGATCCCATTATCTTACCCTAGCCCGCAGTTAGGGCCTAAGAAACCTCAACCCAAGCCGGCCCTAGCCTGCCTTGATTGGGCAGGGCCCGGCTGAGCTGGCCCTGATTGACCCTAGTGAATCAGCATAGGCAAGGTTTTATAACGACACAAACAAGCTTTCTTTTCTTCTTTAATTGGCTTGTAATGGCATTTTGGAAAATCTAATAACTTTTTCAAGTACTAAAAGCCAAGATGGTCTAGTGTAAATATCAAAATATAGCATAATAGTGTAAACCGGGTCGGGCTGGGCCGAGGTCACAACCCTGAGCCCGACCCGACCCTGGCTCGGGCCTGCAAAAGTGAACCCAAGCCCGCCCCCAGCCCAGATCCTGATAGGGAGGTCTGGGCTCACAGGGCCAAACTTGCACCCCTAGTTGTCAAATTTCACATTCAAAGATACATCAATAGAACTCACTATTTAGTGGGAAATGATACATCAATAGAACTCTCTGCTTCAATAGATCAATTGAGAGAGCCTGTACCCCATTGAAAATCGATTTTTTTTTATTTGTATTTAACTTTGTTTGCTTTTCTTTTAAAATGTATTAAATGAAATCCTTGTCCCCAATAAAGCTTCAACACAATCATTAAAAAAAAAAAAAAAAGCTTCAACAAATTGAAAAGAAACCTTGTTTAATGCATTTTTTGTGGAAAAAAGTCACAAAAAGCTTGAGCATTGAAGATTGCTTCATGGTTTCTTCTCTCTTTTCCTGTTTTCTCTCTTCTCAGTTGAATTTCGATCATATTCTTACCATTGAACACATGCATATGACGAGGAATAAGGATATTTCCACAATCACTTGGAGGTCACTATTAATTTGAGATGTGTGATGAGAGGTTTACAGTTTTTGATGCAAAAGCTCAACATGAGATTTTCATGTCGATGGCGAACTTCTACAAAAGTCTATTTTGGCTCTCCTTATACTCTTATTTCCTTATGCTCCGTTAGGGATGCAACAGGGTCGGGTTGGGTCGGGTTTTTCAAAACCCTAGCCCAACCCTGGATCCCATTATCTCGGCCCTGACCTGCCCTGACTCTGAGTCAGGGCCGAAAAACCTCAACCCATTGCCCACCCTACAGGGCTCAGTGCTGGCCCTAGCCCGCCCTGATTGGGCAGGGCTGGGCCGGCCCGGCCCTAATTGACCCTAGTGCAAATACCTGTTGAGAGTGCCAAAAATAAAGCAACCACTTATTATATAGAACAAAATGATCAATAAACAGAGAAAGGGAACAAAATAAGACAATATGAATTCAACAACATGACAGGCAACAGAGACAATTAATAATAATAATCTAAAGAAACATAAATCCAAGATAATAGAAAACATTAGCAAAAGAAACATGCATAGATGGTTCAATTCTATAATAGAAAACTTAGGGTTGGGCCGGGCCGGGTCCGGGTACCCAAGGCATTAACCCAGAACCCGACCCGACCTGAGTCAGGGTCTAAAAAAATGAACCCTGACCCGCCCCCAGGATTGGAAAATCCAGCCCTGACCCTATTCGGGCTCAGGGCTGACAGGGCCAAACTTGCACCGCTACGCTCCGTTTCTTTCAACGTAAAAAAATGGACACAACATTTGTTTTTTGTTCATTTTTTCAACATAAAACAAATTGACATCCATTTTTATGGAGGTAAATTTTATCGCCTGACTTGATTTTACCTGCGAAAAAATAGCACCCTATTTTGGCATAAAAAATTTAAGGCATTCGTCCATAGCTGTCTTGAATTTTTGGAAAAAAGATCTATGCAAAATGAGATTATCAAAAGTTGGTAGATTCATTTTTCCGAGTTTTTATATGGTGTAAGGCCATACAACAATACGGTAGGGATACCACCCTTGATATTTGATCCAACAGCAGCTCACTTCTTGAGGAGCTGCTGTTGGATCAAATATCAAGGTTGGTACTTCTACCGTACAAGGGCCTTATTGTTGTAAGGCCTTGCACCATATAATTTCTCCATTTTTCCTAGAAAAAAATTTCTAATAAAAATTTCCTTGCACACAGGGCTCCTCCTTTGCATAAACATCATCCATTCACCATTTAATTTATGTACGGCTATCTCTCTAACGAAAGAGGATAAATCATCTCAATGATAAGACTGACATATTCTTAGATTTGATACCAATTGAAGTTGGGAAAATTCTCAAAAAGTTGTGATTTTTATCCGAAAATCTCAAAAAAGGGTAGAGTTGGCTAATTTCTCAAAAAGGGGTGAAACGCATCCCAAGGAGTATTTTATGACTAAAATGCCCTTATGCTGCCTTTCCCTCCAAGAAAGTAGGGGTGCAACTTGGGTCGGGTTGAACCCGAATTTGGGTTGGGTGGGTTGGGTTGGGTTGGGAAAAATCAACCTGAATTGGAAATCGGGTTGGGTGTCGGGCAACCCGACCCGACCTGAAACCCGATTTCCAATTCCAATATGTATAAAATTTTTACTTCTATGTTTGTTTTGTCATTATATAACTCAAATCTAGAAAGAAATAAAAAACTTGGTGAAAGTTGTCCTAATTAACCCTCTTGTTGGGGAACATCTAATGACTAGGATGAGATGGAAATACAAGAATAAAATGGAGAAATCAAACAAATGGTGAAATCGGGTTGGGTCGGGTTGAGAAAATTACAAATCGGGTTGGGTCGGGTTGGCCTCAACCCGACGCGGGTTGCACCCCTACAAGAAAGTAAGCAACAATTCCCAACGCATTTCACCTACCAATTTGAATTTTTTACCTTCTTCTTCCCACGCCAAAATCAAAGTCCATTGGCTGTTGTAAAAATCCCAAACGAAATTCCATTGCAGAGAGGTGAAACTCCCCTCTCCTAAAATGTAGATTTTATTGGATCTTTTCTTTGGCTATCAAACCTAAGCTTCTCAAGTAGGTCCATTGTGATACATTTGCATACATTTAACATGTTCCTTACACTGCTATGGTGTATTGTCATCATCTTGTTTACTTGTTAGGGATTTGTTATGGTTGTGTTAGGCATTTGTTATTGTCATCATCCTCTTTCCAATGCTTTGGTGTATTGTCATAATTTCTCTATATCTCTCTATTGCCCTCTATGTTTCTATTTAAAGTAAACCAGGATGAAACTCATGTCTATACAATTACAACCACTATAAAAAGTGAGAATGACTGTATTTATTGGATTTTAAACACTAGGAACCACTAACTATACCTAGGAACCACTAATTTTACCTAGGAACCACTATGTACCAGTATTTAGTGGTTCCAAGGTATAAATAGTGGTTCCAAGGTATAAATAGTGGTTCACACAATCTAATATTACTTCAGTGGATGTTAAAGTTGCAATGAATGTATGAACAATAGGTTAAATAGTTGTCTAAACAGTCAGATTTTATCGTGGTTCATAGTTTAGACGGCCTAATACTTGTTCCGTTCCGAGAGTTTAAATTATGAGATTGAAATAGTTATGCAGTCAAAACCACTATAAAAAGTGAGAATGACCGTATTATTCGATTTTAAACACTCGGAACCACTAATTATACCTAGGAACCACTAATTTTACCTAGGAACCACTATTTACCAGTATTTAGTGGTTCCAAGGTATAAATAGTGGTTCCAAGGTAGAAATATTGCTTCACACAATCTAATATTACTTAAGTGGATGTCAAAGTTGCAATGAATGTATGAACAATGGGTTAAATAGTTGTCTAAACAGTTAGATCTTATAGTGGTTCATAGTTTAGATGGCCTAATACTTGTTCCGTTCTGAGAGTTTAAATTGTGAGATTGAAATAATTATGCAGTCAAAATCACTATAAATAGTGAGAATGACTGTATTTATTGGATTTTAAACACTAGGAACCACTAATTTTACCTAGGAACCACTATTTACCAGTATGTAGTGGTTCCAAGGTATAAATAGTGGTTCCATAGTAGAAATATTGCTTCACACAATCTAATAGTATTTCATTGGGCCTCAGATGTTATGGTGGTTCACAGTTTAGATGTCCTAATAGTGGTTCTTTGATCTTACAAGTAGATTGTTGTGAAGATGGTAGAAATAAGGGCTTCTTTTATCTTACACGTTGATGGGTACTTGAAGGATGAAGTATCATTCCAATATGTTGGTGGGACGAAGATGTGTCTAATTATAAATCGCAAAATTAAATTTTTGGAATTGCAGTCTCTTATTCACCAGAAAATTGGGACCACAGGAATCGACATGTGTAGACACCCCATTTTGACCTGGCCCTATTTTCCCAAAAAAGTTGAATAAATCCTGAAATCGATCCCTGAAATTGAATCCAAGATTCCCCAAACTCAATTTTCAAGTTCCTAAATATGATTCCCGAAGTGCCTTGAAAACTGAAGACCGAGGCCCAATTGCAAAAGAGCCTGAAAAATTCGAAATTACCCACTTCAAAATTATTTCTCAAAATATTCTGAAAGCCCGAGTGATCTCTGAATCCCATTGATATTCTCCGTTCAACCGCCCCGACCTCCTCATTCATTTGTGCAAAAATTAGAAAATTATCAAAATATGGGTGTGTCAATATCATTTCCCTGGAAAAATATCTAGGGATAAATAATTCGCCCTTTCCCCTTCCTTGCTTAGACCACCCCCTGTAGCGCAGAAAATATGCTAAGGAGGGCTGTCCGAGGAAGAAAGGGGAGGCATATATATTTTCCCTTTTAGAAGAGGGGAGTGAAACAATCAAGTGGGGGTGCCCATTGATAGGAAGAAAAGGCAAGTAGAGCCTAATGGTAGGAGGTTGTAAAATCACCTTGTCCTAGGGGTATTTTGATAAAATGAGTGTTGCTTCCTTTGCAAGCAATAAACATGGGCTGTAGGATCAAAAAAGTGAAGTGTAGGGCTTGGATTATATTAGAGCCTTCTAGATTTTTAGGGTTTCTAAAAGGGCACTAGGGCTAGCAGAGGGAAAGGGATGGCTGAGATGAGAAGGCAGAAAATGGAAGATAGGGATTAGATCGAGAAAAATCCTGAGTATAAAATACAAGAGAGCTCGTGAGAGAGGAGGGGAGATTTTTCTTTTCTCATTTTTTTTTACAGAGAGTGAGAGAGAGAAAGAGAGAGAGAGAGAGAGAGAGAAAGGGAGAGAGGTGGAGACCGAATCACCACCTCCAACCACCTTGCGACCACCTTGTTGCTGCCGGCCGAACCACCATCTTCATCTTCCCCGACGATCCTCGTCGGAATCCGGTAAGCCCCATCACTTCCGACCAACTCCTCCCCACCCATATTTATCCCTCTCTAATCCAAACCCTCTCCACCACCCTCAGCCACCGATCTAACCCATCCAAACCCACTTCCTTTTTTTCCCTCTCCACCACCACAGCAACCTCGCCCTAACTCCGGCCAGCCACCGCTCGACCAAACCCACTTCCTTTTTTTCCCTCTCCACCACCACAGCAACCTCGCCCTAACTCCGGCCAGCCACCGCTCGACCAAACCCACATCATCTCCTCCTTCAAAACCCCACCCATTAAACCCCCTCAAATCTGATCATATCCCACCTCCTTCACATCATCCCCATCTTCTCTTCTCCACACCCACAAGCCATCTCCTCCACCGAACCACCTCTTCAAACCCAATTCCATCTTCACAGACACCATCTGTAAACCCACTTCACCTTCTCCGGTGACATCGGTCGGAATCCGGCCACCCTTCCTCTGTAGATCCGAGCCCAATATTTCCACAATCATTTCTACGATCCCTCCTCCATATAAACCCATTTCAATCATCTTCTACTCCCCATCAACTCTCTTCCTCTCCATTGCAGTCACCGTACCCTGTTTTTCCTTATCTCTTCCACCCCCATTAACAGCCACCATTACTCCGGCCACATCCTCCGGCAAACCCCACCGGAATCTGAGCTCATCATCACCACCACCTCTACACCATTCTCAACCTCATAAATCCAATCCGACCGTTCTTCAATTCCGACAAACCTCCGCGGAATCCGCCATCATCTCCGATCAACATAGCCGTGCTCCGATCATCCGACATCGCTTGTAAGAAGGAGTCGAAGCAAGTCTTCTTCATCCGAGGGTTCTAGCGAAGGATTCCGAGGTCCAAATCTCATCCATTGCTAATTGAGGAATTCAGGTAATAATTTTTTCTTTCATTTAATTCGGAGTTAGTAGATGAATCATGTCAATGAGAGAGTACTGTGGGTTCTCTCATCTTGCTTTTTTTCATTGCTAGGTGTTGAATCTGTTTTCCTTCATCTCGTCATTTGTTGTTTAATCATAGAGATTTAAGAAGTTAGATCCTGCACTTGATCCACGTTCTTAAATCTCAATTGTAAGTAATGGCAGAGATCTCCTTCTCTAATCCTTGTTTTTACTGATATCAGTCCAACCATGTCTAATGGCTGCACAAGCTCTGCTTGCTTTTATACCTCAATTAGTTTCTTGAGAGTCTTTTGAGGTATCGTAGTTAAACCCGGTAATAAGCTCTGACAGTTTTGTAAACTAGGAGATGAGGCTAGTTTTTGTGTAGCTATTAGCAGGGTTGTGTTCATATCAGTAGCCATTCAAAAGGAAAAGACAGTGAATCAGTGTGATTGCTGAAGCATGGCGATGTCAATGCCCTCGATTAAATTTTTTTTCATTCTTTGCTGCTAGTGGAAATGTTATTGGCCTAACTATGTTTGCTATTTGCACCACCATGTTGTGATGATAGCTTTATGTTGTCTTCTTCTTTGCTGTTGGTGTTTTAAGGGAAGTCTCGAGTTAAATTTCTAAAAGGAAAAGACATGATTAAATTGATCTTACCATTGTTAAAGCATAATAGTGTCTAAGAATCTTCTTCATGTCTTGATAATTGTCTCGCTATAATTTGTTAAATCGCCTAGACCCAACTCATATCTCTATGCGTATGTGGCTCATGAATAGGTTTGGGTCATTTCATAGTTCAATTTTATGGTTATCTTGGTGTGTCTGATCCTTGAAAAAGAGCACAAGTCTTCACTTTTAGATTCTGTTTTATGTGCATTCTTATAGCTTTAACTTTCTAATGTGGGGTCCTAGAAGGACGAGAGCAAGGAGTTTTGAATTCGGCAGTGATCTCTGAGCCCGAACATTCGAGAGCCTGATCTTTCACTCTTATAAGAAGTTTTTGCCCTCGACTTGTTTTGCTTCTACTGGTCACACTAGAAAGACTAGAGAGAGGGGTTGTTACTTGTCATTTTCGCAGTAACAGCAGGTACAAGATTAACTTTCCCTCTTATCCCGGCCAAATTGGTTTCAACAAGCCGATAGACATGACCAATCTTTCATCTTTGGCCCAGTTGACTCCACTTCATATTGAACAAGTCAATCCAAATGATAAATTCCTCACCATTTATTCTTCGATTCTCTTTCCAACTCTGCCTCAATGTTTAGGATCTTCATAGGGTTCTTGTGTTCATCATATTCGCGGTCTCTTGGGATTTTCAGGACCACCTTAGCTTTCTCTTTCCTTCCCTTTCGAGGCTTCTCTTAGTCTTAGGTTTTTCCTTGGATCTCAAGGTTCCTATATCATCCATTGATTTCAGAAGTTTTCTGTCGGGTCTAAGTGGCGATGACAGAATGATTCTTGAGCCAACCCTTTGCCCTTCACATTCTCCTCCCTTCTTGGGATTCTTACAGGGCGTAGGGGTTTCCCTTCTTTCTGAGGTCATCATTTCTTATAGGATCTAGGGATTCTACCTTGATTTCTTTCGGGACTATTCTCTGCGAGTTCCTCGGGATTCTTTTCGTATTACGGGATCCTATCGATTTTGGGAACACTTCTCTCGGGTTTAGGCGACGACGGACGGAAACCTCCTGAGCCAAAACCCCTATTCAATCAAAGGGATAAAAACAACAAAAATCTAAAAACAACAAAAAACATCAAAAACACCAAAAATGTTTTTCGAAAAAAGCTGTTTCGAACTACGTTGGCTTGATCCCTTTCCACAGGGTACGTAGGTAGCTTGGGTCCACCCAAGTCCAGTCAAACCTTTTTAATAAATATTTTCAAACATTTTCAAACCTTTCAAAACAAAAATGGGCAAGGATGATGATCGCCAGGTCACTCGGAGTCCCCTTTTCATTCCATTTCCGATTTTGATCGTGGTTTTCCAATTTTCATTGGTTTTCTGACGTTTTATCGGGTTTTGGGACGGGCGATGATGTGGCATGGTCCCTTCACAGGGATTGTCCTCGCCGAGCCCAACGATAAGGTCATGACGATCGCGAGACTTGTCCGATCTTCAGCAGATTAGGATCGCTGGGCTTGATTCCTTTTGAATCGCCCTCTGAGCCTATTGTGTGTTCCACTTTCTTTTTCCTGGCAGTTTTTGGTTCTCGCATACCGATGGTTTTCTGATTCTTTTCTTTTCTTGCATCTTTTAGCTTGTCGTGTACTTGCTTCAGATTTCTCATGCGTCGCTTCTAGTTTGTTTGCTTCTCAAGCATGTGATTGATTGTTATTTTCTTAACCTTATCTCTCGCATAGGTTCGCATGTTAGTGTGATTATTTTACTGCTTTCCTTATCTCATTATATCTATCATTGTCTGTTTAGTTATAGCTCTGCATGTGGTTGTTTACTGCTTTCTTAGATGTGATGAGTTAGGATTTGTTTGCTTTCTTTACTCATCCCCGGGTCATGCATGTTTAGATAGACGTTTTCTCAGGGATGATTGTTCCCATTTCACATGATTTTCGTCCAAAACTCTTCAAAGTTAATTAAAAATGGCATAAGAGACCAAGTGCTTGCACTTGGGCGAATTGGGGGTGCTCTTCGGATCTTCCTCATTCGTCACCAGGCACGAACCTTTGCATCTCTGGTTATCCGTTGCAATAGAGTATTTTATGTGGTTCCAGGGCCAGCTCCCTTGGATGGCGACTCTGAGTTATTTTAGGTGCGTCTTGGTTTCGAGGCTCTTGTCTCCGGATCAAGAGGTATCTCATACATATACATCGCCACCCATGCTGTGAGTGGCATCATGTTTCGAGAGTTCCTTGGTAGAGCTCTCCTTCACATTGTGGAGGTTGCAGAGGATTGACTGGGGGATCTCGCGTCCCTCGCTCACCGTCCTCGGGATCGGGGTCCATAACATGTCATTATTTATAAAATGTCGATATGTCGTGGATCCATATCAAATCTTGTTATATGACATTGGAGATGATGATGACCTACATATGGTGATGATGCTTTTTGAGAATGGTGTCTATAATTCTATGAGCCTGTACATAGATAAAGAGTACAGAGGTGGAGGAATTACTTCTCAGAACCCTACAAATATTGGCGTACCGTATTCTAGAGCGATTGCACCCATCCAGAGGTAAAATATTAAACAAACTGGGGTTTTTTTGCATCAATTATTGAAATTCTAATTCCATTATTATAACTCACTATTGGTCAGAAATGAAGTGAATATGAATGAACATTATGAAGATCATATTTTGTATGGAAATATTGGTGTACCTTCTTCTACTCAAAAGGCAGCGTCCTTGAGCCCCATAAATAATTCTGTCCCTGCAGTCTCTGTAACACCTACTCGACCTGAAGTTGCTCCTGGAAAACGAAGAAGATACGGTGAACGACATACTACCCATAGGTAAACTAGAGACGGATTCGTAGGGGAATTTTTACCATCCATTGATGTAAATGTCATTCCAGTATTGTAAGTGTAATGATGATTGGTTGCATAGATTTTTAGTGGACTTGAATGAAGATTTTGAAGATCCTAACCGTAATGACACAGAGTACGACACAACTCAACATACGACCACTGCAATGTAATGTATTACTTTCCTTTATTTGAAACTTCTATGTTTGTGGCATAAAATATTCTAACTTATTAGTTCCATCATGCGGGTACGATGCAGAGTTCAGTAGGGATTTCTTCCATAACGATAGTCGTGTTAATGATGCTATTGACTTTGTTGAGGATGATGAGGTCTTTGGTGAGGACTTTGGTGAGGAATTTGGTGAGGACGATGAGGACGAAGGTGAGGAAGAGGATGACGTACATAACATTGTGGGCGATCCATTCGGCATTGCTTTTGCAAGGGACCCGATAGAAATGGATGAAATGGTTTATGATGAATTAATTGAGGGGAATATAGGAGTTAAGGAGTTGAAGGTCGGGGGAATCTTCCCAAATTTGAAGGTCTTTAAGAGGATAGTTAGAGAGTATGCAATTGGACGGAAGTTTGGATTTGTCCCAATTGAGACAAAACCTACAAAGTATGCTGTTAAATGCAAGGATCTGAGTTGCCCTTTTAGAATCACTGGGACAAAGTACTTGGATTATGTGAAGGTGAAAATGTTTGTGGCAGAGCACACATGCTCAAGTACTTTGAGCGGTAATGATCATCCTCTTGTCACTACAGCTTGGGTAGCAGAAACCTGCCTAGGGTTATTTCCCCGTCCAGAAGACGTGAAGCCTAGTTTAATAAGAGAGTACATCAAGAATCAGTGGGGTGTAACCATAAGCTACAAAAAAGCTTTCAATGTGAAGGTCCTTATACATGAAATTAAGTGTGGAAATGCTGAGGCTTCTTACCGCATCCTTCCTGCATATGCTCACGAGATGAAAAGATGTAATCCTAGTACCATTATGCGTGTATACCGAAGCCGAGAGCTATGGAGGAATAGAGATGAGACATTTGGCCGTTTATTTTGGTTATTGGGGCCTAGCATACGTGCGTTCAATTAAACAATTAGACCGTTGGTCCTAATTGATGGGACACACTTGCGAGGCAAGTATAAAGGAATTTTACTAGCCGCAACTGCACTAAATCATAATAGTGGGTTATTTCCGTTAGAATTTGCAGTGGTTGAGAGCGAGTCGTATGAAAGTTGGCAATGGTTCCTGCGTTTATTTCGCCAGAAGGTTATGTCAGCAGAGAAGAAGAACGATGACTTTACAATTAGCTCCGATCGGATGAAGGGTATACCTAGAGCGATATCTGAAGCACTACCTGTTGCATACCACAGCTATTGTATTCGTCACTTGACGGCAAATTTTTATGCAACCTTTAAGAATGTAGTGCTTCGCAAACTTTTCTCGAAAGCCGCATATTCCCTAAGGGAGAGTGACTTTAAGGAGGCGATGGAATGTATTAAAGCAAAGAATGCAAAAGCGGAGAAATGGATATCTGAGATTCCTAAAGAAAACTGGTCCAACACATATTTTAAAGGGGCTAGGTGGAATGTGCTGACAACGAATGCAGCAGAGTGCTTCAACAACGTACTAAAGGGCGCAAGGGAGTTGCCGATTGCTTCGCTCGTTGATCATTGTACATGGAAAGTACAAGACTTTTTTAGGTCTGTCGGAAAGAGGCGGCTAAATGGCAAACACGTTTGACTCGCAAGGCAGAAAAGTGGTTACAAGAGTCATGTGAGTATGGCAGTAAGTATACACCATACGAGTGTAGTTTCACTGAATATGAAGTAAAGTCATTAACTAATTCTGATCGGGTGGATTTAGTAAAGAGAACATGTATTTGTGGTCTTTTCCAAACGATTGGATTACCGTGTGGGCATGCCATAGCAGCCATGGGAATGAACAATTTGGACCGATATGATTACTGTCAGGAATGGTATTTGGCCTCAAAGTATCGGAGTACATATCAGGAGGTGGTTCATCCTACTCTAGATCGAACACAATGGGCGACGCCTTCCCACGATCTGGCAAAAGTATTGCCACCAAGAGTAAAAAAACAGCCTGGACGACTGAAAAAAGTATGAATACAAAGAGGGCTACAAACTGGAAAACATAACAACTGCAAAACATGTGGGGAACCTGAACATAACAAAAGAACGTGCAAAAATACGCCCATTGTAAATCGTCAATTAAATATGACTCCTATCGGTCCTGCGGATCCTACACATGATAGGTACGTGGTATATATGTGTGGAATTAGTAGTGAGTAGGGACTTTCCATAATACATCCATTATTTAATTGATCAGTGCCATCTTTTTTGTAGGTTCGGAGTGTCGTTCCCACCTCCATTCTTTTGTTAGGGATGAATATGGATTTGTTGGGTTTTCGTGCACAAAATTTTGCCTTACATTCCTTGGTGACCATTGATAATTTTGCCAGATATGTCCACCAGTCAATTGTATTTATTAGGTAGTTTGTTCTATGAAATTTTTTGTACCAAGGGAATTTTTTTGTTTATTTTGGTAGAAAAAGCTTCTCAATGTCTTTGATGCTACTCAATTGTCTTTGGTCCTACTTAGAAATAGAATTGTGATTTCCAAAGGAACAAATGACCAAAAGTTTAAAACAGTACATTAATAACAAAAAGGGATATACATGCCCATTGCCAATTAATAAAAGGACAACACCAAAAGGGAGAGAGTTTTGTCTTAAAACAGAACAAAAGGAGCAAAAGATGTCTCCATCTACTCCTCCTCTCCAAAATCGTCGTCATCGTTGCGCCTTAGTTCACTGACTTCATTCTGAAGGGTGATGACCTTTGCATCAAGTATGGCGATCTGCTGATCCTGCTCTGTCATGCGGGTGAGCACAACATTGTGCTGAATGGCCATAAGGTTATGGACAGCCAACACTTGTTAGGCGAAGAACTCCTGAGTCAGACCCTGTCCTTCATTAGGGGGAGCAGCGGGAGCTTGTCGAACGGGCTCGGCTACTTCGAGGCCCATTTTCTTCAATGACGAGCCATCAAACGGAGGGGATGGATCCTGAGTTAATTCTTGGTCAACGGGTACTTTAAAGTGTTCAAAAATTCGAGTTAGGATCATTCCAAAGGGCAGTGAAGCACTTGCGCGAGTACGGGCTTCATCCATGAAGCGGAAGATGATGTGACCAAGCTTAGTTTCCGTCTGACGATGAGGCAATAGACGATAAATGCTTCAAACGGACGCAACGAGTCATGGCTGCCAGCCTGAGGTGTGATGTTGTGGGAAACAATCCTGTAAGAATACGAGCTGAGCGATCGAGGTGTCGAGAATGGACCTTCAATTCGGGGTTATATGCTTGAGAAATTGCCTAGTAGATAGAATCCTCACCACTTTTGGGTGGGTTGGCCTCTGCGGTTGGGTTTGAGGAGCCCTCACCGCTTCTCCCCCTTCCCCTTGACGCCCTTACTGTACTTTTGCCCCTTCTCTGTGAGACTCTTGAAGCCATGGCAAAGGATTAGGGTGTTCGAAGATAGGGTTTTGTGGAGGGTGGGGAGTGGAGGTATTTAGGAGGGTTTTAGAAGGGTTTGGGGAGGAAAATAAACGACGTTTGGGTTTTAGAAGAGAAAAAATGATGTAATGGATGTTAGGGCTTTGTCGAGGGTGGGGAGTGAAGGGATTTAGGAGGGTTTCAGGAAACGACAATTGGGTTTTAAAACCAAGAAAATCACAACAACTGGTCGACCTTTTCATATCACTCTCACCTGTCCGACGGGATGTGTAAAAGTAAAGGTTGACTTGCAGGTCGACCCACAGATGCTTTTGAAACCTTGTTTTGTCATGTGGTGAAAAGGTCGACATGCAGGTCGACCCATTAAGGCAAATTCGCACCTGTTGGTGAAGAAGGCAAAAAGGTCGACCTTCAGGTCGACCGGATACTTTTTTTTTAGATAGATCCAATTTGGGGGGGGGGGGGAGGGAATACCCAATTGCGGGGGCCATGGCCAAGCATTCATGAACCTGAAGAAACATATATGTGTACAAGCAATGAAGCTGTAGAAATTACGTTCATGAACCAATACAATACATGAAATTGCATGAACCATCAAGAATTACATTCATCAACTAATACAATACATGAACCATCCAACATCTGAACCAATTACATTCATGTAACAATACAATACCCAAAACTGGATATATGTGTACAATGAGAAAATCTGTCATGCATGAACCAATACAATACATGAACCATCCAACTATCCACAAAATGTCATCCACTCATAATCTTCTAATACAAATTAATTACAAACATTCACAGCAATTTTACAAATCCATTTACTACACGGTAACTCTCCCATTTCGAATAACAGAGACACTCTCATAGTCGTTATATCTGGCTGGCTAAAATCAAAAGTGGCGTCACGGGTGAGGTACTCCATTTCCTTCAAACCAAACAACCCTCAATTGTTACTGCAAAACAGGAAGGGTATTCATCAGTAAGAAACACAATGTCGACCTACTAATAATAATTAATTTCATGCTACATCACCTGTTCTTTTGTATGGGCGGACTAGCCACTTCTTCCAAAGGGTATGCACTTATATCAACGTCCTTTACTCTTTTGAACCATTCAATAAGGAATTCAACCTAGGAATCAATAATTACTAAGTTAGCGCAATACTTCATACGAATTAATCTTTTGCCTACAAATAAACCTTAGGGTTCTACTCACAACGGGTTGTGCTGCTTTAGAAAACACGGGACCTTTAAGAGAGTTGTATAGAAAGAAGGTTCGCCGAACCATATCCAAGACTAGAAGAACCCAATGAGTGTTAGTGTTGATTGGAACAAGGACTTTTCTAAGCTCTTTAATTGGGATCGTCTGTAAATGTTGTACGAACCATGTACATGCCTCAGGTTCAGGATAACCACTATTACTTATACATTGCTGCAAACACGAAAATATATGTCATAATTGAATGTACCATTATACATAGAATGCAAGAGATATAAATCAGTATTATCTTACATATAGATGGGTAGAAACTCAAACGCTTGCTCCCTTTCCTTCTTTCTGGTAATCTTCATCCTGCTTGTTTAAATAGTCTGTATATACGTTAATAATCTACAAAACAAAGCATAATTCAATTTTTTAAAAGCCAATGAACACTATCAAGCAACCATCGCTATGAAAACAATACCGGAGAACTTAACCACCCTCTACGTTTGGTAAGTATAAGCAAGTCCTGTGAGCACATGTAATACTCATCACTATGAATGACCTTCTCACTGTAAAAGCAGTAAAGAAACAGTTACCCTTAGCTGATTTGATCCTTAGGAAACAAATGAACCTTAGTTTGTCCTAAATATTAGCATCTTATCTATGACAAATCAACCACAGTAAGTTAGAAACTTTACTCCGGTTCAAGCTCTTTCAATGCGGCCAACATGTTGGGATCTAGCCAGGTGACGATGCCAACATCGTCATTCTTCCTCCGGCTGCGTATGGTGTATGGTGACTTCAATGCCTTACTAGGTTTCCTTTTTCTCTGGTGTTGCTTCACTTTTTTTTTCAATGCTCCCAACTGGAAGGTTCTCCTCTTGAGTATCACTTAAGATATGAACTATGTCAACATCATCCCTCTCATATATGATGACTTGGCTATCAATGTTGTAGATATGGTCTTTCCCATCTATGCTCACTGGGTTGTTAGCGTACAAAGGGTATTTTTCATCGCCGTCCCCATCTTTCTTTTGACCCTCTCCTATTTCCTCCACTATTTCATCCAACACTCGATCTTTCTTCTGACCCGCCACTATTTTCTCCAGGTCACATTCTTCCTCTACAATCTTCCTCTTCTTTAAAGCATCTTCTTTTTCATCCTCCTCCATCTCTCCCATCTCCTCCTCATCAGGGACACTCACTGACCCTATACTTTTTCTCTTCGTTAAATCTCTCAGTTTCCTCTTCATCAAATATCTCAGTTTCCTCTTCTTTAGATCTCTCACTTTCCTCTTCTTTAAATCTTTCACCTCACTCTTTAAGTCCCTAACTTGACATCAAGTTTCTCTACCCTCTTCAACAAAAACCTTTCTCTCCCTGCTTTCCCATCTGAAGCTCTTACTTTCCTCTCTCTCCTCCTTTCATCCTTCTTCAACGATAAACTTCCTCTCTCTGCCTTCCCATCTCCTATTCTTCCTTTCTCCTCCTCCTTTCTTCCCTCTTCAACGAAAAACTTTCCTCTCTCCCCTCATCTCCTACAGGAGAAACATTTAGAACGATGTTATCATCCGCAACTCCAACGCCGTCTACCTCATCGTCGGTGACTAGGAGGCATTCTTCTCTTCCCACAGATTCTAGCCGCATCAGAACCTGAAAGGCATTTCATTTTTTGATCACAAATTCGACTATAATAACCCAATAGACCTGTAATACAACGACCAGTAGGAACTATTCTCTCACCTGTGATGCTTCCAACACCCCATCAGCAATATGCGTAATCAACTTTCTATGCTCCCTCCTCCTCGTATCCATCTTACAGGTCCACTTCAATAGACGTGGATACGCATCGGGATGAGAAGGTACCCATAACACGGTATGCTCAAATAGCCATACCTGAAATCAACCAATATAGTTTAGACAATCCAATACTTAACAAAAAAGAAATATTAAAGACTGCATGTGAAGTTTACCTGTAATAAGATAGAGCATCCCACTATATGCCCCTTTCCATTCTCAGCATATGAATTTAATGACTCTATCAAGAAGTCATAGACAACGTACGCCCATGCAACATTTCCTACCGTCTCCAGATCAATATATGGAAATAGGCAAGAAAATGCCTTATGATCCCTCTGTGCAAACAAGAAACTGCTACAAAATAGCAATATCACATGCTTCAAAGTGGACCTGTAGACACCCCCATTTTGCTCCGCTTTAATCAACAAAGAAGTTAGTGTTTTCCTATCGGTTTTTTTAGTGCTTTCTCTTTCTATGTCCGTTTCTTATATTATCTCGATCCTTTCGGTCAGTTCCATCGAGTTTTCCATCTTTTCCAGCAAAGGGTTGAGAAAGAGTGTTCATGAGGTTCCAAATGAGAGGAGTTTGTACGAATTTCGTGGACTTACAATTGCGATTTGGGTTCAACAACTGAGCCAACATAATTTTCGATTGGAAAAAGCTCAAATTTGAAAGGAGTTTTGGTCTTGTTTGGAGCCTACCAATAATAAATTCTGAAAATTATTCTAGGGGAATTCGGTCACTTAAGTGGGGGTTCGTTCTTGATAATCATTAAATCTTATAGGAGTCCGGCAAATACAAGTGGGGCCACTCGCTGATCTTATTATCACATCAAGAGTTGGACATTAGAGAGAATAAATTCAAATAAAATCAATTCATTTGGTGCGGTCTCAAAGGTTTGGAAAATCGAAATTTTGAAGGAATAGTTGATCGACGAGGTAGTGGGGCCCACTATACATTTAGTGTTTATCATATTAGGTTGTTCCGAACCATTCTTGAAAATGATTTTTGAAGCTGTGGATCGTCAGATTGATGGTTGAGATTATTCTAATTAGAATTAATTTTGTGGCATAACCAATTTGTAATATGGCCCATCCAATGGACAGTAAGAATCATCTCATGAAAATTGATTTCAAAGAGGCACAACCCATTTATGGGAAGCTCACCAAATGGACGGTTTAGATCATACAGTGGGAGAGACGTGGGGGGCCCACATTATGAGTGATCCAAGTCAATCACTTGATAGCTAGTTATTTGAATGCTTCAAATCATCCCATAGACATGATTCAAGGGGCACATCTTATTTATATGACGGTCCATCAATTAGGTGATTCAGATCAGCCTATAGAATTGAGTAAGTAATCATAACTAATTTATGTTTGGGCCTAATAAAATGAACGGCTCGGATCAGCCCATTGAAGTGATTTAGGAGGACGCAACTCGTTTATGCCATAGCTCATTCAAATGAATAGCTCAGATCATCCTATAGAAAAGACTAACGGCGTGACCAATTTACATTTGAACCCATTTATGTTTTGACCCATCTAATGAACAGTTAGGATCATCTCAGGGAGTTCAATTTGTGAGCCCAATATTAATATTGAAACCCATGAACAGGCCAAACCATAGGGATGATCCGAACCACCCATGGGATAGCTCCCACCTGTGTCTATTGGTAATGGCCCGAACCATCCATTTGATGGGCCTAGGGATGCAATTTGGGGTCAGGATCCGAACCATTCAATGATTGAACCATGAGATGATCTGAGCCCTACATTTGATAGATTTTCCCACCGACCTCTTTCTCACATGCGATTTTGGGTGGGTCTCATTGGAGTGATTTTATTAAAAGCAAGTGGAAATTAATATTTGAATTCCGTATTTAGAAAAGAGGTCTTTGAGCAGACATTAGAAAAAGGAATTTTTGATTTCTAAAAACATGGCAAACAATTCTATGTTCAGGTTGTTACTCTCTTAGGGAGAGGGGCAAGCACGTCACATGAAAAAAAAGGAGGCTAATCTTGGTTTTTTTTTTTTTTTTTGGCAATTCATCCAAATTAAGTATTGGCATTCTTTTTTGGAATTTTTATAAACACCCAAACCTGCAGTAATACATTTTTATAGCAAGGCCTTCTTTATTTAGGATAAAAAAAATGGCAATGCTTTCTATCCAAGAAATCTCGTTGGTTTTTTTTATCAAACCATTCTCTTTCAATCCAGCAACTTTTGGGGATATTTTTAGTACTTTCAGAAATTCTTTAATTATAAAAGGAAAGGTGCTTTTGTGGGTTCTCTCTCTTTTTTGCTGGGAATAGATATAATCTTATTGATATGAGAAGATGAGGGACGGTTTTTAGAGAAAAAAAAGAGACCCATAACAGAGCAGCTCTCGTTCCCACCTCCTCCTCTTCGATATCAAGCCCATACATCCCCACCATATAGCCATCAGATATACCCATCTCCCATCTCACCCTCAAAGTAAGATATACCCATCTCCCATATACCCATCGCAGATACCCCTCTTCTAGCTAACCCCCAAGCTCTTGTCTCTCTTTCCCTCCCTCAGCAACACTCTCTCTCCCTCTCTCAACAGTTCTCTCCCTCCCCCTCTCCACAAGCTCTTATCTCTCCATCTCTCAAGCTCTCGTCTCTCTCCATCTCTCAGCAA
Organism: Tasmannia lanceolata; assembly: GCF_043159265.1. Classification (NCBI taxonomy): domain Eukaryota; kingdom Viridiplantae; phylum Streptophyta; class Magnoliopsida; order Canellales; family Winteraceae; genus Tasmannia; species Tasmannia lanceolata. The sequence continues at coordinate 19,736,944 of NW_027518689.1, read as the reverse complement.
CACTCTCTCCCTCTCTCAACAGTTCTCTCCCTCCCCCTCTCCACAAGCTCTTATCTCACCTCTCCACAAGCTCTTATCTCTCCATCTCTCAAGCTCTCATCTCTCTCTCTCTCTCTCTCTCTCCCTCTCTCTCTCTCTCTCTCTCTCGCTCCATTGAGGCTGGATCATCCTTTGGTTCACATTCTTGGGAAAGGAAAGGCTATTTTTCACCAACATTGAGAGAAGCTTTCGGATTCAATATCGGAATTTCGGCATCAAATCATCATCCTCGGACTCTTGTGCTTTCGGATTCGGCTCGGATCGCCACCAAAGGTAGGTGCACTCTTCTCAGATTTTCCTAGAATTATTCCGTATATTTTTTACGTATTTTTGCATGGTTTTAGTATTTACGCTCATTTAATTCAATAATATATGGGTTGGCTCAAAATCGGGTTTACATGAGTGTTTCAAAGTCTGATTCGTCTCAAAATTTAATGCAATGATCTATTTAATGGGACTAAAAGAACTATCGGATTGGATCAAACGTTAGATCTAAGGATTTCTAGAATTTGAATGAAGTGTGAAATTTAATTTGAACTAATGACCGGAATATTAGGAAATTGGAAAAACTAGCTACCTTAGGATGATCAGTTTCTTGGAATATTATAATTTTCTTGTGTTCATCATATTAGAGCAATGTTAAAGGACATCTTTTAAGGTCATAATTTTCTCAAAAATCATGTTTAAAAAAATAGAAAACTCTTAAAAGACATCTTTTTGAAGAAGAAAAATGAAAAATATACCAAATAAGTTCTAAAATTAATAAAAATTTGTAGTAAAATAAAATGATGCTAATATATTCTGTCATGAATTTTTAATGATTTTAGGATTCTATTTGGTATATCGTTTGATATTTTCTTTTGAAACAACCAGATTTTGGGAGGTTTTTTTATTAATATCAAATCATGATTAAAATTTTTAAAAACTTTACAGTAGTCTTATATTACAAATACCATGTTACTATAAAAGTTTCAATTGATTTGGAATTTGTTTCCTAGGGGACGCTGTGTAAATTCATAATCTGATAGAATCTTTAAAAATCTGAAATTGATAGTAAATCGTATCTAAAATTCATGAAATTTTCACTGTATACTATATTCATTCATACCTTGTTATTGTAGAAATTTTAATTGATTTAGATTTCTATTTCTAAGGGTTTCTTTGTAATTTTAACAATCTGGTCTTATTGTTATTAAATCGGAAATTAATAGCAAGTTAATAAAAAAATCTATGAAAATTTTCCAGTAAGCTATATTTATTCATATCTTGTTACTGTAGAAATTTTAATTTGTTTTGAGTTTTTTTGCAATGAGTTCATTTGTAAAATCATTCATGTGATCTGAAATTGATAAAATCTATTAAAAATTGAAATTAACCAAAATCATTATGAAAACTTCTGGGGAACTTTAAATTTCTGTCACGTATTCATTCATTAAGCCGCTGAAACAGAAATCTTAGGAGTCTTAGATTTCCTTTGTAAAATGGCCATGCTAGGATAATTTAGATGCCGAGATCGTAACCATAATCGTATGCTAATTGCGATTGATCTAGCATAATTGGAGTGGGTAAATTATAGTATGTTATTGGCTCCGAGGTCCACTGTCCACAGAAATCCTGAGAAATATGCCAGGCAATAACATACTATAACTTACGTGCTAAATTATATGAGGGTCGAGAGCACGATTCCCTTCCATGGTTGCGATTCGAAGCCGAAATTTGCGAACCATAGAGCCTTTGGTATTCCTTAGATGTTTAGGAATAAAAAATTCTTGAAATCGAAAATCATCAAGTTCAACAAATTGAACTAACTCACTCTGTGTCTTTGGAACCGTTGGATTACGGCTTCCCATTGTAGAAACCATTAGAGCCCCATTTAGGAACACTTACGTCACGTTGTGTCCTAAGTTTTAGGGAGTCCTAGAGTTAGGAGTCCAGCCTCATCACGGGCGTTTGCTATGGATAGCAACCGTGCCATAGATCTAGTTACACTAGTCACCTCACTTTTCCCCTAGGACAAACCTAGTTACCTAGGATGTAGGTTAACCTGCATTAGTCTAAGGGACGTCTTGCACTTAGATAGGACCATATAACATCTTAGATGAAGTCCTAGGATAATAAAATCTTCAACTTGAAAAAATTTCTCTTAAAACTGTTGAAACAGACAATCCAGTCTAGATCGGTGTCCTAGATGAGTTAGGCATAAGTAGCTTACTTCAGGTGCACCGAACTACGATCGACTTTGATTCCAGTGAGGCTGGGATACGTAGGCAACTTGGATACTTGAGTGGCATACCAAGCCCGAGTCGGCTCCATACATAAGTGGTGGGGTTTTGTACATTAATCATTAAATTAAAAATAATTAAATCTCTTAGGACTTTTCATGAAATTAGAATTTTAGGAGAACTTTCACTTAGATTGAATTCAAACAAATTAAGAAAATCAAGATACACATTTAGGAACTACACTGAAATTAGATCTTAGGATGCATGTCACGTAGTTCGCACATTAATATAGAGTTAAATGAGCCATTTAAAAGAAATTCAAAAGAGTTAACTTTTGGAATTGAAGACCGATTATCGGGCAGGAATGATGCATGTGGTGGTAACTCCCCATACCTTCCATTCTCGTAACCAGGTAACGAGTCTAGATTTCTGGTCAATTATGGGTCCTAGATCCCTCATCTAGATGGCGACTCTGTCACTCTCTTTTCTATGGAATTCGGATTGCCTTAGTGATCCCAAGTTCACGGAAAAGATGAATTAAATTACACCTTGCTAGGCTCGGCGGCTTACCCCTGCCCTTATGGGTACTGGGTTACACGTTTGTTTGCACCCTATGGCTTGGTTGCTGCCTGCTTGGTTGGGTAATTAAAATCAATAATAAAAAGCACACGCCATTCGCGTGGGTACGAGAGACCAAGAGAGTGCGTGGCGGCTCGCGCCGCAACCCTCTCGCGGGATCGGGTCCCCAAGGACCTAATCGATTCTTCCTCATTTGAGAACATTTCGTCATTTATTACCTCTAAAATCTGTTCAAAGGTGGCTGTTGGACCCTCGAACCTCCATCCATCCACAACGGTCGTGCTATCCCAAACTAATTTCGGCCTCTCGCCTCTCATACTTAAACCTAAAATTTTCGCTACATTACTAGGTACAAACGGAACCAAAATGCCACCTATTTTGAAAGCTTTCCGTTTCGGTTCCCATGATTTCACCAATGTCGTCAAAATCTTCTTGTGCAACTCAACATCTCCAAGGTGTAGTATCAAATCTCTAAACAGGGTTTTACTTATCAAATTTCTATGTGCCTCCCCTAAGTGAAACATCTCGACGGAGTTGTAAAAGCGGGAAGGACAACATCTAGATATAATATAGTTTGCCTGCAAATGGAGCATGGAAACATTAACAGTTGAAGTGGTACTTGGAGGAGATTCAAATGGAAAAGGGAAAAGTTCATCACCATGAGAGGAGCTGTAGATGGAATAACAACTTCTGGCCCTTATCTGGAGAAACAAGGGGAAACCAGAATTAGTGCCTTCAATTACTGGTTTCAATGGTTCTAAACACTTAAACATCTCAAATTTATTGATTTGAGGGCCTTGGAACCAGAGTTACAACCCTTGTAACCACTGTTTAAAAACTTTCATCAATCTAGTGGTTCGAAGGGTCCTAAACTCTCCCGACTCTCGAAAACAGTTGTATGACCTCCTTCTAGCAAATATTACTGGGTTGTAGGGTCCATGGAATTACATTTACATTAAAGGAACAAAATTAAATACTAAAAATTGCCTGGAACCACAGTGCTTTCAAGGGAACATGTAAACAATTTTGGTTTCAGATACTTGGAACCACAGTTACAGTCAGTGAAACCACTAATAAACTAATTACAGCTATTAGTGGTTCCAGGACTTCTAGACTCGTCAAAATGTAAGAGTTTGTGGGACCCGATCCCGCGAGAGGGTTGCGAGCGCGCGAGGTGCTACGCTCTCTCTTGGTCTCTCGTACCCACACGAATGGCGTGTGCTTTTTATTATTGATTTTAATTACCCAACCAAGCAGGCAGCAACCAACCCATAGGGTGCAAACGAACGTACAACCCAGTACCCATAAGGGCAAGGTATGATTTAATTCATCTTTTTTGTCAACTTGGGATCACTAAGGCAATCCGAATTCCACGCAAAAGAGAGTGACAGAGTCGCCACCTAGATGAGGGATCTAGGACCCATACTTGATCATAAATCTAGACTCGTTACCTGGTTACGAGAATGGAAGGTATGGGGAGTTACCACTACATGCACCATTCCTGCCCGATAATCAGTCTTCAATTCCAAAAGTTAACTCTTTTGAATTTATTTTAAATGGCTCGTTTAACTCTATATTAATGTGCGAACTACGTGACATGCATCCTAAGATCTAATTTCAATGTAATTCCTAAATGTGTATCTTGATTTTCTTAATATGTTTGAATTCAATCTAAGTGAAAGTTCTCCTAAAATTCTAATTTCATGGAAAGTCCTACGTGATTTAATTACTTTTAATTTAAGGATTAATATACAAAACCCCACCACTTATGTGTGGAGCCGACTCGGGCTTGGTATGCCACTCAAGTATCCAAGTTGCCTACGTATCCCAGTCTCACTGGAATCAGAGCTGATCGTAGTTCGGTGCACCTGAACTAATCTACTTATGCCTAACTCATCTAGGACACCGATCTAGACTGGATTGACTGTTTTAACAGTTTAAGAGAAATTATTTAGCTCAAGTTAGTAGATTTTATTATCCTAGGTCCATCTAAGATGTTATATGGTCCTATCTAAGTGCAAGACATCCCTTAGATTAATGCAGGTGAACCTACATCCTAGGTAACTAGGCTTGTTCTAAGGGAAAAATGGGTAATTAGTGTAACTAGATCTATGACTCAATTGCTAATAATAGCAATCAGTTGTGATGAGGCTGAATTCCCTGACTCTAGGACACCCTAAAACCTAGGACACAACACGAGGTAAGTGTTCCTAATTGGTTCTAAAGGTCCTTACAAAGAGATATCGTTATCCAACGGTTCAAAAAGCACTGACCAAATGATCTTAATTTATTAAGTAAATAATTTTTAATTTTTCAAAGATTTTTGATTCCTAACATCTAAGGAATACCAAAGGCTCCATGGTTGCCAAATTTCAGCCTTGAGTTGCATCCATGGAAGGGCATCATGCTCTCAATCCTTGTATAATTTAACACATAAATTATAGTATATTTTTTGCCTGGCATGATTCTCAGGATTTTCGTGGACAGTGGACCTCGGAGCCAACAATATACTATAATTTACATGCTCAAATTATGCAGGAACGATCACAATTGGTATACGATTATGAATGCGATCTCGGCAGTTAAACCGTCACAGTATAGTCAATTTACAAAGGGAATCTATAACCTCTAGGGTTTCTGTTTCAAATAATTTTAAGGTTAAATATATGATGAAAAATTAGGATTTTCTGAAAGTTTTCACTGACTTTTGTGTTGATTTGCTATTAAGTTGTGATTTATTAACATTAAGACCAGATTACTAAGATTACATAGTAACCCTAAGCAATCGAACTCAAAATCAGTTGAAACGTTTTTAGTAATAGGATATGGATGATTGTGGCTTACTAGAAAAATTTCATGAATTATCATTAAGATTTAATATCAATTTTTGATTTTTCAAAATTCAAATCAGATTATAGATTAACACAGCAACCTATAGCATATCAATTTTAAATTAATCCAAACTTTCACAGAATAAAGATATAGATGATTAGAGCTTACTGGAAAATTTACATGAATTATCATTAAGGTTTGATATCAATTTTCGATTTTTCAAAATTCAAACCAGATTATAGATTAACACAGTAACCTATAGCATATCAATTTCAAATCAACTCAAACTCTTACAGTATAAATATAATCATACGATTTTACTACTGTATGACTTTCACAGATTTTTATTACGATTTGATGCCCATTTAAATTCACACAAAAATCAGATGAAACCAAAGAATTACTTAAAAAGCAAACCTAATGGTATCCTAAAATCAAATAAAAAATTCCAGTAGATACATAATAGATTATAAATTTTTTTATAAAAATTTCAAAACTTAAAAATTAAATCTCCTCCATAAAATTGGTTTTTAAATAGGGAAAATTGTTAGAAAAATGCAAAGTTTTCATTATTTTGTGAAGTAAGGCTAGTCATTTCAAAATTATAAAAAAGGGGCCGTCAGGGTTCGAAAATAGAGCTTTAGGACAAATATACCCCTTGGTTTTTCTCACCAATTTTAGAAGCTCATTTCCCTATGCTATTTCACCTACCACATTCTCTTTTTCTTTCGTCTTCCTCAACCAACTTCCAACGTGAAAAACCACCATTGTTGGATACCTTGGTAGCTCATCCAACGTGAATAACAGCCATAGTCTTTTGGAAAAAAACACCATTACTTGTTTGTTCTTGGTTGATAAACATAGCTCCAAGTATGGCCATTCTCCTCTACTTGAATAGGGTTTACATATTCTTTTCATGATTTCTTGGGTTTTCATGTTTTTCATGTTATTTGTGCGTTGCTTTCATGTTTTCATGGTCTAGCAGCCTATTTGTTTGGATATTACCATGTTTATCTTGACCTCTCTCTCTCTAACTCTCTCTCTCTCACTGTGTATAGAGAGAAGCCTAATTGGATTCGTATGTATACTTGGACTCTTGGAACCAATAGTTAGGCTTCGGAACCACAATTTAGTGGTTCCTTGGAGGTTAAATAGTGGTTTCATTACTGTAAATTATGGTTCCCATGTGGTTGGTATATTGTAATACTACTTTATTGGTTGTGAAAGGGATCATGACTGTATCATTAGTGTTTTGAACATATTGGAACCATTACGTAGGCCTTGGAACCACAATTTAGTGGTTTCGAGAGGTTAGATAGTGGTTCCAAGACTCAAAATTGTACTTCCAATAGTCGAACTAGTGTTTGGTATATTATTACAGTATTTTAGTGGTTTTAAAAGTCATCATAGATGTATCATTGGTGTTTAAAACCTATTGGAACCATTACTTAGGCCTTCGAAACACAATTTAGTGGTTCAAAGACATTTTTTACCGCTGAACATGTGGTTCTGTAGTGGTTCCGTAGTGGTTCTGAGGTATAAAATGTGGTTCCCTAGTGGTTCCGGGGTATAAAATGTAGAAAATGTGGTTCCGTAGTGGTTCCAGGGTAGGAAATGTGGTTCCCTAGTGGTTCCGGGCTATAAAATGTGGTTCCCTAGTGGTTCCCGAGGTATAAAATGTGGTTCCCTAGTGGTTCTGGGGTATAAAATGTGGTTCCATAGTGGTCTGCGGTATAAAATGTGGTTCTGTAGTGGTTCCGTGGCAGAAAATGTGGTTCCCTAGTGGTTCCGGGGTGAAAAATGTCGTTCCCTAATGGTTTCGAGCTATAAAATGTGGTTCCGTAATGGTTCCGCGGTAGAAAATGTGGTTCCGTATTGGTTTCGGATTATAAAATGTGGTTTCCTAGTGGTTCCGGGCTAGAAAATATGGTTCCCTAGTGATTTCGAGGTATAAAATGTTGTTCTGTAGTGGTTCCGGGGTATAAAATGTGGTTCCGTAGTGGTTTCGGGGTATAAAATGTGTTTCCCTAGTAGTTTCGACTTATAAAATGTAGTTCCCTAGTGGTTCCGGGGTAGAAAATATGGTTCCCTAGTGGTTCCGAGGTATAAAATGTGGTTCCGTAGTGGTTCCGACTTATAAAATGTGGTTCCCTAGTGGTTCCGAGGTATAGAATGTTGTTCCCGAGTGGTTCCGGTGTATAGAATGTGGTTTCGTAGTGGTTCGGAGGTATAAAATGTGGTTCCCTAATGGTTCCGGAGTATAAAATTTTATTCCGTAGTGGTTTCGGGGTGGAAATTGTGGTATCGTAGTGGTTCCGGGGTGAAAATTGTAGTTCCCTAATGGTTTGGAGCTATAAAATGTGGTTCCGTAATGGTTCCGCGGTAGAAAATGTGGTTCCCTAGTGGTTCCGGGCTAGAAAATATGGTTCCCTAGTGGTTCTGAGGTATAAAATGTGGGTCCCTAGTGGTTCCGAGGTATAAAATGTGGTTCCGCAGTGGTTTCGGGGTATAAAATGTGGTTCCGTAGTGGTTCCGGGGTATAAAATGTGTTTCCGTAGTAGTTTCGACTTATAAAATGTGGTTCCCTAGTGGTTCCGGGGTAGAAAATATGGTTCCCTAGTGGTTCCGAGGTATAAAATGTGGTTCCCTAGTGGTTTCAACTTATAAAATGTGGTTCCCTAGTGGTTCCGAGGTATAAAATGTTGTTCCCGAGTGGTTCCGGTGTATAGAATGTGGTTCCGTATATTTCTGAGGTATAAAATGTGGTTCCCTAATGGTTCCGGAGTATAAAATTTTATTCCGTAGTTGTTTTGGGGTGGAAATTGTGGTATCGTAGTGGTTCCGGGGTGAAAATTGTGGTTCCCTAATGGTTTGGAGCTATAAAATGTGATTCTGTAATGGTTCCGCGGTAGAAAATGTGGTTCCGTATTGGTTTCGGCTTATAAAATGTGGTTCCCTAGGGGTTTCGGCGTGAAAAATGTGGTTCCCTAACGGTTTCGAGCTATAAAATGTGGTTTCGTAATGGTTCCGCGGTAGAAAATGTGGTTCCGTATTGGTTTCGACTTATAAAATGTGGTTCCCTAGTGGTTCCGGGCTAGAAAATATGGTTCCCTAGTGGTTCCGAGGTATAAAATGTTGTTTCGTAGTGGTTCCGGGGTATAAAATGTGTTTCCCTAGTGGTTTCGACTTATAAAATGTAGTTCCCTAGTGGTTCCGGGGTAGAAAATATGGTTCCTAGTGGTTCCGAGGTATAAAATGTGGTTCCCTAGTGGTTACGACTTATAAAATGTGGTTCCAAAAGTGTAATAGTTATGTTTTGGTCCAAAAGTAATCATAAGTGTACTAATAATGGTTCTTATCGAAACAGGGTGTGCAAAATTGGTGCAAAAAAGGGCTTCTTTTATGTTACACGTTGATGGGTACTTGAAGGATGAAGTATCATTCCAATATATTGGCGGGACGAAAATGTGTTTAACTGTGAATCGCCATATAAAATTTTTGAAATTTCAGTCTCTAATTCACCAAAGGATTGGGACCACAGGAATCAGCGTGTCATTATCTATAAAATGTCGATAAGTCATGGATCCATATCAAATCGTGTTATACGACATTCGAAATGATGATGAGCTAGGTATGGTGATGATGGTTTTTGAGAATAGCCTCTTTAATTCTATCAGCCTGTACATTACTAAAGAGTAGAGAGTTGGAGAAATTATATCTGCACCCATCCCCATGAAGAGGTAAAATATTAACTCAGCTGCACTTTGACATTCTTTAAATTCTCATTCCATTAGAATATTATCTCATGTGGAAATTTTCATTGCTCAGAAATGAGTTGATATAAATGAACATTATGAAGCTTCTACTCCAATCGAAGCTGGTTTGAGCCCCAAAAATAATTTCGTTCGTGCAGTGTCAGCAACACCTATTCCAGCGGAAGCTCCCAGCAAATGAATACGACATGGCGAAGGACATACCAACAATAGGTACTATCCGTGTATGAAATTGTGATTCCATTGATGCATTTATCATTCCATTATTGTTGCTCTAATGTTGATCGGGTTGGCAGATATTCAGTACACTTTGATGAAGATTATGAGGATCCAATTTTTAATGAGACAGAGGAAGATACAACTGAACATAAGACCACTTCCATGTAATAAATTATATAAATTATATTTAGTTGGGAGGTTATATTTTTGTCTCATTGAATTTCATTCTAACCTAGTGCTTACCATACAGGCACGATGCATGGTTCAGTAGGGATTTTCATAGTGATATGCATGTTAATTATGCCATTTGCGAGGATGGTAATGAGGACTTATGAGGACAATGAGGACTTTGATGAGGACGATGACAGCCAAGGTGTAGAGCAGGATGGTGTAGATGATCAGGATAGTGTACATAACATTATCGGAGACCAGGATGGTGTACACAACATTATCGGCGACCCGTTCGGTAATACGTATACAAGGGAGCCGATGGAAGTAGATGAAATGGTTGTGGATGAATTAAATGTGGGGAGAATAGGGCTTGAGGAGTTGAAGTTGAGGGGAATCTTCCCGAATTTAAAAGTATTTAAGAACAAAGTTAGAGAGTATGCAATTGATAGGCGTTTTGTATTCGTCCCAGTAGACTCAAAACCTACAAAGTATGCTGTTAGATGCAAGAATGGAAGTTGTCATTTCAGAATCAGTGGGACAAATTACCTGGATTCTGTTAGGGTGAACAGGTTTGTGCCAGAGCATACATGCTCAAGTACGATGAATGGTAATGATCATCCCCTTGCCACAGCATCTTGGGCAGCTGAAACCTGCCTATGGTTATTTCCCCGTCCAGGAGACGTGACACCTAGTTTGATAAGAGCATACGTCAAGGATAAGTGGAGTATAACCTTAAGCTATACGAAGGCTTTCAATGCGAAGGTCATTATACACGAAATTATGTGTGGAAATGCGGAGGCTTCTTACCGCATCCTTCCTGCATATGCTCAGGAGATGGAGAGATGTAATCCTGGCACCATTATGCGTGTATACCGAACCCGGCAGCTATGGGGTAGTGGAGATGACACATTTGGTCGTTTATTTTGGTCATTCGGCCCCAGCAGTCGTGCGTTCAGTCGAACAGTTAAACCCCTGATACTAATTGATGTGACACATTTGCGAGGGAAATATAAAGGAATCTTATTGGCTGCGACAACTCTAGATGGTGATGGTGGACTATTTCCGTTAGCTTTTGCTGTGGTTGAGAACGAGAACTTTGACAGTTGGCTATGGTTTCTTCTTTTACTCCGCCAGAGGGTGATGCCAGTAGACAAAAACAACAACGAATTTACGATTTCCTCCGATCGGATGAAATTGTCTGGTTAGAACTGTTGTCTGGTTAGAACTGTTGCTGAAGCATTACCGGGATCATACCATAGCTACTGTATTCGTCACCTCAATGCCAATCTGTTGAAGACCTTTAAGAGTCAAAAACTTTGTAAACTATTTTCGAGAGCGGCATATGCCTTAAGGCAGAGTGACCATAAGGAGGCGATGGAACTCATAAAAGCCAAGAATGAAAACGCAGAGAAATGGATATCTGAGATTCCTAAAGAAAATTGGGCTAATGTACATTTTAAAGGGGCCAGGTGGAATGTGCTCACCACTAATCCAGCAGAGTGCTTCAACAACGTATTGAAGGGCGCAAGGGAGTTGCCGATTGCTGCTCTAGTCGATCACACTAGATGGAAAGTACAAGACTTCTTCCACTTTCGCCGGAAAGCTGGGGCTACCATTTAACTCATAGAGCAGAAAAGTGGTTGGACAGATCATGTTCGTTTGGCAGTAAGTTTCTACCCCGCACGTGTAGTTGGAATGAATATGAAGTACTCTCATCCAGTCATACGGATAGTGTGGATTTAGAGAAGAAAACATGTGCGTGTGGTCTTTTCCAAACGATGGGATTGCCGTGTGGGCATGCCATAGCAGCTATGGGATTAAATAAGCTTGACCGATATAAGTACTACTAGGATTGGTTTTTGGCTTCAACATATCGGAGTATATATGAGGAGGTGATTCATCCAACTTTAGATCGAACACAATGGCCCGAGCCATCCTATGATTTACTAGTACTATTGCCACCGTGAGTAAGACAACAGCCCGGACGACCCAAAAAAGTACGAATAGAGAGAGGGCTGCAATTTGGACAACATCACAACTGCAAATCATGTGGGGAATTTGGACATAACAAAAGAACGTGTAAAAATCCTCCCCTCGTAAATCGTCAGTTAAATATGACTCCCATCGGTCCATCCGCACCTACACAGAACAGGTATGTTTCATTATTACGCACTCAATATGATTTTCATATTAAACCCATCATTTTATTGATTGTAGCAACTTTCTCTTGTAGGTCCGGAGTGTCCTTCGCACCTCCTTTCTTTACTTAGGGATGGAGTTGTTGGTTTTTCTGCAAAGTGGCAATGATTTTGGGAACCTTGTTACTACACATGATACTTACTCAGACGAAAATTGTAAAAATTAAACGTTGTTGTACCCACTAGTTGCCCGGAACTGTACATTTTTTAGAACCACAATTTTGGAACAACTGGTTGAACAATTTTGTTTGGAACCACAATTTTAATTGCTATTGGATACACCCTGTGCATATTGGAACAACTGTTTGAACACTTTTGTTATTGCCATGTTTATGTTGACCTCTCTCTCTCTAACTCTCTCTATCTCTCTATCCTCTCTCTCTAACTCTCTCTATCTCTCTATCCTCTCTCTCTCTCTGTATAGAGTTGGTCTCCAATCTGGGTTTATTTGGGAGTCCGAAAGAACCTTCCGAACTCTTATCAGGAAGTCCGACGATTAATTCGGACTCCCGAATTAATGCGAGTAGAATTGGCATCGAATCTGGGCATCATCGGGAATCCGAAAGCCGATTCGGACTCTCGCTTTGGAATTCCGAAGGTTCATTCGGATTGGCCAGTAGTTTTGGGTTCCAACTGGCCATCCTTCGGGATTCCGAATCAATCTTCGGACTTCCGGATCGGACTCCCGAAGGATGTCCAATAGTTTTGGGTTCCCCCTGGTGATCATTCGGGAGTCCGAATGAGACCTTCGGAATTCCGATTCGGAAGTCCGAAGAATCATTCGGACTCCCGAATGATGTTCAGTAGTAGTGGGTTCCAACTGCCCATCCTTCGGGAGTCCGATTGAATCTTCGGACTTCCGAATCGGAATTCCGAAGGTCTCATTCGGACTCCCGATGGATGTTCAGTAGTTTTGGGTTCCCCCCTGGGATCATTCGGGAGTCCGAATATTCAGTCGGACTCCCGAAGGGATGCCCAGGTTTTGGGTTCGTCCTTGTCAATATTCGGAGGTTCCCCTATGGGCATCATTCGGGAGTCGGAATGAGAAGTTCAGAAATCCGTTTCAGAACTCCGAAGATTAAATTGGCGGCTCGGGGGTAGACCATATGATTCAACTGTGATTTTAAGCCTGTTGCATAGAAGGTCAGAATGAGGAGGCTATTTAGGTGTTTCTCAATTACCAAGTCCTGGTAAACAATACATAACTCACAAATTAAACCTGCAGACATCGATATGCATCGCTATGTATCAAGAACAAAATAAGCACAAAATAACTGAAACGACAATTACATTACAAATCATGCCCACGAAACAAAACAACAACTACATTACAAAGTTACATCATCACTTCCTCCCAAAAGTTAAATGGATACTGTCCCATACACCCCATTTAACATTTCAGAAAATAGAGAAGTTCGCATAGCCGTAATATCTTTTTGGGTGAAATCCAAACTAGCGTCACGGCTGAGGTATTCCATCTCTTTCAAAACGAACAGCCCACAATCGTAGCTGCAAAACATGAAGAATATGCAACAATAAGAATTAATCGTTTACGTAGGTTTCCCTAACTCAAGTAATTGGAAGTTACATCACCCGTTATTTTGTATGGGCCGAACAACGACTTCATCAATGGGGAATGCACTTATATCAATGTCTTTCACCCTTTTGAACCAATGAACAAGGTAATCAACCTACAAATCAATAATTTAGTACGTTATGCCAGTAGTCAGTAGAAATTAATATTTGGCTTACGAAACAAGTTTAGGGTAGTACTCACAAGGGGTTGCACCCTTCTAGGATCCGTGCGAGCGACTAGAGAGTCGTAAAGAGCGAAGGTACACTGACCCATATCCAAGAGTAGAAGAACCCAATGAACCAAATCTATGTTGATTGGAATGAGTACTTTTCTTAGCTCTTTAACTGAGATATTCTCTAGACGCTTTACGAATCGGGAACATGCTTCGGGATTTTCACATCTATCGGTTATTATAAGTTGCTGCAACCACGAAAACAAATGTTAGAATTGCCGGCAGCTTCAAATACACAAATCATTACTTGTAATGTAAGTCACTTTAATCTCACAGCTAGATGGGTAGTAAGGCAAATGCATGCTCCCTTTTGTTCTTTTCGCAAACATTCGTCCCGCAAGTTCAAGTAGTCGGTATATACATAACGATCTACAAAACAGACCATTGGTCAACGAGGAGGAACTTAATAAGAAATGTGCGCTCACTCTTTACGTTACTCAATGAACCATATCTAACAAATAACATAAAATCTTACCAGAGATGATAACCACCCTCTTCGATCGCTTAGTAGAAGCAAGTCTTCTTTACACATGTAGTACCCATCACTTTGAATGACTTTGTCACTGCAAATCCAGTAAAAAGTCATCTCCCTCTATGGACCTTAGCTCAGATCATTCTACTGAAACAACCTATCTATGAATTTAATCGGACAAGATAGAGTTCCAAAAACTTAAACGGGCTTTCCAACACAATCTAAGTTATAAGGAATTTACCAAGGTTGTAGCGCTGCCAATGCATCCACCTTGGTCGCTGCAGGCCCGGTGACTTTGGCAAGAGCATCTTCGAATTTCCGCTGGCCTATGTAATATGGTGATCTCATTGCTCTACTAGGTCTTGTTCTCCTTCGACGTTGCTTTACATCGTTTTCAATGCTCCATTGTTTACTCTTCATTTCGGGAGTGTCAAGCAAGATAGCAACTATATTAGCTGCAGCCTCCCGGTCATCCTCTGTAATTTGACTATTAATATAGATCTCGTCTATTGGATCAACAACCACATCTTTCCCAACATCATACCCAAACTCTACAATATCCATCCTCTTCGGATCTTCTAGTAATCCACCCTCCCAACGTCCCTTATCACTCCCTATCCCAACGTCCCCATCTTTCTTTTCAATATGTCCTGTTTTATCCAGTTGTTCATCTTCATATGTTTGCTTCTTCTTTGTTTGAGCATCTTTCTTTTTATCCTTCACTACCTTCTCCTCCTCACCCGATAACTATACACCTTTCTTCTTCAATGAATCTGTCCCTTTCAACTGTCTTTTTAGCTCCCTCACTTCACGTTCAAGTTTCACTATCCTCTCCAACAAAGAACTATGAGATGCAGATTCCTCTACTTCTTTCAGAAGTCCCTCTCTTACTTTCATCCATCTCTTTCTTCGTTCTCTCCCCTTACATGCCACAATTGGCCCGATCGCATCCCCCACTGTAGGCACAATTGCCCCAATCGAATCCCCCACTGAATCCTCTACAACACCAACAAAGTCGTCCTCAACCTGGGCGAGCAGTAGGGCTTCCTTTCTCACCATAGTTTGAACCATCAGAACCACCTGAAATAAATGTCATATTTTTTTATTACAAATACGAATGTAAGAAAACAACACGCAAGACATACATACAACGACCAATTAACATTAATCTCTCACCTCTGTTGGTTTTACCATCCCATCACCAACACAGTCAATCAACTTTCTATGCTCCGTCTTCTTTGTATCCTCACCGATCCACTTAAATAGACGTGGATAAGCATCAGGGTAATCAGGTACCCAGAACGTGGTATGCTCAAATAGCCATACCTGAAATCACGCTACATTATTTACGCACTCCTATAATTTAGAAACAAGTAACTATAAGGCATGAATGGAAAATTACCTGTAAAATGATAGAGCAACCCAATATATGCCCCTTCCCACCAACTCCAGCATGTGAATTTAAGGACAGGACCAAGAATTCATGAACGAGATAAGCCCACGCAACATCTCCTATAGTCCCCAAATCAATATAAGGGAAAAGGCAAGAACATGCCTTGTGATCCCTCTGTGCGAACAAGACAGTACTGCAGAATAACAAGATCATATGTTTCACTGTCGACTTTATCGACTCTTCTTCATTTGAATCCATTTCCGCATGAATAACATTTACGACCTCTTCGAAGGTGGCCGTTGGAAGCCCAAACCTCCAACCATCCACCGTTGTGATGCTATCCCAATCTAGTTGCACCCTCTCCCCTCTCATAGTTAAGCCTAATATTTTCGCTACATCACTAACTAGAAAAGGAACTACAATGCTCCCCAATCTAAATGCTTTCCGCTTCGAATTCCACTTTCTCACCAATGTCGTCAAAATCCTCTTGCGCAACTCGACATCCTCGAGGTTCCTGTGTAGTAGCAAATCTCTGAATGGGGTCTCATTTATCAAATTCTTATGCGCATCATGTAACCGAAACGTTTTGAAGGACTCCTGGAAGCGGGAAGGACAACATCTAGATAAGACATATTTGGCCTGCAAAAAAAGCTATTAGGAAATAGTTGAGGTAGAAACTTAAGGAGATGCAAATGGAAATGTAGAAGTTAATCACCATGACGAAGCCGCAACGAAGGAAATGGGAACCTTTGTATCCTTAAGTTAAACACAATCTGCAGAAAGCACCGACAACCACTTGAAACACAGTGTTAGTCCCATGCACAGGTAAAGAGAATCAAAATTATCCATAAAGGCCTCACAAATATCCCCAACTCACTTTAGAGTTGTACCAGTCATTGGATTAGTAGGACCATTGCTATTCATAACAACCATGAAAACATACCATCCATCCAAGACAGAGAAATAGAACAACCATAATAACATATCATCCATCCATCCATCCATAATAACATATCAAACCCAAATATAACATACCATCCATCCATCCATAATATCAACCATAGTAACATATCACTTCATAACAACCATAATAATATACCATCCATATACATGCCAGAAACACTAAACCAAAAAGTAAATAACTGCATAGGGATCATGTACAGCTCTCATCGGCAGCAACAACCTAATGATCTGGGGGCAGCAGGCGGCGGACGAACTCGCTCAGTGAGGGAGGTGAATGACGTCCCATACTCCTGTCGAAGGGTGGAGACCTCGATGCTTTGGGCGCTCACAGCCTGCTGTGTCGCGACATGGTCCTTATGATGAGATGCAAGGAGCTGAGAAAGTGCAGTAAACTTCTTGTCAAAGTACTGACGATGTGCAACGAGCTCCTCTGCCGATACACGCTGAGCCTACGGACGAGGTGGTGGAGCGGGCCTCTGCTCATCAAGTCGCATTGCCTTTATAGTTGTACGATTCATTGGATTAGAAGGACGAACGCATTCTTCACTACCTTGGATGAGCTTCTCATGTTGGAAGATACGTGTCAGAAGCATCCCAAATGGTAGACTAGCCAAGGCCTTTGTCCTCGTGTCCTCCATGAAGCTAAGTATGATATAGCCAAGGTGAAGGGGCTGGCCCTTTAGAAGTCGATACATAATAAATGCCTCAAAAGGCCGGACCATGTCACTATTACCTCCGCGAGGCGTGATATTGTTGATCAGAATCTTGTGTAGGACTTTGCACCTACGGCTAAGGGAATTGTAGGACACGTTGGTTGACCCGTCATTAGGTGGGGGTCTGCAACCAAGGTCCCCATAAGCAGTGACAGGATCAACCATATAACGATCAAAGTCATTCATGGTACCAGGCCAGAAGAATCTCGTCGCCTGTGGTGGGAAGAGAGGCGACTTCACAAAACTTCTCCATGGTCATGCGAAAGGTTATTGATTGTGGAGTGGAAGAACTTATAATCTTCGTCGACTCTATAATTGGCATAGAATTGTTTGACAAGAGTCGGGTATGAATCACAGTATACTCCGAGAAAATTGACCCATCCAAAGGCCACAAAAAGGGATCGAACATCATATGCGGCAAGATCTTCAAAGACGATTTTCCTACCTCGCAATATGCCCTTCCTTTCTATACGACGGACGGAGGATGCCGCCTTTACGGAGCCGACCTCGACATCCTCCTGTCCTTCGCCCATATACTCGGAGGGAGGTGTGGGAGGGGAGGGCTCACGGATAGCCTTCCCATTCCGTTTGCGGTTGGAAGACCCTTCGGGCACAGTGGCAGTCTTCTTCGCGTTCTTCTTGCGCGGCATGATCTCTATATGGGGTTTTGGCTTAGGTTTTTAGGGGGTTGCAAATACGAAAAAGGGAACCACTTCCGCTTCTTCTCTGCAGAAACCAGGACAAAATACTTGAGCGAAAAGAAACTTCAAACACACTATTATTCCATTCACAAAACTACGATGCAGTATAACATACTTTAAACCACATTTAATTACTATTAGACACATGGAACACTAAATAGATACTTGAATTTAAAAACATTTACAGACTTCAAACAAAACCACTCTTTACAGACTCCGAACCACTTCAAACCACTGTCACAGGATCCTCGGAACCACTAAAACAACATTTGGAATCACATATTACGAAATTGGAATTAGTATTTACTGCAGAGAGGATCCATTCATACCATTGAAACCACTCAAAACCATTGAAACCCCAAGTGAAAGCCTTCAACGCATTGAATGAAACCCTTTCACACCGAAAATGAAAAATGCTGAAATACCAAGTCAAATGAAACCCTTTGGAACAACAATTTCGACAGTTGGAACCACATATTAGACTGTTGGAACAGATTACTGATTAGAGAATCCAGGGAACCTTAAATTACACAGTTGGAACCAATATTACTAGATAGAGGATCCATCGAATACTGGTTCCAACTTTCTAATATTTGGTTCCATGGATCCAACTTCCATGGAATACTGGTTCCAATTTTCTAAGCCCTAAATAAAATCCTTTCAAACCCTAACAAACCAATGCAACCATTGAAACCCTAAATGAATCCTTGAAACCATTAAATCCATTCAAACCCTATATGAAACACTAAATGAAACCATAAATGCAACCATAAACCATTGAAACCTTTTGAAACCTTAAATGAAACCCTATGAACTAGAGTGAAATCCAACATGAAATATGCCGAAACCATTGAAATCCTAACTGAAACCCCTTAAACCATTGCAACCATTGAAACCCTAAATGAAAGAATTGCATGTTTTGTATGTATTTGGAATATATTATTAGAAAATACCATTTTCTAATCCAAAAAAAAAAAAACGTGGGCTGCTTGTGAAAGGAAACGTGGAACCCACTAGTATGGCAAAAATTAGAAACTATAATATATGGAATTGGCAAGATGCCGAAATAGTTGGTGGTCAATAGGTCGGTTCCCAAATTTCTTCCTTGCTTCACAGTTTCCACTTCACTCCACCATCATTCCAGGCTGCTGTTTTGCATGTATACTAAAATCCCACACGTCGACCCCACATTGCATGCATATGCATGAGCATAAATTAGAAACTATGAGGTTTCTCCATGGTAAAAACGTGTAAACTGGAATAGAAAGAATTGTTGTTGTACGTTTTTTCTTTTCTCTTGGCAAGTTTCCATATCCCACTTTCCATTTTTTCTAACGAAGTAACCTAGAAATTAGGGCTGCAACTCGAGCCGGGTTTTACCCGACCCGCATCGACCCGACCCGAAAATAGCCTGGGTTGGGTTCAGGTTTCATGGGTTTCAGGTCGAGCTGGGTTGAGCATTCAAAATCCCGCATGAATCTCGGGTCGAGCCGGGTTTGAAGGGGCTCGACCCGACCCGACCCGACCCGAGTTACATAAGTTATAGTATGTACATTTTTTTCTGTTAGTTAAAAGTTAAAAGTGAAAACCCACGCACCCACTGTTACTGTATGTGAGTGTAATTTCTGCTTCTATGAGTTGAGTTGATTCAAGTGTTTGATTCAGCATTGTTTGATTGTAATTACAACATTATTTGATTACAGCATTGTTTGATTCAAGTGTAATGTGAGTGTAATTACATCATTGTTTGATTCAAGTGTAATGTGAGCGTAATTTCTGCTTCTATGAGTTGAGTTACCTTGCCAAACAAGAATTTTCCTTAAAAAATTGCGTCAACGTGAAAAAACCCGACCCGACCCGAACCGACCCGAGATTTATCATGGGTAGGGCCGGGTTTGGGAATCGTGGGTTTTCCGGAAAAAAAACCCGACCCGACCCGAGATATTTCTCGGGTAGGGTTGGCTTCTCCAAAACCCGACCCGCCTGACCCGAGTTGCAGCCGTACTAGAAATTGCTCTCTTTTTTTTTTACTTCCAAACCCAAAACGTGGCTGCTTGCCAAAAGTGGTGAAAATTTCCACAACAGTGCTCTTTACTCCTCAAGTAAACGATTTTTATTGTGGCCCCCTAATAGCAACCGAACTACATATTGGGCTGATCCAAATCGTCCATTAAATGGGCCAATATGTGAAGTACTCATGGGCCCAAAAATCAACCCCATAAGACGATCCTAACTGTCCAATTGATTGATCTAATCCGCTCATTTTGTTGGGACATAATGATAATTAACCACGCCCTCTAAATTGTTTCCATAAGATGATCCGAGCCATCCAATTGACAACCAAATTATTTCCATGGATTGATTCAAACCGTACCATTGATGGGCAAAATTGTGAATTGGTCATAGCCCCTAAATCATTTTCATGGGCTGATCTTAACCATCAGTTAGATTGGGCCACAATATAAATGATCCACCCCAAACTATTTCTATGTGGTGATCTAAACCGTTCAAATGGTGGGCTACAATGTAAATTGGATTGTCCCTCTAATCTATTCCCCATAAACTTATCTGAGCCGTACAAATGATGAGCCACAATTGTAGTTGACTCAAAGTTGTTCTCACACTTGAATTTTTCTTTGAAATTTCATCTTTTTAGCTCCATTTTCCGTGAAAATATGAAAGTAGCCCTGAAACACCAAAAACAAATAAAATACCTTAGTAGCACCGCTTTAAAATGAGAAAAATGCATACTTTTCCTACCTACAATTCACACATAAATGTGCTCATCAGAGCTAAAGGACTAGAAGGTTCTGAAGGAGCAGGAATTGAAGGACTAGGTAGTTCCAAGGTTCTTTCTAAACGAGCTTGGGTACGGGCCCAGGCTTTTGACTTCTTTGATGCAATCGTTTCAAGCGTACAAAATTTCTACCTGCAGATGGGAAGATATACTAGTTTTACTTTTTATCCATGCAAGGTGAAAGAGTTGTGCAAACATTTGGGCATGTACAAACAAAGTTTTTATTTATTTATATGTCTGACCAATATTTTTCAACTTTTTGTACAACAAGGCCTATGCTAGCCTGACCTCTAACAAGACTTTTTGCAAAACAAGAAAGATAACTTGTTAGTTTCTATATAAGAGTAGTCCATAGCCTGGTAGTCTTGAGCTGAGTGGATAGTAGCAGGGAGCTAATCGGCTTCTGTAGGCTTTTCATATGGCGGGATTTGTGCAAGGAGTGCAGAGTAGTAATCTGGATGTACCCTCTCTCCACGAGGAATATAAATGTCACACAGGGGGACTACTATACCGTTCTGCCATGCTGAGTAGAGAGTTCTGCCCAGATTTGAACTGATTTCCTTCGGCGGATAGAAACAGGTGAGTGACTCCCAAGGTTGTTGCTTTCCTCCGAACTGACGCATGATCCGGTGAGGAATGTGGAAGGATGTGTATTCTAGGCCAAGGAGACAAATGTACTCGGTTCTGGCAGTCTTCAAAGAGAAAGAGTTAGAACCAGGGGCCCTCCAGGAGATATCATAACTGTCGCGGGTTTCTAACCAGTCACGGCACTCAGGTTCACTACCGAAATGAACTTGTGTTTTTCAAGACCTAAAGTTCGAGATGCAAGGAGTTGTACTGGGACGGAGAATAACTATGTGGAGTTTTAGACAAACCAAATATACAGTGAGGTCGGCCATCCTGAGAAGGGAAGGTGGAGATATTTGGAGACGTGGTCTAAACCTCTGAAGGTTTCAGCAAGTATGGTGGGTATGGGATTACCATCCCATGGCAACTGATCCACCATGCTGAGAAAGGCAAGGGTAACTATGTTATCCTCCTGACACATAAGGAATTTGGCGTATACACAAAGTGTATATGCCTGATAATGACGTTGCTGAAATGTCAGGTCCTCTAAGTCTCCTTCCGGGGCATAGGTGTCAATGACCCTATCTAGGTAAAGGCCATATGAAGACATAAAGTCTTCTGGGTCTTGACCTGGCATACACAGTAGCCCTTGACATGCAATCTTGTTCATTCTGTACCTAATTTCAGGACGAATGATGAGTCTGTTTTGAGGGTACTGCAAAAGAGTGAAAGATTCTTCAAAAGTGGGACACACTTCCTGAAGACCGAAACAGAAAACATGGTACTGGGGGTCCCAAAATGTAGCGGCTGCCCTAAGGAAATCCATATCTACCAAAATGGTGGGTAGGAGGGGGACAAAGTTTTCATTGGGGTCTATCATCCATCCGACATGCTCCAGACTCTCGGGAGAGTAAAATCGCTGCATCTAATCGACCAGATCGTCTGGGTCCATGATCTACTTATATGGAAGACAGAGAACAAAAACATGATAAAACAACTTGGTACAAAATTTGTTTTTGTATTTTTGTAATTTTTACAAATTTAGGACAGATCATGAACAAGCGAGGGATTGAGAGCGAAGTCTGCCCCTGAGATCTGGGAACTGGGAGGATACCCCTAGAAGGATTAACTTTGATGCAGGTTCGGACATCCCTGACTTTAAGATGACAAGAGGTTCAATACTTAGGTTATGACAAAGGTTTGGCTGGATATACCTTCTTATGAGAAGGTATACTCGTTTGAACAGTGTCCTGACGCTTTGGACATAACAAGGTAAACCAAGAAAGGGATATCTTTTCAGAAGAAGATGAAGGTAAATTTGACAAAGTTTTGCCCTTGTTTTGACCAGAACGTGTCGGTCGGAATGAGTCTAACCCTTCGGAAAGACTGACTTAGGTTTGAGCAGAGCTCGGGTACTATGACCATAACAATGGTTATGACAATGTTATCTTCGTACCAGAGATGGGTTTATTCGGGCAGAACTTTGCCACCACTGACTATAACAGGGGTTAGAATGAGTCTAACCTTTCGGAAAGACTGATTTGAATTGAGCAGAGCTCGGGTACTGTGACCATAACAACGGTTATGACAAAGTTATCTTCATACCAGAAGATGGGTTTATTTGGGCAGAGCTTCGCTCCACAGACCATAACAGATGGTTTGGAATGAGTCTAACTTTTCGGAAAGACTAATGGGAATTGAGCATAGCTCGAGTATCGTGACCATAACAATGGTCAGGACAAGATTATCTTCGTATCAGAAGATGGATTAATTTGGGTAGAGCTTTGCCGCCACAGACCATAACAGATGGTTTGGAATGAGTCTAACCTTTCGGAAAGACTGATGGGAATTGAGCGGAGCTCGGGTATTGTGATCATAACAATGGTTAGGACAGGATTATCTTCGTATCAGAAGATGGGTTAATTTGGACAGAGTTTTGCCGCTCTCGACCATAAAGGAGGTCAAGGAAGGTTTATCTCTGTGTGGAGAGATATCCTTTGAAAAGGGAACTTGATCGTAGTGGCCAGAACGGGTCTAGAGGTAGGCTTATTCGAACAGGGCTTCGCCGTCTTGACTATAATGATAGTCAGGATGGATCGAAGCATGAAAATCAGTAGAGCCTGAAGTGGCTGAGACCAAGTCGGTCTAGTAAAGAAGATGATTGGGGGATTGCAGCAATCATTGAATGATGGGACCATAATGAGGGTCTTTTGGTTAAGCATATTAACCACAAGACGAACATCCTTCCAAGGTACCATGGTTACTTATCTAAAGAATATGATGATATGGGTTTGCAAACATGACTCTTGGACAAAACTAAAGGTTAGAAGTAGCCTCTAATCTTGGGTAAAATAAGTTGCGGCCGTTTGCGCATCGGGCTAGAGTAATGACATCCCTAGCAAGAATTGAGGCAACCTGGGGACACCTTTCTAGACTCACTCGACATGCCCTGTGCGGACATGGTAACATCTACATGCATATGTTGGGATTATGCAGGGGATGAAGGCTTGAAGGTTCCTTTCGCCAATGTAATTAAACGATCCCTTGCCAAGTATTTCCGGACGCGGCGGGAAGTTAATACAACATCGTTTTAACGCCACCACAAGGGTGACGTGCAAAGAGGTGGTGCTTTTCACAACAAATGGAGGCGAGACCAGCAGATTCGGGTGATGAAATCCCAAATACCACCGAATCTGTTCCAAGTGCTAGTCACTCCCGGGTAAATAGGTATGCAAGCAGGTGTTGAAATCCCATATGGTGTGTGCGTGAAAATTAAAAAAAAGGGGTAAGCCTAGGTGCCTCCCGGGGCATTTTCGCACAATTTGGCCACAATTTTGAGCATTGGCTCTTAGCAATCCATGCAGAAGAAGTGTGGCAACTGTATGGTACTGGAAAGTAAGTCTAACACTTATTTTATTTCGCTCGTTAGGAGCGTTCACAACTTGTGGAATGTTCGCAACTTGCGAATACCCCTAACGGCTATATCGGGTTAAGGATAACCCTAATAACGGAGAAAAAGTCAAATTATTTTATTTGAATTCTTCAAAAATACCAAGTTAGTTATACAGAATTATAACTTTTTTTATTTTGATAAGCAGATCTGCTGAGAGGATTTATCATGTTTTCAATACAATTCTCCCCAGCAGAGTCGCCAGTCTGTGGGAGCTGGTTTTTTCCTGTGCTGCGTAGGACGGCAGGGGATCACCACATCGGGTTCTTATGGGAGCGTTATTTGGTCTGCGCTACTTACGAACTCGGAATCGTGATCCTGACTTCGCAAGTTAGAGAAACTCAGAGTCACCACTTAGGTTAGGGCCAAGGACCCGTGCTTGTTCTTCCAATGAAATGAGTAATGACTCAAATTTCATTGGAAGAACAGTATCTGAAGAGGTTCTTTTGCTCTGGGCCTTTGACCTTTTAATTTTGCTCTGTTTTTAAGGTGTGGTCCTTACAGATATTTGGGTAAGGGTTACGGTGATAATCGGGGAATGGGTTAGGCACCCCTCTTGCTCGGACGAATCCGGTCTCTTAACTTAAATTGGCATTTTTCGAAGAATTTGAATCAGGATAATTTATCTTTTTATCCTTTATTTTGGTTATGCTTAATTCTAGAATGTAAATAAAGATGAATTTACAAAAAAAATTGAAAATAAGCGATATGGCTCCATCCTGTTTGAAATCATATGTTACAATCCCAAAGGGATCTTGCAACTGGTCCCAAGTAGGCTACCAAATCAAACGGAAAAAGACAGTGCGGAAAGTAAAAGAAAGGTAGAGGCGTTTATATAATAAGTTCTGATGGCAACGTGAGGCATAGAACTTATTTCACCAACTCATACCTTACATTGTAAAGGAAATTACAGAAAGCTGTAAAAGAAAGGCAAAGGGGTTTATATAAGTTATGAGGGCAACGTGCGCCGGAGAACTTATGTCACCACCTCGTACCTTACTTTGTAAAGAAAATTACATTAAGCTTGTAAAGAAATGTAATTTTACCAATGGTGGGTTGGGCAGCGTAACCGCCTTGTATTTGATGATGAGACTTCAAGTTTGCTGAGATTTTGGCAGAACAAGGGCGCTATTTAGACAATAGGGCGTTGGATTCTCCAAAATTCGGCAGCGCAATGGCATTGTGTTGGCGAAAGAGGCTCCAGAGCAGCGGAGAAATTGACGGCGTAACGGCGCTATATGGCTAAAAAAACTCCAAAGTTGTCGAGATTTCGGCAGAACAATGGCACTGCTATCGAAAAGCAACTCGTAGTTCTACAAAATTTGGCAGAACAACGATGTAAAAAGTAAAAGATGATGCTCCAAACCTTCCAAATTTCGGCGGAGTGCCGACGCCCAGTTCGAGCTACCTAGTGTTTCTCTACTTTCTCTCTTCTAAAAAGCAAATAAACTAGGGTTTTTTCTGAATTTCTGCAGGGGTTCGGGTGTCCCGAAAGAGGGGGTGGAAAATACCACAAAAAGGGGGGTGTATAAACCCAAAGAAAGGGGGGAGAGAGAGAAGGTGTAAAAAACCTTTACCCCCCTCTATTTATAAGTAGAGGGGGGTAATTTTTGGTAATTTTGACCAAAATTCGCCCTGGGCGAATTCCAATTTTGCCCAGGATGAATTTTGATGACATCATCTGATCCCCGGTTTGCGCGATGTTTTGTCTCTTCTCCGATTTTTCAAAAAAATGTGATTTTTCGTCTTTTATCGGTTTAGTTTCGAATGTTCGTAACTTTTCCGATTGAATTCTGATTCGCACGCGGTTAGATCCGTTGGATTCCTTGTTCCAGGGGCTTTCCAATTAATCTAATATCGTACGTCTTCGGGAAATGAAGTGTCCTTTGGGTGCAAACAGAAGTTTCTGATCCAA
Organism: Tasmannia lanceolata; assembly: GCF_043159265.1. NCBI lineage: Eukaryota > Viridiplantae > Streptophyta > Magnoliopsida > Canellales > Winteraceae > Tasmannia > Tasmannia lanceolata. The sequence goes on along the minus strand of NW_027518689.1, from coordinate 19,710,632 downwards.
TGTTAACTTACTGATTGGAATGCTGTGTGCAAACGGGCTTACCAGTTTATGCCGGAAAAGGCAGGTGCTGTATAAATCAGGCTTTTAGGTTACTGAAAAAGGCGGGCGTTGTGTTAAAACAGGCTTTCCGGTTGTTAAAACGGGTTTTAGAAATCACTTTCTTTCGAAAATACCCTAAAGAGAGATTGAGAGAAACACAATTGGTGCTCTGGGACTCGTCATAAGGTTCTTCCTCGCGACACCTATCATTAGTATTGCCTTGTGTAAGCCCAAGGGTTCATACATTCACCTTTTCCTTGTTGTTTTGATGCTAGCAAACCTAAATTGATTAGTCTTTATGGACTAATGTGTTGTCTTTGAGTGTTGTGTCTTAGACAGGAACTTGACATGTCATATCGCCATTACAACAACACATGGCTTGAGGATCAACATGCACAATGGACCAAAGAGCTTGCACATACATTGGAGACATCATCCGTAGAAAATGTTCAAGTCAAAGGGCTCAAGTCGAAGATCCCACAAGTTGCTTAGCAAAGTGCAAGTAGAAGCTTGGACTTGAACAAGCATTGGTGACACCTCATGTACCACTCAACATGATTTGAAGAATGGAGGATGTCACAAGAGCAAAATCAAGTCAAAGAGTTCACTCACAAGTTCAACATGTCCAAAAAAGTGCGGAGGAGCCAAGAAATCCAAGAAGACTCAAGGTTATATCATTTTTAGATTGTATTTGGAGTCATCTTGTTTTAAATGTATTTGTACTTTCAAAGGTTTTCAAAATGGTTTCTTAAAACAAATTTGATATCTTTAGAAACCATCCACACTCCCCAAAAGGTGTTTGAAAACTTTGGACAAAAGCCCAAAGAACATGGCCCAAGTCCCTGAAATTTTTATTATTAAAACTGAATTTCCAAACAAGGCTGGTCGATCGGGGTTCTCCAGGCTACCGCAGTAAGGTGGATAGAAGTCCAGCACCTATCAAAATTTAGCGGGTCGGTCGACCGGGACCTCTCGGGTGATCGCGGATACGTTTCTGTCAATCAGAAACAAATCCATCATGGTCGGGCCAGTCGACCGCCATAGGGCCAGGCGACCGCGGATAGGGATCTGGACAAAAAATAAAAAGTCCAGATTGCTCTTGAAGGGCGACCGCGACATACCCGATCGACTGCGGCGATAAGAATTTCAAAAATAAAAAGAGAGCGCCCGATAGAGCGGGCGACCGTGACACCTTGGTCGACCGTGACGGTCTCAAAAACTAGCCGTTAGGGCTTGCGGGGCTTGACTTTTTCAACCCAGTTTTTTACGGTTTTACCCCCAAACGGTCATATTTTAGAATGGGCTATTTATACCCTATCCTAGACCAACTGAACAACCTTTTGCAAGATTATTTCACATCTATTTGAGCCAAACTTTCAAAGCCAAGGTTTTTAGTTAATCCTCTTCTATGCTTTGATTTTTGCATCTACATTCAACAAGAGGATCTCCAGAGGGCTTTGATTTGCTTATCTTTTGGAGAGTTTGTGAGAGCTATCATTTTTGTAATCCGCCTATCAAGAGGCTTTGAGTGTTTTTCTTTTTGTTCTTCATTTGTATTGAGGGTCTTCGATTCGGCCTAGTAAGAAAGGTGAATCTTGGAGTTGTGAGAGGAGTTTTCGCTTCGGCCTTAAGGAGAAGCTTGATTGTAAGAGCGTCTCCGATTCGGCCCGTTAAGAAAGGAGAATCCAGAGCGTAGAGAGTTTGTCCCCTCGGAGGCGGAGAAGGTTTGTGTACGGATTGGAGATTTGGCCATTGTGGAGAATCTCATCTTTAGTGGAGTACCCAAGGAGCAAAACTTGGAAGAGTGGAGTAGGTCTTGTTGATAGACTGAACCACTATAAATCTCTTGTCCATTGTGGTGTGGTTCTCTTCTCCCCTTTCTCTTTGGTGATTGGTAACTTCTTTCCCTTTATATTTATTTTTATCTATATTAACAAGGGTTAGATTTAAATTGTTTAAATTGATAAATTGATTTTAATACCTCATTTAATTAAGACAAAAATTTTAATCGACCAATTCACCCCCCTCTTGGGTTGCCTACTCGTAGTTCATTTGGTATCAGAGCAAAGGCTCTTAAAGATATTTTTGATTCAAAAACCTACAAGAGAAAGATCCAAGGCAACCTAATGGCATCTAGACAACCTTGCTTTGATGAAACCGATTATGGATCTTGGTCGATCCGTATGAAGTCCTGTCTTAAATGTCTAGATGGGGATCTCTTGAAAGTAACTGAAAATGGTTTTACACTACCGAAGAGATTAAGTGATTATGACAAGAAAATATTTTCACAAAATTGCAAAGCCATGATTGCATTATCTTGTGCGTTACCTAGTTGTGTGTTTGAAAACTGAAATCCCGATAGGCAATCCAAGAGGGGGGTGAATTGGCCTAATTAAAAATTTAGGGAATTAATCCCAATTTAAAAACTAATTAATTAATTAATCCAATTAATAAGTTAAATCAAACAAATCACCCGCACTTGTTACTTTGCAAATAGATGTGGAATTAAAATAAAATACAAAGTAAAGATCTTACCAACTAAGAGAAGGAGAGAGAAGATGGGAGTGCACAAGATGTAAAGTGGATCGAGCGATCCCCTACTCCACTCTTCCCAAGTTTGGTCTCCTTGGGGAAATCTACTAAGGATGATCCTCCACTCTTAACGGGCCGGATAGTGAGCCCTCTTACAATGGCTTCTCCTTTCTTAACGGGCCGAAGCGTAGACCCTCAATGCTTCACCTTTCTTGGATGGGCCGAAGCGTAGACCCACGTACAATGGATTCTCCTTCTTTAGACGTCCTGAATCAGAAGCGCGTGATCGTTGCGGAAGCTTTGAAGCGCACAATGAATAGCCTCTTGTAGGCTTAATTACAACAATGATAAGCTCTCAAATGATCTCTCAAAAGATGTACTAAGATAAGCCTAGGTCTAATCCCTTTAGATATTCCCAAATTGAGGCACAAGGGTGTTTTCCACTCTCTAATATGTTTACAACAAGTTTAGGAATAAGAGAGATGAGTTCACATGCTTAGGGGAACCCATATATATATAGAGAAAACCCAAAACTAGCCGTTACAAGGGCGTTTCTGTAATTCTGGGCAACTTCCCAACAGATCTATTTCAGGGCATTTTTGGCATTTTCCAGATTTCAGACCTGGTTTTGTAAAATTCATATCTCACTTGTTTCTTGTCGTTCTTATACTTGATTGGAATAGAAACGATGAGATCTTTTTGTTAAAAATATTTTCAAAAATATTTAAAAATTGTTAGGATCAGTTATGATAAGATTTATGCCTTGATCTCAAAATTCAAGTGCTAAGTGTGCTGATTTGAATCTTTTGCAATTCTAAGCTATCTATGGCACTAGGGCTTTGGTCCATGGGTCTTTTTCTTATATTCTAATATTGTTTTGGACCTTATTAGTGACTTGATTATGCCTTAACATGGGATACCTAAGGGGGATTAAATTATACAATCTAACACAAGACTCATTACTCACATCTTCAAATTTAAAGCTCATCTTCAAGTCTTGGTCTCTTGCATGGATAACTCCTTCAAGTTGGTTCAAGCTCCTTGACAAATTGTTGATCCACAAGCTATGGCCTTCATTGATCTTCTTTTGTTTATTCAATGCTTTGAGATGACTAATGTTGAGCTTCTCCTTGGTTAATCCTCTAAGGCATGACCCATAATACAAAATAGATTAGCAAGTTAAAGCTTATATTTTACTTATCATGAAAGAAAACAAGTAAGTTTTAAGTTTAGCATGATAAGCCCTCAATTTTTTGAATTCCTATTAGAATCTTATTATGAGGTGATGTGTAGTTATAGACTCATCATGATAAGCAAGAATAGATATTTTTCAAGTTAAAAATATTCTCTTACATTGTCGTGCATAGAAATGAACATTTGATCCTAATATGGCATGACAGTGAACTCTATCATGGATATATGGATAGCCAAGTGAGAATACAAATGATAAGCACTAAAATTCATAGAAATTAAGATAAGCAAGTTTGATTTATTTCTATGAATGTGTATCTAGAAGGATGTGAAAGTTTTAGCTCTTGTTATAAAATATTAAAAAGATAGATCATTTAAGTTTTGTTTTTTTTTGTTAAGATATGCAACATAAAGCACAGTTGGTGGGAAAATATTATAGTGGACAATGTGAGCATCTCACAATGATCCATATAAACACAGAGATAGTAAGAATTAGCTCTCCCCTTAGTATTTATCATTGGCCTTAGGTAAACGTAAGATTTAAGGCATGGCATGACACAATAGGCCAAAGATGTGAAAGTGAATACATGGCCAATAAAGCTTATCATGGATATATAGAGTGACTCACATTATAAGCACATGATAAGGAGATATTTTCATAGGAAATGGGATAATCATCTATAAGAGAGGTCCTATGAAAGAAATTCTAGAGACTATGCAGCATAGAGCTCTAGAATGAGAATACTTATGCTTGGAATATATGATAACATGTTTGATCATACAAGATAAGTCAAAGGCCTAAAGAGTATAACACTAAGGTCTAGGCTATGTGCTTTTTGTCTATACAAAAAGAAAATGATACCAAAATAAGAACATAAGACAAGCCCAAAACAACACACATGGAGCAACCATGCTCCAAATGAGTGTACTTATCATATGAGGAATGATATACACATTTGGAATCATATGATAAGACATAAAGGACAAGATTAACTTTCAAGCTCCCCCTTTAAAAAAGGATCATGCAATGCATGAATCCAAAGGGTTGTCCTCGCATAGACTCCAAGGGATCTTTAAATGAACAATTTTAGATCAATCCTTGGGCTGCAATGACACTCAACTCTCTATGTGTCGGTTTATCATGAATAAAATTATAGACATAATCTAGCTCTACATGATAAACAAGCATGACAAAAAAAGATTTTCAAAGTTTGGCTCATGCTCCCCCTAAATGTGATATCATATTTTTCAAATTCAAGCTTTACTTCCCTAAATATGTAACATACATAATTAGCTAGGGGGGTCACATATAAATGTATACATATTCATGTTTGAGATGTTGGCACAAGGCCACATGGTTAAGTATTGTAATTATGATGATGGTACCATTCCCTTAAGAGGGTATAAGCACCGATTGAATGGCTTTTAACTTAAGGTTTGACATCTCATAAATATAGATACTATCAAACAGGGAGTGATAACTATAGAATATATATAAACAAATTTGAGCTCAATTCTATAGGACTAAGACATAGTAAGAATGGTCAATAAAGTATCATATCTTAGAGAGACATCCATGGCTCATAAAAGTGAGAGTATACCTCATGAGAAAGATATGATCCATATCAAACATCAATGGATAGTCTACCATGTTTTGACATAAGAACATGACAAATGAAGTACATGGTCCGAACATCTACATCCTACATCTACAACCACTTATGTAATGACAAGGCATTAAGCACAAAGTGCATAATCCCATGGAAACCGAAGTATTTGGGAGACAAGTGTTCCCATCACAAAGTATAGTGTACCAACCACCATAGTGTGTAGATGCCCAAATAAGGTACTAGATTCAAATAAAATTTTTAATTTTTACTCAAGTGAGTTGTACATGTTGAATCTAGACTCATTGTCAACTTTCCCTACATAATATAATCTTATATGACTTTAAGGGAAGAATCCAATGACTCTAAGGATGTACCTATCAAGTGATAACACCTTAGACACATGTATTCCAAAGAGAACTACCATGACTAAATACATATAATATCATCTAGCTTTCAAGGTTCATACTAGTCATGAGAGTATATCCAATTAAAGCTTTCGGGAATACAAACGCTTTAAACCTATCAAAGATTTCATATTGCTTTTAATGATAACTATTAAGCACATAATAAGAAAGACTTGTTTGGGGATTAGAGGGACAACTAGGTGCTAAGCAATAAGTAACTATATTTACTCACCTAGAGCATAAAAGATGTCTAAGAGGTGATCATTTTTCTAGACATAATATTTAATTTCTTAGTTTTGCTAGAAATAATATATAAATCACTTTAAATACCAAATAATCTGGCAAAAACCAATTTTGTCCTAACTAGAGTTCAAATATGAAAGATATATACTTATGGGTTTAACTTGAACTCATGGGCAATGAAAATGTTGATATTCATGTAAGATCAATCATGGTTTTCACATTAAGTGGATGAGTACTAAGTGCAAAGTAATACAAGTCACAATATGTACACTTAGCCAAATACATATAGATACATAATAATCAAGGAAGATAGATCTAGTGTATATATAATTTATTTTTATTTTCAAAAGAGATGTGATCATGAGGCTAGATGCATGAAAATCAATCTATTTTGAGCATACACCATCTAGCATGCAAAACTATAAAAGATATAGCATTAAACTCAACCTAGATATATAAAAAAGAGTTTGTGATGTGCACATGTACCTAGAAATCATAGTTGTCATAAAATTTAACAATTTTAGCACAACTATAGACTGGATATCAAAATGGGATATCTAGGGAACCTTTTCCAATAGATATAACAATTAAGTATAAGGATATAGATCTATGATTGTTAAACAAATAAGTACATGGTATCTATTCCATCAAAATTTCTAAAAGATATTTACATTTTAAGCTCAAAGTATTAAAGTCTTATTGTAAAACAAGTTTAAGCATATAGACTTTGAAATTTCAAAAATATATTTATCAATAAGGCACAAGTGTATATAGATACATAGGAATCAACCTAAGCATATGGTATCTATACAACCAAAATTTCAAAAGATTTAACATTTTAAGCACATCCCCTAAATCTATTAAGTACATGAAATGACTCAAGTAGGGGGTTTAGGAACCCAACCATTTTTTGGTCCAACCAATTTTATTCTATGTCATGTGTCTTTTATTTTTCATACAAATTTGGTTGATTTTACAAATCTAAACATGCATTTAGACTTGTAATGTCCAAGTCTACCAAAATAATCACAACAAATAGAAGCATGTGTAGATGGATTAGATGAACAACAAGAATGTTTACAATCACAAACATGTTTAACACATTTTTCTTGAAGGGTCTTATATTCCAACTCAAGTTTTTATTTTTCTAATTTCATCTCCTCAAGTTTATCTTCCACGCGATCAATTTCATAAGATGAATTGGCTCTTAATTCCTCTTCATCTTCTTTCAAAAAATTAAATTTTTCAATAAGCTCGAAGTTTTCATTTTTCTAAACTTTACATTTTTTAACTAAGTCAACATTTTTGTTTACCAAAATTTGGTTAAGTTGACATAATTTTTCATTTTTGCTCAAACAATCATCAACTTCCATTTTAAAGTTTTCAATTTGATTTTGCAACTCGGAAATTGAAGTTTTGAAATTGTTCTCGTTTGCAAAAAACTTTTGAGAAATTTTCTTTTGTCCAAAGGTAGTATTTTTCCCAATAGAAGCACTAAGACAAATATTTTTCTCATATAAATTTTCAAGAGTGGTCCATATTTCTTTTGCATTTTTACATGAAGAGATTTTCACAAAAATATCACTAGATATTCCACAACACAATGCAATCATAGCTTTTGAGTGTAAAGAAAACATATTCAAAGCAAGCTTGTTGTATTTTTTAGGTACGGTGAAGCCTTTATCAATTATGTCCATTATATCATAATCTATAGATTTTAGAAAGAACCTCATTTTGACTTTCCACGATCCATAGTTCGTTCCATCAAAGAATGGAGGAACAAGATAGGATCGTCATTTCTCAAAATCCATAGGGGTTGCCATTTTAGATCTTTTCTATTATAGAAATTTGAAATAATCAAAGATCTATAGAAGAGCCTTTAGGTCTGATACCAAATGAAATCCCACTAGGCAATCCAAGAGGGGGGTGAATTGGCCTAATTAAAAATTTAGGGAATTAATCCCAATTTAAAAACTAATTAATTAATTAATCCAATTAATAAGTTAAATCAAACAAATCACCCACACTTGTTACTTTGCAAATAGATGTGGAATTAAAATAAAATGCAAAGTAAAGATCTTACCAAGTAAGAGAAGGAGAGAGAAGATGGGAGTGCACAAGTTGTAAAGTGGTTCGGGAGATCCCCTACTCCACTCTTTCCAAGTTTGGTCTCCTTGGGGAAATTCACTAAGGATGATCCTCCACTCTTAACGGGCCGGATTGTGAGCCCTCTTACAATGGCTTCTCCTTTCTTAATGGGCCGAACCGTAGACCCTCAATGCTTCACCTTTCTTGGATGGGCTGAAGCATAGACCCACGTACAATGGATTCTCCTTCTTTAGACGCACCGAATCGGAAGCGCGTGATTGTTTCTAAAGCTTTGAAGTGCACAATGAATAGCCTCTTGTAGGCTTGAGTACAACAATGATAAGCTCTCAAATGATCTCTCAAAATATGTACAAAGATAAGCCTAGTTCTAATCCCTTTAGACATTCCCAAATTGAGGCACAAGGGTGTTTTTCACTCTCTATTATGTTTACAACAAGTTTAGGAATGAGAGAGATGAGTTCACATGCTTAGGGAACCCATATATAGAGAAAACTCAGAACTAGCCATTACAAGGGCATTTCTGTAATTCTGGGCAACTTCCTAACGGATCTATTTAAGGGCATTTTTGGCATTTTCCAAATTTCAGACCCGATTTTGTAAAATTCATATCTCACTCGTTTCTCATCGGATTTCGACGTTCTTATACTTGATTGGAACGTAAACGATGAGATCTTTCTGTTAAAAATATTTTAAAAAATATTTAGAAATGTTTAGGATCAGTTGATAGGATTTATGTCCTGATCTCAAAATTCAAGTACTAAGTGTGCTGATTTGAATCTTTTGCAATTCTAAGCTATCTATGGCACTAAGGCTTTGGTCCATGGGTCTTTTTCTTATATTCTAATATTGTTTGGACCCTTATTAGTGACTTGAATATGCCTTAACATGGGATACCTAAGTGGGATTAAATTATACAATCTAACACAAGACTCATTACTCACATCTTCAACTTTAAAGCTCATTTTCAAGTCTTGGTCTCTTGCATGGATCACTCCTTCAAGTTGGTTCAAGCTCCTTGAAAAATTGTTGATCCACAAGCTTTGGCCTTCATTGATCTTCCTTTGTTTGTTCAATGCTTTGAGATGACTAATGTTGAGCTTCTCCTTGGTTGATCTTCCAAGGTATGATTGATCCAAGTATGCTTTACCTCCTTTGCATTGAGTTTGGTCTATCTTCAAGCATAGGCCATCAATGGTGTGTTGGTGCTATCATGGATTAACCTGTGAATTTCCTGTCCATAGCACAACACTCAAGGCAAACAATTAGTCAATAAACGACTAATCAATTTGGTTTTGTTAATCATCAAAACAAGGTGATTGAATGAACCCATGGGGAACCCTTGGGCTAACAAAAATATTTGTTCTTGTAAAAATGCTAAAGACATTTGGATTTCTATTGAAAAATCTTATAAATCACATTCTTGTCTTTTAGCATCAATTCAAGAGGAAACTTCCTCTAAAAATATAATGTCATATGATGAGCTAAAAATGGGATATAATGACATCTTTAATGAGTTAAAGGATAGAAACAAAAAAGAGTTAGTCATTGTAAAAATATTTGATTCATTGACAAAGAAAATGAAAATCCGCCAACATGAACTCAATGAAGCCTCAAGCAAAGAAAAGATGTTGCTTGAAGAAAATAAAACTTTAGAAACTACAAATATTGAGTTCATGAAAAAATAGAAACTATTATGTAAAGATGAAGAACAATTAAGAGCTAATTCATCTCAACAAATAGATCATCTTGAGGATCAAGAAAAAAGAGATGAAATTAGTAAATGAAAAACTTATTTTGGATTACAAGAACCTACAAGAAGAAAATGATAAACATGTTTGTAAACATTCTTGTAATTCATCTTGTTGTCCATCTACCTATTCATTTGCATCTTGTAAATATTGTGGTAGAAATGGACATTACAAATCTAAGTGTTGGCTTATATTTATAAAAAGTTCCAAGTTTGTTTGAATAAGAAAAGATACACTCCCGAAAATAAACTTGAGTGGAACGAAAGTAATTTGGGTTCCAAAGTCCCCCACTCAAGCTGTTCATTGAATATGTTAGTTTTAGGAGGTTGTGCTTCTTAAATTGTAATATCATTTGAATATTAAGATATAAGATACATGCATTTAAAATTGATCATCACCTTGTATCTCATATGCACTTGATTGTCATATTTATTGGAAAAGGTTCCCTAGATGTCCCATGTTGATATTTAGTTTATATTTGTGCTTCAATGTCTAGATCATCTCAAAATATGATTGCTAGATACCTTGCACTTAGTTTTTGAATAAAACTACTATATCTAGCTGCTTGTGCTTAAATGTTACATCATTTTATCTCCCATTCTAGATACTATATGTATCTAGTCGGAATGTGCCCAAAATGTCATATCATTTTAAAATAAACTATAGATACACATATACTTATTTTGCTTCATCTATATGTATCTATATTTAGTTGTTCATACCATTAATAACATGATATATTGTGCTGATATCTATAAACTCATGTTATTGTGCACAATAGATTACACACTCTATAATGGTATGATCATTTAGTATGGTCTAAGTGTTTGACATATCACTTGAAATTTGTTCATTCACTTAGTACCCCCATTGACCCATAGGAATAGCTTAGGTTAGTTCAAGCAAAATTCCTAAATATTCTTTGCTATTGCTAGAGTTTAGTTCTTTAGAATTGTTGATCATGTCATTGTAGCAACCATTAAACAAATAGAACAAAAATTGAAAATAAAAGAAATGATAGAAAATTAAGAAAAATACATGAATAGTAGGTCTAAGCATCATTAGACTTCTTTAAACAAACAAGGTTGGGTCAAAATACGAAACTTAGTGAACTTCCAAAACTAGTTAATATCATGAGAAGTTCATAAGTCAACTCATTAGGCCAAGGTGTATCACTCTTTAGATACCCTTGAGGATCCTTGGCTTTTGAAAATTATTCCCTTGGAACTCAAAATCTTAGAATATTTAAGGGAAATTGAAACTTGGTTGAATGAGAGAAATCCATATGAGTTATATGAACCTATCATTGAACTAATCATGTCTTTGAGCTCAATATGATCATCTATTTATGACATGTATATCACTTGTTTTGAAATAAGTCTAAGATTAACACATAAGTCTAAAATAATCAAACAAGTGAAATTTGATTTGAATGAGTGAAGTGTTAATAAACCTTGTTTAGCTTAATCCTTTCACACCAAACTTATGTGCACTAGAAAAATGAGAATCTAGTTAAAATCTACATAAGTATGCACATTGGAACACATAGTCATCATGGAGTGATTTGAGTCTAAGCATCATCCATATGATATTGATAAGTTCACAAAGTGATTAAAACTTGAAACAATCTAAATATGTGAACTTCAAACTAAAGCGGAACCTTTAAATGAAATGATCATCAAAATCCACTAAATTAGAGGCATGTGATTTAAAGTGATAAATACACACACATTTGCCCATTATATCTATGTATAACATAGTGAAAGATTCCAAAGATAGATCACTATAGAGTTTGAGTGAGTTGATGGTATGGGAAATCCAAAAAATACTCAAACTTATATCTCATGAGTTCATCGATTATTAACATCTTAAAAAATATGAGATTATACCTATAAAGTCAAAGTGTTAAAAATTGTGATATGTATAATTGTCTATTTGTATAACACTATATATGTGATATTTCCTTGTATGGTATTAGCTGCATTGTAAAGATGTGAAACCTTGAAGTTAAAAGCTAATCAATTGGTACTTTTAGCCTTCTTACTTGTTAAGAACGAGACTGTACCCTCACTTTTAATTAAAACATCTAACTTCTTTGGTTTCTAGCCAGCATCTTAACCATGATAAGTCATATGTGCCTTGAATTGTTATTTATATATGTATTATATGCACATAGTTAGGGGGAGCATGTGTTGTTAGGATTTCTCACTACCTCACTTGATATCAATTGAGTATCCTTAGCAAACATGTAAATGTAGCCCAAGGGTTGTTTTTCAACTATTCACTTAACAAACCCTTTGTGACTATATTGGACAGCCATTTGGATTCATACTGTGTATGAGTCTCTAACAAGGGGGGAGCAATATACGTAAATATATGTCCTTCTCTATCTTATCATATGTTGTTTGATATAGATATTACATTACATATGATAAGTGCAGTCATTTGGAGCCCCATTGCTCCATTTGTGTTGCAGTCGGATCTTGTCTTATGCTTTCATTTTGAGACTGTTTCTCACTTATGACAAGTTCCCTTAGCCTGAGCCTCAATGTCACATCATTTCAAGCTTTAGACTTATCTTGGATGAACTCATATAATATCATCTCTTCTAATGATAAGTATTTTGTTCTAAAGTTCAAACTATGAAAACTCTCTAGAACTCTCCTTCATAGGTGAGTGCTCCATTTGATAATCTCATTTCCTATGAAGTCATACACTTATCATATGGGTTATAAGTCATTTGCACTCAATTTTCATGATAAGTTTATTTGGCTATGCTCTTACTGTCATATCTATAGCCATTTTGTATTGTCATGCCTTGCCTTATAGGTTTTACCAAAGGCCAATGACAAATACTTAAGGGGAGAGCTTAATTGTCTTACTCTCATCTTTATATGGACTATTGTGATGTGCTCACAATGTTCATTGCTCCATCAGATGTGGTAAAATGTAAATCTTATAGATTAGAAATATAAAAAAATCTGCTTATCATGCACTGTCCTCAATATTTCTTGAAAAATCTCTATGATAAGCATTAGTGGAGCTTAAATGTTATATCCTTATTAGTTTCATGGATCATAGAGGTAGTTTGTAGTATACACCATTTACCTATGCCCATTCAAATACTAAACATAGGACTGTTTCATACTATCACATTGTATCTCTATGTTTGAGTATTCTTATCATGTATGTTTCACTTTTGTCATCTCATATCCATGGTAAGTAGATAGAGGGAGTAATTTTAGCACTATAGTTTGTACCTTCATTGTTAAAATCCTTCATTTTTGCTGCTGCCAAAAGGGAGAGAATTTTAGAATTGATTAGGCAGTCCATAACTTATATAGATCACTTGCTCTACATTTATATATTACACTTGTGCATATAGTGAGGGGGAGCTATGCTCTATTATTATATCAATTGATGTTTATTTGTCTATCTTTTGATATCTCCTACCTCCCTAATCAATTTGGTTTGCCATCATAAAAAAGAAGGAGAATGAAAGCCCAAGGGATCATACATTCACCTTTTCCTTGTTGTTTTGATGCTAGCAAACCTAAATTGATTAGTCTTTATGGACTAATGTGTTGTCTTTGAGTGTTGTGTCTTAGACAGGAACTTGACATGTCAAATCGCCATTACACAACTCAACACAACGCATGGTTTGAGGATCAACATGCACAATGGACCAAAGAGCTTGCACATACATTGGAGACATCATCCGTAGAAGATGTTCAAGTCAAAGAGCTCAAGTCAAAGATCCCACCAGTTGCCTAGTAAAGTGTCAGTAGAAGCCTGGAGTTGAATAAGCATTGGTGACACCTCATGCACCACTCAACATGATTTGAAGAATGAAGGATGTCACAAGAGCAAAATCAAGTCTAAGAGTTCACTCGCAAATTCAAGATGTCCAAGAAAGTACGGAGGAGCCAAGCAATCCAAGAAGACTCAAAGTTATATCATTTTTAGATTGTATTTGGAGTCCTCTTATTTTAAATGTATTTACACTCTCAAAGGTTATTAAAAAGGTTTCTTAAAACAAATTTGATATCTTTAGAAACCATCCACACTCCCCAAAAGGTGTTTGAAAATCTTAAACAAAAGCCCAAAGACCATGGCCCAAGTTCCTGAAATTTTTATAATTAAAACTGAATTTTCAAACAGGGTCGATCGACTGGGGTTCCCCGGGCGACCGTGGTAAGGTGGCTGGAAGTCCAGCACCTACCGAAATTTAGCGGGTCGGTCGACTGCGACCTCCCGGGCGACCGCGGATATGTTTCTGTCGATTAGAAACAAATCCAACATGGTCGGGCCTGTCGACCGCCATAGGGCCGGGCGACCGCGGATAGGGATCTGGACAAAAAATAAAAATTTCAGATTGCTCTCGGAGGGCGATCGCGACATACCCGGTCGACCGCGGCGATAAGAATTTCAAAAATAAAAAGAGAGCGCCCGATAGGGCAGGCGACGGCGATACGTCGGTCAACCGCGACGGTCTCAAAAACTTGTCGTTGGGGCTTGCGGGGCTTGACTTTTTCAACCAAGTTTTTTATGGTTTTACGCTTAAACAGTCATATTTTCAAATGGGCTATTTATACCCTATCCAAGCCCAACTAAAGAACCTTTTGCAAGATTATTTCACATCTATTTAAGCCAAACTTTCAAATCCAAGGTTTTAAGTTAATCCTTTTCTATGCTTTAAGTTTTGCATCTACATTCAACAAGAGGATCTCCGTAGGGCTTTGATTTGCTTATCTTTTGGAGAGTTTGTGGGAGCTATCATTTTTGTAATCCGCCTATCAAGAGGCTTTGAGTGCTTTCTTTTTGTTCTTCATTTGTATTGAGGGTCTCCGATTCAGCCCGGTAAGAAAGGTGAATCTTGGAGTTTTGAGAGGGGTTTTCGCTTCGGCCTTAAGGAGAAGCTTGATTGTAAGAGGGTCTTCGATTCGGCCGGTTAAGAAAGGAGAATCCGGAGCGTAGACGGTTTGTCCCCTCGGAGGAGGAGAAGGTTTGTGTACAGCTTGGAGATTCGGCCATTGTGGAGAATCTCATCTTTAGTGAAGTACCCAAGGAGCAAAACTTGAAAGAGTGGAGTAGGTCTTGTTGATAGACCAAACCACTATAAATCTCTTGTCCATTGTGGTGTGCTTCTCTTCTCCCCTTTCTCTTTGGTGATTGGTAACTTCTTTCCCTTTGTATTTATTTTTAATCTATATTAACAAAGGTTAGATTTGAATTGCTTAAATTGATAAATTAATTTTAATACCTCATTTAATTAAGACAAGATTATTAATTGACCAATTCACCCCCCCTCTTGGGTTGCCTACTTGTATTTTACCTTGACAAAATTGGGTGTCTACAGGTACCTATCGTACTCGTGGACAATGCATCTGTCTTGAACATCTGTCCGCTGAGCACGGCCACAGCTGTCGGTTTTGGTCCCAGTGACTTCACCCCGTCTGATCAAGGCATCATGGCCTACGATAACTCCCGACGAGATGTAGTCGGAACTCTTTCTACTGCCATCTTCATGGCAGGTGAAGCTTTTGATGTTAAATTCCAAGTGCTTGACATCAAGTCCTCCTTCATTCTGTTGTTAGAATGACCCTGACTTCACAAAGTGGGAGCTGTATCCTCTTCTTTACATCAGAAGCTCAAATTCATATTAGGTAACATAGTTATCACAGTCCGAGGTGACGAAGACTTAGAAGTTGGTGCCATTCTGTCAAATCCTCATGGGAAATCAGTAGCAGACAGTGTCTACCTCAATGGTTTCCAGCTCGATGTCACCAATGTCAGTTGGGAACAAGCCAAGAAGTAGGGGTGTCAATGGATCCAGACGGTCCGATGGATCGTCCGAATCCGGACGTTAATGAACAGGATCTAAACATATGAATAGGATCCATGGGCATAATTCGGATCATCAAATCTGGGATCTGAAAATTTTTGGATTGTGTATGGCACGCCACAGATGCCCATTGGATAGTCACGATCTGAAATAGTTTACAAAAATACCCTACAGATTTTGTTAATGCTAACCGTTCTATGAAGGGTATGTTGGTCAAAACCTCTCTTATCACTTATGCTCTATTTGGTTGCCGAAATTTTTTTGGTTCTTGGGATTTCTGTGGAACAAAAAACTCCCTGGGAGATTGGTGGAAAAAAACTCCCTGGAAGTATCCCGGTAAAAATAAAAATCCCATGTTTGGTTGACCAGACTGTGGTGGGAAAAATGCTTTGTTTGGTTGTTTGAACTGTTGGGAAGAAAAAAAAAGTTCTGCAAGCTTATTTTTGGTTCTTGGGATTATTTTGGTTCCTGGGATTATTTTGGTTCCTGAGAGTATTATTTTTCTCAGGTAGGGTTTCGTGCAAGGTTATTTTGGTTCCTGGGATTATTTTGGGCCCAGCAACCAAACGTGGGTTTCCTGCGAAAATTCCACAAAAGTCCCAAGAACCAAAAATATTTCAGCAACCAAACAGAGCAATGAATCGGATGGGAATGTGATTTCACTCATTTTAGTTGTATCAATTCATACATTCACAAAGGCAGAGAGGCGTTTTGTTCTTTATGGATCATATTCTTTTATAATAGTTATACATTATATTTGTGTATGTAATTTTGATTAGTTTTATTATTTACGAGCATTATTATACACATAAACATAGATAAATTTTTAATTTAGTTGAAGAAAATGCCTAATAGCGGACTGCCATTCTATCTCTTTTTTTAAGAAAATAATTGTTTACTTAGCTTGGTGGCACATAATAGGACACTCCATGGACGGTCTGAATTAAAATGGACCGTGATCATGATGTGGAAAGTAGGATACGAAGAACAATCCGACTCCGACCCGACCGATAAGGAATTTGAATGGATCGTGACCATGACATAGGTGGATCCGACCCGAAGTGGATCCGTTGACACCCCCTCTGGCAGTTTGTATGATCAGGGAATCCGTTCCAATGTTCTCCTCTCATAATATGATTACCAATGCTGGCAACTCAGCACTTTCCAACTGGACAGATACTTTTGTCCCTCTCCTTACTGCAGTTATCCCTTCGGATAGAGACTTCTCGTTCTCTGAGTCAGACTCCCTTTTCGATTCTGACTCATCTTCTGAAATTATATCAAATGTAACTGAGCTTGAAGAAGGCGTGTTAGTCAGTTCTTCCAATGTATCTTGCGAATCAATCAAAGAACTTTCTCTGTATTCGCCTTTGTCTCTCGATGCTTTTGAAACTAATGCTTTAAATAACACCGAACAAACCTCCTCGGATGAGGATACAGACAAAACTCCCCTCTAGATTAAAAACTTAATCGAATGACGGGAGCAGCGTCGAGCAAAACCATTAGAATATGAGTTTGAAACTATTAACATAGGCACTGAATCCCTACTTCAGGAGATAAAGATTAGCAAAACCTTATCCCCTGAAGAGCGTGCGGAATTAATCAAATTGTTAAAAGAATTCAAAGAAGTTTTTGCCTAGTCATTGGAGACACCCCATTTTGACTGGGCCCTATACCCCTTTGTTCGAGTACAAACCTCATCAAATTATTGAATCGGAACCCCAAATTCCACCATAGGCTAGCTTAGGGTCCCACCAAGGTCCCTGCAAAATTTTGTCAAAATCCGAACACGTTTGCATAACGAGCGAGCTGAGACAATGTGCGCAGTGCAAATGCAGCAGGGGGTGAATTATCCTGGAGAGGGCTGTGTCATGCGCCCATCACAATTTGCACAACCGCGCGCCTAATCAAAGGTGGTAGTGCCAACATCACTCCGTAAAATTCCCATAAAAAGGCATTTAAGCTCATTTTGAGGGGGGCTTTCATTTTCTCAAAATCTCAGAGAACGAGAGAGGGTTTTAGGGAGAGCAAGTAGAACAGAGGGGTTTCTTCACTATTTTTCACCGCCAAGGCCGCCGGAACTCCGTTCATTCCACCATTATTTCCGGTCATCTTTCTCAGCCAATATCCCTCTCCTCTAATTTCTTCCCAGAGATACACCCATAGATCTCACTATCTTTTTGTTTATTTATTATCTTTACCTCTCAAACCCTAGCTTCGGCCAAACCCCTTAGATCAGACCATTTTCTCTTGACCGATCATGGATATCTTCATGATCTTGTCATTTCTTCCCTTGCCAATATCTCCTCTGTTATGGATCTAGATCCATCATAAATTCCTAATTCGATTGAAAATGAAGAAAAGCTAGCTTGAAGAAGAAGAAGAAGGGATCCAATTTAAATTTCAGCACGTTCAACTCCGATTCCAGCAAAGAAAATAATTCCACGGCTGTGGCGATTCTAAAATCTCAGTGAAGGAGTCGCAATTAAGGTAATCTTCATTTCCTCTTTTTCATCTTCATCCCATGATTCAACCTCCTATTTGACTGGCATGGTCTGTAGATTGGAAATTTCTTTCTGGCATATAATCTTTGATTTTGCTTTCATTTGATTGTGAGTTTTTCATGCTTTTGTCTCGGAGACAATGTTTTGTTCTGGACTTTAATTTCACTCCAGTTTTCCTCTTTGACATCTATGTCCGAATGGCATTGGTATTGGATTTGATTCCAGCTTCATCTCTATCATGATTTTTAATTCAGAAAGCTTACAAATAGAAGAAAACGAGGGAAGTTATGTCACTGTAGGGCATGTGTTGCATCTTGTTTCCTGTAATTGATGTAACTTTGCCCTTGATTTGAAGAACAAAGGACAGCATAGTTGTTGGTTTTAGAATTTTCATATTTCTCTTTGTTTAGATTTCAAGGAAGCGATTATGAGGTTTACTTTAGTATCTAGTTTTTCTTGTCTCAATTTTGGATCCTAGAGCTGGAACCTTGGAGAATTTAGACCATCGATAATGAGAAGAGCATAAGAATGAGGTCTAGGACCCTAAGTCCATTTTTTTTTAGGTTAAACCTCTGATTATGGATGTATGTGTTTAAGGAAGGAAATCAAAGTGCTATCTATTATATACCTTGATACATGACCATTGTTATGTATTTCCTAAGGGTGAAGGACGTGCTCTCAGTTAGTAAATTTTGTTTCATCTCAGCCTTGACTAATAGTGCTGTCTTTTGAAGACGATGGAAAGGCGTCATGACCACCCAATCTGACTCCCTCTTTTCTTTGGCCTAAAGTTTACTATCCATAGCAGCCCCATCAATATCAAGCCAAATGGATGGGGTTGGATGGTCATTGACAAACTTTAAGTTAGAGGGAAGGCTAATGGAATTAGCGATTTTGATTTGCAAAATGAATAGAACTGTGGCCCTCGAACCAGCAGTCTCAAAAATATTGGGGTATTGGGAAATGTTGCAGTTTCATCTCTGGGAGCTGAGGGCAATGGTAATAGTAACAGCTCTGCTACTATAATCAGGAGGGATCAGTACAACCTTCCAGATTTCCCAACCAAGTATGATAATGCGTTGTTTTATGTAATAAAGTCATACAGTGAGGACGACATTCACAAAAGTATCAAGTATAGTATTTGGGCTAGCACTCCGAATGGGAATAAAAGGCTTGACAGTGCTTTTGAAGATGCCCAAGAGAGAGAGAGAGAGAGAGAGAGAGAGAGAGAGAGAGAGAGAGAGAGAGGGTTTTGCAATGCATGAATCGATTTTCACCATTTTTTGTGGCGATTTAGATTGATTTTTTGACTGATTGAATCAATAAGAACTCAAATCTGAATTGGAATTTTGGTAATGCATTGAAGATTTGTTGATAAATAAGGATTTCTGAAAAGCGTGTACAATATCGGTCAATCAACATTAAAGAATGATGACAAAAGTGGCTAGGGGTACTAGACAAATGTCATCTTCAAATTCAGTTCAAGAAAAGGGAAGTAGGAATGAAAGAAATTTCCGCCCACCACAGATTGAATGCTCGAGCTATGAATTTACTGCTGAAAAGTCTCAAAACAATCTGTGTGTGGAACAAGATGGTGTTTGTGACTTGTGTAGTTTTAGTCAAGATCGGCTCAATGTGTTCAAATCCGATATTGGGTCTTCAGTTACAACTGGAGGGACATCGGATTTAGGGTGTGAGCGGTCTAGAGAAGAACTAGAAGTAGACGAATTCCAAGATGCGGATTGGGGCAATCTTTTGGAAACTCAGCTAAAAGAACTCATTTTGAGCAATCTGGATACAATGTTTAAGAGCGTGATTAAAAAGATCACTTCTTTTGGGTATAGTGAGGAGGTTGCTACAACGGCCATGTTGAGGTCAGGGCTTTGCCATGGGTGTAAAGACACAGTTTTGAATATTGTTGATAATACATTAGCATTTCTTAGTAATGTTCGAGAGATAGATTCTTCTAGAAATCACTTTTTTGAGGATTTAGCACAGTGGAAGAAGTACATTTTGGCGGAGATGGTTTGTGTGCTTAGAGGTTAGGCCATTTTTCAGCATCAGCGATGCAATGTGGTGTCTTTTGAACTGCGATATGAACTTGTCTAATGCTTGTGCAATGGACGGTGATTCCTTGAGTAGTTTTAGAAATAATGAGACAACAGTAAGTTCTTCTGTTACTGTTCCGCAAGTTAAATCAGAGGCTAGCAGTTCTGTTACAAGCACGCCCCCGCTCAATAGTCCAAAACCTAATAGGCCAAACCCTTTGTTACCTTTTCCTCAGAGTTCTCAATCTGACATACTCAATGTGGCTGGAATCACCAACTTACTGCCATTGAAGTTATCAACATTATGGTGAATCCAGTTGTTATTGAAGGGCAACCTCCAGAGAAAGTGACTCCAGTTTCTTCAGCTAATCTTGCGGAGGAGCTCTCAGCTGTTGGTAGGGAATGTGTTCAAACCATGTCTCAATCATCTGCACCAGAAGGGAAACCAAGTGGTAGCAAAAAGGGCCATACAAATAGTTATAAGAGAGAATCTATTCTTCGGCAAAAAACCAATTATTGTACAAAAAAACTACCGAGCGTATGGAGCTAAAGGGTCTTTGAGAGTGAGTAAAACCTGTAGCTTGGGTGGTTTGATCTTGGAAAAGAAATGCAAGTCTGTATCAGACTCCCATGCCACAAATTTGAAGAATGCTTCCTTAAAGCTTAGTCGTGCAGTTGGGGTGGGTTCATCTCAAGCAGATGGAAGTACTAATCTTTCTATTAATGCGGGACCTCCTGCTGATTTGGCAACCATCACCTTTAATACTTCTTCCAGAAAAATATCGATCCCCAATCCAATTGAGAACCTTGCCAAATTAGATACTCGTGCCGTGGAAAGTTCTCATGAAAAGATTTCAGAAACTAGTATTAAACCCTTTGAAACAGTAAAAGAGAAAATAGTCAATGGAGTTAGCAGAGACGCTCTTGGAGAAGCTTGAAGCAGGATGCAAGGAGAGGTCAGCCGCGAGGTTGCAGCCATCATGGCAGCTGGAACATTATTGGCAGGTGAGATAGCAACTCTTGCTACCAGGAGAGTGATGGAACGTCATGGACGCTTGGATGTTACAATGCCACAGGGTTAGAAAATCATAGGGTGATTTATTATGATGATTCATAATCATTTTTAGGGCGATGAAGGTGTTAGCCCAAGCCCGTCTTTAGAGGGACTCATTAGGTCGTAGTAGTACCCTCTCCCCTCTTCTTTCCTCTTCTTAAAGTAGGGATTTCTTAGCCTTTTAGGTACCTTTGGATATTAGTAGCCTTACTCATTACAATAGTGATGAAGGCGATAGCCCAAACCCATCCTTTAGAAGGACTTACTTAGTTTCGGTAGTACCTCCTTCTTTCTTCTTCTCTCTATAGAGATTTGCCTAGTCTTTTAAACATTCTTTTAGACACCCTTAAACCATAGATCCTTTATTGCAGGGGCGATGAAGGCGTTAGCCCAAGCCCATCCTTAGGGGACTTGCTTGGTCCTAGTAGCATTCCCCTCTTGTATATAGATGATCCTCTTACTCTTTTTAGATACCTTTAAACCTTAGGCCCTTTTCTTCATTGCAGAGGCGATGAAGGAGTTATCCCAAGCCCATCATTTAAGGGACTTGTTTAGTCCATATAGCATTTTCCTCTTTTCCCCTTCTCTTCTAGAAGACTTTCCTAGTCTTTTCAATATATACCTTTAGATAGAATCCTTCCCTCATTGAAGAGGACGATGAAGGCGATAGCCCAAGCCCATCATTGGGGGACTTGCTTAGTCCGAGCAGCACTCCCCTCTTTATTTAGTAGACTAGCTCAGTCTTTAGACACCTTTTAGATATTAAAATCCATTCATTGCAAGGGCAATGAAAGAGTCATCTAGAGCCCATCCTTTTAAGAGACAAGCTATGTCTCGTGCAGAAAAGTTGTACTCTTTGGAGACAAGCTTTGTCTCATTAGTGAGTCAACCCATAGGAGACTACCTCAAGTCTCATAAGCTACCTTATTAGTTGAAGACCAACTTGGTCTGGTAGTTGCCCTAACCCTATTTATCATTGCAGGGGCAATGATAAAGTTACTTGGAGCCCTCCATAGAAGACATTCAGTGTCTCACTAGAGTTAGTTGTTTCCCCATAGGAGACATGCTTTGTCTCATTTGTCCTAGTTGTTCCCTTATCATCTAGGAGACTAGCCCAGTCTCATTAGCACTTCCCTCTTAGAGTTATGCACTAGGAGTCAGTCTTTTAGTATATGAGTCTGTCCTTAGCTAGAGACTCAATTTTTAGCATAGGAGTCGGTCTTTCAGGAGTCTGTCCTATCGTCATAGGGAGCTTAGATTTTGTCCAACCTTTCATCAAGTCATGAGATTCTGTCCAACCCTTGCGATGTATAGGATTCTGTCCAGCATTTGCAAATCTTCTGAGTTTGTCCTGCCCTTATAGATGTTTAGGAGTCTGTCCATTCCTTTTGTGTGTCTGTCATTAGATAGGAGTTCCCTTTTAGCTCTAGGGATTCAGCCCTTAGCACTGACACTCTTCCCTGTTGTGGATCAAGGGGTGTAGACATATGGGTTGCCTTTGGCTGAAAGAGTGAAAACACTTTAAAAATTCAAAAATATTAGAAAACTTTAAAGAACAAAAATATTGAAACATTTCAAAAACAACAAAAACACTTGAAAACAAGAAAATTCAAAAACAACAGAAATAAAAAACATATAAAAACATTCTCAAAAGTCATTGAGTCATTAAGAGAATGGTAGGAAAGTCTGTTTCCGAACTACGTTGGCTTGATCCCCTCTCACGGGGTACGTAGGCAGCTTGGGATCCTTATCCCAAGTCCAGTCAAACCTTCAAAAATAAACATTTCAAACCTTCCAAAAATCCTTAAAAATTATTAATAAATTCAAAACCCTAAAAAATAAAAAATTCTTCAAAACCTTTTTAGAAAGATCTTCCTCTAGAGTTAGGAGTCTGTCCTAGATGTTTGGGGTGTCTTAGAGTTAGGAGTCTGTCCTAGATAAGTTGATGTTTTGTGTGTCTTGTCGTGTGAGTGTCCCTAGAGTTAGGAGTCTGTCCTAGATGTTTGGGGTGTCTTAGAGTTAGGAGTCTATCCTAGATAAGTTGATGTTTTGTGTGTCTTGTCGTGTGAGTGTCCCTAGAGTTAGGAGGCCTCGAGTCGTGGTCGGTTAGACACTTAGTCGAGCCGATTGCTACATTAGGATGCACTTAGTTAGCCCATTATTTTCCTTAAAACATACAGCCTAGCTACACATATGATGTAGGGCCCACCTGTATTAGTTTAGGGATAACTTGCATTAGTTAAGGCATATAGGAAGTCCTAAAAGTTACAATTCACTTGAACTTAAGCAATCGCCCAAGAAGCTTTAAAAACTAGTCGAGTCTAGTTGATCGAGTATAGGATAACAGTTCTAGATAGTTAGGCATCGTAGTTTAGAATAGATCACCGAACTACGTTGACTCTGATTCTTCCTAAGGCCGGGATACGTAGAGCACCCGGGATGGCCATCCTGGTCCAAGTCAAACTTCACATTAGAGTCTAGGGTTTGTCGTGTTGTGTTGTATGTGGTGTCGGGTTGTATTATGTGTTTTGTTGTGTTTTCTTGCTTTCATGTACAGACTTTATACCTTTAGCTGTAGCATGCATGTGTTTGTCCACCAGAACTTAGACACCAACTAGGCGTGACACTTATAACTTAGCCATGCTTATGTGACACCTCTTTCACTTAATTTTGTGTGTGTTTATTATTTTCATCCCCGGGACATGCATGCTTAGGTAGATGTTATCTCGGGATATTCGTTCCCATTTCACATGATTTTCGCCCAAAACTCTTCAAGGTTAATAATAAATGGCATAAGAGACCGGGTGTTTACACTCGGGCGAATTGGGGGCGCCTAACACCTTCCCCATTCATTATCAGGCACGGACTTTTGTATCTCTGTTTATCCATTGCGACAGAGTATAATATGGGATCCAGGGCCGACTTCCTTGGATGACGACTCTAAGTTATTTTAGGTACGTCTCGATTCCGGGCTAGTCCCCAAATCAAGAGGTATCTCATTTTACATCGCCACTCATGCTGTGAGTGCACTATTTTGAGAGTTCCTTGGTAGAGCTCTCCTCCACGTGTGGAGATCTCAGAGGATCGACGTGGATCTTGTATCCTCGCCACCGTCCTCGGGATCGGGGTCCACAGTCATACAAAGACAAGCCCTATCCAGAAGCTAAGCCTAAGAAGCAGAAGCTCAGAAAAATGAAGCTTAAGTGGCTCCTCAAGATCGCGGATAAAGTGATGAACCAACTGAAAGCAGGATTTTTAGAGGTTATCACATATCTCGAGTGGTTGGCGAACATCATTCCAGTGCCTAAGAAGGATGGAAGAGTACGGTACTGTGTCGATTTCAAAGATCTGAATAAAGTCAGTCAAAAGGATGACTTTCCTTTGCCTCACATCGACTTCCTCATCGATAACACGGCAGGTCATGCCTTGCTCTCATTCATGGATGACTTTTTCGGATATAATCAGATAAAGATGGCTCCAGACGACAAGACAAAGACAATATTTACTACACAGTGGGGAACCTACTGCTACAGGGTGATGTCGTTCGGTCTCAAGAATGCTGGTGCAACTTATCAAAGGGCTGCAACTACGCTCTTACATGACCTGATTCACAAGGAAATAGAGGTGTACGTTGATGACATGATTGTCAAAGCCAAAGATCGAACATATCAAATCCAAACTCTGAGAAGATTCTTCGAAAGAATAGCAAAGTACAAGCTCCGGCTTAATCCAAACAAATGCATTTTTGGAGTTGTCTCCGGAAAGTTGCTGGGTTTCCTTATCAGCCACAGAGGAATTGAGGTAGACCCTGCCAAAGTCACGGCGATTCATGAGATGCCGTCTCCGCTAACAGAAAGAGAAATCAGAAGATTCTTAGAAAAAGTTTAGTACTTAAGCCGTTTCATAACTCAACTTACCAGTACATGCGAACCGATCTTCAAGCTTATGAAGAAAAATGCTTCCAAGTAGTGGAACCCCGAATGTCAGCTAGCTTTTGAGAAAATCAAAGAATGTCTGTCATCACCACTAGTATTATCACCAGCAGTCGCCGAACCACTATTCCTTCTTTATCTTTCAACCACGGACACGTCTCTCGGATGTATGTTGGCAGTAGAAGATCCATAAACAAGAAAAGAAATGCCAGTTTACTATCTCAGCAAGATGTTGGAATATAAACTGAATTACACTCAGCTGGAGAAAACCTGTCTAGCATTAGTGTGGGCCACCCAAAGGCTCATGTACTATTTGCTATCACAGAGGATCTTCCTCATATGTCGTATGGATCCATTAAAGTATCTGTTAGAAACCAGCCCTGATTGGCAGAACCACTCGTTAGTGTAGACACCCCCATTTTGCTACGCTTTAAAAAGCGAAAGGTTTGGTTGGTTTGTTAAATCCCAAGTCAGTCTTCTGCAATAGGTTAACCATTATTGTATTTTTAGGAGAATTTCATCTCATTTTAGGTGTTTTAATGTTGGTTCGCAATCCCGGACGTCTCTAGGGGGTTCCATTAATCTCCAGTTGATGGTATCTTATGTTTCCAATCAAGTGTGAAAACCTGCTATTTTTGAAATTTCTCAGGTTTTTCCCGGTTTTGTCATTATCTGCATCTTAGGGGTATTTTGGTCATTTCCTATGTGTCCCAGATTATTCCGAAAGTTTGTCTGAATTGATTTCAAGTATTTTGGGAAACCTGCTATTTTTAGAATTTCTCATGGTATCTTTCTTGGAAATTTTGTGTTCTAAAGGCATTTTGGGCATTTTCAGGGAATTCCAAATGGTCCTGTTTGATGTCATCCATCATCTTAAGTGAACTTTATTACTTTCTATTTTTGAAGTTTTCCTCGCATACTTGCTATTTTTTACTTCGCCCTTAAAGGGGTATTCTGGTTCGAGGGCATTTTGGTCACTTTTTTATATGTGTTGATCAAACGAGGTTATTTTGGCAAAAATGATTTTTTCAATGGGTGAATGAGATTAGGCTATGTGTGTAGTACCCATCATGTGTATCACATGGTGTGGGCCCACCATTATAAATTTTGAATTATTCTTTGAAATTGGTTGGATTTCATAAAAGATGAGAAAGAGAAAGGGCTAATATGATCAGATCACTAAAACGACCATAACTTTTTAACCGCTTGTCCAAAAAATTCTTAATTGTACTTGTTAGAAATATCTCGAGAAGGGCTATAATTTTCTAGTTTACAACTTTTCGTGATTCTTCCACGAAATAAGTAAAAAACGAGCTTTAAAAACAGGCAGTGCCATTTGGACGGGAATTTCAGCTCATTAAAATTGCCATAACTCTTTAACCGATTGGCCAAATTTAAAGTGTAAATATGGTTTGGAAAGATCTTTCAAAGGGCTACAACTTTAGAGTTTACAACGTTTCGTGATTCTTCCGATAAATAAGTAAAAAATGAGTGTTAAAGTTGAGCAGTGCTTTTTGGACGAGAATCACTATAATATCTTGCATTGTTTTTTATTTATTTTGGAAACTACAATATAGAAATCCAAAATAGAATGCCTTAGTCATTAAGATAGCCTTTTTTATGAAATTTGAGAACAATTACAATCAGGAAACAAAAGGAAAAGCAAGCCAATAGAGAAAATTAGAAAGAAAGCTAGAATGACAACTCTCACATGGAAAATTGTCATTCTTGTTTTTTGCCTTAACTTTCGTTACAAAAGAAGATCAAACCAACCTTTTCGGGACTCTTGGATTTTCGTCCAGACTTTCTCCCCTAAAAAAAATTCGTTCCTCTTTGTGTCGAGGAGTTCACCATACTTCTTTGAATTCAAGTGGAGCAAGCACATCTCTTTCATCTCTTTTCAATTATTATTCGGAGCGGCTCATCTCTTCGTCAAATTTGGATTTTCTTTTGCATATCAAAAGGCTTGTCAAAGCGTATATCTCGGATTACAAGCCTTAGAGACCTCGGATTTGCAATCAAATGTTAGTTCTTCAACCCTTTTTAGAGTAGAACTAGTAACATGTTTAGGGGCGTCTTTTTCTTATTTTTTCATGGTTTTTTATAGAGAATTCATGAGATATTGACTTCCATAATCATAATATGATTTATAATGAGCCAATTCATATTATTACTGATTTTGATGGAAGAAAAACTATTTTACATGTAGAAAATAGGATGTTCAACGAATTAGGGTTTCAATTGGTCTTTGAGTTGATTTTCAAAGCAACTAGTTGCAATCAAATGTTTCAATTGGTTTTTTTTGTTTTAATTGAGTTAAAAGAATATTATAAATCTAAAAATTTCAGTAGAATTCTTTCATCTTGATGATTTAAAATTTTCTTTAAAAAATACCTAGAGAAAGGATATTTGTCGAATAAAAATTCGTTTACATGTCAAAATAATTCAAAATTTGACAACATTTTATTTACAGTAGCCTTTTGATATTTTAATATCATACAAAAATTTTGAAAGGATTTTGTGTCTATTTATTATTTTTACTGGATTGTTTAGTGAAAATCAATTATTATTTACATGTGTAAAAGAGATGTTATCAAATGAACTCCTCGGAAGCTGAAATTCTATAATAACATGGATTGGCCCAGAAAAATCATATTATGAATTTTTAGGAATTTTTGTGCATGATATAATATTTTTAGTGATTTGTATTTGAATCGGCCAAAACATAAATAAATATATTAAAAATAGTAGATTCTAGAAATAATGTGTGCAATTTCTACTGTAATTTTATATTATTATGACCATATTCCAGTAATAATTTGGATCCATTTGGATGATTTTTTCTATAGGTTGCTTTAAAACTACAATAAATTGCTTAAATTTGTAAAAATCATTAAAAATCACATAAAATTCGTAAAATCATGAAAAGTTTCAGAACATCATAAAATTCTAGAAACATCATAATCCTCATGTTGCTTAGATACAAATTGTTAAAACTCCCTAAAAATCTCCCCAACTTGTTAAATTGGTCAAAATCATAGTCTAGCTGAAGTTACCCTTAGAGCCATAGAATACCTTGATTTCTAGGTGATAGGAACCCTTTAAAAGATAAAAAGCACCAACTTAATAACTTGGGTTGGGCAAACCCAAATTCAGATCAACTTTGGAACCGTTGGATCACGGTCCTATCTCGTAGGAGCCTTTAGAACCCCCTTTAGGAACACTTACGTCACGTTAAGTTCTAGGTCTTATGGAGTCCTAGAGTTAGGAGTCCAGTTAGCCTCATCATGGCCGGTTGCTATTATTAGCAACTGAGCCATAGATTAGGATTCACTAGTTAACCCTTTCTCCTATAGGACATGCTTAGTTAACCTAGGATGTAGGGCCCACTTGCATTAGTCTAGGGAGTATCTTGCATTTAGATAGGATTATATAGCATCTTAGATGGAGTTCTAGGTTAATAAAAAGTAATCAACTTGAACTAATTAATCTCTCTCATATACTTTCGAAATAGTCTGTCCAGTCTAGATTGGTGTCCTAAATGAGTTAGGCATGTAGCTTAGTTTAGGCTACCGAACTACGTCGACTTTGATCCAAGTGAGGCTTGGTTACGTAGGCAACTTGGATGACATTCCGAGCTCAAGTCGACCCTACACACACTCCAGTGGGGTTTTATGATTTTATTTTGTTTATTTCTTTATTATTTTTTGAACCCTTAATTAAATTGATTAAAACACTTGGGATTTTTTCAAAATTAGATTTTAGGAGAACTCTCACATAGATTGAACCAAACTTAATCAAGAGGATCAAAAGATGCATCTAGGAATCACATTGAAATTAGATCATCTAGGATGTATGTCCCGTAGCTTGCAAATCAAAAGAGTTTAAATGAGCCTTTTAAAAGAAATTCAAGAGAGTTAACTTTTGGAATTGAAGATCGGATTACCAGGCGAGAATAGTGCATATGGTGGTAATCCATCATACCTTCCATTCATGTAATCAGGTAACAGATCTAGACTTCTGGGATCGCAGATCATTACAGTGTCATTTATGGGTCCTAGGTCCCTTACCTAGGTGGCGACTCTGATCATTCTCTTTTGCGTGAAATTCGGATTGCTTTAGTGATCCCAAGTTCACGAAAAAGATGATTCATATCAATAATCAAAAGCACACACCATTCGCATGGGTATGAAAGACCGAGAGAGGCGGGTCGCGCCCCTCTCTCGGGATTGGTCCCACAGTTGGTTATTGTTGTTATCAGAGTTTGACATCACGTATGTCACCCAGAAGTTTGTGAAAGGCAGAATCATCGCAGAACAGTTAGCTGACCCACCTACTAAAGATATAGAGCTGAGCCATGAATTTCCAAATGAAGGGATCATGACGATCAGAGATGCACCCAGTGACACTACATGGACTATGTAGTTTGACGGAGCGTCAAACTCAAGAGACAGAGGAGTTGGTATTTTCCTCGTATCACCTCGATATGAGCACATACCAATCTCCATCAAATTAGAATTCGACTGCACCAACAATATGGCTGAGTACTAAGCTTGCATAACCGGTCTGGAAGCAGCCCTGTCGTTAGAGGTACAAGACCTCGATGTGTACGGAGATTCCCTATTAATCATTTGCCAACCAAACAGGAGATGGCTCACCAAAGACGATAGGTTGATCTCGTATCACACATACCTTACGAGCCTGACAAAGAGTTTCTGCAATATCAGTTTCACTTACATCTCCAGATTGAGAAACAGATTCGCTGATACCTTGGCAACTCTTATATCCATGGTCAATATCCCAATAAGGGTCAAGGTCCGTCATTTGGCAATAAAACGAAACGTCATCCCAGCACATGTACACATGGTTCAAATAGCAACTAGATGTCTAGATGGGAAACCTTGGTATTTCGATATCAAAAATCTTTTCTCCTGCAGGGTACACCCCCAGAGGCCACTTTAAAGGAGAAAAGAGCATTGTAGAAACTGACATCCAGGTATGTCATTTGTGGATGGGACATTTACCTAGATCATTTAACGGAGTCCAGCTCCTTTGTGTCGATGAAGATAGATCCACAGAAATCTTAGAAAGAGGTTCACTCCGGTGTCTGTGGTCCTCACATGAACGGGAAAATGTTAGCACGGAAGATCCTTCGTCTTGGTTACATCTGGACTACCTTCGAAGCAGACTGCTTCTCTTTTGTCAAGACATGCCACTTATGTCAGATTCATGCTAACCTGATACATGTGCCACCATCAGAGCTTCACTCACTCACATCTCCGTGGCCTTTCTTAGTCTTGGGTATTGACATCATTGGCAAGATCTCCCCTAAGTCCCCCAGTGGACACGAGTATATACTGGTTGCGATCGATTACTTCACCAAGTGGATCGAAGCACAATCGTACGCTTCGATATCATTGGCATCAGTTGCCAAGTTTATCAGGGCCAACATCATCTGTAGATATGGAGTCCCTCACAAGTTGATATCAGACAATGGTTCCCACTTCAAGAAAGAAGTAACCTCAATTTTCTCTTGAAGAAAATTGAGAAATCAAAATTCTATGTAAGAGCCTAGTGCTTTGATACCAAATGAGATTAGATTAGGCAAACCAAGAGGGGGGGGGGGGGTGAATTGGGCCTAATTCAAAATTTGAGTTTGCAATGTGTTAAACCCTAGAAATTGAAAGTGCAACTAGCCCTTGTTAATTTATAAGAGAATAAGAAAATATATTACCAACAATATTTCACAAAGGAGAGAAGAGTGAAAGAGACAATGAACACAAGGAAATATATTACCAACAATATTTGAAGCAAGTCCTGCGTCCACACTCCACGTCCGTGCGCGGGTTCCACTATCTCGATCCTCCTTCAAATGGGCCAATTACAATCAACAAGCTTCTCGTTTCTTGGGCCGAAGCGTAAGACCCTCTTACAAGCAAGTTTCTCCTTTCTCAAGGGCCGAAGCGTAAAACGCTCTTACAAGTGTCTTCTCCTTTCTTAAGGGCCGAAGAGTAAAACCCTCTCTACAAACGTCTTCTCCTTTCTCAAGGGCCGAAGAGTAAAACCCTCTCTACAAACAAGCTTCTTCTTCTTTAGGGTTGAAGCGTAAAATCCTCTTTACAATGAATTGTGAAGAACAAGGAACAACACTTAGCATTTTTGAAGGTCTAAAATGACCTATATGTAGACACAAACAAGATATGACTATTAAGGGCAAAACTGTAATGTTTGGGCAAGAAAAATAACTAGCCGTTACACACAACGGCTATATTTTTTCCAGACCAGATGTCTGGTCCATCGTCTGGTTGCATCCAGGGAGCAACCAGATGATAGACCAAAAGTCTGGTCCACGATTTGGTTTGGCTTTTTCTTATGCTATTGAATGAGTTTTCTTCTCAAATTTTGTGTGTATGATTATAGAGAAGTTTGCATACCAAATTGGAGCTCATTTGGAAATCATTTGACCCCCCGTCGAAGGGATATACTAGTCTTAGCTAGAAGGTAGGCCAGAAGGTCTGGTTGGCCAAAACACCAACCTCCTGGATGAGTTTTCTTTCCAAATTTTGTATGAATATCATTTGATATTAGGGGAATGTTCATACAAAATTTCAGCTCATTTGGAGTTCATTTGGGTATTCAACTGATAGGCAGGCCTTTGAAACACATTAGGAAAAAGACTTTGAAATTTAGTTTTGAAATTTGATATAACTTTTTGGCTTCACAAAAAATGTTTGTATGATCATTTAAAACTTGTTTGTGCTAAGAAATTCAAGGTTTAAGTTCGTTTTATAAATCACTTTGAATACCCCTTGAAAATACTTTGAAAATGTGCAAAACTAACTTGAATGATCTCCAATACAATCTAAGCATAATACTCATCATCTTGGGATTGTATGGCTTCAACATATTCAAATACTTGTCTTGGATTGGCTTTGGATGGTCCATATGGCACCTTCACTAAAATTAGCTACTTTGCATGTGCTTTGAAGGGATCACCACCATTGGTTCTTTTCTAAGCTTGTGGCCAATCCGCATGTGCAAGTGAACTCTTGAGTTTGCTTTGGTCCATGTGATTTGTATAAATATTGATTAACCAACAATTTGAGTCCAGGAGTGAGTCACCATGTGTAATTCACCTCCAAGCCTCCATTTAGCTCCTAGTGTTGATTTTGATAAAACATGTCTAAACAACAACACTAGCAAAATCATTAGCATCATATAATCAATTTGAGTTTGTAAATCATCAAAACATGGATAGGGTTGAACCCTTAGGCGCAAAATCATTAGCATCATATAATCAATTTGGGTTTGTAAATCATCAAAACATGGATAGGGTTGAACCCTTATGCTTACAATCTCCCCATTTTTTATGATGACAGACCATATTGATTATGAGGTGGAAGCTCCCTCATAGGGATTGAAAAATGTAAATCTAGCTCCCCCTCAATCTATGCTTGTAATAAACATTTCAAATGATGATATTAGCATAATTACCAAGTTTATAACATTGAAGCACAATAAGCATAGAATATGCATGCTATGTGATCACAAATGGACATATGAGCATGATATGAGAAATATGAACAAAAGAAGTTCAAATATCATGAGCAATATGTAAAACATAATCAATTTACTCTTAACAATGGTTCCCACTTCAAGAAAGAAGTAACCTCGTTGTGTGAAGAATTCAGAATCACGCACCATAAGTCATCTCTGTACCGGCCTCAGACTAATGGCGTTGTTGAAGCAGCTAACAAGAATATCAAGACTTTTCTTCGAAAAATGACTCGATCCTACAGGGATTGGTCGAGTAAGCTTACATTCGCAATTTGGGCATACAGAATGTCTGTCCGTACATCCACAGGAGCCACTCCGTACTCACTCACATATGGTATGGAGGATGTCCTACCCATTGAGTTGAAGATTCTGTCACTCAGAATCCTGATGGAAAGCAATCTGCCAGAATCTGAATGGCCCCGCATTCATCATCAAGAGTTATGCATGACGGATGAGAAAAAGTTGAAAGCAGCGTACCATGTACAAGGTTATCAGCGCAGAATAGAAAGAGCTTTCAACAAGAATGTTCGAATCCGAGAACCCAGAGAGGAGGATATGGTGCTTAGAGAATGCTGAGCTTCTATCTTCGATCGATGGGGAAAGTTTAGACCTAATTGGTTTGGCCCCTATATCATTGATGAAATCCTGTCTGGAAAAGCCATCAGACTTCTTGACCAAAATGGAAATAGAATTTCTGAACCTACCAACCTCGATCAGTTAAAATGATATTACTCCTAAATATCGAAGGTCACCTTGTACCGACCAGAGCCTAAAATGACTCACCTATAAAATTCAAAAACCTTTTGAAGATGTCTTCAAGCCTCGAACTATGCAGACCTGATCCCAACCTCTTTGGGGTACGTAGGCAGCATGATCATTTCAGGTTCGGTCACCTTTTGGCGAAGCCAACAAAACCTTTCAGGTTACCTCTTTAGATCATTTTCCCCACAGAAAAGCCTCGAACTACGCAGATCTGATCCCAACCCTTCTTTAGGGTACATAGGCAACCTAATCACTTCAGGTGCAGTCCCACTTGGATAAGCCAAACTACCCAATTAGTTCTCCTCAGCAGAAAGCCTCGAACTATGCGAACCTGATCCTAATCCTTCTTTGGGGTACGTAGGCAACCTGATCATCTCAGGCTTTGTCACCGTTGGTAAAGCCAACAAACCTTATTCAGAATCCCTACAAGTCTTCCTAATGTCCAGAACAAGAAGATCTGAAGATCCGCTAAGTCGAAAACCTGAAAAGGCGACTTAGGCAAAATTTAGGGTCACCATGCCTGTAGAAATAAGAAAAACATGAAACTTGTTTCTAGTAAAAATTAAGGTACAAGCGGTCCGTTAAGTTGAAAATCAGCAATGGACGACTTAATTGTTGACAAAGCATACATTTGAAAACACCAGACGAAGAATTCTTTGGTCCCCAAACAAAATGCATTAATACTTCAAACAATCTAAAGGGTATTTGGACCATGATTGAAAAATCAGGGGTAGGGAACACTGCTCGTGAACAAATACCTTTAAACTCATCTCTCTAGGTTTGACTTACCTTAATCAAATCAAAAGCATTGGTTTCAGTAAAATCGAGTCTCTTTCCTTCCTTTCCTCCCTATATAGGAAAATTCAGAAAAGAAAAAGCTTCTTTCTCCAGCTAAATCATTACCCGGCAAAGGTAATCATACGTTGAAGGAAAAACACAGTGGGTTTCTCTCCTGACTCAAAAGGTCAAAATCCAGCTCAGTACCGCGTACAGAACAAGAATGTTCAGATGAATGTAACTTCACAGTCAAGGACGCTCAGAATGTGCCTCCCTTTCCTTTGCAATAAAATTGTTGCCTTTGTTTCTTACCTTGTATTAACTTTCTCTTGTCTATGGGAATAAATACACTAAGGGCATTTTGTATTATTAGTCACAGAAGTATGACTAATAATACAAAAAAGATGATCAAATCATTAAGAAAACCATGCAAGGGGCATTTAGCATTATTAGCCTTCGTTAATAATGCAAAATGCTCAAAATCAAAGATTAGCCCTCGCTAAGAATGCAAAAATGCTCAAAAATCCAAGTTGTTCGAACAACTAAACTATGGGCATTTTTATATAAATATTCACCTAGAATGGGTGTCTATTTATACAAAATTGCACTTTCAAAACAACAACCCAAGAATTGCATATAAAAGCAAACAAAATGATCTATATATATATATATATATATATATATATATATATATATATATATGTCTGATCAATAAAATACATGTCATCCCCAACTGGGGGAACCAGAAAACTACTCAGGCGGCGGATCTGTCGGACCTTGCTCCGGAGGACCCCGGACTACCAGCGGGGTGGGCGAAGCTCCTACTCTAGGCTGGGAGGCTGAAGACTCCCCTGGCTCTCGAAATCCCTCATCATAAACATCGTCCAGTAGGTGCTCTAACGAGCCAGATGTCATCATCATCGCAGTAACGAGCAGCCCTCGGACCGAGTCGGGCTCTACTATAGGAGGTGCAGCAGCCCCGTCAATAGAGCCGGCATACAGCTCAAAGGATGAGGAGCGAACATGCCTCTGATACCTATCCCGATCCTCACTGTCTTCGCGCTCTCTCTCATCAGCCTCTTACCCCGCCAGGCAGGCATCATAAACATCTAGGTCCTCAGCCGTAGCATCATAGTCCTCGTCGGATGTGTCATCTCTGTCATCAGTGCTGCCTAGACCCTCTGGTTCCGGCATCGTCGGCTGGTACACCTCCTCCACCTGCACTCAAAAGTATGTTAAAATATCAAAGATATATCGAAACATATGAGCATAATTTCAATTCAAATCAAAGGACAGAAATGAACTTTCATACCTGTCTGGCTGGCGGACCCTCCTGTGTCTCCCACCTCCGCCTCACGACATCGATCTCCTCCTGAAGCCCAAGAATGGTCTGGCCATCCTCATATCAAGCCTCCTCTAGCTCTCTGATATGGTCTATCTGCTGCGAGACTAGGAGCTTCAGGCTTCCCACCAGAAGTAACAGATTATTCGCCTGGTGGTAAGGAATCTGCAGCACCAAAAGAGAATCAAATCATTTGTGCAAACAATTTCAAAGTGCTGAAATAAATGCATAAATAAACTCACTTACCCCGGGGAAAGACTCCGGAATCGGATACCCTCACGCCCCTGATGGTGGGGTCAGATCAATATCCTCCCCTCGTCGTGTCGAGATGGTCCAGCCTGGTGCTGGATAGTACTCCGGAAGAGAAGGACCAGCCTCTGACGAAGTCGGAGGAGGAGCTCGTCTGCTGGCTCCTCGAGCTGGGGCTCGCGGTGCGACAGGTGGGCAACGAGCCGGTCTAGTCAGAGAGGTAGAAGACCTCGAAGAAGACGCCTCCACTGGTGCCTTTCCCCGGCTACGCATAAGGGGTCTCTCCCTCTTTGCTCTGCTAGCTTGGGAAGGCTCCCTGATCACTGGACCGCGCCTCACCTCGGTGGTCGTGGCCCTGATGGCCTCATCAAAAGCTCCGCCCTCATCGTAAGGCTCCCTTACGAAAGCAGGAGCCTTAGGGACGACAACATCTTTCTCGGGGTTCTCTTGTAGAAGATGGGATGATTCATGCTAATTGTATTTCAGTAACGATCAAATCCAAAACTCAAATGAAAGGGAATAGGGAAAGAAGAGTACTTGTCCCAAGGTCAGAGGACCCATCAACTCTATGGTGGCCCATGCCCCATAATCTCCAGGCCGGAGGTGGCCCTTAGGGATCTGGAATCCCTCTATCCGCTGGATCTCAAGTCTATCCAAAGCTACCCTATCTAGAATCCTCAAGCTGCCGAGGGGAGGAGGAGGAATCCCCTGGATCTCATGCCCAAAAGACTGGCGGGCAATCCTATCAGGCAAGTAAACTGCCGGCCCCAAGTGGCAGATAAACGCCACCATCCTCCTAGTAACGCGCCAGCCATGCACATACTCTTCTCTCACGACCTCCTGGTGATCATCCAGGGGTCTCCACCAAACATGTCAAGGCACAGGCCATGTGTCAAAGGCATGAATAAAATTCAAAAGAAAAAGATTGCAGTACTGAAAATGGAAGCAATTTAAAAGTACTCACAGCGTCTAGCTGAATCCGGTCGATGGCACGATGGACCTGGTCCGCAGTGTAAATAGGGCGTGATCCTGACTGCCCTACTATCCAGCGTCTCTGTGCTGGAAAGTGAACAATCTCTGGCTCCCTCGGCACAGGGGTGAGAAGGCCAAAGCACTCATAGGCCCATGCCTATACAAGAGTCTTCAATCAATTCAAAATTTCATATCATAAGTAATGAATTAAAAGAGCAAGCAAAAAAAATTCATAATTGAAGAGAGAGGGTAAGAAGCGTACCGCCCAGATCTACCAAAGCCCGCACAAGGACTTCGTCCCATCTCCTGACAAGATGTCCATCTCTCTGATTAGGAAGGCGTAAGCTGCTCCTCCCCAATCATTGTCCGCCAGTCTGTCAATGTTGCGGACAATGTTCAAAAAATCCCTATCAATGGTGTTCCCTGTACTGCTGAACAGAGTGCGTCCCAGAAGGGACATCACAAAACTCATTGCCTACTGGCGATAGTATCTGTCATCTGGCTCCGCTGGTCTCACTGGACAGTGATCTAATCGAGACATCCGTAGCCTCGGCGAGGAAGCATGTGGAGGCCTCCCAGGCAAGTCCAGTGGATCATGCTTTGGCACTCCCAGAGTCTCTCTGACCTCTACCTCTGTAACCGAAGTCAGTTCGATCGGAATCCCTCCCATCCGAAGTCCTATAAGCGCTGAGAAAGTCACAGGAGTCATCCCGACCTCCCCGAACGGGAAGTGAAAAGAATGGGTCGTGTCCCACCATCGCTCTGCCAGAGCCAGCACAAAGGCGGCCCCTACGCCCTCTAAATCTGTGTTGACGACTCTGTCTAAACCTGTCTGCTGAACGTAAATCCGAGCTCAGACGTGCAAGTTCTCCCATCTCGTCCCGGCATCTCTTACTGACCCTCTCGAGGTCATAATAGGAAGAGCCCTTGCAAAGGACAAGAGGACAATAAAGAGTTATGCTACCTTGTAAGCCCAAGGGTCTACTCTCCAATCTTGTTTTGATGATTCTAAACATAATTGATTGTGTTTTTGAATACTAATCAATTTGCTTTGAAGTGTTGTGTTTAAGATAGGATTGATCATTGAAGAAACCAACACACAACATGGTCATGCTTGAAGATGTACCCAACAAGAGTCAAAGGAGCTAAGTGGAGCTCACATCATCACTCAAGCAAGCATACAAAGATGGAAGATCAATTGAAGACCAAAGCTAAAGAGGAATTGAAGGTTGCATAGGTATCATTGTACATCCCTTCTCTTTAGATTTTCAAGTCAAGGCAAAACGTTTTCAAAGTGTTTTTCAAAATTGTTTTCACACAACACTTAAAGAACTTCAACGGTTTAGTGAATGATTATGTGGTGGACCAACATGTTGGGACCCTCATAAACATTCCATAATTATCATATGAGTTGAGTTCCAAAAACCAAAAATCAAACAAGAAATAAAATCTCAAAATATACAGATTTTTAGGCTTCTCGGAACTCCGAGATTTTTCTCGGAGCTCCGAGCTCGGAACTCCGAGAGTTCTCTCGGAACTTCGAGAAATGGTCCAGTAGCTTCTGGCCATTTTCTCGAAACTCCGAGAAATGATCCAGTAGAATATTTTATTCTTCTGGCCGTTTTCTCGGAACTCCGAGAACCTCGCGACAAGTAAGAATATAGCCGTTGGGATTTGAATTAATTTGTGAAATTTGATATTTCCACCCCCAAACGGTCATATTCTCTTGAGAGATTATAAATACAGCATCTAGAGGATTTTTTCCTCTCTCTTGATCATTTTTAAAACATACTTGAGCATCAAACAAAACTTGCAATGTATTTGTGCTTGATATTTTGTTTTCTTCCCAAACTTGCCTTGCACTTGCAAATTTCTTGAGTTGGGATACTTAGAGCTTTCACTTGCAACTACCATCATTGAAGAGCAATCAAGGATCTACAAAGAGCATCAAGCTTTCAAGAAGAAGCCAAGCTATTCAATCTTCACTTCTTGTATAGGTGGCTAGGGCATTCCTTTTTTAATCCCCTAGAGAGCAACCGCTTAGAACTCGGCGGAGAAGGGGAGTCTTTGTAAAGGTGTAAGGGCATCCTCATTTAATATCCCTTGGAAGTGTAACCGCCTCGGAGCCGGGCATCGTGGAGGTCTCCAATAGTGGAAATCCTTAAGGACGATATTAAGAAGAGTGTAGTAGGGCTTTGCCCGAACCACTATACGTCGTTGTGTTCTTTCTTGTCTTGCACTTTCATTATTGTTTTTGGTTTGGCATTTCATTTTGCTTTCAATTATATTTGCACTAACCAAATATTTAATTAAGTGAAGAAAAATTTCAATTAGGGTTCATAGGTAATTTTTCAAAAGGGCTAATTTAGTGTTAAAATCAATTCACCCCCCCTCTTGATTATTTCAATTGGTATCAGAGCCTCGTCTCTAATTTTTAGAAAACCCTAACCGGTCTAGAGTAAAGATTCTAAAATGGCAAACTACCCTCAACACCATGAAGGCTATTCAAACACTAGGCCACCCTATTTTGATGGAACAAACTATGGTTTTTGGAAAACTAAAATGAAAATCTTTTTAACCCAAGATTATCAAATGTGGAGAGCCATTAATAATGAATACACATTACCCACAAGAAACCTAAATGATTGGACCGAAGCCGAACAACAAGCTTCAAATTATAATGCCAACGCTATGAATTCCCTTATTTGTGCTCTATCTCCCGGAGAATTCAATAGAGTATCAAATTTGAATTTAGCTAAGGAAATTTGGGATACCTTAGAAGTCACCCATGAAGGAACCAATCAAGTCAAAGAATCTAAAATGAACCATCTTTTTCGGCAATATGAACTCTTTCAAATGACACCCGATGAAACAATTGCCGACATGTACACTAGATTCACCAATCTTGTAAATGGACTAAGGGGTCTTGGAAAATAATTTTCCAATAGAGATTTAGTGACTAAAATCCTTAGGTCCCTACCTTTGTCTTGGGAATCCAAAACCTTCGCAATCACCGAAGCCAAGGATATGAACACATTGAACCTAGATGAACTAATAGGGTCCTTGATCACCTATGAAATGATTTTCAAAACAAAAGCACCCGAAATTGAAACTAAAATTGAAAAAGGAAAAAGAATTGCTTTTGCATGTAATATAGGTGAAAATGA
Source organism: Tasmannia lanceolata (assembly GCF_043159265.1). NCBI lineage: Eukaryota > Viridiplantae > Streptophyta > Magnoliopsida > Canellales > Winteraceae > Tasmannia > Tasmannia lanceolata. Next base: position 19,670,547 of record NW_027518689.1, on the reverse strand, counting down.
AGATGCAAAGGAAGACATGGAAGATGAGGTTGCCCTCCTAACAAGAAGGATCAAATTCTTGCAAAGGAACATGGGAGGCATGAGAAATAGAAGGACAAATCCCCCATTCAAGAAGAAAGAAGAACTTGGTGATGGATCTTCTCAACCCCGATGCTACGGTTGCAAGAAGCTTTGACACATTCGCCCGGATTCTCCACTCAACAATGAACCTACTTCAAACAACCGCTTCAAGAGAAGAGAAGGCAAGAAAGGAATGACCGCCACGTGGGATGAGGAAATTGAAAGCGAAGGCGAACAAAATGATGGCGAAGATTGCTTGATGGCAAGGAATGTGTGCTTCATGGCCTCAACAAACGACAATAACGAGGTAAACACTTTAAATGATGTCATTGTTTTAAAAGAAGTTCTTGATTCCTTACAAAATGCAAATGATGAACTTGAAATTCAATTTGATAAAATTGCATCACTTGAAAATTCTCTTGCTAACATGACAAAAGAATTTGGTTGGTTAAAGAAAGATCATGAATTTTTAGATGATAAAAATGAAAAATACAAAGTAGAAATTCATGAGTTAAATGCTTCTATCAAAATCTTAAATGAAAACCGACAAGAACTTTCTAATGAAAACAACAAGCTAAAGCATGAAAATGGTAGACTATCCTTTGAATATGATGAACTAAAGAAACTTTTTGAAAATTTTGAAAATAGTTTATTGAAATTGGATAAGCTTGTTAATCTTCAAAGAATGTCAAGTGACAAAAGTGGACTTGGACATAAATGGAATACCACAATATCTAACTGTAAAACAAACTTGAAAAGGTTTCTTCTAGCGGTACCAAAATTTGCTTTTATTGTGGTCTAGAAGGTCATTATAAGGTAGCTTGCTTGCATGCTAAACAAGATAAGTTCAAGTTGAACTCTAAAGTGAAAATAAATGAACATAGCAAGATTATGAAGATTTGGGTACCTAAGGGATCTTACTTGCCTATTCATATGTAGGTATGCCTTAAAAGCGACAATAAGAGGAACACATGGTACCTTGATAGTGGATGCTCTAGACATATGATTGGAGACCTTACTCAATTCGCATCGCTATCACTCAAGGATGGTGGAGAAGTTACCTTTGGAGATGATAAGAAAGGAAAAGTCAAAGGTGAAGGCACCAGAGGTAACTCTACCTCTCCCATACATGATGTACTCTTTGTTCATGGCTTGTCCCATAATCTTATTAGCATTAGTCAATTATGTGATAATGGTTTTGAAATTGTCTTCAATCCCGATAAATGCATTGTTAAAAATAAGATAGATGGAGAAGTAAAATTCATAGGTTCTAGAGACAATAACATTTACACAATTGGACTAGATGATCTTAGACTCCAAAATGTGACTTGTCTTAATGCCATTAGTGAGGATTCTTAGCTATGGCATAGGAGGTTGGGTCATGCCGGAATGGATCTCATTTCGACCCTCTCCTCAAAAGAAATTGTTAGAGGATTGCCTAAGTTCCAATACACTAAAGATCACATTTGTAGAACTTGTCAATTAGGAAAACAATTAAAGAGCTCATTTGCACCTAAAAATATGATTTCAACTTCCTACCCCTTGGAGCTACTTCATATGGATCTTTTTGGACCAATGAAGACTAGTAGCCTAGGTGGAAAGAGGTACGTGTTTGTAGTTGTGGATGACTACTCATGATTTACTTGGGTCATATTTCTAGCACACAAAGATGAAACTTATGAAAACTTCCTTATATTGTGCAATCAAATACAAAATGAAAGAGGTATTGCTATCTCTTACATTAGAACTGATCATGGAACGGAATTTGAAAATGTACATTTTGACACTTATTGTAATGAACATGGCATAAAACATAATTTTTCTGCACCTAGAACACCTCAACAAAATGGAGTAGTAGAAAGAAAGAATCGAACTCTCCAAGAAATGGCTAGAACAATGTTGCATGAAAATGATCTCCCTAGATATTTTTGGGCGGAAGCGGTTAGCACCGCTTGCTATATCATAAACAGGGTTTATTTAAGGCCAATTTCTAAGAAAACACCATATGAGCTTTGGAAAAACTTGAAACCAAATATAAGCTATTTTAGAGTGTTTGGGTGTAAATGCTTCATTTTAAACATCAAAGATAATCTACACAAATTTGATAGAAAGTCGAATGATGGAATATTCTTAGGGTATTCTTCTCATAGCAAGGCATATAGAGTATTTAATAGGAGAACCCTAGTGGTAGAAGAATCCATGCATGTGACATTTGATGAAAGAGAGCCAACACCTCAAGAAATGCCACATGATGAGGATAAACTCATTGAACATCTTTTTCCAAAATTGAGTACTCCTCCTCATGCATCTACAAGTCATACACTACCTAGTGAGGAAGTAGAAAATGAAAATGACAACTCATTACCTAGGGATAGGAGAACATTGGTAGATCATCTTGAATCCCAAATTTTAAGTGATGCCACATCGCCAGTGAGAACTAGATCATACTACCGTAGTGTGAGCAACAACTTGGCGTTCCTATCCGAATTAGAACCAAAATCCATCAAGGAAGCTGAAAAGGATGAATATTGGTTGATGGCCATGCAAGAAGAGTTAAGTCAATTCGAAAGGAACAAGTTGTGGAGGCTAGTGCCTAGACCTAGTGATCATCCAGTCATTGGCACGAGATGGGTGTATAGAAATAAATTGGATGAAAATGGAATTATCACTAGAAATAAAGCTAGGTTGGTAGCCCAAGGGTACAATCAGGAGGAGGGAATAGACTATGATGAGACATTTGCTCCTGTTGCCCGTATGGAGACTATTATGATACTCTTGGCATATGCATCTCATAAAGGATTTAAACTATATCAAATGGATGTCAAAAGTGCCTTCCTAAATGGCTATATCCAAGAGGAAGTGTATGTTGAGCAACCTCCAGGTTTTGAAGACTTCAAACATCCAAATCATGTCTTCAGGCTTGATAAAGCTTTATATGGATTAAAGCAAGCTCCTAGAGCTTGGTATGAGAGGCTTTGCACTTTCTTGGTTGAAAAAGGATTTGAGATGGGAAAGGTGGATAAAACATTGTTTATCAAAAGAGAAAATCAAGATATCCTCCTTGTTCAGATCTATGTGGATGATATCATCTGTGGCTCAACTAATCAAAAATTGTGTGATGAATTTGCAACCTTAATGAAAAATGAATTTGAAATGAGCATGATGGGTGAGTTAACCTATTTCTTAGGACTCCAAATTAAACAATACAAAAATGGAATATTTTTAAATCAAGAAAAATGTACAAAGGAGTTATTAAAGAAGTATGGCATGGATAGCAGTAAGACATTAAGAATTCCCATGAGTACTACTGCTAAGCTAGAAAATGATGAATTTGGCAAATCTGTGGATCAGAAATTGTATAGGGGTATGATAGGTAGTTTGCTCTATTTGACAGCCAGCAGACCAGACATTATGTTTACTGTCTGTCTCTGTGCTCGATTTCAATCGGATCCTAAAGAGTCTCACCTATCAGCAGTTAAGAAGATCTTCAAGTACTTAAGAGGAACCCAAAGTCTAGGACTGTGGTATGAAAGATCATCTTCCTTCACTCTCATCGGATATTCAGATGCAGACTTTGCTGGATGTAGAGTAGATAGGAAAAGCACTAGTGGGACTTGCCAATTCTTGGGTAAATCACTTGTTTCATGGTTTAGCAAGAAGCAAAATTCAGTAGCTCTGTCCACAACAAAAGCAGAATATGTGGCAGCTGGAGCTTGCTGTGCTCAAGTCCTATGGATGAAAAGCACATTGATGGACTATGCAATCAAAATGGAAAATATTCTCATCCAATGTGACAATACTAGTGCTATAAGCTTAACAAAGAACCCCAAACAACACTCAAGAACAAAACACATTGAGATTAGGCACCACTTCATCAGAGATCACTCACAAAAAGGGGATATTTGCTTAAAATATATCAATACTGAAGATCAATTAGCGGATATCTTTACAAAACCCCTTAGTGATGATAGAATTTGCTATATCCGAAGTGCCTTAAACATATGGAGTGCGGATCAAGTTAAAGAAATTGCCAAATAAATACTTTGTGCCTTTCACCAGCTGATCTATATAGCATTTATATATATCATCCTTGTTTGGTAGTATCTGCGTGAATGAGATGTCAAATTTTTAATCTTAAAAATCACTCAATTGGTACTCTTAGCCTTCTTAGTTCTCTAAGTTGGAGATGTACCTTCACTTTAATTAAAATACCTAACATTTTGACGTATGTCAACATCTCGATCATGAACAGGTATATGTGCATTACTTGATTATATATTTTTATACCATAAGCATTGATTTAGGGGGAGTTATCTACTCCTAAATTTTTTTTACACCCTTTCTGTCGATGACAAAAGGGGGAGAAGGTTTGAAATTGATTATCTATTCAATCTATTCAATTGACTATATGCACCACATGCTTATAACTTGTATCATTTATCTGTGTGCATATATTGAGGGGGAGTTCTAGTATTCACTTGCCTACTATGTCAACTCCACACACACCTCATAATCAATTTTGTTTGTCATCATCAAAAATGGAGAGATTGTAAGCCCAAGGGTCTACTCTCCAATCTTGTTTTGATGATTCTAAACATAATTGATTGTGTTTTTGAATACTAATCAATTTGCTTTGAAGTGTTGTGTTTAAGATGTGATTGATCATTGAAGAAACCAACACACAACATGGTCATGCTTGAAGATGTACCCAACAAGAGTCAAAGGAGCTAAGTGGAGCTCACATCATCACTCAAGCAAGCATACAAAGATGGAAGATCAATTGAAGACCAAAGCTAAAGAGGAATTGAAGGTTGCATAGGTATCATTGTACATCCCTTCTCTTTAGATTTTCAAGTCAAGGCAAAACGTTTTCAAAGTGTTTTTCAAAATTGTTTTCACACAACACTTAAAGAACTTCAACGGTGTGTTCTTTCTTGTCTTGCACTTTCATTATTGTTTTTGTTTTGGCATTTCATTTTGCTTTCAATTATATTTGCACTAACCAAATATTTAATTAAGTGAAGAAAAATTCCAATTAGGGTTCATAGGTAATTTTTCAAAAGGGCTAATTTAGTGTTAAAATCAATTCACCCCCCTCTTGATTATTTCATACCTAAATGGGAGTAAACATCAAAGCTAAATGCATTCCTAAAAACCTAGGAATCAAAGAAGCAGAGTCCAAAGGACATACCTGTCTAACGCGATAGAGTCATGAAAGATGACCGGCCGTACGCGTCAAAAGTGTACCTTGGTACCACGGAGCGCGATCCCGCTCCTCATCCACGGAGGACTCTCTCCCTATGTCTCTCCTCGCTCAAAAGTGGGGCTGGCATGCCATAGCAGCTGAAAATTGAAGAAAACACAGAGACCCAAATAGGCGCGAAAAAGAACCAAAAATCTCAGAGCAAAAGTAAACTCAAACGAGTTGAAAATGAGAAAATGAACATCATACGGATATTTATATTCGTATGACGAAGGTGACTGGAAAGCCAAATTCGTCCCCCATGAATTCCAATTTCGCTGGGGGGCGAATTTCCAATTCGCCAGGGGCGAAATTGGGGAATATTCCCCAGTTTCGTCTCTTTCCCCTCAGTTTCGTCTCTTTTGCAGTCCTGTTTCTGCCTATTTCATCGTGATTCGTCCGCGGATTTCTGGAATCTTTCAATGGTGAATCAATCAACTCTATGGGCACTCCCCCTAGCCTTTCAAAGCACATTCATTTGGTATCCTCCCGGCAGAATTAAGCTGCATATACTCCCGAATAACCAGGGATTCGCATATCCCTTCCCGCAGAGTATGCATAAGGCATTCTCAAGGCAGTCAATGCCCTTCAAAAATCGTTTCTACTAGGATCCTTGGAGGTGATCCAATACCTCCTACATCATCCCCGGCAAAGCCCAATCACTCCGAAGGAGTCTCCCATTGTGTCAAAGTTAATCAGAGGCACGAAATCGTCCCGATCTCTCCATAGCTGAGTGACCGACGTTCAATCGCTGTTGGAAATATTCCAAGGCAATAATCTGCCATGTGAAGCCTCTCCGACAGAGCAGTCCTTCTCCCCAGTAGAGTTAGGGCATATCTTCCAATCCCAAAATGAGAGCCCTTGCATTGGACAATCCGGTTGTCGACGAATTCGTCAAAACTCGGTCGAGCATGACCAATTCTGACACTATTTGCAGATGTTTTACATCCCCTTCAGAGTCAATCCTTCATTTTGTCGGTATAACATCGACTCCCCGATATATTCGGACCCCCCTTAGATCAGAATCAATTCTGATTGACTCTCAGCCGATTTAAGACACTCAAAGAGCCTCGCTACCTTCGCTAGCTCTTATGTTTTTTTCCACCGAGGTCAAGACAACCCATTATCAGTTCACCTCAGATCCCTAGAGAGTCCTGCAACTCATATCCCCAGAGAGTCGTTCGAACCCAGACTCTAACAAGAGTACGTACGTTCCCAGATTCTCCAACATAATTCCCAGCGGAGTTTATCACCAAACCCCCAATGGAATCTACAACCAAATCCCCAGGAAATTCATTCCAACCAAAGTCTCCTTGAGCGCATGTGCCTGAGCTTTCAAACCATGAAACCTCATCAAGGCAATCCAAATTAGAGCAAACCCGTTATGACTTGTTAAATCTTCAGGGTAAGTCTGTTTCTACGTGGTAACCCTCCAAATTTGGGTAAGTCCGTTTCTACACGGTAACCCTCCAAACCAGTGTAAACCCATTATCACACGGTATCAAATCAGAGCAAACCTGTTACGACGCGTTAGCTCTTTAGGGTAAGTCTGTTTCTACACGGTAACCCTCCAAATCGGGGTAAGTCCGTTTCTACGCGGTAACCTCCCAAACCAGTGTAAACCCGTTATCACGCGGTATCAAATCAGAGCAAACCCGTTACAACGCATTAACTCTTCAGGGTAAGTCCGTTTCTACGTGATAACCCTCCAAATCAGGGTAAGTTCGTTTCTACACGGTAACCTTCCAAACCAGTGTAAACCCGTTATCACGCGTATCAAATCAGAGCAAACCCGTTACGATGCGTTAACTCTTCAGGGTAAGTCTTTCCGTGGTAGCCCTCCAAGCCGGTATAAACCCGTTCTCACACGGTATCCAATCTGAGCAAACCCGTTAGCCCGTGGTAGCTCTTCAGGGTAAGTCCGTTTCTACACGGTAACCCTCCAAATCGGGATAAATCTGTTTCTACGCAGTGATCCTGCAAATCAAATCAAAGTCTGAGTAAGTCCATTTGTACACGGTAACTCGTCAAAATCAAATACTGTCGAAACACAGTCTCATATCGAAACCATGCGTACGATCTGTCATATCAATTTTCAGGTGCCAATTTGGCATTTCTATTGTCAATGAAGAGAGCAAGATCATCATCTTGTGTGTCTTCTTCACTTTCTTCCTCTTCACTCTCAACTCTTGCTTTAAAAGCTATTCCTTTCCTTTTTGTATCTTTCTTTTGTTTGTTAAAGGTTTCTCTTCCTTTTAAAACCATTTCAAAAGTTATTAAGGAACCTATTAAGTCTTCTAAGCTCATTTTTTATACATCTTTTGCTTCTTCAATGGCGGTGACCTTGGGATTCCAATCTTTAGGTAATGACCTAAGTATTTTGGTAACTAAGTCCTTGCTGGACAATTGTTTACCTAATGATCTCCATCCATTGGTTATGTTTGTGAACCTAGTATGCATTTCGGCAATGGTTTCATTAGGGTCCATCATGAATAGTTCATACTCTCTAAAGAGAAGATTCATCTTGGACTCTTTCACTTGATTTGTCCCTTCATAAGCTATCTCTAACATATCCCAAATCTCTTTAGCGGTTTCAAGAGTAGAAACTCGATTGAACTCTTCGGGAGATAAGGCACAAATCAAGGCATTCATTGCTTTTGCATTGATAGTGGACTTTTTTCTTTCATTATCATCCCATAGTTCCATATCAACACTAGGTTCTTTATATCCATTTTGGATACTTCTCCAAACATCAAAATCTAAAGATTTCAAAAACACTTTCATTCTAGCTTTCCAATATGTATAGTTTGAGCCATTGAAGAAGGGAGGTCTAGTAGTGGATTGCCCCTCATTGCTATGGAAAAGGTTGCCATTTTGATCTTTTCCTTGTAGGTTTTCAAAGAGAACTCCTATGTAAGAGCCTATGCTTTGATACCAAGTGAAATTCCACTTAGCAACCCAAGAGGGCGTGAATTGGGTGTCTTTTCAACTTTTAAAGATTTTGAAAACTTAGATTGCACTAGTTTTAGATTGAATAGGAAATCAAAAATAGTATTTAAAGCAATAGTAAAATGCTTACCACAAGAGAAGAGGTGAAGAGACAAAGAAGCTTTGACACAAGGATTTTTATAGTGGTTCGGTCTTAGATCAAAATCTACTCCACTCTTCTCAAGTTGTTCTCCTTGAGGATTCCACTATCTTCTCCAAGGAACTTAAATACGGCGTTCCTTCCGCCTTGTACAAACCGAGCTTCAAGCTCCAAGGATCTTCTACGGCGCCCTTTGTGCCAAATACAAAGAAGATGAAAGGTTTTAGCTTGTTTGCCTCTAGATAGGCTAATTACAAGTAAAGCTCACCCACTCTCACAAGAAAAAGATCAACAAATGAAAACCCAAAAGTCTCTCAAGAATAATCTAAGGTAAAGGCACAAGAGAGAGATGGAGAGTGAAAATCTGGAGGAAAAGGAGAATCAATGTCTTTTAGTGCTCTTAGAATATTTTTTGAACTCCTTGGTTAGTTCCCCAAAAGTCCCAAGGTTCATATTTATAGAGGAGAGAAAATACACATTTTTAAGCTCCTCAACGGTCTTCTCGGACTCCGGGCTCGTTGAACCATTGGGCTAACACAAATCAAATCAAAGTTTGAGTAAGGCCTCAAACCTGATTGGATGTCAATGTCTGCACTGGATGTCATAATGACATCCCCCGAGGTCCCTCCCCAACTCAGGCCCCAAACCTGACTTCCGATGACCCCCGGGCTATTAGCAGTGACGTCCACCGAAGACTCGTTCTAACGGTCGTATTTTCAAAACCCCAAAAAATCGTCGGTGAGAGGTTTCCACTTGATGACCTGACTGCAAGATTCCTCAGTGAAGTTTGCACGCCTTAGGATCCGATGTGAGTCTTACAAGCCTATCATTAGTCTCCAGTGATAAAATTTTGTTGCCTCCTTACTTTGGCATATCATTAGTCTCCAGTGACAAAATTTTGTTGCCTCCTTACTTTGGCATTCAGGTGCCTTGCACCCTCTACCAAAGAGGCGCATCTGTAGACACCCAATTTTGTCAAGGCGGTACTAATGATAGGTGTTGCAAGGAAGAACCTTATGACGAGTCCCAGAGCACCAGTTCAGTTTCTCTCAATCTCTCTTTAGGGTGTTTTTAGAAGGAAATGATTTTCGAAAGTCGTTTTAACAACCGGAAAGCCTATTTTTACACAGCACTTGCCTTTTCGGCAAACCGAAAACCTGTTTTACACAGCACCCGCCCTTTACGGCATAAACTGGTAAGCCCGTTTGCACACGGCATTTTAATCGGTAAGTTAACTTTGGGTCGGAAACTTCTATTTTCACCCAAATGACACTTCTTTTTTCCAAAAGCGTGCGATATTAGGTTCATTGGAAAGCCCCCAGAATGAGGAATCCAATGGACCTGACCGCGCGTGAATCAGAATTCAATTGGAGAAGTTACAAACGTTCAAAACTCACCAATAAAAGATGAAAAATCACATTTTACGAGACAGGAATGAGACAAATTGTCCCGCCTTTTGAAATGTGTTGTCATCTGGATGATGTCATCCAGATGACATCACAATTTTTGCCAGGGTGAATTTTGCCCCTACCGTAATTTGGTTGAAATGGCCAAACTTCCCCCCCCCCCAAACCTATAAATAGGAGGGGTAAGAGTAAGTCAAGCCTTTCCCTCTCTCTCTCCCCCTTGTTTTTGGTTAAAACACCCCCCTCTTTTTTATATTTTCACCCCCTTCTTCTTGAATACACCGAACCCCTGCAGAAATCCAAAAAACCCTATTCTATTTGTTTCTAGAAGAGAGAAACTCTAAGTAGCTCACACCGGGCTCGGCACTTCGCTGAAATTCCGAAGGTTCGGAGTGACATCCTTCTTTTTAAGTTGTTGTTCTGCCGAATTTCGTAGAACTACGAGCTACTTTTCAATAGTAGAGACGTTGTTCGGCCAAAATTTTGACAAACTCGAAGTCCCTTCAGCCACTTAACGCCGTTACGCCGCCAAAATCTCGACGATTTCGAACAGCGCCATTATGCTGCCTACTTCTCCGCAGATTCTAGTAAATTACATCTATTTCCTAGTATTCTGTACTGTCTGTTCCGTTTGATTTCATTTCTAGCTTTCTGTCTACAAAGCTAAAGATAGGAAGAGATGTTACCCTGATTGTGGTCAGCTCAGAGATCTCTGCGAGTCTCGTTTACAGCATACGATCAGAATCAGGGTAGGGATCGCCTCTTGTAATCTTTCTTTGCATCTTCTGTAATTTCCTTTACAAAGTAAGGTATGAGGTGGTGACATCATAAGATCTCCGGCTCACATTGCCCCCAGAACTTAGGATATAAATCCCTCTACCTTTCTTTCACTTTCTGCAATTTCCTTTACCAAGTAAGGTATGAAGTGGCGACATCATAAGATCTCTGAATCACGTTGCCCCTAGAATTTATGATATAAATCCCTCTACCTTTCTTTTACTTTTTGTAATTTACTTTACAAAGTAAGGTACGAGGTGGTGACATCATAAGATCTCAGGCTCACGTTGCCCCCAGAACTTATGATATAAATCCCTCTGCCTTTCTTTCTGCACTGTACTTTTTCGTTTGTTTTAAGTTAACCTGATCGTGAGTAGTTGTGAGATCTTCCGAGATCCGTTTACAACTTACGACGTCGATCAGAAAATCTACTGCTTATTTTCCATCTTTTTGTAAATTCACTTTTATTTACATCCTGGAATTAAGCATAACCTAAGTAAAGGATGAAAAGATAAGTTATCCTGGTTTAAATTCTTCGAAAAATGCCAATCTAAGTTAAGAGACTAGATTCGTCTGGGCAAGAGGGGTGCCTAACACCTTCTCCGAATGTAACCATAACCCTTATCCAAATATCTGTAAGGACCATGCCTTAAACAAACAGAGCAAAATATAAGGTTCTAGGCCCAGAGCAAAAGAAACTCTTTGGTTACTATTCTTCCAACGAAATTCGAGTATCGTTACTCATTTCATTGGAAGAACAGGCACAGGTCCTAGGCCCTGACCTAGGTGGTGACTCTGAGTTTCTCATTCTCACAAAGTTAGGATTTCGATCCCGAGTTCCCAAGTAACGCAGATCAAATAAACACTCCCCTGAGAACTCGATATGGTGATCCCTTGCCGTCCTACGCGTAAGGGAAAAACCTGGCTCCTACAAAAACCAACTCATGAATGTTTTTTTTTGGAAAGGTAACAATTTATTCCATAAAAGAGAAGCATACAAGAGAACGGGGACAAGTAGTCCCACAAGCTTCAAAATTACAAAAGTGATTAAATAACAACACAAATATCAAATATTTCCCATTAAGGGGTCATCAACATTGACAATCATATTCGCTCATCGTACCCCTTTCTTAGCAAGCGTATCCATCGCAGAATTTGCAGATCTACGCATATGAACCAGTTGTGGATGGATCAATCTGACTAGATCCCTTATCTCATCCAAAATATTGGCATGTTTCCATGGTCCGGCGCATCTGCTACCCGTGCATGCAACCACGTTGCTCGAGTCACCTTCCACAATGAGTGGTCTCAAATTGTGGGACTTGTACCATCTCAAGCCAAATAGTAGCGCCCTTGGCTTCAACCTCATTTGCATCACAGAAACCCACCAGGCCGGAAAAGGACATGACTGTGTCTCCCTGCCCCCGGATTCCCCAATGAGCTCCCATCAAAGTTTAGTTTGAAGTAACCTTCCGACGGCGGCTTCCATATTGAAGTTATTTTTTTCACTCGTTTATATTCCCCATGATAGTATTTCTCCTACAGAGTAAGGGATACCACTCTTTGATTTGCTCCATACAATTATCGTCATCTTGATGTCATTCAGAACATGATTCCAACCCTTCCGCACATCGTTGAAACTCCTATCATTGCTCTCCATCCAGATGTACCATATAACGACAAAAGTCATCGCAATTCATATAGAGCTACCATTCCTGCCGTGAAACATATCACCCCAATTTATGAGTAACTTCGATATGCTATTATGAAGCACCCATGACATATTGAAGAACCAAAACATAGACATCCATATTGCGAAGGATTAAGGGCATAAAATAAACAGGTGATCGAGGGTCTCCTCTGCAATACAACATAAAACACATCAACTTGCCATCCGAAAACATCTCCTTTTCAGACGATCTGATGGGGTATAAAAACAGCAGCCTATTAGCTATCGACACGTGGCCCAAGGATGGCTCACCGCAGATCCCGCGTCAGCAGGGGTAGTTTGGTAATTACAGCAGAGTAGGTGAGCTCAAACCTATCACTGGCCGACACCTGTCCTGGAGTAATAACTCCTCAACTACCCCTGTTTTCCCTCTATAAAAGGGCTTCCAAAGCTCATAAACAGGGTACTCATCAAATTGGAAACCCATTCACTAAAACTAGGGTACTCGACGCTTAGTTCGCAACGGCTCGTCTCCGCAAAAACCGGGAGCGCCCTCCTGGTCCGAAACCAGTCCAGATGCAAAAACCAAAGCTCCTCGGAAACCCAGTTCTCTAAAACTTGGGTACTCATCAAATTGTAAACCCAATTCACTAAAACTAGGGTACTCGACACTTGGTTCGCCACGGCTCGTCTCCGCAAAGACCGGGAGCGCACTCCTGGTCCGGAACCAGTCCGGATACAAAAACCAAAGCTCCTCGGAAACCCAGTTCGCTAAAACTTGGGTACTCATCAAATTGGAAACTCAGTTCACTAAAACTAGGGTACTCGCTGCTTGGTTCGCCACGGCTCGTCTCCGCAAAGACCGTGAGCGCACTCCTGGTCCGGAACCAGTCCGGATGCAAAAACCAAAGCTCCTCAGAAACCCAGTTCGCTAAAACTTGGGTACTCATCAAATTGGAAACCGAGTTCACTAAAACTAGGGTACTCGATGCTTGGTTCGCCACGGCTCGTCTCCGCAAAGACCGGGAGCGCACTCCTAGTCCGGAACCAGTCCGGATGCAAAAACCAAAGCTCCTCGGAAACCCAGTTCGCTAAAACTTGGGAACTCGCCGCTTGGAAACCCAGTTCGCTAAAACTCGTGTACTTGCTGCTTGGTTCGCCACGGCTCGTCTCCACGAAGACCGGGAGCGCACTCCTAGTCAAGAAAGGGCCCAGGCAGAAAACCAAACCCTTGCAAAAACCCAAGTTCAATAAAACTTGGTCATCCTAAGCCGTTCAGAACATCTCCAGCCGGACTGGATATGACGCGTCTCGCTAGACGATAAAAATCAGTCCGGCCCAAGCCGGACTGACTCCCAGGCCGGATTGACAAATTCCGGACTGATTCTCAAGCCGGACTGACAAATTCCGGACTGACTCTCAGGCCGGACTGACAAATTCCGGACTGATTCCCAGGCCGGACTGACAAATTCCGGACTGATTCCCAGGCCGGACTGACAAATTCCGGACTGCCTCCCAGGTCGGACTGACAAATTCCGGACTGCCTCCCAGGCCGGACTGACAAATTTCCGGACTGATTCCCAGGCCGGACTGACAAATTTCCGGACTGATTCTCAAGCCGGACTGACAAATTTCCGGACTGATTCCCAGGCCGGACTGACAAATTTCTGGACTGATTCCCAGGCCGGACAGACTCCCACCGATCAGAGATATAACTCACGACACTTCCCCAAGTCATCATAATGACTTGGAGAACTGGGGGGCAACTGATGGGGTATAAAAACAGCAGCCTATTAGCTGTCGACACGTGGCCCAAGGATGGCCTACCGCAGATCCCGCGTCAGCAGGGGTAGTTTGGTAATTACAGCAGAGTAGGTGAGCTCGAACCTATCGCTGGCCGACACCTGTCCTGGAGTAATAACTCCTCAACTACCCCCGTTTTCCCTCTATAAAAGGGCTTCCAAAGCTCATAAACAGGGTAATAACTTCTTACCCACCACTCTAAAAACTAGCTCTGCACTCCTGCTCATACTGACTTGAGTGTCGAAGGGCCTATCCGGAGTAACACTCCGGGTTGGTCTTCTGACCTCGTTTGCTATTTATGCAGGGCTCAGCTACTCAGCTCCCTCACCTCGGTCTCTCGGGTCCTCCAGCTCGGCTCTTACATCACTGTCATATCTGTTACTGATTTTAGGCCTAACACGATCAGACGTACTAAGGCATTGGTAAGAAATCGTCCACGCAAAACCCGTGATATGAGGTGGTATTCCTGGCCGCCATATCCGTATCCTGCGAGATGTAGTTCTGCATCCCATGTCCAGCTTTAGGAAATAAGATTTTACAGAAAACCCACATTTTGTGTTCGGAGTCCATATCATACGGTCATGTACGTGGGTAGATAAGTAGCAAGATGGTAATAATGACAGTAATGAAGATAAGCTGTCGATTTCCGATTCCTTTAGGTTCCTATAGAGCCGTATATCCCAAATTGTTTCCTCCAGATCACTTCTCCTAACAGCATACTCAGAAATGGTAGCAATAGGATTTACAGCTAGTCGATACAGGGAGGGAAATAAGGAGCATAATTGAGTCTCACCAATCCATAGATCAGACCAAAACCACACTTCATCTCCACGTCCTGCACAAAATCTGATCAGAGGTAAAAAAGGAGTCCCGGACAAAACATATAGAACACCACACTCCAGAGTCCTTCCTGGTCGGAGGATCCCTGCATTCCCAATCGCCCCTCCCCTCCCGTACTTATAACCGATTATGTTTTGCCAGAGAGCCTGTTTCTCGACCCCGACTCTCCATAACCACTTCCCTAGCAGTGCTTTATTGTAAAGTCAGATTTTTCCAATGCCGAGTCCGCCCCGGCGCTTTGCTTTTCATACTTTATTTTATTTCAATAGGTGGCTTAGTTTCTTTTGGCCCCCTCCATTCCTTCCCACAAGAAATTTCTTTGTAGCTTTTCAATATACATGGCAACCTTTGCCCGTATCTTGAACACATACATGATGTATACCGGCATGTTTGATAGTGCCGCTTTTATGAGAGTAATGCGTCCCCCAAATGATAGATACTTCTTCTTCAACTCATGAATGTTCAAGTCAGCCTAGTATTGTGTTGGACTACTCGTTTTTATACTTTAGATAAATCATGAAAGAATTAGGACCTTGTTTGGCAGTGGTGAGCCAATAAAATGTACTTTAAATTGTGGTATATATACATGGCAAAATTTGTATTAACTTTGCCACTTTTTAACTCTTGATTGTCTGTTTTTTAAGTGCAAAACTCATATATGAATTTCTACCTTCAAGACAGTTGCAACCAAGATAATGAGATTCATCACTTGACATGCATTTAAGAATCAATCCATAGAAGAAGTGGCGTGAACCTTCTTGGAGACTGTTACTGCCTTCAACCAGTAACATAAAGGGTGAAAAGCTCCAACAGATAATAGCTCTTGCATGTTTATGCTTTTTATCAAACACCTAGTATGCATTTTTAGTGGATTCTCTTCCTTGGCTACTTCATATCCAATCTCAATTTGCATCTTTGAATATAAGGAGTTCCAAAAACTTTCCAAATTAATGAAAAGTATTGACAATTGTAGACAATTGGCTTTCAAAAGTGAGGAAGAGTAAACTGTTTGAAAGGTGGGAAAAGCCTTCGGTTTTTTGAGTTTCCACTCCAAACTTTAACATATAGGCAAATAAGCAACCAGATCCAAGCATAACTATGATTTAGGTCAGTAATCAATGACTCAAAATTTAACAGTGGAGCACAAGAGCTAACACTATCATGCAATTGTGCTTTCAAATTAGTTTGCACTGATTTCACCTCCAAAACTAGCTAGATTGAGATGTCTTGCCCACTAAGAACTTGCGTTGATCAAAATTAAAAAAAAAAAAAAAAAGGATTTGTATGCAGCATAAATAATATGCATGAAGCAATGGACATGACCTCCATTGCCCTTTGCACGTCGATCCTTACAAAAAAGGGAATTTTCCTGTTGTTCGAGATTTTATAATTCCAAACATAACACAAGTCCAGGTGTAGGGGATAAAATTGGACGGCTAACCGCATGTCGACACATGGCATCCATGTGATAACAGGTTAGAACCACATGGCCAACCGCTCGTCGAGTGCCACTAGCCACTCCCTCCAACGGAGCTACAAGTTGGGTTGCCGACTAGACAAGGGATCCTCGGGGCATAAGGTCTTCGCCCAAGTGACATCTCCCGGCTCTCTTCCTCAGATGGATGGAAAGCCTCTCGGAGCCCTTCATGACGTCACCGTTTGCTGGCTCGTTCCTATTAACCTGGGAAATTGCATGATATCCCATCACGCTGCTTTTGGCGAAAAACTGTACAAGATTCAAATGCTCTCCAAAAGATCCAAGTGCTTTCCATTCCCTGCAGTACGAGATCCCAGAATCCTCCTGCCGCCATTGGGGACAACACCTCTCACCTGGCACAACACGTCGTCAACTTAGTTACTTTTCGGCTCATTGTACCACGCCAGTGCCGTTGTCTACACTATCAATTATCACGGTGTCACGTCGTCGTCACATCGCGCTTAGGATGACGGAACTCCACTTATAAAAGGCTCCACTCCATGGCCAAGGCTTTTGGGGGCTTCTAGCCAATGAAACTCTCCCAGATACGTACCATCACAATCAGAGCACAACGCACAAATGCCCAAAGGTTCGCATATCCACCCGGCCCACCTAGCGGCCATTCACCTAGTCTCTCCTCCTTCGTGTTCAACTCTCATTTTGGTACTTCCTGTCTGATTTGAGTGTCGAAGGGTTCCCCCAGTGTTCCTACTATGAGTGGTCCTTAGCCTTTTGTCTGTGAGTGCAGGTCGCAGGTGACGGCAACCTCTCTCCCTTAGAAACCGGATATAACGCGGGACCCGGCACGTCAGGACCATTCGCATACCCTTCCGGATTTGAGCAATGATGGGGTGTGAAAACACCAGCCTTTCACAGGCTGCCACCTGTCCCAGGGTAGGTGAGACCCAGCCTCTCACAGGCTGCCACCTGTCCCAGAGTAGGTGAGACCCAGCCTCTCACAGGCTGCCACCTGTCCCAGAGTAGGTGAGACTCAGCCTCTCACAGGCTGCCACCTGTTCAGAGTAGGTGAGATCCAGCCTCTCACAGGCCGCCACCTGTCCTGGACACCTGTCCAGGACACCTCAACAGATTTTCCTTATAAATAAGGGACTAAAGCTCAGACTAATGGGTAATGCTAAAAACCCTCTTCTCCCTAAAAACTGACATTTCCCTTCACTCTTGCTCATACTGACTTGAGTGTCGAAGGACCT
The DNA here is from genome assembly GCF_043159265.1 of Tasmannia lanceolata. NCBI lineage: Eukaryota > Viridiplantae > Streptophyta > Magnoliopsida > Canellales > Winteraceae > Tasmannia > Tasmannia lanceolata. The sequence continues at coordinate 19,652,974 of NW_027518689.1, read as the reverse complement.
GTCCGGACTAAAATCCGGTCTGGTCTTCTGACCTCGTTTGCCTTGTGCAGGACTAAGCACTCACCACAGGACTCATACTCAACCTCCCTCGTCACTCGCTCTCAGTTCTTACGCCACTGCTGTACCTGTTACCGATTTTTGGTCTAACAGATTGGCGCCATCCGTGGGACACAAGAACTAAAAGCTGTTCTTACATATCTCACTTACAAAAATGGCAGGGCGCAAGAGTGCGCGGTTAGCTTCTGCGCAGAACGACCAAGCCGCGCTACCTCGCAGGACCCGGAGCGGTCGAATCGCCTCGATGGTAGTGGCAGCATCTGCCGACCAAAGCCTTTCTCGCTCGGAGCATCACAATCCCGTGCCCACCTCGGAGCAAGTCCAAGCCCTCTTCCAGCAGATGACGGCCCTTGTTGGTCAGTACCAACAACTACTTCAAGCACCCCCTCCACCTCCTCCAGAGGCCCCGCGATCTGCCCAAGGAGTCCACAGGGGAGAGTCATCACGTCATGGGGAGGGCAGAACTCATCACTCCGCAAGACAAGTTTATCGCCCCATAGTGAGGCACGCCCAGACAGAACCTCATCACCGCGAAAGATCGCGGTCTCGCTCCACGCAGAGGCGCCGGCCTCACGAAGATCGTTTGCCACCGGCAAAATCTCGGCCTCGTCGTAGGAGTCCGGAAAGTCAGTCCGGTTCTGCGGCAAGCCCATTTGTGGGAAGAATCAGGTCCCCAGACCGCAGAACGGATCCGCTGCTACAGAGAATGGAGGAGATGAACCACCGAATAGAGGAATTGGCGAAGGATCAGAGCCGGCCCGCCTCCAGAGCGTTCTCAAGCAGAACGCCGTTCACTAGTGATGTCCTGAGTGCTCCAGCACCCAGAGGATTTAAAATGCCTGCCGTCCCTCAGTACGACGGCACTACCGATCCCGTGGATCATTTGGAGACATTTAGAACAATGATGCTCCTCCACGGCGCCTCCGACGGCTTCATCTGCAGAGCCTTCCCAACGACGCTCACTGGCGCGGCAAGAGACTGGTACTCCAGGATCAAACCAAACTCCGTCAACAATTTCGATGATTTTGGAGAGGATCTGGTCCGCCATTTCATGAGTAGCCGTAGGCCGAAGAAAACGACTGCATCCCTGATGGCCTTGCGACAGGATGATAATGAACCCCTGAAGGTGTTCGTCCGCCGCTTCAACAGGGAGGCACTACAGGTGCCCAATTTAGATCCCTCAGCGGCTATGAACGCACTCCTCACCGGTGCAAGATCTGATGATTTTCGTCGAGCGGTGGCTCGGCAAAATCCGCACTCACTGGCGGATCTCATGGCCGGGGCAGAAGAGTACATAACAGTGGAAGAAACACTGGCAGCTCTTAATTCAAACCGGAGGATAACCTCTGAAGAGAAGAACCTGCCTAAACAGCGTAGGGAGGATAAACCTCCCAGGAAAGAGAAGTCTCCACCCCCTCAGAGAAGAGAAGAGAACTTCACACCTCTCAATACCTCTAGAAAGCACATACTGGCGGCGATCAGTGAGGAGGAGTTTGTGAAGTGGCCGCCTAGAATGATCTCCAAGGGAAACAGAAGAGATCCTTCAAAGTACTGTCGGTTTCACAAGGACCACGGCCATGACACAGAGGATTGCTGGCAGCTCAAGGGAGAAATTGAGCAGCTGATCAGCCGGGGTTATTTGAAAAAATACATCCAGAATGACGGCCGTACCCAAGGGCGCAAAGGAAAGAGTCCCCAGGGCCGTAGCCCTCGAAGATCACAGCAGCCCCCTCCTCAGGATAAGACTTCTCAGGTCACCGACGCGCAGCCTGAGGCACCCCGATCTCAACCAAGGGGGGTTATCAATACAATCATGGGCGGACCAGCTGCTGGGGGCACCTCCTCTGCTGCTCGAAAAGCATATGCACGGCAAGTTAACGCCGTTCACACAACCAGCAAAAAGTCAAGAACGGAGAATGAGATCTCCTTCTCAGACGCAGATCTGGACAGCCTTATTTTGCCCCACGACGATGCATTGGTGTTAACCATGCTCGTTGCTAACTGGGAGGTAAAGAAAATTCTTGTGGACAACGGGAGCTCAGCGGATATTCTATACTACCATGCCTTCGAGAAAATGATGATAGGCGACGACCGTCTAAGGCCGGCGAACTCAGATTTGTTCGGCTTCTCCGGAGAGGTCGTAAAAGTGGTAGGACAGATCGAGCTCCCTGTTCTTGTCGGAGATTCACCATGTCAAGCGTTCGCCATGGTTAACTTCCTGGTAGTGAAGGCCACCTCGGTCTATAATGCTATCTTGGGACGGCCTGGCCAGAATCTGATCCGAGCAGTCGCCTCAGCCTACCACCAAAAAATGAAATTCATAACCCCTAATGGCGTGGGGGAAGTTCGCGGAGATCAGCCTCAATCAAGGGAGTGCTATGCAATGGCACTGAAAGGAAAAAACGCAGTGGAATCACTGCCAATCGAACTGCTTGATGTAAGGGACGAACTCAGGGGTACTCAACCCGCTGAGGACCTACTCTCCATCCCACTGTGCCCGGAGGACGGTGAGAAAGTCGCTCTGATCGGTTCCTCCCTTAGTAGTAGCATTCAACATCAACTCACCGAGTTTCTCCAGGGCAATGCAGATGTCTTTGCATGGGTTCCTGCCGATATGCCCGGCATCGATCCAGAGATCAGCACTCATAGGCTTGGTGTCGATTCAACCTGCAGACCGATGAAACAGAAAAGGAGACACTTTGCTTTTGAAAGGCGACAGGCAATAAAAGAAGAAGTGGAGAGGCTTCTGAAGGCTGACTTCATTCGCGAGATTCGATATCCGGACTGGCTAGCAAATGTAGTCCTAGTCAAGAAGACTAATGGAAAGTGGAGAACCTGCGTCGATTTTACTGATCTGAATAAGGCTTGTCCCAAGGACAGTTATCCGCTCCCGAAGATCGATCAGCTCATCGACGCCACAGCGGGTCATGAACTGTTGAGCTTCATGGACGCCTTCTCCGGATATAACCAGATCAGGATGTACGAATCGGATATACCAAAGACCTCATTCGTCACAGATCAAGGGACTTATTGCTACCGAGTCATGCCCTTCGGCCTCAAAAACGCCGGAGCTACTTACCAAAGGCTGGTGAACAGACTTTTTCAGAACCAGATCGGCCGAAATATGGAAGTGTATGTGGATGATATGCTGGTCAAAAGTCGAAGCGCACAGGACCACGTGTCTGATCTCAGAGAAACATTTCAGGTCCTCAAGAAGCACAACATGAAACTCAACCCCACCAAGTGCACCTTTGGTGTCAGTTCGGGGAAGTTCTTGGGATTCATGGTGAGTCAGCGAGGGATAGAAGCAAATCCCGAGAAGATCAGAGCTGTGATAGAGCTTACCGCCCCAAGAACCATCAGAGAAGTTCAGCGGCTCACGGGAATGATAGCGGCGCTGGGTCGCTTCATCTCCAAATCGGCGGAGAGATGCCTGCCTTTTTTCAGTGCGGTTAAGGGCCTCAAAACTGCGCCCTGGACGGAAGAATGCCAGATTGCCTTCGACGAGCTGAAAAGGTATCTGTCCTCCCCGCCACTATTAACAAAGCCGGAGCCAGGTGAGGAGTTATTTCTATATCTCTCCGTTAGCTCCACGGCACTGGCAGCTGTCCTCGTCCGCGAAGAGCACCGCCAGCAAAAACCAATCTATTATGTCAGCAAGGTTCTTCACGACGCAGAAACAAGGTACCAGCGGGTCGAGAAATTGGCTTACGCGCTGGTAATGGCTGCAAGAAAATTAAGACCGTACTTTCAAGCTCATACTGTAAAGGTCTTGACTGACCAGCCGCTTCGGCAAGTACTCCATCGACCAGATATCTCCGGACGACTTGTGAAATGGGCCGTAGAGCTGAGCGAGTTCGACATCCAGTACGCTCCAAGGCCAGCCATCAAGGCCCAAGTACTGGCAGATTTCGTAGCAGAGTGCACCATCCCCCAGCAAGTCGCCGACCCTGAAACGGTACTACTCCCAGTTGCAGAGAAAGCGGTTCCTGACGAATGCATAGCAGAAACTCAGACAGAAATCTTGCAACCGCCGGCAGAGCAGGACTCCATGACCAGCACACCAACTTGGGAAGTATATGTCGACGGTTCTTCAAATAAAAACGGCTGTGGGGCAGGACTCATCCTCACTGGGCCTGAGGGGTTCACTGCGGATTATGCTTTGAGATTCGGATTCCGTGCGTCCAACAATGAGGCAGAATATGAAGCCCTCCTTGCCGGAATGAACCTAGCAATTCAGACCGGCGCCCGGAAATTAAAAGCATATTGCGACTCACAGCTGGTAGCAAATCAGATCCAAGGGGTCTACGAAGCACGAGATGAGCGTATGGTTAAGTATCTTGCCAAGATTCATCAACTCTCCAGCCGGTTTGCCAGTTTCGAGGTCATCAGAGTACCACGAACAGAAAATGCCAAAGCAGATGTACTGTCGAAGCTGGCTGCTTCTGGATACACCACTCTTGGAAGCATACGTATGGAATTCCTACAAAGATCTAGCATCGAAAGAGAAGCCGCAGATATAATGCAGGTGGAGAACGAGCCGTGCTGGATGGATGAGATCATTCATTACTTACGGGACGCGAAACTTCCCGAAGATAAGAAGGAAGCCCGTAAGGTGATACAGAGAGCCGCCCGATTCTCCCTCAGCAGTGACATTTTGTATAAAAGGTCCTACACTCTCCCGTACCTGAAGTGTCTGGGACCAAGTAACGCCGCGTACGCATTGCAAGAGACTCATGAAGGAATCTGTGGAGAACATCTGGGGGGCAAAGCCCTGGCGATCAAGGTACTCCTCAGAGGACTGTATTGGCCCACCATACGACAAGACGCGCTGAATCTGGTTAAAAAGTGCGAGAGGTGCCAGAAATTCTCCCCCACCATCCACCAGCCTGCTGTGGCGATGGCCCCAATTATCAGTCCACTCCCTTTTGCAGTATGGGGGATGGACATTCTGGGTCCTTTTCCACCGGCTTCCGGAAAGCGCATATTCGTAGTAGTGGCAATCGACTACTTCACCAAGTGGGTGGAGGCAGAACCTCTAGCCCAGATCACTGAGCAGAATATACAGAATTTCTTCTGGAAGGCAGTTGTCTGCAGATTTGGGATTCCCCGTGCCTTAATCACAGATAACGGCAAACAGTTCGACTGCCGGAACTTTCGGAAGTTCTGCTCTGACCTAAAGATTGAACAGAGATTCACTTCGGTTGCTCACCCCCAGACCAATGGGCAAACGGAAGTAACCAATAGGATCTTGCTTCAAGGGATAAAGAAAAGGCTGGATGAAAAAGCTGGCCGATGGGCAGATGAGCTCTACCATGTTCTGTGGGCTTACCGCACCACTCCTCGCACGACGACTGGTGAATCACCATTCAACCTCTCTTTTGGAACCGAAGCCGTGATACCTGTTGATGTAGGCACCCCATCTCCCAGAGTCATCAGTTTCCATGAGCAACTGAACAGCGACGGACTCCGCGCCAATCTCGACTTACTAGAAGAAATCCGGGAGGAATCTCGAATCCGGGTCGCCGCTTATAAGCAGAAGGTGTCGAATTATCACGACTCCAAAATCCGCCCCAGAGAATTCAGGACAGGGGATCTGGTCCTGAGAAAGGCAGCCGTCTCCCAGCCGACGAAAGTAGGGAAACTTTCCCCAACTTGGGAGGGACCCTATCGAGTGAAGGAAGTTATCCGGCCAGGAAGCTACAAGCTAGAGACACTGGAGGAGCACCTATTACCTCACGCATGGAACTCCAAAAACCTCAGGAAATATTATCAGTAGTCGAATTATCCGGCGTGAAAAGGTGATCTTGTAAATTTGTATATTTGTTGTTATGAATAAATAATCTTCTTGCAAATTCAGTGTCATTTTTATATCTGGAAACCCAGTTCACAAAACTTGGGTACTCACTGGAAACCCAGTTCACAAAACTTGGGTACTCACTGGAAACCCAGTTCACAAAACTTGGGTACTCATTGGAAACCCAGTTCACAAAACTTGGGTACTCATTGGAAACCCAGTTCTTAAACTTGGGTACGCATTGGAAACCCAGTTCACAAAACTTGGGTACTCATTGGAAACCCAGTTCTTAAACTTGGGTACGCACTGGAAACCCAGTTCACAAAACTTGGGTACTCATTGGAAATCCAGTTCTTAAACTTGGGTACGCACTGGAAACCCAGTTCTTAAACTTGGGTACGCACTGGAAACCCAGTTCTTAAACTTGGGTGCGCACTGGAAACCCAGTTCACAAAACTTGGGTACTCATTGGAAACCCAGTTCTTAAACTTGGGTACGCACTGGAAACCCAGTTCTTAAACTTGGGTACTCACTGGAAACCCAGTTCACAAAACTTGGGTACTTGTTAAAAGACCAGTTCGTCACAATTCGACCATCAACGGCCTCATTCACAGGTTATCAAAATAAAAAGACAGTCAAGCAAATCACTCAGTTGAGAAGTATCAGAGACAGACAAATGTGATTTCATTGATCAGAATATGTGGGGCCTCGAGGGCCATTACAAAATTCACTTTAAACATGCTGGTAAAAGCTGTAGGGTCTCAAGGACCATTACAAAAAGAGGTCAAAACAAAAACAAAACAAAAAAAAAATCTAAGCATCTGGAAGAGAGGTGATGTCAGCAGGAGTATCAGCAGGAGTATCTGGCTCCTCATCAGTAATCTTCGGCCTGGCAGGGAGAGTCATGTTCTGCATCAATAGATTTGGATTGCAGGCCTGGAGCTCCTGGAGGCAGTCGTAGTATCCAAGACTGTAAGCCTCGCTCGACAGGCTGAAAAGTTCAGCCTCCTTTGCCTCTGTGGCCTCTTTCACTGCCTTCTCCTGCCTGTCAGTAGCTCTTCCTCTTTGAGCCTCCATGGCTTCAGCAGCCTTGGCCAGTTTCCTCTTCTCTGCGGCCAGATCTTCTTTTAACAACCTCCTCTCCTCCTCTATTCGCCCGATGCTCGTTTGAAGCTCCTGCACCTCAGCGGCCAACTTTCCGTTCACCTCTTCAGATGCAGTAATGGCTTGGGAGAAGCTCTTACTCTTCTCCTTGAGGTCATTATAGTAGAGCAAGATCTGAAGAAAGAACAGAAAGAAACAGGCATCAGTATGGTGAAAGGAAGAAATGGGCAGAAAGTTAGCAAATCGAAGCACTACTTCCTTACCTGGTAAGCTGAGGACAACACAGCCTCCTCTCCTGTAGCTGGCGGCTCGTAAAGTACCTGTTGCTTGTCCTTCTGCAGCAAACACTTGCTCATGAGCTCTGCTGCTACTCGGCTCTCGCCTAGGGCAGTGTCATCTTTCAGAACGGCCCAATTGGGTCGAAAGACGTGCTCACTAATCCCCGTAGGAGGACGAGCCCCAGAACCGGCTCCGGTAGAAGCACCACCGGACTTAGAAGAGCCACCGCCCTGAGCAAAGGGGCCTATTAGCTTCACCTTAGTCTTGGGCCTCTGGGATGGGGGAGGAGTGCCCTGTGACGGGGCCGGACTCCCCAGCACAGTCGCCTTTCTCTTCTGGCGCTCCTGCTGCGCCTGTTGAGCACCTTCTTGTGCCCGCGGTTGAGCTCCCTGCCTGATTTTCTCGACGGTTGATTGTTTCTTCATCTCTGCAAGACAAATGAGCAGCTAACGGTCAGAAGCAAGTATATAAAAAATAAAGAGATTGCATAGACAAGTCTAAGCTACATACGTTCTGGAGTCGCGGCACTCACGCCCAGCCCGACCAGAATCGCCTCTTCAGAAAACTCCTTACAACGGATGAGGTCCGATTGCTCGATCTCCTTCCGCATCAAGGCGAATGTTATCCTGTCCTCACCTTCGAGGAGCGGCTTTCGACTCAGTTTTGAGGTGTCTGGAGTATCCCACACTAGAGGGACGGACCAGGGCTCACTGGCCTCCTGATCCACAACATAGAAGAATCTATTCTTCCACGAGTGAATCGACGAAGGAATGCCAGTGATTATCTTCCGTTCAGGGCGCTGGCTAATGTAGATCCAGCCCCCTTCTTTATGCTTCTTCAGGTGTGCACAAGCACGGAACAGTGACAAAGTCACACTCCTCTCTAACCGACCGTGGACGAGGTATAAAAACCCAACTAATAATCTCCATGAGTTCGGAGCTACCTGGGCCGGGGCTAGTCCGTAGTAACGTAGCACCGCTGAGAAAAAGGGGTGCAACGGAAATCGGAGTCCTGCCCTCAGTGACTCCTCATAAATACAGAGATCCTGGCTCTCGTTGCAGGCTCTGTCTCCCTCTATAGCTGCCCTCAGTTCAAATCTCGGGGGCACACAGTATTTATCCCTGATATCTCCCAGCATAGACCTGGTGAGGTAGTTCTCCTCGACTAGAGCTCGCAAGTTGTATTTTGGATCGGCATCCATCCGCGCTCTAGCGATCACCTCCACCGCCCGGCCAGGAAGGAATGTTGTGGACGCTTCATTAACGTCGCTCTCAACACTCCCTCCTGCTTGCGGGAGACTGCCAGTCAAGGGTGGAGTGGCATTCAGATCTAAGAACACTTCATCCCTATCCCCTCCGTCGTCACTATCTACAAGGTCTATCCTATCAGACGGACTAGCCACTACAGGCTCCTGAGGCATCCTAAACTCCGAAATACTGCTAGTGGAGGACCCCGTACCGGACTCGGAAGTGGAAGTACTACCAGACATAGTAAAAGGAAGGGCTGAGAGGAATACCGGTGAGTGGAGCTCGTAAAGACCTTGGAACGCGACTGCGAGCTACGGGCTGCGAACTGCGATCTGCGATCTGCGGACTGCGAGCTGCGAACTGAGAAGTGGAAACTCCCAGAGCAAGAAGAGAAAAAGATGAAAAGTAAAAAGTAAAAAGTGAAGGGGGGTAAACCTCCTTATATAGTTTTTAAGAGGCGGTGGGGCAATAAATGCGATGCACGCATCTCGAGGTCATCCGGATTGCGCCACGTGTCCCCTATTTATGACGGACACATTCTCCCACCATCAATACGATCAAGCACGCGCGTAAACATTCACGTCCCAAGAATGGATCTCTGCACTCCGCACTCCGCACTCCGCACTCCGCATTTTGTCCGGAAAAAACCGTACTGGATATAACGCGTTCTTACAAGACGACAAAAATCAGTCCGGTCCGCAACGAACTGGCCGCAAGACGACAAAATTCAGTCCGGAAAAAACCGTACTGGATATAACGCGATCTTACAAGACGACAAAAATCAGTCCGGTCCGCACCGAACTGGCCGCTAGAAGACAAAATTCAGTCCGGAAAAAACCGTACTGGATATAACGCGTTCTCACAAGACGACAAAAATCAGTCCAGTCCGCACCGAACTGGCCGCTAGAAGACAAAACTCAGTCCGGAAAAAACCGTACTGGATATAACGCGTTCTTATAAAACGACAAAAATCAGTCCGGTCCGCACCGAACTGGCCGCTAGAAGACAAAATTCAGTCCGGAAAAAACCGTACTGGATATAACGCGTTCTCACAAGACGACAAAAATCAGTCCGGTCCGCACCGAACTGGCCGCTAGAAGACAAAACTCAGTCCGGAAAAAACCGTACTGGATATAACGCGTTCTATGAAGCATCAGAACCCAGTCCGGTTGAAGCCGTACGCCGGACTCCCAACTCCGGACTCCGAACTGCGAACTCCGGACTGGATATACTGTATTCTGTAATGCGCCAGGAGCCAGTCCGGTTGAAGCCGTACTCCGGACTGCGAACTCCGAACGCCGGACTGCGAACTCCGGACTGAATATAATGTATTCTGTAATGCGCCAGGAGCCAGTTCGGTTGAAGCGTACTCCGGACTGCGAACTCTGAACTCCCAACTCCGGACGCCGGACTGCGAACTCCGGACTGAATATAATGTACTCTGTAATGCGCCAGGAGCCAGTCCGGTTGAAGCCGTACGCCGGACTGCGAACTCCGAACTCCGTACTCCGGACTGCGAACTCCGGACTCCGTGCTAAATTCTCCGATTCACCCCCGAACAACGTCTCCCCATCCAGAAAAACGAGTGATCACACTTTCCCAAGTCCTTCAATGACTTGGAAAACTGGGGGGCAACTGATGGGGTGTGAAAACACCAGCCTTTCACGGGCTGCCACCTGTCCCAGGGTAGGTGAGACCCAGCCTCTCACAGGCTGCCACCTGTCCCAGAGTAGGTGAGACCCAGCCTCTCACAGGCTGCCACCTGTCCCAGAGTAGGTGAGACCCAGCCTCTCACAGGCTGCCACCTGTTCAGAGTAGGTGAGATCCAGCCTCTCACAGGCCGCCACCTGTCCTGGACACCTGTCCAGGACACCTCAACAGATTTTCCTTATAAATAAGGGACTAAAGCTCAGACTAATGGGTAATGCTAAAAACCCTCTTCTCCCTAAAAACTGACATTTCCCTTCACTCTTGCTCATACTGACTTGAGTGTCGAAGGACCTGTCCGGACTAAAATCCGGTCTGGTCTTCTGACCTCGTTTGCCTTGTGCAGGACTAAGCACTCACCACAGGACTCATACTCAACCTCCCTCGTCACTCGCTCTCAGTTCTTACGCCACTGCTGTACCTGTTACCGATTTTAGGTTTAACAAGCAACATCAGATTGGCGCCCACCGTGGGGCTCGACGGTGTCCTTGCCATAAAAGAGGGCTGAATACCAGACTTGAGGAATAATACATTGGAGACTGGAGGAAGCACCTGGTGTCTCCCCATTTTCTTCCTTGTTCATGTTTCCCTTGAAGGCCTCACTCGCCATGGCCTCTATTGCACGAACCCGTGACAAAGGCAACCAAAACCCTCCCAGACCCTACCCACACGCAAGGCCAACACGCGTGTGAAGATCACCTCTTAGCGGATTCCAGCACATGCTCAGACATAGAAGCGCGGTCTACACATGCGCATCATATGGATTTGCGAATAGAGAACCTTACCGGCCTTGTCCACCGAATGGCAAAAACTGTGGAGCCAGCTTGTCCTGAACACGATGGCCAAGCTCAGCACGAGTGTTATCCCACTCTAACCACCGAGAAAGGAGAGTCCTCCACTTCAGCATCCTACCATGCTTGGACTAAACCACCCCTTCATTACCAAAGTCTTGGAGACACCAATCCCTAGAAATCGCCAGCTACCCCTCATGCGACCATATGACAGTTTCAATAGTACGATGGACATAGACGGAGCGGAAGATGCCATCATGGGCCGAATGTTCCCCGTCACCATGGAGGAGACAACATACACCTGGTACACCTCCCTCTAGCCCGAATCCATCAGTTCCTTTCGACAGCTGAGTGTGCTGTTCATTGACCATTTCATCGTCAATGATTTTAAAATTTTATTTATACAATGCCATTTTATTGTGGAAAATTCTGACAAGAAAGTCACATAGTTAGCAAAACACCATTTTTAAACGGCATTTTTTCTTTTTGAAAAAAAAAAAAGTTTTCAATTGTTGTGCCGTTTATACTCCGTTTAAAACTTTTCTCGTGAAAAATAAACTCCATTTTTTTGCGGAAAACGTTTTAAATACATTTAAAACGCGTTTTAGATGTATTAAATGTGTTTTTTTGGCCAACTTTCCAACTTTATCTCCACTATATTTTGTAAATGACAAAATTTTAAAATCTTTTTTTTGTGTTTCGGTTAAGGGTGTCAATTTTGGCTCGGGCTCGGAAGCTCCCTCGAGCTCGGCTCAAATCCTTAACGAGCCGAGCTGAGCCAGCTGGCCAGGCTCGTTAAGCTTAACGAGCCGAGACCGAGTTAGGCCAGGCTCGGCTCGGCTCGTTAAGAATTTAATATATTTAAATATATATATATATATATATATATATATATATATATATATATATATATATTATATATTAATATATACACTAAAAGGGTTGTCCAAGGAGTGAAAGGGGGAGGCAAAATATGTCACTTCTTTTTTGGAACCCCATTTGTTACTTGAACCACCCCCCGTAGTGTAAAAAGAGTAGTAAGAAAACACTAGATATGGCTGTCCAGGGAGATGAAGGGTGTGAAATTAATATAATTCGAGCTCGATAAGGCTCGTGAGCCTAGCCGAGCCTGACCGGGCCGAGCCTGGTTCGAGCCGAGCCCGAGCCCAAGCCAAGCTTTTGAGCTTAACTAGCCAAGCCGAGCCTGGCCAAGCTCAGCTCGGCTCGGCTCGTTTACACCCCTAGTTTCGGTTTTTTACTACGTTTTTTTAACCAATGTCATTCTAAACTCGATTTTTGCCCGTATCCTTATTTTTTGCTGAGTCGCGTTTTGCTAACTATGGACACAATTACAGTCCTTCCTAAAAGACAATAATAGGCCCAACTCCGGCCTTGTTTAAGTGAAGTGAGTCATTGATTCGTATGACAACCATAAGACTGACCAATTCGTAATAAATGTGTTTTTTTGGCCTACTTTCCAACTTTATCCCCACTATATTTTGTAAATGACAAAATTTTAAAACCTTTTTTTTGTGTTTCGGTTTTTTATTACGTTTTTTTAACCAATGTCATTCTAAACTCGATTTTTGCCCGTATCCTTATTTTTTGCTGAGTCGCGTTTTGCTAACTATGGTCACAACTACAGTCCTTCCTAAAAGACAATAATAGGCCCAACTCCGGCCTTGTTTAAGTGATGTGAGTCATTGATTCGTATGACAACCATAAGATTGACCAATTCGTAATAAATGTGTTTTTTTGGCCTACTTTCCAACTTTATCTCCACTATATTTTGTAAATGACAAAATTTTAAAACCTTTTTTTTGTGTTTCAGTTTTTTACTACGTTTTTTTAACCAATGTCATTCTAAACTCGATTTTTGCCCGTATCCTTATTTTTTGCTGAGTCGCCTTTTGCTAACTATGGTCACAATTACAGTCCTTCCTAAAAGACAATAATAGGCCCAACTCCGGCCTTGTTTAAGTGATGTGAGTCATTGATTCGTATGACAACCATAAGACTGACCAATTCGTAATAAATGTGTTTTTTTTGCCTACTTTCCAACTTTATCTCCACTATATTTTGTAAATGACAATTTTAAAACCTTTTTTTTGTGTTTCGGTTTTTTACTACGTTTTTTTAACCAATGTCATTCTAAACTCGATTTTTCCCCCTATCCTTATTTTTTGCCCTTGTTTAAGTGATGTGAGTCATTGATTCGTATGACAACCATAAGACTGACCAAATGAGTTGAGATCACTCTTATCGGGTGATCATAGGTCCTTGATTCATTAAGCCTTGATCAAGCCTCATTTAGGATTCAACCAAGAAAAGATAAACCCTTAATTTTTGTAGTGTTTTATTTTAACGATGGGATGTCCATTTGAAATGAGAAGACTATGTGGGTCGTCTCATGACTGCAAGTTCAACGGTCTTGATCTCATATATGACTACCGATCTATGGCTCCTTGTATTCATCGTTAAGAGAATTTTTTGCTCAGCAGTCCTCTTTAAAATCAGTGCCCTTAGATTTTTTTAAGGAAATTATATATTTGTCCCCCCTTTCCTCGGGCCACCTCTTATCATGTGTAAAAATGAGTAGTCATAATTCATAAATACACCATAGAGGGAGTGGCTCATGGAAGAAAATGGGGCGAATCACTTCCCTATTGAAAATGGAAATGAGTCAATGACACTTCTATTTTCACGCTTTTCGTCTGAGAATGACAGGCAAAAAACAGAAAATAATGGAGAATGTCGAGTGCTTTTCAAAGAAAAGGGCAACCAAGAGGGGTTGAAATATCATTAGCCAGGGAGGAAAAGGTTGTGAATATCATTTCCCTCTTCAATAATATCATTTCCCTTTTCAAAAATCCTTCAAACAAGGAAAAGACACAGATTTTTATGAGAATGGCTGAGACTGTAGACGTGATTTTCAGTGATGTCATGGGATTGCAAGTGGGCAAAACAGAGCACCCCTGGTATTTGAGGAAAACCCTGGTTTTCCAAAACCACTTGTCATTCCAAATCCACTTGTCTTTCCCATGCCATATCTCATCTGGGTTCATTACCAATACCATCCTATGATATTCTAGTACTTTCTTTCCTTACCTATCCTTGCAATTTTCAAATAGATAAAAAGGAATAAAATATTATTATCCCAACTGATCTAGAACTTTGGGTTACATACTCTCTTTTATACCTTCGTTTGGTTGTAGGAATTTTTTTGGTTTCCTGGGAGATTGGTGGGAAAAAAAACTCCCTGGAAGTATCCGGTAAAATAAAAATCCTATGTTTGGTTGACTTGAATGCTTTGTTTGGTTGCTTGAACTGTGGGGAAAAAAAAAATAAAAAAATAAAAAATAAAAAAAATAAAAATAAAAAAATCTTCTGCAAGCTTATTTTTGGCTCCTAGGATTATTTTGGTTTCTGGCAGTATTTTTTTCCTACCTGAGATTTCGTCCGGAGTTATTTTAGTTCCTGAGATTATTTTGGACCCACCAACCAAAAGTGGGTTTCCTGCCGAAATTCCACAAAAGTCCCAAAGAACCAAAAAAATTCAGGCTACCACCAGCAACTCATTTCTCTTAATGTACATGGAGCATGAACAGCAGCATAAAAGACCCTAAAAGGCTGTACAGAAATTGTTTGATTCTTTTTAATATTGCTGCCTCTGGTTCCATTTCAATTTTTTCTTGCAGTTTCTTCACCCAGATCTGCATTTAACAATTGGAGATTTTGAGCTTCTTTACTCTGTAAATCCGTATTTCTGTTGCAGCTTCCTGAGGAAAGCTTCAAATTTCTCTTGGTATTTTCCCAGTTTTTCACACACTGGTTGATCCAGAAGGAAACCAGCACTTGTGCTTTTCTCCGTATTGCATCAAGACCCATATCTCTTTTTTCAAAAAGTCCTGTAATGTTGGGGATAAAGTTTTCGAATCAGGCCAAGTGATACCGATGCCCTACCTTAACTCCTTGTGCTGCCCTTGATTCCTTTCTACACTGTAATATTTTTTTTTTCCCTTCTATTAAAATCCACCTTTATTCTGTTCTTGAACTGATTTTGATCAACCCAATACAAATCCTCCTTTATTCCATCTCAACTTCACCTGAACTCTGCAATTTTTCCACAGCTATCTTGAACTCCATTGAAACCCATTTCTGTTTCAACAGTCAAAGCCCGTCTCTCGCAGAATAAAGCACCAAAGACTTATCAAATTTCATTGTCATTTTCCTACTCATTATGCCATGAATCCTCTTAGCTCAGTCAAGGAAGGATATCCATGATCGAAAGGTACCATTGAGTGGGCCTAGGAGGTAATTGATGTTCACCGTGCAGGACCCAACTAGGTAAATGCGAGATTTGGAGGACAGATATTAGATGTACTCCGGGTTCTATCTGATAGTCTTCTTCAGGGTAATTTCCTGGTAAGGGCCACTTGTCTAATGCGATCGTAGCTTATCTACATTACATGAGATTGCAGTTGGGCCCACGTTAGGCCCTATAGGAACTACTATTGGATTCCTGCGGTGATCCCACTCACAACTCGCTAGACCCTTAAAGATTGTTAGACAATCCGGGTTCCGGATTTTATTGCAACGATCTCACTCACAACTCGTTGGGCCCATCTTTCCACCACCAACTTTCAATACATCCATAAGAGAAAGCACGTGATCCTAAATCAACCATTTATCTTAGGTTCACCATGATCAAAAGATCATTAACAAGCTATATCCCTTGTTTTAATTGTTTATTAATTAATCAGTGGGGAGAAGAATCAAGAAAATCCCATAGAACACAAATAAAATAGTTCAGGTCCGGCTGGCCACGGGGGCCAACCGGCTGCCTCCCAAAATATAGAAATTTAAAAAATCCAGAAAATATCTGGCGGTCGGATGGGATCTCGTGGCTGGATGCCGCTCGTAATATGGATTTTTTTCCAATTTCTCAGGTTTTTCTTGTTTTGCCCATATCTTTCAATCCAACAGTTGGAATTTTGATTTCTTGGGCTTGTTGGATTCCTATGATTATGAGCAATATTCCTAACGGATCATTTGAAATTACATCGGTCAAAAACTATAATTGTTCATGCTTCAAATGTAATTCAAAAAAGAACTTTGACAGCCGAGAATGGGCTCCAGATGAATCGGTGAAAACCATGCTTTATTTTTTAATAGAAATAATACGATCTAAGCAAACATTGGCTCTGATTCCATTGAAAGTTGGTGGTGGAATTTCAATGCGTGGTGGAATTTTGATTTCTTGGGCTTGTTGGATTCCTGTGATTATGAGCAATATTCCTAACGGATCATTTGAAATTACATCGGTCAAAAACTGTAATTGTTCATGCTTCAAATGTATTTCAAAAATGAACTTGGGCAGCCGAGAATGGGCTCCAGATGAACCAGTGAAAACCATGCTTTATTTTTTATTAGAAATAATACCAATCAAAGCAAACATTGGCTCTGATTCCATTGAAAGTTGGTGGTGGAATTTCAATGCGTGGAGGAAGCTAGATTGCAAGAAAAACAAAAAAAATTCAATTCCACCATGCTAACCAAGATCTTTGTTACTAGATTCATATTGGTGATGGATTGGAAATACAAAGAGCTAAGAAAAACTTACATATGATTGTCCTCACTTGACGATCGCTGCTTGATTTACTCCCCTCTAGGTGTGCCTGTGTTTCTCAAACACAAGCTCCTGCGAAAGTCGAAGTAGCGGCTTCTAATCCACACGAAGATGGAAGAATACGAAGAGATCTTTGGGTTCCAAACCCAACTTGAAATCAAATGGCTTCTAGTATTTTCAAGAAACTAGATTTAGAAGAACTTGAACTAGAAACTGAAAGGGAAAGAGAGGGTGGACAAATTTTCCAAATAGAAAATTAGAGTGCGTGGGACGTAAAATTCGTCTAGCCATGTGCTACTTTTTTAGAGCTCCCAAGGGGCTTAGTTTCCCTCTAGGAAACCTTTTGGATTTTGGAAACTTAGTTTGAATAAAAAACAATTAGAGTAAAAAACGAATTTTGCACATGTAGAAGTTTCCAAATTCAAAAAAGGATTCCTAGTTTAATTCAATCTCTCATTCATTTTAGAATTTCCACCGATAGGAAATCACAAAAAGTCAACCAATAGGATTTCACTTAATCCCCAACCAATAGGAATTAAGTATTTAAATAAGTACATGCCAATTAGTTCACTTAAACCTTAACCAATAGGATTTAAGCAATTAATTAGCACATGTTAATTAAATACACACCATATTATGGTGTGTCACTTCTTCTAATTAAAGTGCATGCACCCTATGTATGGTGCATCTCCTCCCTGTATCATATACAGTGGATCCAATCCATTCCTCATGTGTGATAAAGTCCGAAACTCGGATTGTCCAACAATCCTTAAGGGCCGAGTGAGTTGTAAGTGGGATCGTCGCAGGGACCCAATAGTTATTCCAGCAGGGCCCACCATGGGCCCCATTGCGATATCACGCAATGCAGTTGAACTATGACCGTATTAGGCAAGTGGTACCCACTAGGACATTACCATGAAGAATACCATTAGATCTAAATTCTCTAACCATATTTAATGTGTATATCCTACCTCCAATCCTACATTTACGGAGTTGGGTCCTATCAGGGGTGGACTTGAATTACCTTCTGGGCTGGTCAATGGTATACCTTTTGATCAATTAGTTTTAGCCCGCAAATGCATTTGCAAACTCCTTTTGAAATCTAATATAGCTTTTCATAGAACCTTTGATCGATAATTGTCTTTATCAAATCAGCTGGCCAGCATTTAGTTAAACGGATAAGCTGAGATCAAAACTGTAAATGATGTTCCTCTACAAGAGAGGTGGAGGATTCCTTGTTGGACATCACTATTTATCCCATGGGTTTGCCCAATGACCCAGTACTATCTGCTATAAATCCTAATTGGGGACTACAATTAGATAGACCACAGCCATAAGGCTCACCCACAGACCAAAATGACCTCAAAATGATCGCTCAGTTCTAAGGACATATCTAAGGGTCCTGTCTAATAGAATACCCTTAAAAAATCCCTATCCATAGTTTATTCTATTAAGTGATTTGGTTAGATCGTGATCCAATCATCACACCCATTCCACCTGCTACTTAGGGCCAACTACCCTAGTGACCGATATAGGCACCCTAATTCGTGTATGGAGGCAGGGTTGATGCCGGTTGTGTAAAGGTAGGAGGTGTTCAACCTCAACTGCAACTAGGAACATTCTCGATTTGCAAAGAACAGAAAGGTCATAATTCCCTGTCACATAATCTCTATGTGCATGTCCTATCCTACGATGCTACCTAAGGACAGACATCCGACAATCAGTTTCGGAAACCAAGAACCACTTTTGGGATCCAAAAATTGATTCCGGGAACAGAAAAATAAGTTTTTATATTAAAATAACCCCCCGACTATCCAGGATCCATAGACTAGCGACTTTGCTAGGGAAACTATCAAGGATATAACTCTGAAATGACTTGAAATGGCGGATTTTCGAAAACTTAGCAAAAAACAGATTTTTCACCATTGTCACAGTTAAGCTTATTCTCGGATTGCATGTAGGGATAATCGTAAGTTGCGAATCATTTGCAAGTTGTGACTATTCCTCACAAACGGAAAGAAACAAAATATAAGGAAAGTAGGTCTTTTGAGGCATTCTTGCCAAAAACACAAAAACACTTAAATTTCATGTCCAAACGAAAAAACCAGAACCTCTTCCTTTGCAAGTTTTGCCCGAGCCAATGCTTGAAATTGCTGCCAAATTTGCATGAAAATGCCTCAGGAGGTACCTAGGGATTCTAGTATCATACTTTATGGCACACTCACACATCATATTATGCATACCTATTACCCTTCGGGAGCCACTAGCGCTTGGACTGGGCCCGTGGCTTACAGGAAGTGATGACTTGTTTGTTGTTGGTCGCAGTATCTGAGACCGTGAAAACACCAGCACTTTGCACGTTACCTTCGGGTGCATTAAAACGAGCCGTATCGATTGTCTCAACGCTAGAAAGGAGTTCTTAGGTTGCCCCAATTCTTGCTAGGGATGTCATTACCCTAGCCTGATGCACACTGGTTGCAGCTTTTTCCCCAAAACCATGCGTTTTTAAATAAACTTGTGTGTTTTGTCTAGAATCATGATTGTGACCCATATAATCACCTTCCTTGGATAAACGGTCATGACCCTGGAGGAGTGTGTGCCTTCTGATTAGCATATCTATTCCATAAGGTCTACACTCTGGTTTCACTCTTTCATTCATTCAATTTTTCAGAAGTCAATACCTCAGAACATCTCTAAATCAGGTTCCTGTCTCCCGGGTTCGCGCTCATGTATCGATAGTGGGTCTCCGAAACCATGAGTTGTTTCTGAAACTTTGACTCATGCTATATCTTCGTCATCTCGATTTTGGACCACACTCTGGTCAAAGCAAACCCAAGCTCTGTATGAAAATCATTCTTTAACATTTTATAAGAAGTTAGTTTGTTCTAATAGACCAGAAGTGTTTCTTTGTATTGGGTCTAGTGATTTTATTTTGGATTTTTAGTGAAGAAAGCATCGGTAATTGTGCATATGAAAACATTCCTACATAAATTTTTGGGCACAAAAATTAAATGCATGCATACTGATACTCATGCAAGCATGAGTTGAGAGCCATTGTGAGTTGAAAATATGCCTGCAATGAGATAGGGGTTAAAATATTCCTACATACATTTTTGGGCACAAATATTTCCTTCTCACTATTTCACTGCTTTACTGAGTTGCAAGTTGTGCATTGTATGTTTAAGTCTCAACAGTATCTACTCCTTGTATTAGAGCATAGCTTAGGGTATTTTAATGACGGAGAAGGCTTTGAATGCAAGCCTTAACAAAATGATGAGAAGAAACACCTTGGCTTATACTATTCAAGCATGGTTCAGATCATGTTGATATCGTTTGGGTGAAGATGTCCCTTGTTGATGCATCTCATAGTATCTTTGCTCCATAATAACTAATAGATTTGCTTTTTAGTAATGTTTCTCTTAACATCTCCTTGTATCTATTGAGAATACCTGAAATAGTTTCTCTTATATTTTGGTTGCAAGTGCATTGTCAGCTAAAACGCAGGTGAAAGCCATTGAGTTGATATTGGACTTGATATGAAGTATAAGAAAAAGAAGAAGCTTCAAGTCCGTTACAGTCAAACAGAGACTTTGCATGTGTTGGCAGATTCATTTCTTTGGAGTTATATTTCTAAAAGTACAGAGTTGTCTACTCCCTTGTTTATTATAAATGGAAACACCATTTCCTTTTTAGGCAACTCTTATGCCCTTACCAATTAAATGGATTCAATTTGTAAAGCCGAAGGACATGTTCCTACAGCCAACTTTCTTGAATTTCTATTAGAAACCGAGAGCTACATGTTATAACTTTGAATACATGATTAGGAGCATCAGTGCATTCCAAAATTTTCTATTCCCTTCACTCTATCAGTGCATTCCAAAATTCTACAATTATGGGTTGTTACAGATGAATGTAAATACTTTTCCAAGTAAAAAATACGGGTGGGCGAAGGTACAAACGGCAGCCAGTTGTTCAAATGTTGTTATATGGTGTTCTAAGCATATTTTTCCTTGGAAAAGAAAAATATGAGTGGGCAAAAGTACAAGTGAGATCCACTTGTTCAATGATCGAAAACATTTATCTATTATACCTTTTTATGGATGGGTCATACAACAAAATTCTCCCTAATCAGACTAGGCTCTGTTAGGATCATGGTTTCATTAACATAAAAAAGTAACTCTAGCCACTACAATTCAAAGTTTATTTCGAGGGACCTTCAATTTATAATAATACCACTCTATATAAACCATAACCATATCATTCCTCTAAATGATGTAAACAAAAACATTTTCCACAAGAAATGTTTTCTTGCAATTGAAACAGGGCCTTAGTAGACGCTTTGAAAACTAAATAAAGGGAAGAGGGCGATTTTCCCATAAAAAAAGGGAAGATGATGTATTGGCCCCGATTTTGTACTTCGGACAGCCCCCTCTATTGTAAAAGAGCAGTCATAAATAACACTAGAGGGGGCTGTCCCGAATAAAAATAAGGCCAAATATATAATTTACCAAATAATATTAGGAAAAAAACAGGGTGGAATGGCTAGAAAACGAGCTGAAAATATCTCCCTAAACTAAATAATAAGAGCTAAAGTCTGCGGTCATAAAATGAAGCAATGTATCTACAAAACATAACTATCAATTCAAAAGGTTGTCTTTCCTTTATTAATTGGCTTTCAATTGTTTTACTACTAAAAGACAACATCAGTTAGTGCAATTATTAAAACATGGTAGTGCCAAAACACCATCAAATATACAACCATGGATCTGATTTCTCAAAATTTAGGCAAATAGCCGTGTTGTAAGAACCAAAGCCACGAACACACTGACATTCACTGTTAAAAGAAGAGTCACAACTACATTTCCAAGAGCAACAAAGAAGGACATTTCCAAATGAAATTAGGACCCGTTTGGATACCCCTTGGATTTGGATTTGGAGGTGAATTTGGATTTTCAAATCCAAATTTGACGTTTGGCAAGCCTTTATGACATCTGGATTTGGATTTGAGTGAAATCCTCAAGATTTACAAATTCCTCATGTTAGTGTAATTTTTTGGATTTATAAATCCTTTCTCCGAGAGGTTATTTATAAATCTAAATATGACTCATGAGGAGTTAAAATGACCAAAATATACCAAAAAAGTGTTAAATGACTCAAGTACCCACATGACATTAAAAACTGATCAAAATACGTCGTAATACATCGTATTTGGTAAAATGAGTAGAAAACCCCTAGTCAGGCACAATGACCGAAATACCCCGAGTCGTGCAAAATGACTAAAATACCCTTGTGACATAAAAATGATCAAAATAACCTCATATAGGGTAAAATGACTAGAATACCCCAATATAATGAAAAATTACTAAAATAGCCCTAGATCAAGTAAAAATGGCCCATGGCTCATAAAAACGATTAAAATGACTAAAAATACCATTATGAGATAAAAATGATAAAAATACACCATATTATGTAAAATGACTAGAAATACCCCTATACCAGGTACAAATGACAAAATACCCCCGAGTCATGCAAAATGACTAAAATACTCTTATGATATAAAAATGATCAAAATAACCTCATATAGGGTAAAATGACTACAATACCCCAAGATCATGAAAATTACCGAAATACTCATATATCAAGTAAAAATGACCGATGGCTCATGAAAAATGACGAAAATGACTAAAAATACCCTCATGAGATAAAAATACTCCATATTAGGTAAAATGACTAGAATACCCCCGGGTCATGGAAAATGACCAGAATACACCTATACCGGGTGAAATGACCAAATATCCTGAGTCATGGAAAATGACTAAAACACCCTTTTGACATAAAAATGATCAAAATACCCCCATATAGGGTAAAATGACTAGAATACCCCTGGATCATGGAAAATGGCTGAAATGCTCATATATCAAGTATTTTAGGGCTTTTTGGTTTTGTTAGATTTCAAATTCAAATCCAAAGAGCATCCAAACAAAAAAAATTATTTTAGATTTGAAATCCAAATCTCATCCAAACGACATTATTTATAAATTTGTGAATTTTAAAATTCTTGATTTCAAATTCATGGATTTTGGAAATCCAAATTCACCTCCAAATCCAAATCCAAGGGGTATCCAAACGGGCCCTTAAGAGTTCCAAGAGTAACAAGAACATTAGAAATAACAAGGAATCACTTAATGCTACATAGATGCAAGAATGCCAACAACATAAACACCACGATTCCGACTATTTTAATCATGAGAATTCCATTCTGGAGTCCATGATGCAACATCGCCTTCAATGTCTCAATCTCTTTCTCTAAGCTTTGCAGACGGTTATTTTCAACATCCGAGCCCCTCTTGCTGTCAAATTCATTGCCGTCTACATCAAAGTTACACCAACGTAAAAAAAAACCCGCAATCCTTCTTGCTGCTATCATGCATGTTGTATAAACGTCAGAATTTTGAAATGTTAGAAAACAACTAAATTACACTTAGGCTCTATTTACTTGTTTTCACTTGTTTTCCCGGGAAAGAAAAAGAAAATATTTCCCGGGAATCTGACGTGGCATTAGGAAAAGAAATCCAGGGAATCTGTGCAGGAAAAGGTTTCCCTGGACTGTTTCTGGATAGTTCACTTGCGAAGGAAAAGGTTTCCAGGGAAATTGCTTGCCCTTCTTTTTGCACTAGTTTTCCAGGGAAACGAAATCTGTGTATTTTTATTCTGAAATGAAATCCCTAAAGGGTGAGAAAATGGGCTTTTCCTTGTCATTTTTTGCTTTTTTGCAAATATTCCACATGTGTAATTCTATTTTCTTTTTCTTTTTTTTTGGTAAGTAATTGGGGTTAGGCAATACCCCGACCCGATGCATTAAAAGAGAAGAAGGAAAAGTACAAGAGTTAAGGAGGCTCAAAGGCCAGCAAGAAGGGAACAAGCTCCCAGCAATACAAAAGCCCATAAATCAAAAGAGCAGCAAAATAATAGCTAACACTGTGGTCTATGAGACTGACTACCTCAGAAGAAGAGAACAAGCTAGGCAGCAAGCACACAATGAAACATGAGAGCCACAACATTATTTTCGAGGGTAAAGGACTCCCAGGGAATCTTCCACAGCAATGTCAAGGAGGAGTTTAGGAAGAAGATGCACAAGAATGTTTTCCCCCTTGACCGGGCAATCTATCTTGGAAAGGAAGTCAGCACCACGGTTGGCTTCTCTCCAAACATGTGAAACTTCCTAGTTCTCCATAGTGGATAGCAGGGATTGAATATTGTAGAGAGTCTGCAACTTTTTCCAGGGGCACTCTGATTTGCCATTAATGACATTGACCGCTAACAGGGAATCATATTCAATCCACACACAATGCAGGTTGTGAGTTATGACAAGCTTTAAACCATAATGTATGTGTGGGACATGATCCCGCGAGAGGGGCGTGGGGCGCGAGCCGCCGCGCGCTCTCCTTTGGTCTCTCGTACCCACGCGATTGGCGTGTGCATTTTATTATTGATTCGTCTTTCCTGTGAACTTGGGATCACTAAGGCAATCCGAATTCCACACGAAAGAGACTGACAGAGTCGCCACCTAGATGTGGGATCTAGGACCCATAATTAACCAGAAATCTAGACTCGCTACCTGGTTACGAGAATGGAAGGTATGGGGAGTTATCCACCACATGCACCATTCTTGTCCGATAATCGGTCTTCGATTCCAAAAGCTAACTCTTTTAAATTTATTTTAAATGGCTCATTCAACTCTATGTTAATGTGCGAACTAAGTGACATGCATCCTAGAATCTAATTTCAATGTGAATCCTAGATGTGTATCTTGATTTATTAATTTGTCTGGATTCATTCTAAGTGAAAGTTCTCCTAGAATTCTAATTTCATGGAAAACCCTAACTGATTTGATTAAGTATTTACAAGAAAATTAATATACAAAACACCACAATTTGTTTGTGGTGCCGACTCGCGGGTGGTATGCCATCAGACATCCAAGCTGCCTACGTACCCAAGCCTTACTGGGATCAGAGTCGACGTAGTTCGGTGCACCTAAGCTAAGCTATATATGCCTAACTCAACTAGGACACCGACTTAGACGGATTTGACTGTTTCAACAGTTTTAAGAGGAATTATTTAATTCAAGTTGAGGATTTTATTATCTTAGGATTTCATCTAAGATGCTATATGATTCTTATCTGAATGCAAGTTGTCCCTTAGACTAATGCAGGTTTGCCTACATCCTAGTTTACTAGGCTTGTCTTAAGGAAAGATTGGGTGACTAGTGTAACTAGACCTATGGTACGGTTGCTATACATAGCAAGCGTCCGTGATGAGGCTGGACTCCTAACTCTAGGACTCCCTAAAATTTAGGACACGACACAACACTAGTGTTCCTAAATTGGGCTCTAATGGTTCTTAGATTGGAAACCATAATCCAATGGTTCCGAAAGACTCGAGACAAATCAATTCAAATTCTTGAAGTTAATTAATTTCAGATTTCATGGATTTTCGATTTATGGACACTTGAGGATTACCAATGGTTCTAGGGTTCACCAATTTCGGCCCAGAATAGCATCCAAGGAAGGGAATCGTGCGTTCTTTCCTTGCGCAATTTAATACTTAGGTTATAACATCTTATTGCCTGGCATATCTCAGGATTTCCGTGGACAGTAACCTCGGAGCCAACAACATGCTATAGCTTAAGTATTCAAATTGTCAAAGATCGGTTGCAATTGGGATACGATTATGGATGCACTGGCCATTTTTCCAGGAAAATCTAAAGATCCTAAAATTTCTGTTTCAATGGATTAAGGAGTGAACATGTGACAAAATTTAAGGTTCTTTGGAAATTTTCACAATGATTTTTAATTAATTTCGAATTTTCAATGGATTTTATCAATTTTAAGCATATGAGTGATTTTACAAGTGAAATTATTGCAAACAAATTCGAAATGAGTTGAAATTTCTACAGCAGCAAGATATGATGAAATGTAGCTTACGGGAAGAGTTTTACAGATTTTTACATTAAGCTCATATTTAATTTCGATTTAACAATTGATTGACCAGATTGCACAAATAACACAGAAACCACTAGAAATATGAATCTAAATTCAATGAAATTTCTACAGTAATAAGATATAAGTAAAAATAACATACTGAGAAATTTTCATGAATTTTGGAAACCATTTACTATCAGTTTCAGATTTTTTAATTTTCAGACCAGATTATGAATTAACCCTACATCCCATATGAAAACAGATCCAAATCACTTGAAACTTTTACAGTAACTAGAAATGTGAGATTGAAGACTACTGTAAAAATTTTAAGAATTTTAGTTGTGATCTGATGTCAGTAACAATTCCTTCAAAAGCTGGTAAATTTCAAAGAAAGCATAAAATAATATACCAAACAAATTCTACAAATTCTCAAAATTTCATGGTAGAATGTACTGGTATCATATTAGTTTCCCACGAAATTTCATTAATTTTGGAATTCATTTAGTATATATTTTATTTTCGAAACACTCATGGAGATCATGATTTTGAGCATACATATTTAATTTTCAACTAAATCCAATTAAATACTAAAAATCATGCAAATATACCAAATAATTCTAGAAAAATCTAAAAATTAAGTACCTACCTGTGATCGAAATCCTCGTCGAATCCGAGAGCCGAAAAATTCGAAAATCGCACCGCCGCTTGATCCGCTTCCGCTTTCTTTCTCTTTTTCTTTGTTTTATTTTCTTTTATATTTTTTTTTATATGGAACAAGGGAGAGAGATGGGGAGAAACAAATAAGGAGAGAAAGTGGATAATGATAGTGTGAGAGTGAGAGAGTGAGAGATATTGAGGGAGGGAGATATTGAGGGAGAGAAAGAGAAAACTATCCAAAAACAATGTGTTGTTTTTCTCCTCTTTTCTTCCTCTCATCACCTCTCTTTATATAGTGAAAAACTTAGTGGAGAGGTGGAAATAAAAAATGAGAATGGTGGGTGTGGTGGAGAATAATGGAATATATAATGGTAATGGTGGGAATGGTGGTGGGAATAATGGAATATATAATGGTAATGGTGGGAATGGTGGTGGGAATAATGGAATATATAATGGTAATGGTGGGAATGGTGGTGGGGATAATGGAATATATAATGGTAATGGTGGGAATGGTGGTGGGGATAATGGAATATATAATGGTAATGGAGATAATGGTGGTGGGGATAATGGAATATATAATGGTAATGGAGATAATGGTGTTATTTTAAAGGGAAAAATGAAGTTAGTGGAAATGGTAGAGAAAGTTAAGTCATGCTAATGGTGAGTCCCACTTTGTGGGTTCCGCACAAGCGGGCCCCACATCAGCGGGCCCTACACAAGCGGGTCCCACATCAGCGGGTCCCACACAAACGGGTCCCACATCAGCGGGTCCCACACAAACGGGTCCCACACTAGCAGGTCCCACACTAGCAGGTCCCACACCAGCGGGTCCCACACAAACGGGTCCCACACCAGCGGGTCCCACATTCTCTTTTGCTCGGATTCTCATGAATAACCCTTCTCAATACTCAACGGAAAAAAAAATCAGAACATTGCAGGAATGACCAGAAAGATTTGAGAAAGCGTAAGGGACGAACACGGGAATGGAAAATACTGAAAAATTGACAGCGAAACCCTA
The DNA here is from genome assembly GCF_043159265.1 of Tasmannia lanceolata. NCBI lineage: Eukaryota > Viridiplantae > Streptophyta > Magnoliopsida > Canellales > Winteraceae > Tasmannia > Tasmannia lanceolata. The sequence continues at coordinate 19,625,707 of NW_027518689.1, read as the reverse complement.
ATTTCTTTGTTGATCAAAGCAGAGCAAAATGGGGGTGTCTACAGATGCCCCTCTTTGGTAAAGATGACGTAGTCATCAAATACCAAAGTTAAAATGACAGAACCATTTTACGTAGCTTTAATCGACAAAAGACTCTACACAAAACGGAACTTAGACGCAAACATTTACTACCTAATGCAAGACCCTAAACGAAGTCCTAGAATTGGAATGCAATAATAATAAAAAACAAAATCCCGCTGCGGTGCCGCTCGACATCACATTTATATGATGTTCAAAGAGAAAAGACCATTTTTGAATGGACTCAGAATGAAATACCATATTTTTACGGTTTCCAAGGAAATGAAACATCACATTTGTATGATGCTCAAAGAGAGTAAGAAACCATAGTTGTATGGATTTGAAGAGAATGGAATACCGTATTTTTACGGAGTTCCAAGCAAATGAGGTATCATATTTGTATGATGCTCAAAGAGAATAAGAGAACGTAGTTGTATGGACTCGAAGAGAATGGAACACCGTATTTTTACGGAGTTCCAAGGAAATGAGGTATCATATTTGTATGATGCTCAAAGGGAATAAGAGAACATTTTTGAATGGACTCAGAATGAAATACCGTATTTTTACGGCTTCAATCTTCGGTTGAGATGAATTAATGAATTTGACAATGAAGAATTTGGAGATTTTTTCATGAATTTGAATTTGACGTAGAATTGGATTTGATGAATTTGGGGAATTTGAATTTGACGTAGAATTGGATTTGATGAATTTTGGGAATTTGAATTTGACGTAGAATTGGACTTGATGAATTTTGGGAATTTGAATTTAACGTAGAATTGGACTTGATGAATTTTGGGAATTTGAATTTGACGTAGAATTGGACTTGATGAATTTTGGGAATTTGAATTTAACGTAGAATTGGATTTGATGAATTACGGAATTCCAAGGAAATGAGGTATCATATTTGTATGATGCTCAAAGAGAACATTTTTGAATGGACTCAGAAGGGAATGGAATACCGTATTTTTATGGAGTTCCAAGGAAATGAGGTATCATATTTGTATGATGCTCAAAGAGAATAAGAGAACATTTTTGAATGGACTCAGAAGATAATGGAATACCGTATTTTTACGGAGTTCCAAGGAAATGAGGTATCCTATTTGTATGATGCTCAAAGAGAATAAGAGAACATTTTTGAATGGACTCAGAATGAATGAAATAACGTATTTATACGGATTTCAAACAAATGAGACACCATATTTATATGATGCTCAAAGTTAACTCAAGGACAATGGACTATCGTATTTATACGAATTCCAAGAAATGAGACATCACATTTATATGATGCTTAAAGAGAAGAGACCATTTTCAAATGAATTCAGAGATAATTTGAGCTTTGACATAGATTATCAGAGAAAAGGAACTGAAATCTCTAATTAACAACTTTGGAAGCAAATGATTCCATACCACCATGCAGCAAAGGTCTTTCAAGGCTTGAACATGAGATGCCACTTCATTAGCAACCTGCCCCAGTTTAAGGCCTTCTAACCTTCTTCTATTCATTGACCAGAGATCATTCTTGCAACGATTTTTCACCATTCATGACAGTCGCACCTTTTCCAAGTTTCTCGGAATCTGTTAATGAACCTGCCTTCAGAGTGATTGCACCCTACAACAATTCTTTAAAATAGCATTTGTAAATTTTTCTAAAAATAGAACCACAGACATTGGTAATAAAAAGACAAAATAAGAAAGATTACTCAAGTGATCTCGTGATGCTTCTGACTTATCAGTATTTTCTTTTGGGTTAGGTTAGCCTCTTTTAAAGAATGTTTCTCCACTGATAAACATCTTAACTTATTTTTTAAGACAGTGATACTTCATATATCCTTCTATCAACTTTCGGATTGTTTTGAAATTAATGCCCTTAGTTTCGGGAATCATTGTTATTTTTGCCTGACCTACTGAGAGTTCAGAGGTCGATGTAATTCTTCTGGCGTGAACCCCATCTTACCACGACCAAGTATTCCTTTTTAGATTTTCAACTTGGCGGACCGTTCAACCTTAACTTTTGCCTGAATCGCCTTTTCAGGTTTTTGACTCAGCAGGCTACCCCCTTAACTTTTGCCTAAGCTGCCTTTTCAGGTTTTCAACTTAGCAGGGGAATGATCCTAAATTTTGCCTAGATCGCCTTTTCAGGTTTTCAATCTAGCGGATCTTCAAGCTCCATTCTCTTTTTTTTTTTTTTTTTTTTTTTTTTTTTTTTACTTGAACACCAAAAGGACTTTACAGGTGAGGTAGAGCTTTTCAAAAAATGGCTTAAGGTTTTGCAAGAGTTTCAACCGAACCTGTGAACAGGTTGCCTACGTATCCCAGTGTAGGAATCAGGTCATGCGTAGTTCAGGGGAATGCCCCTAGTACATTGGGTTTTGAAGGAAAATTTTATGTAGGCTCAAAAGGGTTTGCAAAAGGTTATATATTTTTTGATTTTGGGTTATGAATTTGGGTTTTATTCGGCCAAAAGACGGCCTTCTGGTGTTCAAGCATAGAACCTCTTGAGTTGATCAAGATTTGTTGGTTCCGGCAATATTTCTCCATTTAAATTACGGAGCTTGACGGCTTTTCCAGGTAAGATTTGGTCCACGATGTATGGCCCTGACCAATTAGGCTTGAATTTGCCTCTTGGGTCAAACACTGGTGCTCGGTTTTCTTTTAGAACAAGGTTGCCTTCTTCGAGATCTCTGATTTTAACCTTTTTATTAAAAGCCCGGGCTATTCTGCGCTGATAACCCTGCACATGGTAAAGCGCTTTTAACCTCTTTTCATCTAGCATATTCAGCTCTTTATATCTGGCGTCTGCCCATTCATTTTCTGGCAACTTGACTTCAGCCAATACTCGGAGCGAAGGTACACGAATCTCTACAGGTAGCACTGCTTCCATACCATAAACAAGAGAGTAAGGGGTTGCCCCAGTTGAAGCTCTAATTGATGTTCTGTAAGCCCACAAGGCGTACGGCAACTTATTCGACCAATCCTTATAAGTTTCTGACATCTTGCTAATGATAGTCTTGACATTTTTGTTTGCAGCTTCCACTGCTCCATTTGTCTGCGGCCGATAAGGTGAGGATTTGTGATGCTTAATCTTGAACTCTTCGCAAAGAATGATAACTTCTTTCTTGAAATGAGATCCGTTATCTGAGATAAGTTCATGGGGAATCCCATATCTGCATATGATGTTGGTTCGTATGAATTTAGCAACTGATGCGGATGTAAGCTTTGCATAAGAAGCGGCCTCAACCCACTTAGTGAAGTAGTCAATTGCAACGAGTATGTACTCGTGACCACTGGATGACTTAGGGGAAATTTTGCCAATAATGTCAATTCCCCAAACCGAAAACGGCCAAGGAGAAGTAAGAGAATGCAATTCGGTAGGTGGTACATGGATGAGATTCGCATGTATCTGACATTTATAGCATTTCTTCACAAATGTGTGACAATCTGCTTCCAATGTTGGCCAATAGTACCCCAGACGTAGGATCTTCTTTGACAACATCTTCCCATTCATATGAGGTCCACACACCCCTTCATGAACATCTGCGAGAATTTCTTCTGCCTGATCTTCAGTGACACATAAGAGTTGAATTCCGTCGAAGGACCGTCGATACAGCTCTCCTCCACAAATGACAAAGTTAGCCGCCAATCTCTGCAAAGTCCTTATCTCCTTATTCGACGCCTCATTGGGATGCCCCTGGCCCGAGATGTAGTTCTTTATGTCCGTATACCATGGTTTACCATCGGGACATCTTGCAGCTATCTCTATAGCATCAACATATGCAGGAGCCCATTGCTCTTGAACCGTGATGGGCCTCATTTTCATATTGTGAGGTATGTCAATCATAGAAGCTAACGTCGCTAAGGCATCGGCGAATCTATTCTTCAACCTTGGCAAATAACTGAAAGTGATGTGCTGGAATTGCTTAGCGAGAATATCCAAGTATTCATGATATGGCAGCAACTTTTCTTCTTTGGTTCTCCATTCTCCTTGGGTTTGGCAAATGATTAACATTGAATCTCCATATACGTCAAGATTCTCTATGCCTAAGGCCAATGCTGCCTCAAGCCCAACAATGCATGCTTCATACTCTGCCATATTGTTGGTGCAATTGAATTGTAACTTAACTGCAAGGGGAACATGCTCATTTCGGGGTGACACAAGCAATGCCCCTACTCCTTGCCCTGTTTGGTTTGCTGCTCCATCAAAATAGAGGGTCCAACCAGTTTCTGGATATTCATCTTCTACCATCATGATCTCTTCATCTGGGAACATCGTCTTGAAAGGCTGATTTTCTTCTCGGGGTGCTTCTGCCAATTGTTCAGCAATGACTCGGCCCTTTACTGATTTTTGGGTTACATGGGTGATGTCAAACTCAGACAACAACAATAACCATCTGGCAGTCCTGCCTGTCAAGGCTGGTTTTTCAAAGAGATATTTCAGAGGATCCATCCTTGACAGGAGCAAGACCTTATGTGATAAAATGTAATGCCTGAGTCGCTGAGTAGCCCAAACCAAGGCTAAGCAGGTTTTTTCTAGGACAGTATACTTCTGTTCATACTCCAACATCTTCTTGCTAAGATAATACACAGCCTTTTCATGCTTGGTTTCTGGATCTTGCTGCGCTAACATACAACCCATTGTGGTTTCTGTTACTGACAAATAAAGCAGCAATGGATGTCCCGGTATCACTGGTGCTACTATCGGTGGTTCAGACAAACTTTGCTTTATCTTTTCAAAGGCCTGCTGACATTCCTCTGTCCATTCTTTGGAAGAGTTCTTCTTTAAGAGCTTAAAGATAGGTTCACAAGTTGATGTCAGATGAGCGATGAATCGCCTTAGGAACTGTATCCTTCCTAGGAATCCCCGAATTTCCTTCTCGGTTCTAGGCGGCGGCATCTCCTGGATAGCCTTAATCTTCTGAGGATCCACCTCTATACCCCTTTGACTCACCATGAATCCTAACAACTTACCAGAGGTAACCCCGAATACACACTTGCTAGGATTCAGGCGAAGCTGGTATTTGAGTATTCTTTCAAAGAACTTCTTGAGGTTCGGGATGTGATCCCTCCTTTCCCTAGCTTTTACAATCATATCATCGACATAAACTTCGACTTCTCTATGTATCATGTCATGGAGTAAGGCTGTAGCTGCTCTTTGATACGTCGCACCAGCATTCTTAAGACCAAATGGCATTACCCGATAGCAATATGTCCCCCATTGTGTAATGAACGAGGTCTTAGCCATGTCCTCGGGTGCCATCTTAATTTGATTGTAGCCCGAGAAACCATCCATGAAAGATAGTAATTCATGCCCGGCCGTATTGTCCACCAAGATATCGATATGTGGTAGAGGGAAATCATCTTTTGGACTTGCCTTGTTCAAATCCCTAAAATCTACACACATTCTCACCTTTCCATCTTTCTTCGGTACAGGTACTATATTTGCGAGCCATTCTGGATATTCCACCACTTGCAGAAATCCAGCATTCAACTGCTTAGTAACCTCTTCTTCTACTTTCAGGACCCACTCAGGCTTCATTCTCCTTAGCTTCTGCTTTTTAGGTTTAATCCCAGGCAACAAAGGTAGCTTGTGTTGAACAATGTCTTCGCTCAACCCGGGCATATCTTTGTAGGACCAGGCAAAAACTTCTTTATGTTCCTTAAGTAGGTTTATTAATTCATCGCGCTCTTCAGATGATAGAGTATTTCCAATTCGTATTTCCTGTATTAAATCTTCTGTTCCGATGTTTATAATTTCGATTTCATCTTTAAGAGGCTGGGCTCGGCGCTCCTCCTCTTGTTTGAGCATATGCTGTAATTCAAAGGGAGTTTCGTCGATCCCCTCTTCCTCGTCTGAGGAGGGAGTGTTATCATTATTATTAAAGTCAGAAGCAAACACAGAGACATACTGAGAATCAGATTTCATTGAATTGAAAGAAGTTACATCATTATCATTGGACTCATCCTGAACAGGCTCAGGATTCACATAGTAAATAAACTCAGAAAATGACTCGCCTGGACTAGGCACTGACACCGATTCACTCGACTTGACTAGACTTGACTTAGCAATATAATAAGGTGGAAAAACATCAGAACTCCAGTTTGAAAGATTTTCTGTTGCAGGTGCAATCTGACTCTGAGGTTCAGTAAAGGTATCATTACTCTGAATAACTGCCACCAGCACATCTTCACAGTCAGTCTCTTCTTGCTTTTTAGAATGATCTAAAACGGGCAACTCCTGACAAACAACATCAGGCACATCTTCTTCGAACAAAGACCCCAACATATCTGGCTCAAGGCAGACTATCCAATCCTCAACAGTTTTTTCAACACAATATACCGGCGGTTCTGTTTCTGGGAGAGCAAGGCCACTGAATATTTCAAAACCCGGTATCATGATCCCTGTTACTGAGTCATACCATGGTTCAGAAAACCCATAGTATGGAGAAGTCTCACCTTCTTTGATAAAGTGACCATTCATTGATAAGGAATATGGAGTCATCGGGAGTATCCTTCCAGTGCGGCGGATTTCTTCCTTCAATTTCAACAATTCTTTCATGGATTCCTCCTCCTCCTCAGTAGGTATATACCCAAGACCGAAAGCTCCAGAGTTTGCTTTGATTGGGCGCCAGTGAGACGCTTTGCTTGGATCACGGCCTAAATTCATACCCGGAAAGTAGTTCATTTTTCTCATCATCTTGGCAACCACAGGACTGATGGCAAAAGGCAAATACAACTCCTCCCGAGAGGCATCTTCATAGGAAATAGCAGTAACATCGAATGGGAAACCATTCAAGTTGTAATCATCTGCTTTTGTAACTGGAAGAATCCGAGTTTCTCCTGTTATCTGCCCTATTTCTGGCTCTTCGTCGCCTCTGACAGTGATCAATTTTCCTTCTTTAATGAACTTCAGTTTTTGATGAAGGGTTGAGGCAACAACACCTTCCTTATGCAACCAGGGTCGTCCCAGAAGTATATTGAACGAGGCTTTGATATCAATAACTTGAAATTCCACCTCAAATTCTTGACCGCCTATAACGATCCTGGTGGTAAGGACTCCGACCACATTTCTGCGGGTATTGTCATATGCGAGGATACCAAGGGTTGATTCGGCAAAATCAGTGGGACCGAAACCCAAGGTAATGGCAGTTCTTAATGGACATACATTCAACGCGGATCCATTATCTACCAGCACAGACGGTACTTTCTTGCATTCGCAAACAACAGTGACATGAAGAGCTCTAGCATGATTCCGACCTTGAGGAGGCAGCTCCTGGTCTGAGAAACTAATGGCCCTGGTGGCGTGTGTCAGAGCGACAACTTCAGCTAGTTGCTCTGGAGATATTTCTGAGGACACCTGTGTGGTATTCAGTTCTTTCAACACAGCCTCTCTGTGTTTCTTCGATGCTATCAACAACCCCCAAACAGATATGACAGCCTGAGTTTTCTTCAACTGCTGAACAACTTCATCATCTGGGTCCTTCACGTATTGCGGGTCCTCTCCTCGAGCCAATGCCCCTGGATTTTCGACTCTTAATTCAGCAGGTTTGAAAATTCTTCCACCCCTTGTCACATGTCTGACTTCATCCAATTCTGGCTCACCATAGGTGATAATTTGAGGGACTTGTGGCTCATAGGTGATTACCAAGGGAGGTACAGACTCCCTCAGGTATGATTCATCACAGAAGATGATTTCGGGTTCAGAAATGGGTTCTAAAGCACATATGAGGGTGAGAGGGTCAAACTCAGGATCTCCTATGGTTATGGCATTAACGGCAGCGGGAGGATTAGCATGACCAGGTAGCGGGTTTTGGGTAACATTGGGTCTTGGTTGGAATGCAATGACTTTCTCATCAATAAGTTTCTGGATTCTGAATTTCAAGGCGATGCAATTGTCTGTAAGATGACCAGGACCCCTGTGATACTCACAGTGTAGGTCGGCTCGCCAATTGGCAGGTAAAGGATTGGGGGGAGGCCGGGTGGCAGGTAGGGTTATGCGACCTGAAGCCAGACACTGCTTAAGCACCTCCGAAGATGGAATGGGAAGAGGAGTAAATTCTACCCGGGCTTGTTGCCGAGGTGCGGTCGCAGGTTGAGCATAGTCCATTACTAGAGGTTCCTGGGATTTAGAGGATTGAGCATTGGAATGGGAGATACTACTGACTTGGGCTGGTGGGGATTTTTTGAAATCTCTAGGATTTGGGTTGCTACGGTTGAATACACCTTGAGCCATAGCCTCCTCTATCTGGGTGCCAGCCACAATGAAGTGTTTGAAGTCTGGATAGTATTGCAATGACATGTGATACTGGAGCTGGGGGGAAATATTTTTCATGATTATCTGGACTTGCTCCTCCTCAGACGGGCGCTCCATCATCTGAGCTGCTATTCTCCTCCATCTTTTCACAAAAATCAGAAAGGATTCTCTCGAGTCTTGTTTTGTTCTCTCTAAATCCTTTCTGGTGATTTCTGTCCCATCATCATATTTGAACTGCCTGATGAATTGCTCGGCGATATCCTTCCATGTCCTGTAACGAGTCTTGTCCAAGACCATGAACCATCTCCTAGCAACCTTGGTTAGGGAAACTGGGAACAATTGAGCCATTTGCTCAGGAGATAAGCCTTGAGGCTGACACATGATGGTGAACATTTGTAAATGTGTGATTGGACAACCCACACCATCATATTTGTCGAAATCGGGCATTTGAAAATTAGCAGGAAGGCGGATTTCGGGAAATAGAGTAAGATCACTGGGATTGAAACTACCCTGGTCTTGAAACTGAATGTCTTGAACTTTTCTGGTAAGAGTCTCTAATTTCTCCATAACAGACTTATCAACCATGGACTGAGAAGGTCTACTGCGATTCTCGCTATACTGCTCTTTTTCCAAATCTTCTTCGGTTTTATCATGGATATTGATGAACACTGGCTGGACAGGTGCTGCTGAAGTAGCTGCTTGGTGCACAGGCCCTTTATCCTTGGACAACGATTGTCCGAACTTCTCAGAAAGTTGAGCCTTGATAACTTGGTTCTCTTCCTTGAGTTCTTGAAGCTGCCGGAGAATCAAGGTAAGAGTATCGGTGATAGCAGCGAGTGGAGGACTGTCCTGGTTTTCTGCCATTGGTGAGGATGAGGACGGGAAAGAATGAGATGCTGGGGTTCTCAGAGAAGGTGGCGGGGATACAGATTTCCTCTGTAATCGAGAAGAGACCCGAACCCAAGGAGTATTAGGGTTAGCTATGGTGTCTACGGCCCTGTAATATTTGAAAGACATATTTAAAATCAGAAAGAAGTAGACACTGATGTATGCATAGACGAAGATACTGAAAGAAAAAGGTGAACTTTTATTGATAGATCATTAAAGCTTGAGTACATGGTTCGATCTTTCAAAGATAGACTGATAAGAGAAAACATGACATTAAGCACTCTTTCTAGACTTCTTCTTTGGACGACTATCTTCCTCAACTGACTCCTTGAAAGATTTGATGACTCGAACATCCCAAGCAGATGAAACGGCTTTGACAATCTTGGGCTTGAGATCCTCAGGCGGATAGAAATGACGAAGGGGAGGCACAATGGATTGCTCCCTTCCATACTGACGCTGAATCCTGGCAGGAATATAAAAGGAAGTCTTTTTGAGGCCAAGAAGGCGAACGTAGTTAGCTTCTCCAGTATTGAAGACAGCTTCTTGGATTCCAGGGATTTGCCAATAAATCTGATCTTCATGGCGAGAACTCAACCACTCAGCCCAATCGCCTTTATGATTGAAAGAAACATCATGACGCCATTCACTGAAGGTGTATAACGTATGATCAAAATGCACAGGAGCTGCAATTTTTAGCTTGTGGCATAACCACACGTGAAGTAATGCAGGACATCCTGAGAAGGACCCAACAAAAGATCGAACATAAGAGCCTGGACCTGAGCTGGCACGAAGACGAGCCATCTCATCCAATCCATTGAAGGTTTCTGCAAGCATAGTAGGAATTGGATTGGCGCCACGATCCATCTGATCAACGAGGTCCAAGAGAACAGCTGACGCACAGCGAGAAGGCTGGACAGTGAGGAACCTAGCAAAGGAGCAGAATCTCAGAGCGCGACCTCGGGCTTTTTGAATATCAACAGCACCAATATGCCCAACAGGAGGGTAAATGTCAATCAGTTGTTGCATGGACACTTCCTGGTCTTTGATGAAAGAGTTCATGGATTCATCTGGATTATTCATCAAGCGAAGGAACAAAGGACGATAATCCGACACGTAAGATGGCTTCACCAGAGGGCCATCTACAGGATATTCCAATAAGGCACACCATTCTTCAAAGGTGGGACACATTTCTTGGTTGCCAAAACGGAAGACATGATGATCGGGATCCCAACACTCTGATGCAGCATAGAGTAATCCCCAATCGAGCTTGATGGTGGCCACGTAACCGAAGAGATTTTTCTCTTGCTCACTTATGGCATAGATATGGGATTCTCTTAATGTACCACGGATCCAATCAAGAATTGTACGAGTAGACATGGTGTCTGTAAGCCAGGAGAAAGGATACAGGGATAATCAGGATTACATGAACATGAGATTAGGATGAGTTCCTACCAATATAAAGGAAGTATGGATACTCGATCGAATCAGATAATATAAGATTAAAAATCGTACGATCGAGATGAGATGAGATAGCATAAGATTGCTTTCAACGGATGGATCATGAATGACTAATCCTATGAGATCTTTGGAAATGAATGGGATTTAAATCCTAACCCCAAAGGGAAAGTTTTTTAATCTTTGCACATTTTATCAGTGTTACCTGAAGGCATCAACCCTAATCCTAATCTAGCGGAGTGGAGAGAGGATCTCGACTCATGACTTTGTTTGTGTACCTAGGACCGATCGTAGCCATTAGAAGATGGTCTACGGCCTAATCTAGACACAAATAGGTAGGATATCCTAAACTAGGCTCACACACGTGATGCACATGTGTTCGTATACTACATGCATGTGTGGGTTAATCTAGGGGTAAGGCCAAGAGTTCCCTTAGCGCGAATCCCTGTTCGATATACTGTACCAGTGTCCGGCGTATCAGTACGTGAACAAGAGATCCGTTTACGTACCATAAAGGTACTAGGCTAAGGGTGGAATGCTTCTCTAGCACAGAGGCACCAGGTGATGAAATCCCAGTCAACCATGCTAGATAACACTCCGGGTTCCTAAAATAGGACGTGGGTGCATGTGAGATGCAGGGGTTTAGATGAAAGTGATGTAAGTGTGTGCAATAAGTTCGCGCAATATATGATGCCTTCAGGTTTTGTTAGATTAAGTTTGAGTATATGTGATGAGAAAATAAAGCATACAAACTAATCTAACAAGCATAAAAGAGATAGAGTTTTCATGAGCCAGTTAAAATAGATTCAAATGAGTTATCCTTTGGAATTGTAATGAAGTTAGGTGGTCCCCAGCAGAGTCGCCAGACTGTGGGACATGATCCCGCGAGAGGGGCGTGGGGCGCGAGCCGCCGCGCGCTCTCCTTTGGTCTCTCGTACCCACGCGATTGGCGTGTGCATTTTATTATTGATTCGTCTTTCCTGTGAACTTGGGATCACTAAGGCAATCCGAATTCCACACGAAAGAGACTGACAGAGTCGCCACCTAGATGTGGGATCTAGGACCCATAATTAACCAGAAATCTAGACTCGCTACCTGGTTACGAGAATGGAAGGTATGGGGAGTTATCCACCACATGCACCATTCTTGTCCGATAATCGGTCTTCGATTCCAAAAGCTAACTCTTTTAAATTTATTTTAAATGGCTCATTCAACTCTATGTTAATGTGCGAACTAAGTGACATGCATCCTAGAATCTAATTTCAATGTGAATCCTAGATGTGTATCTTGATTTATTAATTTGTCTGGATTCATTCTAAGTGAAAGTTCTCCTAGAATTCTAATTTCATGGAAAACCCTAACTGATTTGATTAAGTATTTACAAGAAAATTAATATACAAAACACCACAATTTGTTTGTGGTGCCGACTCGCGGGTGGTATGCCATCAGACATCCAAGCTGCCTACGTACCCAAGCCTTACTGGGATCAGAGTCGACGTAGTTCGGTGCACCTAAGCTAAGCTATATATGCCTAACTCAACTAGGACACCGACTTAGACGGATTTGACTGTTTCAACAGTTTTAAGAGGAATTATTTAATTCAAGTTGAGGATTTTATTATCTTAGGATTTCATCTAAGATGCTATATGATTCTTATCTGAATGCAAGTTGTCCCTTAGACTAATGCAGGTTTGCCTACATCCTAGTTTACTAGGCTTGTCTTAAGGAAAGATTGGGTGACTAGTGTAACTAGACCTATGGTACGGTTGCTATACATAGCAAGCGTCCGTGATGAGGCTGGACTCCTAACTCTAGGACTCCCTAAAATTTAGGACACGACACAACACTAGTGTTCCTAAATTGGGCTCTAATGGTTCTTAGATTGGAAACCATAATCCAATGGTTCCGAAAGACTCGAGACAAATCAATTCAAATTCTTGAAGTTAATTAATTTCAGATTTCATGGATTTTCGATTTATGGACACTTGAGGATTACCAATGGTTCTAGGGTTCACCAATTTCGGCCCAGAATAGCATCCAAGGAAGGGAATCGTGCGTTCTTTCCTTGCGCAATTTAATACTTAGGTTATAACATCTTATTGCCTGGCATATCTCAGGATTTCCGTGGACAGTAACCTCGGAGCCAACAACATGCTATAGCTTAAGTATTCAAATTGTCAAAGATCGGTTGCAATTGGGATACGATTATGGATGCACTGGCCATTTTTCCAGGAAAATCTAAAGATCCTAAAATTTCTGTTTCAATGGATTAAGGAGTGAACATGTGACAAAATTTAAGGTTCTTTGGAAATTTTCACAATGATTTTTAATTAATTTCGAATTTTCAATGGATTTTATCAATTTTAAGCATATGAGTGATTTTACAAGTGAAATTATTGCAAACAAATTCGAAATGAGTTGAAATTTCTACAGCAGCAAGATATGATGAAATGTAGCTTACGGGAAGAGTTTTACAGATTTTTACATTAAGCTCATATTTAATTTCGATTTAACAATTGATTGACCAGATTGCACAAATAACACAGAAACCACTAGAAATATGAATCTAAATTCAATGAAATTTCTACAGTAATAAGATATAAGTAAAAATAACATACTGAGAAATTTTCATGAATTTTGGAAACCATTTACTATCAGTTTCAGATTTTTTAATTTTCAGACCAGATTATGAATTAACCCTACATCCCATATGAAAACAGATCCAAATCACTTGAAACTTTTACAGTAACTAGAAATGTGAGATTGAAGACTACTGTAAAAATTTTAAGAATTTTAGTTGTGATCTGATGTCAGTAACAATTCCTTCAAAAGCTGGTAAATTTCAAAGAAAGCATAAAATAATATACCAAACAAATTCTACAAATTCTCAAAATTTCATGGTAGAATGTACTGGTATCATATTAGTTTCCCACGAAATTTCATTAATTTTGGAATTCATTTAGTATATATTTTATTTTCGAAACACTCATGGAGATCATGATTTTGAGCATACATATTTAATTTTCAACTAAATCCAATTAAATACTAAAAATCATGCAAATATACCAAATAATTCTAGAAAAATCTAAAAATTAAGTACCTACCTGTGATCGAAATCCTCGTCGAATCCGAGAGCCGAAAAATTCGAAAATCGCACCGCCGCTTGATCCGCTTCCGCTTTCTTTCTCTTTTTCTTTGTTTTATTTTCTTTTATATTTTTTTTTATATGGAACAAGGGAGAGAGATGGGGAGAAACAAATAAGGAGAGAAAGTGGATAATGATAGTGTGAGAGTGAGAGAGTGAGAGATATTGAGGGAGGGAGATATTGAGGGAGAGAAAGAGAAAACTATCCAAAAACAATGTGTTGTTTTTCTCCTCTTTTCTTCCTCTCATCACCTCTCTTTATATAGTGAAAAACTTAGTGGAGAGGTGGAAATAAAAAATGAGAATGGTGGGTGTGGTGGAGAATAATGGAATATATAATGGTAATGGTGGGAATGGTGGTGGGAATAATGGAATATATAATGGTAATGGTGGGAATGGTGGTGGGAATAATGGAATATATAATGGTAATGGTGGGAATGGTGGTGGGGATAATGGAATATATAATGGTAATGGTGGGAATGGTGGTGGGGATAATGGAATATATAATGGTAATGGAGATAATGGTGGTGGGGATAATGGAATATATAATGGTAATGGAGATAATGGTGTTATTTTAAAGGGAAAAATGAAGTTAGTGGAAATGGTAGAGAAAGTTAAGTCATGCTAATGGTGAGTCCCACTTTGTGGGTTCCGCACAAGCGGGCCCCACATCAGCGGGCCCTACACAAGCGGGTCCCACATCAGCGGGTCCCACACAAACGGGTCCCACATCAGCGGGTCCCACACAAACGGGTCCCACACTAGCAGGTCCCACACCAGCGGGTCCCACACAAACGGGTCCCACACCAGCGGGTCCCACATTCTCTTTTGCTCGGATTCTCATGAATAACCCTTCTCAATACTCAACGGAAAAAAAAATCAGAACATTGCAGGAATGACCAGAAAGATTTGAGAAAGCGTAAGGGACGAACACGGGAATGGAAAATACTGAAAAATTGACAGCGAAACCCTAATTTCTTTGTTGATCAAAGCAGAGCAAAATGGGGGTGTCTACAGTATGGCTTCTAACTCAAGTTTCTGGATGGGATTAGGATCAGAATTAATGGAGAAAGCAGCTGTAATCTTGCCGGAGCCTTCGCTAATTAATCCTCCTAAACCTCCCCAAACATAAGAAAGAGATGCGTCTGTGTTAAGCTTAGCAAGGTGGGTGGCTGGAGGGACCCAAGAACAGAACTTAGCTGGTTTTGTGGCCTTGAAATAGGAGAGGTGAAGATTACTGGCTAGGCATTTCCCTCTGAAAGATGGAGCTTCATCTAGATGGAGGTGGATACATCTGGTTCTAATGGAGAAGAGAATATCAGAGAGTATACTCTGCTTGTGAGTGGATTTCAATTCATGGATTCGAGAATTCCTTTCGAGCCATATATGGTAAATGGCTGCATTGAAAGCAATTCTGAGAGCAGTGGTAGCTTGCAGCTTACCTTTGAAGTTATTCCTTATCCAGTCCTCTTCATTTTTCAGGGATTTAAAGGGTTTTCGACGGATAGAGAATCTCCAAAGCACGGATCTCCATATCCAGGCTGAGAATGAGCATCGGAAGAACAGGTGATCAGTGCTTTCGCTCATGGAATTGCAGAGAACACATTTTGTCTCTCTGTTTGGGCCAAGAAAAACCAATCTGTCTCGAGAAGTAAGCTTATTTTGGATAGCAAGCCAGCCTATGAAACTGTGTTTGGGGATGAACCCTTTGAACCAGATGGATGAGAACCATTGGACCCTCTGGGATTTGGAGCGAAGGAGATTCCAGGAGCTTTTCAAAGTAAATTTGCCATTCGAGGTGGGTTTTCAAACCGCTTTATTGCCTGAACATGGAATAAGAATGGATTTTTTAAGAATACTGTGAATACCTGGGAGACTTTGGATGAGAGTTTGATCCCATGAGCCATTGGAGAATATCTGATCAACACTAATATTGGTAGGGGTAGCTCTCAAGGTATGGCCTTCAGGGTATTGTTGAAGTATTGGTCCATCTGGGTGCCAAGGCTGAGTCAAGAAGTCAATTCCCTTACCATCATCAACAATGTAGCAGATACAGTTTTTGGCCATGTCTCTGTGCTTGAAAGTAGTTCTGGCTCCCCAAGACATGATTGAAGGGGCTTTGATGGTCCATAAATTTCGATTTCTAACATATTTTTCATTGAACCAGCGGGACCAGAGAGTGTTGTTGCCTTTGATAAGGTTCCACAGTTGCTTGAACTTGCAGGCTAGGTTGATATCTTGCAGTTTTCGGAGGCCCATTCCTCCTTCAGCTTTAGGCATGCACATTACATCCCATCCCACATTGTGGTAGGATCTCTGTTGACTATTCCCAGCCCAAATGTAATTTATGAGAATCCTTTCGATTCGATTAAGCACTTCAGAGGGGATGTGGAAGGAGGCAGACCAGTAGAGTTGGAAAGCATTAAGGACAGAATTTGTGAGCTCGATTCTACCAGATCTTGATAGGACCTTGTTAGACCACATAGCAATTTTCTTTTGAATTTTTCCAAGGAGAGGCTGGCAGTCACCAGTGGAGAGCCTTGTAGTGATTAAGGGGAGCACAAGGTATTTGATAGGAAGTTTTCCTTCAGGGTAACCCAGGGTTGAGACTATTTGATTTTTGAAGCGTAAATCTCCAGCTGTGAAGTAAATTTCACTTTTGTTGACAATAACACTCAGACCAGAGCAGGAGTTAAACATATTGATGCACTCTTTTATGCCTCTAGAGTTCTCAGGATTAGCATCGGCAAACACGAGAACATCATCTGCAAATAAAATGTGGGAGATAGAGACGGTTCCCCGAGAGAATGGGGTTGAGATTTTTCCAGAGAGGAGCAGAATCAAAGATTAGAGAAAACATTTCCATACAAATGCAAAACAGCAAGGGAGAAAGAGGGTCTCCTTGCCTTAGGCTTTTAGAGGAAGGGAAGAATCCATGGGGAGAGCCATTTATCAAAACAGAGAAGTAAGCAGTTTGGATGCATTGCCTTATCCATCTACACCAAATCTCATTGAAACCAAGCTTTTCCATGAAGAGGACGAGGGACTCGTGATTAACATTATCAAAAGCTTTTTTTAAGTCCATGTTAATGCATATTGCAGGCTTTTTCTTCTTAAGATGAAACTTGTGGACAAGATCTTGGGCTAGAAGGATGTTATCTTGGATAAGCCTACCCTTTATGAATGCAGATTGGTTGGGGCTGATGAGGTAATTCATAAAATTTCGAAGGCGGTTAGCAAGGACCTTTGTTATGGTTTTATAAAGAAAATTACACAAGGATATGGGTCTGAAGCTTTCAGGAGAGGAAGCATTGATGGTTTTAGGAATAAGGGATATGAATGTAGCATTAACTTCAGGGAGGAGGTTACTGGTGTTAAAGAAGTACTGGATAACTCTAATGAAGTCTTCACCAATAAGATACCAAAAGCTCTAGAAAAACTTCCCATTGAAACCATCAGGACCAGGGGCTTTGTCCCCATCACGAGATTTCACAACATATTCAATTTCATCCTTAGAGATTTTTCTGGATAGGAGGGATGCTTGTTCAGGGCTCAGCTTGCTGATAGGATTAGGGATGTTTATGGGATGAGAATTAGTATTCTGAGAGTTGAGCAAATGTTGATAATAGGACACAAGAGTTTCAGAGATCCGGTCAGGGTTTGATGTTAAATTTCCATCAGGGAGAGTGAAGCCCATTATGCAGTTAAGATTTCTTCGGGCTTTCATAGCAGAGTGGAAGAAGGCTGAGTTACAGTCTCCAGAGTTAAGCCAGTTTATTCTGGCTTTTTGTCTGTACAAAGCTTCCTCCAAGTTTGCAGTTTGGATGACCTTTTCTTTGATTACAGCTTCCACATTTCTTAGGTTGGGATCAGTTGGGTTAGCAGCAATCTGAGATTGTATGGATTTTAACTCTTGTCTGGCTATAGGAAGGAGGACATCAATTCTTCCAAAGACATTATAATTCCAAGATTTTATTCTGCTTTTGACCTCCTTCAGTTTTTTTACAAATTGGAACATCGGATTTCCCTTAATTTCAACAGCCCAAGCCCTTTCCACTACTTCAAAGAGGGAAGCATCGTCTAACCACATGTTGTGAAACCTAAAGGGTTTGGGTTTAGAGATCTCTTGGCCTTCAATCTGGATAATGATGGGGGAGTGGTCTGAGAGGCCAGAATTTTTTAAAGTGGCAGTGGATAGGGGGTAAGTGCAAAGCCAATCCTCATTAACCAAGCATCTGTCCAATCTTCTAAGCTTGTGAATCCCTCTTCTGGAACTGTTTGACCAAGTAAAGAAATGCCCCATGGCTCTAAGTTCTGCAAGAGAGCAGTCATGGATGAAGGAGTTGAAGTCATCGACATCTCCTTGAATAAGACCAGCTCCTCCATATCTTTCGTCTGCAAATCTAACAGCATTGAAATTTCAAAACACAATCCAGGAGGAATTAATAATGCTAGAAAGACTACGGATTGAGTTCCACAAATTTCTTCTTTCGAGATCAGAATTTTTTGCATAAATGGTTGTAAGAGCATAATGGATGGGGGAATGAATGTAGTGAACTTCTCCATGGACATGCTGACAAGAGTCACTGTAATTCTATTTTCCCTGGAAAGCAAGTGAACACCAAAATTCTGCCTTATCGAGGTCTTGTCAGGGAAAAAATAAGCTGTTTTCCAGGGATTTGCTTTCCTGGGAACGCAAGTGAACAGAGCCTTATTGAATTTCTACTCATCACATCCAGGGCAAGCAGTCTTTGTTATTATTCCTATCAGTCTCGTTAATCCTCATAACCGCTTTCCATATCAATATATTATTACATTTGGGATTATGGCCTTTGCATCTCCCACTATTAGCATGCATCAAAAGACAAGGATTAATTCCATTGTCCATCCCGTTCCCACTATATAAATAAAAATGTTCTATTTGTTACCGGCCACAAGAGGAAAAAAGGATTCATTACACTATGCATAAATATAGATATTATTTACTATGGAGAAGCAATAAGATTGGAAAAATTGGGGTTTGCGTTAGTGACAAAGTGAGAATAGGAATATCACCCATTCAACAACAAAACATCAAAAAAAAAAAAACATACATCCATAGGAACTGAAATGGGGATTTGAAATAGATGAATCTGGGGCTCTTCGAGTCGAGTAGCCCTTCGAATCAAGTTGGGTTGCAACGATTGAGACTATAAATTACAAGAATCACGCTATGGTTTTAGGGTTTCTCTTCTTCGAACTCTCCACAGGAAGCTAGGGTTTGTGTTTGTTTTCTATTCGAACTAGGATTTTTCCCCAAACCAAAACGACTAAGAGCTGAGGGTTTTGTGAAGAAGACGAAGTCCGTTCCTAGGGTTTTTGTGGCACAGAAGATGGGAAGATGGTCGCGAGCTAGGGGGGCTCCTACTTACAACAACCAATAAAGAAGGGTTTTTAAAACTCTACCGCAGATAGCTTAGTTTCAATACAAGTAGAAGTGGCTTTTAGGGCACACTCTTAGCAGTAAATGATAATGACCACCATGATAGATAACCATGAGGAGATTGTGGAAAGAGTCACCGCTTGGGTTTGAAATGGGCATATATGAGGAGCCGGTGGGTCACAGCCACCATGATGAGCATTGTTGTTGCAACCATGAAAAGATAGGAAAGCAACAGAGTCAGCAACACTGTTTTATTTAGGCCAAGGATTTGAAACTACTCTTTTTGGTACTCAATATTTCAGATAGATCATAGAGAGAAGGGAGACCTTCTAGTCAAGTGGCCACCGAAGTAAAAAAATCCACGTGAGACCATTGAATGTTGATAGAACCTAATCTTTCGAGGATAAGAGCTGCTGGGAGGATGTCAATGTATTAGAAATTCTAATGTGGAAGAGAATAGATTCTAATGTGGAAGAAAATAACGGGGATAAGAAGTCCCATGTATTTTTTATATTGTCCAAATCAATGACCTGAGAAGTTACCTCTTCACTCAAAGTGCCATTGATCCAACTTTAAACAAGTTGATCGATGCGTTTCCAACTGATGGGGTGCAAAAACGCAGCAGCCTGTTGGCTTCCAACATGTGGCTAGAGGAGGGCCCACTGCAGAACCCACGTCAGCAGGGGTAGTTTGGTAATTCCCTCGGAGTAGGTGAACCTGAACCTATAGCTGGTCGACACCTGCTTTGGGGCATTAACTCCCCACCTACCCCAAACTTTCCCTATAAAAAGGCTTCTAAAGCTCATAAATCGGGGTATTGAATTCTTACCCGCCACTCTAAAAACCACCCCTTCACTCCGGCTCTTACTGACTTGAGTGTTGAAGGGTCTGTTCGGAGTACACTCCGGGTCGGCCATTCTGACCTCGTTTGCTTCTGTGCAGGACACAGTTAATCAGGACTCTACCCTCCATTTCACCTCCTCGAGCCCCCCAGCTCGGCTCTTACGTTACTGTCATATCTGTTAACCAATTTCGGGCCCAACAGATTGACGCCATCCGTGGGACCCCAGAACTAAAGGCTGTTCCAATCACTTTACAAAAATGGCAGGGCGCAAGAGTGCGCGGGTGCCAATCGCACGGACTACCCGAGCCGTGCTACCCGGCAGGACTCGGAGTGAGCGACTCGCCTCGCTGGTGGTGGCAGCCTCTGCTACGGCCGAACAGAGCTACCCTCGTTCGGAGCACCTCAACCCCATGCCCACTTCCGAGCAAGTTCAAGCCCTCTTTCGGCAAATGACAGCTCTCGTTGGGCAGTACCAACAGTTACTCCAGGCGCCCCCTCAACCTCCTCCGGAAGCTCCACGACCTGTCCCCGAGAGGCCAGATATCCACATGGGAGAGTCGTCGCGCCATGGTGAGTACCGAACTCACCACTCCACCAGACAAGTCCGTCACCCAGCGGCCAGGCACGCACAGACAGAGCCGCACCACCGTCGAAGGTCGCGGTCTCGCTCTCCACAAAGGCACCGAGCTCATGAAGAGCGCGTGCCACAAGCAAAATCCTGGTCCCGTCGTAGAAGTCCGGAAAGCCACTCCGGCTCCGCGTCGAGCCCATTTGCAGAAAGAAACAGGTCCCCAGACCGTAGAGTTGACCCGGTGCTGCGGAAAATAGAAGAGATGGACCACAGAATTGAAGAGCTGGCTAAAGATCAAAGCCGGCCTGTTTCTAGGGCGTTCACGAGCAGAACGCCATCCACCGACGACGTCATGGCCGCCCTTGCACCCAGGGGATTTAAAATGCCAACTATTCCACAGTATGATGGGACCACTGACCCCGTGGACCACTTGGAGACGTTCCGAACAATGATGCTCCTCCACGGTGCGTCAGATGGCTTCCTTTGCAGAGCATTCCCGACGACCCTGACAGGTGCAGCAAGGGACTGGTACTCAAGGATCAGACCGAACTCCATCAGCAGTTTCGATGACTTCGGGGAAGACTTGGTCCGCCACTTCATGAGTAGCCGCAGGCCAAGGAAGACAACAGCATCCTTAATGGCCTTGCGGCAAGAGGATAATGAACCTCTCAAAGCCTTCGTCAGCCGATTCAACAGGGAGGCGCTTCAAGTGCCAAATCTAGACCCCTCGGCTGCTACAAACGCACTCCTCGCAGGTGCTAGATCCAATGATTTCCGCCGAGCAGTGGCCCGCCGGAATCCACTCTCCCTAGCGGACCTAATGGCTGGGACGGAGGAATATATTTCAGTAGAAGAGACTCTGGCTGCTCTGGACTCGAATCGGAGGAGGGCCGCTGATCACATGAACTGAGACAAGCACCCTGCTAAGCCGCGTAGGGATGACAAGGTTGTTAGAAGAGACAAGTCCCCCCAAAGAAGGGAGGAAAACTTCACCCCTCTCAACACATCCCGAAGGCACATACTAGCTGCTATCAGCAGAGAGGAGTTCATAAAGTGGCCAACCCCAATGATCTCCAAGGGGAACAAGAGAGACAAGTCAAAATACTGCCGTTTCCACAGGGACCACGGCCACGACACGGACGACTGCTGGCAGCTGAAGGAGGAGATCGAGCAATTGATCAGCCGGGGCTATTTGAAAAAGTATGTCTGAGGTGACACCCACAGGAACGAACCCAAGGAGAGAGGTCCCCAGGGTCGGAGTCCTCGGCGGTCTCAACCGCCCCCAGCCCGAAGACAATCTCCTCCACCGCCTAGTCCACAACCAGAAGTACCCCGCTCCCAACCAAGGGGAGTCATCGGCACAATCATGGGCGGTCCGGCAGCTGGTGGCACCTCATCCGCTACACGAAAAGCTTACGCACGCCGAGTCAATGCCATGCACGCATGCGACAAGAAGATGAAGACGGAGAATGAGATCTCCTTCTCAGACGCAGACCTCGACGGCCTGATATTACCACATGACGACGCCCTAGTCCTAACCATGCTCATCGCGAACTGGGAGTTGAAGAAAATCCTGGCAGACAATGGGAGTTCAGCCGACATCCTGTACTATCACGCCTTCGAAAGGATGATGATAGGTGACGACCGCCTAAGGCCGGCAAACTCAGATCTCTTCGGCTTCTCGGGAGAGGTAGTCAAGGTTGAGGGACAGATCGAACTTCCTGTCCTCGTCGGAGAGTCATCCTGTGTGGAGCCCGATCCCGAGGACGAATGGGCGAGGGACACGAGATCCCGCGCCGATCCTCCAAGATCTCCACAATGTGAAGGAGAGCTCTACCAAGGAACTCTCGAAATGATGCCACTCACAGCATGGGTGGCAATACAAATGAGATACCTCTCGATTCAAGGACTAGCCCGGAACCAAGATGTACCTATAACAAAGAAGAGTCGCCATCCAGGGAAGTAGGCCCTGGATCCCATGAAATACTCTGTTGCAACGGATAACCAGAGATACAAAAGTTCGTGCCTGATGACGAATGGGGAAGGTGTTAAGCGCCCCAAATTCGCCCAAGTGCAAGCACCTGGTCTCTTATGCCATTTTTAATTAATTTTGAAGAGTTTTGGGCTAAAATCATGTGAAATGGGAACGAGCATCCCCGAGAAAACGTCTATCTAAGCATGCATGACCCGGGGATGGGCAAAAGAAAATAAACATCCAAATCCTAACTCACTGCATCTAATCCTAACTCATCACATCTAGAAAAGCCGTAACATCCACACGCACAGCTACAGCTAAGCAGATAATCAAGATAAGATGAATAAATGCTACAACTAAGCAGGTGAGAGGACAGATAAGCACAGCTGTAAACTACCGAAGCAATAGAATAAACACACTAGCATGCGAGCCTATGTAAGTGATAATGCTAAGGAAATAATAATCAATCTCATGCTAGGAAAGTAAACAAGCTAACAGTAGCACATAAGAAGTCAAAGATAAACACACAATGAGCTAAAAGATACAGGGAAAGAAATGAATCGGAAAATCAACGGTACATGAGGACCGAGAATGGTAGGGAGAAGAAAAGGGAGCGTACGATAGGCTCAGAGAGCGATTCTAATGAATCAAGCTCAGCGATCCTGATCCGCTAAAGATCGGATAAGTCTCACGATCGTCATAGCCTATCGTTGGGCTCAGCGAGGACAATCCCTGTGAAGGGGCCTCGCTACGTCGTCGCCCGTCCCAAAACCCGATAAAACGTCGAAAAACCGATAAAACCAGAAGACCACGATCAAAATCGGAAATGAAATGAAAGGAAGGCTCCGAGTGACCTAGCAATCACCATCCTCGCCCATTTTGGTTTTTGCATTTTTGAGAAAAGCTTGAAAGATATTTTTGTATGCTGAAATGATTTTTGAAGGGTTTAAATGATTTTATTCAAAAGTTTGACTGAACTTGGGACGAGAATCCCAAGCTGCCTACGTACCCTGTGAAAAGGGATCAAGCCAACGTAATTCGAAACAGCATTTCGAAATACGCTTTTGTTGTTTCTTGATGTTTTTTTTTTAGATTTTTGTTATTTGATTTTTATGTATTTTTATCCATTTTGATAGAAATGGGGTTTTTGGCTCAAGAGGTTGCCGTCCGTCATCGCCTAAACCCGACAAAGCGTTCCCAAAATCGATGGGGATCCCGAAGCACAAAGAGTATCCCAGGGAAACAAAGAGGTTGCAGATTTGCAAGCCCAAGACATGCAATTAAATATTGAAGACCAGCTGAGATTATACACTAATCCAACATAGTTATACTGATAATATTCTCAAGAGAATGATGGAAAATAATAAAGGGTATCCCTAACCATGAAACCCCTTAACACATAGCAATTCCACATACCTGTGTTGGACGAAATCGCAGTCACCAAAGGCCCATTGGAGTATCGGTGTCACCAAATGCTCATTGGAGTATCGGTGCCGGTACCGGAAATGCCGGAAGAGAAGCTGATGGTGAAGCTTGAATTAAGAGGCCGGAGATGAAAGCTGAAATAATAGGAATTGAAATGGGTTTTGATGGGGTATTTGACGTGGGTATCAACAAGGCCAAAATGGGACCAATTGGGATTAAGAAATTGAAATTGAAGAGGGGAATTAGTGGGGTAGAGGTGATGGCCTGAAATGGTGGCGCGACACAGCCGGATTCCGGCAAGATTGCCGGAATCAGTAGTGTTAGAAATGAGAAATGGTTTTGGGTTTTGGTAGATGAAGGGAGGAGTGACTGTAAATGGAAGAAAACCCAAGTGGGTTTAATGGATAAAAGAAAATGGTGGTAGGGTCGGTGGCCGGAGCAAATGGCTAGCAGGAACGAGACGGAAGAAGACAACCCCCAATCTCTCTCTCTCTCTCTCTCTCTCTATATATATATATATATATATATATATATATCTCTCTCTCTCTCTCTCTCTCTCTCTCTCTCTCTCTTTCTCTGTTTTCCCTTTTTTTTTGGAAAATGGGAGGTAGCGGTGGTGGAGGGGAAGATCGGTCGGCCGGAGGTGGCACGGCGGTTGGTGGTGGCGCGGTGGAGCTCGAGCTCCCTCCCTCTCTCTCTCTCTGTTTCTCTCTCTCTCTCTCTCTGTTTCTGTTTTCCCTTCTTTCTTTTTTTCTTTTTTTTTAACGAAAGAAAAAAGAGGGTTTGAGGGTTTGAGGGAGGTGGTTGGAGGATATGGGTTTTCGAGGTGGGTTTAGGGTAGAAATGGGTTTCGGTTTTGGAGGTGGGGGTTGGAGGAGATGAGGGTGGGAGAGGGTTTTCGAATGGGTGGTGGTGGTGGTGGTGGTTCGGTGGAGGTGGGTTTCGGCTGTTGGAGTGGAGAAAATGGGTTTGGGTTTTGGGGATTGAGGATGGTGGCTGGTGCAGTGGAGATGGAGGTGGTGGATAACGGTGGTGGTGGTGATGGGGTTTTGAGGGAGGCCGGTGGTGGTGGTGGCAAGATGGAGATGGGTTTTGGGTTTCGGGTTCGAGGCCGGATTCCGGCAAGCTTGCCGGAATCAATGGAGATGGCGGTCTCTCCCTTGGTGGCTGCTGTTGGTGGAGGTGAAGAGAGGGGGTAGATGGTGGTGAAGGGTGGTGAAGGGTGCCTCGGCTCCTTCTCTCTGGATCCTTTCTTTTTGCTGCCCTTCCCCTTTTTTCCAAAAAAAATCACCCTCCTTGTATCCACGAGGTTTTTTTATATTTTATAGCCAGGGTTAAAACCCTCCTCCTAATCTCAGCC
Organism: Tasmannia lanceolata; assembly: GCF_043159265.1. Lineage (NCBI taxonomy): Eukaryota > Viridiplantae > Streptophyta > Magnoliopsida > Canellales > Winteraceae > Tasmannia > Tasmannia lanceolata. The sequence goes on along the minus strand of NW_027518689.1, from coordinate 19,600,317 downwards.
ATCCATTCTCCTTTTGATCCTATGGCCTATGCCCATTGCTCGTCCAATTCTTCTGAAATTTGTAGGGACGCTCTCGGAGAGGTTGACCATCCTGGGAAAATTTGCATCAATTAGTGAACACTGTGGGTCAATAAAATTTTGGGGTTTCTTCGCATTCAGGGCTCGATTCTTCAAAAAATTTCTGCACTAAGCTTTTGGGAATTTATTCGATTTTGAAAATTGGGTCAGGTCAAAATGAGGTGTCTACAGATGCCCCTCTTTGGCAGAGGGTGCTCGTCACACGAATGTCAAAGCCAAAAGGACGACGCATTTTGACCTGCCCTGAAAACTTGGTTAACAAAGGAAAACGTAAAGAAAATGACTTTGTAAAGATTGAATCCTTGAAGGGTGAGATGCCACAAGGGTCTTACTCAGAGTGGATGCCTCAGGGGTCTTTAGAAGGAATGCCGCAAGGGGCTTTGGAAGGAAAGTCTCAGGAGACTTTGAAAAGAATGCCTCAGGATGGCGGATGTCGTGCGAGAACGGGCTTGGATGCCGTATGAGAACGGGCTTGGATGCCGTATGAGAACGGGCTTAGATGCCGTATGAGAACGGGCTTAGATGCCGTGGGAGACGGGCTTAGATGCCGTAGGAGACGGGCTTAGATGCCGTGTAGAAACGGGCTTAGATGCCGTGTAGAAACGGGCTTGGATGCCGTGGAAGACGGGCTTAGATGCCGTATGAGACGGGCTTAGGTGCCGTATGAGACGGGCTTGGATGCCGTGGGAGACGGGCTTAGATGCCGTATGAGACGGGCTTAGGTGCCGTAGGAGACGGGCTTAGATGCCGTAGGAGACGGGCTTGGATGCCGTGGGAGACGGGCTTAGATGCCGTGGGAGACGGGCTTAGATGCCGTATGAGACGGGCTTAGGTGCCGTAGGAGACGGGCTTGGATGCCGTGCGAATGCCTCAGGATGGCGGATGTCGTGCGAGAACGGGCTTGGATGCCGTATGAGAACGGGCTTGGATGTCGTATGAGAACGGGCTTAGATGCCGTATGAGAACGGGCTTAGATGCCGTGGGAGACGGGCTTAGATGCCGTAGGAGACGGGCTTAGATGCCGTAGGAGACGGGCTTAGATGCCGTGTAGAAACGGGCTTAGATGCCGTGTAGAAACGGGCTTGGATGCCGTGTAGAAACGGGCTTGGATGCCGTGGAAGACGGGCTTAGATGCCGTATGAGACGGGCTTAGGTGCCGTATGAGACGGGCTTGGATGCCGTGGGAGACGGGCTTAGATGCCGTATGAGACGGGCTTAGGTGCCGTAGGAGACGGGCTTAGATGCCGTGGGAGACGGGCTTGGATGCCGTGGGAGACGGGCTTAGATGCCGTGGGAGACGGGCTTAGATGCCGTATGAGACGGGCTTAGGTGCCGTAGGAGACGGGCTTGGATGCCGTGCGAGAACGGGCTTGGATGCCGTATGAAACGGGCTTAGGTGCCGTATGAGACGGGCTTAGATGCCGTCTGAGATGGGCTTAGATGCCGTAGGAGACGGGCTTGGATGCCGTGGGAGACGGGCTTAGATGCCGTATGAGACGGGCTTAGGTGCCGTAGGAGACGGGCTTAGATGCCGTGTAGAACGGGCTTACATGCCGTATGAGACGGGCTTAGATGCCGTAGGAGACAGGCTTGGATGCCGTGGGAGACGGGCTTAGATGCCGTATGAGACGGGCTTAGGTGCCGTGGGAGACGGGCTTAGGTGCCGTAGGAGACGGGCTTAGATGCCGTATGAGACGGGCTTAGGTGCTGTAGGAGACGGGCTTAGATGCCGTATGAGACGGGCTTAGGTGCCGTAGGAGACGGGCTTAGATGCCGTATGAGACGGGCTTAGATGCCGTAGGAGACGGGCTTAGGTGCCGTAGGAGACGGGCTTGGATGCCGTATGAGACGGGCTTGGATGCCGTATAAGACGGGCTTCGATGCCGTAGGAGACGGGCTTAGATGCTCTCATAGTAACAAAAGGTGGAATTTAATTAGGCGGAACCCTCACGCACTAATCAAAATAGAAAGCGCTGTTATGCGGAACCCTCACGAAGTAACAAGCGATGGAAATTTGCTCGCGGAGTAAAATTCTTGTGAAAAGATTGATACTCTCACGCTTTTGATCGATTGATTGATTTAAATTGATTTCTTTGGAGATTATTTTGTCTCCTGCCGAGAAAATGGGAGTGCGAGTTCTTTGCTGAGGACCGGACTCACATGATTTGCTGGGATTTTGGATATTGACCCCTTTTTGAAAGAATTGAATTCTGTTGGGAATTGAGTGCTTTGAGCAGCTGACAGCGGACTCTCTGGGAGGTAGATGTTAGACTCCATTAGGGATTAGCTTTGCTGATGAGCTGACTATGGAGTAGGCTTAGCTGGGGAATTTGGAGGTTCGACTCGAGATGTGCTCGAGCTTCTCTCATCTCAACTTGCTGGAGACATTGGCACTGATTGCCTTTGTGCTTGACATATTTTATGACGCAAGTCATAAAAGATGCCCCTAGTGTACTTGTGCTTCCATGACAAGAGTCTTAGGGAGGTAAAACAATGGAGGTTGAAGAAAAGATGCTTCTTTCTGTGAAGGCTTTAAGTTGCATGGTTTTTTTTTTTTTTGGTAAGGAGAAAGTAGGACAATCACCATGATGGCTGAGTCTAAGAATATCTTTCTTGCTTTGCTCACTTCTGGAGGCTTAAGGTCTCTGGTAGGTTTGAATAAGATGACTCTTGCCCCTTCTGATACCTAAACCAGGATTTACTCTGAAATATTTTTTCATCGCTTGGAGGGCGTGCTGCAGTTCTTTCAACGCCAGTGACTTTGACTTCAAAGGGAAAAGAAAATGAATGGAAAAGTAGGAATGGATTTGAATGGACTCATCCAAAGACGACTATAACTCCAAGGACTCAACTCACTGAAGGCTGACTTTTGGATCTAAAGTGTTATTTATTAAGGGTATGGCCTAGCCACTCTTAGAGTATTTCGAATACCATGTCAAGAGGCATTAATCTCCTCTTTCGGTATTTCCGTCATGATTATTATCTCCTTTCGGATTGCTCGGTTTCAATGCCCCTAGTTTAGAGAAGCGTCAAAGTAAGCTTGCTGGCACTCCTTGGACTCTGAGATTTTGCTCCGGTTGAAGGTTCTTTCTTCACCTCATTGATTCGCTCCTTGCAGGAAGTCATTGCCCTTGACCAGATTGCCTTTTCAGGTTTTCAATCCGGCGGACCGCTTGCCCTATCTTTTGCCTAGATCGCCCTTTCGGGTTTTCGGTCCAACGGGCTTGAGTACCCTGACTTTTGCCTAAGCCGACTTTTTGGTTGTCAACTTAGCGGGTGAATGACCCTAAATTTTGCCTAGGCCGCCCTTTCGGGTTTTCAACCTAGCGGGTCTTCAGACTCCATCGTTTTATTTTCTTTTCTTTCTGCTTTTGCCTCGAACCTTTCCTTGTTCACCAGAAGGACTTTCTAGGTGGGCGCGGAGGGTTGGATATTTCTTTGGCTCAAACGCTTTCGACCGAATTTGGTCTAACCAGATTGCTTACACACCCCAAAAATGGAGAATCAGGTCCGCGTAGTTCGCTTGGGGTTTGGAAAAGAATGATTTAGCTTTTAGCTCAAAGGTTGACCGAACCTGGAAGACCAGGCTGCCTACGTACCCCCAAAGAATTGGGGATCAGGTCTGCGTAGTTCAGAGACAAATGCCCCTGGTTTGTTGGGTGGTTGAAAGAATATTTGATTTGTTAAGGCCCCAAGGAGTTTGCAAAAGGATTTTTCGAATTTGGGATTTTTGGTTTTGCAAGTTCGAACAGCCAATGATGGCCTTCTGGTGTACAGGCTTCTGAAGTGATTGAGGTTCAACGGCTTTGAATCTTTTTCTCTTTTTTTTTAAAGAGTCTGGCGGCATTTCCTGGCAAGACTTCATCTGTACTGCGCAAACTTGACTGATTGAATTCCCACTTTGTCTTTGTGATCTTGCACTGATGCTCAGTATTCTAAGACTCAGGGTCTTCTCTATATGCTGAAGATGCTTTAAAATCGACTCCACTTCTTGGGATCCTGATATTTCTAAGGAGTTGACATAGGGGCACGTTCCCTTCTCCTTTTTGTTCTGGATTCCATCTTTCTTTCTTTTGGATGTTCGTTTTCTTCTGATTTTTTTTTGCTTGGATGTGAGGAATGCCCCTACACCTTGAACGCTTTAACTTGAAATTACAACCCAATGTATAGCCCAAGTGTTCTTTTGAGGCTCATGTTCTATGATTAGGACTTTGTTCCCGAGAGTTTTCTCTCAATCTTTTCATTATCTTCACTTGATGTCTAATGTTCTTCCTTTGAAATTTTCACTTCTCCGACCTGATGTCTAAAGCTGAGGGACTCTTTCATTCAATAGCACTAGGGCATGCTCCCGGTTTATCCTCATATGGCCAAGCAGAATACTTTGAACCCTCTTAGTAGGCTTATCGATTCTTCGCGCTCTTCGGAAGATAAAGTTTTGCCAATCCGTATTTCTCGAGTCTTGGATTTCAATATCACTATCTACAGATTCGATTTCAACTTCAAGTGGCTTTGCTCAACGCTCTTCCTCTCGTTTGACCATCTTTCAGATCTCGAGGGGAATTTCGTCGGCATCCTCATCCGAGGAGGGTGTCTTAGTTTGTTTATTAACATTAGATCCAAGAGCGAATACACAAGAATATTGACAACACTGGAATCATATGTTCAATTCATAGAAGATTTCAAGTACATCAGTGATATTTGACACGCCACGATGGGCTCTACACCAAACTCAATAGAGGACTGGACACTGACTCACAATAAGAAAGATCAACGGACACAACACACTCAGACTTGACATTGACACAATTATTTAGACATACCCACTTTGACAAGAGAGTTGGTATGCAGCCGACAAAGAACGAATTTCAAAGATGTGAGACTTGGTTTTTTTTTTTCTTTTGAGACAATAGACTAGCGCTGGAAGTTCATGGACATCGCCTTCCTCCATAATGGTGATGACTATGGAGTTCGACACTGGAATAGGAATCTCGGAAGGGGAGGCCTCTTTGGTTTCTGTAGACCTGGCTCAAACTGATTTTCAACACCTGATAATGGCGAGGCTTTCTCTGGCATGATGTTTTCAAGGAGCTCCAGCTCTGACATTTTTTTATATTTTCCCTTTGCCGTCAATCTACTTCCCAGCCCCAGGGTGGTATAGGTAAAGGTGGTAAGATCTGTGAAGGGTTGAATGAGTTGAATGGTTCCCATGGTGGGTGAAAGAGGTGCAACATGGTTAGGTGCAGGGTTCTCGGAAGCATTTGAGTTCGAGAAGAATGAGGGGATCCTCGTCTATCAGGTCCGGGATTTCATCGTCATTTCCCTCATTTCACCATAACAAGACTCTCAAGAGACTCAACCATCTGGGTGTGGTTGGACTGACGAGAGTGAGCGAGTCCAAAGATGAAGGCTTGTTTTTAGGAGGTATGATGAGCAATTGGGTGAGACTCCTGTCATGGACACCATAAACACTAGGCTCAATAAGAAGTAATCACATGACAATGTACTGTGCAAGTTGAAACAAAAGGCAACACAAGCACATCTTTCTCCTGGCTAAAATCCGGCAGCATAGCATCAGTACATGGAGATGTGGTAAGGTAAGCACATGGTTTAGGAACAAGCCTAAAAAGATGATGACCACGCTCAGGATATTTAGAGAAAATCCGACAACATGACAGCTGTACTAGGAGATATGGTACGGTTAGCACATGGTTTATCAATAACCCTAAAGGATAATGGTTACACAGGTTTTTGGAGAAAATCCGGCAGCATAACGACTGTACAAAGAGGGTCTCGGCAACCAAGCATAAAGAATATGCCGATAAGGTCAAGATGAAACATGGCTCTCAGCAAGAACACACACTCTGGTAGTGATAATGGCAAAGTAGACTCATAATCGACATGCGGAGCGATCTGATCAAGATCGATCAAAGGATCAAGCTCAGGGAAGATAGATCATGGCTATAAAGATAATGATGTGAAACCAATGATCTGATCATAATCCAAAAGACGGATGGATGGGAAAAATGGATTAGATTAGGAAAGAAAACATAACTATGAAGCAAGCCCTAATCTAGTAATAAATATATATACATATATATATATATATATATATATATACATCCTAACCAGGGGCACCAACCCTAGTCTAATCTAGAGGAGTCAAGGAAGTCTTGACTCAAGACAGACATGTGAGTGTACTAGGACTGCGTCTGTAGCCACATAAAGTGAGCTACCCTAGTCTAAAAAATAGGATAAGGTCCCTAACTCTAGGCTCCACATGTGTAAGCAACACATATGTTCGTCCATAAATGCAAACAAAAGGACCATGCAATATATAGAGAGAGTAATGTCGCGAGGTCCACCTGGCCGGGTGCATAGTTACTTGTATGCTGTGACTATCGCCCAGCATACGAACTATGTCCGTTATACACACAAGGTGTCCAGGTGTTGAGATACTAATGGTGCGGTGGCACTAGAAGGCGGGTATAGCCCTCACGGCTCCTACTTATAGTATCTCTCCGAGAGTAACCTGATAGCACATCCACAGCAGAAAGTAACCACAAAACAGATAATATATGCAAAGGATGGAAGTGAGTGTGTGAGCCCTTGTTTTATTTTGTATCTATTTGGTGCCCCTGGCATTCTAACGGAAAAGGTTCCCATTTGAAATGATTTTAGTCCAAATTTCTTTCAAAATTAGTAAAAATGGCATTTTTACAGAGTTAGGCAATATTCCAAGAATTCCCCAGCAGAGTCGCCAGCCTGTGGAGCCCGATCCCGAGGACGAATGGGCGAGGGACACGAGATCCCGCGCCGATCCTCCAAGATCTCCACAATGTGAAGGAGAGCTCTACCAAGGAACTCTCGAAATGATGCCACTCACAGCATGGGTGGCGATACAAATGAGATACCTCTCGATTCAAGGACTAGCCCGGAACCAAGATGTACCTATAACAAAGAAGAGTCGCCATCCAGGGAAGTAGGCCCTGGATCCCATGAAATACTCTGTTGCAACGGATAACCAGAGATACAAAAGTCCGTGCCTGATGACGAATGGGGAAGGTGTTAAGCACCCCAAATTCGCCCAAGTGCAAGCACCTGGTCTCTTTTGCCATTTTTAATTAATTTTGAAGAGTTTTGGGCTAAAATCATGTGAAATGGGAACGAGCATCTCCGAGAAAACGTCTATCTAAGCATGCATGACCTGGGGATGGGCAAAAGAAAATAAACATCCAAATCCTAACTCACTGCATCTAATCCTAACTCATCACATCTAGAAAAGCAGTAACATCCACACGCACAGCTACAGCTAAGCAGATAATCAAGATAAGATGAATAAATGCTACAACTAAGCAGGTGAGAGGACAGATAAGCACAGCTGTAAACTACTGAAGCAATAGAATAAACACACTAGCATGCGAGCCTATGTAAGAGATAATGCTAAGGAAATAATAATCAATCTCATGCTAGGAAAGTAAACAAGCTAACAGTAGCACATAAGAAGTCAAAGATAAACACACAATGAGCTAAAAGATACAGGGAAAGAAATGAATCGGAAAATCAACGGTACATGAGGACCGAGAATGGCAGGGAGAAGAAAAGGGAGCGTACGATAGGCTCAGAGAGCGATTCTAATGAATCAAGCTCAGCGATCCTGATCCGATAAAGATCGGATAAGTCTCACGATCGTCATAGCCTATCGTTGGGCTCAGCGAGGACAATCCCTGTGAAGGGGCCTCGCTACGTCGTCGCCCGTCCCAAAACCCGATAAAACGTCGGAAAACCGATAAAACCGGAAAACCACGATCAAAATCGGAAATGAAATGAAAGGAAGGCTCCGAGTGACCTGGCAATCACCATCCTCGCCCATTTTGGTTTTTGCATTTTTGAGAAAAGCTTGAAAGATATTTTTGTATGCTGAAATGATTTTTGAAGGGTTTAAATGATTTTATTCAAAAGTTTGACTGAACTTGGGACGAGAATCCCAAGCTGCCTACGTACCCTGTGAAAAGGGATCAAGCCAACGTAGTTCGAAACAGCATTTCGAAATACGCTTTTGTTGTTTCTTGATGTTTTTTTTTTTAGATTTTTGTTATTTGATTTTTATGTATTTTTATCCATTTTGATAGAAATGGGGTTTTTGGCTCAAGAGGTTGCCGTCCGTCATCGCCTAAACCCGACAAAGCGTTCCCAAAATCGATGGGATCCCGAAGCACAAAGAGTATCCTAGGGAAACAAAGAGGTTGCAGATTTGCAAGCCCAAGACATGCAATTAAATATTGAAGACCAGCTGAGATTATACACTAACCCAACATAGTTATACTGATAATATTCTCAAGAGAATGATGGAAAATAATAAAGGGTATCCCTAACCATGAAACCCCTTAACACATCCACATACCTGTGCTGGACGAAATCGCAGTCACCAAAGGCCCATTGGAGTATCGGTGTCACCAAATGCTCATTGGAGTATCGGTGCCGGTACCGGAAATGCCGGAAGAGAAGCTGATGGTGAAGCTTGAATTAAGAGGCCGGAGATGAAAGCTGAAATAATAGGAATTGAAATGGGTTTTGATGGGGTATTTGACGTGGGTATCAACGAGGCCAAAATGGGACCAATTGGGATTAAGAAATTGAAATTGAAGAAGGGAATTAGTGGGGTAGAGGTGATGGCCTGAAATGGTGGCGCGACACAGCCGGATTCCGGCAAGATTGCCGGAATCAGTAGTGTTAGAAATGAGAAATGGTTTTGGGTTTTGGTAGATGAAGGGAGGAGTGACTGTAAATGGAAGAAAACCCAAGTGGGTTTAATGGATAAAAGAAAATGGTGGTAGGGTCGGTGGCCGGAGCAAATGGCTGGCAGGAATGAGACCGAAGAAGACAACCCCCAATCTCTCTCTCTCTCTCTATATATATATATCTATCTCTCTCTCTCTCTCTCTCTCTCTCTCTCTCTCTCTCTCTCTCTTTCTCTGCTTTCCCTTTTTTTTTTTGGAAAATGGGAGGTAGCGGTGGTGGAGGGGAAGATCGGTCGGCCGGAGGTGGCACGGCGGTTGGTGGTGGCGCGGTGGAGCTCGAGCTCCCTCCCTCTCTCTCTCTCTGTGTTTCTGTTTTCCCTTCTTTCTTTTTTTCTTTTTTTTTTAACGAAAGAAAAAAGAGGGTTTGAGGGTTTGAGGGAGGTGGTTGGAGGATATGGGTTTTCAAGGTGGGTTTAGGGTAGAAATGGGTTTCGGTTTTGGAGGTGGGGGTTGGAGGAGATGAGGGTGGGAGAGGGTTTTTGAATGGGTGGTGGTGGTGGTGGTTCGGTGGAGGTGGGTTTCGGCTGTTGGAGTGGAGAAAATGGGTTTGGGTTTTGGGGATTGAGGATGGTGGCTGGTGCGGTGGAGATGGAGGTGGTGGATAACGGTGGTGGTGGTGATGGGATTTTGAGGGAGGCCGGTGGTGGTGGTGGCAAGATGGAGATGGGTTTTGGGTTTCGGGTTCGAGGCCGGATTCCGGCAAGCTTGCCGGAATCAATGGAGATGGCGGTCTCTCCCTTGGTGGCTGCTGTTGGTGGAGGTGAAGAGAGGGGGTAGATGGTGGTGAAGGGTGGTGGTGCCTCGGCTCCTTCTCTCTGGATCTTTTCTTTTTGCTGCCCTTCCCCTTTTTTCCAAAAAAAATCACCCTCCTTGTATCCACGAGGTTTTTTTTATTTTATAGCCAGGGTTAAAACCCTCCTCCTAATCTCAGCCATCCATTCTCCTTTTGATCCTATGGCCTATGCCCATTGCTCATCCAATTCTTCTGAAATTTGTAGGGACGCTCTCGGAGAGGTTGACCATCCTAGGAAAATTTGCATCAATTAGTGAACACTGTGGGTCAATAAAATTTTGGGGTTTCTTCGCATTCAGGGCTCGATTCTTCAAAAAATTTCTGCACTCAGCTTTCAGGAATTTATTCGATTTCGAAAATTGGGTCAGGTCAAAATGGGGTGTCTACACCCTGCCAAGCCTTCGCCATGGTCAACTTCCTAGTAGTGAGGGTCACTTCGGTCTATAACGCTATTTTAGGACGGCCGGGCCAGAACCAGATCCACGCTGTCGCATCTGCTTATCACCAAAAGATGAAGTTTATTACGCCCAACGGCGTTGGAGAAGTAAGGGGGGACCAGCCGCAGTCTAGGGAGTGTTATGCAATGGCACTGAAAGGCAAAAACGCGACAGAGTCATTGCCGATTGAGCTACTCGACATGAGGAGCGAAGCTCAGGGAACTCAACCCGCAGAGGACCTTATCTCCATCCCCTGTGCAGAGATGATGATGAGAAGGTCGTTAAGATCGGCTCCTCTCTAGACGACGGCACCCGGCGCAGCCTCACCCAATTTCTTCAGGACAATGCAGATGTTTTTGCATGGACCTCCGCAGACATGCCCGGTATTAATCCAGATGTCAGTACGCACAGACTAGGTGTTGACCCAACCTGTAGGCCAGTAAAGCAGAAAAGAAGACACTTCGCCCTCGAGAGGCAGCGGGCGATCAAAGAAGAAGTGGAGAGGCTCCTGAAAGCCAACTTCATTCGAGAGATCCAATACCCGGACTTCAAACGTAGTCCTGGTAAAAAAGGCAAATGGGAAATGGAGAACCTGCGTCGACTTCACTGATCTGAATAAAGCCTGTCCCAAGGACAGCTACCCGCTCCCAAAGATCGATCAGGTCATCGACGCCACTGTAGGTCACAAGTTACTGAGCTTCATGGACGCCTTCTCCGGATATAACCAGATCAGAATGTATGAGTCAGATATCCCGAAGACCTCCTTTGTAACAGACCAGGGGACCTACTGCTACCGTGTTATGCCCTTTGGCCTGAAAAACGCCGGGGCCACATATCAGAGGCTCGTAAACAAACTCTTTCGGACTCAGATCGGCCGCAACATGGAAGTTTACGTTGACGACATGCTGGTCAAAAGCCGGAGTACACAAGATCATGTCTCCGACCTGGAAGAAACGTTCCAAGTCCTGAGAGAGCACAGGATGAAGCTCAATCCCACCAAGTGCACTTTCGGCGTCAGCTCGGGAAAATTCCTAGGGTTTATGGTTAGCCAAAGAGGCATAGAAGCCAACCCAGAAAAAATCAAGGCCGTGGTGGAGCTCACTCCGCCCAAAACCATCAGAGAAGTGCAGTGACTGACAGGGATGATAGCCGCGCTGGGGCGCTTCATTTCAAAATCTGCAGAGAGGTGTCTCCCTTTCTTCAACGCAGTTAAAGGATTTAAGACCGCGCCCTGAACAGAGGAATGCCAGGCCGCCTTCGAGGAGTTAAAAAGATATTTGTCCTCTCCACCGCTATTAACAAAGCCTGAGCCCGGTGAGGAGCTACTCTTGTATCTATCTATAAGCCCCCTTGCTCTGGCAGCAGTCCTAGTGCGTGAGGATCACAGCCAACAAAAGCCGGTCTACTACGTTAGCAAGGTCTTACACGATGCTGAAATAAGGTACCAGCGGGTCGAGAAATTGGCTTACGCGCTGGTGATGGCGGCCAGGAAGTTGAGACTGTATTTTCAAGCTCACACGATAAAGGTCCTTACTGACCAGCCGCTCAGGCAAGTTCTCCATAAGCCGGACATCTCGGGGCGACTCGTTAAATGGGCCGTGGAACTGAGTGAATTCGACATCCGCTACATGCCCAGGCCCTCAATCAAGGCTCAGGTATTGGCAGATTTCGTAGCTGAATGCTCCATCCCCCGACAGGCTGCCGAATTTGAAATTGTTCAAACCCCAGTTATGGAAAAGTCAGTAACTCATGAGGAGCGAGCGGCGGATGAGGCTGAAGCAGAAATCGTCCCCGCGCCAGTAGAGCAGGATCCATCAGCCGCCGAGCCCCTCTGGGAAGTGTACGTGGACGGGTCTTCGAACAGGGGGTGGCTGTGGCGCCGGTCTGATTCTCACCGGACCAAACGGCTTCACCGCAGATTATGCCCTAAGGTTCGGATTCCGCGCATCTAATAATGAGACAGAATACGAAGCCCTCCTTGCCGGGATGAATCTCGCCGTTCAAGTCAAGGTCCACAGGCTGAAAGCCTACTGTGATTCCCACTTGGTTACAAATAAGATTCAGGGAACGTACGAAGCCCGCGACGAGCATATGATCAAGTACCTCTCCCTAGTCCAACAGTTATCCACCAACTTCAAGAGTTTCGAGGTCGTCAGAATCCCCAGAGCAGAGAACACAAAAGCAGATGTACTATCTAAGCTAGCGGCGTCCGGATACACGACTCTCGGGAATATATGTATGGAGTTCCTACAGAGATCCAGTATCGAGAGAAAGGCCGCTGAAATCATGGAGGTAGAGCACGAGTCCTGCTGGATGGATGAAATCGTCGACTACCTACGTAGTGGGAAACTACCCAAGGCGAAGAAAGAAGCCCGCAAGGTGATCCAAAGGGTAGCCCGGTTTTCACTCGATGGCGAGAGCCTGTTCAAAAGATCCTACACCCTCCCATACTTAAAGTGCCTCCGGCCCAGCGACGCCGCGTACGCCCTGCAAGAAACACACGAAGGTATTTGCGGAGAGCACCTGGGGGGCAAGGCCCTGGCGATCAAAGTTTTGCTGAGAGGTCTGTACTGGCCGACCCTGAGACAAGATGCCCTGACCCTGGTCAGGAGGTGCGAGAGATGCCAAAAGTTCTCCCCCACCATCCATCAGCCTGCTGTATCCATGGCTCCAATTATCAGCCTGCTACCCTTCGCGATTTGGGGGATGGATATCTTGGGCCCCTTTCCACCGGCCTCCGGAAGGCGCACCTTCGTAGTAGTGGCCATTGATTATTTTACCAAATGGGTGGAGGTCGAACCTCTAGCCCAGATCACCGAGCAGAATGTACAGAACTTCTTCTGGAAATCAGTGGTCTGCAGATTCGGGATTCCTCGCGCCTTGATAACAAATAACGGCAAACAGTTCGACTGCCGAAGCTTTCGGAAGTTTTGCTCCGACCTGAAAATTGAGCAGAGGTTCACCTCCGTAGCACACCCGCAGACCAACAGGCAGACAGAAGTCACAAACCGAATCCTACTGCAAGGGATCAAGAAAAGACTGGACGAAAAAGTTGGTCGATGGGCAGATGAGCTCATCATGTCCTATGGGCTTATCGCACCACCCCGCGCACACCAACAGGTGAGTCTCCATTCAACCTATCCTTCGGAACAGAGGCGGTAATACCTGTCGATGTAGGCACCTCGTCCGCTAGAATTTCCAACTTCAACGAACAACTCAACGGTGACAGGCTCCGCGCGAATCTTGACTTATTGGAGGAGGCCAGAGAAGAATCCCGAATAAGAGTCGCCGCCTACAAGCAGAAAGTATCTCGCTATCATGACTCAAAGATACGCCCTAGAGAGTTTCGAGTTAGAAATCTGGTCTTAAGGAAAGCTGCTATCTCCCAACCCAAGAAGGCCGGAAAGCTTTCCCCAACCTGGGAGGGGCCTTACCGAGTAAAAGAGGTGATTCGCCTGGGAAGTTATAGACTGGAAACACTCGAGGAACAACTACTACCACATGCCTGGAACTCAAAGAACCTTCGCAAATACCATCAGTAGCGAAGTAGCCGGCACAAAAAAAAACTTTGTAAATATCTCCTGAATGTGAATGAAAGAACCTTTTTTTTTACAAGTGCCTTCGTGTCCGTCAAATTGGAAAACCCAGTTCACTAAAACTAGGGTACTCGACGTTTGGTTCGCCACGGCTCGTCTCCGCAAAGACCGGGGGCCCACTCCTGGTCCGGAACCAGCCCGGATGCAAAAACCAAAGCTCCTTCGAAATCCAGTTCACTAAAACTAGGGTACTCGACGTTTGGTTCGCCACGGCTCGTCTCCGCAAAAACCGGGAGCCCACTCCTGGTCCGGAACCAGCCCGGATGCAAAAACCAAAGCTCCTTCGAAACCCAGTTCACTAAAACTAGGGTACTCGACGTTTGGTTCGCCACGGCTCGTCTCCGCAAAGACCGGGAGCCCACTCCTGGTCCGGAACCAGCCCGGATGCAAAAACCAAAGCTCCTTCGAAATCCAGTTCACTAAAACTAGGGTACTCGACGTTTGGTTCGCCACGGCTCATCTCCGCAAAGACCGGGAGCCCACTCCTGGTCCGGAACCAGCCCGGATGCAAAAACCAAAGCTCCTTCGAAACCCAGTTCACTAAAACTAGGGTACTCGACGTTTGGTTCGCCACGGCTCGTCTCCGCAAAGACCGGGAGCCCACTCCTGGTCCGGAACCAGCCCGGATGCAAAAACCAAAGCTCCTTCGAAATCCAGTTCACTAAAACTAGGGTACTCGACGTTTGGTTCGCCACGGCTCATCTCCGCAAAGACCGGGAGCCCACTCCTGGTCCGGAACCAGCCCGGATGCAAAAACCAAAGCTCCTTCGAAACCCAGTTCACTAAAACTGGGGTACTCGACATTTGGTTCGCCACGGCTTGTCTCCGCAAAGACCGGGAGTACACTCCTGGTCCGGAACCAGCCCGGACGCAAAGACCTAAGCTCCTGAAAAACATAGCACGTCAGGACCAACCTAAGTCCAGGATGCCTACCTAGAACGATGGCTACGCAGCATACGGCCAAGCAGTATAAACTAGAGACGGACAAGCATAGAAGAGGTAGACAATAAAAGTTTACTTTCCATTCATATGTTGGGGCCTCAGAGGACCATTACAAAAGCGACGCCTCAACGGGCTGTTACAAAAAAAAAAAAAGAGTTGGGCCTCTAAGGGGCCGTTACAAAAAGGAATCAAGAAATCGCCAAAAAAGGGGAGAAAGAGAGCTCAAGGCGCCTCGTTGCCCCCATCCCGGCTGAATCTGCTCCTGGGGGCAAGAGTGCGTCAGCTGTGGCCGGGTCCTCGCCAGTAAGCGTCGGTGGGTCAGGTATAACCATCCTCGACAGGTCAACGCCCGGATTGGAATCCTTGACCTGCCCAAGGCAGTCGAAAAACCCTATCTTGTAGGCCTCACTGGATAGAAGAAGGAGTTCGTCCTCCTTTTCCTGACCGGCCATCGCCTGCCTCGATAGGGCTCTCTCCCTTTGAGCGTTGAGGGCTTCCGTCGCTTCCTCCTTCTGCGCGGCCAGCTGAGCGGCAAAATCCTCTCTCAGCCGCTTGATCTCGTTGGCAGATTTCTCGATGGACTTCTTCAGGTCCTTCGCATCCTTTTTCAGCTTCCCATTCTCCTCCTCAGACTTGGTTATAGCATCGGAAAATTTCTTACTCTTCCCCCGAAGATCATTGAAGTACACTCCGATCTATAAAATACAGATGAGCAAGTGTTAACACAGGTAAACGAAGTAGAAGGCGAACAAAGAGTGAGCGTACTCGTCAGCCATCTTACCTGATAAAGAGAAGAAAATACGGCCTCTTCGGCCGTAGCTGGCGGCTCGTGGAGAACCTGTTGCTTGTCTTTGTCAAGGATACATTTACTTTGAATCTCTACAGCTACCCGGCTCTCTCCAAGGCCGGTATCAGTCTTTTGGACGGCCCAATTTGGCCAAAAAACGTTATCTCCGGACCTCGCCGGGGGTGGAAGGGTGCCAGCAGATGTCGCCACAGCCCTCGAAGACCCTGCGCCCCGGCCGGATGAACTCACCAATTTCACCGAACTCTTGGCCTTGGGTGGGGGTGGCGCGTCCTGGGTTGGAGCCGGACTCGCCGTCTCCGGGGCCTTCCTTTTCTAGCCCTGACGGACCGTCCCAAAGGCCCCCTTCCTCATCTTATCGACTAACGATTGCTGCTGCATCTCTGAAAGATAGACGAAAAACAAAACCAGTCAGAGACAAGAAAAAAAGGAAAGACAAATTTTAAAGGAGGCTATCTACGTACGTGCCCGGGTCGCAGTACTAAGGCCCAACTCAACCAAAACCTCTTCCCCTTGGAAGTCTGAACAATCAGCTGGCCCCTTCCGGTCCAGCACCTCCCGAAGTAGAGCGAGGGTTCTCGCATCTTCACCCTCAAGGAAGGCTTGCGACTCATCGCGACTGTATGCGGGGTTCCCCATTTCAAAGGGACCGGCCAAGGCTCGCTGGACTCCGTGTCCTCGACATAAAAGAACCTGTTCATCCACATGTGTATGGAGGAGGGAATGCCAGTGATCATTTTTATCTCCGGGCGCTGGCTAATGTAAATCCAACCCCCACCCTTGTGCTTCTTCAATTGCGCACACGCGCGGAACAACGGTACTGACAGGTTCCTCTGAAGCCGGCCCTGAATGAGGTATACAAACTCCGTCAGCAGCCTCCATGAGTTCGGCGCCACCTGGGCCGGGGCCAGCCCGTAGTGCTGAAGCACCGAGGCGAAGAAGGGGTGCAGAGGAAATCTGAGTCCGGCCCTCAGTGACTCGTCATATATGCAAATGTCGGAGCTTTCGTTGCAGGCTCTATCTCCCTCCTTCGCCTCCCTCAGTCCAAACCTGGATGGGATGCAGTACTTATCCCTAATCACTGCATGGCGGACTCATCCAGGTAGTTCTCCTCATTGAGAGCCTGTATGTTGTATTTAGGATTGGCATCCATCCGGGCTCTTGCCACGACCTCAACGGCCCGGCCCGGATGAAACGTTGTGGACGCCTCGCCGACGTCACTACCAACACTCCCCCCTTGTGGGACATAGCTATCCGTCAGAAGCGGAGCGGTGTTCAAGTCCAATATTGCCTCGTCCTCCACCACCTCATCAGTACCTATAATATTCACACTCACCATTTTCGGGGCCGGTGACCAGGTAGGCCTATCCTCGGTCCTAATCGACGATCTAGACCCTGAACTACTAGAAGACGACTCCCCCGAACCGGACTCAGAACTAGAGCTACTAGACATGAAAGCAGGAAAATAAATGAATGAGACACGCTCAAGAAAAACTACCGGATCACACTGAATGCTCCTGAATCCACCGCCGTTCACAAAAATACACGATCCGAACTGGCCTTCGCCGAACTGGGCTTCGCCGAACCGACAGAGAGAAAAAGAGGAGGACGAGGACGAGAAGTAAAAAGTGAAAATGAGAAGGTAAAACCCACTCTTTATAGATTTCTCTGAGGCGGTGTGCATTAAATGAATGGCACACGTTTCGAGGACGCTCGAGTGGTGCCGCGTGTCTTTTATTAATGGCGAGCGCAGACTTCGAGGCAAGGGCGTAAGCAAAAAATACGCGTGTACCTCTAAAAGACCAAGGGGAGTCATACAAATGCTTGTGCGGAGAAAGGCAGTCCGGCTCAAGCCGGACTGAAAAAGCAGTCCGGCCCAAGCCGGACTAGATATGATGCGTTCCGCAAAACGACAAAAAGCAGTCCGGCCCAAGCCGGACTGAGTCGCAAAACGACAAAAAGCAGTCCGGCCCAAGCCGGACTGGGTCGCAAAACGACAAAAAGCAGTACGGCCCAAGCCGGACTGGATATGACGCGTTCCGCAAAACGACAAAAAACAGGGGTCGCAAAACGACAAAAAGCAGTCCGGCCCAAGCCGGACTAGATATGACGCGTTCCGCAAAACGACAAAAAGCAGTCCGGCCCAAGCCGGACTGGGTCGCAAAACGACAAAAAGCAGTCCGGCCCAAGCCGGACTGGGTCGCAAAACGACAAAAAGCAGTCTGGCCAAAGCCGGACTGGATATGACGCGTTCCGCAAAACGACAAACAACAGTTCGGCCCAAGCCGGACTGGGTCGCAAAACGACAAAATGCAGTCCGGCCCAAGCCGGACTGGATATGACGCGTTCCGCAAAACGACAAAAAGCAGTCCGGCTTAAGCCGGACTGACAGAAATCCGGACTGCGGCAAAATCCGGCCTGCCCCAGAGTCCGGACTGCTCCAGATTCTGGACTGCCCCAATATCCGGACTGGTCTAGATTCCGGACTACCCCAAAATCCGGACTGCTCCAGACTCCGGACTGCTCCAAATCCGGACTGCCCCAGAGTGTGGACTGCTCTAGATTCCGGACTGCCCCAGATTCCGGACTGCCCCAGAATCCGGACTGCTCCAATATCCGGACTGCTCCAGATTTCGGACTGCCCCAGAATCCGGACTGCTCCAGACTCCGGACTGCTCCAGACTCCGGACTGCTCCAGATTCCGGACTGCCCCAGAATCCGGACTGCTCCAAAATCCGGACTGCTCCAGATTTCGGACTGCCCCAGATTCCGGACTGCTCCAGACTCCGGACTGCTCCAGATTCCGGACTGCCCTAGAATCCGGACTGCCTCAATTTCTGTACTGCTTCAGATTCGGGACTGCCACAGGCCGAGCCTCGACCACTTCCAATCAGAAATGTACTCTACCACATTTCCCCAAGTCACCATAATAACTTGGAGAACTGGGGGGCAACTGATGGGGTGCAAAAATGCAGCAGCCTGTTGGCTTCCAACACGTGGCTAGAGGAGGGCCCACTGCAGAACCCACGTCAGCAGGGGTAGTTTGGTAATTCCCTCGGAGTAGGTGAACCTGAACCTATAGCTGGTCGACACCTGCTTTGGGGCATTAACTCCCCACCTACCCCAAACTTTCCCTATAAAAAGGCTTCTAAAGCTCATAAATCGGGGTATTGAATTCTTACCCGCCACTCTAAAAACCACCCCTTCACTCCGGCTCTTACTGACTTGAGTGTCGAAAGGTTTGTCCGGAGTACACTCCGGGTCGGCCATTCTGACCTCGTTTGCTTCTGTGCAGGACACAGTTAATCAGGACTCAACCCTCCATTTCACCTCCTCGAGCCCCCCAGCTCGTCTCTTACGTTACTGTCATATCTGTTAACCAATTTCGGGCCCAACACCAACCATCTTTCCCTCTTCTTTTTTTTTATGGGTAAATTGGGGAGCATAAAAAAACGGCAAAGATGAAGAAAAAAGGAGGGCCGGGCGGACGGCCGATCTAGCCGTCCGCCGGAAAACAAATTTGGAGTGGGTTGTGATAAGGTGAGGTCCGATCGACCTGCTCTGATACCATGAAGAATTTTAGAGAATTTCACTAATCTTGGATTTCTTGGATGCTTTACAATAATCTCAGGATGTGCTTATATAGAGCACTTACATGATAAACATAGAATGGAATTAAGATAATTATAGAAGGAAATAACCCTAATCAAATCTACCTTCCTAATCTCTCTTGCTTGCTTCTTCTAATCCACTTGGCTAATTTATCTAGTTGCTTCATTTAGCCAACTTACCCAATCTACCTCTAAGATGATCCAACGGTGAGATCTTAACCCAATCCAACCGTTGGATCTCACACACATATTCTAACAGCTCCCAATCCCAATTGTCGGCAACTCTGCCCGCAACTATGAATCTCGTGCAAATTGCACATAAATCCTTTTCAAAATTATTTATAGCATGCCGTTTTATTGTGGAAAATAATTACAAGAAAGTCCTAATTGCGTTCCTTTCTAAAGGACTATAATTGGGCTCAACTTCTTTCATGTTTAATGATGGAGGGAATTCATTGATTCGTATGGCCTCCATAAGACTGACCAAATGATTATCATAGGCCCTTGATTCATTAGGGTAACGTTTGGCTACCATGAATTTTTTTTATGATAGATCAGTGTGTCCAAGTGGAGATGAGAGTGAAGTGGCTAAAAATCAGGAAATAAAATTCTCCAAGTGATGATAAGTGGGTACAAATCAAGAAACAATAAACACTACTTAAAATAGGAGTGTCCAAGTGGAGATGAGAAACACTACTTAAAATAGGAGTGTCCAAGTGGAGATGAGGGTGAAGTGGCTAAAAATCAGGAAACAAAATTCTCCAAGTGATGATAAGTGGGTACAAATCGAGAAACAATAAACACTACTTAAAATAGGATTGACATTTTCCCGCTTTTTAGCCACTTCTGACACTCATCTCCATCGTGCCCTCTCAAATCTCTATCCTTTTCCTACTCCCCCTACCCCTCTCTCACCACTTGGAGATGCCAATTTGTCATTAAAAAAAATTCCTGACTGCCACACATGGCCTAAGCCTTGATCAAGCCTTGCTTGACGATGGGGTGCCAATTTGAAATGAGAAAACAATACTGGTCGTCTTCTGATCTTCTTTTTACAAGATCAATGGTCTTGATCTCATATATGCCTACCAATCTATGGCTCCTTGTAGAACCAAGAATTGCCTTGTACTAATCATCATAAGAGTAACTTTTTCAGATTAAATCCTTTAATTTTTTTTAAGGGAAATGATATATTCAACCCCTATTTTTTACCGGGCCACCACTTCTAGTGTAAGTTGTCATTAATACATTAGAGGGGGAGGCCAGGGAAGAAATGGGTAGAACATATCAGTGAAATGACCCCTCCGGTTTTTTTTTTAATTTGGGTAACGAAGGGTGTCTCCACCCCCTTCGGAGGTATGACTATTTCCCTACGGACGCATGCAACAACCCATAAACCAAGCGCAACGGGTAAGCAAGGGGGGATGGGATTCGAACGCTCGTCACTGGGGAGTGAACCCATGACTTTACGCCAAAGAGCCACACCCCTCCGGGTTTCACGCGTTCCTTTGAGAATGACAGGCAAAAGCAAACAATTGAGAAAGGGGATATGTTATCAGCACAACTTGATATCTACACTAACCCTGCTGTCTTTTTTTATTTCATTGGCTAGTGAGAGCTTTTGGGGAAATGTAATAACTTTTTGACACCTCTTTTCAAATCTAAAAGACAAGATGGTCTGTGGAAATATCAAAATATAGTTGTGCTAATGTCCTTTCCCATGCAAAAGTCCTTTTCAAAGAAAAGGGTAACAAAAAGGAAGAAAAAGGGATTTGAAATATCATTAGCCGGAAAGAAAAGGTTGTGAATATCATTTCCCTTTTTCAATAATATCTCCGTCACAAGTTGAAAAGGTTATGAATATCGTTTTCCTTTTCAATAATGAGAAAAAATCTCTTCAATAATATCATTTTCCTTTTCAATATAATCCTTCTTACACGGAAAAGACTTGGATCTTATGATTTTCAGTGATGTCATGGCATTGCAAGTGGGCAGAAAAAGCCACCCTTGGAATTTGAGTATAACCAGAGTGGTTTTCTAAAACCACTTGTTTTTCCGATGCCCATACCTCATCTGGGTCCGAAATTCCATCACCAATACCACCCTTTCGAGCCTCTAGAACTTTCTTTCCTTGAAAAATAATATAATTATCTCAAGTGCTCTAGAACTTTCGGTTAGATGCTCCTCTTTTTATTTAAACACCTACAGACATACCTCACCATCTCAATTCTTTGAATGTAAATGGAGCATAAAAACAGCATAAAAGACCCTTAAAAGCTATTGTTGGATTCTTTTTAGAATATTGTTGCCTTTCAATCAGGTTCCATTTTAGTTTTTTCTTGCAATTTCTTCACCCACTTGTGCATTTAACAGTTGAGATTTTGAGCTTCTCTGCTCTATAAATCTTCATTTCTGTTTGAGCTTCTTTATAGTTAAGCTTCAAATTTCTCATATTGTTTTCCTAGTTTATTTGTTACTCTTGTTGATCCAGAAGGATACCTGCTTATCTTGTCCTTCTCTCTTCATTCACATCAAGACCCATACCTCATTTTTAATTTATTTCAAGACCCCAATTTTTTATTTTGATTCAGAGTCCATTGGTTTGAAGTTGTGCATATGTGATACTGGGGATAGAGTTTCTGAATCAAGACAAAGTGGTATCGATGCCATACCTCAACTCAATGTTTGGAGAAAGGCCCTTTTGATTCCTTTTTTCACTAATCTGCTTTTTTGCCTATTTTTTCAGATTTTCTCAGAGCCCAACAAACCTTACTTCTAATAAACTCCATCTTTCTTCTGTTCTTGAGCTGATTTTGATCAACCCACAACCAATCTCCAGTTCCACTGAACTCTATTTTTTCAACTGTTCTTGACCTAATCAACCTCAGATCCTCCCTTATTCCCCCTTTGTACTTCACCTAAACTTCGCAATTTCTCTACACTTATCTTGAACTCCCTTGAAACCCTTATCTGTTTCAATAGTCAGATCGCGTCTCTCACAGAATAAAGCACCAAAGACTTATCAAATTTCATTGTCATTTTATCCAGTCATGAATCCTCCTTGTTCAGTGAAAGAGGAATATATAGGATCATGCTCCTCTTATTCCAGCGAGTTGTCGCGCGTCGTTCCTCCACAACCAATGGAGGGCTTAAATGACTCAGGCCCCCCACCTTTCCTCACAAAAACATTTGAAATGGTGGATGATCCAAACGCTGATGATATGGTTTCTTGGAGCAGGGCAAACAACAGCTTCATTGTTTGGGATCCCCACGCCTTTTCGATGAATCTTCTGCCAAGATATTTCAAGCACAACAATTTCTCCAGCTTTGTGAGGCAACTCAATACATATGTGAGTATCTCTAAAGACTCTTTTAACCATTTGCGTTTTTTTGGTTCTTATCTCAGGATGGCCGCTCCACAAATTAACTGGAAAAGATTGAAAAGAAGATGAAGAAAAGTAGACCAGTAAGATTGTTATTTGTTTTGTTAGATTTTACTGTTGAGATTCCTTGTGGAGGCCACTCCACACAATAACTGTAAAAGATTGAAAATTTTGTTAGTTTTTACTTTTGAGATTCCTTGTGAAGGCAGCTCCACACATTAACTGGAAAAGGTTGAAAAGAAGATGAAGAAAAGTAGACCAGTAAGGTTGTTATTTGTTTTGATGGATTTTACTGTTGAGATTCCTTGTGGAGGCCACTCCACACATTAACTGGAAAAGATTGAAAATTTTGTTAGATTTTACTGTTGAGATTCTTGAGATTCCTTGTGAAGACCGCTCCACGCATTAAGTGGAAAAGATTGAAAAGAAGATGAAGAAAAATAGACCAGTAAGATTCTTAATTGTTTTGTTAGATTTTACTGTTGAGATTCCTTGTGGGTTCTTCTTCATGATAAAAAAAAAGTTACATCAGAATGCTATTTTATCACCTGTCTGTTTGTGTTCCTCTAGAGATTTTAATAAACTGCCTTGTATTCCATAATCTTCATTTTGTTAGGATTTGAATAATGGTTTACTTAATTTTGCTTTTAATTATTTGTTTGAATCTAATTTTGTACCAAAAAAATAGTTGTAAGAAGTCTTTATCTGTAGTAGCTAAGATAGATGATTATATGCAACAGAGACATAAATTGTTTTTTTAGTGTGTGTTATGAAAATTTGTATAAACTTGTGGGATCTTAGAATTAGATTTCCACCATCTTAAGCCATCTATATGCATAAAATTCCTTCAAATACAGTAGATTTCCATCTCATTCTTATCAATATTCTATTAAAGTATCTTTCTCATGAAACTCTCTGAATTTGCACCATCTCAAGCCATCCATATACATAAAATTCCTTCAAATACATTAGATTTCCATCATACTCTTTTCCATAATATTCTATTGAAGTATCTCTCTCATGAAAGCCTCTGAATTTGCACCATCTTAAGCCATCCATATGCATAAAATTCTTTCAAAGACATTAGATTTCCATCCCATTCTTCTCCATATTCTATTGAAGTATCAAGTATCTCTCAACATGGATTCCAATATTGACTGTCGAGTTTGGTCTCTGCAGGGTTTTAGAAAGGTGGATTCAGATAGATGGGAGTTTGCCAATGAGGAATTTCTCAGAGGTCAGAAACATCTTCTAAAGAACATAAGGAGAAGAAAGCCTCCTTCACACACACCTCTGCAACAGCAAGCTCTAGGCGCCTGTCTTGAAGTTGGACAGTTCGGATTGGATGGAGAAATCGATCGTCTGAGGCAGGACAAGAATGTTTTAATGTTGGAAGTGGTTAAACTTCGGCAGCGGCAACAAAACGCTAGAACCCATCTTCAAGCCATGGAAGAAAGATTACAAGGAACCGAACAGAAACAGCAACAAGTGAAAACTTTCTTAGCTAGAGCAGTGCAAAATCCCACCTTCATACAACAGTTGGTTCAACAGACGGAGGCGAGAAAGGAACTTGAAGAAAGAATTTCCAAGAAAAGAAGAAGACCCATTGATAAAGGACCTGGTGATAATGTTGGCGAATCGAGCCAAAGTTGTGCGACAGAAACCCCAATAAAAGTTGAAGCTCTGGACTTCGAAGATCTTTATGGGTTTGAAGTTTCGGAGCTCGAAACTCTGGCATTGGAGATGCAGGGACTGAGGAAAATTAAAAAGGATGAAGAGGAAGAACAAGAAAAGTTAGGGCAAGAGAGTGAAGATAATAAAGAATTGAATGATGATTTTTGGGAAGAACTGCTGAATCAAAAATTTGGTGAAGAGAAAGGTACGACACATGAAGGACTAGAGGATGGAGATGTGAATTTCTTGGCTGAGAGATTTGGTTATTTGGGTTCTAGCTCAAAGTAGAGAATCAAAACTTGTTTCAATTTGGTTCCCCTATTGACTCAATTTCATTACTGATTGACTGATAGTTGCACTAGTTCCTGCTAGGAAACCTTTGCTAATTGACTGTGTCTGTTTATTTATTATTTGTTGATTTCTAAACCATCTAATTGTCTTATCCTCCTCTTGTTTTTATTTACGGGCTGATTGCTTCTTTCTCTGATTTGGGTTTCTGTGATACTTGAAAAGTTTGAAATTTTATTTGGGTTATTTTTTTTTTGTTCTTTTGGCAGCAGGTGCTGTAGTTGCTTTGTACATCTAGAGAAAGAGCAAAGATGAGAAGGAAGCAAGCGCATTTGTATCCTTTAAGATAATTTTCTTGTGTTCTTTTACATCTAGTTTTCTTGGGTTTTTCATTCACTTGATTCTCTATCTGAGCATATTGCAGGCATGCCTGGTGAAGTCTTTCCTGAGCTCACTACTATCATTTACCAGAAGGTTGCTATTAGTAGTCTTGCCACATTTTGTCTGCTAAGATTAGTGCCTTTTTTCTTCATTGTGGTTACTATCTTTCTTGACACGTAAATATCTAAAATTTTATTGTTAGTTCAGCAGTAATTGGGGTTGAAAAAAGTAGAGGTTGAGTTCATAAGTATTGGGTCAGATGATTTTTTTCGAATTCTAGTTATAAACGGTTTCCTGATTCTTGTTGGCTAGATTTTTTGTGTACTTGCGTTTGATGTTTTTTGGAGAAATTGAGGGTGAGGGAGACGGGGAAAAAGAGTCTGCTCAGGGAAATGGTCGGTGATGAGTGTGATGGTCGGTGTTGGTGTTCTCTTTTAAATCTATTGACTTTTGAATATATGTTCGTTTCATTTTGTGCTTTATTTTTTAGTGAAATGTCAAACTTAAGGGCACCCTTCTTAGACTGAAATGCATCATCCACCCAACAGGATTTACAATTCCAGTTTAAATAGGAAATTATTGGAATGAAAAATGCGGTTGGGTGATATAGATCCAAGAGAAAAGTACGGAATGCGGGCCGATTTTAGCGAAAATACAAATTATGGGCACCTTTTAAAACAAGAACAAAAAAAGGGCTAATCTTCGAAATCGGGTTGGAAAAAGACCCTGATACCCTTTTGTCATGAACAGAAACATCATTCAATTTCCATTTTCATTACTGGAGTGTTTCAGGAGGTTCTTTTGGTTCGTCTATTATTTGAACTGACAAAACCTTGGGTTTGTTTCTATCTTGGCCGTCGGAATTACCTAGAGATGGATGGATGCCTGACATGTGTTGAAAAACTTTTTGGAACACTAGCGGCTCTATACATAGTCGGTTTGGTTTGGATATGAAATCTTCTGTGAACCCAGAGTCCTTGGGTTCGTTTAAATTTTGGCCGTCGCCAATATGAATAGACGGTCTAATCCATGACATCTGGACATCAATATGAAACGGTGGCGTCTTCTCCTCTTTGTACCCTTTATTCCCCTCTCTGTACCCATTATTTCTATCGGCATAACCATTATTTTCGCTGGCGTACCCATCATAAGAGTCCTAGTATGTTGCCTTTCCAGATGGATGAGATTTGAAAACGTCCAATCATTATCTTAAAGATGAGAGCGTGGGGGAGTGAAAATATCATCCTAAAACGTACAAAACGATCTTAAAGGATGAGAACGTGGGGAGTGAAAATATCATCCAAACCATTCATTTGTTGGGCCACAACATATATAAGATGCACTGCATAAATCATCTCCATTGGATGATCTCAACCCTCAGATCTATATAGGTTTCTATAATGAACAATCCCATTGTAGATAGGACGATTAGGGTCATCCAACTTTACCTAACAATAAGAGAGAGATTAGGAACTGGTTTAAGAAAAAAAATCTGAAAATAGGGTGTAAGCGGAAATATAGAGTACGCTGGTAGAATATCAAGGGTATACCGGCGGAAATAAGGTGTAAGCGGAAATAATATTGGGTACGCTGGCGGATATAATGGGCACGCCGGGGGAAATAATGGGTAGGCCTGATAGAAATAATGGTTATAGAGAGGGGAATAATGGGTACAGAGAAATAATGGGTAGGCCGATAGAAATAATGGTTATGGATTATAGAGTACGCCGGCGGAATATCAAGGGGTACGCCGGCGGAAATAATCGGTACGCAGGCGGAAATAATGGGTACACTAGCGGAAATAGTGGGTAGACCTAGAAATAATGGTTAAGGATTATAGAGTACGCCGTAGGAATATCAAGGGGTATGCCGGCGGAAATAGGGTGTAAACGGAAATAATGGATACGTTGGCGGAAATAATGGGTACGCTGGCGGAAATAATGGGTACGTGGGCGGAAATAATCGGTACGCCAGCGGAAATAATGGGTAGACCGATAGAAATAATGGTTATGGATTATAGAGTACGCCGCAGGAATATCAAGGGGTACGCCGGTGTAAATAGGGTGTAACCGGAAATAATGGGTATGCCGACAGAAATAATGGTTACGCCAATGGGTAGGCCGATAGAAATATTGGTTACATTGAGGGGAATAATGGGTATAGAGAAATAATGGGTATGCCAACGGAAATAGTGGGTACGCCGATAGAAATAATGGGCACAGAGTGACGCCACCGTTAGCGTTCCAAAAAGTTTTTCAACACATGTCTAAAGATCAATTAAATGAGGTTTTCTCTACATCTCTACGAAAGAGTCAATATGGATCTCCACCCTCCGGTCCAAGCCATGCGCTCGCCCGGAAGGGCACAGGAAGTGAAGAGGTGAAACTGGGAATGATCCTCCCAATAACACCCAAAACGCTTCTCATAAAAAAGACTTGTCCCTACAAAGGACAGGCAAGTCTACCGACTCCGTGCTGATCAGTCGAGAGAAAGGTGATTGTCATATAAAAGGAATACTAAAAAACCGCACCCATGACGGCGTGGTAGAGGTATCCTTTCTCTCCTATAAACCATCCAGAGATGGGTTTGACGCTCTCCACACTAGGAAAAACCAACGCAAGGTCCCACATAAATTGATAATAAAACATGCGGACGAGCATTTATACATAAACTAAAAAGTTTTGTGGCTAAAACTTCGCCACCCCCCAAAAAAAAGGGAACAAGGTGTATATCCACAGTTATTATAGACCCAGCATAATGGTCTCTACAGGACCAATTAAAAGTTCTATAAGTTCTTGGAAAAACCTGATGGGAATAAGGAGAAGTGCGTACCTATTGATCTTTCTCCAAAGGGGCACGGTTTCCGTGGGGACCTCTGTTGCTTCCCCGTCCCTTGTCCCCCTCGTTCCCTCTTGCAGAATCGTCTCAGGTGTAGGTTTCTCCGAATCATGCATCAGCTGGTCTAAGGGGAAAGAAGGATCGATCTCATGTACTAGTCGACGGTCTTCGGCAAAGGCATCGTTCTCCATGGGTAAGCAGAAGATTGCTGCCGCCATGTGAAACTCTGCGGAATCTCGCCACCCTTCCCGAGCCTTAGCCAGCTCCTTGGCACGAGTGGTCCGGGCCTAGGGGTGTAAACGGATCGAATTCGAAGAGGATATGGCTATATCCGAATTCGATTACAGAATGCACTATCCGAATTCGGATTTGGATTCGGATTCGACGGATATTTGATATCTATTACCGAATTCTTATCCGCCGGATATTGTTCGAATTCGGATATTATCCGTATCCGTTTATCCGGTAAATTCGAACATTTTATTGTAGCACTTTATCTTTCTTCTCCTTCTTACTCCTCAAATGAATTTTCCAAACCCTAAAACCAGATCTCTACCTTCTCTTCACAAAATTAACTCTCAAACCCTAAAATATATGAGATCCTCTTCTTCCTTTTAAAACAAAGGCAGAGAGAGAGAGGCGGGGGCGGGGGGGGGGGTGGATGATGGTGTTGGTAGTGGTCTTTGGGTTTTTTTTTTTTCTCTTTTGTATATGATGGAATGAGTTTGGGCTATTTTGAACAGGGGAAGTGGGAGTGCTAATGGTGGAAGGTGAAGAGAAATGGGGATAGAGATGGGATTGGGTTAGAGATGGAGGTGACTGGCGGTGATGGAGGTGGCTGTGAGAAGGTGGAGAGGAGCGGCGGTGGATTTTGGTGGGGTTGGAGGCACCAAGGAATGCCAAAGATGGTGTCTCAGCCTCCTCCTTTTTCATCTCTCTTGCTTCTCCTTGCAAACCTTAGAAGTCCCCTCTTTTAATTGCATTTTGGGTTTTTATATAACCCTAAGTTGGAAAATTGATCTGAGCCGTCCATTTACCATCAATGACCTAGATGGCCTTTTGCTTTAGAATTCTCTAGAAGCTATGCCATCTTCTTTCAATCACCATCATCCATTTGTCTCTTGCATCCTAAAGCCCACATTTGTTGCTTCATAAAGAAGCTATGTCAAACTCCAAGAATGCCCTTAAAATGAGAGATTACTTCATTTTCTACCAAAAACACTTTTGGTTTTTGTTTTTTTTTTCTAAAAAGAAAATTCACTTTTCTTTTAGAAACAAATGATAGTGTGTCATTACTAAAAGTAAAAATTAATGATATTATTAATAATAAATAAAAAGGGTTTACTTCTCGGATTCGGATGTTAAATGGATCGGATATATCATTTACCATATTCGCATCCGCTAAGAGCCAGATATCTCATAAACGGATTCGGATAATATCTGCTTGAAACGGTTTCGGATAATATCTGCCTGAAACAGATTCGGATAATATTCGCTTTAAACGGGTTCGGATGTGGACGGTAATCGAATTTTTGAATATCCATTTACACCCCTAACAGGCGGATCTACCGACTCCGAACTGATCACTCGAGAGAAAGGTGATCGTCGTATAAAAGGAATACCCAAAAACTGCACCCATGATGGCGCGGTAGAGGTATCATTTCTCTCCTATAAACCATCGAGAGATGGGTTCGACGAGCCCACGGTCCCACATAAATTGATAATAAAACATGCGGACGAGCATTTATACATAAACTAAAAAGTTTCGTGGCTAAAACTTTGCCTCCCCCACAAAAAAAAGGGAACAAGGTGTATATCCACGTTATTACAGACCCAACGTAATGGTCTCTACAGGACCAATTAAAAGTTCTATAAGTTCTTGGAAAAACCTGATGGGAATAAGGAGAATTGCGTACCTATTGATCTTTCTCCAAAGGGGCATGGTTTCTGTGGGGACCTCTGTTGCTTCCCCGTCCCCTGTCGCCCTCGTTCCCTCTGCAATGACCGCTCCCTCTTGCGGAATCGCCTCAAGTGCAGGTTTCTCTGAATCATCATCAGCTGGTCTAGGGGGAAAGAAGGATCGATCTCATGTACTCGTCGACGATATTCGGCAAAGGCATCGATCTCCACGGGGAAGCAGAAGATTGCCGCCGCCATTGGAAATCCTGCGGAATCTCGCCACTCTTCCCGAGCCTTAGCTAGCTCCTCGGCACGAGTGGTCCGGGCAACGAGCAAGTGGTTCTCAACTTGGTCTCTCATTTGTTCGGCCCATCTAAGCTTATCAGTGAGATCCTTCACAGTATCAACGTATGATGCATTCTCCGCTTGAGCCTTTCCTAGGTCCTCCTCCAATCTCCTAATGCGATCATTTGTACAAGAATACTTCTCCCGAAAAGTGTTCAGCTCGGACTAATCCTCAAGCATATGCTCCATCATCCTCCTCGCAAAACTCTGGGCCTATTCAACATCACTCGAAAGTAACCACAGAGCAGAAGGAAAAGAAAAATTCATATAACAAGAAAGAATAGAAAGACACGTAATGTGCAAAATTAAGATACTGGACAGCAATCGATTTTCCGGGTGTGACTTTCTAACTCAGCCTCCTCTCCAGGTAGCACCCATACCCATCTCCACGCTGACTCAAGGATTTTCAAGACCGTTATATTCCTATCCTATCTTACAGTCCAGTTTGAACATCTCCCCTTGCATTGTCATTTGATGGTCTCTGAGGGGAGCCTGACCTGAGATCAGCTTTGTCATGCTGGAGCCTTCCACTCGGGTCGGGGGATCAGACAGGAGAGTAGATTTGGTCCTGAGTGACTGAGCGGATTTTCCTCCAGAAACATAGAAAGATGTGGCCTTCTTAGCTGGAGGTTCTACTCCTTCAACTAGAGAAGATCGAGTTTTGTCCTTAACTCCAACTGAACGAGTGGGAACATTCGGTGGTAAAGACCCGGTGGGCACCGTTAACCTCCTACGTGCCACGGCCATCGCTTCGGCCGGTAATCTCACGAGGGCTGAAGCACTCTTTGAGGATTCGCCCACGACTGCTTTTCCTTTGGAGGGAGTATCTTTCGACGCCATATCTACCATCATTAAAGTAGGAAATGACAATCAGTCACACGAACAACTGAGATAAAAGTCAAACAGTGGAATGACCTACTAGGAGGAGGAGGGCTCACCATGATAGCTGGCAGAGCTCTCTCCCACCTCTTCGGCTACCTTTAAACTCTCCCACCATGGGCTTGATATAGCTTATACCTCTTCAGATTTTTCTCTTCTTTAAATTCAGAAACATCAATGGGGTCACCGCCCATATTCTTTGCCAAATCGAATTTATTAAAGTCTGAGGGATCGTGCATAAGTTTCCTTCTCCAATCGACAGTGCGTCTCCACGTTTTGGGAAAATTCCAGGCAACATCTGCGGGGGGGGGGGGGGGGGGGGGATAAAAATGAATTCCTCTTTCCGTCTTTTGATAGAAGAAGGAAGATTCGTGACAATTTTTACTTGGGGCCGGTGAGTTAGGTATAACCACCCATCGCCGCCCTTCACTTAGGTACTCAAGGCAAATCAACATCGAAGTAAACCCAGCTCAGGATTAACCTTCTGCAAGTGGGCTTTGGAAACAAAGGCCAACAGGGTATGCCAGCTGTTCGGTCCCAACTGAGTAGGGGCCACTCGGCAGAATTCCAGAGCTTATATAATAATACT
This sequence comes from Tasmannia lanceolata, assembly GCF_043159265.1. NCBI lineage: Eukaryota > Viridiplantae > Streptophyta > Magnoliopsida > Canellales > Winteraceae > Tasmannia > Tasmannia lanceolata. The sequence goes on along the minus strand of NW_027518689.1, from coordinate 19,568,981 downwards.
CAGCAATGGAAACCAGACACCGGCCCTAAAGGCTTCTACATAGAAGGCTGTCTAATTTGCAGATGAGCCCTCACACGCCCGCTCATCAGCAGTAGGGAGTCGGACTGCATACCCCGCTGGTATCCAATACTCTTTCCTGATTCTTTCTACTGCCCCTCCCCCCTCCTTAAAGGTGTACTCAGATGACAATACCCCCTCAGGACGGATCGTTTCTCCGGCCATTATCTACATGATATCTGCTTCATGCCCAAGAAGGGCTAAAGGAGGTGAGCTGGGAGGGGGAGCATTCGATTTTGTGGCTTCTGAAGATGAGGATTCTCTCCCTGAAATCCTAGATCCAATTTCGGAGTCCTTTGAATGTCGAGAAAGTTGGGGTCTCTCCCCTTGGCCCTTGACCTTGACGAAAGCCCTAAATCTACGAGTAATCCTTTTTTATTTAGTTTCTTTTAAAATTACTATGGATTCACTAGAAGGATTTTGGGAATCGCTTGCGTCGGACATTTTTAGAGAAAACAAAGGCAGAATGTATTAAAATCAAGAAATTCATTACTCACCAGAAGAAACGATAAACGAGAGTACCAAGCTCCAAGAAGGAAGATGAATCAAGTCGCAACCGGCAACCAAGAAGCTTCGGAAAGAGATGCAAGCTTAACCAGTCGCCGAAAAGTTCACCGGATAATTTCCCCAGGCAACAGAACCCTAGTTTGTCGAAAAGCAATAAACATAAGAGACAAGATGGAAAAAACCCCTTTTAGGTTAATGTTTCTACACGTGCGGATTGACATCCCCATCCTTTCAATAAGGTGGGGCCTACATACGTGGCGCAATTAGAGGGATTTAAAAGAAAGCTTCAGTTAAGAAACTATTTTCGAAAAAAAGACACAAATACCCTCACCTTTAGCTTCTGGGACAAGTAATTGAAACATTTCCTGCCAAAAGGGTTCAGATTAAATGAAGACAATCCTCCCTTGCCTTATTAAATTAAACATAAGAGACAAGATGGAAAAAACCCCTTTTAGGTTAAGGTTTCTACATGTGCGGATTGACATCCTCATCCTTTCAATAAGGTGGGGCTATATACATGGCAATTGGAGGGATTTAAAAGAAAGCTTCAGTTAAGAAACTATTTTTGGAAAAAAGACACAAATACCCTCACCTTTAGCTTCTGGGACAAGTAATTGAAACATTTCCCGCCAAAAGGGTTCGGATTAAATGAAGACAATCCTCCCTTGCCTTATGAATCCTCTAAAATCCCATTTATAGGTAAAGGAGGGAATCAAGTTGACTAAAAGGGCACGGATCCAACAAAGAAAATCCCTTTACCTTCTAATTCCTCCAAAATTTCATTTCTGGGTAAAGGAAGGTATCAAGTTGAGTAAAGGGTCCGGATTTCATGAAGAAAAGCCATCCCTTGCCTTCTGGTTCCCCCAAAATCTCATTTTTGGGTAAAAGAGGAAAACAAGTTGAGTAAAAGGGCACGGATCCAGCAAAGAAAACCCTACATTTACCTTTTGATTCCTCCAAAATCCCATTTCTGCGTAAAGGAAGGAATCAAGTTGAGTAAAGCGTCCGGATTTCATGAAGAAAAGCCATCCCTTACCTTCTAATCCCCCCAAAATCACATTTCTGGGTAAAGGAGGGAATCAAGTTGAGTAAAAGGCACGGATCTAGCAAAGACAATCTATCTTTAACTTCTGATTCCTCCAAAATCCCATTTCTGGGTAAAGGAAGGAATCAAGTTGAGCAAATGGTCTGGATTTCATGAAGAAAGGCCGTCCCTTGCCTTCTGATCTCCCCAAAATCCCATTTCTGGGTAAAGGAAGGAATCAAGTTGAGTAAAAGGGCACGGATCCAGCAAAGAAAACCAATTTTCGGAGAGGGCGAAGCTACATCGTCTGAATAGCGCCGTTGTTCTGCCGAATTCTCGGAGAACGCAAAGCTACACCATCCAACTAGGCCGTTGTGCCGCCGACTTTTCGGAAGACGTCCTTACTCCTTTGCTAAAATTACATTTATTTCCCTGCTTTCTGCATCTCTGTTACAAAACCCGATACATGGTAGTTATGGGATCTAGGGAACCCTTACCTCTCCTTGTAAATAGGGCTACGTTCCCTGTCCTTATCCAACCACTCTATCTCCAGTCTCACCATAAACAAAAGAGACAGAGACGAGAGCCCTGTCGTGAAGGAAGGTTATCCCCTTTCGGCAAGATCAATATGTGCAACAAAACAAAAATCGCATAGAACTTTAAATTTTTCTTTTTGATCTTGCTTTTGCCCAAGATCCTAGAGTCTAGATTCTTTAATTATGTTAATCAAACATAAATAAGTACCTCTTTGAAGAAGAAATCAAGGAATCACGTTGCTTGATCTATTCCTTGAACAGTTGCGATCGTTCTAAACGCCGCGGACCCCGCAAGTTGAACCGATGGATTCTTTCTCTTTGTTTGGACTATTGTGGATGTAAATAACTCTCATTTACCTATTTAAGGTCTAATCTAATAAGTACCTTTGTTGTAGAGAATAGAGAAATTGATTAGAAGCCTTTCTCTTTGAAACTATTTTAATTGAGAGAGAGAGAGAGAGAGATGGAAAATGATTTTTCTAAAGGGGAAAGCAAGGGAGAACAAATTTTTGAGTATTCCAGACTTGAAATTTTGTTCTCTCATCTCTCTTTTATATAAAGTAGAGTTTTGGTTTGATAAATTCTTGTTTCTCTCTTCAATTCCAATCCAATTGAGAAACCAACTTGAATTGAGACTCCTCTAGTGAATGAGACTCTCCTAAACCTCCAAGGCTAGGTGGGGACACTTAAGATACATGGGAGAACGTGTATGGATGCCTCTCTCCAGCCCTTGTGGCCTTATCTTATAAGTGTTGTTGTTGGAAACAAATTGCTTGCTTTGTAAATCCTACAATTTAGCAATTCTTATCTAACAAGGAGTTTGAGTGCAACTCAGAGTCCTTCAGCAATTGGGACTCTTTTCTCCAGCTCTCCAACTAATTTAGGAGTGTTGTGGGCCCCACAAACCTTATCCAAATGTGTAGTCTTATCCCAATTCCCAATTTCGTTCCAATTCTGCAACTTTTGCAAAACCGGTTTGGAAATAACTATCCTCATTTGGATTACACATTATCATGCTTATTCTTAATCAAATTAATAATACATAATAATGTATAATAATTAAATAATAAATTAATTAGTTAATTAATTAATAACTCACATCCAATGGGAGTTGTTTCGGCTCTAATTTGTCTTCGAAAAATTCTCTTACTGTCTCTTGTTACTTACTTAACAAAGACATGTATATATATATATATATATATATATATATAAAATTAATATCAACATTAATCTAACGGATCATATCCGTCCATACAATTACATAAAATGCGGAACCCTGATCCATTTGGATGTTATCGGGTCATTCGAGTTATGAGTATGATCGTCGCAGGGATCCGACAGTTGATCCTGTAGAACCCTATGGTGGGCCCCACTGCGATCTCGCTCTGTAGTTAAACTACACTCGCATTAGGTCAGTGGCCTCCATCGAGACGTAACACTGAAGATCAGATCATCATACCCCTAATCACATCATGTATGTGCAAGTCCTTTCTTCGTAACTACATCTACTGAGTTGAGTCATATGGGAGGTGGACACCATTTACCCCCTTCGCCAACTCTTGGTATACCATTTTGGTCAAGCGGTGTTCGGCCTCAAATGCATTTGTGTAGACACCCCATTTTGACCGAACCCTAAATCCCAAAATCAAATGAGAATCTTAACACCGAATAAGGTCCCGAGATCGAATAAAATTACTTGACCTGTGTTGCACCCAATCCTTATTTTCCCCCAAAATTAGTCAAAAGGAGGTGTGAAATATCAGGATAAGGTGTGCCCATATTAATCCAGAAAGAAAGAGGGAGCCAATGTTGGGTTTTCTTTTCAGGCCCATTTTTACCTAGGCCACCCACATAGTGTAAAAAAGAGTAGTCACAAATACATGAGATGGGGGCTGCCCATGGAAAAGGGGGGGGGGGGTCGAATTTATCATTTCCCCTATTTAACCATCGATCAAAACATCAAGAAGGATTTTTCATTTTCGTTGATTTTAGCAGAGAGAGAAAGAGAAAAGGGATTTTCGCACCTCAAACCCTAATTCTGATCTTCTCCGATTCCCATCGCCCATCTTCTCCGGCTGGCCCATTCCCGCCAGCAAATCCGAGCTCCGACTCCGGCCTCATCATCATTCCACCATTTCTTTTTATTTCACCTTCATCTACACCACAACCATCTCTGTCTTCTTCTTCTAAACAAAAAACCCTAAGATCCAAATCGTTTATATCCTTTCGCTAATCTCCTCAGATCTGGTCTTCTCCCATAGCAGATCCATCTTTCACATCCTCTAACTACCTCGACCTCCATTATTTCAGGTAGATCTTGCCGGAATCCGGCGGGAAATCATCAATTTCTATCACTTATCTTCCATTGTCTCAACTATTTCCACTACTCTGTAATTTCTTAGATCTACATTATTTACTTTCTAATTCTCTGAGATCTAAAGATTAGGGGAAATTTGCAAGAGAGAGAGAGAGAGAGAGAGAGAAGATCGTTTATCTTCTTCTTCGGCAATTCGGCCGGAATACATATCAATGCAATCGCTGCCTCTGTCACTTCCGGGCATTACTAACACCTAATCGAGTTAGAAGAAAGATCTCTCAGAGCTAATTTCTGTCCAAGGATTCCATCAAGCTCATCTCAGGTAATCTTTTCTTCTCTTCTTAATTTGTGATTCGAATGAGATCATGTAAATCATGATAGCTTGGGCAGTTTGGGGTTTGGAATTGGTTTGCAGTCTTCTATGTTCTTGAGTAGTTAAGTAATTACATGGTAGTCAAGGTGTTTGAGTCATAACTTTAATTTGAATTCCCAAATTTCTTCTTACATGCAACTAAAAGAACATTTCCTTTATGTACCCCCTTTTTAGGAATACTATCAGCATAATCATGTTTAGTAAGAATTACGTAATTAGCTTGCGTCTTTTATTACTCTTGTTCTTGATAATTTTTCCTCCTGGAGCTATGGTGAGCTTGGGTAAATGAATCTTTGTTATAAGAATTGGTGATCTCTGGTGATGGCGTTGTGTCACATTCATTTCAGTTTAGGGGCTGATATTTGCATTGCCATATATTGGTAACAACTACTTCAATGTTTTGTAACTTGTCAATGGTTGTTACTTGATTATTGTTTCTATCAGTAGTAGTTTCAAAGCAAACAGTCCCTTCTTAGATTATAGATATTTCATTATCATGAGAACAATCTATTCATGCCCTTCAGGGTATCAGTTATCAATGGTCATTATAATTCCTAGTAAGCTTACACAAGCCTATCAAAAGAGTGAAGGCAGGTTAAATTAGTAGAGATGCAAAACTGTATATGTCAGTAGCTTCCCCCCATTTCATCTTCTACATGCCCAGTTTGCACTCTTAGATAGAGCCTCATCTCATTACATGCGCATATTATCTCCTCTGCATCAAGGCTTGAGCATTTTCTTCTAGATTTGTTTGTGAGAGCTTTTGGGAATTGTGATAGTATTATGACAGTTTATTTTATCACTAAGAGATGAAGTACCTGGTGGAATTATCAAAGCATGATTTTGTTAATATCATTTCCCTAATCAATACCACCATGTTTTGTTAGTTGCACGGTTTTGTTTTATCTTTTTTTTTTCTAGTTGGCTTGTAAGGAGCTGGTGACAAAACTGTAGTAACATATGATTCTTTAAAGGCCAAAAGACAAGATGGGTTGGGGAAAATTTTAAAACATAGGTGTACTGATACTATTTACTAATAGTAATGATTAAGCTAAAGCTCAGCCACGATTGACTGTAAAAGAAGGTATCTTCTCCACTACAGAGATCATTTTGTTTGATCATTACATGTTTGCTCCGCTTAGTTCTTCCTTGTATTGATTTTTTTTTTGTTTTTTTCAGCTCATATATTTGGGATTTTAAAATAGTCTTCATCTGTGGTATTCATTCTGGAGATTCCTACCTGAGAATAGATAGTGTTGATCTTAGGTTGTTAATTCTTTTGGTCGGAATTATTTTGTTCAACTAGCGCAGAAAAAAAAAGGGTCTAATATGTAGCTTCTCTTCACTTTGTTCTTTTAAAAGTGGCATCCCTATTGTGAATCTCATTTTTCTATTTCTAAGATTCTGAACCTTAGTCAAATGGTATGGCCTGTTAGCTTGGTTTTGCATAACCCTTAATGGTTGACCCTTTGTTTGATAAGAGAATAGAGATGGGGTTACTTTACAAGATTAATTGATTGCTCTCTGGTAATCTAGGCACAGAGTTGAGATCAGCTAACTCAGTTTTCACTAGGGCCATGTTGTAATGTGGTCTGCATGATCATAGTCGTGTTTTATCAATTTTTTATTCCAATCACCCATTTGTTTTCTGTTCCAAGGTTTGGAATAATGGATTGACCTACTTATTGATTCCTACTCGTGTATATGTGGAATGTGAGTATGCCTATTCAGCTCACTTTAGTTTGGAGTCATACATATGTCATTCCTTGACACCATTGACTTTACTCAATTTCAGAGTTGGATTTGTGTTTATATTAGCTTTGTCTTCTTGCCCATAGGATTTTGAGTGTAGGATTGTTAGATTCCTAAGCAACTGTTTCATTAGGGCAATCATTTTAGAAGCCGGACTTCCTCTTTGAACTATATCTTAGATCTCCATTCATCATGTCTGGAAATTTGAGAGTCTATGATGATTTATCAGTACATGGTTTACCTCTTTGTTTGAGAATTCTCATTTGGAAATGTTAGGATTTAAATACTGAGAACATTGGGAAAGGTTGTTACTCGGAGCCTCTCCTTTTCCCTTTTCTCCTCCGGATTTTGTGTAGATATTCGAGTTTCATTTGGGATTCTTTGAGCATCATTTTGTTATCAGGACTTTCATTAGTATTTGCGATAGTCACTAGCGTTTGATCTTTTCATCGATATTTCAATAACCCCTTCTCTTCCTGTCTTAGAGATTTCACAGGTTAAAGGTCTTCCTTCATCTTTAGGGTTAATCTTTTATTATTATTTAGGACCTTTTCTAGGAAATTGTCTATTAGCTTAGGATTCTGTCCATCAGCATAAGAGTATGTCCTTAGTTAGAGAGTCAGTCCTTCAGTTTTAGGAGTCTGTCCTATCATCATAGGGGTTAGGATTCTGTCCAACTTTTCATAAGTCATGTGATTCTGTCCAACCCTTGCAAGGCATAGGATTCTATCCAACCCTTGCAGAGTTGAGATTCTGTCTACGCTCCCCAAAGTATAGGATTATGTCCAACCTTTGCGGGATATCAGGATTCTGTCACCCCCTTATGATGATAGGATTATGTCCTCTTGAGTCAAAAACATCAAAAACGTTGAAAATATTTCAAAACCCAAAAACATTGAAACATCTGAAATGTCATTGAGTCATTAAAAGTGTAGTTAGGAAAGTTTGTTCTGAACTACGTTGGCTTGATAATCTTCCACGAGGTACGTTGGCAGCTTGGGATTCATATTCCAAGTTCAGTCAAACCTTTCAAAATAAATATTTCAGACCTTCCAAAAATACAAAAAAATTTTAAAACCTTTTTCAAAAAGATCTTCCCCTAGAGTTAGAAGTCTATCCTAGATGTTAGGGGTGTTTTAGAGTTAGAAGTCTGTCCTGGTTGTGTTTGTTCAAAAGTTAGGAATCTGTCCTAGCTAGGAGCAGGTTACACCTCTGGCCGGTCAATTAGCGTTACTTTTCGTCAACTGATGACTAGACTAGGATGCGTTAGTGAACCCCATTATTTTTTCTAGTGACACAGCCTAATTATACATAAGATGTAGGGCTCACCTACATTAGTTCAGGATAACCAAACTGCATTTAGTTAGGACATATAGGGAGTCCTAAAAATTCACAATTTACTTGAATCTAAATAATCGCAAAAGAATCTTTAAGAACAGGTCAAGTTTTCTAGGTCGAGTCTAGGATAGTAGTCCTAGATGTGCGAAGAAGTACGTTGCCTGGATTCCTATAAGAGACGAGGATACGTGGGCTTCTTTGGATGAATATCAGATCATCTAAAGACTCTGGCTTAAGCATTAGAGTCTTAGGGTCTGTTGTTAGCACTTTAGGGTTTGTGTTTGTATATTGAAGATGATTTTTGCGTACGATCATGATAGTGTGTGTTTATTACTTATTTTACTTAAATGCTTAGCTGTAGCATTTATCTGCTTATTCGTTTTTCTTCCATGCTTAGCTGTAGCACTTACCTGCTTTGATTATCAGTTAGCTGTAGCGCTTTACTGTTTTACTGCTTATCATATCTATCATTTACTGCTTTCTAGATGGGATGTGTTAGGATTTTATATTATATTAGGCGCTACGTGTTCGCCCTAATGTAGATAGGCGCTACGTTTTTATTTCATTACTGCTTATCATATCTGTCATTTACTGCTTTCTAGATGAGATGTGCTAGGATTTTATATTATATTAGGCGCTATGTGTTCGCCCTAATATAGATAGGCGCTATGTGTTTGTCTTAGGTTTTTATTTCATTACTGCTTATCATATCTGTCATTTACTACTTTCTAGATAGGATGTGTTAGGATTTTATATTATATTATGCGCTATGTGTTCGCCCTAATGTAGATGGCGCTGTGTTCGCCCTAGGTTTTATTTTATTATTCTTTTATCTGCCTGTCATTTTGTTTATTCTTTATTTCGTTTACTGTATTCTTAATTCATTTCATGATTAACTGCTAGTTTTAGATTTCTCATCCTGTACAGACCTTATACCTTTCGCTATAGCATGTATGCGTTTGCCAATCAAAACTTAGACACCAATTAGGCATGACACTGATAACCTAGCTATTCTTAGGTGACATTTCTTTCATTTATTTTGTGTGTGCTTATTATTCATCTCCGAGACATGCATGATTAGATAGACGTCTTCTTGGAGAAATATATTCCCATTTCACATGATTTTCGCCCAAAACTCTTCAAAATCAATACATAAATGGCATAAGAGACCAGGTGCTTGCACTTGGGCAGATGAGATGCTCTTCGGACCTTCCAAATTCGTAACCAGGCACGAACCTTTTGTATCTCTGGTTATCCATTGCAATAGAGCATAGTATGGGATCCAGGGCTGACTTTCTTGGATGACGACTCTTATTTGTTTAAGGTACGTCTCGAATCCGAACTAATTTTCGAATCGAGAGGTATCTCACTTTACATCGCCACTCATACTGTGAGGGACACTCTTTCGAGAGTTCCTTGGTAGAGCTCTCCTTCACGTGGATGATCCGGAGACTTTCGGGGGCTCATCCCCCACCTCTCTCGGATCGGGGTCCACAGGCTGGCGACTCAACTAGAGAGTTCTTGAAACATTGCCTAACTCTGTTAAATTGCCATTTTAATTAATTTTCAAGAAATTTGGGCCAAAATCATTATAAATTAGAACTTTTTCGCTTAGAATCTAGTGGCACCAAATTGGGGTTTAAAACGAGGGATTCACACACTACACAGCATGCATTATCATATTCTTTATGTTTTTTTCATTGATTTTATTAGCTCCACATGATAGATACAATGCGTGCCAGACGGGATGTCATTACCCTGATGGTGCTATTGTATCTATTTCCAAGCTATGCACCAATTCTGCAGCCATAAACATTCGGTGTACTTGTATTTACAGCAGCCGATGAGCAATGAAGCATACTATGTATAACACTCGGTGTACTTGTGTTATACATCTACAATATGGATTATACGCATAGTGCCCGATCGATTGAGTTCGGAGCCCTACTTTCATTTTACATATATTATGTACATGAATATATTTGCTAACTTAGTGAAACTCAAGTAGGAGATGCATGTGTTTATATATTTATATATATATATATATATTGCATTCATATAGGGATGAACATATGTGTTGCTTACACATGTGAAACCTAGAGCTAGGAACCTTGTCCTATTTATTGAATAGGGTAGCTCACCTTATGTGGCTACAACGCGGTTCTAGCACACTCACATGTCTGTCTTGAGTCAAGTGTCTTAACTCTGCTGGATTATATTTAGGGCTGGTGCCCCTTGTTAGGATATATATGTATATATATATATATATATTGATTATTAGATTAGGGCCTACTCTTTTGTGAGGTTCCTTTATCTAATCTAATCAATTATATCAGTCCATCTTTCAGATCTAGACCCGATCAGTGGCTCTTACTTGCCCTTTCTTATGGTCGCGGTCTATCTGTGGACCCCGATCCGAGAGAGGCGGGGGACGAGCCCCCTGAAGTCTCTAGATCATCCACGTGAAGGAGAGCTCTACCAAGGAACTCTTGAAAGAAGTGCCTCTCACAGCATGAGTGGCAATATAAAGTGAGATACCTCTCGATTCGGGGACTAGCCCGGATTCGAGACGTATCTTAAACAAAGAAGAGTCGTCATCCAAGGAAGTAGGCCTTGGATCACATACTATGCTCTGTTGCAATGGATACCCAGAGATATACAAGAATGTTCGTGACTGGTTACAAATTTGGAAGGTCTGAAGAGCACCTCATCCGCCCAAGTGCAAACACTTGGTCTCTTATGCCATTTATTTATTGATTTTGAAGAGTTTTGGGCGAAAGTCATGTGAAATGGGAACATATATCTCCGAGAAGACGTCTATCTAATCATGCATGTCTCGGAGATGAATAATGAGCACACGTAAAAGAAATGAAAGAAATGTCACCAAAGAATAGCTAGGTTATGAGTGTCATGCCTAATTGGTGTCTAAATTCTGATGGGCAAACACATGCATGCTATAGCTAAAGGTATAAGGTCTGTACATGAAAATAAGAAAACACAACAAAATATACAACACAACACAACTCGACACACCACTCGAAATGACAAATCCTAGACTCTAATGTGATACTTGACTCGGACCAGGATGCCCATCCATCTCGGTTGCTCTACGTATCCCGGCCTCGGGAAGAATCAGAATTAACGTAGTTCGATGACCTATTCTAAACTACGATGCCTAACCATCTAAGACCGCTATCCTAGACACGATCAACTAGACCCAACTAGTTTTTAAAGCTTTTTGTACGATTGCTTAAGTTCAAGTGAATTATAATTTTTATGACTCCCTATATGCCCTAACTAATGCAAGTTGGTTAGTCTTAAGCTAATGCAGGTGGTTCCTATATCCTATGTGTAACTAGGCTGTGTGTCTTAAGGAAAACCATGGGCTAACTAAATGTTTCCTAGTCTAGCCATGAGCTCGACTAACTATCTAACCGACCACGACTCCAGGCCTTCTAACTCTAGGGACACTCATATGACAAGACACAACATATCAACACAATCAGGACAGACTCTTAACTCTAAAACACCCCAAATATCTAGGACAAACTCCTAACTCTAGGGGAAGATCTTTTTGAAATGATTTTTAAGAATTTTTGTATTTTTGGAAGGTTTAAAATGTTTAGTTTGAAAAGTTTGGCTGGACTTGGGATATGGATCTCAAGCTGCACTACGTACCCTGGGAAAATGGATCAAGCCAACGTAGTTCGGAAACATAACTTCTTAGCTACTCTCACAATGACTCTTGACATTTAGAATGTTTTGAAGATTTTCTAGTTTTTCAAGTGTTTTTGATTTTTTAAAAGATTCTCCCTTCTAGCCAAAGGGGAAACAAAGAAACAATAATAAGATGAAGAACACTCCTGTGATCCATAGCCTGGAGAAGTGTCAGATGAAAAGACGGAACCCTTTTAGCCTAAGGGTTGTCCTAAATAAGCAAATCGGTGTCTCAAATAGATGATAGAATGGAAGGAATCCCAAGAAGGTGTGAAAACCTAAGAAAACTGAGTTAGACCCTAAGAGAAGGGAGAAGAACCAAATCAAAATGAAGTCTTGCGCTGCTCTTCCCTGAAAGAATGTGCAGATGAGACAATGCATGTCTCTCAAATGAAAATGACTACGTGGAGCAATGAGACATGGCATGTCTCTTAAAAGAGAAGAATTGATAAGAATATGAGACTGGCAAGTCTCCTAAAAGGAAATGATGAGACTGGGCGAGTCTCATTAAAAAAATGTGACGAGTAGAACAAAAGAAACAAAGCTTGTCTCCCCAAAAGGATGATGACTACTAGAATAAATGAGACACGGCCTGCCTCCTAAGAAGGGCTCTAGATAGCTCTTTCATTGCCCTTCCAATGAGAGGACAAATTCTAAAGGTTTCTAAAGACTATGCAAGTCTATAGAGAAAAGGAAAAAGAAGGGGGAACTACCACGACTGGGTAAGTTCCTCTAAGGTTGGGCTTGGGCTAACCCCCTCATCGCCCTTGCAATGAAGAAGGAAATAAAGACTAATTTAATAACTGTGCAAACATCAAATAATAGAATGGACATAAGGATATTCTAATGAGACTAAAGAAAATCTCCTAGAAATGAAAGAAGTAATAAAGATGCAATTCTGCAACACAACTAAAAAAACAAAATAAGTAACCTTGAGCAAATAATGGCCTAGCTTAAGAAATAATATCTTTTGAATCACAATATAGCCTATACAGATAATACATTTTCCTTTAAACTTTTATTAACCTAAAACTCTTTAAAATTCAACTCCATATAATGAACAAAATATGTCCTATATTCCAACAGATTACTCACAGATAATATCTTATGCTCAAATAAATCTTATTAATTTTGCAATATTAAATAAATGGCTTCTGACAACGGGATTACATTCAAACAAAACTGTTCAATATGAGGATAATCTAAACATGTATAAGATCAAGGCACTTATATATAAAAAAAATTAAGATATTAATAACATAACAATAAATTGTGATATCATTTTCTCTAAAAAATTTATACCCCCTGTTAAGATGTTTTAAAAATATGAACAATTTAATAAGATGAGTCCCAAGACACACACAAAATATATGATATTTAGACCTGCAATGTAAAAGTCTAGTATTTCTCTAACTATGAGACCAATAAAGATAAACCATACTATATATTTCTCTAGCATCACAAATAATTCATGAAAGTGATAAATATAATAAGAGTTTAACATCTAGTAAATATTAAACAATATATTAAGAGAATTTATGCCTTGTATTTAACTGACCTTATCAACAGTTCTCTGACCAAGCATGTAATCAATGCTTAAATCTTCAGATTTTTAGAGTAAAAGCTTGTCCTGAAGCTATGCTAAAAGTTAAATTGTTGTGTAACCAATTTTCAACATCACTTACTCAACCATGACTCAAACCTCACTCTCAGGTTACTAGGATAGGATGTCACAGTAAAACACTTACATGAGAAAGAATTTTTTTTTTTTTTTTTAATATGATGTAAAAGATCAAGCCTACCCCAAAGTGAATGCTAATACATCTAAGAATGCATTTCATAAGCTTTCTTTGCAAAATATAACCAATCAATTCAAATAAATGCCTTCTTTGCAGACAAACACAATAGATTACTTCCCTTTTTTTTGAAAACCCCTTTTCAAACATCTTTTATAAAAAAAAGGGAACAAAAAAAGGGAACAAAAATCTATTTTCAGATAAAGTATCTACTAGCCAAAATAAAAGGGAACAAAAAAAAATTACAACAACATAATTACTGAAGAATGACACCAAATATATGAATAATTATACTTGTGTAAAAATTACCAATATCATCATATTGTATGACTTTCCAAATATTGATGTCTAAGAGAAAATCTTCCTTAAAGAAAAAGTGTCATTTACTAAGCCTTTAAAAAAAAAAAATCTAACTTATAACAAATTAAATTTTAAGTACATATAACCTCTACCACCTCTCAACAGAAAATATGACCTATTCCAAATTCTAAAAGATGTCATCATTAAAAGAAATCAGTATGGTATGAAAACTAAGACATTTAAGCCACTACTAAACGATCAGCACAGTATCAACAAGCACCATCTTATCTTTTGTATTTATGGGACTTCCTAAAAGCTATTATACTCCCCAAGAATTCACAAGTCTCCATGAAAAGAAATATCAAGGTAAAGTTATACAATTGTTAAGACATGGCTGTACTAACTAGCGAAATACAATGATAGCGATTATTAACACCTGCATGCTTCATTAACTACCCCAATTCACATTTTCTTTTAGTGCTTAAGCTATATTACCATGCCTTAATAAATGAACATGATTAGACAAATATCCCTTCCTTTGAATATTCAAGAGGATTATAGAAATATATTCACTTAAAAAATTCTATATATAATACTCCTTTGGATCAAACATATAAGGTCCTGTTCCCCTGTTTCTAGAAATTCATCTAAAACTGAAATGATCTTAGCACACAAGATGTCAAAAACCTCAAGAGATAATACGCTTAACCTGAAAATTGATTTCATTGAAATAGGTTAATGAAGGGAAATAATGTATGTATGTAGCTACCATCAAATAATCATGATCTATCATGAGTTATACAATACAGAACTTAACTACATAAGCTCATATTATAAATCTATCATATAGGCATGAAATTAGTAGATATTAACTCCAAGGAACAAACCATGATTAAATGAACTTCAAAAAAACAGGACAATTTTTTAGGCATATATTTTATCTCAAAATTTTCAAATCTAAAATCAAGGTAAAGTTATACAATTGTTAAGACATGGCTGTACTAACTAGCGAAATACAATGATAGCGATTATTAACACCTGCATGCTTCATTAACTACCCCAATTCACATTTTCTTTTAGTGCTTAAGCTATATTACCATGCCTTAATAAATGAACATGATTAGACAAATATCCCTTCCTTTGAATATTCAAGAGGATTATAGAAATATATTCACTTAAAAAATTCTATATATAATACTCCTTTGGATCAAACATATAAGGTCCTGTTCCCCTGTTTCTAGAAATTCATCTAAAACTGAAATGATCTTAGCACACAAGATGTCAAAAACCTCAAGAGATAATACGCTTAACCTGAAAATTGATTTCATTGAAATAGGTTAATGAAGGGAAATAATGTATGTATGTAGCTACCATCAAATAATCATGATCTATCATGAGTTATACAATACAGAACTTAACTACATAAGCTCATATTATAAATCTATCATATAGGCATGAAATTAGTAGATATTAACTCCAAGGAACAAACCATGATTAAATGAACTTCAAAAAAACAGGACAATTTTTTAGGCATATATTTTATCTCAAAATTTTCAAATCTAAATCAAAATATGCAAATGAAAATAGGATCATAGACAAAAGATAAGATATTAAATAGAATTCAATTAAGAAGACATAGCTGAACTGGAACAAGGTTATAGCTGTGCACAAAATACTTGAGACATAACCGAACTGAGGTGATGGTTGTGCTAAAATAAAATCTTGTTTATCATTCTCATGATGAAAAATCTCATGTCACAACACATACTGAAGCTAAAAAAATGAGAATTGGAATGAACATTCTGAAAAGCTAATTTAAAAATAAAAATAAAATAACACTAATCTTTATGCTCTAAAAAAATGAGCATACAAATAACTCAGACAAAAGTAAAATGAAATTTTATCAGGACACGAAGATCTAAAATTCTTACATCACAATCACAATGAATAGAACATAGCTTGCATTTTTCACACTCTGTTCATTCATCATCATCATTATTTCAAACATAGAGATCAAATCAACTTACCTGATGGAGTAACAAATTTCAAACCTCTGATTTCTCTTGATCTTTATCTTCACTTCTTCAATTTCCAATCAAGCTTACAAAGCTCTGCCAAAGAAGATAATCTGGCCGGAAGAGAGGAAATATTCCGGAGCCTTGCCGGATTATGATCGGAAAAATGAACGAAGGTTAGGGTTTCAAAACTAAGAAGTTTCAGAGATGTGGAAAATGAGATTTAGGAAGATTCAAATGAGAGGATTGCACCGGAGGATTGCACCGGTCGGAGAGTGATCGGAATCCGACCAATGATTCGCCGGAGAAGATGAGAGAAGGGAATAGGATTCGGCAAAAATGAAGCTCGGTTAGGTTTTTTTTACAGACAATTAAAGGGAAAAACAGAGGAAGAAGACAAATATAATGAAGCTAATGTTAGAAATCATCATAACATAGCTGGATCTGGCCAGAAAACTCGAATTTTCTGGTATTTTGTCGGAGAAGACGATCAGATCTACTTTCCCTCTCTAAAATCCTCTCTTTCTCTCGCTCTTTCTCTCTCTAGATTAAGAAAACCTAGATTAAATCCAAATGAGGGGGGTTAAATTGCTATTTATAGACAAATTTGGAAGTTGATATTGGCACTCCAAGAATTGATGAGCGCGCGGTTTGCGCGGAAATTTGATGTGCGCACGACACCATCATGTCCCATATGGCCCAAGCTCAGCCCTATTCAAGATAATTCGGCCCTCTTCTATATTTGCACCACGACGCCATCTCAGCTCGTTCGCTAGGCAAACGCTCTCGGATTTTGACGAAATTTTATGGGGACCTAGCTGGGACCCTAACCTACATTGAGGTAAAATTTGGGGTCCTACCTCACTGATTTGATAGGATTTTACATAAAAATGGAGGGATTAGAGCACGGTCAAAATGGGGTGTCTACAGATGCCCCTCTTTGGCAGAGCGTGCTTGTCGCGCGAATGTCAAAGCTGAACAGACAATCCATTTTGGCCGACCCGAAAAAGAAGCAAATCAAATTTTGATTTTTGGTTTTGAAAATGATATTCACAAAGATAACACGGTGAAATAGCCTTTCACCAGACTCTGACTCTGCAAACGCTGGTGAGATAGCCTCTCTCCAACTGGTAACTCAACAATTGATATATGGGTGAGATAGCCTCTCTTGTAAAACATTAAAGGATTAATTTGATTGTGAATGATCTTGAAATTTGGAGAGAAAATGGATTTGAATGCCGTGTAGAAACGGACTTGAATGTCGTGTAAAAACGGACTTAGATGGGGAAAACAGACTTAGATGCCTGTAGACACCCCATTTTGACCGGACCCAAGTTCTCGTTGCTTCTGCAAAGCCTCGTCAGATCAGTGAGTTTGTGTCATTATCAAAGCAGGGTCTAGCCGATATCATTTCCCTTGTTTAATGCTGAAAGAGTGGTAAATTTGCCAAGTTGGGGGGTGATTCCGAAATCTGCATGTAGGCATGCTCATCATGAGCATTTGTGATACAAATGGGGGGGTGAACATTTGAAAAGGGGATTGTCCATGGGAAACAAGAGCCAAATATATCGTTTTTACATAACAGGGGTGTGAATTAGCCTGTCCGAATCGGAGCCGATTCGTGCACCTATCAAATTTTGTGCGCCCATTAATTATGGGAGTGCCGATATCGGTGGTTTTCTTTTTATATAAAAATCCAGCAAATGGAATATGCAAAGGGGGGATTTTCATTTTCGTAGAACAAAACAGAGAGAGAGAGAGAGAGAGAGAGAGAAATTCATGAAACCCTAGCTTCTTTTTCTTCTTCTCCGGTGCGATCATCACCGGATTCTGATTAATTTCCGGCGAAAATTGCAAGCCTCCGGTCAAAACTCCGCCTCCGATCACTATTTCATCTTTTCCTCTTCAATCATCTCATCCACCATAACTGGATCTTCTTTTTCGCATCTCTGAAACCCTGGGTTCGGAAGTCTAATCTTGATCTTTTCTCCGATCACCTTCAATCATCTCCGGCCATGTTCTACGGCTAAAATCCGATCGGATCCTAGTCGCGTTCTGATTCCAAACCCTAGATCTGATCCTCACTAAATCGCAGAGAAGTCTCCCTTTTCTAAAAATTCTGAGAGAGAGAGAGAGAGAGATTTCTAAAAACCTTTGGTTTTCTTTTCCCTTTTCCGATCTCTTCCTCCAATCATCGCTTGCCGGAATTCGGCTATTTGGCCATTTTACCCGGCCGATATTCCCTTCATCTGATCTGCATCGAGTTCTCTTTGTTGCATCTCCATCACAGTAGTTACCATCTTTATAATTTGAACCCCTTATTCTCTTTCTTTCCAAGCCCTAATTCACCTTAAAATCTTAAATCCGATCGTGAAAAGCATAGATCTAAACATGATTTAGAAGGAGTAGGAGATTGGATCGGATCCAAGGTACCTTACGATTTGGATTTCAAATTTCAGGTAATGACTCTTGGTTTATTAATTTGTGTTCATGTTACTGTGATGGAAGAATGATGCAAGCTTAGATTTAAGATTTCCTTTTAGAAATTGTTGATGGATTACATTTTATTTCTGTATGTTTCTTATCTTGGCTGATCCCGCTCATTTTTTTTTACGATTGGCTTGAGTATTCTCTTGTTATAGCTGCAGATATTGCTGTTTAAAATTTTAAAAGGAGAAGAAATCTGTATAGCAATGATCTGTATTGTAAGATTGATTTGGTTTCATGATCTCAAAATAGTCCAATAATGTTCTATAGTTATAAGATTTAGTTCTTATACTTTGAAGTCATTCAAATGCTTAGGGAATCGATGCTTTGTTGATTAAAAATGTAAATCTCAGTTTTGGTATTTGTGAAAATTTCTTTTGAAAATTCATTTAATGGCATATGATTGTGTTTTCTGTCTAGAGCTTATAAGCTATCATTTCAAGATCTGCAGTAATTTTCCTATGTAAGACTCGCTCATGAAATTATGATCTGCTTGGAATTGACTATGCTGACTTGTGTGAAAATAATTCTCTCTATGCAGATTTAGGCTTGATGATGAAATAGAAATGATGATAATGAAGGGATATTCTAGAACTATTTTTATGTGCTAGTCATAATGTTAGAATTCATGCATGAGTTGGTAACTGTGATGTTAAGGGTTATAAAAAAATGAATAAATAAATGAACTGGTGTGGTTGGGGTTGGAATTTGTAGCGTAATAAAGGGTATTATTTCGTATTTTGGTGGAATCAGGTTTAGTACAGATCAAAAATTTCTTCATTGTAAATAGGGAGAATGAGTAATGAGATGAAAAAGATAGTTGTGTATATGCTTTTTTTGGCTAAGATGTGAAGTTATATATATATATATATATATATATATATATATATATATATATATATGTATGTATATGTATTTTATGACTGTGAGATGTGCATATATTGTTTCGACCCAGAAAGCAAGATTCGATATATAATTGAGTAATGTGGTTGAGAATTGGTTAACGTAAGTCAGCCCCTGAATCTGTCCCAATTTTTGGCACAGTTCAGCTCTTGAATCGTCCTTTGTTTTAGCACAAATTCTGTCACAATTCAGCACTTGTTTTGGCATAAGTTTAGTCTATGATTTGGCCCATGTCTTGGCAAGTTT
Organism: Tasmannia lanceolata; assembly: GCF_043159265.1. NCBI lineage: Eukaryota > Viridiplantae > Streptophyta > Magnoliopsida > Canellales > Winteraceae > Tasmannia > Tasmannia lanceolata. Next base: position 19,549,613 of record NW_027518689.1, on the reverse strand, counting down.
CAGTCTATGTTTTAGCCTTGCTTTGGCACAAGGTTCAATCCCTGTTTCAACCCTCATTCAAGCATAATAAAGCTCAACTTTGTTTTGGCCGAGGATCCAGTCCATGATTTGTAACTTGTCATTTTACATTTCTATGTACAGTCCGCTTGTCCCTATAGCTTCAAATCATTCTTATGTACAGTTCCTTTATCACTTTGTTATTCACATCATCTATTGGAATTTATTTTGGCTATTTGTATTGGTTCTATTTCAGCTAAACTTTTAGGTTTCATGGTGGCTTCACCTATTATTGCTGTTGTTATTCACACTGGATAAGATTGGAATCTGTTGTTTTACTTGTCCTCATAGTCATGGTCTTTCATTTAATAGAGAAGGAAAAGATCAATAGAAATTATCCTGTACAAGGGTGAAATATTGTAGATGTTTATAGTTTCTTGTTGTCTCAAACTATATACATGCTCAAGATGTTTATAGTTTCATGCTTATAGTTTCTAGCCCTGTCACATCGCATGTCTATATTACCTCTTTTGTATCAAAGCTTTGAAAGCAGACAAATGCATCTTCCTCATGTAATAAACCCTGCTAGTTTCATGTTATAATGAGAGGATGCATAGTAGAAACATTACTGACTCGGGGATGTTTGCTAGACCATGGATGCGTATAAAAATTGACCTCATATAGGGGTAGTTCATTATGATGGAATATTTATTTTCTTTAGTTTCAATTCTAGATTATATTAGATGTGTGAACTTATGATTGCTTAAACGACATAAATTTGAATAAGTCTTATATAATTGTGGTATAGGATAATGATTGTATTTGAATGATCCACTTGTATTAGCTTGTTTGTATTTCAAATGTTACATTAATAACTTGTTTCTCACCCTTGTTAATCTATTGAGCAATAGCCTGAATATAGTAGCCATTCCATCATCGGCTGTAGTCTATTATGGATCTCTTTGTCCTCAACTGATACTTGAATGCGTGGGAATCCGTTGGACAATTTGGTGTAGTCCGGAAATTTGATTGGTTGATGGTAGCTTTACAGGTGTTTTCATTTACAGCTAGTCATTCATTTGAGAAATGATGTCAGTGCTACCATGTTAGGTGTAATTTCTTTGATAGGGTTGTTGAGAATTAGTTAGCATCAATAACATCATCTGTTCTGTCTACTGATGTTGGTTGCTGCTCTAAGATCATGCTTTCTCCCTTTGATTGTCTCAACTGAAGCCCATCCTTAGGGGACTCGCTCAGTCCAAGTAGAGCTCCCTTCATTTGTATAGTAGACTTTACTAGTCTTTTAGACACCGGTAGAAATTGGATCCCTGCTAGGAGACATGCTATGTCTCATTAGGCCGTGCTCCTTTGGAGGCAAGCCTTATTTAGAACCTACCCTTAGGGAGTCCACTTTGGTCTCATTAGGGTTTACCCATAGGAGGCATATAGTGCCTCATTTATAGAACTTCCCCTGTTTGTCTCTTTCTTGAGCTAATAGACATACTATGTCTTATTTGTCCCCCCTTGTAGAGTGTTAGAGAGTCTTTGGCTCATTTGTCTTCTTTAGTGGTTTTTATTAGAGAGTCTTTGACTCACTCGTCCTTTGGATGGCATTGTTAGAGAGTCGTTGACTCGTTCGTCCTTTAGATAGTGGTATTAAAGAGTCTTTGACTCAATCGTCTTTAGCGATGTTATCAGAAAGTCTTTGAATCATTCATCTTTTAGATGGTATTATTAGAGGGTCTTTAACTCATTCTTTTGATGGTTCTCTTAGAGTCTTTGACTCATTCGTCCTTTTGTTGGTGTCATTAGAAAGTCTTCGACTCATTTCTTCCTTTTCTTTAGTATTTTTAGTTAGGAGTTTTTCCGTAGTCTTGTTGTCTTCCTTCTTCTTTAGAGACTAGCACAGTCTCATTAGAGCCTTGCTTGTTAGGGATCTTAGATCATTGTTGTTATCCTTCATATTTAGCTTACCTGGTTTAGGGATTTCCCCTGTTAGCCTTAGGGTTTGGCCCTAGGGTATTGCTTTGTGTATTCTTTTAGGTCTTTAACCAAAATGGTGAAAACTCTTTAAACTTCAAAAACATTGAAAAAGTTTTAAAATCCAAAAACATTGAATATTTTAAAACTCAAAAAATAATAGAAATTTAAAACATCAAAAATATTTGAAAAAACCTTAAAGAAGCCTAAAGTGTTGAGTGTTTTAGAATTAGCAATTAGGAGAGTTCGTTTTCGAACTACGTTGGCTTGATCCTCTTCCACGAGGTACGTAGTGCAGCTTGGGATTTATATCCCAAGTCCAGCCAAACTTTTATAAATAACATTTTAATCCTTTTTGAATAAGCAACCTTTAAAACCATGTTTTCAAAAGATCTTCCTCTAGAGTTAGGAGTTTCTCCTAGATAGAGAGTTTTAGAGTTAGGAGTTTCTTTTGATATGTTGTTTGTTTGTTTGTTTGTTGTGTGCTTGTTTTAGAGTTAGGAGTCTGTTCTAGAGTTATAGGAACGCCTCCGTCCGGTCAGTCGGCGATCCACATCGCCGAGTGATGACTAGAGTAGGATACGTTAGTCTACCCTTTGTTTTCCTCAGGAAACACAACCTAGTTACACATAGGTTGTAGGAATCACCTGCATTTGTTTAGGGCTAATCTCCATTTAGTTAGGGCATATAGGGTGTCCTAAAATCCATAATTCACTGGAACTTTAATAACTGGTCCGGTCTTTTAGATCGAGTCTAGTATGGAGGTCTAGGTGTCTTAGGCATCATAGCTTAGAATATGCGTGAAGAACTACGTTGCTCTGATTCTTGCAGAGGCGGGGGTACGTAGGCTTCTTTGGATAAATACCAGACCATCCGAGGACTCGGGCTAAATGGTTTAGAGTCTTAGGATTTGTTGTTATTGTATGTTTTGATGTGTTTTCTTACTTTCTTGTACTGATCCTATACCTTTAGCTGTAGCTTGCATATGTATGTCCACCAGAACTTAGACACCAGTTAGGCATATCACTCACAATCTAGTTGTTATTAGGTGACACATCTTTTATCTTACTTTATGTGTGCTTATTATTTCATCCCCGAGTCATGCATGATTAGGTAGACGTTCACTCGGGGATATTTGTTCCCATTTCACATGATTGTTACCCAAACTTCTTTGTAGTTAATGAAAATGGCATAAGAGACCAAGTGCTTGCACTCGGACGAATTGGGGGTGCTCTTCGGACCTTCCCCATTCGTAATCAGGCACGAGCCCATTTATATTCCTGGTTATCCATTGCACAGAGGATTTGATTTTGGGGTTCCATGGCCTATCCATGGATGGCGACTCTGAGTTATTTTAGGTACGTTATGGTTTGGGGATTTATCCTTGAATCAAGAGGTATCTCTTTCTTTTTATATTGCCACTCGTGCTATGCTATGAGGGTGGCACCGTTTCGAGAGTTCCTTGGCAGAGCTCTCTTTCATGTGGAGATCTAGAGGATGTAGGGACTCGTTTCCTCATCATCCTCGGATCGGGGTCCACAATGCCGTGTGGAAACAGACTTAGAATGCCATATGAAAATTGACATAAATACCGTGTGAAAACGGACTTAGATGCCGTATGAAAACGGACTTGAATCCCGTGTGAAAACGGACTTAGATGCCGTGTGAAAACGGACTTAGATGTCGTGTGAAAACGGACTTGAATGCCATGTGAAAATGGACTTAGATGCCGTGTGAAAACGGACTTGAATACCGTGTGAAAACAGACTTTGAATGCCGTGTGAAAACGGACTTGAATGCCGTGTGAAAACAGACTTGAATGCCGTGTGAAAACAGACTTTGAATGCCATGTGAAAACGGACTTGAATGCCGTGTAGAAACAGACTTGAATGCCGTGTGAAAAGGACTTGAATGCCGTGTAGAAATGGACTTAGAATGCCGTGTGAAAACGGACTTAAATGCCGTGTGGAAACGGACTTAGAATGCCATGTGAAAACGGACTTGAATGCCGTGTGGAAACGGACTTGAATGCCGTGTGGAAACGGACTTAGAATGCCGTGTAAAAACGGACTTGAATGCCATTTGGAAACGGACTTAGAATGCCGTGTAGAAACGGACTTAGAATGCCATGTGAAAACGGACTTGAATGTCGTGTAGAAACGGACTTAGAATGCTGCGTAGAAACGGACTTAGAATGCCGTGTGAAAAGGGACTTAGATTCCGTATGGAAAACGGACTTGAATACCGTGTAGAAACGGACCTGAATGCCGTGTGAAAACGGACTTAGATGCCGGGTGAAAACGGACTTAGATGCCGTGAAAGGCGAAGTGAGGACGGATGCTGTAGAAAGCAAATGCTGAACGATTAAAGAAATCAGATTGGATTCAAAATTAGAAGATGATTCCAACTGACTCAACAGGGGATCGATTGACCATCTCTTGCCAAGAGAAATAAAGAGTACATGTTCTCTGCTGAGAACAAAACTCGAATGACTTGAAAAGATTTTGGGTATTAGCCCCCTTCCATTTTTCAAAATAGAATTGCATTCTACTGATTTGAAGATTGTTTTAAAAATTATTTTGAAGAAAAGTAATTTTTAAAAAACATTAACTTTACTGAAAAGAATTTGAGAAGCCGGATTCAAAGAATGTGCTCTAACTTATCTTATCCTTATTTGCTGAGAATAGCCATCTCAATTGCCATTGCTTGCTTGATATCTTTTATGACCTGAATGCTCAGGTCATAAAAGATGCCCCTAGTATGATTTTACTTCCATGACATATTCATAAGAGAGCAAAACACAGGAAAATGGTCGAAAAATTTTCATTTCATTGAATACTTGAGGTTACAAAACTTTTCATATGTACAACAGACTGAATCTTACTGATAGCTCCTTCCTTTTTCTTTCTTCTACTGATTGGATCGAACTGATAATTTCTTTTTATTTTTGCCAGCTGCTAGTGTTTCGAATGAGTCTGAGAACCTGCCATTCTTTTGAACTTTATTCTGCTCTGCCTCACCCCTGAGGATACACAACTTCATCATTCATTTTTTTTATCACCCTAGCCTTGGGAAGGATACTTGCCACACAGGACTCCCCAAACAAGACTCTGACAAGGATATCAAGAACTCCAATGATGACATGACTTGAACTCTAAGAGAGACTGAATCTGCTTCTTAGCCTGATAAGTGTTTTAAAATGGTACAGTCTACCACTCGTAGATTCTTTTGAAAATCGTATTGAAAGGTGTTTCATTCCTCTTTTCAGGATTTTTGTCATGGTTATTATCCCTTTGGATTGCTTAGTCTCAACCCCCTAGCTTAAAGAATGTCAGAAGAATTTCTACTGGCGCTTACTCTGACTTTGGAGTAGTGCCTCAGAAGAAACGAAAGTCTTGTTGGCTTTCAGAGGTTTTATCCTTTTTGAAGTCACTGCCATGACGAAATCACCTTTTCAGGTTTTCGATTCGGCGGACCGTATGCCTTATATTTTACCCGGACTGCCTGCCCTTGCAGGTTTTCCATCCAGCAGGCTCAGCACCCTGATTTTTGCCTAAGCCGCCCTTTTGGATTTTCAGCTTAGTGGGTGAATGACCCTAGCTTTTGCCTAGACTGCCCTTGCGGGTTTTTAGTCTAGCGGGTCTAAGATCCCATCATTTTTTCTCTTTCTGTTTCTCTACAAACCTGGGCTTAAATACACCAGAAGAACTTTATGTAGACTTGGGTTCTAACAGGTTTTGACTTTAGTAAGTTTTCATGTATTTAACCGAATCTGGCCCTCCAGACTGCCTACGTATCCCCAAGAAAATGAGAATTAGGTCCGCGTAGTTCACCCATTTGGGTTTTCAAAGGTCATTTGTTTTGTTTCTTTCTTTTTTGAAGATTTGAAAGATTTGAAGGATTTGACCGAACCCGAATTGATCAGGTTACCTACGTATCCTGTAAAAAGGAATCAGGTCAGAACGTAGTTCAGGTTCAGTATCTTTTATAACGCAAGTCCTAAAAGATGCCCCTGGTTTGAGTTTATCAAAGAAAGAAGGGTTTTTTTTAGGCCCAAAGGGTTTACAAATAGTTTTTGACTTTGAGGTTGTTGGTTTTTAAGCTCTGATCGACCAAAGACGGCCTCCTAATGTATCTAAGCATAGTACTTCTTTAGTTGGTCTAGGTTTGTAGGTTCTGTTAATCTTTCTCCATTTTCATCGAGGAGTCTTACGGCTTTTCCATGCAGGACTTCATCAACAATGTAAGGTTCAGACCAATTTGGCCTGAATTTCCCTCTGGGATCAAATACCGGTGCCCTGTATGACTTCAGGACAAGATCTAGTAGTTTCAGGTCTCTGACTCGGACTTTCTTGTTGAAGGCCCTTTCAATTATTCTCTGATACCCTTGGATGTGATATAAGGCTCTCAGCCTCTTTTCATCTATCATCTGTAATTCTTGATATCTGGCTCTTGCCCACTTCGACTCCGGCAAATTCACTTCCATCATTAGATGGAATTCTCAGCTCAACAGGCAGGACTACTTCCATTCCATACACCAGAGAGTACGGAGTTACACCTGTAGAGGATCTGATCGATGTCCTGTAAGCCCATAAGGCAAAAGGAAGTTTGTTCGACCACTCCTTATAAGTCTCGGTCATCTTATTGATTATGACCTTGATGTTCTTATTTGCTGCTTCTACATCACCATTTGTCGGAGGTCTGTAAGGAGATGACTTGTGATACTTGATTTTGAACTCTTCGCACAGGTGTATTACCTCTTTCTTGAAATGAGATCCATTGTCAGAAATCAGTTCATGAGGTACTCCGTATCTGCAAATGATATTTGCACGGATGAACTTTGCAACTGTATTCGAAGTTATGGAAGCATACGAAGCAGCTTCTATCCATTTCGTCAAATAGTCAATGGCTACTAGAATGTACTCATGTCCACTTGACGACTTTGGATAAACTTTGCCAATGATATCAATCCCCCATACTGAGAATGGACATGGTGAGGTCATAGAGTGTAACTCTGACGGAGGCACATGAATAAGGTTCGCATAGACTTGGCAGTTGTGACATTTCTTCACGAATGCGAAGTAGTCTGCTTCCATTGTGGGCCAATAGAATCCAAGTCTAAGGATTTTCCTTGACAGCATTTTACTATTCATGTGAGAACCATAAACACCTTCATGTGTTTGCTTTATGAGCTCTGCAGGCTGATCTTCATCAACACTTAGAAGCTGTATTCCATCAAATGGCCTTCTGTACAATTCTTCACCACAGATGATGAAGTTAGCAGCAAACCTCTGAAGAGTTTTCCTCTCTTTGCTGGAAGCTTTAGGCGGATGCCCCTTGCCTGAAATGATATTTCTAATGTCTGTGTACCACGGCTTTTCGTCCGGACATCTAGCTGATATCTCTATGGCATTCACATGTGCGGGAGCCCATTGTAACCTCACAGCTAAAGGTTGAACCTCCATCGTCGCAAAAATGTCTAACATTGACACCAGAGTAGCCCAAGCATCGGCAAAGTGATTCCTGGTCCTTGACAGATGAGTGAAAGTGACACTTCTGAACTTCTTGACCAGGGATTCGAGATATGTGTGATATGAGATCAACCTCATCTCTTTTGTTTTCCAATCCCCATTTATTTGACAAATGATCAGGATTGAATCCTCGAACACATCTATGTCTTGAATTCGCAAAGCCAAAGCTGCCTCAAGTCCTGCGATGCAAGCTTCATATTCTGCCATATTATTGGTGCATTCAAACTGCAACTTGATGGATATAGGGATATACTCCTTCTTTGGAGATACCAAAACTGCCCATATTCCTTGACCATGATTATTAACAGCTCCGTCAAAGTACATTAACCACCTGGTACTCAGAGTCTCTTCTTCGACATTCATGATCTCTTCATCAGGAAAGTCTGCCTTTAGAAAAGCATTCTCCTCAACAGGAGCATCAGCCAGTTGTTCAGCAATGACCCGTCTCTTAATTGATTTCTGAGTGACATAAGTGATGTCAAACTCAGACAACAATAGCAACCATCTAGCTGTTCTTCCTGTAAGAGCGAGTTTTTCAAACAAATACTTTAACGGATCCATCTGTGAGAGCAAAAGTATCTTGTTCGACAGCAAGTAATGTCTAAGCCTTTGAGTCGCCCAAACTAATGCTAGACACGTCTTTTCTAAGATAGTATACCTGATTTCATACTCTAGCATTTTCTTGCTGATATAGTAGATAGGCTTTTCTTTCTTAGACCCTGCATCCTACTGAGCAAGCATACAACCCATTGATGTGTTTGTGATGGATAAGTACAATAGCAACGGTTGACCAGGAATGACTGGAGATAAGACAGGAGGCAAAGACAAGCACTGCTTGACTTTTTCAAATGCTTCTTGACATTCATCATTCCATTTCTTAGAAGAATTATTCTTCAATAACTTGAAGATGGGTTCACATGTCATTGTTAGATGAGATATGAATCGTCTCAAGTATTGCACTTTGCCAAGAAATCCACGAATCTGCTTTTTTGTCTTTGGTGGTTGCATTTCTTGGATAGCCTTGATCTTTTGAGGGTCCACTTCGATTCCTCTCTCGCTGACCATGAATCCAAGCAACTTTCTTGATGTGACTCCAAATACACATTTATTGGGATTCAAGCGAAGTTAATACTTTCGGATTCGCTCGAAAAACTTTCTTAAGGCAATTCTATGCTCTAATCGAGTCTTTCCTTTGACAATCATGTCATCTACATAGACTTCGACCTCCTTATGAATCATGTCATGAAGAAGAGTAGTTGCAGCTCTCTGATAGGTAGCACCAACATTCTTAAGACCAAACGGCATCACTCTGTAGCAATATGTGCCCCACTGAGTAATAAATGTCGTCTTCATCATATCCTCAGGCACCATTTTAATTTGGTTGTACCCTGAGAATCCATCCATGAAAGATAAGAGTGCATGTCGTCCAGCTGTATTGTCAACCAAGAGATCAATGTTTGGAAGCGGAAAGTCGTCTTTCGGACTTGCCTTGTTCAAATCTCTGAAATCGACACACATCCTGACTTTCCCGTCCATCTTGGGCACCGATATAATATTTGCAAGCCATTCGGGGTATTCAACTACTTCGATGAATTTCACTTCCAGTAGCTTCTTGACTTCATCATAAACTTTCAACTCTCATTCTGTTGTAAGTTTTCAGAGTTTTTGCTTCTTCGGCTTGATGCTAAGGATTAGAGGTAATTTGTGTTGGACAATGTCCTCACTCAATCCTGGCATGTCATCATAAGACCGAGCAAAAACCTCCTTAAACTCTTTTAGCAAGGTGATTAGATCTTCGCGCTCCTCAGGAGATAAAATTTTGCCAATCCGTATCTCCCGAATTAAGGATTCATCACCTATATTTACGGTTTCAATTTCCTCTTCAAGTGGTTTTGCTCGGCGACTCTCTTCTTGTTGAATCATGTGTTTGATTTCAAGAGGAGTTTCGTCGGCCTCCTTATTAGAGGGGGAGTCTTGATTATCATTATTAGTTACTTGATCAAGTTTAGAAACAGAATCAGTAGAAGAGACAAGCACATGAATATACACAAAAGAGTCTTTTATTTCATCGGAATCAATGATTACATCAGATGAGTCGCCCACAGCAGTCTTTACAGACTCTGAAACAGTATGGAAAGACAAATCGACATCAGTATCGACACAATCAGAAATATGTACAAGCGGAACATTAATGAAGACGCTCTCAGACTTAGACTCTACGCCACCAGGGATAGACTCGTCACCAACTCCAGAAGTAGACCTGACCTCTACATTACCTGCATCAAAAGGAAAGTTAGAAATGACAGACTCTGGGACGGACTTAGAAACTGACACAAATTTTGAAACGACTGACTCTTTTGAAGGGACTTGATTATGCTGAAGGACTACTTGGGGTATAACCTGTGAGGTCCAGTTATCCAAAGGTCCCTTGGCTGGGGTGATGCATTTCTTCAGGTTCACAAAAGGTCTATCTCCTCCGGTCATCGCAATGACTGGTGCCTCGACCTGAAACAGGGAGTCTAGGAGTTGCGGTTCAAGATTCTCAACCCAATCAATCTCTGGCTCATCTGTCTCTGCAATCTGCTCAAAGAAAAAGTCCTCTGGCAGCTCATCAGTAAAGAAAATCTCTAATCCTGGCAATTTTGCCCCATTCTCATCATACCATGCCTCAGAAAAACCATAGTACAGACAATCAGCCCCATCCTTTCGGAATCTGCCATTCATGACTATACTATATGGTCCCATTGGAAATTCTAAACTTCTGCGACGACATTCAGCCCACTTCAGCATGTAAGCTTTCATTTCCTGCACCTCCTTGCGAGTTGGCTTGTATCCCAACCCAAACAAACCATCAACTGCTTTCAACTCTGGCCGCTCAGTTGGACCCTGCAGATTCTTTCCCAGTCCTGCTCCCGGAACATAACCATATCGGCGCATCATCTTAACCACCTGAGTATTGGTGCTAGAGAGAAACATAATTTCTTCACTCATAGCTTCTTCCATGGTGATAGCCGAAACCTTTACTGAAAATCCTGTCAGACTAACAGCTCTTGTGTTTTCAGTAACGAGCTCCTGAGATATCTGCCCAATTTCTGGTTCAGGATCTCCCCTGACTGTGATCACCCGGTTTGATGAAGTGTGGAAGGAATAACTCCGACCTTATGCAACCAAGGTCGGCCAAGCAAACGACAGAAGGAAGTTTTGATATCCAACATCTGAAATTCGATTTCATAAGTTTCTCCCAATCTCTATTTTGGTGGCTAATGTCCCAATTACATCCCTCCTGTACCATCATACGCCAATATACCTTTTTCAGACGGTATGAAGTCTTCAGGCCCAAACCCTAAAGTAGTGGCAGTGCTCAAAGGACATACATTCAAAGCTGACCCATTGTCTACTAGCACTTCCGATACTCTTTTCTTGTTGCAAAGTAGGGTAATTTTGAGAGGACGAGTATGGTCTTTTCCTTCTGACGGCAAATCGTCGTTTGAGAAAGATAAAACTTTTGAAGCTCTAGCCATGGCCACTACGTTGACCAACTCATCTGGAGTGATTTCAACTAATACCTGGGATGCATTTAGCTCACGAAGCACAACCTGTCTGTGTTTTGGCGACGCCATTAATAAGCCCCAGATAGAAACATTAGCTTGTGTTTTCTTGAGCTGATTCAACAAGTTATCTTCCTCTTCATCAAGTTTCTGCTTCTGCTTCTGATTGTCAACTGCTCTTGCAACTTCAGCGGGATTCTCAACTCTGAGCTCGGCTGGTTAGAAGACTCGTCCACCACGTGTGACGTGGCAGAGTTCATCGCATTGATCATTCAGAAGTAGCAGATCATCATCTTCTATCTTAATGATGCATGGGGTTTTCATCTCTTCTTCCTCATCATCACTCATCCTTAAGACATACAGAGCTTCACCTTCTTTCTTTTCATCCTCACACTGGAGAACATATGATCGGTTTGACGACCCAGCCACATCGGGGTCATTCGATGACAAGACATATGGTTCCTTCCTTTTTGTCCACTCGTCTTCTTCCTCTCAAATTTTCAAACATAGGTCCCATCAGATTCCACAGTGCATATGAAGGAAGCAGAATCAATGACAGACACTTCAGTGCAAATAACATTGATCGAGGCTGGAGGCGGCATTGCATGTGTTGGAAGGGGATTTCTGGTCACATTTGGCAATTCAATTGCAAGCTCCTTCCTATCGATCATGTTCTGCATTTGGTATTTCAAAGCTAAACACCTATCAGTGATATGGCCTGTATTGCGGTGATAGTCACAAAATTGATCCTCTCTCCAGGATCTTGGCAATGGATTGGGCAAAGGCTTAATGTCAGGTAGTTTGATCTTCCTGTCCTTCAACAACTTCTTCAAAGCTACGGACAAAGAATATGGGAGGGGATCAAAGTGATGAGGTGGTTTCTGCTCCATCGGCGGTCTTCTCACTTCAGTGATTGCTCTGGGTGGTGGTCTGACATAATTGACATTATGTACTTCTTTTGGTGCCATCACAGGTCTCTTCCCCTCTCTGACATCAGAGGAACTCCTTGACCTTAGTCCTTTAGCCAATGCATCTTCTATCTAGGTCCCAGTCTTTATAAGATGATTAAAATCCAGGAAGTACTGGATAGCCATATAATGGTAATATTGTGGAGACAAGTTCTTAACCACAATCTTGATCTGATCCTCATTTGACAGACGATGAGTCATCTGCGCAGCTTTCCTTCTCCATCTGCGGATAAAGGAAGTTAAGGTTTCATTATGGCCCTGTTTCAATGCTTTCAGATCTCTTTTAGTTACGTCGATCCCCTCCTCCATGGAGAACTGCTCGACGAACCTATTGGCAATATTTTCTAGAGTTCTGATCTCCACTGATTTCAAACTCAGGAACCACTTCTTAGCTGTTCCAACAAGGGATCTAGGAAAGAGAAGAGCAACCTGCTCTGGAGATAAACTGTGCTGCTGTAGAAGCGGAAGAACAGACATTAAATGGCTTCTAGGACACCCCGTCCCATCGTACTTATCCATGTCAGGTACTTTGAATCTCGGAGGCAGTGTAACCCCTGGGTATATCATGAAATCAGCCATATTCAACTTCTTCGGACCCTGGAATATTATATTTCCATCTCTTGAGTCAGCTTGTCCAGTCTGTCTGTTATCACTTTGCCCTTATCAGATCTATCAGAATGAGGAAAGCAATTCTCATCTGCGTACTGCTCATCATCGAAGTCATCTTCCACAATCAAAACAGCAGGTCTGGTCACCGCAGCAGGTGGAGGAGGTATTACTGAAGGATGCTGGGGTGCATGTTCTTTAGAAGTAGAACTCCTATCACTTTTTAAGCGACCAATTTCTTCATTGATGGTGCCCAACTGCGATAGGATAGCCTTCATCATCTCATTGGTGTCGAGGGTATTATGTCCATTCTCAGCCATTGGTTCAGGTGTGGGTAGAATGGGTGAAAGAATTTCCTGTAGATTTGAAATGGGTAACAGAGGAGAAGTAAAAGAAGGTGGTAATAAAGACTGTCTACTCAGCCTGGAATCAGATGTCTGACGGGACCAGGTTGGTTTTGAAATATGAGATTTCCTAGAAGCAATGACTGCTCACTCAGGAATCCTGAAATGGAAGTATAATCACTAGATTAAAACATTGATAATCGAGATAATGTATTCTGGTAAAATAAAAATAAGATAAATCAAGAATGCATTTCATTGATGATATCTGAACGGTTTACAAAGATAATAACAGGTAAAATGAAATATAGTATGTCATAACAAATGAAACTCTGGATAATAAGATGTTTATGACAAAAGATAGATGAAGATTCTCATTCATCTTTTTCCTCCAGTCTGGCCTTCTTAGGCTTACGATTTTCGATGTCCTCCACTAACCACTGATAATACCCTTCGGACACGCCACAATAAGTCTTGCCTCGAATGCTCCACGATGATCGCATTACTTTACGATCCCAGTCTTTACAGGTTTATTCGGCAATATGACGATTGAATTGGACAAGTGGACGATCAGGTGCTGGGAGATAAAACTCAGTTTGAAACAATTTGGAGTCCTCCGAACTGACGGAAGATACGGTTCGGGATATAGAATGAGGTTTTCTCCAGACCAAGATATTGAACAATTCTATTAGCTCGGGTCTGGGTTATGTGGACCTCGATCCCGAGGATGAATGGGCGAGGGACACGAGATCCCACGCCGGTCCTCTAAGATCTCCACAATGTGAAGGAGAGCTCTACCAAGGAACTCTTGAAATGATGCCACTCACAGCAAGGGTGGCGATATAAATGAGATACCTCTCGATTTAAGGACCAGCCCAGAACCAAGATGTACCTATAACAAAGAAGAGTCGCCATCCAAGGAAGTAGGCCCTGGATCCCATGAAATACTCTGTTGCAACGGATAACCAGAGATACAAAAGTCCGTGCCTGATGACAAATGGGTAAGGTATTAAGCGCCCCCAATTCGCCCAAGTGCAAGCACATGGTCTCTTATGCCATTTTTAATTAATTTTGAAGAGTTTTGGGCTAAAATCATGTGAAATGGGAACGAGTACCCCCGAAGAAACGTCTATCTAAGCATACATGACCCGAGGATGGGCAAAAGAAAATTAACATCCAAATCCTAACTCACTGCATCTACTCCTAACCCATCACATCTAGGAAAGCAATAACATCCACATGCACAGCTACAGCTAAGCAAGTAATGGCAGATATGATAAGCAGAAAAGCAATAAATATCTACAGCTAAGCATGTGAAACTAAACGCACAAGGAATAAGCAAGCTGAAAGTAAACACACAAGGAACCAAATACAAACACACGATAAATTAAAAGATGCAAGGAAAGAAATGAATCAGAAAATAGACGATATGCGCAAACCCAAAATGCCAGGGAAAAGAAAATGGGACATACGATAGACTCAGTGAGCGATTCTAAAGGAATCGAGCTCAGTGATCCTGATCTGCTAAAGATCGGACAAGTCTCGTGATCGTCATAGCCTATCGTTGGGCTCAACGAGGACAATCCCTGTAAAGGGGTCACGCTACGTCGTCGCCCATCCCAAAACCCGATAAAACGTCGGAAAACCGATAAAACCGGAAAACCACGATCAAAATAAGAAATGAAATGAAAGGAAGGTTCCGAGTGACCTGGCAATCACCATCCTTGCCCATTTTGGTTTTTGTATTTTTGGGAAAAGCTTGAAAGATACTTTTAGATGCTGAAATGATTTTTTTGAAAGGTTTAAATGATTTTATTGAAAGTTTGAATGATTTTTTTTTGAAAGGTTTAAATGATTTTATTGAAAAGTTTGACTGAACTTGGGACGAAAATCCCAAGCTGCCTACGTACCCTGTAGAAAGGGATCAAGCCAACGTAGTTCGAACCAGCATTTCGAAATACGCTTTGAGTGTTTTTTTGATGTTTTTTGGATTTTTGTTATTTGATTTTTATGTATTTTTTTATCCCTTTTGATTGAAAGGGGGTTTTGGCTCAGGAGGTTGCCGTCCGTCGTCGCCGAAACCCGACAATGTGTTCTCGTAATCAATGGAATTCCGAAAAATTGAAAAGTATCCCGAGGAACGTGCAAACAGTAATCCCGAATAAATGAAGTAGATCATGAATGATAGAGATGATTCAGAAGGTCCCAATGGGTGATGAGTAAATTAAGATGAAACCCTACAATGATCCCAAATGTCGAAGCAAAATCAACAGGAGAAACAAAAGAGAAGAGAATGAGGGGTTTGCCCTTTCGACCAACTTTTCCCAACGAAACGACACTGGGCTTGACCAAGATATATCAATCACTTCGACCGACTTGTTTCACAAGAGACTAAATTGATTCTGCCTTGGTAAAAGAGGTCAACTTGTTCCATATCAAACGAGGCCAACTCAATCAGCAAGCACAATCATTTCAACCCACTTGCCCCATGTGAAGCGAAGTCAGTTCGACCAAAGAAGAAAAGGAGTAGAATATTAAATGCTTTCTAGAAAGGTCCCATCTAAAAAAAAATCACAGCATTTGGGGCAAGGAAAATAGAGTGCAAGGTAAGTATAGAGGATCTTTTCTATCACTTACAGACACACTATCCATGATCCAAACCATTCAATCCCATAAACTATAAAAATGAACTGATAGAAATTGTGAGAATTACCTAAGATTGAAGACGATCGGCACGGATCGAATGATTTGCGGGAGTCGGTTGTACTCGAGAATTGACGGATCAAAGCTTGAAGATGGTGGTAGATAGAGGGTTTAAGGGATGATAGAAGAAGAAGGCATGGGTTGATAGTGATGATTGTGGCTGAGTGGAGGGGGTGTAGAGGAGGTGGGAAGATGTGGCCGCCGGCAAGGAGCCCGGTGGTTGGTGACGACAAGGGTGCTCGGACCCATCTCCCCCTCTATCTCCTTCGGCTCCCTCTTTCTCCTTCTATTCTCCTTATTTTCAGAAACCCTAGAGAGTCATTTCCCCAAATCAGCGAGAGAGAATGGGAGGGAGAAATGGACTTCGGTGGGATGGCCGGATTTAACGGCGGGTGCCAGAGTAGGGTTTTGATGGCGGGGATTGAGGTCAAGATGGTGTAGAATGGAGGAAGAAGATGAGGATTGTGGTGGATGATGGTGGTGGGAAAAGGCTATGGTGGTTTTGATATGGGTTTTGAAGTGGGGTTGGGGTGGAGATGGGTTTCGGTTTTTTGAGGTGGTGGTTGGAGAAGATGAGGGTGGAAGAGGATTTTCGAAGTGGGTTTGGGGTGGAGATGGATTTCGGTTTTTGGAGGTGGTGGTTGGAGAAGACGAGGGGGGAAGAGGGGGTTTCAATGGAGGTTTGGGTGGTTGGATTCCGGCAAGCCTGCCGGAATCAATGGAGGTGGCTGGTGGTTCGATGGAGAGGAGATGAGGGTGGAAGAGGAAGAGGGTTTGGGGGGTAGAAGAAAGTAGCTGTGGAAGAGGCTTTTTTTTTTAAAAAAAAAATCTGCAGGGGTGAGAAGGATGGTGGATAGCAGATGGGTATGGGCTTGGTTCGGTCGGATTCCGGCAAGCTCGCCGGAATCCATGGAGATGGAGGTCTCTCCCTCTCTCTCTCTCTCTCTCTCTCTCTCTCTCTCTCTCTCTGGTTCTCCCTCTGTTTCTCTCTCTCTCTGGTTCTCCCTCTGTTTCTCTCTCTCTCTGTTTTCTTTGGTGGCTGCTGTTGGTGGAGGTGGAGGTGGAGGTGAAGGGAGTGATGGTGATGGTGGAGGCCGGTGGTGGTGGGGGTTGGAGAAGATGGGTTTTGGGTTTCGGGTTTGAGGCCGGATTCCGGCAAAGGGTAGGGTCGGATTTTGGGGTTTAAGGAGATGAGGTTGGATGATGATGGCCGTTTGGATGAGAGGATGGGGCGAAGGTGGAGGTGATGGTGGAGGATGGTGGTCGGTGGTGGAGATAGGAGGTGGCCGGTCTTCTTCTCCTTCCTCTCTCTGTTTTTGCCCCTTTTTCTCCCCTTTTCTCTCCTTTTCTCTGCTAAAAAAAATGGGGAAATCCCCCCTCTCTCTCATGAGCTCCCATGGAATTTTATACCTAGTTTTTTTTTTCCTCACTCTAATCCTAGCCATCCATTTGTTGCCTTCTCATCTCAGCCGTCCATCTCTCTCTTTTATCTGGGAATCGATAATGGCACAAATTTAGCTTGTCTTTTCTTCCGTTTTTTACAATTTTCCTTGAAAATTTGCAGGAACCCCTCTGAGAAAAGCAACAACCTTTCGTGAGCCTTACATTTCTTGAAGGGCAGAGTAAGCTAGTGAAACCTTGGGTTCTTCTCGCATTTGGATTTGGTTTCGAAAATTTGGGGATTCGATTTGGGAATTCAGTGAATTCGGTTTCAGGACTCGGATTTCAGGATTTATTCAATTTTTGGGAAATTTGGGTCAGGTCAAAATGGGGTGTCTACAGGTTACAAATTGCTGATAAACAGGGAACCACCAAAAAATTTGGTCAGCTTGACGAGAAGCTAACCACTCAATCCATTCATCCTTAGTATAGGAGAAAGTTTTGTGTTCCCACTGATCATACTTGGACAAGGTAAAATCTTTGTTTTGCAAAGGCACATAAATTTAGAGTTTTAAGCAAAGCTAAACGTACAGAAGGACTGGGGATCCAACAAAAGTGGTACGGACCCCATTGACAATGTCATCCAATCCATTTAGGATTTCTGCAAGCATGGTGGGGATTGGATTACTCCCTTGGGAAATCTGATATACAAAGTCCAAAGTTTAGGAGACACATAAAACCAAGGCATGACGACTACTGGTTTGGAATTCTTTGGTAAGTTTATCGGGTTGAGCAAAAAATTTGACCAATTGGTTAACAGACACACCCCTATCACTTAAGAAGGATTTGACAGGTGCAACCTGAGGGGGAATCAGTTGCTTAAAGACATGATTATATAATCTAACTTGGTATCAATTTTGACCAAGGGGCCAGAGCGATCGCGATCCATCAAATAACACCATTCATCAAAAATTGGGCAAACCTCTTGCATGCCGAATCAGAACACATGGACATTAGGTTGCCAAAAGGTGGCAGCTGCCTTAAGGAAGTTCCAATCAATCTCACGGGCGGCAAGATGGTAGAAATGAGAAAAGTTATGACCAGAGAAACTAAGGCAATCACCTCTACGATCAGAAATCCACTCTTTCAACACTTCATTAGACATGATAAATCACCTGATAATCAAGAAAGGTAAATAAGATGAGAATATGGTCAACTTTAAATATAAGGTTACAGAAAGGAATGGTATCAACAACTTAAATCATCTGATAATCAAAGATGGTAAATAGGATAGGATAAGAATAAGGGTCAACCTTAAATATACGGTCACAAGAGGAATGATATTGACAATAAATCATGCACTCGAAGGATACGGGTAACATCAGACTTTTTCCATCGATGATTGTTGAAATGATCCAAGGGTAAGTAAGATAGGTGGTAAATGATCATGGATCAAATTGATAATCAGTGGCTCAGATGATAAATCATGGTCATAAAAAAGACAAAGTAGGGTCATGGACCAGATCTAGAATCTGAATGATGGACAGATATATACGATTGATTTGGACAAGGAATTTGTACTAAAAAGTAGGTTCTAATCCAATAATCAAGGAGTACACGGACAAATTTGTCAAGAATAGATCAAAAGATAGACCATGACCATAAGAGTGATGAATAAGAGCCAGTGGTCGGGTCTAGATCTAAAAGATGAACTGATATAATTGATTGGATTAGATAGGGAATCTCCATTATATAAGAAGGCCCTAATCTTAATCAATAGATATAGATATATATATACATATATCCTAACCAGGGGCACCAGCCCTAGTCTAATCTAGCGGAGTCAAGGAGGTCTTGACTCATGACAGACTGATGAGTGTACTAGGACCGTGTTGTAGCCACACAAGGTGAACTACCCTAATCTATAGATAGGACAAAGCCCCTAACTCAAGGCTCCACATGTGTAAGCAACACATGTTCGTCCCTATATGCAAACAAAATGACAATGCAATATATAGAAGGGGTACCGTTGCGAGGTCCACCTGGCCGGGTGCATAGTTACTTGTACACTGTGACATAGAGTCCAGTGTACGAACTATGTCTGTTTTACACGAAGTGTCCAGGTGCTGAGTATACTACTGGTGCCGTGGCACTAGAAGGCGGGTATAGCCCTCACAGCTCCTACTCATAGTATCTTGAATAGGTCATCTGATAGTATATCCACATCAAACCATAGCAGAAAGTAACCACAAAACAGATAATATATGCAGGAATGAGAGTGGTGTGTAAACCCTTGTTTTATTTACGCACCTATCTGGTGCACCTGGCATTCTAACAGAAAAGGCTCTCATTTAAAATGATTTTAGCCCAAATTTCTTCAAAATTAGTAAAAATGGTATTTTTACAAAGTTAGGCAATGTTTCAAGAACTCCCCAGCAGAGTCGCCAGCCTGTGGACCCCGATCCGAGAGAGGCGGGGGACGAGCCCCCGGAAGTCTCTAGATCATCCACGTGAAGGAGAGCTCTACTAAGGAACTCTCGAAAAAGTGCCTCTCACAGCATGAGTGGCGATATAAAGTGAGATACCTCTCGATTCGGGGACTAGCCCAAATGTAGACACCCCCATTTTGCTCTGCTTTGATCAACAAAGAAATTAGGGTTTCGCTGTCAATTTTTCAGTATTTTCCATTCCCGTGTTCGTCCCTTACGCTTTCTCAAATCTTTCTGGTCATTCCTGCAATGTTCTGATTTTTTTTTCCGTTGAGTATTGAGAAGGGTTATTCATGAGAATTCGAGCAAAAGAGAATGTGGGACCCGCTGGTGTGGGACCCGTTTGTGTGGGACCCGCTGGTGTGGGACCTGCTAGTGTGGGACCTGCTAGTGTGGGACCCGTTTGTGTGGGACCCGCTGATGTGGGACCCGTTTGTGTGGGACCCGCTGATGTGGGACCCGCTTGTGTAGGGCCCGCTGATGTGGGGCCCGCTTGTGCGGAACCCACAAAGTGGGACTCACCATTAGCATGACTTAACTTTCTCTACCATTTCCACTAACTTCATTTTTCCCTTTAAAATAACACCATTATCTCCATTACCATTATATATTCCATTATCCCCACCACCATTATCTCCATTACCATTATATATTCCATTATCCCCACCACCATTCCCACCATTACCATTATATATTCCATTATCCCCACCACCATTCCCACCATTACCATTATATATTCCATTATTCCCACCACCATTCCCACCATTACCATTATATATTCCATTATTCCCACCACCATTCCCACCATTACCATTATATATTCCATTATTCTCCACCACACCCACCATTCTCATTTTTTATTTCCACCTCTCCACTAAGTTTTTCACTATATAAAGAGAGGTGATGAGAGGAAGAAAGGAGGAGAAAAACAACACATTGTTTTTGGATAGTTTTCTCTTTCTCTCCCTCAATATCTCCCTCCCTCAATATCTCTCACTCTCTCACTCTCACACTATCATTATCTACTTTCTCTCCTTATTTGTTTCTCCCCATCTCTCTCCCTTGTTCCATATAAAAAAAAATATAAAAGAAAATAAAACAAAGAAAAAGAGAAAGAAAGCGGAAGCGGATCAAGCGGCGGTGCGATTTTCGAATTTTTCGGCTCTCGGATTCGACGAGGATTTCGATCACAGGTAGGTACTTAATTTTTAGATTTTTCTAGAATTATTTGGTATATTTGCATGATTTTTAGTATTTAATTGGATTTAGTTGAAAATTAAATATGTATGCTCAAAATCATGATCTCCATGAGTGTTTCGAAAATAAAATATATACTAAATGAATTCCAAAATTAATGAAATTTCGTGGGAAACTAATATGATACCAGTACATTCTACCATGAAATTTTGAGAATTTGTAGAATTTGTTTGGTATATTATTTTATGCTTTCTTTGAAATTTACCAGCTTTTGAAGGAATTGTTACTGACATCAGATCACAACTAAAATTCTTAAAATTTTTACAGTAGTCTTCAATCTCACATTTCTAGTTACTGTAAAAGTTTCAAGTGATTTGGATCTGTTTTCATATGGGATGTAGGGTTAATTCATAATCTGGTCTGAAAATTAAAAAATCTGAAACTGATAGTAAATGGTTTCCAAAATTCATGAAAATTTCTCAGTATGTTATTTTTACTTATATCTTATTACTGTAGAAATTTCATTGAATTTAGATTCATATTTCTAGTGGTTTCTGTGTTATTTGTGCAATCTGGTCAATCAATTGTTAAATCGAAATTAAATATGAGCTTAATGTAAAAATCTGTAAAACTCTTCCCGTAAGCTACATTTCATCATATCTTGCTGCTGTAGAAATTTCAACTCATTTCGAATTTGTTTGCAATAATTTCACTTGTAAAATCACTCATATGCTTAAAATTGATAAAATCCATTGAAAATTCGAAATTAATTAAAAATCATTGTGAAAATTTCCAAAGAACCTTAAATTTTGTCACATGTTCACTCCTTAATCCATTGAAACAGAAATTTTAGGATCTTTAGATTTTCCTGGAAAAATGGCCAGTGCATCCATAATCGTATCCCAATTGCAACCGATCTTTGACAATTTGAATACTTAAGCTATAGCATGTTGTTGGCTCCGAGGTTACTGTCCACGGAAATCCTGAGATATGCCAGGCAATAAGATGTTATAACCTAAGTATTAAATTGCGCAAGGAAAGAACGCACGATTCCCTTCCTTGGATGCTATTCTGGGCCGAAATTGGTGAACCCTAGAACCATTGGTAATCCTCAAGTGTCCATAAATTGAAAATCCATGAAATCTGAAATTAATTAACTTCAAGAATTTGAATTGATTTGTCTCGAGTCTTTCGGAACCATTGGATTATGGTTTCCAATCTAAGAACCATTAGAGCCCAATTTAGGAACACTAGTGTTGTGTCGTGTCCTAAATTTTAGGGAGTCCTAGAGTTAGGAGTCCAGCCTCATCACGGACGCTTGCTATGTATAGCAACCGTACCATAGGTCTAGTTACACTAGTCACCCAATCTTTCCTTAAGACAAGCCTAGTAAACTAGGATGTAGGCAAACCTGCATTAGTCTAAGGGACAACTTGCATTCAGATAAGAATCATATAGCATCTTAGATGAAATCCTAAGATAATAAAATCCTCAACTTGAATTAAATAATTCCTCTTAAAACTGTTGAAACGGTCAAATCCGTCTAAGTCGGTGTCCTAGTTGAGTTAGGCATATGTAGCTTAGCTTAGGTGCACCGAACTACGTCGACTCTGATCCCAGTGAGGCTTGGGTACGTAGGCAGCTTGGATGTCTGACGGCATACCACCCGCGAGTCGGCACCACAACAAATTGTGGTGTTTTGTATATTAATTTTCTTGTAAATACTTAATCAAATCAGTTAGGGTTTTCCATGAAATTAGAATTCTAGGAGAACTTTCACTTAGAATGAATCCAGACAAATTAATAAATCAAGATACACATCTAGGATTCACATTGAAATTAGATTCTAGGATGCATGTCACTTAGTTCGCACATTAACATAGAGTTGAATGAGCCATTTAAAATAAATTTAAAAGAGTTAGCTTTTGGAATCGAAGACCGATTATCGGGCAGGAATGGTGCATGTGGTGGATAACTCCCCATACCTTCCATTCTTGTAACTAGGTAGCGAGTCTAGATTTCTGGTTAATTACGGGTCCTAGATCCCACATCTAGGTGGCGACTCTGTCAGTCTCTTTTATGTGGAATTCGGATTGCCTTAGTGATCCCAAGTTCACATAAAAGACGAATCTAAATCAACACTAAGAAGCACACGCCAATCGCGTGGGTACGAGAGACCAAGAGAGAGAGAGGCGCGGCGGCTCGCGCCCCACGCCCCTCTCGCGGGATCGGGTACCACAGTCTGGCGACTCTGCTGGGGACCACCTAACTTCATTAAAATTTCAAAAGATAATTCATTTGAATTTAATTTAACTGGCTCATAAAAACTCTATACTTGTTAGATTAGTTTGTCTTGTTTTATTTTCTCTCATCACATTTTACTCGAACTTAATTTAACAAAACCTGAAGGCATCATAGATTGCGCGAACTTATTGCACACACTTACATCACTTGCATCTAAACCCTTGCATCTCACATTCACACACGTCCTATTTTAGGAACCCGGAGTGTTATCTAGCATGGTTGACTGGGATTTCATCACCTGGTGCCTCTGTGCTAGAGAAGCATTCCACCCTTAGCCTAGTACCTTTATGGTGCGTAAACGGATCTATTGTTCACGTACTGATACGCCGGACACTGGTACAGTATATCGAACATGGATTCGCGCTAAGGGAACTCTTGGCCTTACCCCTAGATTAACCCACACATGCATGTAGTATACGAACACATGTGCATCACATGTGTGAGCCTAGTTTAGGATATCCTACCCATTTGTGTCTAGATTAGACCGTAGTCCATCTTCCAATGGCTACGATCGGTCCTAGGTACACAAACAAAGTCATGAGTTGAGATCCTATCTCCACTCCGCTAGATTAGGATTAGGGTTGATGCCTTCAGGTAACACTGATAAAATGTGCAAAGATTAAAAAACTTTCCCTTTGGGGTTAGGATTTAAATCCCATTCATTTCCAAAGATCTCATAGGATTAGTCATTCATGATCCATCCGTTGAAAGCAATCTTATGCTATCTCATCTCATCTCGATCGTACGATTTTTAATCTTATATTATCTGATTCGATCGAGTATCCATACTTCCTTTATATTGGTAGGAACTCATCCTAATCTCATGTTCATGTAATCCTGATTATCCCTGTATCCTTTCTCCTGGCTTACAGACACCATGTCTACTCGTACAATTCTTGATTGGATCCGTGGTACATTAAGAGAATCCCATATCTATGCCATAAGTGAGCAAGAGAAAAATCTCTTCGGTTACGTGGCCACCATCAAGCTCGATTGGGGATTACTCTATGCTGCATCAGAGTGTTGGGATCCCGATCATCATGTCTTCCGTTTTGGCAACCAAGAAATGTGTCCCACCTTTGAAGAATGGTGTGCCTTATTGGAATATCCTGTAGATGGCCCTCTGGTGAAGCCATCTTACGTGTCGGATTATCGTCCTTTGTTCCTTCGCTTGATGAATAATCCAGATGAATCCATGAACTCTTTCATCAAAGACCAGGAAGTGTCCATGCAACAACTGATTGACATTTACCCTCCTGTTGGGCATATTGGTGCTGTTGATATTCAAAAAGCCCGAGGTCGCGCTCTGAGATTCTGCTCCTTTGCTAGGTTCCTCACTGTCCAGCCTTCTCGCTGTGCGTCAGCTGTTCTCTTGGACCTCGTTGATCAGATGGATCGTGGCGCCAATCCAATTCCTACTATGCTTGCAGAAACCTTCAATGGATTGGATGAGATGGCTCGTCTTCGTGCCAGCTCAGGTCCAGGCTCTTATGTTCGATCTTTTGTTGGGTCCTTCTCAGGATGTCCTGCATTACTTCACGTGTGGTTATGCCACAAGCTAAAAATTGCAGCTCCTGTGCATTTTGATCATACGTTATACACCTTCAGTGAATGGCGTCATGATGTTTCTTTCAATCATAAAGGCGATTGGGCTGAGTGGTTGAGTTCTCGCCATGAAGATCAGATTTATTGGCAAATCCCTGGAATCCAAGAAGCTGTCTTCAATACTGGAGAAGCTAACTACGTTCGCCTTCTTGGCCTCAAAAAGACTTCCTTTTATATTCCTGCCAGGATTCAGCGTCAGTATGGAAGGGAGCAATCCATTGTGCCTCCCCTTCGTCATTTCTATCCGCCTGAGGATCTCAAGCCCAAGATTGTCAAAGCCGTTTCATCTGCTTGGGATGTTCGAGTCATCAAATCTTTCAAGGAGTCAGTTGAGGAAGATAGTCGTCCAAAGAAGAAGTCTAGAAAGAGTGCTTAATGTCATGTTTTCTCTTATCAGTCTATCTTTGAAAGATCGAACCATGTACTCAAGCTTTAATGATCTATCAATAAAAGTTCACCTTTTTCTTTCAGTATCTTCGTCTATGCATACATCAGTGTCTACTTCTTTCTGATTTTAAATATGTCTTTCAAATATTACAGGGCCGTAGACACCATAGCTAACCCTAATACTCCTTGGGTTCGGGTCTCTTCTCGATTACAGAGGAAATCTGTATCCCCGCCACCTTCTCTGAGAACCCCAGCATCTCATTCTTTCCCGTCCTCATCCTCACCAATGGCAGAAAACCAGGACAGTCCTCCACTCGCTGCTATCACCGATACTCTTACCTTGATTCTCCGGCAGCTTCAAGAACTCAAGGAAGAGAACCAAGTTATCAAGGCTCAACTTTCTGAGAAGTTCGGACAATCGTTGTCCAAGGATAAAGGGCCTGTGCACCAAGCAGCTACTTCAGCAGCACCTGTCCAGCCAGTGTTCATCAATATCCATGATAAAACCGAAGAAGATTTGGAAAAAGAGCAGTATAGCGAGAATCGTAGTAGACCTTCTCAGTCCATGGTTGATAAGTCTGTTATGGAGAAATTAGAGACTCTTACCAGAAAAGTTCAAGACATTCAGTTTCAAGACCAGGGTAGTTTCAATCCCAGTGATCTTACTCTATTTCCCGAAATCCGCCTTCCTGCTAATTTTCAAATGCCCGATTTCGACAAATATGATGGTGTGGGTTGTCCAATCACACATTTACAAATGTTCACCATCATGTGTCAGCCTCAAGGCTTATCTCCTGAGCAAATGGCTCAATTGTTCCCAGTTTCCCTAACCAAGGTTGCTAGGAGATGGTTCATGGTCTTGGACAAGACTCGTTACAGGACATGGAAGGATATCGGCGAGCAATTCATCAGGCAGTTCAAATATGATGATGGGACAGAAATCACCAGAAAGGATTTAGAGAGAACAAAACAAGACTCGAGAGAATCCTTTCTGATTTTTGTGAAAAGATGGAGGAGAATAGCAGCTCAGATGATGGAGCGCCCGTCTGAGGAGGAGCAAGTCCAGATAATCATGAAAAATATTTCCCCCCAGCTCCAGTATCACATGTCATTGCAATACTATCCAGACTTCAAACACTTCATTGTGGCTGGCACCCAGATAGAGGAGGCTATGGCTCAAGGTGTATTCAACCGTAGCAACCCAAATCCTAGAGATTTCAAAAAATCCCCACCAGCCCAAGTCAGTAGTATCTCCCATTCCAATGCTCAATCCTCTAAATCCCAGGAACCTCTAGTAATGGACTATGCTCAACCTGCAACCGCACCTCGGCAACAAGCCCGGGTAGAATTTACTCCTCTTCCCATTCCATCTTCGGAGGTGCTTAAGCAGTGTCTGGCTTCAGGTCGCATAACCCTACCTGCCACCCGGCCTCCCCCCAATCCTTTACCTGCCAATTGGCGAGCCGACCTACACTGTGAGTATCACAGGGGTCCTGGTCATCTTACAGACAATTGCATCGCCTTGAAATTCAGAATCCAGAAACTTATTGATGAGAAAGTCATTGCATTCCAACCAAGACCCAATGTTACCCAAAACCCGCTACCTGGTCATGCTAATCCTCCCGCTGCCGTTAATGCCATAACCATAGGAGATCCTGAGTTTGACCCTCTCACCCTCATATGTGCTTTAGAACCCATTTCTGAACCCGAAATCATCTTCTGTGATGAATCATACCTGAGGGAGTCTGTACCTCCCTTGGTAATCACCTATGAGCCACAAGTCCCTCAAATTATCACCTATGGTGAGCCAGAATTGGATGAAGTCAGACATGTGACAAGGGGTGGAAGAATTTTCAAACCTGCTGAATTAAGAGTCGAAAATCCAGGGGCATTGGCTCGAGGAGAGGAGCCGCAATACGTGAAGGACCCAGATGATGAAGTTGTTCAGCAGTTGAAGAAAACTCAGGCTGTCATATCTGTTTGGGGGTTGTTGATAGCATCGAAGAAACACAGAGAGGCTGTGTTGAAAGAACTGAATACCACACAGGTATCCTCAGAAATATCTCCAGAGCAACTAGCTGAAGTTGTCGCTCTGACACACGCCACCAGGGCCATTAGTTTCTCAGACCAGGAGCTGCCTCCTCAAGGTCGGAATCATGCTAGAGCTCTTCATGTCACTGTTGTTTGCGAAGGCAAGAAAGTACCGTCTGTGCTGGTAGATAATGGATCCGCGTTGAATGTATGTCCATTAAGAACTGCCATTACCTTGGGTTTCGGTCCCACTGATTTTGCCGAATCAACCCTTGGTATCCTCGCATATGACAATACCCGCAGAAATGTGGTCGGAGTCCTTACCACCAGGATCGTTATAGGCGGTCAAGAATTTGAGGTGGAATTTCAAGTTATTGATATCAAAGCCTCGTTCAATATACTTCTGGGACGACCCTGGTTGCATAAGGAAGGTGTTGTTGCCTCAACCCTTCATCAAAAACTGAAGTTCATTAAAGAAGGAAAATTGATCACTGTCACAGGCGACGAAGAGCCAGAAATAGGGCAGATAACAGGAGAAACTCGGATTCTTCCAGTTACAAAAGCAGATGATTACAACTTGAATGGTTTCGCATTCGATGTTACTGCTATTTCCTATGAAGATGCCTCTCGGGAGGAGTTGTATTTGCCTTTTGCCATCAGTCCTGTGGTTGCCAAGATGATGAGAAAAATGAACTACTTTCCGGGTATGAATTTAGGCCGTGATCCAAGCAAAGCGTCTCACTGGCGCCCAATCAAAGCAAACTCTGGAGCTTTCGGTCTTGGGTATATACCTACTGAGGAGGAGGAGGAATCCATGAAAGAATTGTTGAAATTGAAGGAAGAAATCCGCCGCACTGGAAGGATACTCCCGATGACTCCATATTCCTTATCAATGAATGGTCACTTTATCAAAGAAGGTGAGACTTCTCCATACTATGGGTTTTCTGAACCATGGTATGACTCAGTAACAGGGATCATGATACCGGGTTTTGAAATATTCAGTGGCCTTGCTCTCCCAGAAACAGAACCGCCGGTATATTGTGTTGAAAAAACTGTTGAGGATTGGATAGTCTGCCTTGAGCCAGATATGTTGGGGTCTTTGTTCGAAGAAGATGTGCCTGATGTTGTTTGTCAGGAGTTGCCCGTTTTAGATCATTCTAAAAAGCAAGAAGAGACTGACTGTGAAGATGTGCTGGTGGCAGTTATTCAGAGTAATGATACCTTTACTGAACCTCAGAGTCAGATTGCACCTGCAACAGAAAATCTTTCAAACTGGAGTTCTGATGTTTTTCCACCTTATTATATTGCTAAGTCAAGTCTAGTCAAGTCGAGTGAATCGGTGTCAGTGCCTAGTCCAGGCGAGTCATTTTCTGAGTTTATTTACTATGTGAATCCTGAGCCTGTTCAGGATGAGTCCAATGATAATGATGTAACTTCTTTCAATTCAATGAAATCTGATTCTCAGTATGTCTCTGTGTTTGCTTCTGACTTTAATAATAATGATAACACTCCCTCCTCAGACGAGGAAGAGGGGATCGACGAAACTCCCTTTGAATTACAGCATATGCTCAAACAAGAGGAGGAGCGCCGAGCCCAGCCTCTTAAAGATGAAATCGAAATTATAAACATCGGAACAGAAGATTTAATACAGGAAATACGAATTGGAAATACTCTATCATCTGAAGAGCGCGATGAATTAATAAACCTACTTAAGGAATATAAAGAAGTTTTTGCCTGGTCCTACAAAGATATGCCCGGGTTGAGCGAAGACATTGTTCAACACAAGCTACCTTTGTTGCCTGGGATTAAACCTAAAAAGCAGAAGCTAAGGAGAATGAAGCCTGAGTGGGTCCTGAAAGTAGAAGAAGAGGTTACTAAGCAGTTGAATGCTGGATTTCTGCAAGTGGTGGAATATCCAGAATGGCTCGCAAATATAGTACCTGTACCGAAGAAAGATGGAAAGGTGAGAATGTGTGTAGATTTTAGGGATTTGAACAAGGCAAGTCCAAAAGATGATTTCCCTCTACCACATATCGATATCTTGGTGGACAATACGGCCGGGCATGAATTACTATCTTTCATGGATGGTTTCTCGGGCTACAATCAAATTAAGATGGCACCCGAGGACATGGCTAAGACCTCGTTCATTACACAATGGGGGACATATTGCTATCGGGTAATGCCATTTGGTCTTAAGAATGCTGGTGCGACGTATCAAAGAGCAGCTACAGCCTTACTCCATGACATGATACATAGAGAAGTCGAAGTTTATGTCGATGATATGATTGTAAAAGCTAGGGAAAGGAGGGATCACATCCCGAACCTCAAGAAGTTCTTTGAAAGAATACTCAAATACCAGCTTCGCCTGAATCCTAGCAAGTGTGTATTCGGGGTTACCTCTGGTAAGTTGTTAGGATTCATGGTGAGTCAAAGGGGTATAGAGGTGGATCCTCAGAAGATTAAGGC
The DNA here is from genome assembly GCF_043159265.1 of Tasmannia lanceolata. Classification (NCBI taxonomy): domain Eukaryota; kingdom Viridiplantae; phylum Streptophyta; class Magnoliopsida; order Canellales; family Winteraceae; genus Tasmannia; species Tasmannia lanceolata. Next base: position 19,520,080 of record NW_027518689.1, on the reverse strand, counting down.
TATCCAGGAGATGCCGCCGCCTAGAACCGAGAAGGAAATTCGGGGATTCCTAGGAAGGATACAGTTCCTAAGGCGATTCATCGCTCATCTGACATCAACTTGTGAACCTATCTTTAAGCTCTTAAAGAAGAACTCTTCCAAAGAATGGACAGAGGAATGTCAGCAGGCCTTTGAAAAGATAAAGCAAAGTTTGTCTGAACCACCGATAGTAGCACCAGTGATACCGGGACATCCATTGCTGCTTTATTTGTCAGTAACAGAAACCACAATGGGTTGTATGTTAGCGCAGCAAGATCCAGAAACCAAGCATGAAAAGGCTGTGTATTATCTTAGCAAGAAGATGTTGGAGTATGAACAGAAGTATACTGTCCTAGAAAAAACCTGCTTAGCCTTGGTTTGGGCTACTCAGCGACTCAGGCATTACATTTTATCACATAAGGTCTTGCTTCTGTCAAGGATGGATCCTCTGAAATATCTCTTTGAAAAACCAGCCTTGACAGGCAGGACTGCCAGATGGTTATTGTTGTTGTCTGAGTTTGACATCACCCATGTAACCCAAAAATCAGTAAAGGGCCGAGTCATTGCTGAACAATTGGCAGAAGCACCCCGAGAAGAAAATCAGCCTTTCAAGACGATGTTCCCAGATGAAGAGATCATGATGGTAGAAGATGAATATCCAGAAACTGGTTGGACCCTCTATTTTGATGGAGCAGCAAACCAAACAGGGCAAGGAGTAGGGGCATTGCTTGTGTCACCCCGAAATGAGCATGTTCCCCTTGCAGTTAAGTTACAATTCAATTGCACCAACAATATGGCAGAGTATGAAGCATGCATTGTTGGGCTTGAGGCAGCATTGGCCTTAGGCATAGAGAATCTTGACGTATATGGAGATTCAATGTTAATCATTTGCCAAACCCAAGGAGAATGGAGAACCAAAGAAGAAAAGTTGCTGCCATATCATGAATACTTGGATATTCTCGCTAAGCAATTCCAGCACATCACTTTCAGTTATTTGCCAAGGTTGAAGAATAGATTCGCCGATGCCTTAGCGACGTTAGCTTCTATGATTGACATACCTCACAATATGAAAATGAGGCCCATCACGGTTCAAGAGCAATGGGCTCCTGCATATGTTGATGCTATAGAGATAGCTGCAAGATGTCCCGATGGTAAACCATGGTATACGGACATAAAGAACTACATCTCGGGCCAGGGGCATCCCAATGAGGCGTCGAATAAGGAGATAAGGACTTTGCAGAGATTGGCGGCTAACTTTGTCATTTGTGGAGGAGAGCTGTATCGACGGTCCTTCGACGGAATTCAACTCTTATGTGTCACTGAAGATCAGGCAGAAGAAATTCTCGCAGATGTTCATGAAGGGGTGTGTGGACCTCATATGAATGGGAAGATGTTGTCAAAGAAGATCCTACGTCTGGGGTACTATTGGCCAACATTGGAAGCAGATTGTCACACATTTGTGAAGAAATGCTATAAATGTCAGATACATGCGAATCTCATCCATGTACCACCTACCGAATTGCATTCTCTTACTTCTCCTTGGCCGTTTTCGGTTTGGGGAATTGACATTATTGGCAAAATTTCCCCTAAGTCATCCAGTGGTCACGAGTACATACTCGTTGCAATTGACTACTTCACTAAGTGGGTTGAGGCCGCTTCTTATGCAAAGCTTACATCCGCATCAGTTGCTAAATTCATACGAACCAACATCATATGCAGATATGGGATTCCCCATGAACTTATCTCAGATAACGGATCTCATTTCAAGAAAGAAGTTATCATTCTTTGCGAAGAGTTCAAGATTAAGCATCACAAATCCTCACCTTATCAGCCGCAGACAAATGGAGCAGTGGAAGCTGCAAACAAAAATGTCAAGACTATCATTAGCAAGATGTCAGAAACTTATAAGGATTGGTCGAATAAGTTGCCGTACGCCTTGTGGGCTTACAGAACATCAATTAGAGCTTCAACTGGGGCAACCCCTTACTCTCTTGTTTATGGTATGGAAGCAGTGCTACCTGTAGAGATTCGTGTACCTTCGCTCCGAGTATTGGCTGAAGTCAAGTTGCCAGAAAATGAATGGGCAGACGCCAGATATAAAGAGCTGAATATGCTAGATGAAAAGAGGTTAAAAGCGCTTTACCATGTGCAGGGTTATCAGCGCAGAATAGCCCGGGCTTTTAATAAAAAGGTTAAAATCAGAGATCTCGAAGAAGGCAACATTGTTCTAAAAGAAAACCGAGCACCAGTGTTTGACCCAAGAGGCAAATTCAAGCCTAATTGGTCAGGGCCATACATCGTGGACCAAATCTTACCTGGAAAAGCCGTCAAGCTCCGTAATTTAAATGGAGAAATATTGCCGGAACCAACAAATCTTGATCAACTCAAGAGGTTCTATGCTTGAACACCAGAAGGCCGTCTTTTGGCCGAATAAAACCCAAATTCATAACCCAAAATCAAAAAATATATAACCTTTTGCAAACCCTTTTGAGCCTACATAAAATTTTCCTTCAAAACCCAATGTACTAGGGGCATTCCCCTGAACTACGCATGACCTGATTCCTACACTGGGATACGTAGGCAACCTGTTCACAGGTTCGGTTGAAACTCTTGCAAAACCTTAAGCCATTTTTTGAAAAGCTCTACCTCACCTGTAAAGTCCTTTTGGTGTTCAAGTAAAAAAAAAAAAAAAAAAAAAGAGAATGGTGCTTGAAGATCCGCTAGATTGAAAACCTGAAAAGGCGATCTAGGCAAAATTTAGGATCATTCCCCTGCTAAGTTGAAAACCTGAAAAGGCAGCTTAGGCAAAAGTTAAGGGGGTAGCCTGCTGAGTCAAAAACCTGAAAAGGCGATTCAGGCAAAAGTTAAGGTTGAACGGTCCGCCAAGTTGAAAATCTAAAAAGGAATACTTGGTCGTGGTAAGATGGGGTTCACGCCAGAAGAATTACATCGACCTCTGAACTCTCAGTAGGTCAGGCAAAAATAACAATGATTCCCGAAACTAAGGGCATTAATTTCAAAACAATCCGAAAGTTGATAGAAGGATATATGAAGTATCACTGTCTTAAAAAATAAGTTAAGATGTTTATCAGTGGAGAAACATTCTTTAAAAGAGGCTAACCTAACCCAAAAGAAAATACTGATAAGTCAGAAGCATCACGAGATCACTTGAGTAATCTTTCTTATTTTGTCTTTTTATTACCAATGTCTGTGGTTCTATTTTTAGAAAAATTTACAAATGCTATTTTAAAGAATTGTTGTAGGGTGCAATCACTCTGAAGGCAGGTTCATTAACAGATTCCGAGAAACTTGGAAAAGGTGCGACTGTCATGAATGGTGAAAAATCGTTGCAAGAATGATCTCTGGTCAATGAATAGAAGAAGGTTAGAAGGCCTTAAACTGGGGCAGGTTGCTAATGAAGTGGCATCTCATGTTCAAGCCTTGAAAGACCTTTGCTGCATGGTGGTATGGAATCATTTGCTTCCAAAGTTGTTAATTAGAGATTTCAGTTCCTTTTCTCTGATAATCTATGTCAAAGCTCAAATTATCTCTGAATTCATTTGAAAATGGTCTCTTCTCTTTAAGCATCATATAAATGTGATGTCTCATTTCTTGGAATTCGTATAAATACGATAGTCCATTGTCCTTGAGTTAACTTTGAGCATCATATAAATATGGTGTCTCATTTGTTTGAAATCCGTATAAATACGTTATTTCATTCATTCTGAGTCCATTCAAAAATGTCCTCTTATTCTCTTTGAGCATCATACAAATGTGATATCTCATTTCCTCGAGAACCGTAAAAATACGGTATTTCATTCTGAGTTCATTCCAAAATGTTCTCTTATTCTTTGAGCATCATACAAATATGATACTTCATTTCCTTGGAACTCCGTAAAATTACGGTATTCCATTCTCTTCTGAGTCCATTCAAAAATGTTCTCTTATTCTCTTTGAGCATCATACAAATAGGATACCTCATTTCCTTGGAACTCCGTAAAAATACGGTATTCCATTATCTTCTGAGTCCATTCAAAAATGTTCTCTTATTCTCTTTGAGCATCATACAAATATGATACCTCATTTCCTTGGAACTCCATAAAAATACGGTATTCCATTCCCTTCTGAGTCCATTCAAAAATGTTCTCTTTGAGCATCATACAAATATGATACCTCATTTCCTTGGAATTCCGTAATTCATCAAATCCAATTCTACGTTAAATTCAAATTCCCAAAATTCATCAAGTCCAATTCTACGTCAAATTCAAATTCCCAAAATTCATCAAGTCCAATTCTACGTCAAAATTCAAAATCCCGTAATTCATCAAATCCAATTCTACGTCAAATTCAAATTCCCCAAATTCATCAAATCCAATTCTACGTCAAATTCAAATTCATGAAAAAATCTCCAAATTCTTCATTGTCAAATTCATTAATTCATCTCAACCGAAGATTGAAGCCGTAAAAATACGGTATTTCATTCTGAGTCCATTCAAAAATGTTCTCTTATTCCCTTTGAGCATCATACAAATGTGATGTTTCATTTCCTTGGAAACCGTAAAAATATGGTATTTCATTCTGAGTCCATTCAAAAATGGTCTTTTCTCTTTGAACATCATATAAATGTGATGTCGAGCGGCACCACAGCGGGATTTTGTTTTTTATTATTATTGCATTCCAATTCTAGGACTTCGTTTAGGGTCTTGCATTAGGTAGTAAATGTTTGCGTCTAAGTTCCGTTTTGTGTAGAGTCTTTTGTCGATTAAAGCTACGCAAAATGGTTCTGTCATTTTAACTTTGGTATTTGATGACTACGTCATCTTTACCAAAGAGGGGCATCTGTAGACACCCCCATTTTGCTCTGCTTTGATCAACAAAGAAATTAGGGTTTCGCTGTCAATTTTTCAGTATTTTCCATTCCCGTGTTCGTCCCTTACGCTTTCTCAAATCTTTCTGGTCATTCCTGCAATGTTCTGATTTTTTTTTCCGTTGAGTATTGAGAAGGGTTATTCATGAGAATTCGAGCAAAAGAGAATGTGGGACCCGCTGGTGTGGGACCCGTTTGTGTGGGACCCGCTGGTGTGGGACCTGCTAGTGTGGGACCTGCTAGTGTGGGACCCGTTTGTGTGGGACCCGCTGATGTGGGACCCGTTTGTGTGGGACCCGCTGATGTGGGACCCGCTTGTGTAGGGCCCGCTGATGTGGGGCCCGCTTGTGCGGAACCCACAAAGTGGGACTCACCATTAGCATGACTTAACTTTCTCTACCATTTCCACTAACTTCATTTTTCCCTTTAAAATAACACCATTATCTCCATTACCATTATATATTCCATTATCCCCACCACCATTATCTCCATTACCATTATATATTCCATTATCCCCACCACCATTCCCACCATTACCATTATATATTCCATTATCCCCACCACCATTCCCACCATTACCATTATATATTCCATTATTCCCACCACCATTCCCACCATTACCATTATATATTCCATTATTCCCACCACCATTCCCACCATTACCATTATATATTCCATTATTCTCCACCACACCCACCATTCTCATTTTTTATTTCCACCTCTCCACTAAGTTTTTCACTATATAAAGAGAGGTGATGAGAGGAAGAAAGGAGGAGAAAAACAACACATTGTTTTTGGATAGTTTTCTCTTTCTCTCCCTCAATATCTCCCTCCCTCAATATCTCTCACTCTCTCACTCTCACACTATCATTATCTACTTTCTCTCCTTATTTGTTTCTCCCCATCTCTCTCCCTTGTTCCATATAAAAAAAAATATAAAAGAAAATAAAACAAAGAAAAAGAGAAAGAAAGCGGAAGCGGATCAAGCGGCGGTGCGATTTTCGAATTTTTCGGCTCTCGGATTCGACGAGGATTTCGATCACAGGTAGGTACTTAATTTTTAGATTTTTCTAGAATTATTTGGTATATTTGCATGATTTTTAGTATTTAATTGGATTTAGTTGAAAATTAAATATGTATGCTCAAAATCATGATCTCCATGAGTGTTTCGAAAATAAAATATATACTAAATGAATTCCAAAATTAATGAAATTTCGTGGGAAACTAATATGATACCAGTACATTCTACCATGAAATTTTGAGAATTTGTAGAATTTGTTTGGTATATTATTTTATGCTTTCTTTGAAATTTACCAGCTTTTGAAGGAATTGTTACTGACATCAGATCACAACTAAAATTCTTAAAATTTTTACAGTAGTCTTCAATCTCACATTTCTAGTTACTGTAAAAGTTTCAAGTGATTTGGATCTGTTTTCATATGGGATGTAGGGTTAATTCATAATCTGGTCTGAAAATTAAAAAATCTGAAACTGATAGTAAATGGTTTCCAAAATTCATGAAAATTTCTCAGTATGTTATTTTTACTTATATCTTATTACTGTAGAAATTTCATTGAATTTAGATTCATATTTCTAGTGGTTTCTGTGTTATTTGTGCAATCTGGTCAATCAATTGTTAAATCGAAATTAAATATGAGCTTAATGTAAAAATCTGTAAAACTCTTCCCGTAAGCTACATTTCATCATATCTTGCTGCTGTAGAAATTTCAACTCATTTCGAATTTGTTTGCAATAATTTCACTTGTAAAATCACTCATATGCTTAAAATTGATAAAATCCATTGAAAATTCGAAATTAATTAAAAATCATTGTGAAAATTTCCAAAGAACCTTAAATTTTGTCACATGTTCACTCCTTAATCCATTGAAACAGAAATTTTAGGATCTTTAGATTTTCCTGGAAAAATGGCCAGTGCATCCATAATCGTATCCCAATTGCAACCGATCTTTGACAATTTGAATACTTAAGCTATAGCATGTTGTTGGCTCCGAGGTTACTGTCCACGGAAATCCTGAGATATGCCAGGCAATAAGATGTTATAACCTAAGTATTAAATTGCGCAAGGAAAGAACGCACGATTCCCTTCCTTGGATGCTATTCTGGGCCGAAATTGGTGAACCCTAGAACCATTGGTAATCCTCAAGTGTCCATAAATTGAAAATCCATGAAATCTGAAATTAATTAACTTCAAGAATTTGAATTGATTTGTCTCGAGTCTTTCGGAACCATTGGATTATGGTTTCCAATCTAAGAACCATTAGAGCCCAATTTAGGAACACTAGTGTTGTGTCGTGTCCTAAATTTTAGGGAGTCCTAGAGTTAGGAGTCCAGCCTCATCACGGACGCTTGCTATGTATAGCAACCGTACCATAGGTCTAGTTACACTAGTCACCCAATCTTTCCTTAAGACAAGCCTAGTAAACTAGGATGTAGGCAAACCTGCATTAGTCTAAGGGACAACTTGCATTCAGATAAGAATCATATAGCATCTTAGATGAAATCCTAAGATAATAAAATCCTCAACTTGAATTAAATAATTCCTCTTAAAACTGTTGAAACGGTCAAATCCGTCTAAGTCGGTGTCCTAGTTGAGTTAGGCATATGTAGCTTAGCTTAGGTGCACCGAACTACGTCGACTCTGATCCCAGTGAGGCTTGGGTACGTAGGCAGCTTGGATGTCTGACGGCATACCACCCGCGAGTCGGCACCACAACAAATTGTGGTGTTTTGTATATTAATTTTCTTGTAAATACTTAATCAAATCAGTTAGGGTTTTCCATGAAATTAGAATTCTAGGAGAACTTTCACTTAGAATGAATCCAGACAAATTAATAAATCAAGATACACATCTAGGATTCACATTGAAATTAGATTCTAGGATGCATGTCACTTAGTTCGCACATTAACATAGAGTTGAATGAGCCATTTAAAATAAATTTAAAAGAGTTAGCTTTTGGAATCGAAGACCGATTATCGGGCAGGAATGGTGCATGTGGTGGATAACTCCCCATACCTTCCATTCTTGTAACTAGGTAGCGAGTCTAGATTTCTGGTTAATTACGGGTCCTAGATCCCACATCTAGGTGGCGACTCTGTCAGTCTCTTTTATGTGGAATTCGGATTGCCTTAGTGATCCCAAGTTCACATAAAAGACGAATCTAAATCAACACTAAGAAGCACACGCCAATCGCGTGGGTACGAGAGACCAAGAGAGAGAGAGGCGCGGCGGCTCGCGCCCCACGCCCCTCTCGCGGGATCATGTCCCACAAGTATATCCACATCAAACCATAGCAGAAAGTAACCACAAAACAGATAATATATGCAGGAATGAGAGTGGTGTGTAAACCCTTGTTTTATTTACGCACCTATCTGGTGCACCTGGCATTCTAACAGAAAAGGCTCTCATTTAAAATGATTTTAGCCCAAATTTCTTCAAAATTAGTAAAAATGGTATTTTTACAAAGTTAGGCAATGTTTCAAGAACTCCCCAGCAGAGTCGCCAGCCTGTGGACCCCGATCCGAGAGAGGCGGGGGACGAGCCCCCGGAAGTCTCTAGATCATCCACGTGAAGGAGAGCTCTACTAAGGAACTCTCGAAAAAGTGCCTCTCACAGCATGAGTGGCGATATAAAGTGAGATACCTCTCGATTCGGGGACTAGCCCAAATTCGAGACGTACCTTAAACAAAGAATAGTCGTCATCCAAGGAAGTAGGCCCTGGATCGCATACTATGCTCAGTTGCAATGGATAACCAGAGATATAAAAGAAGGCTCGTGCCGGTTACGAATTTGTAAGGTCCGAAGAGCAGCTCATCCGCTCAAGTGCAAACACCTGGTCTTTTATGCCATTTATTTATTGATTTGGAAGAGTTTTGGGCGAAAGTCATGTGAAATGGGAACATATATCTCCGAGAAGACGTCTATCTAACCATGCATGTCTCGGAGATGAATAATGAGCACACGCAAAAAAAAATGAAAGAAATGTCACCTAAGAATAGCTAGGTTATGAGTGTCATGCCTAATTGGTGTCTAAATTCTGATGGGCAAACACATGCATGCTACAGCTAAAGGTATAAGGTCTGTACATGAAAATAAGAAAACAAAACAAAATATACAACACAACACAACTCGACATGACAAATCCTAGACTCTAATGTGATACTTGACTCAGACCAGGATGACCATCCATCCCAGCTGCTCTACGTATCCCGGCCTCGGGAAGAATCAGAATCAACGTAGTTCGATGACCTATTCTAAACTACGATGCCTAACCATCTAAGACCGCTATCCTAGACTCGATCAACTAGACCCAACTAGTTTTTAAAGATTTTTGTACGATTGCTTAAGTTCAAGTGAATTATAATTTTTAGGACTCCCTATATGCCCTAACTAATGCAAGTTGGTTAGTCATAAGCTAATGCAGGTGGTTCCTATATCCTATGTGTAACTAGGCTGTGTGTCTTAAGGAAAACCATGGGCTAACTAAATATTTGCTAGTCTAGCCATCGGCTCGACTAAGTGTCTAACCGACCACGACTCGAGGCCTCCTAACTCTAGGGACACTCACATGACAAGACACGGCATATCAACACAATCAGGACAGACTCCTAACTCTAAAACACCCCAAATATCTAGGACAGACTACTAACTCTAGGGGAAGATCTTTTTGAAAAAGATTTTGAAATTTTTTTATATTTTTGGAAGGTTTAAAATGTTTATTTTGAAAAGTTTGGCTGGACTTGGGATATGGATCCCAAGCTGCACTACGTATCCTGGGAAAAGGGATCAAGCCAACATAGTTCGGAAACATAACTTCCTAGCTACTCTCACAATGACTCTTGACATTTAGAATGTTTTGAAGATTTTCTGGTTTTTCAAGTGTTTTTTATTTTTTAAAAGATTCTCCCTTCTAGCAAAGGGGAAACAAAGAGACAATCAGAAGAAGAAGAACACTCCTGTGATCTAAGCAAATCGGTGTCTCAAATAGATGATAGAATGGAAGGAATCCCAAGAAGGTGTGAAAACCTAAGAAGACTGAGTTAGACCCTAAGAGAAGGGAGAAGAACTAAATCAAAATGAAGTCTTGCACTGCTCTTCCCTGAAAGAATGTGTAGATGAGACAAGGCATGTTTCTCAAATGAAAATGACTACTTGGAGCAATGAGACATGGACTGTCTCTTATAAGAGAAGAATTGATAAGAATATGAGACTGAGCGAGTCTCCTAAAAGGAAAGCATGAGACTGGGCAAGTCTCCTTAAAAAAATGTGACGAGTAGAACAAAAGAAACAAAGCTTGTCTCCCCAAAAGGTGACCACTAGGATAAATGAGACACGGCCTGTCTCCTAAGAAGGGCTCTAGATAGCTCTTTCATTGCCCTTGCAATGAGAGGACAAATTCTAAAGGTTTCTAAAGACTATGCAAGTCTAAAGAGAAAAGAAAAAAGAAGGGGGAACTACCACGACTGGGTAAGTCCCTCTAAGGATGGGCTTGGGCTAACGCCTTCATCGCCCTTGCAATGAAGAATGAAATAAAGACTAATTTAAATAACTATGCAAACATCAAATAATAGAAGGGAAATGAAATCATAAGGGATATATTACTAGTAAAACTACGCTATGCCATTCTCCTAAGGAAAGAAGGACAAAAGGATATTCTAATGAGACTAAAGAAACTCTCCTAGAAATGAAAGAAGTAATAAAGATGCAATTCTGCAACACAACTAAAAAAGCAAAATAAGTAACCTTGAGCAAATAATGGCCTAGCTTAAGAAATAATATCTTTTGAATCACAATATAGCCTATACAGAGAATACATTTTCCTTTAAACTTTTATCAACCTAAAACTCTTTAAAATTCAACTCCATATAATGAACAAAATATGTCCTATATTCCAAAAGATAACTCACAGACAATATCTTATGTTCAAATAAATCTTATTAATTTTGCAATATTAAATAAATGGCTTCTGACAACGGGATTACATTCAAATAAAACTGTTCAATATGAAGATAATCTAAACATGTATAAGATCAAGGCACTTATATATAAAAAAATTAAGATATTAATAACATAACAATAAATTGCGATATCATTTTCTCTAAAACTTTTATACCCCCCTGTTAAGATGTTTTAAAAATATGAACAATTTAATAAGATGAGTCCCAAGACACGCACAAAATATATGATATTCAGACCTGCATGCTAAAAGTCTAATATTTCTCTAACTATGAGACCAATAAAGATAAACCATACTATATATTTCTCTAGCATCACAAATAATTCACGAAAGTGATAAATATAATAAGAGTTTAACATCTATTAAATATTAAACAATATATTAAGAGAATTTATGCCTTCTATTTAACTGACCTTATCAACAGTTCTCTGAGCAAGCACGTAATCAATGCTTAAATCTTCAGATTTTTAGAGTAAAAGCTTGTCCTGAAGCTATGCTAAAAGTTAAATTGTTGTGTAACCAATTTTCAACATCGCTTACTCAACCATGACTCAAATCTCACTCCCAGGTTACTAGGATAGGATGTCATAGTAAAACACTTACATGAGAAAGATTTTATTTTCTTTTCTTTTAAATATGATGTAAAAGATCAAGCCTACCCCAAAGTGAATGCAAATACATCCAAGAATTCATTTCATAAGCTTTCTTTGCAAAATATAACCAATCACTTCAAATAAATGCCTTCTTTGTAGACAAACAGAATAGATTACTCCCATTTTTTTTTTAAAAAAAACCCCTTTTCAAACATCTTTTATAAAATCCTTAACCAATAAAGGTGTAATGGCACAAACTTAAATTGGTGGAACCTATTCTAGACCTTTCTACCATTACTTGACTATACCAGAATTATCTCCCAAAATGCAGTCATTTCATTAAAACAAACATATACTAATAGATAAAATGAATTTATACTCTCATCAATTATGCTATCTTATCAGAAGGTCCTATTTAAAACACTCACTCACCTGCATCTTATAACTGAACCAATATTCACAATCAAAGCAGCCCTTAAAAGACATCTTTAGAATAGAAAAAAAAAAGAATACTTAGACAAGATACCTATAAATCTTTTTATGATGCATCAGCTACAATTCTGAATTGAAAATAAGGACACCTTTATCTAATCACATAGCTTGATATTCCAATCATACCCCTTGTTTATAGTGAACTGACCATACAAACCAAGCATTAAAATAAAGTAAAATCCAAAATGGGAATTTTAAAATATGTCAAAATGCATTCAGTTCCCATGGATTTCATAAGTAGGCCAATAATCTATTTTCAGATAAAGCATCTACTAGCCAAAATAAAAGGGAACAAAAATAAAATACAACCACATAATTACTGAAGAATGACACCAAATACATGAATAATTATACTTGTGTAAAAATTACCAATATCATCATATTGTATGACTTTCCAAATAATGATGTCCAAGAGAAAATCCTCCTTAAAGAAAAAGTGTCATTTACTAAGCCTTTTTTTTTTAATCTAACTTATAACAAATTAAATTTTAAGTACATATAACCTCTACCACCTCTCAATAGAAAATATGACCTATTCCAAATTTTAAAAGATGTCATCATTAAAAGAAATCAGTATGGTTTCATACTTTTATCTAATTTCAAAAAAAAAGAAGCATTGGTATGAAAACTAAGACATTTAAGCCACTACTAAACGATTAGCACAATATCAACAAGCACCATCTTATCTTTTGTATTTATGGGACTTCCTAAAAGCTATTATTCTCCCCAAAAATTCACAAGTCTCCATGAAAAGAAATATCGAGGTAAAGTTATACAATTGTTAGGACATGGCTGTACTAACTAGGGAAATACAATGATACCGATTAAGCAACTTGTCTGGTCTTGCGGTGCACTCACTCCCGTTACGAGAATGAAATGACGCCCCAGCTCGGGTTTGAGGATAGGAGTTCTTTATCTATAAAGGCTACCATTCAGGCCTTAACCCCTAAGGCAGGCCTACTACCATAGTAGTAGCGTGGCGGCCCGGTTCCAATTTTCCAAGGAGATGACAGAAGAGTGTGGATGCCGGATACGATCCTAGGTGATGATGTGATTATTTATTAACACCTGCATGCTTCATTAACTACTCCAATTCACATTTTCTTTTAGTGCTTAAGCTATATTGCCATGCCTTAATAACTGAACATAATTAGATAAATATCCCTTCCTTTGAATATTCAAGAGGATTATAGTAATATATTCACTTAAAAAATTCTATATATAATACTCCTTTGCATCAAATGTATAAGGTCATACTCCCCTGTTTCTAGAAATTCATCTAAAACCGAAATGATCTTAGCACACAAGTGTGGACCCCGATCCGGAGGAGACGGCAAGGAAACGAGCTTCCCTGTCGGTCCTTTCGGTTCATCCACGTGAAGGAGAGCTCTACCAAGGATCTCTCGAAACAAACAAAACTCAGAGTCGCCATCCATGGTATACGGCCATGGATCCTAAAAAATATATGCTCTGTATACCATGGATAACCAGAAATGAATGGGTTCGTGCCTGATTACGAATGGAGAAGTTCTGAAGAGCACCCCCAATTCGTCCGAGTGAAAGCACTTGGTCTCTTATGCCATTTATTATTAGCTCCAAAGAATTTTGGGTAAAATCATATGAAATGGGAACAAATATCCCCGAGTGAGCGTCTACCTAATCATGTATGACTCGGGGATGAAATAATAAGCACACATAAAATAAGATAAAAGATGCGTCACCTAATGACAACTAGGTTGTGAGTGACATGCCTAACTGGTGTCTAAGTTCTAGTGGACATACACATGCAAGCTACAGCTAAAGGTATAGGATCAGTACAAGAAAATAAAAAAACACAGCAAAACACACAACACAAATCAACTCTATACATGACTGGACAAGACAAATCATAAAACTCTAATGCAGGACTTGACTCGAACCAAGATGGCCGTCCATCCCAGCTGCTCTACGTATCCCGGCCTCGGGAAGAATCGGAGTCAACGTAGTTCGATGACCTATTCTAAACTACGATGCCTAACCATCTAGAACCGCTATCCTAGACTCGATCCACTAGACCCGACTGATTTTTAAAGCTTTTCGTACTATTGCTTAAGTTCATGTGAATTGTAATTTTTAGGACTCTCTATATGCCCTAACTAATGCAAATTGATTAGCCTTAAGCTAATGCAGGTGGGCCCTATACCCTATGTGTATCTAGGCTGTGCATTCTAAGGAAAACCATGGGCTGACTATATGCTTCCTAGTCTAGCCATCGGTTCGACTAAATGTCTAACCGATCAACTCGAGGCCTCCTAACTCTAGGGACACTCACACGACAGGACACACCATATCAATACAAATCAGGACAGCCTCCTAACTCTAAAACACCCCAAATATCTAGGACAGACTCCTAACTCTAGGGAAAGATCTTTTTGAAAAGGTTTTGAAGAATTTTTGTATTTTTTGAAGGTTTGAAATTGAAATAACCAAGAGGGGGGGTGAATTGATTTTAACACTTAATTAGCCCTTTTGAAAATTAATTATAAACCCTAATTTGAATTTTCTTCTCTTGATTGAATTTTTGGTTAGTGCAACTAAGATCAAAAGACAACGTGGAATGCTAAACCAAAAAGAATGAAAGTGCAAGATAATGGAAGAGACACACCGATGTATAGTGGTTCGGGCAAAGCCCTACTCCACTCTTCTTAAGATCGTCCTTAAGGATTTCCATTATTGGAGACCTCCACGATGCCCGGCTCCTAGGCGGTTACACTTCCAAGGGATATTAAATAAGGATGCCCTTACACCTTTACAAAAGTCTCTCCTTCTCCGCCGAGTTCTAAGCGGTGCTCCCTAGGGTATTAAAGTAGGATGCCCTAGCCACCTTTGCAAGAAATGAAGATTGAATAGCTTGGTTTCTTCTTGAAAGCTTGATGCTCTTTGTAGACCCTTGATTGCTCTTCAATGATGGTAGTTGCAAGTGAAAGCTCTAAATATCCCAACTCAAGAAATTTACAAGTGCAAGGCAAGTTTGGGAAAAATCAAATCTTAAGCACAAAATGGGTTGCAAGTTTTCTTCAATGCTTAAGGAGGTTTTCAAATCATCAAGAGAGAGGAAATAATCCTCTAAATGTTGTATAAATAGTCTCTCCTCAAAATATGACCGTTTGGGGGTGAAAATAACAAAAACCACAAATTAATTCAAATCCCAACGGCTCTTTTTTGAGCTGTCGCAAGGTTCTCGGAGCTCCAAGAGAACGGCCAGAAAATGGAATTTTTCTACTGGACCATTTCTCGGAGTTCCGAGAAATATTCTTGGAGTTCTGAGCTCTCGGAGTTCCGAGCTCGGAGCTCCGAGAAAAATCTCGGAGTTCCGAGAAGCCTAAAAAATCAGCAAATTTGAGATTTTATTGCTTGTTTGATTTTTGGCTTTTAGAACTCAACTCCTATGATAATTATGGAATGTTTATGAGGGTCCCAACATGTTGGTCCACCACATAATCATTCACTAAACCTTTAAAGTTCTTTGAAAAACATTTTGAAAATACTTTGCCTTGACTTGAAAATCTAAAGAGAGGAGATGTACAATGATACCTATGCAACCTTCAATTTCTCTTTAGCTTTGGTCTTCAAGTTGATCTTCCATCTTTGTATGTTTGCTTGAGAGATGATGTGAGCTCCACTTAGCTCCTTTGACTCTTGTTGGGTACATCTTCAAGCATCAACATGTTGTGTGTTGGTTTCTTCAATGATCAATCCTATCTTAAACACAACACTTCAAAGCAAATTGATTAGTATTCAAAAACACAATCAATTATGTTTAGAATCATCAAAAGAAGATAGGAGAGTAGACCCTTGGGCTTACAATCTCCCCCCTTTTTGATGATGACAAACAAAATTGATTATGAGGTGTGTGTGTGGAGTGACATAGTAGGCAAGTGAATACTGGAACTCCCCCTCAATATATGCACACAGATAAATGATAACAATAAAAGCATATGGTGCATAAAGTCAATTGAATAGATAATCAATTTCAAACTTCTCCCCCTTTTGTCATCGACAGAAAATGGTGTAAAAAAAAAGTAAAGCAATTTAGGAGTAGATAAGATTGAGTTAGGTACTCCCCCTAAATCAATGCTGAAATAACCAAGTAATGCACATATACCTGTTCATGATCGAGATGTTGACATATGTCAAAATGTTAGGTATTTTAATTAAAGTGAAAGTACCTCTCCAACTTAGAAAACTAAGAAGGCTAAGAGTACCAATTGAGTGATTTTTAAGATTAATTTTTGACATCTCATTAATGCAGATACGACCAAGCAAAGATGATATATATAAATACTATATAGATAAGCTGGTGAAAGGCACAAAGTATTTATTTGGCAATTTCTTTGACTTGATCCGCACTCCAAATGTTTAAAGCACTTCGGATATAACAAATTCTATCATCACTAAGGGGTTTTGTAAAGATATCCGCTATTTGATCTTCAGTGTTGATATATTTTAAGCAAATATCTCCTTTTTGTGAGTGATCTCTAATGAAGTGGTGCCTAATCTCAATATGTTTTGTTCTTGAGTGTTGTATGGGGTTCTTTGTCAAGCTTATAGCACTAGTGTTGTCACATTGGATGAGAATATTTTCCATTTTAATTGCATAGTCCATCAATGTGCTTTTCATCCATAGGACTTGAGCACAGCAGGCTCCAACTGCCACATATTCTGCTTCTGTTGTGGACAGAGCTACTGAATTTTGCTTCTTGCTAAACCATGAAACAAGTGATTTACCCAAGAATTGGCAAGTTCCACTAGTGCTTTTCCTATCTACTCTACATCCGGCGAAGTCTGCATCTGAATATCCGATGAGAGTAAAGGAAGATGATCTTTCATACCATAGTCCTAGACTTTGTGTTCCTCTTAAATACTTGAAGATCTTCTTGACTGCTGATAGGTGAGACTCTTTTGGATCCGATTGAAATCGAGCACAGAGACAGACAGTAAACATAATGTCTGGTCTGCTGGCTGTCAAATAGAGTAAACTACCTATCATACCCCTATACATCTTCTGGTCCACAGATTTGCCAAATTCATCCTTTTCTAGCTTAGCAGTAGTACTCATGGGAATTCTTGATGTCTTACTGCTATCCATGCCATACTTCTTTAATAATTCCTTTGTATATTTTTCTTGATTTAAAAATATTCCATTTTTGTATTGTTTAATTTGGAGTCCTAAGAAATAGGTTAACTCACCCATCATGCTCATTTCAAATTCATTTTTCATTAAAGTTGCAAATTCATCACACAATTTTTGATTAGTTGAGCCACATATGGTATCATCTACATATATCTGGACAAGGAGGATATCTTGATTTTCTCTTTTGATAAATAATATTTTATCCACCTTTCCCATCTCAAATCCTTTTTCAACCAAGAAAGTGCAAAGCCTCTCATACCAAGCTCTAGGAGCTTCCTTTAACCCATACAAAGCTTTATCAAGCTTGAAGACATGATTTGGATGTTTGAAGTCTTCAAAACCTGGAGGTTGCTCAACATACACTTCCTCTTGGATATAGCCATTTAGGAAGGCACTTTTGACATCCATTTGATATAGTTTAAATCCCTTATGAGATGCATATGCCAAGAGTATCCTAATAGCCTCCATACGGGCAATAGGAGCAAATGTCTCATCATAGTCTATTCCCTCCTCCTGATTGTACCCTTGGGTTACAAGCCTAGCTTTATTTCTAGTGATAATTCTATTTTCATCCAATTTGTTTCTATACACCCATCTCGTGCCAATGACTGGATGATCACTAGGTCTAGGCACTAGCCTCCACACCTTATTCCTTTCGAATTGACTTAGTTCTTCTTGCATAGCCATCAACCAATATTCATCCTTTTCGGCTTCCTTGATGGACTTAGGCTCTAATTCGGATAGGAACGCCAAGTTATTGCTCACACTACGATAGTATGATCTAGTTCTTACCGGCGATGTGGCATCACCTAAGATTTGGGATTCAGGATGATCTACCAATGTTCTCCTATCCCTAGGCAATGAGTCATCATTTTCATTTTCTACTTCCTCACTAGGTAATGTATGACTTGTAGATGCATGGGGAGGAGCACTTAATTTAGGTAAAAGATGTTCAATAGGTTCATCCTCATCATGTGGCATTTCTTGAGGTGTTGGCTCTCTCTCATCAAATGTCACGTGCATGGATTCTTCGACAACTAGGGTTCTTCTATTAAATACTCTATATGCCTTGCTATGTGAAGAGTACCCTAAGAATATTCCATCATCCGACTTCTTATCAAATTTGTGTAAATTATCTTTAATGTTTAAAATGAAGCATTTACATCCAAACACTCTAAAATAGTTTATATTTGGTTTCAAGTTTTTCCAAAGCTCATAAGGTGTTTTCTTAGAAATTGGCCTTACATATACCCTGTTTATGATATAGCAAGCGGTGCTAACCGCTTCCGCCCAAAAATATCTAGGGAGATCATTTTCATGCAACATAGTTCTAGCCATTTCTTGGAGAGTATGATTCTTTCTTTCTACAACTCCATTTTGTTGAGGTGTTCTAGGTGCGAAAAAATTATGTTTCATCCCATGTTCATTACAGTAAGTGTCAAAATGTACATTTTCAAATTCTGTTCCATGATCACTTCTAATGTAAGAGATAGCAACACCTTTTTCATTTTGTATTTGATTGCACAATATAAGGAAATTTTCATAAGTCTCATCTTTGTGTGCTAGAAATATGACCCATGTAAATCGTGAGTAGTCATCCACAACTACAAACACGTACCTCTTTCCACCTAGGCTACTTGTCTTCATTGGTCCAAAAAGATCCATATGAAGTAGCTCCAAGGGGTAGGAAGTTGATATCATATTTTTAGGTGCAAATGAGCTCTTCAATTGTTTTCCTAATTGACAAGTTCTACAAATGTGATCTTTGGTGTATTTGAACTTAGGCAATCCTCTAACAATTTCTTTTGAGGAGAGGGTCGAAATGAGTTCCATTCCGGCATGACCCAACCTCCTATGCCATAGCCAAGAATCCTCACTAATGGCATTAAGACAAGTCACATTTTGGAGTCTAAGATCATCTAGTCCAATTGTGTAAATGTTATTGTCTCTAGAACCTATGAATTTTACTTTTCCATCTATCTTATTTTTAACAATGCATTTGTCGGGACTGAAGACTACTTCAAACCCATTATCACATAATTGACTAATGCTAATAAGATTATGGGACAAGCCATCAACAAATAGTACATCATGTATGGGAGAGGTAGAGTTACCTATGGTGCCTTCACCTTTGACTTTTCCTTTCTTATCATCTCCAAAGGTAACGTCTCCACCATCCTTGAGTGATAGGGATGCGAATTGAGTAAGGTCTCCTGTCATGTGTCTAGAGCATCCAATATCAAGGTACCATGTGTTCTCCTTGTTATGGCTTTTAAGGCATATCTACATATGAATAGGCAAGTGAGATCCCTTAGGTACCCAAATCTTCCTAATCTTGCTATGTTCTTTTGTTTTGAAAATCATCTCATGGGTGATCAAAGATCCTATTAGTTCATCTAGGTTTAATGTATTCATGTCCTTGGCTTCCGTGATTGCGGAGGTTTTGGATTCCCATGACAAAGGTCCCTACCTAAGGATTTTGGTCACTAAATCTCTATTCGAAAATTATTTTCCAAGACCCCTTAGTCCATTTACAAGATTGGTGAATCTAGTGTACATGTCGGCAATTATTTCATCGGGTCTCATTTGAAAGAGTTCATATTGCCGAAAAAGATGATTCATTTTAGATTCTTTGACTTGATTGGTTCCTTCATGGGTGACCTCTAAGGTATCCCAAATTTCCTTAGCCGAATTCAAATTTGATACTCTATTGAATTCTCCGGGAGATAGAACACAAATAAGGGAATTCATAGCTTTGGCATTATAATTTGAAGCTTGTTGTTCGGCTTCGGTCCAATCATTTAGATTTCTTGTGGGTAATGTGTATTCATTATTAATTGCTCTCCACATTTGATAATCTTGGGTTAAAAAGATTTTCATTTTAGTTTTCCAAAAATCATAGTTTGTTCCATCAAAATAGGGTGGCCTACTGTTTGAGTAACATTCACGGTGTTGAGGATGGTTTGCCATTTTTATTTTTTTTGAATCTTTACTCTAGACCGGTTAGGGTTTTAAAAAATTAGAGACGAGGCTCTGATACCAATTGAAATAACCAAGAGGGGGGTGTGAATTGATTTTAACACTTAATTAGCCCTTTTGAAAATTAATTATAAACCCTAATTTGAATTTTCTTCTCTTGAATGAATTTTTGGTTAGTGCAACTAAGATTAAAAGACAACGTGAAATGCTAAACCAAAAAGAATGAAAGTGCAAGATAATGGAAGAGACACACCGATGTATAGTGGTTCGGGCAAAGCCCTACTCCACTCTTCTTAAGATCGTCCTTAAGGATTTCCACTATTGGAGACCTCCACGATGCCCAGCTCCGAGGCGGTTACACTTCCAAGGGATATTAAATAAGGATGCCCTTACACCTTTACAAAAGACTCTCCTTCTCCGCCGAGTTCTAAGCGGTGCTCCCTAGGGTATTAAAGTAGGATGCCCTAGCCACCTTTGCAAGAAATGAAGATTGAATAGCTTGGCTTCTTCTTGAAAGCTTGATGCTCTTTGTAGACCCTTGATTGCACTTCAATGATGGTAGTTGCAAGTGAAAGCTCTAAATATCCCAACTCAAGAAATTTGCAAGTGCAAGGCAAGTTTGGGAAAAATCAAATCTTAAGCACAAAATGGGTTGCAAGTTTTCTTCAATGCTTAAGGAAGTTTTCAAATCATCAAGAGAGAGGAAATAATCCTCTAGATGTTGTATAAATAGTCTCTCCTCAAAATATGACCGTTTGGGGCTGGAAATAACAAAAACCACAAATTAATTCAAATCCCAACGGCTCTTTTTTGAGCTATCGCAAGGTTCTCGGAGTTCCGAGAACCATTCTCGGAGTTCCGAGAAATATTCTCGGAGTTCCGAGAGAACGGCCAGAAAATGGAATTTTTCTACTGGACCATTTCTCGGAGTTCCGAGAAATATTCTCGGAGTTCCGAGAAATATTCTCGGAGTTCCGAGAAATATTCTCGGAGTTCCGAGAAATATTCTCGGAGTTCCGAGAAATATTCTCGGAGTTCCGAGAAAATGTCCAGAAGCTACTGGACCTTTTCTCGGAGTTCCGAGCTCGGAGTTCCGAGAAGCCTAAAAAATCAGCAAATTTGAGATTTTATTGCTTGTTTGATTTTTGGCTTTTGGAACTCAACTCCTATGATAATTATGGAATGTTTATGAGGGTCCCAACATGTTGGTCCACCACATAATCATTCACTAAACCTTTAAAGTTCTTTGAAAAATATTTTGAAAATACTTTGCCTTGACTTGAAAATCTAAAGAGAGGAGATGTACAATGATACCTATGCAACCTTCAATTTCTCTTTAGCTTTGGTCTTCAAGTTGATCTTCCATCTTTGTATGTTTGCTTGAGAGATGATGTGAGCTCCACTTAGCTCATTTGACTCTTGTTGGGTACATCTTCAAGCATGACCATGTTGTGTGTTGGTTTTTTCAATGATCAATCCTATCTTAAACACAACACTTCAAAGCAAATTGATTAGTATTCAAAAACACAATCAATTATGTTTAGAATCATCAAAACAAGATAGGAGAGTAGACCCTTGGGCTTACAGAAATGTTATTTTAAAATATTTGGCTGGACTTGGGATATGAATCCCAAGCTGCACTACGTACCCTGTGGAAGGGATCAAGCCAACGTAGTTCGGAACACATTCCGAGATAAAGACATTAAACAAGTAAACATATGTGATTCACAAACAAGTAAACTAGCGTGCTCACAAACAGGTACACCAGTGTGGTCACAAACAAGTAAACTAGCATGATCACAAACGAGTGAAACGCCAATCAGATAAAACATGTCTAAAGGAGGTGACATCCCTAAAACAAATGAGACAAAACTTTTCTCCAAAAGAAAAGGGCAAGCAAAAATAATTAAATTGAGAGAATCATATACTATGATAGAAGGTTTTCTAAAAGATTTAGAGAATCTTCTAAAAGAAAAGAAAATAGAGCGGAACATTATATGGACTAAGCTAGTCCCCTAATGATGGGCTTGGGATGACTCCTTCATCGCCCTAGCAATGAAGGTTACTTATGGGTTAAGGGCACCTAAAAGACTAAGAACACTCTACCTAAATAAGAGGAAAGAGGAGAAAAGAGGGTACCACCATATCCAGGTAAGTCCCTCTAATGACAGGCTTCAAAAGACTAAGAATCTTTATATCAAGGATATAACTGAAATGACATGGACTCTACCTCATTTCTTTATACGTTTTCTTTAGTATCATTATTTTTCTTTTACAGATAAACCAACTAGAAAGAGAAATAGACTACTCAGATTAACGATGGGAATGTCTAATTTGAATCAAGAACAAATACCACACAGCAATACGAAAGACCAAATGGAAACATGAAGACCATCACAATCTTAAAAAAAATGAGAATTATAGAAGAGAAGAAAATTACAGCCCGTAGAAAGAATTTATAATTTTTATGCTAAAAGAGTGTTCACTCCCTAACATATTTAGATTACCCTAAAGAGTCCATCGGAATTAATTCAAGAATATCTTAACATAGGCCAGCATAATGAACCATGTTATTAATTTCTGAATTCTGGTTAATGTAAAAAAAAAACGATATATGCAGACCTTATATATATTATTATATATATCTATATATATATATATATATATATATATATATATATAATATTAGCTAGTTCCAAAGATAAATCATGTGATCTCAGTGCCGTAATCAAAATCAAATGATATAAATATATATGAACCACAATATTAACAGATAATAAACAGAAATGAGTTTCAAATTACCTGAGATGTTATCCGGACTGTAAAGGATTACCTTTGCCAGTGCCACATAAGGAAGCCCATCCGAAGATAATTCCCATATTATACACAGATGATGCTCAATCAGAATTTGTGGGAAGAGGAACGATGATACAGAGATTGCAATTGAGTACAAACAAATAAGTTCTCTTTAATTCATGGTCTTCAAAAGAATAAACTCTCATGTAAGAATAACCAAAATGGGTTGCATAGACAAAACTCCCTTGCTCGCCCCTACCCCAAATCACTTTTGACTGCCCATATCAATCTTGAACTCTGATGAAATTGACCCAAAAGACCCTTTGTATGAATGGCATTTCCATGTTTCAATAATAAATATGAGGGCTGTTATTATCAAAGAGGTTATGGGGGCTGTTATTATCAAAGAGGTTATGAGGGCTGCTAATAACAAGGTGATGGTGGCTGCCATTATAAAAGTAAAGTAGTGGCTGCCAAAATATTACAGTGAAATAGTGACTGCCAAAATCAAAAGGAAGTGGTGGCTGCCAATATCAAAGTGGAGTGGTAGCTGCCATTATCATAAGAATGTGAGGGCAGCCAATATCAAAGGTAAAGCGGTGGCTACCAAAATCTACACAATGCCAAACATGAGCAGGAACCAAAATCCGAGCATGAGTGCTGAAAGCCAAAAAATTACCAAAATCCAAAATTTGGAGTTTTTGGACATGAAAACTAAAACCTGGAGAAAGGTATTAAAACCCAAAACCATTGGACTACAAATTGTAAAAAGAAGACTTAAAATGGAGGCACAAAAGTCCAATGTTGGATCAAAAATCTAATCCCGATTGAAATTAAATGACTGTGAATCATGAGTATAAAAAAATGGAAATTTGAACTAAAATGTATTGAAAAGAAAGCAAGGGGCTGAATGAACTATAATTAAATTAAAGACATAAACAGTGAGAAGTAAGATCAATAGAAAAACAACGAGCAATATTGATGTCCTAACATGAAACATGTGTCCATACCTACATCACAGCAGGTCTTGAAATTCTTATTAATTGTTTGGTCATGTACCATTAACAAGTGCAACTTGCATAAGCTGTCATAACACATACCTACCACACAATTAACACCCAAGACCACAAGGAAGCCATTCAAGAGACATGTACAACATAATTTTTGCATGGATGAACCCAAAATTTTGAAAGGTAAAAATTTACTATAGCTGATTGAATAGTCCATGCAAAGTCCAAAACAGAGCATAGAATGAGAATTGATGCATAAAAGAAAATCAACCATCAACTCTTAAGTTGATAATGCCAAAGAGGTATATAGAAAATCAATCCAAAAGAGTATAAGACAAAGTACTAGGATTACTTGAATTGACCCGATTTCCTCTTGTCTTCATGATGAAGATCTCCTTGATAGCTACCAAGATTGAATGTTGTCCAGTATCAATTAAGGCAAAACTAAAATTATCATTTATCACTCCATTTCAATCAGCTTTTCCACTAAAATCCCTCAGCTTTACTCGATTATTATGCACAGATCCACACAAAATTTTCAACCAAATCCACCAAATCCTCCACTGTTTTTTTTCTTTTGCTGTAAAAAAAAAATATTCTACTCTTCCTCTTTCTCCTCTCTGATTTTTATCTATTAGACTTCACTCTCTTGGATAAATTTTAGTGAAGGAAATAAAGATCTTAGGGTCAGATTTGCAGAAAAAAAAAGTTAGGTTTTATGATCTTTGTCCGGATTTCATGAAGCATTGCCGGATTCTATGGTTAATGGCCGGATTCCATGGAGAATTACCAGATTCCGGTGATGTCATCGGAAAAAGATAAGAAGTTAGGGGTTTGGTTTAGGGTTTGGAAGGTAGATCTAAGGCTTGAGAGTGTGAATCTTGAATTTGGATGAGTATAAGAGGGAAAAGGATGTAGTAATGATGATATGGAAGAACTCCGGCGGTCAGATCTACGGCGGAACGACCGGATTCCGGCGAGATCTTGCCGGAGAAGAAGGCTAGGGCTTGAGATTTACTTTCTCTCTCTGGTTTTCTCACTCTCTCTCTATAAAGATTAGGGAAAATTTCGATTTTTTTAAATGAGATTAAGTGGCTATTTATAGGCATTTTTTATAATTGATATTGGCACTCCCATTTGATGAGACGCGTGGTTGCGCGAAAATTGATAAGCGCACAAATAGTCACGTCTTTTCTGCCCCAGGCCGCATCCTTTCCAGGATAAATTCGCCCCCCCCCCCTTCAGGATAAATTCACCCCCCTTTCTGGTTTACACTACGGGCATTGCTTCACTCGTTCGCTAGGCAAACGCGCTCGGATTTCGACGAAATTTTATGGTGACTTAGATGAGACCCAAAGCTAGCCTAGGGTGAAGTTTGGGACCCTAATTCAATCATTTGATGGTATTTTGTACAAAATTAGATGGTTTAAGGCACGGTCAAAATGGGGTGTCTACAACAAGATGTCATAAACCTCAAGAGATAATACGCTTAACCTGGAAATTGATTTCATTGAAATAGGTTAATGAAGGGAAATAATGTATGTATGTAGCTACCATCAAATAATCATGATCTATCATGAGTTATACAAGCATCAATACAGAACTTAACTACATAAGCTCATCTTATAAATCTATCATATAGTCATGAAATTAGTAGATATTAACTCCAAGGAACAAAGCATGATTAAATGAACTTAAAAAAAACAGGACAGTTTTTCAGGCATATATTTTATTTCAAAATTTTCAAATCTAAATCAAAATAAGCAAATGAAAATAGGATCATAGACAAAAGATAAGATATTAAATAGAATTCAATTAAGAAGACATTGATGAACTGGAACAAGGTTATAGTTGTGCACAAAATACTTGAGACATAACCGAACTGAGGTGATGGCTATGCTAAAATAAAATCCGGTTTATCATTCTCATGATGAAAAATCTCATGTCACAACACATACTGAAGCTAAAAAAACAAGAATTGAAATCAACATTCTGAAAAGCTAATTTAAAAATAAAAATAAAATAACGCTAATCTTTATGCTCTAAAAAAATGAGCTTTGGAACCATTACAACATACAAATAACTCAGACAAAAGTAAAATGAAATTTTATCAGGACATGAAGATCTAAAATCTTACATTACAATCACAATGAATAGAACATAGCTTGCATTTTTCACACTCTATTCATTCATCATCATCATTATTTCAAACATAGAGATCAAATCAACTTACCTGATGGAGTAACAAATTTCAAACCTCTGATTTCTCATGATCTTTATCTTCACTTCTTCAATTTCCAATCAAGCTTACAAAGCTCTGCCAAAGAAGATAATCCGGCCGGAAGAGAAGAAATATTGCCGGAGCCTTGTCGGATTATGATCGGAAAAATGAACGAATGTTAGGGTTTCAAAATTAAGAAGTTTCAGAGATGTGGAAAATGAGATTTAGGAAGATTCAAATGAGAACCTAGCCTTGATGTAATAGTAATTGAACAGAGGATTGCACATCAGAGAGTGATCGGAATCCGACCAATGATTCGCCGGAGAAGATGAGAGAAGGGATTAGGATTCGGCAAAAGTGAAGCTCAGTTAGGTTTTTTTTATAGACAATTAAAGGGAAAAACAGAGGAAGAAGACGAATATAATGAAGCTAATGTTAGAAATCATTAGAACATAGCTGGATCTGGCCGGAAAACTCGAATTTTCTAGTATTTTGTCGGAGAAGACGATCATATCTACTTTCCCTCTCTAAAATCCTCTCTTTCTCTCTCTAGATTAAGATAACCTAGATTAAAACCAAATGAGGGGGGTTAAATTGCTATTTATAGACAAATTTGGAAGTTGATATTGGCACTCCAAGAATTGATGGGCTCGCGGTTTGCGCGGAAATTTGATGGGCACACGACATCATCATGTCCCATATGGCCCAAGCTCGGTCCTATTCAGGATAATTCGCCCCCCTTCTGTATTTGCACCACGACACCATCTCAGCTCGTTCGCCAGGCAAACGCGCTCGAATTTTGACGAAATTTTATGGGGACCTAGCTGGGAGCCTAACCTACATTGAGGTAAAATTTGGGGTCCTACCTCACTGATTTGATACGTTTTTACACAAAAATGGAGGGAGTAGGGCACGGTCAAAATGGGGTGTCTACACTATCTTTTGAACTATTCATGGATAATCCGTCTGTATACTTCCTTGATTATAAGACAGGGACCTACTTTCTAGTGGGGATTCCTAGTCTGAAGCAGTCAATCATGTAAAATTCATCTTTCAAATTTAAACCCGGTTGGTGACTCCTACTAGTCACACTTATAGCCGTGGTTTATTCCTTGATCTAGTAATGATAAATTCTTCTTGTTATTATCCTTCAAATTCAAATCTCATTCATCCATTCTTTTGTTGTATCATAGATTCATATTACATATGTATTACTCAGATTTTTACTTGTTACCTGTTTTGTCTTAGATATGGTCGATAGCTTGTCCGTTGTCTTTATGGCCATAGTCTATCATTGTCGATCTTTTGATCATACAGTTTGACGTCCATCTTTCAGATTTAGATCCGGTCTATGGCCTACTTCTGTTATTTTGTGGCCGTGGTCTTCTTTCTGATCTACTGATCATCTTTGATCGTGAATGAAAAATTCAGTGTTGCCTATTGTATCATTCTCATATGATTGATCACGATCAGATTATGTTCCATCTGTTGATTGTGAGTTTATCTTGCTGACATTTATTCAAGTGTATGTATTCTTGTGGAGAGCCTCGCTTTATCTTAACCCTGTTGGCATACCCATTATGCTTAGCAGCTTTAGACCCTCTTTATATAGCTATTAGGATACCGAATTTTCTCCAAATACCTTGAGCTTGGTCATTATCCTTTAGACTTGTGAAAAACTCTGTGTGCTTACTTTACCACATCTCCTTACATAGATGTTATGCTGTCGGATTTTATCTATAGGAGGATATATTCGTATCATCTTTTTTCTCAACTTACATATGGCATTTTCATTTGGTTACCCTATACTGAACTCTAGTGTTTGTCAATTCCATGGCAGGAGTCTGATCTTGTTGGCTTCACTCATTTACAATACCAATTTCTATTCAACCCACCCCTGAACAAATGGTTGAGACTGAAAATATTACACCCAACATGAATGAGATGATGAAGACTATTCTATTACAATTGAATACCCTAAATGAAGATGTAGCTTGTCTGAAAAGTGACAAAGGTTCTACCTCTAAGGAACCTGCACCCCAACACCCTTCAGTTGTACCTCTTGCACCTCCTGTGGTGACTGGGCCTACTGTACTGACCGTTGAAGATGACTTTGACGATGAGCAATATGCAGAAGAAAATTGCCTCCCTCACCTTGACAGGCCTGATAAAGAAAAAGGGTTAGTCGACAAATTAGAGAAGCTAACTCAAGAAGTGGAGAGTATGGAATTCCAAGGTCCGAAGAAGCTGAACATGGCCTATTTTATGATAGTCCCGGGAGTCGTTCTACCTCTGAAGTTCAAGGTACCTTATCTTGATAAGTATGATGGGATGGGATGCCCGACAAGTCATCTGAAATCCGTCATTCCTCTTCTGCAGCAACATGGACTTTCTCCAGAGCAGATTGCTCTCGTATTCCCTGTGTCTCTAGTCGGAACAGCTAAGAAGTGGTACCTAAGTTTGAAGTCTGAAGAGATTAGAAACCTGGAAGATATTGCTAACAAGTTCGTAGAACAGTTTTCTATGGAGGAAGGGATAGATGTAACCAAAACGGATCTGAAAATGTTGAAATAGGGGCATAATGAAACTTTCACCTCCTTCATTCGAAGATGGAAAAGGAAGGCTACTCAAGTGACCCCTAGGTTGTCAGTTGAGAATCAGATCAAGATTGTCATAAAAAGCCTATCTTCTCAATATTTCCATTTTATGGCTGTTCAATATTATCCAGACTTTAATCATTTGGTTAAGACGGGAACTGGAACCGAAGATGCTTTTGCTAAAGGTCTGGTTGCGAAATTGTCTGCTAATTCGAGAAATGAGAAGAAACCTCAGTTGGTTTTTAAAGAGGTTAACAATGTGGAGAACTCTCGTCAACCTTTCAATAAGTTAGCCGAGAAAGGAAACAAACCTATTCAGAAGCCAAGTAAAGAGATTCCTCCATTGCAAAAGAATCTTGAAAAAGCTTTGAGAGAATTGGTCGAAGCGGGTAAACTTGAACTTCCTGAACCTTCTCCTCCTCCAAATCCTCTTCCTAGCAACTTTTATGAACAAGATTTTTGTGAATATCATCGAGTTCATGGACATTCAACTAACAGTTGCCAAGCCTTGAAGCATAAGATCCTAAAACTTATCAAGGATGAAACGGTAGTTGTTGGAGAACCCGGTGCTACCAGAAAACCAGTGCAAAATCAGTTGGCCCTTTACCTATGGTAGGAGCCATCTCTATGGATGAACCATTATTAGATCCTGCATCCCTTATCCGTCCAATTTCAGATTCACCACCTGTTCCATCAAACTCTCGACCAATGGAGGAATCTTTTGAAAGGTGGGCCCTCATCAGAATGAAAAACTGGATGGTTAAACTCTTTGGTCAGATGGCCATGCTAACTGAAGAAGTTAGAGAGATGAAAGTCCAGATGCAATGCTTATCCACCAGATGTGATTCAGCTACAAAGAAGTTTGTTGATGAGGGGACTATGACAGAAGAAGCATCAGTTCAGAGTTTAATTCTTGACAGATATGTTGATTTGCATAGTAGGACAAAGCATGTCATTATTCCCAGTGAAATTAAGAATGTTGGGCCCTATCATCAACCCCTTAAGAAGCCAATAATAGTAATAGAAGAAAGGATGGGTCAGAGACTGAGGAGGGAATTCACTCACCTACCTTGTTCTCAGGAAGTTATCATGAAGAAATGGGTCAATGAAGGTTGTTTGACACTTTTAGATCTGAGGCTTCTTCCTAACCCACTCCCCAAGCACTGGAGGAGAGACCAGTATTGCGAGTACCACGGAGGTATTGGTCATACAACAGAAAAGTGCTTGGCATTGAAACACAAAATTCAGGACAAGATAGACGGAGACTCTTCCATTCTTCCTGAACTCCATGCTTTTGTGAATAATGCACCGGTTAGACTCATTCAACGCTTCAAATGCCCCACCACTTCTGCTTATACCACCTCAGAGCTGAGAAATGAATCGAAAAGAAAAGGAAAGATGTCAGAATTTGAACCTCCTAAGAATATCAGGGCATGGAACTTGATGCCACCAGCAGGTTTTCAAGGGCAGTTTGGGCCAGGTCGACAGAACTACATGGGACCACCTCTTCCTATATTCCTATACCAGGACCGAAACCACTAGCCGATAACATCATGGAGGAAGGTGTGCTACTTGCGAACTTCAATGCCAAACCCTTGTCTCTGTTCGAAAGTCATATTCCAAGTGTCATATTTCAAGATTTTGTTTCTATCAAGTGTATATCAACTCTTGAAAGTTGGTGAGTCATAGTGTCAATGTAAAAAAAAAATGTGTGTCATGTCTGTCAGTCTTTTCATTGAGTCAGAGTCCAGTCTTCTATCACAGCAGATGTAAAGCCCATAGAGGCATTCCAAGAGTCATTAATGTACTTAGAGTTTTCAATTCAATAAAGCATTTGATTTTGTATCTTCAATGTCTTATGATTCACTCTTAGATCTAATGTTTAAAATAACTAAAGACACCCTCCTCGGATGAGGATGCAGATGAAATTCCCCTCGAGATCTGAAAAATGATCAAACGAGATGAAGAGTGTCGAGCATAGCCACTCAAAGAAAAAATCGAAGCTGTTGATAGTGGTATCGAAATCTGAAGCTCGGAAAAGATGGATTGGCAAAAATTTATCTCTCGATGTAGACACCCCCATTTTGTTACGCTTTAAAAAGCAAAAGATTCGGTAGTATCATCGAGTTTTGAATCCGTATTCAGCATTAGATTAGGCATCCATGCATTTTAGGATAGATTTCATTTCATTATGAGAGTTTTGAAGTTGATTCGATATCCTGAAGGTCTCTAGGGGGTTCCTTTGGCCTCTGAAAGATGAAAGTTCAAGTTTCCAAGCAAATGAAAAAACCTGCTATTTTTAGAAATTTCAGGGTTTCCCTCATTTTTGCCTATTTTGCACCACTGGGGTATTTTGGTCATTCCCGATGTGTCTCGTTTGACCCCCCGAGTTATATTTGAGAAATCTTGAGTGATTTTATAAATTTTTGAAAATCTGCTATTTTTAGAATTTCTCAAGGTTTTCCCTAGTCTCGCCAAATTCTAGCACCTCGGGGTAATTTGGTCTTTTCCTGTGTAATTCTTTTGATCCACGAAATATGTCTGAGAGATTATGAATGATTTCTTGAATTTTGGAAAACCTGCTAAATTTAGAATTTCTCAGGAGTTTCGCTTAATTTGGAAATTCTAAGTGTTGAAGGCATTTTGGGTATTTTCAGGGGGTACCAAATGATCCTGTTTGATATTGCTCATCAAAAAGACCCAACTTTAAAAGTTTCTATTTTTTGAAGTTTGATCACAAAGACTTTCCATTTTTAACATTTTCCTTTAGGGGTGAACCAATTTAAGGTTCTTTTGGTCACATTTGGATGTGTAATTGTCAAATAGGGGCATTTTGGTCCGAAAAATTATTTTCCCAAAAAAGATGGTTCGATCATGTGTGAGGGATGCACCATAAATGTCAAATGGGTTGGGTCCATATATAGAATGTTGAATTTAGAAAGATTTTATTGAATTTTTACGGAAAAACCCGAAACCCGTGTGAAATGGCCCATTGGGCTAAAGCCCGTAAAGATGGAGCTCATGTGGGTTCACCCATATGGGTCGACCACCATGGTGGGAGCCCCACATGGTTGACCCACATGAATTGAGCATCCAACCTTGATATGTCACAATAGTGACATCATATTTGTTAAAAGAAAAATAAAAAGAATAAAAAAAAGAAAAGAAGGAAAGAAGGAAAAGATGAATGATTGCTTAAAAAATGTTTTCTTCCAAAGAAGCAATGTGGAATAAAAAATAGCATGTCTTGATAGATAATAAATTAAGATTGGAATCAAATCCAATTTGGAAACAAGAAAGAAAGCAAGCAAGAGGGGAAATTTGGAAACAAGCCAAAAATGAGAGCCTTCATATTGGAAACTACTATTTCTCTCTTAACCCTAGCTTTTTTGTATAAAAATCAAAGCAAACAATCCTAAAAAAGATTGGAAAAATATCAAAATTCATTTTTTCTCTCTCCTCCTAAGAAGAAAAAAAAATCTATTTTCTCTTGAAGTGTGATCTCTCTCTCAAGTGTTCTTCACAAAAGGAATTCTTGAATTCCTTCTTCTTCTCCAAGGCATCACACAATCAAGAATTATTGGAGTGTTCTTTGGGTCTTCTTCATCATATAAAAGGATGCGACAAAGCGTATACCTCGGATCTACGCACCCTAGAGACAAGGAACGCGATCAACGGTAATGATTCCTCATCTTTGTGAAGTAGAAAAAGCATGCTAGGGTTTTAATTTTGATGGATCAAATCAACGAGTTTTTCTTTGAAATTTCAGTATGTTATAATATAGATTATGAGTTTTCAAAATCCAAAATTTGATCCAAAAATTAATTTTCCTCCATTTAAAAATGGTTTTCTTTTGTTTTTATTCAATAAGGATTTAAATTAGATTATCAAAGCAAGTGTTTGAAAACATGGTTATTTTTCAAAGATGGTATTTTTTGGATTTTATATAAAATACAAAACTACTGGAAACTTAATTTCCAACCGCGGTTCAACCGTTTTATTTTTCATTCTATTTTTCAAAGAATAACCCCGAAAAGAGTTATTTCTTGATTAATGGAGCCAAAAGTATATCAAATCATGTTCAAATTTAGTGAAAGTTTGTTTCCAGTAGTTTTACAAGGTTTTTAGATCACCCAAAAATTTTCATATTTTTTGGAGTTTATTTAATTAAATTATTAATTATTTTAAATTTCGGCTATTTTTAATAAATACCAAATCATTTTAAAAATTGATGAAACTTTCCAGAATTAAAGCCTAATAATAAATGAAAAATATTTTTAAAACAAATATGATTTTTACTGTTTTCTAATCGCTTCCCCGTTTTACGTGCCATAATTTCTTTTCTTATTAAATTAATATATTTTCAAAATTTTTCTTTACAAACCAGTAACTTTGGTTACTGGAATGTTAGAGAAATATTTTCAATTAATTTTGCAAAGATTTAATAAGGTTTTAAAATTTATTTTAATAAACGGGTTTTAACGCCTAGGAAACAAATTGATCTCTTATATTTAAAAACCAATTTTATGGAGGATATTTAAGTTTTAAGTTTTACAATTTTGGTAATAAATTCTATAATCTATTATATATCTACTGGAATTTTTCATTTGATTTTAGGATACCATTAGGTTTGCTTTTTAAGTAATTCTTTGGTTTCATCTGATTTTTGTGTGAATTTAAATGGGCATCAAATCGTCATACAAATCCATGAAAGTCATACAGTAGTCTAATCTCATGATTATCTTTATACTGTAAGAGTTTAAGTTGATTTGAAATTGATATGCTATAGGTTACTGTGTTAATCTATAATCTGATTTGGATTTTTAAAAATTAGGAATTAATATCAAATCTTAATGATAATTCATGAAATTTTTTCAGTAAGTCACAATCATCCATATCTTGTTACTAGAAAATTTTTAACTAATTTGGAGTTCGATTGCTTAGGGTTACTGTGTATTCCTAGCAATCTGGTCTTAATGATATTAAATCACAATTTAATAGCAAATCAATACAAAAGTCAGTAAAAATCTCCAAAAAACCTTAAGTTTTCATCATAAATGCAATCCCTAACTTTTTTGAAACAGAAATCTTAGGGTTCATAGATTGCCTTTGTAAATTGGCTATTCTGTGACAATTTAACTGCCGAGATCGCAACCGTAATCGTAAACTAATTGCGATTAATCCTGCATAATTGGAGTGCGTAAATTATAGTATGATATTGGTTCCGAGGTCCACTGTCCACGGAAATCCTGAGAAATATACCAGGCAATAAGATACTATAATTTACGTGCTAAATTATACAAGGGTTGAGAGCACGATTCCCTTCCATGGTTGTGATTCGAGGCCGAAACTTGCGAACCATAGAGCTTTTGGTATTCCTTAGATGTTTAGGAATAAAAAATCTTCAAAAATTGAAAATCATTAAGTTCAACAAATCAAATTAACTCGATCCGTGTCGTAGGAGCCGTTGGATTACGGTCTCCTATCGTAGGAACCTTTAGGGCCCCTTAGGAACACTTACGTCACGTTGTGTCCTAGGTTTTAGGGAGTCCTAGAGTTAGGAGTCCAGCCTCATCACGGACGTTTGCTATGGATAGCAACCGTGCCATAGGTCTAGTTATACTAACCACCCAATCTTTCCCTAGGACGAGCCTAGTTACCTAGGATGTAGGTTAACCTGCATTAGTCTAAGGGATAACTTGCATTTAGATAGGATCATATAGCATCTTAGATGAAATCCTAGGATAATAAAATCTTCAACTTTAATTAAATAACTTCTCTTAAAACTGTTGAAACAGTCAATCCAGTCTAGGTCGGTGTCTTGGTTGAGTTAGGCATAAGTAGCTTAGCTTAGGTGCACGGAACTACGTCGACTTTGATCCCAGTGAGGCTTCGGTACGTAGGCAGCTTGGATGTCTGATGGGATACCAACCGCGAGTCGGCTCCACAACAAATTGTGGGGTTTTTGTATATTAATTTTCTTGTAAAATTTAATCACTTAGGACTTTCCATGAAATTAGAATTTTATGAAAACTTTCACTTAGATTGAATCCAGACAAATTAAGAAATCAAGATACACATTTAGGATTCATATTGAAATTAGATTTTAGGATGCATGTCACTTAGTTCGCACATTAACAGAGAGTTGAATGAGCCATTTAAAATAAATTTAAAAGAGTTAACTTTTGGAATTGAAGACCGATTATCGGGCAGGAATGGTGCATGTGGTGGAAAATTTCCCATACCTTCCATTCTTATAACCAGGTAATGAGTCTAGATTTCTGGTTAATTATGGGTCCTAGATCCCACATCTAGGTGGCGACTCTGTTAGTCTCTTTTGTGTGGAATTCGGATTGCTTTAGTGATCCCAAGTTCACATAAAAGATGAATTAAAATCAATAATTAAAATGCACACGCCAATCGCGTGGGTACGAGAGACCAAGAGAGAGCGTGTCGGCTCACGCCCCACCCCTCTCGCAAGATCGGGTCCCACACCTGAGGAGCGCAAAGAATTGATAAACCTATTTAGAGGGGTTTGAGGTAGTCTTGTTTGATCATATAAGGATAAACTGGGTGAATGTCATGTCGTGATGAAAAGCAAGACTCCATCAGCTTTAGACATTAAGTCGAAAAGCAAGAATTTGAGAGAGATGAACATCAGACATCCAGTGGAGCTGATGAGAAATTGAGAGAAGACTTTCCATAAAATGAAGTCATAGAGTGACCTCAAAAGAACACTTGGGTTGCACATCTTTGATGAGATTCCAAGTTGAAATATTTCATGAGTACGGACAGTTCTTATGTCCAAAAGAAAATATTCAAGAGAAAGAAATGTATGAGAGAAAGACAAAAGGGGAAGGGAATGTGTCCCTAAGACAGCTCCTTAAGAATATCAAAGACTCAGATGTGGACTCAATGAGATAAATTGAATATGGAATTGTCTTCAGCATTTGGAGACTAATGATAGTTGAAGAATCTCGAACATAAAATCCAAGATTTCAGAGATGAGAGTGGAAATCGTGGTTGAAGTCTTGCCTGAAAATACCGCCAGAGTACTCGACAAAAACATTCAAAGCTGTTGAACCTTATTTCTCAAAAAGCTTGTATGTCAAAACATCAGGAGGCCATCCTTGGACGTTTGAGCCTTTATAGCCAAAATCCCAACGTTTAAAAATCTTTTTGTGAGCCCTTTGAGCCAACACTTTAAAACCAAATAATTCTTTCAACCACATTATAAACCAAGGGCATTTTATGCACCTGAACTACGTTGGACCTGATCCCCAGCTCTTTAGGGGTACGTAGGCAACCTGATCAATTCAGGTTCGGTCAACCTTTGGAATAAATGCTAAATCATCCCTGTTCCAAAATTTTGAAGCTAAAAGGTTAAACCATTCTTTGTTAAACCCCAAAGCGAACTACCTGGACCTGATCCTCCATTTTTGGGGTGCGTAGGTAGTCTGGCTAGACCAGATTCAGTCCAAATCCTTAGAACCTTATATATCTTACCCTTTTGAACCCAAGTCCACCTAGAAAGTCCTTCTGGTGAAACAAGCAGAGGTTAAAAGCAAACAAAAATAGAAAGAAAAGAAAATAACAAGAGTCGAAGACCCACTAGGTTGGAAACCCGAAAGGGCGGCCTAGACAAAAATGATAGTCATGCATTTTCTAAGTTAACACTCAAAGGAGTTGACTTATACAAAAGTAAGGGTAGCGGTTTACGGGATTGAAAAATATGAAAAATGAATCCAGTCAAGGGCAAAGACTTCCCACAAAGATAGAGTTGATGAGATACAGAATGAGTCTCCTTCCTCGGTCATGAAGAACTCAAGAATTCAGGTAGTGTGAGAATTCCAGGCAAAAGGTGAAGCAAATGATCTGCTAGATCAGAAACCTGGAAAGCAGTAGTCATGGATTCTTGTGAGAAGAGAATCAATGAGATGGAGTAGCGATCACTACACAGGGTAGGATCTTGGAATCCGAGCAGTGTCAGTGAGACATACTGTGACATCTTTCTAAACTAGGGGCATTAAGACTGAGCAATCTGAAGGGGGTAATAACCATGACGGAAATCCTGATTGAGGAAATTAGTGCCTTTTGACATGGTTTTCGAAATTATTTTGAGAGTGCTTAGCCTTACTATAAAAAAAACACATGAGGTCTAAGAGTGAGTAAAAATTAAGTCGAGTACTTCGAATAACGTACATCTTCTTTGATAGAGTCTTTGAAAGTCTATTCCTCATTCTTATCTGTTTTCCTTCAAGGTCCAAGTTGTATGGCACTTGAAGAATGGGTGCATACCTTCCGAAATGAAAGAAAAAAAAAGAATAGACCTAGAGAAAGGCAAGAAATATCCTGTTCAGACATGGTGAAGATGTCAAATCTCACAAGCAGTGAGTATTGGAAAGAAGAAAACCTCAAGTGATGAACATTATTGAAAGGAGAAATTCTCGGGCTCAGCTATTATTTTACTTATTCTGAAGAAAGAACCTATGCAAATCTAAATCTTCCTTACCTACCCTGGTTCTGCTTTTCTTGAGATTCTTGTTATGGAAGTACAACACACTAGGGGCATCTTTTATGACTTGCGTCATAAAAGATATCAAACACACAAAGGCAATCAGTGCCAATATTTACAATAAGTTGAGATAAGAGAGATACGAGCACATCTTGAGCCAAATATCTGAACTCTTCAAATGAGCCCTCTTTCTAAAAGAGTCAACTTTCCAAGAAAATCAGTTTCCCCAGCGGAGTCTAGAATTTGCTCTCGCAGCCTTTAGTACCCAGCAGAATATAGTTCTCTTGGTACGAAAAAATAGAAAGTCAATAACCCAAATCCCAGCAAGTTATCTGAGTCTGGTTCTCAGTAAGGAACTCATACTCCCAATTATTCTCGGCAAGAGATAGCTATTTCATCGAGAGTCTGTCTAGTCCTTCAATTGAGAGTCTATCTCACTATTCGATTGAGAGTCTGTCTCACCATTCCCTTGAGAGTCTATCTCACCATCCTTTTAGCCTTTGACTCATTCGCAGTCTAGCTCATATCTTTGACCTTTTGGTTCATTCGCAACCGAGTCAATCTTTTGAGCCTTTGACTCATTCGCAGTCTCGCTCATATCCTCGACCTTTTGGTTCATTCGTAACCAGGTCAATCATTTGAGCCTTTGACTCATTCACAGTCTCGCTCATATCCTCGACTTTTCGGTTCATTCACAACCGAGTCAATCCTTTGAGCCTTTGACTCATTCGCAGTCTCGCTGTAGACACCCCATTTTGACCGTACCCTAAGCTTCCCATGTTTGTGTGAAACCCCATCAAATCAGCTAGGTAGGATCCCAAGCTTCACCCTAAGCTAGGTTGGAGTCCCACCGTGGTCTCTGCAAAATTTTGTCGAAATCCGAGTACGTTTGCCTAGCGAATGAGTCGAGAGAAGACCGTAGTGTAAATCAGAAAGGGGGGTGAGTTTATCATGAGAGGGGGCGAATTTATCCTGAGACGGTGTAATCCAAATCAGAAAAAGACACGATTCGTTCGTGCGCTTATCAAAAATTCTGCCAAATGTGCGCCCATCAACTAGAAGTGCCAATATCAACTTTCCCTTCTGTCAATAAATACAAAACTAACCCTCTCATATATTTTGGATCAAGATTTCTTAGCTTAATTTTTAGAGAGAGAAAAGAGAGAGAAAATAGATCTGTAAATCGAAACCTTTTTTTTTACCTTTTCCGATCATCTTCTTCGTTGGATCTTGCCGGATCTCGGTTATCCTTCGGTCATTTACCTGTGTTCTTCATCTCTCTCAACTTAGAAACTCTAGATCTTTGCTATTCTATTCAAATCTCAGTTAAAATCTTTTCTTCTTAGGTTTCAAATCCTAACCTCTTCATCTTTTCTCCGACCTAGCTCCGATCAGCCATCACTGCGTTGATTTTCTTCATTAATCCCTTATACTGCCGTTGCTCCTCTTTGAACATCTTTTAAATCTCAGTTTAAGTTCTCAAAATTCTAGTTTAGGTTATAATCTTTAGATCTATTTTGGAAAGCTTTAGGTCTACTCCTCATAAGCTCGGATCTAGAATTTTTGAGCGAAAATCATTATCTTTGGGGGTTTAATCTGAGAAGATCTGATCTGATCTTGTATTCTCTGATTTTGTAATCTCGATTTTGTTCTTCATCACCGCAAAACATTGGAGGAGTATCGAGAGAATCGAGTATTTCAAAAGGAAGAAGAAAAGGTGAGAAAATAAGCTTTGGCTTTAAACCTGCATCATCCGGAAAGTAAATTCTTACATCAGGTATTTTTCTTTTGTATATACTCTTTGTGCAATTAGTATGAGAAATCGGCTTTAGGTTGATGATATTTTCTTAGATGAATATTCATAAGACTCTTGTTTTTTTTTAGAAATTGGTATCGATCAGTAGATTGCTATGCTTATGAGATAGATCTTGTGTAAAAAAGCTTGATTCGAAAGTTTAATGTTCTGATTTTGGATTTTGTAATTTTCTTGTGATAAAAATCTTGTTAATATCTTGCTGTTTGATCCTTGAATCATATGTTGTGGTGCGAGATTTTGATTTGGTCTCTGAATATTGTTATGGCATTTTTTTTCCCTTTGAAAATCAGTGAAATCAAGTATTAAAATGAAAGTGATAGCCTCTTCTTTGTTAAAATGATAATGCTTGATTAGCTCATTATGTGATGAATGAATAGAATCCTAAATTTATGTTTCCTTTGTTTGTGGTTCGCTGTGTCTTGGTCTTAAAGAGTGCTAAATTTCAACACATATTATTATATAGACTCGGCATGTTTGTGAGTGTATACATATGTGTGTGTCTGCAACTCCACCTCATATTCACTAAAGTTTTATTCATTTAATTGTTTATTGCGTATCTTGATGGTTATTATATAAGATTGTTGTTTAAATCCGATGTTTATAAATCTTTTCAAAAGAGAGGAAGTAGTTATGACCTATATATTTAGGTTATTTTTAAGATTGTATTGTTTTCATTGATTTTTTGTAAGGAGACTGATGTTTGTATTTTTTGAATTTTCCCATT
The DNA here is from genome assembly GCF_043159265.1 of Tasmannia lanceolata. Classification (NCBI taxonomy): domain Eukaryota; kingdom Viridiplantae; phylum Streptophyta; class Magnoliopsida; order Canellales; family Winteraceae; genus Tasmannia; species Tasmannia lanceolata. The sequence goes on along the minus strand of NW_027518689.1, from coordinate 19,480,304 downwards.
TCTGTTGGCTTGGTTTAAATCACTCACTTTGTTTTCCTCTATAAATCTTTGGAATGATATATTATAAAGTGGCATAAAGATGGTACGATGTATTATATTCTGAGTGTGGTCTGGTGAATAATGTTCATAAATGGTTTGTGAATTGTAAAGTAGACGTGAGTTTTGGTTCATGCAAACAGATTTCATGAGGTCCTAATCATATAGTAGAAGTTTTGTGATATATTTTACGGTTTGATTGTTTTGACAATGTTTTGTTACTATATCTTTGGGTTCGATGGACAAGTATGTTCTCATCAGTTTTAGTATTCTTTTATGTATATATATATGTGGCTGTCATGGTTATGAGGGGCAAAGATTATTTGTTATCATTGAAACATGTAAAAAGGAGGGGTTTATGTTGAACTGCACTGTTTAGATAATGAGATATTAGGCTAAAAATATATATATTACACAGAGTTTTGATCACCATAAAGAATCATATGTCTCATTATTTGGATGATACAAAGTCATATTGTTCCTCATTTTGATACAAAATAACATCAGCCCAGATCATTTTGATATGTGTAGCCCCTAACCATTTTGATATGTTCATCCCCTAACCATTTTGATATGTGTAGTTCCCTAACTATTTTTAATAATAACAGCCCTTACCATTTTGATTGTGGTAGCCCCACACACCCTTGATTATGACAATTCATATTCATTTGATATTGACAGCCTTTTTCCCATCTTGGTGTGCGCACCTTGATGTTGGTAGCCTTTGCATACCTTGATGTTATTTCTTATCATTATATTAGTCAAGTCTATTAATGGTTATATGTTGTATTTACTGGTTGAAGTCTAATGGGATTATATATGCATAGTGTTATTTATAATGGATGTAAATCAAGTGAAGACTGTACAAATTTGACCCCAGAGAATGCCAAATGATAGATGTTTTATCTCTGTGTATAGGTTGAAAATGATGGGTGTTATGGTATATGATAATCATATTAATTTTTTTTAAGATCTGTGTTTGCTTGTTCATTTTGAAGTCTAGTTTGAATGGATTATAGGGTCATTGGAATTATAGTTGAAATTTCTAGAATCTGATTTTTATTAGGACTAGTTCGTAATCTCCAGCTCATTAAATGATGCCAATTGAGGTAGTTTCTGTATGATAGCTGAAGTCAGCCCTGTTTTGTATGGCTCAAAATACGTAAATATGTCCCTGTTTAACACAGTGGACACACATAAATCTGTTCCCTGTTTGAGGTGTACTTCTGTCAATCATTTAGTCCTTGTTTTTAGCACATTGCAGCCCCCATTCTATCGTGTAAGCATAGTGATGTCCATAATTTTCCACTGTTTGGTACAGGTTTTAGTTCATTTTCTATACAAGATTCATGTATACAAATCTGTCTCAGTTTTGCCTCAGTTCTTACATAAAATCTGTCCAGATTTTTGCACCCAGTTTTAGTCCATAAATCTGCTTTGTTTTGACACAAGTTTCTGCCCATAATTTTTCACTGTTTGGTACAGGTTTTAGCTAATTTTCTATACAAGATTCATGTATGCAAATTTGTCTTGGTTTTGCCTCAGTTTTTACATAAAATCTGTTCAGATTTTAGTTCAGCTTTTGTACAAATCTGTCCTTATTTTAGATTAAAATCTGTCCCATGTTTTAGTCCAATGCTAGTCCATTTCAGCCCCGTTGTTGTCCTTTATTTCAATACAAATTCAACCTCACTTCATCCCATGATCATGGCCCCAGTTCTGACACATATCTATTCGTATTTCTCCTGTTTTTAACACAAATTTCACCCACGAATTTGTCTCAGTTTTGAATACAAATCTGTCCCTGTTTCAAACATAACTCAGCCTTTGTTTATCACAAAGTTCAGGCCATAGAGATGTGTATAATATGCTTGCCGTAGTTGATGGTATATAAATTTTGGTACAATATACTATGTCTGGAACAGAGGATAGCTGGGTAATTATATTCATTTGTATTTTCCCTTAAGAGTGTGCATGAAGACTCATCTTGTTTAGCCTATGTCATTTAAAAATCCTCAAGTTTGCCTTCAATGTTATGAAAAAGGGCATTAGCTGGAAAATTTGGTTTGATGGAATTAATAGCTAGAATGTTAAGGCATGAATGTGGTTTATGAAAAGACTTAAGAACTATTAGCTCTCTATAGTCTGATGAATTTTAGAATTTAATGGTTGCCCCTATAAATTTCTGCACACTATAACTATATGACTACTGTTTCATAGACTTGTACATTTTACTGGTTCAGATCATACATTGGTTTGGATTCACTATTATATTCATTGGTACAACTTGCTAACACATTGGTTTGATTTCACTAATTCAGATAGTGCATTGGTTCACCTTATTATTATATATAGTTCAATTTCTCTCTGAAATGTTTGCGTTTTAAATTGCATAGATTCAATTCTCCTCTTCACTTTTATGCTACAAGATGTATTGGTTTAGTTCTTGTACAGTGAGTCTAACATGTTTTATTTGTTACCTAGTTCATATTTTGTATATATTTTAGTCTATTTTGTGCTTTAAAGTTTGTTCATAAAAAATTAAAAAAAAAAAAAAAACTAGTTCAAGTTCTGTTCCTATTCTATGTTATTAAACTAGCCCAAGCCCATCCTTACGGGACTTACTCAGTCCAAGTAGTGCTCCCCTCTTTATTTAGTAGACTAACACAGTCTTTTAGACACCTCTTAAATAGTAGAGCCCTCATTAGGAGACACACTATGTCTCATTAGGTGGTTCTCATTTGGAGATAATCCTCGTTTTAATTTTACCCTTAGGGAGTGTTCCTTGGTTTAATAGAGAGATACCCATAGGAGGGATACAGTGTCTCATTTATAGAACCTTCCATTTCTTGTACCTCAATTTGTAATCCCTTTTTTAGTGTCGCTTGGTTTAGAAGTTTATCCTTAGAGACTGGCGTATTCTTGTTCGAGTTTGATTAGTTAGAGACCTTATCCTTTCTCTTTTACTTTAGATTTCAGTTACTTGTTTGAGGTTTAGTTCAAGTGTCTTTGACACTAGTTTGCTTGTTCGGGGTTTTCCCGTAGCTTTAGGGTTTTTGCCCTAGTTTGTTGTTTTGTGTGTTCTCTTTAGGTCTTTGACCAAAAGAGTGAAAATGTTTTTAAAAAAAATCTAAAAAAAAAAACTTGAACACTTTAAAATTCAAAACAAAAATATTTGAAATATTTTAAAATTCAAAAACATTTGAAAATATCTTAAAATTCAAAAACATATGACAACTTTAAAAAATATCAAAAGCTTTAAATCATTTGGAATGTTAAGCTTTTAGTGATAATTAGGAGAGTTCATTTCGAACTACGTTGGCTTGATCTTCTTTCACGAGGTACGTAGTGCAGCTTGGGATACACATCCCAAGTCCAGCCAAATCTTTAAATAAACATTTTCAAACCGTCAAGAAAATACAAAGCTTCTTCAAAATCTTTTTAAAAGATCTTCCTCTAGAGTTAGGAGTCTGTCCTAGCTGTTTAGTGTGTTCTAGAGTTAGGAGTTTGTCTTGATTTGTATTGATATGGTGTGTCCTGTCGTGTGAGTGTCCCTAGAGTTAGGAGGCCTCGAGTCGATCGGTTAGACATTTAGTCGAACCGATGGCTAGACTAGGAAGCATATAGTTAGCCCATGGATTTTTTTAGGTTGCACAGCCTAGTTACACATAGGATGTAGGACACACCTGCATTAGCTTAAGGCTAATCAACTTGCATTAGTTAGGGCATATAGAGAGTCCTAAGAATTACAATTCACATGAATTTAAAAAATTGTATAAAAAGCTTTAAAAATCAGTCGAGTCTAGTGGATCGAGTCTAGGATAGCGGTTCTAGATAGTTAGGCATCGTAGTTTAGAATAGGTCATTCGAACTACGTTGACTCCGATTCTTCCCGAGGCCGGGATACGTAGAGCAGCTGGGATGGACGGCCATCTTGGTCCGAGTCAAGTCGCATTAGAGTTAGGACTTGTCTTGTCCTGTCATATATAGGTTTGATTTGTGTTTTATGTTTTAATGTGTTTTCTTATTTTCTTGTACTGATACTATACCTTTAGCTGTAACTTGCATGTGTATGTCCACCAGAACTTAGACACCCATTAGATATGTCACTCATAACCTAGTTTTGCTTAGGTTGCACATTTTTTTCATTTCATTTTGTTTGTGCTTATTTCTTTATTCTCAGGAAATGCATGCTTAGGTAGACGATTCCTGAGAATTGTTCCTATTTCATATGATTTTCGCCCGAAACTCTTCGAGGTTAATAATAAATGGCATAAGAGACCAAGTGCTTGCACTCGGACGAATTGGGGGTGTTCTCAGACCTTCTCCATTCGTAATCAGGCACGAACCCATATATATTTCTGGTTATCCATGGTATACAGAGCATATTTTTGTTTAAAGGATCCATGGCCGTATACCGTGGATGGCGACTCTGAGTTTGTTTAGATACATTTCGAATCTGGACTTGTTCCCGAATCGAGAGGTATCTCTTTTATATCGCCACTCGTGCTATGCTATGAGGGTGGCAACCGTTTCGAGAGTTCCTTGGTAGAGCTCTCCTTCACACGTGGATGATCCAAGAGGCTGTTGGGGGTTCGTCCCCCACCTCTCTCTCGAATCTCGGGCTGGCAAAAATGTGTTGTCTTGTCAGCTTTGCCATTCGCGTGACAAGCACGCTATGTTAAAGAGGGGCATCTGTAGACACCCCATTTTGACCGAACCCTAAATCCCAAAATCAAATGAGAATTTTAACACCAAATAAGGTCCCGAGATCGAATAAAATTACTTGACCTGTGTTGCACCCAATCCTTATTTTTTCCCCAAATTAGTCAAAAGGAGGTGTGAAATATCAGGATAAGGTGTGCCCATATCAATCCAGAAAGAAAAAGGGAGCCAATGTTGGGTTTTCTTTTCAGGCCCATTTTTACCCAGGCCACCCTCATAGTGTAAAAAAGAGTGGTCACAAATACATGAGATGGGGGCTGCCCATGGAAAAGCGGGGGTCGAATGTATCATTTCCCCTACTTAACCATCGATCAAACCATCAAGAAAGATTTTTCATTTTCGTTGATTTTAGCATAGAGAGAGAGAAAGAAAGAGAAAAGGGATTTTCGCAGCTCAAACCCTAATTCTGATCTTCTCCGATTCCCATCACCCATCTTCTCCGGCTAGCCCATTCCCGCCGGCAAATCCGAGCTCCGTCTCCGGCCTCATCATCATTCCACCATTTCTTTTTTCTTTCACCTTCATCTAAACCACAACCATCTCTGTCTTCTTCTTCTAAAAAAAAACCCTAAGCTCCAAATCGTTTATATCCTTTCGCTAATCTCCTCAGATCTGGTCTTCTCCCATAGCAGATCCATCTTTCACATCGTCTGATTACCTCGACCTCCATTATTTCCGGTAGATCTTGTCGGAATCCGACGGGAAAGCATCAATTTCTATCACTTATCTTCCATTGTCTCAACTATTTCCACTACTATGTAATTTCTTAGATCTACATTATTTCTTTTCTATTCTCTGAGATCTAAAGATTAAGGGAAAATTGCAAGAGAGAGAGAGAGAGAGAGAAAGAGAGAGAGAGAGAAGATCGTTTATCTTCTTCTCTGGCAATTCGGCCGGAATTCATATCAATGTTATCGATGCCTCTGTCACTTCCGGCCATTACTAACACTTGATCGAGTTAGAAGAAAGATCTCTCAGAGCTAATTTCTGTCCAAGGATTCCATCAAGCTCATCTCAGGTTATCTTTTCTTCTCTTCTTAATTTGTGATTCGAATGAGATCATGTAAATCTTGATAGCTGGGGCAGTTTGGGGTTTGGAATTGGTTTGCAGTCTTCTATGTTCTTGAGTAGTTAAGTAATTCCATGGTAGTCAAGGTGTTTGAGTCATAACTTTAATTTGAATTCCAAAATTTCTTCTTACATGCAACTAAAAGAACATTTCCTTTATGTACCCCCTTTTTAGGAATACTATCAGCATAATCATGTTTAGCAAGAATTATGTAATTAGCTTGCCTCTTTTATTACTCTTGTTCTCGATTATTTTTCCTCCTAGAGCTATGGTGAGCTCGGGTTAATGAATCTTTGCTATAAGAATTGGTGACCTCTGGTGATGGCGTTGTGTCACATTCATTTCAGTTTAGGGGCCGATATTTGCATTGCCATATATTGGTAGCAACTACTTCAATGTTTTGTAACCTGTCATTGGTTGTTAACTGATGATTGTTTCTCTCAGTAGTAGTTTCAAAGCATGCAATCCCTTCTTAGATTATAAATATTTCATTAGCATGGGAACAATCTATTCATGCTCTTCAGGGTATCAGTTATCAATGGTCATTATAATTCCTAGTAAGCTTACACAAGCCTATCAATGGAGTGAAGGCAGGTTAAATTAGTAGAGATGCAATATTGTATATGTCAGTAGCTTCCCCCCATTTCATCTTCTACATGCCCAGTTTGCACTCTTAGATAGAGCCTCATCTCATTGCATACCCATATTATCTCCTCTGCATCAAGGCTTGAGCATTTTCCTCTAGATTGGTTTGTGAGAGCTTTTGGGGACTGTGGTAGCATTATGAAAGTTTTTTTTATCACTAAGAGATGAAGTACCTGGTGGAATTATCAAAGCATGATTTTGTTAATATCATATCCCTATTCAATACCACCATGTTTTGTTAGTTGCACGGTTTTGTTTTATCTTTTTTTTCTAGTTGGCTTGTAAGGAGCTGGTGACAAAACTGTAGTAACATATGATTCTTTAAAGACAAAAAGAAAAGATGGGTTGGGGAAAATTTTAAAACATAGGTGTACTGATACTATTTACTAATGGTAATGATCAAGCTAAAGCTCGGCCACGATTGACGGTAAAAGAAGGTATCTTCTCCACTACAGAGATCATTTTGTTTGATCATTACATGTTTGCTCTGCTTAGTTCTTCCTTGTATTGATTTGTTTTTTTTCGTTTTTTTAGCTCATATATTTGATTTTAAAATAGTCTTCATCTGTGGTATTCATTCTAGAGATTCCTACCTGAGAATAGATAGTGTTGATCTTAAGTTGTTAATTCTTTTGGTCGGAATTATTTCATTCAACTAGCGCAGAAAAAAGGGTCTAATATTTAGCTTCTCTTCACTTTGTTCTTTTAAAAATGGCATCCCTATTGTGAAGCTCATTTTTCTATTTCTAAGATTCTGAACCTTAGTCAAATGGTATGGCCTGTTAGCTTGGTTTTGCATAACCCTTAATGGTTGACCCTCTGTTTGATAAGAGAATAGAGATGGGGTTTCTTTACAAGATTAATTGATTGCTCTCTGGTAATCTAAGCACAGAATTGAGATCAGCTAACTCAGTTTTCACTAGGGCCATGTTGTAATGTGGTCTACATGATCATAGTCGTGTTTTATCGATTTTTTATTCCAATCACCCATTTGTTTTTTGTTCCAAGGTTTGGAATAACGGATTGACCTACTTGTTGATTCCTACTCGTGTATATGTGGAATGTGAGTATGCCTATTCAGCTCACTTTAGTTTGGAGTCATACATATGTCATTCCTTGACACCATTGACTTTACTCAATTTCGGAGTTGGATTTGTGTTTATATTAGCTTTGTCTTCTTGCCCATAGGATTTTGAGTGTAGGATTGTTAGATTCCTAAGCAACTGTTTCATTAAGGCAATCATTTCAGAAGCAGGACTTCCTCTTTGAAATATATCTTAGATCTCCATTCATCATGTCCGGAAATTTGAGAGTCTATGATGATTTATCAGTACATGGTTTACCTCTTTGTTTGGGAATTCTCATTTGAAAATGTTAGGATTTAAATACTGAGAACATTGGGAAAGGTTGTTACTCGGAGGCTCTCCTTTTCCCTTTTCTCCTCCGGATTTTGTGTAGATATTCGAGTTTCATTTGGGATTCTTTGAGCATCATTTTGTTAGCAGGACTTTCATTAGTGTTTGCGATAGTCACTAGCGTTTGATCTTTTCATCGATATTTCAATAACCCCTTCTCTTCCTATCTTAGAGATTTCACAGGTTAAAGGTCTTCCTTCATCTTTAGGGTTAATCTTTTATTATTATTTAGGACCTTTTCTAGGAAATTGTCTATTAGCTTAGGATTCTGTCCATCAGCATAAGAGCCCGTCCTTAGTTAGAGAGTCGGTCCTTCAATTTCAGGAGTCTGTCATATCATCATAGGGGTTAGGACTCTGTCCAACCTTTCATAAGTCATTTGATTCTGTCCAACCCTTGCAGAGTTTCTGTCTACCCCCCCATAAAGTATAAGATTATGTCCAACCTTTGCGGGATATCAGGAGTCTGTCCTCCCCTTATGATGATAGGATTAGGTCCTCTTGAGTCAAAAACATCAAAAACATTGAAAATATTTCAAAACCCAAAAACATTGAAACATCTGAAATGGCATTGAGTCATTAGAAGTGTGGTTAGGAAAGTTTGTTCCGAACTACGTTGGCTTGATCCTCTTCCACGAGGTACGTAGGCAGCTTGGGATCCATATCCCAAGTTCAGTCAAACCTTTCAAAATAAATATTTCAAACCTTCCAAAATACAAAAATTCTTTAAATTTTTTTTCAAAAAGATCTTCCCCTAGAGTTAGAAGTTTGTCCTAGATGTTAGGGGTGTTTTAGAGTTAGTAGTCTGTCCTGGTTGTGTTTATTATAGAGTTAGGAATCTGTCCTAGCTAGGAGTAGGTTACGCCTTTGTCCGGTCAGTTGGCGATACTTTTCACCAACTGATGACTAGACTAGGATGCGTTAGTGAACCCATTGTTTTCCCTAGGGACACAGCCTAGTTATACATAAGATGTAGGGCCCACTTGCATTAGTTCAGGATAACCAAACTGCATTTAGTTAGGACATATAGGGAGTCCTAAAAATTCATAATTCACTTGAATCTAAATTATCGCAAATGAATCTTTAAGAATAGGTCAAGTCTTCTAGGTCGAGTCTAGGATAGCAGTCCTAGATGTGTTAGGCATTGTAGTTTAGAATAGACGTGCGAAGAACTACGTTGTCTGGATTCCTGTAAGAGGCGGGGATACGTAGGCTTCTTTGAATGAATATCAGATCATCTAAAGACTCGGGCTTAAGCATTAGAGTCTTAGGGTCTGTTGTTAGCACTTTAGGGTTTGTATATTGATGATGATTTTTGCGTAGGATCATGATAGTGTGTGTTCATTACTTATTTTACTTAAACGTTTAGCTGTAGCATTTATGTAAGCCCAATGGTTTCCACCTTGGCAATTCCCATCTTATTTTGATGATTCCAATACACAAGTGATTTATGATCACTAATGTGTTTGATTATCTAAGTTGTAGATCATAATTGCTTAAAGACATCATTGCTTGGATTAAGGCCAAAGAAGCTCGCATTGGACCGCTTTTGAAGGCTAAAGACATCGGAGATCCAAGACAAATGAAGACTTGAAGAATCGCATTGAAGATCGAAGTCAATTTAGATTGTATAAAATCCAATCTTAGTTTTAGATTTTAAGAGGCATAATTAAGGAAATAAACACACACCCTAAATTTATATGTGATTGTCTTTGTGGTGTTCCAACACCTTGGAACCCTCATAACAATCCCAACTTGGTGTAAAGTTGGAAGCCCAAAAACATGAAGTGAAAATCTGCTCTTCATAGGCTTCTCGGAATTCCGAGAATTCTCGGAACTCCGAGAAATGGTCCAGTAGACTTTTTTTCATCTTCTGTTAGTATTCCCGGAACTCCGAGATTTTTTCTCGGAACTCCGAGAACACTGTAACGGTCATATTTTGAGCCGTTGGAAATTTTGCTGGAATTACCACAATGCCATTGAACGGTCATATTTTGGTTTTCCTATATATATGGGCATTCTAAACTTCCAAACCATCAATCCTAACACTCTAAAAACCTACTTGAACATCCTTAGAGTGAATCAAACTTGTTTATGCCTCTCATCATCTAAGATTAGGATTTGGATCTTTAGGCTATATTTGTACATCTTCTACAAAGTTGTAAACCCTTGTGAGGGATTTTTGTTCTTTCTTTCTTATTCAAGAAATTGTATTCGGGCGAGTGTTCTAAGAAGCGTAGCCCACTCTCCGTAGTGAAGATTGCCACCAAGGTTAAAGGTAATCGGAATTTGTAATCGGCACCGATCTTCGCCGAAGTTAAGAAGATCACTTAGTGAAGCCATCAACGGGTCTTTGTTGGTGGAGTGGAGTAGGCCTCGCGTTTTGAGGACCGAACCACTTTAAATCTCGGGTGCACTCTCTCTTGAACACTAGCTCTTTATTTTGCATTGCCCCTCTAGATTTAACTTGTTTGCTCGAATTTCATTTTGATCTCTTAATCTCCAATTTAGGTTTGAGTTTTCAAAAGATTAAAACTTGATAGAAACCTAATTAATTTTCACTCCTCATAGTTGCCGTACTCGGGACCACCCTTGGAATTTCAATTTATCTGCTTATTCGTTTTACTTTCATGTTTAGCTGTAGCACTTACCTGCTTTGATTATCAGTTAGCTGTAGCGCTTTACTATTTTACTGCTTATCATATCTATCATTTACTGCTTTCAAGATGGGATGTGTTAGGATTTTATATTATATTAGGCGCTATGTGTTCGCTCTAATGCAGATAGGCGCTATGTGTTCGCCCTACGTTTTTATTTCATTACTGCTTATCATATCTGTCATTTACTGCTTTCTAGATGAGATGTGTTAGGATTTTATATTATATTAGGCGCTATGTGTTTGCCTTAATGTAGATAGGCGCTATGTGTTCGCCCTAGGTTTTTATTTCATTACTGCTTATAATATCTGTCATTTACTGCTTTCTAGATGGGATGTGTTAGGATTTTATATTATATTATGCGCTATGTGTTCGCCCTAATGTAGATAGGCGCTATGTGTTCGCCCTAGGTTATATTTTATTATTCTTTTATCTGCCTGTCATTTTGTTTATTCTTTATTTCGTTTACCGTATTCTTAATTCATTTCATGATTAACTGCTAGTTTTAGATTTCTCATCGTGTACAGACCTTATACCTTTAGCTATATAGCATGCATGCGTTTGCCCATCAGAACTTAGACACCAATTAGGCATGACACTCATAACCTAACTATTCTTAGGTGATATTTCTTTCATTTATTTTGTGTGTGCTTATTATTCATCTCCGAGACATGCATGATTAGATAGACGTCTTCTCGGAGATACAGGTTCCCATTTCACATGATTTTTACCCAAAACTCTTCAAAATCAATAAATAAATGGCATAAGAGACCAGGTGCTTACACATGGGCGGATGATGTGCTCTTCGGACCTTCCAAGTTCGTAACTATGCATGAACCTTTTATATCTCTGGTTATCCATTGCAACAGAGCATAGTATGGGATCAAGGGCCGACTTCCTTTGATGGCGACTCTTCTTGGTTTAAGGTACGTCTCGAATCCGGGCTAGTCCCCGAATCGAGAGGTATCTCACTTTACGTTACCACTCATGCTGTGAGGGGCACTCTTTCGATAGTTCCTTGGTAGAGCTCTCCTTCACGTGGATGATCCAAAGACTTTCGGGGGCTCATCCCCCACCTCTCTCGGATCGAGGTCCACAATTTGTAAAATTCTTTGAAAAATAATTCAATGTTTCATAAAACTTTTCGATAAATATTTTATCAAATTTGCCCCAGGCTATTTAATAGGCCTACCGCTCTGACAAAATTGTAGATGTCAATCCCTAAATTTTTTGGTGAAGAATCCCTTGTTGAGTATCACTATTGGTCTCGAGGGTTTGCTCTAGGATATAGGTCTATCCAAATGTGACTCTAAAATAGAATCACTATAAGATAGACTAAGACCCTAGAACAGGCCGGCAGACCAACAAGATCCCTCAGGTCTAAGGACTTGTGAAGGGTCCTGTCTGGAAGAACAACTTTATACTTTCTTGTCCACAAGTTGTTCTTTATTTGATCCGGTTCGGTTGCGCTATCCAATCGTCGCACCTACTCTTCTTGCTAGGGTCCACTACCCAGATGATCGAGATAAATCACCTCACGACACGTGCATGTAGGCAAGACTGGTGCTAGTTGTATACAGAAAGAGATGTCAAGTCTCTTTCCCAACTAGGAACTATTAAGGCTTGCATAAAACCGAGATGCCATATCTCCTTGCTCCCTTGGATCTGTGAATCCTTTGAGCATGACATTTCTACTACGCTAGCTAAGGACAAATATGTGTCGATAAACAAGCACATCATACACATTCATTATTATAATTACCCATTCATGTCATGAAATAGACCTTTATTAATTTGTAAATGTCATTCTACTAGCTTTTTAGGGCATATACTCTAACATGTTGCTCCAACGGCGTTGGACAAACAGAGGGAATTAGAAACCCACTGTTTTTTCATTTATGTCTCATCATTTCTGTTTGTTTTAGTTATCCTGATTGAGATTACATTGTTAAATCCTCATGGGACTCGAAATACACAGTGTTTACATGATTTCAATCAGGATAACGTCCAAACCAATTTTTCATCTTTTCTTTGCAAATCCACTTCATTTATGTTCAGGAATTAAGCCTAAACGTAATAAAGGATAAAAAGTGAAGATTTTTTGTAAAGTTTTTTAAAAATGCTAAATCAAGTCAAGACATTGGGTTTACCCAAGCATGGGGATGCCTAACACCTTCCCCGAATGTAACCATGACCCTTACTCAGATCTTTGTAAAGACCAAGTCTTAACAAGCAGAGCAAAATTACGGGTTCTAGGCCCCAATCCTAGAGTACAACTTTAGTTACTGCTCCTTTATTGAAACTCGGATCTTTATCCCTGTTTCAATAGAAAAGCAGGCACGGGTCTTAGGCCCTAACCTAGGTGGTGACTCTGAAACTCTCTTTGTTGTGATATCCGGACCCCGATCCTGAGTTCACAAAAAATGAAGACAAACAAACACCCCCCACTCTAAAAAAACCCGATGTGGTGACCCCGCGCTTCCAAAGAGCGAGCGGCGGGAAAAAATCGGCTCCCACAAGGTGCAACAAAGCCCAATTCTCAAGTCAATTCTTAGACGATCGAGAAGACAAGCCTGTTTCTAGGAAAAAAGTCAAGTCAATGGTTCAAGTTCAAGGTACACTTCGCTTAGTGAGAAGGATTCTTTTCTTGGTAAGCAAGCCGAGGTCTTTCCCTTCTCGCCATGAAGAGAGGACCGAAGCGTGATTTGGAGTGTTGTGCACCTTTAGCAACATGCGAAGCCTACCGAAACGAAAGGAAAATATATTAACTGTTTCAGTGGAATTTCACTTTCTTCGGCCATCCATTTTAACCTCCACAAATCGAAGGGTTGGGATGATCCTATGGAGCTGATTTTTTGGTCACACCCTATCTATGTAAGGGCCCATCAAATGAATGATTAGCATCACCCAAACAATGTGGGCCCCCACTGTATTTGGGGCCGACGGAGTAGATAACTTATCTGCTCTATAAAGTAGACACAGTTTTCTCTTAGTATTTATAGCCCTCTTAATAACCCTAATCCAGATTCCATCACTGTGGACCGAAATAATCCTCCCTTTTCAACGAATTTACATAGGGAAAAATGTGTGGGGTATATCAAGTATTTTCAACAAGGAGAGGATGGTGCAGGTGCATCTGACGAGATTACCCATACCCAAGATCGGCATGCCAAAGATATCGAGTTCGAAAAACCAATGGTTAATTTTAGTTTGTTTTATTTGAAAATTTTCCCATTGACTAGAAAGTTAGACTTATGTTAATCTGATTATGATTTTTGATATTTTTTTTTTGGAACTTCTTAATGGACGAATTTAAGAGATAATTTAGGAGTTTTATTTTAATAAGATTTGAGATTTTTTTAGGAAGTTTATTTTGAATTAGACGTGTGAAGTTGTTCTCATTGTCTGAGTTGAATTAGGAAAAGTCATGCAAAGTCTATAAATATAAAAAATATACCAAAAATTGATGGTTGAGTTATTATGAATAAAACTTGAAGTTTGCTTAGGTTTATTCTTTTTATCTTACCTCTTTTCTCTTGGAATTGCAAAGGAAAAACCGAAACAAATTTCTTGTACTTCTTCTTCTCTTGGATACCAATAGCAGAAAGCTCCATTGAAGCAGCCTTTTCTGCTTCATCCTTCACGATCCGCCCTCAAAGTTTGCCACAAAAAAGCTCAACTCGTAGAGAAGAAGCCCATACTTGCTTCAAAGATCAGCCCGGATTTCCATCTTCTGAAAGCTACTGATTTGATTGCAAGTTGCTGTCCGACTTCCTGCTAGTTTCGCAGCAGTAAGCTAGTACCATAAGCCTCCAAAACTTTTGCTTCTAACCCCTTCAATCCTATGCCAAAATAGCATAGAAAATAGGTGCATAGGACCTATTCTCGGTTCATCCGAGAGCATCCAACAAACCTGTATACAACCAACCCAGCAAAAACACCTATTTGTTCTCATCCGCACACCCATTGACATATTATATATCTGAGAACCCCCTGTTTCCTAGGTGTTTTGATGCCCAACTAATCCCTCACCCAGTTTCCAACTCCACCCTATTTTTAGCCACAAATAACACCACAAACCTCTCTTCCCTTGTCAGCCAAGAATACCTTGTTTTCCCTTCCTAAACAATAGATGCGAATGGCCTTAACCAGTCCCTAAATAATAGCCAGAATCCAATCTTGTTTTGACATAGCAACCTCACTTAAACCAATCCCAAACCTTCACCTATCTTTAGACAATCAACCCAGTCCCCTGTTGCCCTTTCCAATCAAGGTTTTATTGCACCCATCACTTGTTATCTTCAGCCAACTATCATCTTCATAGTAGCCGCCCAACCAATCCCTTAAACCCTGTAGATACACCTCCCTAAAATCCTTCAAAAATAGTTCGAAAATCAACATATTTCATTCGTTTAAATGCCATTGTAACAATCATAAAACAATTAATTGATCGCCACCTTCGCATTATTAGCCAACCCAGCAAATATTGAAATTATCAATTTTTTATTCTTTAATCACTAGGAACTGCCCCCTCTAAAGTTTCCTAAGTGATTCAACAAATAAACCCACATCCACTAGGGGTGTTCGTTCGGTTATAACCGAACCGAATAGACCGAAATTTGATAACCGAAATAATTTCAATTATCAAATTTCAAAAACCGAAACCGAACCGAAATTTCTAAAAACCAAACCGAAACTGAACCAATTAAAAATTCAGTTATAATCGGATAACCGAATAGTGGGAGAAAAAGAGGGAAAAAAGCAAAATCTCGGTTTGGATCGGAGGGCTAGGATTATCATGTCGAAATGATTTTTGAGCACAACCTAATTAAGTTGTGATCAATCAAATGGACGGTTTTGATCGTCCTACGGAGTGCCGATATATCACTTTTTGGAAAAAATAATGGTTTTTATCATAATTTCGGCTATTCGCCTAACCGAATTTTTTTTGAGATAACCGAACCCGAACCCGAATAACCGAATTTCCAAAAAAAAATAACTGAAACCGAACCGAAAAGGAAAAAAACCGAACCGAACCGACCAAACCAATTCGGTTCGGTTCAGTTATAACCGAATAATGAACACCCCTACCCTCCACTGAATCTTGTTTTTTGTAACCTATTCTTCAAATCCACTTGTAGACACCCCCATTTTGCCCCACTTTAACCAGCAAAGGAATTAGTATTTTTCTATCTGTCTTTTTCATTGTCTTCCCTTTTCGTGTCCGTCTTTTACATTTTCTCAAGCTTTTCGGACATTCCGCCATGTTTTGCATTTCCTTTTTTTTTTTTGGAAAAGGGTTATTCGCAAGAATTCAAACAAAAGAAAATTTGGACTCATTTGGTGGGCCCACATTGGACGGATCGGATCATCCTACAAAGATTGCGAGGCCCGCCCAAGTTACATAGTGGCCCACCGAATAAATAGTTTGGATTATCATGTGAAGTTAATTTGAGAGCACAATTAAATTTACCATGGGGTCCCATCAATCGGGCGGTAAGGATCATCTTATGTAAATGATTTGGAGAACAAATCAATTCACAACGTAGCCTATCAATTGGGCGGTTCGGATGATCCTATGAAAATGGTTTGCGGGTACGAATAATTGCATTGTGGTCCATCAAATGAACGGTTTAGATCCTGATTATGAAATTGGTTTTGAGCGGTGGATCATCAAATTCATGGTCGAGATCATTGTAATAAGAATTAATTTTGAGAGGCACAACCAATTTACATATTGGACCATCATTTCAATGGTACGGATCATTCCACTAAAGCAATTCAGGGGGTGCAACCGGTTTACATAGTCGCCCATCGAATCGATGGTTTGGATCAGCCTATGTAAATAGTTTGGCGGGCACCATCAATTTATGTCAAAGCCCATCAATTGGACCGTTTGGATTATCTCATTGGACTGATTTAAGAAGGGGTGCAACCAACTTATATCGTGGTCCACCAAATGAATGGTTTAGATCATCCAATGGGAAAATTTTAGGAGGCGCAACTAACTTATACTATGGCCCAATCATTTGGACAGTTGGGATCACCTCGAAGAAACCAATTTGAGAGGGCCTTGGTCGAATGTGCCATGAGGGGTAGTTTCGCCATTTAAGGTAACTAAGGTTTTTTTTAATCATGTGAATGTGTTGTTGGTTTGGTTCCTTTCTATACCCAAGTTGATCTCCATATCATTTTTCAAATAAAATAATAGAAAGAAGAAGAAGAGTATATATTATATAAATAAAGTTGCTGTGAAAGAAGTTGGTCTTTCTTTCTTTTTTGGATTTTAGCAAGGTTCTATTTTTCGATAATAAAAAAAGAGAAGAATAGCAATGATCTTTTTCCATGGACTGGCTCTCTCCACTTAAAAAGCAAAATATATTATATAAAAAAGTTGCTGTGAAAGAAGTTGGTCTTTCTTTTTTTGGATTTTAGCAAGGTTCTATTTTTCGAGAATAAAAAAAGAGAAGAATAGCAATGATTTTTTTAGATGGCCGGGCTCTCTCCACTTTAAAAAGAAGAAGAAGCCACTCCTTTGCTCCACACAGCCTTGGATCTCAATAGTTCTCTCATTTCATAAAGAAAAAGCTCATGCACTGTGACCCTCTCTTTTTCTCATACCTGCAAACAAAGACA
Organism: Tasmannia lanceolata; assembly: GCF_043159265.1. Lineage (NCBI taxonomy): Eukaryota > Viridiplantae > Streptophyta > Magnoliopsida > Canellales > Winteraceae > Tasmannia > Tasmannia lanceolata. Next base: position 19,463,122 of record NW_027518689.1, on the reverse strand, counting down.
GCCGAAGCCCATTATCCTTGGTCTTGAATTTCAACTTCCCTTTTTTACCCTTAGGGGATTTCAATTAGCTATCTTGTCCTTCATTACTTCCTCTCGGCTGGATATTTTTGGGTACAAAACTTTGGTGGCTGAATCACTTGAAGACCAAAATCCTTGGCTAAATACCTTTTGAAACCCAAAAATATGAGAAGGCCGAAACCTGTTTTGGATTTGGATAACTCTTGGTGACCGAACCATCATTGGGTATTTAAATCTTTTGTGGTCGAAACTTGACACTGATCTAATCATTGGATCCGAAATTGTGTGGTGCAACCTTTGGAACCGAAACCTCTTTGATCCGAAGCTTTGGTAAGGTTCTCCCTTTGGTGGACGAAATATTCAATCTTGCGGCCGCATCTTATTGGTGCCGTATCTGTTATTCAACATTGTGGTGAAATTTTCTTCCTCAAGTGTCTGCAACTCAACAATAACTTGGTAAAATTTCTTCAAAAGAAGCCGAGGAACCTTCTCTCTCTCTATTACGAAGAAGCCGTCTTTCCGCGAGTTTTCGCACATAGCTTCCGTTTGCAACTTCATCAAAGGGATTTTTTTTAGAGCATACAAAAGGGTACGACAAAGCGTATACCTCGGATTTACGCACCCTAGAGATAAAGAGCGCGATCAACGGTAGGTTCCTCTATTTTTATAATATCAAAGGTAGAAAAGCATGCTTAGGGTTGTTTTTTCTTTGTTTTCTTCATGATTTTCGTAAAAGCTACCATGCATGATCTAATATGATTTTGTTATGTCAGTTTATTTGATTATCAATTTTGGTAAAAAAAAAGAATCGTTATATGAGAAAATTGGGTGTTTAACCAAATGGGATATCTAGTGGCTTTTGAATAGTTTTACAAAGTGAGTGTTTTAAAACCAAGGATTTTTCACGAGGATATATTTTCTAGGTCTTAATGAGGTTAAAAGAACACCAAAGATTTAAAAATTCTGGTAGATTTCATTTGTTTTGATGGCTCAAAAATTCGTTAAAAAATATACCCAGAAATAGGATTTTGATGGTTCTAAAAATTGTTCGTATAACAAAACAATTCAAAACTTATTGAAATTTGGTCCTCAGTAGATTATTTATGTTTAAATATCATACAAAAATTTTCAAAAGATTTGGAGTTGATTTATTATTTCTACTGGAATTGTTTTGATAAAATCACTGATTTTCATGTAGATTAAGGACATATCATTAAACGAACTCTTTAAAAGCTGAAATTTGTTAGCAAGATGAACTGACCAGTCAGAATCATATTGTAAATTTCTAAGAAATTTTGGGCAAATTTTAATATTTTTATTGATTTTTAATTGCTCTGGCCAGAATATGAATATATCAGTTACAAATAGATAATTATCGAAATAATGTCTGAATATTTTCTCATAATTTTCTATTTGTCCGAGAATGTTCTAGTAAAAGTTTGGTTGGATTAGGAATTAATTTGCTATATTTGTTAGTGTATTGACATCAATCTGACTCGAAAGTGGAAAATCAATTAGAAATCGAATTTCAATCTTTAAAATCATGAGCAATTAAAGCAGAATATATTTTTCTAGAACACATCATATCCTAAAGGTTCTGAAACAGATAAATTAGATATAGGCTGCTTTGTAAAATCATTAATCTGATCCAATTGTGATCAATTCATTTTAAAATCCAAATTAATTCAAAGCACCCTGAAAATTTTCAGAGAACTCTAACTTTTCATCATGTAAATCACTAAGCCATCTGAAACAAAAATCTTAGGAATAATAGATTTGCTTTGTAAAATAACATGCTAGGATAATTTAGATGCCGAGATTGTAACCATAATCGTATATTAATTACGATCGATCCAGCATAATTGGAGTGCGTAAATTATAGTATGTTATTGGCTCCGAGGTCCACTGTCCACGAAAATCCTGAGAAATATGCCAGGCAATAAGATACCATAACTTACGTGCTAAAATTATACAAGGGTTGAGAGTATGATTCCCTTCCATGGTTGCGATTCGAGGTCAAAACTTGCGAACCATAGAGACTTTGGTATTCCTTAGATGTTTAGGAATCGACAATCCTTGAAATCAAAAATCATCGAGTTCAACAAATTGAACTAGCTCACTCCATGTCTTTAGAACCGTTGGATTACGGCTTCCCATCGTAGGAACCTTTAGGGCCCCCTTAGGAACACTTACGTCATGTCGTGTCCTAGGTTTTAGGGAGTCCTTGAGTTAGGGAGTTCAGCCTCATAACGACCGATTGATATTATTAGCAATTGAGTCATAGATCTAGTCACACTACTTATCCCTTTTTCCAATGGGACAAGCCTAGTTACCTAGGATGTAGGTTAACCTGCATTAGTCTAAGGGGACGTCTTGCACTTAGCTAGGATCATATAGCATCTTAGATGAAGTCCTAGGATAATAAAAGTTACTCAACTTGAACTAGATAATCTCTCTTAAACTGTTGAAAGAGTCCATCCAGTCTAGATCGGTGTCCTAGATGAGTTAGGCATAAGTAGCTTAGTTTAGGTGCACCGAACTACGATCGACTCTGTTTCTAGTGAGGCTGGGATACGTAGGCAACTTGGATACTTGAGTGGCATACCAAGCCCGAGTCGGCTCCACACATAAGTAGTGGGGTTTTGTATATTAATCCTAAATTAAAAGTAATGAAATCACTTAGGACTTTACATGAAATTAGAATTTTAGGAGAACTTTCACTTAGATTGAATTCAGACAAATTAAGAAAATCAAGATACACATTTAGGAATTATGTTGAAATTAGATCTTAGGATGTATCTCACGTAATTCGCACATTAATATAGAGTTAAATGAGCCATTTAAAAGAAATTCAAAAGAGTTAACTTTTGAAATTGAAGACCGATTATCGGGCAAGAATGGTGCATGTGGTGGTAACTCCACATACCTTCTATTCTCGTAACCAGGTAACGAGTCTAGATTTCTGGTCAATTGTGGGTCCTAGATCCCTCATCTAGGTGGCGACTCTGTCACTCTCTTTTGCGTGGAATTCGAATTGCCTTAGTGATCCCAAGTTCACGGAAAAGATGAATTAAATCACACCTCGCTAAGCTCGGCGGCTTACCCCTGCCCTTATGGGTACTGGGTTGCATGTTTGTTTGCACCCTATGGCTTGGTTGCTGCCTGCTTGGTTGGGTAATTAAAATCATTAATAAAAAACACGCTATTCGCGTGGGTACGAAAGACCAAGAGAGAGAGCATGGCGGCTCGCGCCTCAACCCTCTCGCGGGATCGGGTCCCACACCACCCCTTTCTTGATTCATTAACAACTCTTTCACCTTTATTGACATTCCATTAATTCACTCATCGGATTCCATACACATTGGTGTTTCCATTAGTTTCACATATTTTTCTAAGATTCTGATAATCTTTTTCAACTTTTCTACATCCCTTTTCTTTATTTCCCCTTTGAAAATCCAAACTTCCGCTACAGAGATTGTGCATCAGATATCAGATCTTCCACTACTACACTACCCCGCGTCATGGGCCCATTATGTTACACCCGTACATATCCTATACAGGCCAAGAACACTAGCAATATATACTAAACTGTTTTCTTTTCATTTTTAAATATTTTTGGAAAACTTATTATATTGAAATTTTTTATTGGATGGTCATTCAAACAGAGTTTCGGTTGGAATTTATTCGATCATTGGATTATTATCCCTTGACCTTCTGGGGAGACGGATGGGGGATTGGTTTTGCTTAGTTTGTGCTTATTGTAAATTCAAATGGCAGCGTTGTTGCTGATGGTGTAAGCAAAACAATTGGGATCATCCAACTGGAGTTATAACCTCATATCCACAGAGGGGTTCGTGGAAAAGAAGAAACAAGGAGGAATTTAACCGGGGACCTGGGGATTGGCGTTGCTCATCTTGCGACTACCTTAATTTCAGATGGAGGGGCAGATGCCGGAGGTGCCACTTTGATAGAAAGGAAGGTACTTCCTTTTCTGGTGTGAATCATATCAATCCGGAAGCCTCATCGTCTAATGCTAGTAAGGAGGTTGACCGATGGCTTGACTCTGGGATGATCTCTTCATCGGTCGAGGGAGGTATTCTGTCATTAACTATCTCGGGTAAGGAGGTGGAAACGAGATTGGAATCCCTAAAAGGCTGCCTAATGGGGTAGTCAATTATATTGTCTATTTACCTGGAGTAGAGAATATGTTCAAGGCACGGATGTGCTCTGGGTTAATTTCTACGCCATCCCACTACATGTATGGGCCACATCAATGGTTGAAGCACTAGGAAACTTATTTGGTCGAGTTCTGGAGGCGAAAATGGAAGGGGGCCATAATCAATGTATGAACTTTATGTCTACTAAAATTCTTGCTCCATGGTGGAAGTTAGCCCCATCCCTTGATCAGATTCGGATCTCGGGTCAGTGTTACACTGTCGGAGTCGAAGTCCAGAACAATGGACCTTAGTTGGGCTCCGACATTGATCACTGTGTGCCATCCCACTGTTCGGGGCTACTACCCCTCTCGGAAAATGGCCATTTGAGGAACTGTATTCCGAATCTGGAAAGGCTCCCATCGACACCGGTGATGAGGCCATTACATCTTTCAAAAAATCAAGGCAGGGGGACCGTTGATCCTATGGGGCCCGCTTCGTTGAACTCGAATTTCAAATTTCATCCCTTTGCTGAAGTGTTAGGACATCCGCAGGGTAAAGCTCATCTCCCCTCTCTGTCTCTTTCTCTGATTGACGATAGTGCCTTGGGGTTACCAAGAAATCATCCTACACTAGAATGCCCTTTACCCACTTTATCGGGTCTTACTAAGAAAGGTTTCAGGATGAAGGGGAGTCATCCTAAACAATCTCCTAGGTGTGCTAGGTGTGCCAGTTTCACACGTACCTTGACCCGAAGGGTAGATTTGTGAAGCCTAGGAAAGGGTTGGGAGCCAGTAGGCCTGGGACTTCTTGAATATATTTTCCTGGGGCATTTCTAAAGTCAAAGTCTAAATTTCGAAAGGTGAAATCTAGTTTTCCAAGGAAGCAAAGATCCAAAGCGGAAATGTCCGGCCATCGTGGGGCGTACCCTTGTGGAAAATTATCCATGAAAAAAGCAGATGTTCCCACGAAGCTCACTTCAGAAGGGTTAAAGGTTAAAAAGGTAAACATTGGGAGTTATGGTGGGGTCCCCCTGCTACGCAATGTATGTGCAACTTGTGGATGAAGGGGTATCTCAAGCCTTAGGCTTAGGAGTATTTTGAGGGTGCTTGAAGAATGGGATAGTGTCAAGGAAGGTTATATTCACCTTTATCCTTACATTGGAACTGTAGTGATGCTGCTAAATGGAGGAATGATTGTTCTTATTTATGAAAGGAGTGACTGAGATATCTGATTTGGGACAAGCACCTAAGGTATTTCAAAAGTTTTGATTAAAGTATTCAATTTTTTGGGGTTTTAATATATCTTGGGAAGTTGAAAAGGTCGATTTGTATTGGGATGGATTGCAATGAGTACTACAGCGCCATTAATGCACATTTATGGCAGAAGAAGATCTTTGCACACCATATCGAGCGTGAGTTTGGACACCTGGTCCTTAGTCAGTGGTCATCCTGAGGCGGTGTATCACCAAAATAGGAAAAGCCACCCTCCTCGCCTCTTCACTTTCCTTCTAAATAGTAAGAGTAGAGGAAAAGCAAACACACCAGAATACCAGATGGAAAACTTAAACGATACATCCATTGCTCGAACTTCCTCGAGTTCTTTGGTATTGGCTTGGAAGAGGAAACGGTCTGTAGATTTAATCGAGATGGAGGAATCGTTAAGCAGGATAAAAGCTATGGTTTACAATGAAGAATTAGCTTCCAAACTGTTGCCAACACCGAGAGAAGTCATTAGGGACTTCTTGAAGAGACAATGGAAGCTATTCAAAGAGGCGGCTAATAGAAGATCTGAAGTATTTTTTAGTGTGATTGGGTCGCACAACGTTAAAGAACCTCATTCACCCATGCATAAGCATCCTTTCTTTACTAAGGTGCCGGTGGATGAAAAGAACTCGAGGCTTCTTCGGTGGGAAGGAGATAAAGCGTCGGGGATTCAGAGATTGGAGGCTATGATCAATCGGAAAAGGGCATCTGGAGAAAAGGAACCAACTGATGAGGAGCTCTCTGCTATCAGTCTCGATGAGGAGGTCTTTGCATCTGAGATTATCAGGCTTCTGTCGGACTTACATAAATGCTCAACTTAAGGGGAGCTTTCCAATAGTAGGTAGTACATGTTTTCACAATTCCAAGGTTTTTTCAGGGGTAGTGGTATAGAAGTATTTTGTTTAAATGGTTATAGTTTTTGAAGGATGTAACCTGATGAATGGGAAAGTGTTAAGGATTTTTTTGGTTTTTTTGGCTTTTCTTATGGCCGAGTAATGATCCCCTGGATCCCAGACGTTGTAAATATGTAAGGGACTGCTGGTCCCTAACTTATGTAATTCTTGTTTGAGTTATAATGTATATTTGTCACTTTTCAAAAAAAAAATTATTGGATTTTTTCTAGGGAAATGATAAATGTGCCCTTTCATCACTTGGGACACCCAGCTGCATTGTATGTGGCAATCAGGTCACTTAATTCCTTCAAATGTGAAGAACATCAGCACCTTTGCAGTTAGAGATACACTAGCTGGGTGTCCCTAGTAATGAAAATGGGTGCATTTATCATTTCTCTTTTTCTATAGTGATTTTTTTTAACATCTCATGCTACGCATGGCCCACTCCCATAATTTTACAACACATGTTTTGATATGTTGAGAGCCATCATGTTATGCCTACGCATAGTATGGGTGGGGCCCAACAGTTTACACCTCATATTTTGATATGGTAAGGCTCACTTCTCTACGCAAATCCATGCATATAGTAGGGGCCGCCATTTTACACCTATAAGTGGGCCACCATCTCCACGAAATCCTTGCATAGGGTGGGGCCTACCATTTTACACCACGTGTTTGATAGGGTGAGTCCCACTAAGTACACTCAAACACGTGTGTACTGAGTGAGGCTCATCATATCACCTCATATTTTGATGGGGTGAGCCCCACAATTCCCACTCAAGCCCATGCATAGGATGGAGCCACTATTTACACCTCATGTTTTGATGGGATATGGGGCCCATTATTTTGCACTCACGCATAGCATGGGCCAAAAATGTTGGTCCTTATAGAAACACCTACAGAGTACATAAAAATCATATCCATATCACCTTGTTTGGGATAACGGCACTCCTCACCTTATTAAGACTGTTTGGGCAACAATTAATCAGTGTTTAAAAACTCCTCGACTCGACAAGGAACTCGCCCGAGTCGACTTCTTTTTTCCTTGGCCGCATTCCACCCCATCCGCATTCCGCGTTTTACCCTACAGAGTAAATTAACTCCTTTAACTCTCCCAAGTTATGACCGCGTCAACCGCGTTCTTGGCCGCGTTCCGCATCATATCAGCATTTTTAAACACTGCAATTAATAGTTGCATGTGCATAGACAACCCTTTTATAAAACAAAATCTAAGAGTGTCATTATTGAAAACAAGGAAGTGCATTTACAAATTACAATTTCCATAACTCCTTAGTGTCCAAGCATCCTTATCTAGACTTCAATGAGTTGACTAACAACACGAACGACGTGCCCTCTCTTCTCCTAAAAGCAACAAAGAAACAACATGCCAACATCACAGTCAAACACCCAACCTAAGGAAAAGCCAAAATCACCTTCACAAGATGGGTGGTGGTTGATCTGGAGCGTCCGATCATTCACCTAGCTCTTGGATGATCCTTAGAACAAGTCATGCTTTGGTTTGAGGAACAAGTTGATAATATATACTAAAAAGGAGCACTTACTTAGAAAGTCATTAAAGTCACTTTTATGATCAATGGTAAAAGTCAATTTGGGTCCTACAAAGGCAATAGCAGGGAAATGTATTCAAAATTATGACCATTGATCTTGTAGGATGCACATGGCCTTGATCAAGGGCCTATGATTATCCAATCAAGGTGTTCTCAAGTAGGTCCCAACAATTAATGAACTTCTAGAAAGGAGCATAACAGTTACTCTCCTTTTAGCTTAGAATAGTTCATATGAAAAATGCTAAAAAGAAAGGCAAGAGTAGTCAGTCTCTTTTCAAACATCCATTGCCACTACATTGCCACGTGGTAATCGGGTCCACTGATCTGACCTTGTTAAACAAAAACAATCCGACCCATTGCCGTACACATTGATCAAATGACATAAGTCCCTTTTCTCCACCAATAAAATCTAAACCGTTGATTTTTATAGTCCTTACTCTTTATGTCAAATTTACAAAAAGACAAATATTTCTCACAAAGTCACAACAACTAATCCAAAATCCAAGGCTATTTTCGTCTTTTCACTAGACGTTAAGTTTACTTCCTCATCGTCTTCAAGAAAAACAAACAAACAAACCCAAGAGGATCCAATGCAAACAAAACCAAAGAAGAAAAAAGAGGCAAAAATCCCCATTTTTTCCTTCTCTTAATTTAAAACTTTCTTCCTTCTCTTTCTTTTTCTTCATACCGCTTTGAATAAAAGGGCTTATTCTCTTTCCCTCTATATCAGATCTTTTTTTTCAAACCTTCCTATCTTCAGCCTTTCTTTGTGGATCTGTTCTCTTAGATTTATTTATTTTTCATGGGGAAAGAGTTTTCAATTTGCTTGGAGGAGGAAATTTAGGGTATAATGGGGGCCCTGCCTTCGAAGAACGCGCGGCCGCAAGATACCGCGGAGTACCTAATTGGAGCCTTTGTTGGGGAGAAATCTTACCCTCTTTCTTCTGATTTTTGGGACAAATTGCTTGAGCTTCCACTCACCCTCCAATGGCCAGAGCACCAAGTTCTTCAAGCCTGCCAGATTTTTGGTGACTGGTTCTTCTTACACTCTTTTTTTTTTTCAAATATGAATCCTTCTCCTGTATTTTATTTGTTGTACTTGTTCAATTTCATTGTTATTGTTATTGTTGGGATTATAGGTTGGGTTTTAGAATTGTGGAATTGTGGCTGGGTTCTTGAATCTTGGGAGTGTGATTATAGTTGAAAAATGCAGTAATTTTTGTGTAATCTTATACTAATGAGTCCATGACACTGCTTGGTTCTTGAAACATTGCCAATGGAATTAAATTTATAAAGATTGGCTTGCTTGGTGTTTTTTTCTGCGTTTGGGTTGTGCAAAAACTAGGGAATGTATGGATGTTGAAGAAAGTAGAGATTGAACTGATTCTTTGGCTTACTCGAAGCCAATTTTGGTGCTACTTGGACCCAATTTTTGGTTACTCGAACCAAACTTTGGTGCGACTTGAACCCAAATTTTCTTTACTGTTGTAAAATTCAGAATGCGAATAAACTGTCGAAGTCAGATTGCACTTATTGATTTGATGAAAAACCCTTTACGAAATTCCGATTGTTGAAGAGGAAGGAAGAATGGCTGAGTCGTGCCACTTGGTCACTCTCCTTAAGGATCGTATTTGCCACCTAGGGTACAACCGGGATCCACAAATCGACACTCCAAGCTAAAAAAAAACCCTAATAGGCTCCAGCAGACGTGCACTCGCTACTGGTCCATTTCGAATCACCTTAGAACCGTGTCAGACATGGAACGGAATGGAGGAGGGAGTAAAAAGTCAAGGAGAGAAATCTGTAAAAACTGTGCGCAATCGCCTGTGCTTCTGTTCTCTGTATCTCGGGCAGAAGTACAGTTCGTATTTTATAGATAGAACACCACCTTTGAAGAGGAAGAGACACCCATTCAATAGGGAAAAATGTCCTCTCCAACAGTCACTTCTTGGGGTTGTTTGGAGAAGATGAAACGGTTCAAAAACAGTAAAAGGATTAAGGGGCACAACTAAAAAAACCGTTAAGGAAATAAAGCCCCAAGATTTTATAAATTATTAACAACCAATTAAAGAGAAACAAAACCATTTTATCCAAAAATATATATTTTATTTACTTAGACCCAGACCTCGGACCTCAGACCACATGTGACAAGCCAGGGCCATGGCCCGGCACGTGCACGTGTTTATGAACTTTGCTTCATGTAAAACTGGTCACCCAACAAATTCCAATGACCCCTGAAAGTTCTAGGCCTTTGTTCCACCCTACGTCTTCTATGGAGGTGAAAGTCTCCTCAACTTTCTAATGTGGGACTAAAAAAACATGCATTGGAGTTCAAACCCACTCACACACCACACTAGGTTTGGGGTTCAAGTCTCAAAGCAACACAAAGGACAGGAGAGTTGAAAACAAAAAAGGGAGATTCTTTATTTTGAATCTTCTATCCAAAAATTTTGTTCAAAATACAACACTTTGAGTTCAAAATTTCTAACAATAGATCAATCACTGCAATCTGTGCTTTAGTATTCTCTCTTGTTCTTCTATGAGCATTCTTGTCCACTCTCTTTGTTGGTTCCACTCCTTAGACGTTCTTGGGACTTCTATATCACCGTAGCTCCGACAATATCTTGTTGGAGCACCACTCTTTTCATACATCAAAATTTTACCTAATAAACATTTGTCCATCTACAAATTGGAGGTGGATGCAAAGTTGGTAGATCACCTAATGATACATTGTGAGTTCACTCCCATATATATATATATATATATATATATATATATATATATATATATATATATATATATATAGAGAGAGAGAGAGAGAGAGAGAGAGAGAGAGAGAGAGAGAGAGAGAGAACATTTCCTACACACTTGTGTAGGTAAGTTACCTACACACTACCTTAAAATACAGTGGGGGCCCACATTGTTTGGGTGATCCAAACCATTCATTTGAATGATCCTCACATAGATAGGGTGTCCACAAAAAATCAGATCCATAGGATCATCCTAACCATTCAAACTATGGAGGCAAAAAATGGACTAATTTGTGAAGGTTTATACACGTCCATTTTACCTCCACAAATCGTAGGGTTGCGATGATCCTATGAATCTGATTTTTTGTGGACACCCTATCTATGTGAGGACCATTCAAATGAATTGTTTGGATCACCCAAACAATGTGGGCCCCCACTGTATTTTAAGGTAGTGTGTAGGTAACTTACCTACACAAGTGTGTAGGAAATGTTCTCTCATATATATATTTGAATGGCAGCTGAATTCATTAAAAAAGACCATGTTTTGATAATGAGACAAACTCATCTATATTTTTTTATGAGTAAACTCATCTATATATTGGTTGAGCTTTTTGGGAATTGTAATAGCTTTTTGACAGCTAGTTAATAATAAAAGACAAGATGAGTTTGTCTCATTATCAAAACATGGTCGTGCAAATATCAGCGCCCTATGTGTGTGTGTGTGCGTGTGTGTGTCTATATTATATTATATATATATATATATATATATATATATATATATATATATATATATATACACACACACACACACACACACTAGCAAAAAACCCTGTGCGATGCACGGGCCGACAAAGAATTCTATAGACCACATCATAGGTTGATCTAAACCGTCCATGTGATGGAACACAACATAAATAGTTTGTGCCCCAAAAATCATTTCCATAGGCTGATCCTAGCCCTCCAATCTATAGAGGTTTCCATAATTCTTCAATCGGATGGTTAAGATCACCCTATAGATTTTTTATTAAAAAAGCATAAAGGAGAGGGGTAAGATTGAAATTATGTGGCTTTAATGGGTGCCTTTGTTAAAAAGCATAAAGGAAGGGGTAGGATTGAAAATATGTGGGTTGAATGGGTGCATTTGTTGAAAAAAGTCAAAAAAAGTGATGTGTAATTCTCATAGAATTTTAAAAAAATTCAAAAAATTCTCTTCTTTTCTCTTCTACTATATATATATATATATATATATATATATATATATATATATATATATATATGGGAGTGTGGGGAAGTATGGGGACCATTGTGCCTTATGCATTGAGGATGGAGAATTGATGCGTATTGTAGGCCCAATAAGTGGCATATCTGTCCATTAGAGCTTTTAAGATTTTTATTTCCACGTCATTTAGTTTCTAGGATTTTTATTTTCAGGTTTTAGTTTTTACAGATTTTATTTTCCATGTTATTTTATTTCAAGGTATTTTAATTGCCTATATATAGGCCTCTTGTATTAGGGTTTTCAGATTTTGATGATGAATGAATGAATTGAGAACAAAAATTCTTCCTTATCACTCTTCTTCCTCCCTTTCTCTTCTTCTCTTATTCTTCTTTTCCTATTTCTCCATTCTAATTTCTTGTCTTCCCTCTTCTTTCGTCTAATCTCTTCCCCTTCCTTTCTTCTACTCTTATTCTCTTCTCCTTCTCCTTCTCTTTTCCCCTCAATCTTCTATTTCCCCCTCCCTGGATCACATTAGTTTGGTATCAAAGCCAAAGATCCTAAGATCCCAATTCTATTTCTCTCCTCCTATCTTTCATGTTGAAAGTGGCCCCCAAAATCTGCTACCGGAGTACCAGTTTATGGTTCAAATTGATAGCCAAACACCACATGTTTCAGCCCTCTATAGATCAGCCAAAAACTACTTCCTAAATTACCCCCAGTCCCTTAGTTTTAGATGCAGAAACTGCCCCTTTGCTGTCTGTCTTTCAACCTACAACAGCCGCTTGCATCTTCCTTGTTTACCCCTCAAGACTACGTCCTAAAACCAGTCCCGCGCACCATCTTTATGCCTGTTCATTCTCAGCCATCCCATAACCTGTCCCCAAACCCCTAAACCCAGTTTTTGTTCCTATCAACGGCCCACGAAAATCCCTTGCTACGATTGTTAATAGAACCCAGAAATTCGATCGATTGAATGTTTACTCTCAGCCCGAGCCTTTGAAACCATGGTTTTAATTTCGACCGAAATCCGAAATTTCGGATTTCGGTGGAGACCGACACCGAAATCACACTTATCCGAAACGGTATTTTATTTCGGCCGAAATTTTGGAATTTTGGGTGAAATTTCACCAAAAAAACCTGTTTTTTATAGTTATTTTAATATTTTACTGAAATTTCGACCGAAATTACTGAAATTTTATATTAAATAAAATACTGTTTTCTTTGTTTCGCCGGATTTCGGCCGAAATTTCGATTTCCAGGGGGTCCGAAACCGGTATCGAAACCGAAATTTAAAACCTTGTTTGAAACAGCCCATTGCAAACCCCATAGGCAATACCCTTTTGTGGCACCCTATTTTCAACTTTTCACTCCCTCTTTCACCTACCCAAACCCCATCCAAAATCTTTTATTCTTTCTGCCACGGCTATATTTCTCAGCCAACCTTACCTCTTCGTTTCGGCAGTCCAAGGAGGAGAATCTTCTTCTACAACTGTCACCATATTCTCCAGCACAATTTCATCTTCTTCCCCATCAAAACCACTTCAACTTCTCCCTTCTTTCTTTGTGCCGTGTGAGGGGAGGAGACGCGAGCGTCCTTTCTTGTTCTCTACATAATTGGTAATGAAAGAACACCCAATCTCCTAACGTCTCTGGCTTTCTAAAGATACTAAGGATATGAGATAACTTGCCAAGCAAGTTTCCTAATAAATGCTAAGCAAGGATATCTCGTGAAAAGGTAAGGAATACTTTCTCTTCTTGTCTGCAGTGGCAGGTCAGAAACATTAATGTTTACTTTTTGACCTTATGGTAACCTGTATTAGTAGGTAAAGGCTACTTCTCCACCTCCTTGCCTTAAGTGGTCACGTGCCCACTAAGGTAATAAGAGAAATCTTCTCTGTTACCTATCTGAGAATAAAATAAAAAGGAAGTTTAGAAAAAGGGGGTGGTGGCATTATCGGAAAATATGTTAAGGCGTTTTGTATTGCTCCTAAAATGAGGCACATAAATGCATACCAAGTGAAAAAAGGGGCTAATGTTGGTTCTGTTGCCATTTTTGAACAACGAGAGGAAAGCCATAAGGTAGTGATACTACCTACAGTTTGGTAAGCTGTGAGCCACCCGAATCCAATAGTCTTTGTGGCCACCCATTGATGTAGCCTGCGACGAAACAGAGGAGAATTAAAGGAGCACTTTGGGCCATCTTTTTGTGTCATTTTCTTCGGCACTTTTGCTCCTGGCATTGTTAGCAGACCGTCTGAACTCTTGAAGCCAGCCAGACATCGGATTGAAGATTGATCTCAGCCGTTTATTAGGACCAAGTGGGAAACTTCATTAGATTGAGGTGGGGTCCGTTGCAAACACCTTTTGCGCAGGAATTTGAATTAAAACGATCTGATCATACCACAACACTTATAGCTCTCTGATTCAGAATTGTTTGTGCTCCACGCTTAGAAGCAGGAACCTTCTCTCGGGGTGCCGCTCCCACCTCGGAACCTCGATTTGGTGCTCCTTAGGAAGGAGCTTCCAGGGAGCGCGACCCCAGAGAGACGGGAATCGCTCTAATGACGCTCACAGCCTGCTTCTATTGCTTCTATTACTCTATAAGTCCCACCATCACCAACTTCCTTGCATCAAACTCCTCCAACTCTTCAAAGTACCTCATTAGAGCAAGCACAAAGGCTTGTGCATCTTCAGAAGGCACGAGGAACGAGTGCACACAAATGAAGACGGTGGAGACGGTTAGAAATTTGCTTTTAGATTACTTAAATTTTGAAAGATACATATGAAAATGGTTAGAAACTATTATTTTTTTATGTACTTGAATTTTGAAAAATATATAAAGAAAATATTACATACAAGCTCCCATGGCGCTCCCAAACTTAGACTCTTCTAGACCCCACGCTTCCCCGCTCCCGCCTCCGCCCCCGCCCCCGCCCCCGCCCCCGCACCCGCTTCGTGCTTCTAAGGCTCCACGCCTCCACTATCAGATCAAGGATTGATCTCATCCGTCGATTTAGATCGAGTGCCGATCTTCATCGGATCAAGGCATAATTCGTCGTACACATCAAATTGGATTTAAGAATCTGATCAGAACATTAGATCATACCGCAAAATAGTGACGGCTCTCAAAATCGAAGAGATCAGAACATCAATCTCTTCATCGTTACTCTCTCATCACTCATATTCCATTTTGGGGTCATACGACATTGATTCTCCCCACAATGGTTGCACCATGGGTTCCGTATTTCTATGATTCCGATGCCTACTACTATCCCTATGGAGATTACGATGTTGCGTGCCTACAATGAATCAAGGCTCTTAATGCATACCATACGTACTATGGTTATGATCATCAAATGATCATTCGTCGAGTCAAGGATACAATATGCAGAGATGCCAAGGTGAAATGGAGATACTTCTTGCGAGAGCGCAGTGACTTAGGCATGCCTTGTTTTAGTCGATGGCAAGATCTCCGTGGTGAGTTCACAAAGGTATATGCTCGAAAGGCTTATTATTGATATCATCAGAGGCAAAGACAAGTCCAGCCACGAGGGGATTGGGAAAAACACACTCAAGCTACTTTGGATCAGCACTCAGACATGATAGCTGATATGAAAGCAACCTTGGATCTCATTACCAAGCATCTTGGGCTTAAGGCTCCCAGGGAGGCCACGACTACTAGGAATTCATGCTTAGCCTACCCGTCTCCTTCTTCCCTTGTTGATGAGGTTACATCTCAAGAAGGGGTGGAAGATGCCACGACCGATATTGTCGACTCCCACGACATGCCAGACGCAAATGAGGCTAGTGAGGGGCCGGATGTTCTTGGTGATGAGGTTGACATTGATGATCCAGTTGCTGAGCATACTAAGTTTGAGTCTATTACAGAGATTGCAGACATAGAGGCCATGATGAGCATTGTGCATGTTGATACTGATGTTGCAGATGGTCCCACTGTTATAGAGGAGGTTTTGACAGACGTTGTTCATGTGGATATCGTGATGCTTATGGATTTTATATTTGACACGGTCGCGATCTTTTATGCAGCTACCCCGAGTCACCATTTACAGTCTATGATTGGCCTCAGCCGGGTGGCCACTTTTCCAGTCCGTCTCACTCACTTAGATGGATCGCTTCTGATGGCTTTTATTAGATGTGACTTCGACGGCCTTCTACTCCTGCTGCGAGAGTGGGCCATATATATATTTGATCCAGGTGGACTAGAACTCGAGGCGAGTTCTTTTCAACAAGGGGAGAATGATGCGTATTATAGGCCCAATAAGTAGCATATTTGTCCATTTTTCGGATTTTTATTTCCATGTCATTTAGTTTCTTTGATTTTTATTTTCGGGTTTTAGTTTTTACGGATTTTATTTTATTTCAAGGTATTTTAATTGCCTATATATAGGCCTCTTCTATTAGGGTTTTCAGATTTTGATGATGAATGATTTGAGAACAGAGATTCTCCCCTATTCCTCTTCTTCTCTTATTCTTCTTTTCCTATTTCTCCCCTCTAATTTCTTGTCTTCCCTCATCTTTCTTCTTATCTCTTCCCCTTCCTTTCTTCTACACTTATTCTCTTCCCCTTCTCCTTCTCTTTTCCCCTCAATCTTCTATTCCCCCCTCGGATCACATCAAGAATGAGTAAATTACATGTTCTTGAATTTTAAAATGGCTAGGGAAGTATGGGGAAAATTGCTTAGCAGATTTGGGATGGAATGGGTGTTCCCATCCAATCTCATGGATCTCTTTGACGGTTGGTTGCTCATCCCATGGAAGAGAAAATGAAAGATTCTTTGGAACATGTCCCTTTTTAGCTACAATATGGGTTCTATGGAAAGAAAGAAATCCAAGGGTCTTCAAAGGAGTTTCTAAAAGCTCTTCCTTCTTATTCGTCAAAGCAATTGCACTAATGATTCCGTGGGTTAAGATGCTCCCCTGCTTTAAATTTGTTTCCGCTTTTGACTTATGGGAAGGGTGGAGGGAAGTGTGCACCAGTGTTGAGATAAAACAAAAAGTTGTGTAGGATTGGGCTCCTCCTCCTGGGGCTTCCTTAAGGGGCTTCCTTAAGTTGAATTTTGATGGATCTAGCTTGGGGAATCTTGGATTGGATAAGATTGGAGGCATTCTCAGAAACTATAGTGGGGAGGTGTTATGGCCTTTGCAGGGCCAATTGGGGTAGCGGATGCGACGGAGGCGGAAGTTCTTGCAGTTCACCAAGGCTTGAAATTGTTGGAGCGAGAGCAAATGACTACTGTAGTGGTTGAAGGGGGCTCTTTAAATGTCATCCGTTTGCTAAAAGGCCTGCAAAAGCATCCTTGGAGATTCGATAGTCTATTTGATGAGATCCTTGATTTTTTTTTACTGGCTAGATTCCTTTAAAATGTCATCCTTGATTGGATTGGATCAAATCAGATTGTGTTTCAAGCTTTCAGCATGTTCGTCGATCTGCTAATGCAGTGGTGGATTCCTTAGCGAGAGATGGAGTTTCTAGGGATGTTTTAGCTCTATTCGATGCTCTTCCTTCTTGATTCTTGTATTTTTGGGGTGCCTCGGCTCCTTTGTTTTTTTGTTTTTCTTTGTACTTTGACCGTCTCGATCTTCTCTTCACTGGCAATAAATTAATCGGTTATCATTCAAACAAAAAAAGATATGTGAGTGACAGTTTGGATTGATAAATGTGGTTTTCTAGTCATGTTGTCTCAGTAATACAACCTATGTAATTGAGGGTTTGAATCATGCTAATTTCATTTGGGTTTGGATCATGCTAGTGTCATTTGCGTTGGCCCAGAATAGGCTTCTTATCTGCCTCTCATAGTTTCATTCTGCTTGTTCTTTTTAATTTGATTCTTTGTGAATTTGTTTACAAAGTATTTACTGCAATTTGTCTGCTCATTTAGTTTTCTTCTATTATGCCTGTGCAGCGCAGAACAACTACCACACAAGGCATCTTGCAAAGATTGTGGTTCATCTAGTTTGGTGTTTGGAAGACTCAATGTCGACTTTGGCTGGGCCATCAAGAGTTTATATGAAGGCTGTAAATGCAGCATACATATCATCCATATTTCTAAAATACTTAATTGAAAATGCCGAAAGTGGTGATTTTCAAGAATTATATCTCTGCCTTGATGAAGGAGAAGCAACACAAAAAGGTCTCCCACATGGTAATTGATCAGTTCTTAACTCATTGGTTACAAATATTTTATTAGGTCTCTACCATGTCAATACTTGTAAGACACCATCTATATTTACAATTTTCTTGTTATTCATTATATTGTCTTCTATTTTTGAGAAATATAATATCTTCTGTTTTATGGGATAGCTAAAATAGGTAGCACCAGAGAAAGTTTAATTTTGTGATATTTATTTTTGCTGTATTGTAGAACAAGATTTAGGAAACAGAATATCTCTGGGCACTTGATCCTACTAGAGAAGAAAGCATGCTATTGTAGCATTGTCTATTTATTGTCAAAATCAGAGCAACTTGAATTCACGCATTTCTTCAATATTCGTTACCAAGTCACAATGAAGATTATTCTTCCTAGAGTTATCTTCTCATGTATTATGACAGTCAAATTTGGTGTTTCCCCTCTTGTTGTTGGAGTTGACTTGGTATTTAGCCATGTCAGGGGCATTAGGAATAGCTGCTTTCAACAATATCAATTTCAATTTATTTGTTAGAAGATCATGGTGGAACATCATTTTCTTGAGTCCTAATTTTCATTTTTGTAGTGTCTTCCTGATACTTTCTATTAAGGATCAATTCAAAGTTTGCAAGCATAAGCACAAGAAATGGCAGAATGGTCATTTCTAGGGCACCCTTAGTTAAACCACTCAACCCCAAGCCTTGGTTTGGAGTTCAAGTGAAGAGTTGAAAGCGTGAGCTCCATCTGGGAGTCAATTGGATTGTTATTAAGGTTTTATTTATGTTTAATTCAATAAGGGCAAATTATGTATTTTAATTTCGTCACTTATATCACTTAGTGACCAAGTCATGAAATAGGGCCCACCCATGCTCTTGACTTCAATAAAGAGGGAAATACCGCTTTTTTGCTCAAGAGGGAAGGGAAATAGCTTTTGGATTTCATAAGGGCAAAAAGATCTGCTTTTGATTAGGGTTTCAGAAACATTGAGTCCCTTTATAAATATATAGCCTCAGGGCATTCAACAATATGATTATGAAAAAAGGAATGCTAAACTGAAGGGCGCCCTTGCAGAAATCGGATGAAAGGGCTCCCCCATTGGTTGGAACTTGGAAGTTACCAAACTGCATTTTTGATATGTAAAAGTCGAAAAGCATTAATTGCATTTTGGTGACTTCCAAGTTCCAACCAATGGGGCCACCCTTTCATCCGATTTCTGCAAGGGCACCCCTGAGTTTGGCATTACTCATAAATTACATCTTTTGCTCAACTCAACTCAACTCAACTCAACTCAACTCAACTCAACCCAACCCAACAAAGCCTTTGTCCCAAACTAGTTGCGGTCGGCTAAATGAATCCTTTAGAAAAATTTCATGAAGAAGGAATCTACCCGGCTCTAATCCAGGCTCTAGTTGGGTTCTTCTACGTGGGAATTACATCTGTTGCTATGAAAAAAATACCTCTTCTATCTATCATTCCAAGGTAATACTGAATCATTTGTTGTATTTATCTTTAGAACCTCAAGGTCATTCTGGCGACGCCTTGCTACTGGTTCTTTATTTGATGTTATTTAAGTTTTTTTTTATAATTTTTTAAAATAATAGATAATTTATTTACGGAAAAGAGCAAAAAGGCGACCAAGATGGTCACTACAAGGGAGAAGCGAAGAAAACTTGATACCAAACTAAGCAAAGCCAAAGAAAAACCTAAGGGGGAAGGAAGTCAAAGATCTCCAAACAATCACTGTCAACGCCCGCTGGCACTAATCGAACAACATTACAACCTTTTAACATGTTGGAACCGGACTGGGTACCTCTCTACCAGATCATGGATTTCCTCGGTCATGTTCACATATCTCCATGGATGGGGGTCAACTCCCATCCATCCACCTTAGGATGTTGAGAGAGTCTCCCTCCACAATCAGCCAACCCAAATCATATTGTCCTCTTGATGCTCTAAAGCACTGCCCTAAGTTTTGCTTAATTAGATTCGGTGGCCCCAATAGGGATAGGAAAAACCCACTGGTGTAGTCGGTTTCGCCCCTGAGAAGGCCCCCAACTCCATCTGGACCCGGGTTGTCCAAGCTTGATCTGTCAAAGTTAAGCTTTACTAAACCTGGATGATGAGGAAGGGAACCTAGGCCAGCTCCTTGCTTAAGCAGACCTCCCTCCATTTTCGTTTAAGGTCAAAACCAAGGTTACCGGGATCGCCCTCCCATCCTCCGACCCGCGATCCGGGGTCGCCGACCCCAAACATGGGTCATTTGCGACCCGGATTGCAAAAAATGGTGACCGGGCGACCCGTAGGAAAGGGAGAGATGCATAGAAAGAGAGAGATTGGGAAGAAGGGGGAAAGAGAATAAAAAAAATTTCCTTCCCCGCTTTAATTTAATCATACCTCATTGGAGGCCAAAAAAAAAAAAAAAGGAAGAAGAAAAAGAAGAAACAAAGAATGAGGTAAAGAGACTAACTTGAAACAGATGTTATTCCGGCATAAACTTCCACTGAAGATCACCTGTCGAAATATAATCCATGTACAATATTGTAAAACCCTCTCCCTGTTTCCTTTCATTTGCAGGGAGAAACAGAGAGGGGAGGGTTTTTTCTAAATGGCATAAGAGAGGAGGGAAAAGGGAAACCGTGGAAGGTATGTAGCCACTTAAAACCCTAAACAAAAAAAATCCGACAACAAGCCTACTGATATTGGCAATTTGGCCATGACAAGTTTTAACTTCTTATCAAAATAGCTATCAAATGTTTTTACCTTTCCCAAAAACTGATATTGGCACTAAAGTTTTAATCTTTTTTAAAATACCTGTCAAATGTGATTACCTTTCCCGAAAAACTATCAGTAGCCACCAGTTAATATGCTTGACCGTCATATTTAAGTTAAGGCCTAACAATACTTTAGCATCTCTTGGCATAACATTAAATTAGAGTGAGAGAGCACCAAAGCGACCCAGATTAGCGCTCCAAACTGACCCGGAACCCAAAATAGTGAACCAACATACCCTCATCATACAGCGTACTGGGCTACCATCGTACCCCGTACCTGTTCCCGTACCGGAATGAACCGCGTTCCAGGTAACATTGGTCAAACTCTATATGAACTTAAAATCAGTGAGGATCTTCACCCAAGAAAACATTCTTTGTTCTTCTTATTTGAGGCTTAAGATCTTTCCCACGACTACTCGTCGCTAGTTCTTTGTTTCATGTTATTTAAGTGTTTTGATAAATGTGTTATTGCTATTAATCTGGATGGTTCAGATCTGTTATCTAACGATCATATTAGATTGATCTCAGATATCTGCTTTTCTAATAAGAGTATTTCTTGGAAGCCAACAGTTGGATCTGTCCGATCTTGGTTGAGATTGCTAAGATCCATCCTAATTAGTGATTTCGAGACCTTTGAGAGGAGATCTATATTTAGAAAGTGCAGAAAATCATTATATCTAATAGTTTTCTAGATTCTCCTATATCATTTTCTTTTATAATTTGCAATATAATTATGGTGCATTATCCACTTTTTAAGATGTCTAGTGCTTAATTGTATGTCTAGGTCTGAAGTTGGTTGGAATACCCATGTATGTTGTGAACCCACAATTTCCTTGTTTAGCTGTCCACTGAGAGAGAGAGGCCCTTGATGGAATCTCCTCCTACCACTGTTAAGTCTTGGCAATCTTTCTATTATTACACGTTTATCTGGTAGTTAAATTTGTAAGAATTACAGCTTTGGTTTGTTTGATATAGATCAAAGCATCGAACATTTTGTCATGCGTGGTGTGCTTAATTTTATTGGCATGTCAGATGTAAGGTATATTCTATTTTTTCTGTCCCTTCAAATAGTTCCCGTATACTTGAGTTTCTCCTTTTGTGATCCTAATTTTCTGTTATATTTTGGTTGCAAGCCCCCACACATGCCTCCTCCATCATGAACTGCTTAATTTGATGCTTGTGGCCATGTCAACTCAACTTTGTTCCGGGCCATCTCCGGTGCTAAAAGATGTAAATCCATTCATCAATGCAGCAATGCTTTCGGTAATAATAGAGTAAATTTAACTTCTTTTAGTGGTTCAGGAGTCTTTAAAATTAACTGTAATAGTTTAACAATCTACTTTTCTTTTGCAGGATAGTGCTTTGGTTGGTTCTGTTGTTTGCAGGCTACTGCTTAATTACATTGCCCGACCACGTATCCCTTTAAATGGTGCATCTTATCCCTTGTTTTCTGAAGGAAGTCAAGCTGGCGTTTTGCAAAGAGTTGGTTCGGCCGCTGGTATGTTGCTTCCATCACTTGATGCTCATTTATTAGAAGGAATTCTATCTTGGTTCCCTTTCTGTCTCTTTATTTTCCATTGGGTTCAACTTAAGAAGTCCAAGCTATTGTCATTGGTGTGATGCCATATGGTTGGGATAGGGATGCCATGCAGGTAGTAACATGGACTTCCACACATGTGTCTAATGCATAGTTTCAAAACTCTCTCGCGTCAGGAGTCGACTCCCTTTTATCTTGACCGTGTTCAGCTAGGAAGCACGGGTACTCTCCCGGAGCACCCGCACCCGACACGTATGGGGTGCCTACTATTTTATTGTCCATTTACTTAAGATTTACATGTAAATAACGGAATACCCCCCATTTGGCTTTATTAAAAATAGTTTCAAGACCCAAATCTAAAAGGAAAAAAAGTCAACTCTCCTGTTCTAGTACAAAATTCAAAGAAAAAGGGTCGGGTCAAAATTTTAACTTTCTTAACTTCCAAACGGTGGGGTATTTTTCAAATTTTAAAAATTCATAAAATCTATCGTGTCCAAACATTATTAAATCCCAAAAGTCCGGTAAAAAAAGTCTCATAATTTGATCTCTAAAAATTATTTATCTTGTCAGGCATTGGTCAACACATTGGTCAACACACTGGCCAACACACTGGTGACAGACTTTTTTTTCTAATGAATGATGTATTGATGCCTCATGTTATGAAATATGGAACTTAATCACTTATGAAATGAAGAGTATATTAGAATTTTCCATTTTGGTGATGTTATTGTTATTTGATTGCTCTACAATTATTTTTTAAAATTTTTATAAATATATAATAAAATATTAAAATATATTATTATATTCGGCGTACCCGAACGTACCCGCATCCAGTTTTTTTGGCAAATCACGTACCCACGTACCCGTGTCGTGTCGTACCAGCACCCCGTACCCGTGCTTCATAGGTGTTCAGGTCTGAGTCCACATTTTGCTCTATGAAGTCAGTCAAAACTCTTTTGACTCTCCCGAGTTATGACCTTGTCAACCGAGTACTCTTTTGCGCCACACCAAGTCAAATAGGATTTACTTTGGCCGAATTGTGGTCCGCATCCGCATTTTAAAACACTGGTCTAATGTATTTCCATTTGTAGCAGCATATGAAATTACGGGCAATTTGTCAAGCCTGACTAGAATACCACATCTATATCTACTCTTAGCTGATAATCATTTGAATTTACTTATAAACTATATATAAAATGGTCAGATGTCAATCCTTGATCTGAGCAATTGGTCTTCCACAATCTAAATGAAACTTGTCTGTTTTTTATGAAAAAAATGATTTTGGCCTTAATACTCAGAGCACAGCTTAAGTCAACTTAGCCGAATTTCAAAATGAGTACTTAGTTTATGAGCATATGTAACGACCCTCAATCAGAGTGGTTGGTACGAACAAAGAAACAAATAAAAACCACAATTTAAAAAAAAAACCATAAATACATGAGAGGGATCCATTTATGATAAAATAACTTTGCATTCATTCCATTACTAAAATCCATAACATTATCCAATTCAAATTTAATAATATGACCACTAATAAAATAAACTGCAACTTATCTCAACTACTATTGAAAGTCTGAAAATAAAACGAATAACTAAATATCCGACTACTGGATATGACAACAAAGCTCCCACTCTACGATTACGTTTCCCGATCCCATGATGTTGATTTATGTTTGTTCATTCGTAAAAGCTCCTTCCTCGGTTCCCTCGAAACATGTGGAGGAAAACGGGGTTACCAAAAGCTGTGTAACATCATCTTGTGGCTCACACATTAAGAGTCCACCAAAAACAAAATTCGTAGTATAAAAGTTTTCTCATGATTACAGGCATTGCACAATATTTATCGAAAAGGTAAATCCGAACGAGATATAGGTTAGACAATCATAATAATATAATGTAAGTCAGAAAGGAAAGATGCAAGTGCATGAAAATAAAAGATACAATCACATATGCTCAACGACCCCAGGACCATACGGCATTCCACCACCCTTTTATTTAATCAAAATTCATTTATTGGTAATTCATACCTGCCGTTGGTTCCCGACCATCAAGGACCCTCCACCTACGTATGAGTGTGCTCCTCTGTAGGATTTTCTTTGGGTCACCCTATACAGGACCACCTGAAATGCATTGCCAGTCCGAGGTCGTACGCTCTCAGTCGGAATAGCTTTTGGTGCTATGCCCAAGGTTGGATCTAAGGGGCCTCCTTAGTCCGCCCTCCCTCTTTATTCATGCATGCATTCCTTATTCTATACATAACTCTTTTCCTCTTTATGATGAGGGCTTTTGCCTTAGTCGTACCAACATCGTTAGTCTTTAACAATTTCTATTATATTCATCAATAATCTAAAAAAAAAACGAGCATATTATCCATTTCTACAATTTAATATTAACTAAAACAGCCTAAAATCACATGAATACAATTATAATACGATTTTATTCGTGGGAACTACCTAAAATCACATGAATACAATTATAATACGATTTTATTCGTGGGAACTATTAATATGACAGTCACTAGCACTTGCCTTGTTTGTTTCTGTGTGGAAAATAAATGAAGTCTCGAGCTCTACAGGTCACTCGTGAGATTACCTGTAAATTCAAGTATCAAAAGTGTCAACCCTTCTATCCTAATGTTTTTAGTATCTCCTTAATTCCATTTGTTCCCCTTATTCTATTTATTTTTCCTTAGTATAATTATTTCTAATTTATCCTTGTATACAACTAACTCTTGAAATTACAACTCTTATCTTACTTGACCCCTTCTTTCTTTTTCTCACTAATCACCCTTATATTTTATCATTACACCCAACAAAAATCCTCCAACTCAACTAATACTTACATAACGTTACTTTACATTAACATACGTTCACACATCACTCTCTTACATAAAATCCTTCCAAAAACAAGGTTTTTAAACAAAATTCCAGCTCCTTATTGTTGCTGATTTTTTATCAAAACTACATCCAAACACTCTCATATCTTCCACCTATATAGTATCTTCGACATAGCTTCAGAAACATAATTTATAACATAATTAAGCCAAAAAAGTACCCTCCAAAACAGCCCTTTAAAACCTATTTTTGCATGCTTAATTTTTTTGAAAACCTAACCCTAATTCACCGACTCACTACCACACTGCGACGACTTCGGAAAATCATACATATACATCACATAGCAAATACACACTTTTTTCTTCGAAAATTAACCCTTAAAAACTGCTGATTTTACTAAAAAGACCTAATTAAAATTAATATGGGTCTCATGAATGGCCCTAATTTGAAAAACAATTTCTCTAATCATCTAGGTTAAGATTTCCCATCCAAACCCTAACAAAAATCACAAAACTCCTCTTTTTTTTTTCTTTCAAGAACTCATCTACGCTCTTAAAATACAAATAAAACCCAAATTTAATAAAAAGACATGATTTAGGGTACTTACTTGAAAAAGAATCAAAATTCGACGGACAACTCTAATTTTCTCTTTCCTTTCTTCTTCTCTTCCTTTATCTTTTCTCCTCTTTCTTTCTCTCCTCTTCTTTTCTTTCTTTCCTCCTCTCTTCCCTTTCCTTTCCCCCTTTTTTTTTTCTCTTCTTCCCTCCCTCTTTTGCTCTCGGTTTTTCTCCCTTTCTCTCTCTTTCCACTCTCTCGGCTGAGACTGGAAGAAGGAGAAAAGGGGCGTGCAGCTACTTTTGTGGGGAGAAAGTGGCTAGCGGCTATTTTCGTGGGAAAAATAATCTCATGCAAGATGAGTAGTTTATAATACACCCCCCCACCTTTACGGGTTTCCTAATCGCACTCTTTCTCTCCCTCTTTTAGCTCCCTACTCGAATATTAATTAGATTTTAGCAATTAAAGAAGGGTGTCCTTGTCAAATCATTCAAGTGGATTTGAGGTTTTAATTTAATCAACACTGTTAAAGTATAAAAGATAAATAACGCCTTTAACTTTTGGAGAAGTTGGTAAGTTAACATGGTATCAGAGCCAAAGGTCTTGATTTCAAACCTCCTGGATAGCAAAAATCCACATGCGATGGTCGGCCCAAAGTGGGGCCACATGTGCCACGTGTTTGCCAAGTGGGCCACACGTGTGGGGGAGTGTTGAAGTATAAAAGATAAATAACGCCTTTCTCCAACAGCTTAAGCTTTTCGAGAAGTTGGTAAGTTAACAAACACAAACAACAAAGAGTGGGGCCCACCATGCGTGCACGCACTCCCAAAAGTGGGAGTGTGCGTACGGCTATTTTTGAGGAAATTTGGGTTTTACGAAATCCCTTTTTAATCAATTTCCCCTAACTTCCGGGCCCACCAACTAATGGAATTAAGGGTGTCTTAATCATCATGAATTTGTGGTCATCACACAGCTTAAGTTTTTTTTTGAATGGTTTAAAAAAAGTGTCACATAAAACTACTAGAAAAAGTTTATGAGCATCAGTGCCCGAAAGTTTATAGGTTTAAGATATCCACGAGATAATAATTAATGGAAGTAAAATCAAATGCCTCAGGTTGCACGTGTGTTGACTGAGTTTTCACGGCTTTTTTATTTTATGCAAACAACCTACTAATCAAATTAAGAAGCCACTCTGATGGTTCATCATCATTGTCTCTAGATATAGCAGGAAAATTTCAAGGGATGGCATTTAGAACATCAGAATGTTGGGAGGAAAGATTTAACGGTCGGTTTCCTCCACATTCTGTAACAGATTTTACTGGCACCTTATAGTGCTTTCCTTTATCAGTAACAGAAGATTCTAGATCTCCTTATCGATTTCACTTTATGCTCTTATAGACATGTAGAGCAGCAGCGCTGTGTTTTCTTTGGAGAAATTTAAATTGGTTCTCCAGGGCATGGTAGATACAGCTAATAATTCTGTGAAGCCCTTGTGTAAGCCCAAGGGTTCCCATGGGTTAATCATTCATCTTACCTTCTTGTTTTGATGCTAGCAAACTAAATTGATTAGCATTTCTAGACTGATGTGTTGCTTTGAGGTGTTGTGGTATATACAGGATTTTCACGTCATAATCGCCATTACACAACTCTTCTCAACACATAGCTTGTGGATCAAGAAAGCAAAGGAACCAAGAGCTTGCACCTACATTGGATGCATCCTCACTTGAAGATGTTCAAGTCAAGAAGCTCAACATAAAGATCCTACAAGTTCCCAACAAGTGTCAAGAAGAAGCTTGGAGTTGAACAAGTCATTGATGACACCTCATGCACCTTCCAACATGCATTGAAGATTGGAGGAGTCACAATAGTCAAACGAAGTTCAAGAAGTTCACTCAAGCCGAAGAAGTTCAAGAAAGTGCAAAGGAGCCAAGACATTCCAAGATGACTCAAGGTTCTTATTTTTAGAATGTATTTCGAGTCCTCTTGGTTTTATGTTTTAAATGCACTTTCAATAGGTTTTCATACTTAAGTTTTTACATCTTTGAAAACCATCAATACACCCAAAAATGTGTTTGAAAACCTAGTACTAAAGCCCAAAGACCAAAGCTCAAAGCCCCTGGTTTTTAAAGTTAAAAATGTAATTTCACTCAGGGCTGGTCGACCGGGCTATGCCGGGCGACCGCGAGCTGGAACTTGGAATTCTAGGGCATCTTGAAATTTAGCGGGCCGGTTGACTGGGGTAAGCCGGACGACCGCGGATATTTTTCTGTTTGAAACAAAAACAATCCAGGTTGGTCTTGGAGGTCGACCGCCATGGGTCCGGTCGACGGCGATAGTGTTTTGAGCAGAAAATTTAATTCAAACAGGATGCCCTCGCCTGGCAACCGCCCTTGGGCCGGTCGACCGCGCCGGTATGAATTTTGAATTTCAAAAGAAGAGCCCGATAAGGGAGGGCGACCGCCGTGCCTCGGTCGATCACTGCAGCTTGGAAATAGATCCATTGGGGCTTTCGCAGGTTGACTTTTTCAACCCTGTAATTTACAGTTTACCCCCAAACGGTCATATTTCCTTGTGGGCTATATATACAGTATCTAAACCTTTCTAAACAATCTTTTGCAAAGATCAAATCCTATCTTCTTGAACCTAAACTTTTATATGAAAGGTTAAACCTCTTTGAACTTGTATTTTTACTTTATATCAAGAGGATCTCCATAGGCTTTACATTTGTATCTATTCCTTGGAGTGTTTGTGAGCTTTGATTGTTTGTATTTGCCTTTAAGAGACTTGAGAGCTTTCATTTCTTTCTTTCTTCCAATTTTTGTAAAGAGGGTTTTTACGCTTCAACCCTATGGAAGAAGAAGCTTGTTTGAGGAGAGGGTTTCACGCTTCGGCCATTGAGGAAGGAGAAGCTTGTGAGAGGGGTTTTACGCTTTGGCCCTTGAGAAAAGAAAAGCTTGGTTGTAAAGGGTTCTACGCTACGGCCCACGAAAGGAGAACCTTGATCATTGTAATTGGCTCATTGATCCGGCCATTTGAAGGAGGATCGAGATAGTGGAACTCGCGCGTGGACGTGAAGAGTGGAGTAGGTCTTGTGATAGACCGAACCAGTATAAATCTCGTGTACATTGTCTCCTTCTCTCTTCTCTCCTTTGTGCAAGATTGTGGTAATATCTTTTACTTGTTCATTCATTAATCAACAATGGCTAGTCGCACTTTAAATTTCTAGGGCTTAAACAAATTGCAAATTGTAGAGAATTTTAATTAGACCCAATTCACCCCCCTCTTGGTTTGCCTATTGGGGTTTCACCTTGTCAAAGTGTTTAGGATGCTATTATACTTTTCTTGACAAGGCTTCAGTTATTCAGTATCCCTAATTAGTGATGGTATTTAATTCAGGCATATTATAACTCTAGAATGTTCATATTTTTGTGGAAATTGGACAGCTATGAACCATTTCTGTTACTCTATGATAATTCATGCTGTTGATGATTGAAACATTTGGTTGGTAATGTTGGTAATAGCCCGTGCCTGAATGTGGAATCCTTAAAAGAGAAAAGGGGAAACCTTTAGAAGAAAATCTAATTCTGAATTGCGTGATGGACACACCCGAAGGAAAACTTTAGAATGTTCTTATTTTTTTGGGAAATTGAACAGCTCTGAGTCATTACTGTTATTTAATGATAATTCGGGTTGTTGATTGAAACATTTTGTTGGTAATTTTGCTTTTAGTCCATTTCCAAAAGTAGAATCCTTGTGGTGGCAGTGGCTACCTGAAAGAATTCACTGTATTTAGAACCTTACTAATCTTCATAAAAGATGCTATATCTTGATGCCATTGGAATCTTAGATTGTGTGATGCAGGACCATACCTAATTTAGGGAGAATCCTACACTCCTAATGGGATTAAAGACTATAGGAACTCTTAGGGCTGAATCTAAAGGCTAAAGGCACCTACGGGAACCACTTAGGTTGATTTATTGTGAATTTATTTTGCGGACAATAGCAATATCAAGGCTTATAACAACAATAAGAGATGGAAAAATATCAATTAGCAATTAAATAAACCTTGCACAAAGTACTCAGCAGTTAGAAGACCTTTCGGGTAACCAGCTAACGGCAAAATTAGTCTAAAACGGGGTTTTAAACGTTCGACCAAGTAGAATAATTAAAACAGTACCAAAACCTATGAATTAAACCTTATTTAGGATGATAAATCAATAGTAATCCAATGAAAACAGTAATAAAATTTTGTTTATGGCTGATTTGAGAGTAGAATAGAAGTGAAGATGAGAGGGGATTGAGAAGAATGGCTCCAAGTCACCAAGAAGAGAGAAGAGAAGAAGTTCCAAGCTTCAATAGCTTCTTTTGCAAAATTTTAATTCTTTCTTCAATATTAAAAAGCCCCTTACATTGCTTTCATAAGATGTATTTATAAGAAAAGAAACCCTAGAAGATAACCTAAGACCTAAGCAAAGCAACTACTCTCAATTATTCATCTTTTCAAAGCAAACTAAATAAAGTTAAAAATTTACCTAAAATAATAATCCCGTAATAGACATATACCACTTCCTAAAAACACTCATAACTTGCTCAAATCACATCCAAATCATGTGATCTTGAGCCCATTAAATAGGTAATTGAAAAACCTTTCTAATAATACCAAAAACAAGCTAAACGGATGAGATTTGATACCTAAAAAGTAGGCTACAAATACAATGACGAAAATAGAAAGTAAATAATAAAAAAAAAACAACTAAAAGAAAATAGAAAGTAAATAATAAAAAAAACAACGAAAAGAAAAACATCAACATAGAGTGGACGCCATGTGGCATGTGGCACAACACATGTGGTATATGTAGCATGTGTGAACGTCCATCTCATGCAAAAATCAGTCCTCCTTCCCACGATTCTTTCTTCGCTTGTCAACTTTAAATCCTCCTCCTTCGTTGATGTCCCAATCATTGTGTCATACAGCTAAGCCAAATGCATGAACTAAGGTGTTAGAGCATATGCTTTGAAAAGCCAGTAGAATGACATTTATTAATTAATAAAGGTTTATTTCATGACATTAATGGGTAATTATAGTAATGAATGTGTGTGATGTGCTTGTTTATTGACGCATGTTCGTCCTTAGGTAGGATTGGAGAAATGCCATGCTCAAAGGATTCACAGATCCAAGGGAGCAAGAAGATATTGCATCTTGGTTCTATGCAAGGTTTTAAATCTTGGTTTTGGTTTCGGTACGAAATTTCGGACGAACGAAACGTTTAGGCCAAATTTTTTGAAATTTTGGCCGAAATTTTGTATATTTTCGAAACTATGTACATTTCGTTTCGTTTTATGCCGAAACCGAATATTTCGGCCGAAATTTAAAACCATGGTTATATGCAAGCCTTAATAGTTCCTAGTTGGGAAAGAGACTGGACATCTCTTTCTGTATACAACTAACACCAGTCTTGCCTACATGCACGTGCGTGAGATGACTTATCTCGGTCATCTAGGTAGTGGATCCTAAGCAAGAAGAGTGGGGCGACGATTGGATCGCGCAACCGAACCGGATCAAATAAAGAACAACTTGTAGACAAGAAAGTATAAAGTTGTTCTTCCAGACAGGACCCTTCACATTTTCTTAGACATGAGGGATCTTATTGGTCTGTCGGCCCGTTCTAGAGTCTTAGTCTGTCTTATAGTGATTCTTTTTTAGAGTCACATTCGGATATAGCTATATCCTAGAGCAAACCCTCGAGACCAATAGTGATACTCTGCAAGGGATTCTTCACCATAAAATTTAGAGATTGACATCTACAATTTTGTCAGAGCGGTAGGCCTATTAAATAACCTGGCCAGGCGGATTTGATAAAATATTTGTCGGAAAGTTTTATGAAATATTGAATTGTTCTCGAAGGATTTTACAAATGCATGTGGAGGCAGAACACCGCTTGACCAAAATGGTATACCAAGAGTGGGCCAAGGGGGAAAATGGTGTCCACCTTTCGTATGACTCAACTCAGTAGATGTAGTTACGAAGAAAGGACTTTCACATACATGATCTGATTAGGGGTAAGATGATTTGACGGTCATCTTCAGGGTTATGTCTCGATGGAGGCCACTGACTTAATGCGAATGTAGTTTAACTACAAAGCGAGATCGCAGTGGAGCCCACCATAGGGTTTTGTAGGATCGACCGTCGGATCCTTGCGACGATCTTACTCATAACTCGAATGACCCGGTAACATCCAAACGGATTAGGGTTCCACATTTTATGTAATTGCACGGACGGATATGATCTGTTAAATTAATGTGGATATTAATGTAGTATATATATATGTTGATGTATGTATATATACATGTCTTTGTTAAGTAAGAAGAGACAGTAAGAGAATTTTTCGAAGACAAATTGGAGCTGAAATAACTCCCATTGGATGTGAGTTATTAATTAATTATTTAATTATTATATATTATTATGTATTATTAATTTGATTAATAATAAGCATAATAATGTGTAATCCAAATGAGGATCGTTATTCCCAAACCGGTTTTGCAAAAGTTGCGGAATTGGAACGGAATTGGGATTGGACTACACATTTGTATAAGGTTTGTGGGGCCCACAACACTCCTAAATCAGTTGAAGAGCTGGGGAAAAGAGTCACAATTGCTCAAGGACTTTGAGTTGCACTTAAACTCCCTGTTGGATAAGAATTGCTAAATTGGAGGATCTACAAAGCAAGCAATTTGTTTCCAACACCAACTCTTATGAGGTAAGGCCACAAGGGCTGGAGAGAAGCATCCATACACGTTCTCTCATGTATCTTGAGAGTCCCCACACAGCCTTGGAGGTTTGGGAGAGTCCCATTCACTCGAGGAGTCTCAATTCAAGTTGGTTTCTCAATTGGATAGGAATTGGGAGAGAGAAATAAGGATTTATGAAACCAAAACTCTATTTTCTATAAAGGAGAGAGGGATGAACGAAATTTTAAGTGTGGAATACTCCAAAATTCGTTCTCCCTTGCTCCCCCCTTTGGGAAAATCGTTTTCCATCTCTCTTTCTCTCTCTCTTTCAATTGAAATAGTTTCAAAGGGAAAGGCTTCCAATCAATTTCTCTATTCTCTACAACAAAGGTACTGATTAGATCAGACCTTAAAGAGGTGAATAAGAGTTATTCACATCTACAATAGTTCGAGCAAAGAAAAGGAATCCATCGGTTCAATTTGCGGGGTTCGCGGTGTTCGTAATGATCGCAACTGTTTGAGGAGTTGATCAAGCAGCGTGGTTCCTTGATTTCTTCTTCATTGGTGTATTTATTTATTTTTTATTAACAGAATTATCTAATCTAGACTCTAGGATCTGGGGCAGTTGCAAGATCGGAAAGAAAAATTTAAAGTTCTATTCGATTTTTATTCCGCTGCGCATAACGATCTTGCCGGAAGGAGATAACCTTCCTTCAAGTAGTATCAGAGCAACTAGGGCTCAGATTAGGGGATTAAATTAACCAAAGATAGATCATGTGGTATATCCGCTGTGAGTCCGGACGTTCTATCCCAGCTATCCGAGGTTGTTAGTCCGTAGTATTAATTAATCAACATATGGACTGTTTTGTAAAGATCTGTAATTTCGATCTACTAAATGTGATTTTTGATCTGATCAACCTTGAAGGTTAAAAAGTAGACTCGGTCCAGCGCATCAAGAATCATCAAAATCCGAAGAGCAGATTCGGAGATAAGATTTTTACAAGTTAGGCCAAAAGTGCAGGCTTTTGCTGATTTTTATTTCCGGAATTACATGTTTTATTTCAGAATGGCTCCATAGTTAGAAAAAAATTATAGCCTAAGATTAAAATTTTCAAACATTATTTGGGTGTATTCTAAGCACAATCAGTAACTAATATGGTAGTCCGAATAATTTTTCTTCCACTTAAAATATTCGAAAATTATGTTATTTTGAAAGGGTTCCCGATAACCACTATTTTGAGCTTTTCTAGTTCAAACGATTTTGTTTTTACTCGAAATTTTTTGTGGTGACTTTTGACATCGTAAGGATTGATTATATCAAGTTTCTTTACATGTAAGAAAAAAAAAGTTTTTATGGTTGAAATAAAAAATATTTAATTTAATTTCAGCATGATTAGATCGCTATTGGTGAAAATTGGGCAAAAAGGTTTATTCGACCTCTATCCATGCATGAGATGCATATGGATAACATTTGTGGATGTTTGTTATTTATTTTTATAGTTTGATATTGCTGGAATGTAGCAATTTAAAGTCCGCAATGTAATAATTAATGATTTTATTGGTTTATGTACTTGGAGAACAAAATCGCAGTGCCAGACAAATAGCGATTAAATGCCTGGTTTCCACTAAAATGGTGGAAGGAACCCAATTTAGAGATCATATGTTGAAGATGATGGGCTATCTAAATGAGCTCGAAGTTTTAGGGGCCATGTTAGATGGAGAGTCGCAAGTCGATATTGTGTTAGCATCCCTACCACCATCATTCAATGACTTTGTCATGAATTACCATATGAACAAACTGTCAATAACTTTGACAGAGTTGTTGAATCATCTTCAATCTACTGAAGATATTCAGAAAAAGAATAAAAATTCTTTTTCTTAATTGAAGCTAATGTAGTCTTAACTCCCAAACCGAAAGGCAAGGGAAAAAGAAAGGGTAAAGGCCAGGGTACTAAGAAAAACATTTCAAAAGTCAAGAACAAGAAAACTTTCAAGAAGAAGTCAACCAAGACCTCTCCAGGAGTTCAGGAGAGGCAGAAGGTTGACTGAGGGCAAACTCTACCTGCAGGTTGGAACGGATGCAACGGTTGCAGTCCAAGCTGTGGGTGATCTACTACTAGCATTTTCATGAGGATATTTATATTTAAATAATTGTCTTTATGTACCTTCCATTAGAAGGAATTTGATTTCAGTTTATAAACTTTTGATTGATGATTATTCAACAACTTTTGATAAATGTAGTGTTTTTATCAAACACGAAAATTCCTTAATTACAGAAGGTACATTAGTTGACGAATTATTTATAGTAAATACCTTAGAAAATGTAAGTAACATTGAGAATATTCCTATTCAAAAATCTCAAAAGGGCAAGGAATACTACTAATCCCACACATCTATGGCATCTTCGATTAGGCCATATTAACTTAGATAGGATTACAAGATTGGTAAAAGATGATTCATTGGATTCTATCCAAGTGGGATTCTTTCCAACTTGTGAACCATGTCTTCAAGGTAAAATGACCAAAATTCCCTTCAAGGACAAGAGTGGAAGATCCTAAGAATTGTTGGAGATTATACATAGTGATGTATGTGGTCCCATTTCTCATCCGGCAAGAGGAGGGCTGATATACTTCGTGACTTTTACGGATGACCATTCAAGGTACGGATATTTGTAACTTATGCGATGTAAGTCTGAGACCTTTGAAAAGTTCAAAGAGTTCAAGAATGAAGTAGAGAATCAGTTAAATAAAAGAATAAAGACTCTTCGCTCTGATAGAGGTGGAGAGTATCTCTCGAATGAGTTTAAGGATTACTTAAAGGACAATGGAATCATCTCTCAATGGACCCCACCTGCAACTCCAGAATTGAATGATGTTTCAGAACGTAGAAATAAGACTTTGTTAGACATGGTCCGGTCTATGATGAGTTTCGTAGAAGCACCTCTGTTTCTATGGTGAAATGCCCTAGAAACGACGCTCTGTCTTAAATCGTGTCCCAACTAAATCAGTACCATCTATTCCATATCTCATATGGATAGGCAGAAAACCCTCATTGAATCATACAAGGATATGGGGGTGTTCCGCACATGTTAAAAAGATAAGTGCTGATAAGTTAGAGACAAGAACCGAAAGGTGTATTTTAATTGGATATCCTAAGGAAACAAAAAGGGTTATATATTCTATAACCCAAGCGAGCAAAACTCTTTTATAAGCAGGAGTGCAGTAGTTTTGGAAGAAGAGTTCATCCAAGATACTGTCAAGAGGGATATGATTGCCTTGGAAAAGCAACCTGAAACTCCAATTGAAAAAGAAGACACTGAGCAAGAACCCACTAATACCTTTAGAAACACTCTGACGTAGTAGAATGGTGATCACACAACCTGATAGATTAGTCTACTTGGGTGAGAAATAGGATCTGATTTCAGATAAAAATGATAATGACCCCCTTAACTACAAAGAAGCGATGTTAGACATCGATGTGGGAAAATGGATGGAAGTTATGAAATCCAAAATGGATTCCATGTAGGTCTAAATTTTGGTTGATCCACCAGAGGGCATTAAGCCCATTGGATGCAAATGGATCTTCAAGAGGAAGAAAGGCCCTGACGGTAAGGTAGAGACCCACAAAGCACGGTTAATGGCGAAGGGATATAGTCAAAAGGCTGAAATTGACAATGAGGAAACCTTCTCACCGTTAGCCATGCTAAAGTCTATTAGGATTCTATTAATTATTTCAGCACACTATGACTACGAGATATGGCAGATATGACTACGAGATATGGCAGATGGATGTCAAAACCGCTTTCTTCATTGGAAACATTTAAGAGGATATCTATATGATCCAGCCATAAGGTTTTGAAGCTGCCGGAGAAGGAAGTCAGAAAGTGTGCAAGTTGCAAAGATCCATTTATGGATTAAAGCAAGCATCCCGCAGTTGGAATCTTCGTTTTGATCAAGCAGTCAAAGAGTTTGGCTATACTCAAAACATAGATGAGGCTTGTGTTTACAAATGGATCAGTGGTAGTGCTGTGACATTTCTTGTTTTGTATGTAGATGACATTCTACTCATTGGGAATGATGCTGGAATGTTGTCTAATACAAAAGTATGGCTATCTAGTACCTTTGCTATGAAGAATTTGGGTGAATCGTCTTATATGCTTGCCCTTAAATTGTTTAGAGACCGTAGGAATAGAACACTTGACTATCACAGGAAGCTTAGATAAATCAGATATTGGCCAACTATCATATGACAGATTCCAAGAAAGGGTTAATACCTTTTAGGCATTGAATCAAGCTCTCTAAGATGATGTCTCCTAAGACATTTGAAGAGAAGGAAGAAATGAACAGGATTCCCTACGCTTCGGCAGTGGGAAGCTTGATGTATGCCATTTTGTATACAAGGCTAGATATTTGTTTCTCTGTAAGCGTGGTTAGTTAATATCAATCAGACCCAGGTTCAGAGCATTGGACAACAGTTAAGCATATCTTTAAGTACCTCCGAAGAACTAAACATTACTGTCTAGTATATGAAGGAGATGAATTAGTCATTTTTGGATATACCCATACGGATTTTCAGTCAGATGTTGACGACATGAAATTCTCATCAGGTTTTGTCTTCACCTTAGCTAATGGAGCAGTTTCATGGAGGAGTTGCAAGCAAGACACCATGGCGGACTCCACGACCGAGGCAGAATACATCGCTGCGAGTGATGCTCGTGCCCTCTGTTGCGAGACCTATTATGCTCTATTGTGATAATAGTGGGGCGATCACTCAAGCAAAGGAACCAAGGTCTCATCAGAAGTCAAAGCAAAGGAACCAAGGTCTCATCAGAAGTCAAAGCACGTCATTTGCAAATATCATGTGATACGTGAGATTATCGTTGGAGGGGATGTGACTATAGCTAAAGTAGCTTCAGTGGACAACGTGGCAGATCTTTTGACCAAGTCC
The DNA here is from genome assembly GCF_043159265.1 of Tasmannia lanceolata. Taxonomy (NCBI): domain Eukaryota; kingdom Viridiplantae; phylum Streptophyta; class Magnoliopsida; order Canellales; family Winteraceae; genus Tasmannia; species Tasmannia lanceolata. The sequence continues at coordinate 19,425,736 of NW_027518689.1, read as the reverse complement.
TTTAGTCAAAAGGTATTTGACAAGCATCTGGAGGGAATGTGTTTAAGTTACATGCATGACTGACTCTGAGGGCAAGTGAGAGATTGTTAGAGTATATGCCCTGAAAAGCCAAAAGAATGAGATTTATTAATTAATAAAGGTTTATTTCATGACATAAATGGGTGATTATATTAATGAATGTGTGTGATGTGCTTGTTTATTGACACATGTTCATCCTTAGGTAGCATTGTAGAAATGCCATGCTCAAAGGTTTCACAGATCCAAGAGAGCAAGGAGATATGGCATCTCGGTTCTATGCAAGCCTTAATAGTTCTTAGTTGGGAAAGAGACTGGACATCTCTTTCTATATACAACTAGCACCAGTCTTGCCTACATGCACGTGTCGTGTGGTGACTTATCTGGGTCATCTAGGTAGTGGACCCTAAGCAAGAAGAGTGGGTGCGACGATTGAATCACGCAACCGAACCGGATCAAATAAAGAACAACTTGTGGACAAGAAAGTATGAAGTTTTTCTTCCAGTCAGGACCCTTAACATGTCCTTAAACATGAGGGATCTTATTGGTCTGTCGGCTCCGTTCTAGGGTCTTAGTCTATCTTATAGTGATTCCTTTTTAGAGTCACATTCGGATATAACTATATCCTAGAGCTAATTTCCCAAAATAAATTTATTAATTAATTGTTTAATTATTATACATTATTATGTATTATTAATTTGATTAATAATAAGTATAATAATGTGTAATCCAAATGAGGATCGTTATTCGCAAACCGGTTTTGCAAAAGTTGAGGAATTGGAACAGAATTGGGAATTGGGATAGGACTACACATTTGTATAAGGTTTGTTTGGCCCACAACACTCCTAAATCAGTTGGAGAGTTGGGGAAAAGAGTCCCAATTGCTCAAGGACTTTGAGTTGCAATCAAACTCCTTTTTGGATAAGAATTGCTAAATTGTAGGATCTACAAAGCAAGCAATTTGTTTCCAACACCAACTCTTATGAGATAAGGCCACAAGGGCTGGAGAGAAGCATCCATACACGTTATCCCATGTATTTTGAGTGTCCCCACACATCCTTGGAGGTTTGGGAGAGTCCCATTCACTCGAGGAGTCTCAATTTAAGTTGGTTTATCAATTGGATAGGAATTGGGAGAGAGAAACAAGGATTTATGAAACCAAAACTCTATTTTCTATAAAGGAGAGAGGGATGAACGAAATTTTAAGTGTGGACTACTCCAAAATTCGTTCCCCCTTGCTCCCCCTTTGGAAAAAATCGTTTTCCATCTCTCTCTCTCTATCTCTCTTTCAATTGAAATAGTTTCAAAGGGAAAGGTTTCCAATCAATTTCTTTATTCTCTACAACAAAGGACTGATTAGATCAGACCTTAAAGAGGTGAATAAGAGTTATTCACATCCACAATAGTCCGTGCATAGAAAAAGAATCCATCGGTTCAACTTGCGGTGTTCGCGGCGTTCAGAACGTTCGCAACCGTTCGATGAGTAAATCAAGCAACGTGGTTCCTTGATTTCTTCTTCAAAGGGGTATTTATTTATTTTTTATTAACATAATTAAGTAATCTAGACTCTAGGATCTTGGGCAATTGCAAGATCGAAAAGAAAAATCTAAAGTTATATTCGATTTTGATTCCGTTGCGCATAGCGATCTTGCCCGAAGGGGATAACCTTTCTTCACTAGGAAAGGTTTCTTTATCTAAAGGGTTAAACTTTATGAGCTTATGATTTAATAATTGGATTGAAATTGTTGTTTCCATTTTTTCACAAGCCCTTGGATTTTCCACGCCATTGTGTAGAGATACTACTTTTGTTGGATGAATAGCATTCATTTTTCATTCCTTACAACATTTACCTGAGGTTAAACTTCTATTCTATTCTTAGGCTTCGTGCTGTGGCATCTATCCTGTGATCTTGATGCAATCCTTTACTCCTTATTCAGACTTGCGCATTACACGCTCACATTAGCCTCCGGGACATACACCATTTTGTTTCATTTTATTTTTTGTGCTTGTCAAGTGGTCATATGATTGCCCTGCTCTCATTCACTGTTTTTCTATGGAATCATAACAAAAAGGGTGGATATGCAACGGATTTGCTTGGAACCAAATTCTTCTTTTGTTCTCTGCAGAACTGCCTTTTATTTTTGATGGTTTTAAAGCTTAACAGTTCTATAAAATACTGTCAATGTTACTCCTCACTTTTGATAAATAACTTCTTTTTTTGGTACTCGAAACTACCAATCATGTGTTTTTCCTGGTCTTGCAGCAAATTTTGTACTATTGCCATATTACACTTTCAACTATCTTGTAAGTTCAAGTGCTGATGGTTCAAGAAGCCCATTGGCAGATAGTAGTCTTCTTGTTTTGCTTATTCTCATTCATTATCGGAAGTGCGTTCTGGTGGATGAGTCCTTGGAAAATAGAAGGGACGATGGTACCGACTCTGACTCTCTACTGAAAGAGCATTCATATTTTTCTGAGAACCCGTACTGCAAGGCCTTAGAAAATGCGAAGGATATTGAATGTAGGATCGTCTCTCTTTTACTCTTTTGGAGGTTGGGCATTTTGTTTTTTGCTTAAATCCAGTGCTATGCAAATGCATACTTTCTTGCAGTTGATCGTGTAGACATTGAGGGAAATGCACACGTTGGACAACTTGTGAGACTGCCTTTTGCTTCTTTGTTTGACACCCTTGGAGTGTAAGTATCTATTATACCTTTTGGGTCCTATATTTGTAGACATTCAGAAGCAGGTTTTTTATTTTCAGAGTCAATACACAACAAAATTTGCTGCATGTGTTTGAATTTACACTACTTTTTCCACTCACCAAATTTCTGTTTTTCGTTTCTAGTTAGCATTCTTCTTGATTTAGGCCACTTATTAGTAGCATACTTTCTCTGGCAATATCTTTTAGTTAGACTCATCAACCTCATCTTCGCAAAGGTTTTGACTCTGATTAGGTCAATATGTGCAGAACATATCTATGCACCTATGTCTGATAACCAGGATATCAATTCATGCCACCTGATTTTGGCCTCTGATTAGTAGCATACTTTCCCGTTGTGATATCTTCTCTTAGTTAAACATTTTTTGGTTTCTAATGATTTTATTGGTCCCTATTGTTTTAGAGCTGCGTGATTTTGATAGATATTTTTTTTTTGAAGCTGTATAGGAAAACAAATGCAAGAAACATTTACAACGGGGGCAGAGATTGCCCCACATACATGGATTCCCTAGACTATACATTCCAACCTTCGCCATGGTTTTAAATTTTGACCGAAATTCAAACTTTCGGATTTCAGTCAAGACTGAAACCGGAGTTTCCAAAATTTTCCAAATTTCAATAAAATGCCTTTTTCTATATTTTTTACTGAAATTTGGCCGAAATCACTGAAATTTCGGTAATTTCGCCTGAAATTTCGGCCCAAAGAAATGAAATTTCGTATCTTTTTACTGAATTTCGGCCGAGATTTCGGTTTCGGCTGAGTCCAAAACCTAAACCGAGATTTAAAACGATCAACAATCTTGTTCGCACATTGGGAGATGAGCAAGGGAAAAGTAGTTGGAAATAATATTGAACAGAAATCTCTTTGGTAATTTCAGCTACTCTCCATGTCCCAAGGGAGAGATTCTATGCCCTAGGAGTTACATTTCACAACCCACCCCCCCCCCCCCCCCCAAAGGGGAACCTGCATCTGCAACTTTTTTTGTATCATCTCTCCTCATCATACCAGAGAAGGCAAACATGATGTCACCTGTGTGATCCCTGAAAATGCCCCCAACCCCTACCGGGCTTGGATTGATGTGAAAAAACCATCAAAATTAAACTTTATAGTGCTGAGAGGGGAAGGGGTCCATTTCACTTTCCTTTTATCCTTGTCCGCTAACATCCCCACTCCTGATAAAGGTCTCGAGTGGAGTAATGAAAAAATTCTTTTCTAACAATCGCTGGACAAAAGAGGAGGCCTTTAACCTCACCAATAACTTTACCCTCGTTTGTTGTGGAACTTCCTCTATGTCATTCTTTCCATTAAAACCAAGCCACCGTGAATGAAGATAACATCCTAAGGATGCACTGCCCCTTCTTCCCAAGGTGCCAACACTATCAAACCTCAAGAAGCTCCCTGAATGACTATGGTAGAACCCACTGAATGCCAAAGATATGGAATATGTAGCACCGTATTCTCCTTGCCATATTGCAATGAAGAAATATTTGATTAGATGACTCCTAGGCTTTCAGACAAAGCACACACATATTTGCCAAGTTGAAACTTGTCCTCCTGAAGATATCAAGTCTGTTAATCTTTTGGGGCACCAACGTCCAGCAAAAGCCTTGGTCCTTGATTGGCGTATAAGATTTCCAAGTTAGCATCCTCTAAAAGCTGGTTGATTCCCTTTCACCAAACAATGAATGAAAGACCTAATAAAAAATATCCTTGTGGGGTTTAGAGCCCAACTCCTATCAACAACATAATGGAAGTCAAACACCTTATAAAAAAATCCTAGGAAGGGAAACAAGATCGGTGATCGTCCTTAAAGTTATGTCAAAAGGTCAACTACCCACGCCTCCAATGGGGCGATTTTCTTGCCTGTTGTCAGGGATTGATGTCATTGCTTGGATGGTCTCTTGATGACATCTCTATAGGCCTGCTAAGAGATTGTCAATGGTAAGTTGCTTGTGTTTCTTTATAAGTTCCACATTTATACAAATCGATGGTGTTTCAGTGCCTAAGAAAGAAGATATTGAGAACTGGCAAGATTTTAAACCTATTAGTCTGTTCGTAGCCTCAATATGATTTTCAAGATTTTATCATTTTGGCATGGTGGATACTATAGGATTACGATTATAGCTAGTTTCCATCCACGTGACTTGGTGTGAGCTCATGAGCCCATGGGTGGTGTCATTTCTTCTCCCATGGTGCTTTTGTGGAAGTTAATAGATCTTTGACGGTGTTTCTATAGGCATGATAGTTTTGACTCTAGAAATAAATATCTTTTGGCATTATTATTAGGAGTTTTTATATGGTGCCCGATCGTCAAGTACCGTGAAAGAGGTACCGGCCTTGATATTTGATCCAACAGCAGTGCACTTTTTAAAAAGCTGCTGTTGGATCAAATATCAAGGGTTTTACGCTTAGAAGCAGGAATCTTCCCTCGGAGTGCCGCTCCCACCTCGGAACCTCAATTTGGCGCTCCTTATGAAGAAGCTTCTAGGGAGCACGACCCCAAAGAGCGGGAACTGCTCCCATGACGCTCCCAGAGTGCTTCTATTACTCCATAAGTCCCACCATCACCAACTTCCATGCATCAAACTCCAACTCTTTAATGTACTTCATTGGAGCAAGCAGAAAGGCTTGTGCATCTTCAGACGGCACGAAGAACGAGGCGCTCCCAAATTTAGATGGTTATAAATTACTCTTCAAAGATGGTTAGAAATTACTGGTTTTTGATGTACTTAACTTTGAAAGACACATATGAAAATGGTTAGAAACTATTATTTTTTTATGTACTTGAATTTTGAAAGATATATGAAGAAAATATTACATTACACGCTCCCATGGCCCTCCCAAACTTAGACTCTTCTAGACCCCACGCTGCCCCGCCCCCGCTTCGTGCTTCTAAGGTTGTACGTCTGACGTACCACCTTCACAGGATTTCATGGTTAGCAACCATATAATTTCTCTATTATTAGTATGGATATGCACTGTGGAGGACTAGAAAGAAAGGATTTCTCAGAGCAACCTCCCTGGTTCCAGACCTAGGAGTTCACTTTCCCATTACGCGTCACTTGTAATCCGCACAGGTGTGTCCTCATCCTCTAGAGTGGACGAGAAAGAAAGGATTTCTTGGAGCAACCCCCCGGTTCCAGACCTTGGAGTTCACTTTCCCATATGACCGTGAAATTTTTGGTGTAAATTAACCATAACAAAAAAACTTTTGGTGTAAATTATTAATTTTTATTCTATTCCAACTTTCAGCTTTTAATCTATATATTATTATCTTGTATAATTCTGGGATGGTTGAAACACAACTTTCCATGATATATGGCGTGCAGATTAAAGGAAAAATTAACGAGTTCCTTACTCCAAAATCTCAGTTGCATATTTTATAAAGTACCAAATAATGTGTTGTTGTATTGATCTATATTTGGAAAACGACCATCCAAAGAATTTTTCTTTTTGTATCCAGTTAGGACCTAACTTAAAAGATCTTTTTGATTTATGCATCTAAAGCAATTCTTAGGTTTGCTTGGGACATTATTTGCTTCTTCTACAGTTCTTCTGATTTTCCAAGTTTGTCCTAACTGGTATGACCGTGCAGGTGCTTGGCTGATGAGAGTTCTGTCTTACTCCTCTACTCGTTGGTACATGGGAACTCTGACTTTTTGGAGTATGTCTTGGTGCGAACTGATATGGACACATTGGTATGTTTCCGCAATTTACAGTCACTCAATTTAGTTGTGGTTATTGAATTTTCAAAATAGTTTTGTTTGTCCTAAATAACAAAGAATCTTTTATATCGGTTATCGTTGCACTAGAATAATAGGTACCTTTTTCAAAATTAGGATATAAACTATTGCCGACTTTAAGAATGGTTTTATGATATGAGATGTGTATTTCTGTGGCGATGGACTCAACAGCTGATGCCTATTCTCGAAACACTTTATAATGCTTCAAGGAGGACTTCTAATCAAATTTATATGTTGCTGATTATCCTTCTCATTCTAAGTCAGGATTCTTCTTTCAATGCCAGCATATATAAACTGGTAAGAATTGCTTCCAGAATCACATTTTGCATGTCTTCTGAATGTTTTGTTAATACTATTTTTTCTTTCACAGATGCTCCCAAATGTACCATGGTATGAAGAACGCCTTCTCCATCATACCTCTCTTGGTTCTCTGATGGTTATAGTACTCATAAGGACTGTGAAGTACAATCTTTCTAAGCTACGGGTATATCTTTCAATATCCATCTAGCTGCTTTCTCAGAGAATTTCATGAAGAACCTTTCGTGTATTGCAATAATGGATTTAAATTTGGTTTCGGTATCGAAACCAATTTATTTTTAAATTTCAGTCATTTCGGTCAACATGACCAAATTTCGGCCAAAATCCAAACCGAATTCCGAAATTTTCAGATTTCAGTCCCAACAGAAATCCGAAATTTTGGATTTCGGCCAAAATTTAAAACCATGATTGCGATATGCGTTAAACTTTTTAGGCATAAACCTTCTAACATACTATTCTGATTCTTTTAATGCATTATGTGGATGTGTCCTATGGGTTTCGTTAAACTAAAGATGTGGGATGTGATTGTGATATTTAATTATTTGTTACCATAATGATCCGTTCCCTGTTACGTATCTATGGAATTGCAGGATATCTACCTCCACACAAACTGCCTTGCAACATTGGCAAACATGGCACCACATGTTCACAGGTTGAGTGCCTATGCATCACAGAGGCTAGTTAGCCTTTTTGACATGTTGTCGCGCAAGTATGCTACCATTTTCAGCCTTTTTACTTTTAATTCTTTCACAGTTGGAATTATGGCTTTTTTATATTTATGGCACTTTTACTTCCCTGAGATAGAAGTAGTTGTGGTTTCTTACTATTATTTATTTGTGGGTTTTATGTCCTCAAATTTCCTCCAGGTATACCAAACTAGCAGACCTAAGTGATGATAAGATCTTTAAAGCTAATGCCAATTCTGTAGAAGGGGAAAGCATAGCAGAAGATATGGTAGTCTTTCTATAGTTCTGGTGCTTAAAAATCATCAACTTGACAATGTTGGTTTACATATTTCTATGCTCACTTTTTTCTATTCTCCCACTTTAATTGCAGTCAACGGAGCTGCACATTTATACCGACTTCCTAAGAATTGTACTGGAAATCTTAAATGCAATCCTTACATATGCTCTGCCTCGGAATCCTGAGGTATTATCTAATTAGTAATTGTTGCGATTGTTTTCAATTGGGTAGTATATGAAACTGGATTGTGCTCAAGATAAAAATCATCCCGTCACTTTTCAAGTTTATTTGTTTCCTCATTTGTTGTGATTGGACAGGTTGTATATGCAATAATGCACCGACAGGAGGTCCTTCAGCCCTTCAAGAATCACCCACGCTTTAATGAGCTCCTTGAAAACATTTACACGGTATATTTTTTAATTAATGCTTTATATGATTACTGTTCTTGAATTGATTTAAACCTTCCTATTCATGTGAGCACAACAGATTTGAATGATTAATTTCCTTTGTAGGTATTGGATTTCTTCAATAGCCGGATGGATGCACAGAAACTGGATGGTGAATGGTCGGTGGAGAAAGTCCTACAAGTCATAATCATTAATTGCCGATCCTGGCGTGGGGAAGGGATGAAGGTGAAATGGAATTGAACATTTTTAATCTTGTAAAGTGATAGGATTGTCATTATATGAGTTTCGTTTTAATTTAGTTAACATTGCAATACATGCAAATCAATCACTGAGGGAAATTTTGGGTTTTGGATTTGAACAGATGTTTACCCAGTTACGCTTCACATATGAGCAAGAGAATCATCCTGAGGAGTTCTTTATCCCATATGTGTGGAAATTAGTTCTATCTCACAGGTATTCTTGCTACTTTTCTGTTGTAATTGATTATATTTCAATATGTCTACCTTTTACGCTTCCAACAAAAAAGATCCAAACCCAAGAGGTTCAAGAGTTAACCTATGAAACAAGCTGGCTTGGTACTAAATTTTTTGTGCTGCAAACTGTATTAATGTTTACATGTGAAGCTGTACCTCTTCATGTAATTTATTTATTTATTTTTTATTTTTCTTGAAGAAAAACCTCTTTTTATGAACTTCCATGACCACCAATTTGGAACTTATTGTCTCAGAAATTACAAGAACTACACAACTTATACTTCTATCTTCACCCCATTCTGATGATATGGTCTTGGATAAATGGTAGCATCGCTCTATTTTCAATTTACTGTTGCATTTGATTTTGGTAGCTGTGTTCTTACTTGCCACCTATGGTTTCAAAATCCTTATTGACTTGTACTTATCATATGTTCTTCTCTCAGTGGTTTCAGTTTCAATCCTGGTTCCATAAATTTGTTTCCTGCCAATCTTCCTGTGGATGTAAGTATATTTTCTCCAGAATGAGCAATTTTTATAATTGTCATAAATTTTCATGCATTTCAAGTGATTAAATATCTTAACATATCCTATTTTGTGAAGCTCTGTTTTATTTTTCCTTTATTCTCTCAATGATGATTCAGAAACCCACCAGATTTTGTATTTTGTTCATTGGACAAAAGACGAGTAAATATTATAGAAGTTGTACACTGCACAAAGAAGAGTTAACATCTAGGAAACTAGACTAATGTCCAAGTAGAAGCCACAAACACATTCTTCCGATGTAATTCAAACTAGACTCATCTGTCAATAATGGAACCAACCCTAATGTCCAAGTAGAAGCCACAAACACATTCTTCCGATGTAATTCAAACTACATGTGTCGATATTTCATTTCCTTTTTGAAGTGAAAAATGAGGCAAAGTGGAATGCCTACCAAAAAAAAGAGAAAAAAGAATGTGAATAAAGTAATGATAAGGGAGTGTTAGAAATGAGGATTAGGTCGGAAACACTGACTATCTGATGGGGTGTGGGAGTTCTTTGGCCGCCGACGGGAGAACTCTCCGGGGGTACTCCTACTGGGTAGTACCATAGCCAAAGGACTGTGTAGCTGTGGATATAGAATAGAGAGTTTCAAAGATGTCTACCTAGACATCATCGCGGCTGGCTACTCTCTATCAGAAGCTCTCCAATCGCTGGAGATCCACATAAACTGTTGTAGGAAAAACCTTATTCTCCTAAGTAATGGATAAAGTTTAAACTCTTCACCCCGATCGTCACAAAGGAGTTTACACAAACCTGTTTCAGAATTGAGCAATGATGGGGAATATCCTATCCCCGATAGGAGGAAACTATCTGATTGCAGAAGGTCAGGAGGATGGATTGAGAGAGGAAGTCCAAGCTCAAATCATCTTTTGGATGGCGATTGGACGTGTACAGAATGTGGATACTATAATTTTGGTAGTCGAAGCTGCTGCAGAAAATGCTTGCTGCCTAGAGAGGATGCAGCAACAGGTAGAAAGTCCAATCGTGAAAGGAGGGGGAGGGTTTTGGAAAGGGATAACTCAGATCCGGAGCCTGTTGAGAGACACCCGGAAATTACTGTGCCTGGAAAAGAGGTGGAAGAACGGAAGTAGATCCTTAAAAAAATGCTTAGTGGGTCGAATGAAAGGAGCTTTGTGGAAACTTGAAGAGGTTTGGCATTGGGTGAGAAGAACATGGGATCTTCCTCACCTTACCAAACCATATGTTATTAACTTGTCAGCGATTCTTTTTTACTTCGAATAAGAAAAGCAAGCCATTCGAGCCCTCAGGAATGTGGTGACGCGATGAGAATTTACATAGAAAGCGTACAAACTACAAACCTGGACCCCGACCCTTCAAAATGGAGCAAAAACGATCTGCTTGAGATTCTATGGTATCCCTCTCCACGCGTGAACACTATCTACAGCAGAAACCCTTGGGAATATCTTCGGGGAGGTTCTTCAGGTCCAACTATCGGGGAATCATGGTAATTGTTTAGAGTTTGCTTCTGTTAAGGTCCTTACCTCACATTGGAAATACGTGTCACCATCTATTAAGATGAAAGTAGAGGACAAAATCTATTTAATTTGTATAAGAACCATGCCTTTCGTATAAGTCATTATTGGAGGTCATGTGCATGAAAACGATGTAAGTTATCAGGGGGTGGATCGGAATCCAGTTGAAAGGGTGGTGCCTATCACCAGTACTCCAGCACCGGAGGAGAGGGCTTCCTTTGATGAGGTCAGCAAAGATAGAAATTATCTCCATCAGGGCAAGGACAAAGGAAAGTTGCACCTCAGTTTCAAATTTGATTTAGGCTCTAATGAGGCTCAATCCTCATTGGCCGGTATGCTGAGAACACGGGACCATGTGGCAGAAGAAGGTCGGCCTCTGGAGATGACTAAGCGTAGGGCATTAAATGACCCTACACGTGGCGAGGAGAGAATGGAAAGCCAAGAAAGAGGTTTGGCGAAACAAGGTCTAAAATTTCACTGGGTCCCAAGGCAGGAGAAGGAAGTCAATTCACCTGAAAAAGATAACCATCAGTTGGATCTTCGAAAAGATAACCACAGATAGATTGCCTCGCGTCCCGATCCTAGAAATCGAGGAAAGTACTGAAAGAAGTGTATGAAAAGATTTCGTACTAATCCCGCATCCTACATCCATCCTAGTTATGAAAATGAGAATAATAATTTCTCAAGGCACTCAAGAGTCGGCCCTCTCTTATATAAAATTAGGTAGGGTACGGGTTTTGACAGACACGAATAAAAAAAGAAGGAAATTGGTCTCTACCCTCCTTTACCTCTTTGAGTCCTTTAACATGGACGGGAATTCCAGTTCCTCCGCTAAAGAAAGAAGATTTGACAGAACATGTAAAAGAAAGATGGCGAGGGAGGAAGGTTTAGGTGTGGAAGAAAAAATTTCATTCAAAAGACATGGCCATGTGATGTAGGACCGGGAAGGGAAATAGAAGAAAGGGGAGAAAAAGAGAAGGAGAAGAATAGAAGAAGAGTAGGGGAAGAAGAGAATAGAAGAAGAAATTAGAAAAGAAGAGAATAGGAATAGAGGAAGGAGAAGAAATCTGTAGAGGGGAGAAGCCAATCAATCTTTATTCAATAATCATCAAAGTCAACAATAACGCTGTAAATGGATCTGGCTCATGCTCATCGACGGTGCTCAATAGTCAGGTCAGTCGCCTCTGACCCATGACGGTGCTCGATCTACTTTGTCAATGGATCTGCCTCACGTGGTCCTGCCACAATATCTGCCTCGACTGTGGAAGTGTCAGGTTGTCTCTCTAGATGCTTGGTAACCAATGCTGAGGAAATCTCTGAGTCGTCATGCTCATCGACGTCGGCCTCAGCAATCACTGGACTCTCTAGCTCTAAATCGGACATCTCTAACTCAGTATCTGTCATCATGGACTCTGTATCTGACATACTCAAGGACTTATCAACACTAGCATCTAGGTCCTCAATAATGTTCAGAACTTCCTTCTCATGCATGCGGCGCTCCAAATATCTGTTTTCTGCTTCAATTTCGGCCTCTTGTGCACGACGGGTTGCCTCCTCGTGTACCCACCTCACCTTGTAGCGATAAAGAGGCACTGGCGCATAAGCTCTCAAAAAATCATGACGGACATCCTCCCATCGACTTTATGGAGGTTTGCCTAAGTTATGGCGCTGTGTCACCATGTGGGTCCAAAATGACTGAGCTTGTCCTCTTACAGTTTTTCGGAGTCAGTAGTTGGGTGCGCGGTCATCATAGTCGTAGTACACATAATATGCATCAAAAGTATAGATCCATTGTAGACATGCATCCTTATAATAGCTATAGTGAGTCTAGCCTTTCAAATAACTATCGTCGTACCCGTCAAAATATGGAACATATGGTGGAGCCATTGGGATCGGCGTCAAAAAATAAAATCAACCGTCTGATCTGTCTGTCATGTCAAAAGGTACACAATGCCTATCTCGGATCTCCCAGATGGCTCGGATCAGCGGTCAAACAAAAATGGACGGACGATGGAAGTTGGTCATTGTAATGCTTGCACTCGTTGTTGACCACTGAAAGTGGGCTTGATATACTCGAAATGTTGTTTCAAACAACTTTCGTGTTGACGGCAAAACCCAATTTTGAGCAAAAATCACCCGAATGAAGAGAGAGAAAATGTGATGGAGAGAGGAGTGAGAATGTAGAGAGAGAAAGTCGCTCTTATTTTTTCTTTTTTTTCGCTTTTTTTCTCAGGTAACGTAACTCTGTTGCGGAACAGATTCACTGTGTAACCTTTGCACCAAGCTACGGTTATCACAGTGCCTTGGTTTTGTTGGACATGTGCCTTCTCTTGTAGCTAAAAGCTATTCTACAGATAAAGTTAGATAGATGCATGTCAAGCAACCCTGTCTATTACCTCTTATTGCACGTAACAGGTAAAGAAAACTAAACCTCTTTTTACCTGTGATTGCAAGTTACAGGTAAAATAAAGACATTAGATGTACTTTACCTCTATATCACCTGCGCTGGAAACTGCCCAGGAAACATATTGTGCAAGATGCCTTTTAACCCTTGCCTCTTATATCCTTTCCTAGCCCAGGAAACGTACTAATTTCGTTGCCTCTTTTTCTTGGAAACTCTTGATTCACACGCTTGCTTATCTTGCACGAAAGATAAGATCAGAGAGGCAAAATTTCAGGACGAGAATCGCGCCCCCTTTTACATCTCAATCGGGTTACATGATCGATCTGGACGGAGAGAAAACAATGGCGATCTGCTGGGGTGGCTGCAATAAAAAAATTTCTTTCGGCAAGTCGCACGATTGATGGAGAGCTTTCGATCAGCAACGATCTGATGGTGAACCCGGTTGATGATTCGGCCTAAAGATGGAGCAGCAGGTGGTAGTGATGGAGATAAAGAGGGGTTTTATGTCAATGGGGTTTGAAGTTTGAACCTTGAAAACTGAGGTTAGAGGGTTCCAAATGGAGGATTTGGGGTTGTGTTCGGTCAAGAAGGGATGGGGTAGGGCTAGGTTTAGGGTTAGGGTTAATGGTTAGATTTTTTAGAAGAGGCTGATAATTAGGGTTAGGATTACGGTTCATGGTGGGAGTTTTGGGTGTGGTCGATGTAGGTGTTCCTGGTCAGCAAGAGGGGTGGAGATGAAAGTGTAGATTTCTGCACTTTATGATGTATTGGGCAGTTAGGGCTAGGGTTTAATAATGTATTGGGCTGCTGTTATGGCGGGTTTTCTGCAGGGTGTTTATGGCCAAAAGGGTAGGTTTGCTAACTGGGTATGTCTTGAGATGAGGGGATAGGGCGGCTGGTTGTGTTGTGAAAAATCCCAATGATTTACGGGGCGAAAAAAAATTCCAGCATGGTTCGATATTTTGACTCAGATAAATTCGCCTGAACTCTTGGATCTTTTGCCCTGATACCAAATTTGATGTAGGGCCAGGAAGGGAAATAGAAGAAAAGGGAGAAAAAGAGAAGAAGAAGAGAATACGAGGAGAGTAGGGGAGGAAGAGAATAGAAGAAGAAATTAGGGGAGAAGAGAATAGGAATAGAGGAAGGAGAAGAAACCTGTAGAGGGGAGAAGCCAATCAATCTTTATTCAATAATCATCAAAGTTAACAATAGAGCTATAAATTGGCCTATAAATAGGCTTTTAAGAATCCCTAAAAGACTAACCTTCCTAATTCTAAATAATATGGAAAATAAATCCTGGAAACTGAAATAACATGGAAATAAATATTTAAAAGTCCTATTGGGCAAATATGCCTCTTATTGGGCCTACAATCTGCATCACCATGCTAAAAGGATGAAGCGTCAACAATCAGCCTCACGAGGGGAAATCGCACAGGCTTATCTGGAGCACCAGTGGAAGAAACTGATAGAGGAAGCAAAGGGTAAGGAAGTGGAGACTGAAGCCCTTACAGGCAAGAAAGAAAGAAATATTTAAAAGTCCTATTGGGCAAATATGCCTCCTATTGGGCCTACAATCTGCATCACCATGCTAAAAGGACGAAGCGTTAACAATGAGCCTCACGAGGGGAAATCGCACAGGCTTATCTGGAGCACCAGTGGAAGAAACTGATAGAGGCAGCAAAGGGTAAGGAAGCGGAGACTGAAGCCCTTACAGGCAAGAAAGAAATAAAAATTTAAAAGTCCTATTGGGCAAATATGCCTCTTATTGGGCCTACAATCTGCATCACCATGCTAAACCCACTCTTCATGCTTCAATGATATGTTTATGCATGGAGGCATGATGGGGCTGTACTGTACATATTAATAAAAGAGGTCTGGTGCTATATAGTTCGCGCGTTTCACGGGGTCTCATCAGAAGAGGTCGTTCCTACAATCTCCATTGTACACGTGGCATATTTTTAGCGAGCAACCACATGAGGTTAGCGATACCAGGGAAATTATGGTTGATGCAAATGGTAAGCAGTGACTGAAGCCCTTACATGCAAGAAAACGATGGAGGATGTCTGTATTCCTCTCCACGAGCTCCCCCAGTTCAAAAACGTGTTGGTGGAAGAAAAGAATGCCTTGGAAGAGGGGGACAGACTCAGAGGAGGATTGGGAGGATGTAGTAAGGGGCCTTCTCAAGAGACTGCTCAATCTAGAGACTCTATGGATGCAGATCTAAGTGGGAAGACTAAAGGTTGTCTGGAAATGGCTGAACATGATTCGGTGGAAGAAAATGTGGAGTTATTAGACAAGGAGAAGCAGGCATTCCTGGAAGAATTTGATGAGATGTTAGAAATGTGTAAGTCGCTGGGCATTGGCTTTAAGGAAAACGTGGAGAAAACAAAGGAGATGCTTCTGGACATAGAGAAGCGAGACGCGGTGGAAAAGGGGAAGATGCCAGGTAGGGGCAGCCGGGAGTTAAGGCTTTAAAGAAGTGAGGGGTATTATTTCTTCAGGTATAAATGTTTTTTGGTGGATTTCTGCGAGTTGTCTTGGTGATTTTTGTTTGTCGAAGGCTTAAAAAGGTTGTTTGGTTTGGATGTTGGTGGAAGATGGAAGGAGGAAAGTTGTTATTGGTTTGGTTACTGAACCCTTTACCTTAATTGAGGAATCGGATGATAATGAGATTATCTGAGCGTGTTTGAGGGAATTTGGCCATACGTTGCTGGAGGAATTATCCTCTGTTAATCTCTATTTTGCTAGTGTGAATGGGTATCTGAAATGTTTTATGAATGATTGGGTGAAGATACAGTAGGTTTAAGTTTAAGTTAATTTATGGAAATGTAATGTCTCCTTGTAGACTCAGTAGGTTTTCTTTTTGGGCATAAGAATCAATCCTATGCCTTTGCCTTGTAATGATCTCAGTATATGAAGATATTTTCATTTTTCAAAAAAAAAAGAAAAGAAATGGGGATTAGGTTAATGAGGAAGAAGTGGAATGGAGAGATGGAAGAGTCTCTACTAAGGGAGCTCCTCATATAAATGATGTATATATAGGCCCAAATAGGGCAACATGTGTAAAATGACTACATTACCATCTACGGTACATATAATACACTACATATAATACCTAATCTACCCTTACATGTTATTCAACACTCCCCCTCAAGCTGGAGTGTATATATTATGGAACTCCAGCTTGCTACAAAGAAAACTACACCAACCAACTAAAAACAACAAAAAGTACAATAATCTCATATACACATCCAGCTTGGTACAACACTCAAGTTGGTGTGCTGAATACATAATGAAAGACATAGTAATAATAAAAGCAACGGCCACAAGCGTATAGCAGCGAGATCAACATGCATCAAAAAGAGTAGCTCCCTCTAAATCAGTGATGGTGAGAGCGATTAGAACAGGGCCTCTCCTTGAATGAGATCTCGACAAATAAATTTACAAACCACGAAGGATCGAACGGAGGCACCTCGGTAGGGAACTCGTAACGATCCAACGAGCAACCACCGGAAACGTGATCAAAACCAACCAACGACGGGGGACACCGTTGTCTAGATAGACAAGATCAACAGGGAAACTGTCGCCTGAAGATAACTAACCAACGATGGGGACTCCATCGTCTTGAGACAAGGTTGACGGCAGGACATCGTTGCTTGGAGAGAACCAACCAACGATGGAGACACCATCGTTTGGAGACAAGGTCGACGGAGGAAACCGTCGCCTGGAGAGAACACCGACCAACGTCGGCGGAAAGCACGCCGTCCGGGGCAGATAAGGCCGAAAGCAACACTAATGACTGTGCATATAGCTGGACAGGAATACGTAAAACTATGCCTAGAACACGAAGCAGAAACAACAAACAATGTGAAGAACGATGGAACAACTAACAATGCGAAGGAAGAAATGACAATGCAAGGAAGAGACAAAACCACGATAGAAGGGTGAACAAACATCAATTAGAGAAGACAATAAGACAGACGAGGAAGAACAATCATTAACCAACCAATAAAGACCTAAAATGTAAAGAGAACACAACAACACTCCCCCTTGGGCGAGATTACATGAGCTTGGAGACAACACAAGAAAAGACAACCAATAAGACAACACCAACATGGAAGACAACGCCAAGATAAGAAAGGACAACAAAGAACTACATGACAACAACAAAGGAGTATAGGACAACACTCCCCCTCGAGTTGATGCCAAAGGCCTTCAACTTGAAATGAAAAGAAAAACTCTCAAGGCACCTTACCTCTCCCGGACATTTCATCAAACACTTGGGGACCTTGGAGATGAAAGGCAAAGGCTATAGAGGCAATATATATATATATATATATATATATAGGAAATGGTTTGTGTGCAGCTGCATAGATAAGCTATCTGTGCATGGCCCTATGGGGGGGGGGGGCACATTTTTTGGGGGATCCAGAGGATTCATTTGGAAGGCCCTTCCATGGATAGGGTCTGTACCACAAATCAGCCCTATAGGATCATCCTAACCCAATCAAAGTTGGAGGGGAAAATGGACAAACACTGTGTGTGCCCATTTTTTCCTTCCACAAATGGCAGGGTTAAGATGATCCTAAAGCCCTGATTTTTGGTACACACCCTATCCATGGAAGGGCCTTCCAAATGAATGCTTTGGATCCCCCACAAAATGTGGCCCCCCATAGTTTGTGCAGCCGTGCACATATAGCTTATTTGTGCAGCTGCACACAAACCATTTCCTCATATATATATATAGAAAAGAGAAAATAAAGGATTTGGAGTGGAGTGGAGTTTTGGGAATCGAAAAGGGTTTTGGGAAGTAGATCTAAGTAAAGACAAGCCAAAAAATATAGAAAAGATAAAATAAGGGATTTGAGGTTGAGATTGGGGGTCTTGGGTTGTATAATGGAGATTTGGGGTAATATGGAGGAATAGGTGGTGGAGGACAGGAGGAGAACCCAAAAAAAATGGGTATGGGAATGAGGGTTCACGGCAACAAGAGTTGAGTTTTATTTTTCTTTTTTGTTTGTTTGTTTTTTTTACTAGTAAAATATGCACGTGCACCGCACGTGCCACTAAGGTATTTTACAATTTGTTTATTTCAATATTTATTAATGAATTAGTATAAGTTTTTAAAAATATTGTTCAAATATTGTTCAATATTACTACGTAATTATTGTTAATTTCAGCAGAAATTTTATATTAGAATAATCAAAGAAATGACAATATGATCAATTAGTAGAAGAAACAGGGAAAAAATTTCTTTGAAAAAACAAATAAACTTCTCTGATTTATTGGAGGAAGAAATAAATGTTGTGGGGTGGCATTGATCGAATGTTTGCCTGAAACTGCATTTTTCCAGAGGCTCCCTTCAATTCAGCATTCTTCTTGAAAGAAAGGGGATATTTTTTTGCAAGGAGGAGAGAGTGTTTGAGAGGCAGAGAGATAAGACTGTAAATGTATCATATACATATCACAAACCTAAGCAAATCTGCATCAAGTTTTGAATCTATAAAAAATCAAATCATAATGATAGTTCCAGCAGAACCTAATTCTATCATTTCAGCAACCTATCAACATGCAATTCTCCAATTGCCAGCTTCCACCATCGAACAAGATCTCGCTATCTAGCGGTTTCTAAGAACCAAAAGAACAAAAAGCATGATAAAAATCTCCAAACCCTATTTCAAAACATCAGCAGAACACGCACAACTCTTCCCGAAGCTTTTGATCCATTGGAGAGACTGGGCTCTTAGTGACAATTTTACCTACTAAGATTGATAAAAATAAAATGTAAATCAATTTAAAATAGATATTGTACTGTCTATACGGATTTTCTTTTGAAAACCATAGGCACCTGACCGGGATTTCCGACTGAGAAATAAAAAAATATACAGAAATAAGAATTCCCACAAATAACATGGCAAATGGCAGGGACATTGCAGCAGTGAAATGGCGAAAGTACCCTAGACAAATCCGACTTAGTGAAATGGTAGGGACATTGC
Organism: Tasmannia lanceolata; assembly: GCF_043159265.1. Lineage (NCBI taxonomy): Eukaryota > Viridiplantae > Streptophyta > Magnoliopsida > Canellales > Winteraceae > Tasmannia > Tasmannia lanceolata. The sequence continues at coordinate 19,406,658 of NW_027518689.1, read as the reverse complement.
AGCATTGAAGGCAAGGGCCCCGTGCGATGCACGGGCCGACAAAGAATTGTACAGACCACATCATAGGTTGATCCAAACCGTCCATTTGATGGAACACAACATAAATAGGTTGTGCCCATAAAATAATTTCCATAGGCTGATCCTAGCCCTCCAATCTATAGAGGTTTCCATAATTGTTGTTCCTCTTAAGGTGCCCGGAATTCGTCAATATTTTTATAGGTGTCCTGCATTCGTAATATCAAACTTTCCGTAATTTGACCCTCACATAGTGAATAAGGAAAAGTAGTTTTTTCGTCATCGTTAGGGGTGTAACTCGGGTCGGGTTGAGGCCAATCCGAGGAACCCATTTTTCCAACCCAACCCGACCCAACCCGGTGTCCAACCGGGTTGGGTTCAACCCGACCCAACCCGATTTGCAATTTCCTCAACCGGACCCAACCCGATTTCCAATTCGGGCTGGGTTGGGTCGGGTTGACCCAATTTGATATGGTACCAATTGTTGACCACCTCAACTGAAGCCGGGTTGTTTTGGATTTTGGGATCCAATAGTGAGTCACCAATAATCAGTTTTTAACTCACAATCGGTTCTCAAAATCCAAAACAAACAGGGACTAACAATTAACAAAGGGAAATGTTATCCGCAGTACTATATTTTGATGATCACAGTCCTCACTTGATTAAAGTACGGTATGGCCCGCACCATAGGATTATCCAAACCGTTCATTGTGGACTGTGGAGACTATTTCAATGTTGAAAAAGAAAAACACATATACAGAACTTCTTCAGATGGAACCCAAATTCAGGTTTCTGGTCGGGTCGGGTTGCCCGACAACCCAACCCGACCCAACCCGATTTCCAATTCGGGTTGATTTTTCCCAACCCAACCCAACCCGATTTGTGAAAAATCTTAACCCGACCCAACCCAAATTTGGGTTGAACCCGACCCGCGTGGGAATATCCAAGAACATCGATGGTTTCAAATTATATATAGTGCTAATGTCCTCACTGCCATATTTTATAATGGCACTACTCACCGTATTTTGATGATCGCACTCCTCACTTTGTTAAAATGTACGGTATGGCCCGTACCATAGGATGATCCAAACCGTCCATTAGATGGGCCACTGCCTAAATAGGTTGTGCCCTAAAAATAATTTTCATAGGTTGATCCTAACCCTCCGATCTATAGAGGGTTATAGGTTGATCCAAATCGTCCATGTGATGGAACACAACATCAATCGGTTGTGCCCGTAAAATCATTTCCATAGGCTGATCGTAGCTCTCCAATCGATAGAGGTTTCCATAATTGTTGTTCCTCTTCAGGTGCTCGGCATCCGTCAATATTTTGTAACTTGTCCCTAATGCGTCATATAACGTAGTTTTTTCGTCATTGTCATATGTCTATACCTCTTTTTGGTAGTTTTTTTTCGTAATTGTCATAGACAGGTACCATATGTCGATACTTTTCTTATGCAATTGACGATTGTACCCTCAAATCATTTCTCATTCCGAGAAACTTCTAGCATCAAAATGAATTAAATGCCCCCAGCTAATAGCATACAGTAGGAAGTTTTTCTAAAAGAAGGGCATGGAATTATCATATGTAATTATTTTCTGGGAACAATCAATTTATACTGTGGCCCATTAAATGGACGGTTTGGATCATCCTATGGTACAAGGCGTGCGATTCTTCTGAAAAATACTTGATTGTACGGACTTACACCATAGGTTGTATGCCAAAAATCATTTCCATAGGATGATCCCAATACAGTTGCGGGGTTTCCAAATTATGTCGATTATCTATAGATTGTAGGGATGCGATCATCATTTCGGAATGATCAAATGGATGGTTTGGATCATCCTATGGTGTAGGCGGTAAAATATTCACTCCAATTTTTGATAGGTAAGTTGGGGTTTTGTGGGGACCCCTACCGGCTTATTAAAAAATAGTTCACTACATGGGCTTACACCATATATATTGTAACAAGAATTTTGTGACAAAGCTTACACTCCCTATTAAAAAAAAAGTATTGTATAACTTACACCATAGGATGATCCAAACCATCCAATTGATGGGCCACATCATAAATGGGATGTTCCCAAAAAACACATTTCCATGCGATGATCCTAGCCATGCAGTCTATAGAGGAACGGCATATTTAGGAAACATTTATTGATTGGAGGGTTGTAATTATCCTATGGAAATGAATTTTGGCACACAACCTACTTACATTGTGGCCCATCAAATGGACAGTTTGGATCATCCTAAGATGTAAGTTATACAGTGCTTTTTGAAGAACAATACTCACTGTAAGGACTTACACTATATATAAAAACTCTCATAATCACATAATTTCCCTCTAAATCATGGGGAAACGGGTCAAACTGGCCGAGTCAAAGTGACGAGAAATTTTACGGGTCATTGGGCTTGGACCCGCACTCGGCCCGCGGGTCAACCGGTTTTTTGACGTATGTTTTTAAGAATTTTTTATAGGTATTTGCTAGCCACCTTCGCCGAGCGAAGATTTTTTTTTATAGGGATTTGCTAGCCACCTTCGCCGAGCGTACTTTTCTGCTTGTTCGCCCATCCTTTGCTGCGAAGTACGGTTTGTGCAAAGGTGGCTAGCAATACATAATAGCAATAAATAATAATCATGCGCGGGTACTAAGTTTTAAATGAAAAATTACTAAAAATGGAAGCAAAGCAGAAAAATTACGAAAAAAATACCGAACGAGGGTACTAAAATATGACAATTATGGCCAAAAGTACAAATAAAATTGAAAAATTATGACAATTACGAACAAAAAAGGCAAAAAGGAGACAACTGGTGTCTTTTTTTTAACTCTTGTGGAAGGCATATGAGAAGCGGAAATGACGAAAAAGAAGTAGTGAAAAAGGACATACTTGGGAGTTTTAGGGAAATTAAGGCGGGACGCATAAGGAAATAGTATGAAAGAAGCAGACGATTTTTCAGGGATTTTCCCTTTTAGTAGTAGTAAAGGATTTGGGATTTACGGCAAACCCAAGGGTGGGTTTGCTCAATAGTGCAAGAGAAAGATTTGTTCGAGAGAGAGAGAGAGAGAGAGAGAGAGAGAGAGAGAGAGAGAGAGAGAGGAGGAAATTGGAAAGATTTGAGGGATTTGTGGTTCGACAAAACATGGAGAGAAAATAAGGTTACGAAAAACAAAAAAAACCCAAAAAAAATGTGCAAATCAAGATTAGGGAGAGATTTTTGGAAAATCCAAAAAATAGGTGTGTGCATTGAGAGAGATGCGTAGAGAGATTTTAGGGGGTTTTACTCAAAAACCCCAAAAAAAGGGTTTTGCGCAAAAAAGTAAGGCAGAGAGATTTACGGCAACAATGGAGTTGTAAATGAGGAGAGAAAAGACGAAAGAAAACATAAGGAGAGATTTGAGAGAGATTTTCGCAGAAGAGGGAATTGGGGAAATTGAAAAACCCTAAGAATGGTTTTGCGAAAAAAACAGACACGTGAGAGGGAGAGAGATGCGTGGATGGCTTGTGATAGGGATGGAACTCTTCTTCTTCTCCTTTCTTTGAGGATCAGCCCTAAAGCTCTGATACCATGTTACTAATGGGGATTAGGTTAATGAGGAAGAAGAAGAGGAATGGAGAGATGGAGAGTCTCCACTAAGGGAGCTCATGTAAATGATGAAGATATAGGCCCAAATAGGGCAACATGTGTACAATGACTATAATACCCTCTATACTACATATAATACCTAATCTACCCTTAGATGTTATTAAACTGGGAGTTAAAGTGATCTGATTTTATAAATGTATAAATATGTTTATAGATCAGAACCTATTTTAAACATGTTACAAATGAATGTATCAAAAGATGAAAACGCCATTGGGGTTGGGGCCTCACAAGTGAAAAAAACAGTATCTCTAGTGCTGCCCCGCAAGTCAGTAAGAATAAATTTTGTACTTCATCCTTTTCCTGATTAAAACAAGAATCAATCTCAATGTGTCTACACCGTGCATGAGAAACCTGATTTTGAGATAACTTGATTTTATTTTGGTTGTCACGATGAAGAACACATGATCTTGACAATTCTTTTTTTTGAAAATTGACAAATTTCATTAATATTCAGATAGCATTCGGGACCAGGAGTCCAAGCCTGCAATACAAGATATTAACATGTTTTGGCATGAGCATACCCAAGACCAATTCAAAGATAACCAAAATGATGAAGTACAAAAATTCCTTTCAACTGTTCCATTGCATACTCCTATACAATTCCCCTGATGTTCTTTTGTAAAACGTTAGCTGCATCTTGCTAAGGCTACAAGTATTAGTTCACCTAACAAGAGCCTCTAATACTATAGATCTTGACAATTCTTATCAAGTATCATAACCAAGCTGCAGCCGTTGATCTACACAATGTTTGCACAAGAATCAATCTCAATGTGTCTACCAAGGTTCTGAAAATCGGAATCGTATCGTAAATCGTAAGAGGGGTCGAATCCTAAATCGTAAGATCTTTCAGATTTATATATAAAAATCAGAAAAAAATAATAAAAAATAGGAAAAATTATAAATAAGAATAAAAAGAGTAATTATCACTTTTCCATTCAAAACCATTAAAATATAAATAACATGAAATGCTTGATAATCACTTAACCGATTGTCATAATTAAAATTAATTAACCATTCATTACCAAAATGGCAAAATCCATTCATTCTCTCTATAACGATCTCAAAAAGATAAAAAAAACTTTAAAGTCTCACATATGAACCACAAAACAAAACATGAAACATATCATGATTGTATAAAATATAGATCGTGGATGTCGTCGATCCCATTCACATCCTTATCATTATTTTCGTCATCGGCATCGGTAGTTCTTCCCTCAATATTAACACCCTCATCTCCATCATCTGTGTCGGAAGCAGAACCAAATTCTTCTTCTTCATCTTGCAGTTGGTGCTTGTCCTTCCTTTTGTTGAGGTTTCTAACGCCTGTTACATTTACAAGAATGAATATCAATAAATCATGTCTTTAACTCTTTATTACTAAGAAAAGAAATTACAAATAGCTTACGTCTTTTCTTTTGTTGAGGCGCATGGCTGGAGCCGGCGCCCGTCTCATCTCCTGTAGCTTCTTCCACTAAACATTCACCCATATCCAACCAAGTCGTGTCTTCTGGAAGCACAAGTCCATCCTTTTCTGTTATCCACTCATCGTCTGAGTCCATGTCAGATAACGAAATATGATCAAATCCTTTGTTGTCCTTCCTCTTTGAATTGCGAACTCAAAGTTGAAGATTGTATTTGACAAAAACAAGTGCATTCATCCTCTTTTGTTCGAGTCAGTTTCTTCTTTTTGAATGTATCTAAAATAAAAAACGTTAATAATAAAAATTAAAGGGATACAAATAAAAAGATATGAATAAAAAAAGTAGACTTACTAACATTTACCTGCTCAAATGTGCTCCAGTTGCGTTCGCAACCGCTAGCACTACACGTCAGGCTTTCAATTCGAATTGCAAATTTTGCAACTTGGGACATTCATCTCCAAAGGCCACCATAAACCTTTTTTTCCAAAAAATAATTATGATAATTTCTAAATACATAAGATAAGAATTCAATTAAAAATTTTTAGTTAAAGAATTTACCTGGTAACTGTTCTTTCCTCATTAACTTTGCCATTTCCCGTCCAAAGAGACCCTCTGCTTTCTTGAACTTATCAATTTGGTTACCAATTAACACCCTCTCTTTTGAACTTGAAATCATTCTTTCTAACCCATCCAATAGCCCCACCTTAATTTCATTGTCCACGTCATTTGAAGTCTCATACTGAAACCGCGGATTTAAAAAGTAACCCGCTGCGTACAAGGGCGTATGAAGTTGCCTATCCCAACATTCATCAATGATATTCCAAATTTGCTCATATTTCTTCTTTATGTTGCCCAAATTCTTTGCAATGGCTTTTTTGGCTCAGTCCATAGCCTCATAAATGTACCCCATGACAAGCCTCTCATCTGAATCCACTAAGCGTAGGACTTTCACCAATGGGGATGTGCATTTCAAACATTAATATACACTAGGCCAAAATGTGGAATCGCCCAACACAATTCCGCATATCTTGCTCCCATCGGCTTTTTTGGAATATGGGCTTTTTTGCCGATCATCCGAGGCAAACATCTGCATCAAGCCCGCCCTTCTCTCTCTTAGACTCTTCAATGTCAGGAAGCACGTTGTAAAACGTGTCACAGCTGGCCTTGTCAATTCCCCTTTCGTATGCTTACGCATTAGATGCAAAACCCAACTATGATTGTAAATGTACACTGTGATCATCCTGGCCTTTGCGATGGTCTATGCATGGGTTGGTAATTTTTTAGGTGTCTTCAAGCTTCAAATCTATGCAATGAGCGGCACAAGGAGACCAAAATAATTTTTTCCTCTTCTCCATTAACAACTCCCCTGCTCACATATGCAGCCGCACTATCCGTGATAACTTGGAGTACATTTTCCTCTCCCACTTCTTCCACAACCGAATCAAGTAGAGCAAACAAGTTATCTGCATTTTTTGAGATATCAGAGGTATCTGCTGATCTCAAAAAAATTGTCCCCTTTGGACTATTAATCAAGAAATTAGTAATGGATCTGTTCACCCCATCCGTCCAACCATCTGACCTAAGCGTGCAACCCGTCTTCTTCCATTCTTTCTTATATTCATCCATCATAGACTCTATGTTCTGTACTTCTCTTTTAAGGAATGTATTCCTCATCTCATGGTAGCTTGGGACTTTTAATCCATGTTCAAAATGGGTTATGGATTCAACCATGGTGTCAAAAAACGGGCATTTAACAAGGTTGAAAGACAATGCATTCGAGTAAAAGAACCTTACTATGTTTTGGCAAACTTTATCCCTATCCCCCTTTTTCCAAATTTGATTGATAGTTGCTTGCTTGCCGGTTTTTTTGTCCCCCCTCACTACAAAATCATCCATTTTCCTCTTCCCTCTAGCAACACGTGCATTCTCTATTTCCTCCCTATCTTGATAATAGAAGTCCGGCCGCCCCACATCATACTTTGCATCATCTCTTTTCTCCTTCTCTTCTTCAATTTCCTTCAATAGTAACTTAAATTTATCAACAACGTCATACGGATTTTGTGTACAAGCAGCTACATTCTATTTTGTACGTCCCAAATGATGCTTCATTCTAAAGACACCTCCAGAATACTCTTTCCAACGATAATTATATCGTAATCTTGTCTTGTTATTGGGAACGACCGTCGTACAATGCTCCTATGTCACATCGACTTCTGTAGCTTTAACCATCTTTCTTTATACTACACTTCAAACTTCTTAAGGAAATACAAACTTGTAAATCCAATGCCTGAAATAAAAATAGATGACAAAAGGAAAAATAGCCTTATGGTCCCACATTAAACCAATCCAACAGCAACACATTAAAGCAATCAAACAGCCCCAATGCCCCACATTAAAGCAATCCAATACTGAACATTTTGACCTCAAAATTAGTTTTGGACTCTAAATCAGTTCTCAAAATCCAAAACAAACAGAGCCTAAAAGGGGTCAGTCCGTCCTATTTGTTTTGGATTTTAAGAACTGAATGGAGTCTAATCGGTTCTCAAAATCTAAAACAAACAGAGCCTAATCAGTTTTGGACTCTAAATCAGTTCTCAAAATCCAAAAGAAATAAATTTGACCAACAAAAGACAATAAAATTTAAGGCTCTGTTTCTGTTGGATTTTGTGAACAGATTGTGAGTCCAAAACAAACAGAGCCTCAAATTTATGAGTCCATAACATATTATTTGACCAAAAATTAAACGTAAATTTGGGTCTAATAATCAGTTTTGGACTCGAAATCAGTTCTTAAAATCCAAAACAAACACAACCTCAAATTTATCAGTCCATAACAGATTATTTGACCCAAAATTAAACATAAATTTGGGTCTAATAATCAGTTTTGGACTCGAAATCAGTTCTCAAAACTCAAAACAAACAGGGCTATGAAGTTACAAAATGAAGATTTTGAATTCAACATTAAGGCTCTGTTTGTTTTGGATTTTGAGATCAGATTGTGAGTCCATAACAGATTATTTGAGCCAAAATTAAATGTAAAATTGGGTCTAATAATCAATTTTGGACACGAAATCAGTTCTCAAAATCCAAAACAAACAGAGCCTCAAAAGTAAGTTACAAAAATGATGATTTGGACTCAAAATTAAGGCTATGTTTGTTTTGGATTTTGAGAACAGATTGTGAGACCATAACAGATTATTTGGCCCAAAAAAAACAGAGCCCATTCTAGTTTTTTTTTTTTTTTAAAACAGAGCCTTAGGGAGAGATTGCCAGCCCTATTTGTTCTCAAAAACCAAAAAAAAAAAAACAGAGCCCCCTTATAACAGATTGCCAGCCCTATTTGTTTTGGATTTTAAAAACTGATTGGAGTCCAATCGGTTCTCAAAATCCAAAACAAAACGTGGAGGGGAAATGAAAAAGAAGGGGAAAGGAAGGAGCAGAGGAAGAGGTGGAAGGGGAGAAAAAAAGAAAAGAAAAGAACGTACCTCTTCTTTTTCTTCTTCTTTTTCTTCTTTTTCTTCTTCTTGTTTCTCTTCTCTACCTTAGGGAGGAGAACCGAATGGAGGAGGGGTTTTAGCAAACCCAAAGTCGACGGCAAAGTGGGTTTTCTTTCTCTCCTCGAGCCCTAATTCGGCGAAGATGGAAAAAGTCGAGGGATATGATTAAAAACAACGTATTATACCTATTACGTTAAGTTGTTGGGGCCCACAGAGTTTAGAAAATGAGTTTAAACTTGAATCGTACGATTCCATTGAATCGTAAGATTCAAGATTGAATCGCACGATTCAAGATCGAATCGCACGATTCAAGAATGAATCGTACGATTCTTTGTAAAATTGATTCAGTAATCCGATTTGAATCAGTGGCTCTACGATTCGATTCGAATTGTACGATTCGAATTGTAAATCGTATGATTTTGATAACCTTGGTGTCTACATCGAGCATGGGAAACCTGACTTTGAGATAACTTGATTTTATTTTGGTTGTCACGATGAAGAACACATGATCTTGACATTCTTATTAAGTATCGTAACCAAGCTGCAGCTGTTGATCTACACAGTTTTTGCGCGCGCTCTAGCAACAATCCTTTGTTTCTTATTGCTCCATGAGGCTACACAAAACATTTATGATAGCAAAATAACCAGGTCTTGTCTTTATTTGATCATACCTTCACAATTGGAATCTGAGTCGGCATGGATATCAACATGCATGTGTTTGAGCTAGAAATACCAATCCATGCGCTGATGTGTAGAAAAACTGAGAAATACCTTCTCAACAAGGATTGAACATGATATGCAGCAAAAATGTAAAGAAAACAATGCAAAGAACACAACACGCAAGAAACACAAAAGATTTACGTGGTTCAGCGGTGTGCCAACATCCACGGGAGAAGATCTTGATCTCTCAAGCAGTGAACATATGCGGGCCTCTTTTTCAGTTGGACGTTAAAAATGCCTTCTTGGATGACGATTTGCAAGAAGTCTACATGGAGCAACCTCCTGAGTATGTTGCTCATGGGGAGATGAATCATGCAGTTTGTCGTTTGAGTAAAGCGTTGTATGTCCTTAAGCAATCGCCTCGTCCCTGGTTTGGGAGGTTTAGTGAGGCAGTAACGCGATTTGGCCTGAAACAATGTGTTGTTGATCATTCTCGTTTTAGGTCTTAGTCTAAAGAAGTGTGCTTCTTTCTAATCGTTTATGTGGATGATATTATTATTACTGGGAGCAACAACGAAGGCATACATAGACTAAAGGATTTTCTTCAGAAGGACAAGCACCAAAGATCTTATCCACCTTAGGTATTTTCTTGGAGTGGATATTCACATGGTGGATTATCTCTATCACAGAGGAAGTATGCATTGGATGTATTGGAAGACACACTATTTTTTGGAGTCACGCCAACTGAGGTACCTAAGGACCCCGATATCAAATTCCTTCCTGATCAGGGGGAGTTACTAGTGGATCCAGGCAGATACATACTAATAGTTGGGAAGCTAATATATCTTACTGCAATTCGTCCAGATATCTCATTTACAATCAGTGTAGTTAGCCAGTTCATGAGCTCACCACGTAAATCTCATTGGACGGCATTCACCCAGATTTTTGAGATATATTTTTTGAAAGATGACAATTTTATTGATACTATGGAAGTTACATTGGGGACCAGAGGTCCCAACTTGCATATAGGGGATCTACTACAGGGGTACTACACCTTTATTGGGGGCAACTTGGTTTAATGGAAAAGTAAAAGCAGGATGTGGTAGCCAGGTCAAGTGCATAAGCAGAGTACAGTGCCATGGTTCATACATGTGAATTAATTTGATTGAGATCAGTTTTTTTAGAGATTGGCTTATCCTCGTCATCATGAGATAGTTGACATGTTTACTAAACCTCTAGGTAGAGCAAGGCTAAGTGATATGTGTACCAAGCTGTGGATGTATGATATATACACTTCAGCTTGTGGGTGAGTGTTGGATGTAGTGGTGTAATTAGATACCCATGTTAGGTTATTCTAGTCATTGTACATGAACCCTAGTCACATATATAATACATGTTTAATAGGGAAAGACATTCTTCTCTCTTCTCTTTTCTCTCTACTTTCGTCCTTCTCTCCAATGGAGCTTCGAATAGAAACATATGCAAGTGATTTAATTTTAAGATTAAACTTCAGGAAATGCTAGAATAACCACAAATGTACACATAGAAACCATCACATAAGTAAGAAAGCCATCCATAATAGTTTAACAATGTCAATGCATAGTGATATGTGCTATCGCACATGACTGGAACAATAAAGTGAATTCTAAACTCAAAGTAAAGAAGAATATAGAGACAATATAATGACCATCATCCCTCCAAGGATGCTACGTCTATGTCAATACGACATCAAGTTACAAGGCGGTTCAAATCTATCATCCCTCTCTGTCATGATGGGCACGATGCATCTACTGAGCAATCTTGTCTTCAAAAAACTAATATTCCTGCCATGACATATTAACCGCATATGTCTGTTGGTGTTGCTGGACATAATAATCAAAGACATAGTGCTTAACCTATATCAACAATTCCAAACGTCGGTACATGGCAATAAGGCCAGTTGCTTTTGGTGCTGCTTCGTATGAAGATGATTCATCCCCATATGCAAGTGCATATAAGTCATATGGCATCGAGCATCACATACCCATATGATTCCCTCTGTTGTGACTGCTTCTATATGTTAGTACTGTATGGGTACCCGGTACCATAACTATAACCATACTGATAAGAAGCAGTCAAATCACATACAGTCTCTCAGGATACATCAATCAATCCATAACCATATAGTCCATTTCCTTTGTTCCTCAATCTTTTTTCCCCCAGATTGTCCTCAACTCAACTCAACTCAACTAAGCCTTTGTCCCAAACTAGCTGGGGTCGGCTAAATGAATCCTTTAAAAAAATTTCATAGAGAAGGTGAAAGGAATCTACCCGGCTCTAATCCTGGCTCCAGTTGGGTTCGTCTACGTGGATCATTTCCCCCAGGTTGTCCTACATAACATTATTTGGAGGTGTAAGCAGTTTCTCATCAGCAAGCAAATTCATCATCTTTTTGCTTCTATGAATAAATAAACTCTACTTAGTTGGCATTCCTATTGATTTATGCCAACTATAGAATGGAATATGAAAGTGTAGCGCGTGCAGGTGTGGGTCAATGTGTGTACATTAACTATGTATTATTATTAAATTTGCTAGAGATTTCTGAGTTTGTTTTCAAGTGTTAGAAATGGAACTAGGGTTAGAAGAGAGGAAGAAGAAGAGTGGTTCAACCTTAGTCTCTGTACTAAGGTCTACATCCACTTGCCAAGACCTCCTTGGCGCTTCTACTATGTGATCCTTCTTTCTTAACGGGCCGGATCAAGAAACCCTCTTATACAACGCCGGATTCACCTTTCTTCAAGGGCCGAATCGGAGAACGCTATTACAATGCCGGATTCATCTTTCTTAGCTGGGCAAATCGGAGACCCTTTTACAAAGCTTGACGAATAATAAAGAACACTCTTTTAGTCTCTTGAAGGCTTAGTATACAATAATCAAAGCTCACTGCAACTCTCTCAAAATATTACAAGTGAAGCCTATTCCAAATCTCTTGAAGATTTGTCAAAATCAAGGCACAAGGGTTGGGGAGAGATATGTTAGCCAAAAATAGTTTGCAAGTGTTTGTATAGGCCTTAGATGGGTTGAAAAACCGTTATCTTAAGTTAAAATACAAGTTTAAACCCATATATACAAAAATCAAAATTAGCCGTTACAGGGGCAAAACGGTAATTCTGTGCAACTTTTAGAACTCCAACAACTATATTTTTTAAGTTCCAGCGCACTTCACAAGAACGCTGTGGGGTGCATGGAATTCCGTAACTGGATTCCAGATTTCAGCTTGAAACCTGTAAAATTCATATCTCATTCGTTTCTTATCCGATTTCGACATTCTTATAATCGATTTGAATGGAAACGATGAGATCTTTCTGTTAAAAATATTTTCAAAAATATTTGAAAATGTTTTGGACCAGTTATGATACGATTTATGTGCTGGATCCATTTTTCAAGTGCTAATTTCATGTCTTTCCATTTTATAACTTAACTTAGCACTTGGGCTTTAGGGCCACTTGGTTTTGTGTTACTTTTGAAAACATTTTGAGGCATTTTTAGTGTGTTTTAGGTCCTTTTATTACTGCCTTGACCTTAGAAGACATCACAAGAGATGGAGTGTACAATCTACCATTCTATGCACACTCTTGAACATTTCTTCAACTAGCCTTCATTGATCTTTATGTTCTTGGCTTGCTTGTGGGATCTTCAACTCAAGCTTCTTGATTTGACATCTTCCAAGGATGATGCCGCCAATGTGTTCAAGCTCGTTTGACCTTTGTGCATGTCGATCCTCAAGCTTTGGCCTTCAAAGATGTTCCTTTGAATGTTCACTTGCTTGGATGCTTGAGATTGAGCTCCTCCTTGGTTGTACCTCCAAGGCAAGATGATTCAAGTGTTATCCTGCTCCTTTGACTTGTATTTGGATCATCCTCAAGCATAGGCCATATATGGTGATGTGCTAGCATATGTTAGCATGTTAAAACCTGTCTATAGCACAACACTCAAGGCAACACATTAGTCCATAAAAGAACTAATCAATTTGTGTTTGTTGATAATCAAAACATGGTGATTGGATGAACCCATGGGAGCCCTTGGGCTAACAGTGGTAAGCGGCAACGGTCCAGCGAGCAAAATAGGCACACCAAGGGCGCGCACATGGGACACAACGAAGCACCACGAGGAAGAACATCAACTAAGCAGCACCATGCCAATAGAAGACCACTAATGGGGAAACCATTAGAGACTGGGTCAACGGAGAACTGTTGCCTGAAGATAAGAAGAAGACGAGGATAACCATCCAACGATGGGGAAACCATCGTCTGGTGACAAGGTCGATGGCATAAACATCGTCGCTTGAAGATAGGAAGGAAAGGAGGGAGAAGATAAACCATCCAACGATGAGGACACCATCGTATGAAGATTAGGTCGACGACATGACCATCGTCGCCTGAAAAGAGCTGACCAATGATGGATATGGAAACCATCACCCGGAAAAGAGAAAATAAGGCATAAAGCTGACAAGAAAAAGACCGACTAGGGAGCACAACAACACCCCCTAGGGCGAAACTACATGAGCCCGGAAATGACAAGACAAGGAGGACAATAACAAACGAAGAGATAAGGTATGAAGCTGTACAACACGAAGAGACATGAAAACAAGAAAGACGATAATAATCACCAAGGGGACTAATGAATAACATAAAGAGAAGATGATAACACTCCCTCAAGAAAAGACAACATAACAACATAGCAACACTCCCTCAAGAAGACAATACTTCACCAAGAAAAGACGCAAAGAACTACATGAGAACACTCGCCCTCAAGTTGAAAGTCAAATACCTTCAACTTGCAATGAAAAAAAATGAAGACAAACAAGGCACCGCACCTCTCTCGGACATTTCATCGAACACTTGGTGTGCGTCTTGAAGAAGAAAAAGAAACGAAGACAAACAAGGCACTACACCTCGCTTAGACATTTGAGCAAACACTTTTGTGCGCCTTAAAGAACTACATAAAAGACATAGAAAACAATACATAAAAGACCATGTAAAGAAAGAGATGTAAAGAAATAGATGACATCAGCCAACACAAAATAAATAAGAGAACCACAAGAAACAATAAAAGACAACAAGAAAAATAATACAAGACAACACTCCCCCTCAAGTTGATACCGAAGGCCTTAAACTTGAAACGAAAAGAAGACTTTCAAGGCACAAGACCCCTTTGAGACATTTTATCAAATACTTGGTGGGCACCTTGGAGAGGAAGACAAAAAACATGAAACATAACAAATATAGATGGAGAAAAACAAAGATGAGGATAAAGGACAAGAAGACAACATTCCATACGGCAACCCAAACAAGACAAAGAGTAAATACAGCTGAGGAAAATGGGTTTGCCGAGAGAGAAACGACGGCACAGAAAATACTGAGAGAGATTTTAGGGGTTTGAAACAAAAAACAGAGAAATATGAGAGACAGTAGGAGAGAGAGATCTTAGGGAAGATTTGAGGAGAAACTATAGGGAGATAAAGAGGGATACGAGAGAAAGAGATGATGGCGTGGAGGGAGATAGACTCTTCTTCTTTCCTTCTCGAAGGATCAGCCCATTGGCTCTGATACCATGTTAACTTACCAACTTCTCCATTAAGAAAAAAAAAAAAACCTTACCGACTTCTCCAAAAACTTAAGCTTTTGGAGTAACTGGTTGTTTCACATGGTATCAGAGCCAAAGGTCTCGAGTTCAAACCTCCCAGATAGCAAAAATCCACATGCGATGGTCGGCCCAAAGTGGGACCACATGTGCCACGTGTTTGTTAAGTGGGCCACACGTGCGGGGGAGTGTTTAAGTATAAAAGATAAATAACACGTTTCTCCAACAGCTTAAGCTTTGGAGAAGTTGGTAAGTTAACATCAAGAATACATTTTTTGAGCCAAATTTTTCGTGAACCTTTTTCTTTTTATTGAGTTTTTGAAGTGCAATGCTCGTGTGTTCGTGCAGAAAAGAAATCAAGAAAGTTGAGGTTTTTTTTCTTTTTATTGAGTTTTTGGAGCAGAGCATGCTCCTAGTTACAGAATTTACCTTGTAATGGGGCAAAAGGGCCAGGTCTAAATTTTTTTTTGACCAAAACGAGGCCCATGACCGGCCCATTTACCAGCCACATTAATTATTTAAATTACTATGGCCCTGTTTGTTATTAGATATTTAGAACTGAATGTGAATCCAAAACTGATTGTTGGACTCAAAATTAAATGTAATTTTAGTCCAGTAATCAGTTTTGTACTCATAATTGGGTCTGAAAATCCAAAACTGATGGCCTAAACTTGCAGTTGCCATCTTTTCATGTAGCCGATGCCTCTCTCTATGTTTTGTTGATTGATTCCAAATCCACTTTCCATAAGTTGCATTAACTATTGTCGATGAATATACATTTGCCTCTAAATTGAAACTTCAAAAGAAAATTATAGTTATGTTCCTAGGAATCAATAACTCAAACTTTTATGAAATCACCCATTTTCCTTGTTGGGATACGGACTAACGAGAATGGTTGGATAACAAGCATCCATCTCATTCATACTTTTTAAGATCCCTTTCTTTACATTTAATTCTGAAACTCTGTTTCTTCAAGCAGATTTTGTGTGCCATAGCAGGTACTGGCACATGTAGAGAAGAAATTGTGTTTTCGGATCTCTTTAACTTTTCTGAACTTGGATAATCCTACTTCTGTAGTTCATTCATTCATGACACTTTGTTCTGGAAGCATGAAGGAATTCTGTGTTTTAGAAAATAGAAGGGATGATTAGCAGCTTAATGAGCCAATATTTGTAATCTTGTTTCCAATGACTAAATACTTAAATAATTTGTATCAGTTTATCTTCCAAATTATCATACCCTTCATGTTTAACAGAATGGTCATGGCTATGAGAAAGATGATACAATTCAGATAGGCGAATCAAACGCGTAGGTTGGCTGGCTACTTCCGTTGCTGCGTATTTGTATTTGTTGCGCTTATCAGATCATTCGGCATATATGTAAATACCTACAGTAAGTAGAATGTATTCTTCTCATTCTTTGTGTTAATATGATGTGTAGCTGGCAGTATTGAGGGCATGTTATTGCCCAATTTATAAACAAATGGAGACATATCAGTTCAAGAATAAAGAGGTTTCTCAAATGTTTAGTTAAAGAGTAACCATCCTTCCACCTAATGCCCCCATTTCCATCAATTTGATTGTAGATAACTGTGGTAGACAAATGCATATCAGTGCTATTGATCAGTTTGTTGGGTATATTACAGGAACATTTATTTCCAATTGATACCATTGATTAACTTTGGGAAATGATATCAGCCTTCCAATGTTTTGATATTTCTGCTCAAGATTCTTGTCTTTTAGTATTTAAAGGGCTTGTGACTGTGAGAGCTTTGTGGAAACTGTAATAACCTTTCCCTTTAAATACTAAATGACAATAAACTTGAGCGGAATTATCAAAACATTGGAGCGCTGATATTATTTTCCTTAACTTTTTGTAAAGGAAAACACTTTCAAAACAGAACTTCATCCCATTTGCTAGCTTTGCTCTTTTGTAAATAGTTTGTTTGGATGACAAATATGATGGGAAAACGAGATCTATGAGATGTGAGTGAGGAACTCATGGTCTTTATCCATGCATGAGATGCATGCTTAATAAAAGGGGACTTCAAAAATTAATGGTTCAGCTTTTCTTGGTGAATGGACGAGTTCATTCATCAATAGCTTGCTTAAAGGAACAGGAGAACTACGCATATTGTATTCAACCTTAACTGATTGCTGCATGACATTAACCTATGGTTGTTTGGTCAGAAAATTAGGCCCTGTTCATTTTAGATTAAAACAACCGATTGTAATTCGAAAACCAATTATTTGACTCAAAGTTAAGGCCCTGTTTGTTTAGATTATGGCCACCGATTGTGAGAGCTAAATCGATTAATGGACTCAAACCTAAACGTTATTTTAAGTCCAAGAATCGCACTCACAATCGGTTGTCACAATCTTAAACAAACATGGCCATGGCCAACGTGGTTTCGAGTCCAACTATTGGTTTTGGACTCACAATCAGTTGCCATAATCTAAAATGAACAGAGCCTTAGTCTCTCATCTTCATGGCCTTGAAGCCTTACCGAACTTTCACAAAGTTTTCCTGCTGACTCTTATTAATGTTCTTTAGCAACATCAGTAACTTGTCAGGTATTATGCTTCTTTCTTTTTGCATATCTTTACTAAATTTCCAATTGTGACCTAACAAACAATTGCTACCACAAAGCATAGATTATGTGCTGGCGCTGGCAATTTTCCCAGGGTTTTTATCTGAAGATATTTGGTCCCACAGACATGGTAAATGCTTATTTAGATCAAACAGAATCAAGCCAGTTGGCACCAGAAATTTATGTTCTTGACTCTGGTTTTTGACAAATTGTTTTCTTCCTATCTGAATCCGGATGGCGGCATCAAAGCATCCAACTATAGTTCTCTGCATGGTATATTTGTACTTTTAAAATTAGGTTTTTCCGTGAGAAAACACAATTGAATGCGTAATATTAAAAAAGCGTGCATTAGAATTATTATGATGCCTGCCATTTCAAAAAAAAAGAATTATTATGATGCCTTATTATATACTTCTCTATGGTATCATATATCTCTGATTTTTTAATATCTTTAAGATATGTCATCAATTAAATAATGTCATGATTGGGCTTAGTCAATTTGTGCCGGGTAGATCTTTTCACCTGCTTCATGAAAATTTTCTAAATGATTCATTAGCCGACCCCAACTAGTCTGGGACAAAGGCTTAGTTGAGTTGTGTAGATATTTAAATTTAGTAAAGAGAAAAAAATTAACATTTACCATCTTAATGTGCACGTCTAAGATAAGGTTACATTTCGATTTGTATAAAGCTCAATGCAAGATCCAGACAAACCCAACCTGAGAAATTATCTTGGGTAAGGCAAGGTTTATGAATCTCGGGGTTTCCCATTAGAAACTGGACCAAACCCGACCTGAGATAGTTTCTTGCATAGGGTAGGGTTTTAGAAAACCAAACCGCATGACCCGAGTTGCAACCCTACCTAAAGTTCATCAATGCCTTCGTAAACAAGGGAAATGTTTTAAAGATAGATCACTATTAGGTTTTTTTCATCTTTGAGATCACCATTGGCCCCAGGCATGCCACTAGGACATGATCGGATCCAAATTGGTCATGATTGGAGCCATTGATCTTGCTGGCAAACAAAATCTTGCCCATTGCCACTGGCCCCACCTGGATCGGATTATCTTCGCCAAGAGAAGCTCAGTACTATTCTTCTTAGGCCTAAATTTTATACAGATTCAATTCCCAAACGCGCCCCACGGTCCTCCGGATCAGTTGTCTGATTACAGGCACATCTCCCATGTAGAACTCAGTGATCACCTTCAGCGTAATCGAACTCAATGTATAACCATATGGAGAAAATTTAAATGACATGAAAAGCTGAAATTTCCATAATAGACCATGATCTTAAATCCAAAGCTTATCAATTAGAGGAGACAAGTAAATAGAAGTTATTAACAAGGAGAAAAGATTCCCTGCAACCAAATACACATAAGAAGTCCCATCTTTCCTTGCACATTCTTCAACAACCAAATACACATAAGAAGTCCCATCTTTACTTACACATTCTTCAACCAGACATTCAACTCATCACTGACATTAAGTAGAGCAGGATAGAAGAGAATGTAGAAAAACCCGACCTGACCTGACTCAAGAAATTATCTTGGGTAAGGTAAGTTTTATAAATCTCGGGTTTTCGCATTAGAAACTGGACCCAACCCGACTCAAGAAATTATCTCGGGTAAGGTAAGTTTTATGAATCTTGGGTTTTCCCATTAGAAACTGGACTCAACCTGACTTGAGATGGTTTCTTGCGTAGGGTAGGATTCTAGAAAACCCAACTGCCTTGACCCGAGTTGCGAACCTACCTAAAGTTCATCAATCCGTCGGCAAACAAGGAAAATGTTATAAAACCAGACCAGTAGACCACTATTAGGATTTTTCATTTTTGAGATCACCATAGGCACCGGACATGCCACTTGGACATGAATGGATCCAATGATCTTTCTAGCAAACAAAATTCTGCTCATTGCCACTGCCTCAACCTGGATCGGATGATCTTAGCCACTTGATCTATAAGGCTTGTATAGGGTTCCCAAACAGAAGCTCAGTAATCCTTGTAGATCTAAATCTTATACAGATTCCGTTCCCATAGGCACGCCATGGTCCACGAGATCAATGGTCTGATTACACCCACATGTCCCATGTACATAGGACCTAGTGATCACTAAGATACAATCTTAACAGTGACCGTCAGCATAATCAAACTCAATGAATATCCACATGAAACAAAAGCAACATTGAAAGCTGAAATTTTCATAATATACCATGATCTTAAAATCAAAGCATAACTATTAGAGAAGAAGACAAGCAAATACAAGTTATTAACAAGAAGAAGAAATTTCCTGCAACCAAATACACATAAGAACTTCCATCTCTCCTCACACACTCTTCAACCATAGATTCAACTCATCACTGAAAATAAGTAGAGAAAGAAGAGAAAGAACAAAAACATAGATGAGAAACATGACGATGACCCACGAGGCGCACTCGAGGCATAGAAGTAGTAGTAAGGGTACGAGTAACCACCCCTCGACTCCATGGTAGGCGGCGATTGAATAGATGGGACGGCAATAGTATTGAAAGGCGGAGGTGGAGGGGGAGGAGGAGGAGAGGCTGCAAAAGAGTAAGCATTTGTGTAAGGAGGTGGTTGTGTACCATAATTCGGCAGTGGCGAGTAATCAACTGAAGGTGGGGGTGGAGCACAAATAACAGGACACGTAGCGCACTCGCTTATGCATAGTAAACCTGTGGACGGAATTCCTGCCGTTGTGTCATCGGCGATCACGAGTTCAAATATCGTTAACGCCATGATTGCCCACACAAGAATTGTGACATATACCATACTACCAGTCTTCTCATGCCCCATTACACTTGCAATTTCATAGGCCAAAAACCAAGTTCTAATGAACTAGTGTTAGCATCAAGATTTCCTTCTTTTGGTAAAAACTTCTTCTTTTGATTTGGTTTGGGGTTTTATAGCTCCTTTCTCTAGACAACCCAGATGCTAGATACCGCAATCTTGTGGTGTTTTTTCCAAGTGATTTCTTTCCATTCAAAAAAGGAATATGTTTACAGTGTAGTTTTGCTGTAAAGGAGGAAATGGCTTTCCATGGGTTTTTTTCCAAGCAATCTTTCTCTTCAAAAAAGGAATATATCTTTCCCTTTACTGAATGATTGCTGTTTAGAACATTGGGTCCCACATGAGACTTTGTTAATCAAGGTCCTGTTTGTTTTGAATTTTGAGGATTGATTTGGAGTCCAAAACTGAGAATTGGAGTAAAAATTGCGTTAATTTTGGGTGCAATAATGAGATCTGGACTCAAAATCAATTCTTAAAATCCAAAGCAAAAACAATATTTTGAATCAAATAATCCGTTTCTTACTCAAAATCGATTCTCAAAATCCCAAACAAACAAAGGGTTGATCTAGAGAACATGTAGTCCCAGTCCGAGACTACATGTCACTATGTCAGCAAGACATTATAGGAGGCCTACCAAAGCAATCATCCGATAAAGGTAGGAGTAATGGAAATTCTGCCCGTTTGAGGGGCCTTTAATTTATAATGATATCCGTAAAATTTATCATTTTCCTCCAAATTTTGGAAATAAAAAAGGTCCCACATTTTCTGCTAAATTATGGAAACAAAAAATTTCATAAGAAAATTGTGGTTGTGATAAAAGCATCCTGCAAATTTATTTAGGCACCGATTTCATTGGACGTAAAATGGGTTTTTCACTTTAAAATCAGGGTATAGTTTATTCTACACCTATTTTATGGCAAACCCAGCCTATCCATTCATACTACTCGTAGTCTTGGTCTTGATCGTAGTTCGAATTCTAATAAAGCATCCCTAGCGCTTGAGTTTCAAGCTCTTTCCTAGATTGAAGTAGCTTTTTGTCGCCTTACTAATAAGGCCAGAGGCTCGGTTTGGTTGAACAAAATTCCGGTAGTCATATTTTGTTTAGATCTGGGATGACATTCATAATTTGGTTGCTAGTATATCATTGAACTCTTGCGAGACTACTTGAGATCAATTGCATGTGTGCTGAGGTGGAATTCTTTTCCCCATACTTATGACCATGGTTTTAAATTTCAGTCTGAAATTTTGGATTCCAGGCCAAAATTTGAGATTTTAGTTGGGACCGAAACTGAAATTTTGGATTACCCAAATTTTTGCGGAATTTTCAGGAATTTCAGCCTAAATTTCAAGAAATTCAAATTTCGTTCAAAAAATTAATGTTTTTCCAAAATTTCTGCCGAAATTACAGAAATTTCAATATTTTCGTCTGAAATTTAGTAAATAATAAAATATTGCTTTTTTTAACCGGATTTCAGCCTAAGTTTTGGGATTTCGCCCGAAATTTTAGTTTCGACCAAGGGCTGAAATTTAAACCTAAACTGAAATTTAAATCCATACTTATGACTTTCCACCCAAAATGTACCAAAGGATAGAATTTTTCTTAAAATATTGGGAATGATGTTTTTCTCTCTCTCTCTTCATCCTCTCTATATTGATAATAACATCTCTACTTATTCCCCTAGTCTCTTAGTCTATGCTTTGAGGAAGCATGGTAGATTGTCACCCTAGAGCTGCTACTCCTAGAATGCCCGGCCAACACACTCAGCTCAACTAAGCCTTTGTTCCAGACTAGTTGGGGTTGGCTAATGAATCCTTTATGTGTGTCATAAAACCTACGTGGTGTGGCATGCCAGGAGTGGTAGTCATGGGCATGCTGACATCCTCGCAGTCTTCTTGCAAGCCTCTCTATTTAATCTTGGTGGTGGATTTTGTTTCTCGTGGTGTGGACAGGGGTGGCACACAAAAATGGACTCAATAAGGTTCAAAGGACGTTGTCGCGTCCGAGATTTAAGGGGAGGATATTCTCGATCGACCCGCAGTTTGTCTCACAATCAATTTGCTTTGCTTTTGAAATTTCACCGCATTCAATGTAAAAAGTCATATTATAAAATCATCTTAAACCATACTAGACGATCAATGGTTTAAATTGAATGGAAAAAGTTTGCTGATTAGACCGTTATGATTATTCGATTTCAATCACTGTAATTTGTGGGGCCCATCAATGAACAGTCCTGATTACGCATTCACACGAGTACCATATAAATATTATATTATATTATATAGGTAATTGATGCCCCCTATTTCTTGTCTTTCGTTTTCATCAAAGAGAATCCAAGGGTAAACGTGTGGGACCATACCAAATCCAGCTCCCTTTTGTTCAAACATAGCCTATACTTTCTAATGCACTCCCTTTACGTAGAAGACTCTCATCCAGTTTACCGTTGGCCTTTGTGCTTTCCTTGCCCTTTAGGCCTAGTTTGGATTTCAGGAAAAACTTTTCTTGCAACAAAATTTTTCCTAGCAATTTTTTTGTTCCGAAACTTGATAAAGTGGAATAGTTATTGCTAATTTAGAGGGGTATTTTTATAAATTAAAGGTGATTCTAAATAAAACTTGAACTGTGTGGTTCAAGATACCTTTTTTCCAGATGCAATAAAACAATGAAAAAGCTGGAAATTCTTGAGAAGGTTTTTTTTTCCAAGCTTTTGTCAAAAATTTCTTCAAGGCTGCTAATATTTGGACTATCATGTTTTGATAATGACACAAACTCACTTTTCTAATTGGCTACAGAGAGCGTTTTTGGAATTGTAATAGCATTTGACAGCTGGTTAGGTTAAATAATAAAAGACGGTGAGTTTGTGTGATTATCAACTATCAAGACATGGCACTGCAAATATCAGTAGCCTTGAAATCCAAACAGAGCTTTAGTCAAAGGAGCTGTTTGGATGCATAGTAAAATATTATTGGAAATTGTTTTTCGTGGAAATTAATCTTTCTACTCTCTTACAATTTCAAAAGAAAACTAATTTCTTGCTGCATTGGATTAGGGGTGCAACCTGAAACCGTTGGGTTGGGTTCGGGTTCGGGTTGAGGGCTTCGGCTACCTGACTCGAGTGAAACCCGGCATTTTTTATTTTTAGTAGGCTTAAAAATCAGGTTTGGTCAGTAGGTTTGGGTTGAACTCGGGTCGGGTTCGGGTTGGAAAAAAGGGTTCCTCATGTCTGGTCAGGTTGGAACTCATCGGGTTGGAACTGGGGCGCGTTCGGGTTGAGTAAATGGTTCCTCAGTCGGTTGGCCTCAACCTCACCCGAGTTGCACCCATAGATGTCCACCACAAAATAAAAGCATAACTTCCCATGGGGAATAGGGTTTCTTCCTTCTTCACTAATTGAGTAGTGGGGCGGTGGGGCCACCTAAAATGCTGTACCTTCAATCTTCATAGAAAAAGTTGCCCCAACTTTCCCACCTCCGGCGTTAAAAAATGGCCAAAGAAAAGGTTTCTCTCTTCTAATGGAATCTCTATGTTTGTACAAAATCATAAAAGCTCGTATCTTTACACAGTAATTATCGAAGATTTCCTAGCAACCATCGCAGAAGGCATTTTGCGGTTGGGCTGTTGCATTTAAAGTAGGCAGACAGGCTCAGATTTTGTCTTATTCATTTTATTCATATGAGGTGGCTGCTCTTGTCTAATTCATTTAACTCATATGAGCTGGCTGCTCGATCTCACATGGAACAGCTCAGCCTTAAACTGCCTTCTGCAAGGGTCCCTAGCAAATCCCTTTAAGGCCTGTCCCTATTGGATCTTGAGAACCGATTTTAAGTGC
This sequence comes from Tasmannia lanceolata, assembly GCF_043159265.1. Lineage (NCBI taxonomy): Eukaryota > Viridiplantae > Streptophyta > Magnoliopsida > Canellales > Winteraceae > Tasmannia > Tasmannia lanceolata. Next base: position 19,382,575 of record NW_027518689.1, on the reverse strand, counting down.
AAAACTGATGATAAAAATTTTAAGTTGATTGCTAGCAAGACAGATTTCCCTCTTGCAAAAACAGCACAATATCCTCTATCCTGACACTTGAGCAAGGGAACAAATAAGGGAGCACAAATCCTTAGAAATACCAAGAAAAAACTATGGAAAAGTCCAAATTGTCGTTTGTTTAACTTTTGTATTTTCTGAACTGAATCCCATTTTCGAAGTGTTGTCCTATGAAGATTTATCCTCCAAGAATTCTCATCCTCCATTTTTTTTTAAAATTATTTTAGGAGAAAAGTTAGGGTGGATTAATTGGAAAAAGCCATAAGTCTAAGGAAATGAATATGTGGTCAAACAGCTCATACCACAACCACATCTATGTGGTCAATATTGTTGAGCCATAAATGTTCCAGATCATATAGAAATCTATATCGCCTTAGGGAGTTTTTGTTTTTTATTTTGAGAATCGATTGTCAGTCCAAAACTGTCATTGGTTTCTGAGTCCGAAAATCAATTTTTAATGAGGAGCGGTTCCCAACCAAAGTATAAAAGAACTTAGTGCCGTATAGGTGGAACTAGGTAGTTGTGTATGGCTTGAATTGAAACTAAATAGTATTATTAAAGACCAACTAACGGTGTCTAGCACCAGCAAAACTCGAGCCGAATTTTGTTGCTTATAACTATGTAATTCAATTGTTCTTCCTTCACATCTGAGACTCTTTTCCAAAGAGTTTTGTTCAAAAAATTTTAGCTTAACAAAGAACAGAACTCCAGACAACCAAAAATTATTAATGAAGCTTGTTGAATGGTTTGGCAGGGCAACCATCGATTAATTTTCTTTAAAATCTAACTGCACGAGATTGGGGAAGAGTTTTAGTGTCACACTTTTAGTCAGATCTATATTTAAGAATTCTAGAAAGAACAGTGAATTCGAATTCCATCTTGGATTTCCTAAATTTGGATTTTGTCACATGCTTGATTTCTTGATTTCAGACATGGTCAGAATCTGAATTGGCCTTGTTCTTTGCTGAAGTGCAGACAATCATAAGGCTTCCACTGAGCACAAATGAAGTTGTTAGCCTATCACGCCAGATATTTTATTGACATTAAGGTCTTGTTTCCTAGTGACCTAACATGAATTGTCATGTTTGAAAATTACATGTCGAGGAACCAGTTATGACCTTTTATTAGGCATTGGATAGAATTCAGTTTCATGCAGCCTGGAAGTTGTATCAGCTTTAATATCAATCCAGTTTCAGCAGCCACCATTAGTGGCAAAATCTTACAGGACAGACACAACTCAAGTGAGAGTTGAACGAGAGTTTAACAACAGCTGAAGTTGCTTGGAAGATTTGTTTTGAAGAGTAGAAAGGCATCATCGACCGTCATTTTCGAGTTAATCTGGTCTCTTTACCTAGCCTTGATCTTTGATAAGACCATTGATTTGCAACACTATCGAGGGCTCCACTATATGTATCGCTTGGATGCCAGTTACTCTTATGGTGATTACGAGGTCGCTTGTCTACGATGGATTGATGCTCTTGAGGAGTAACATGATTATTATGTTTAGTGCCACCAAGAAACTGTATGGCGGGCCCAAGAGACTGAGATGATATTATCTCTTATGGGTAGACTTGTTGAAGAAATGCAGGGAACAAGACAAGTCTTCTCTTCTCCGATGGAAGGAAGTTAAAGATCATTGTAAGCCCAAGGGTTCCCATGGGTTAATCATTCACCTTACCTTCTTGTTTTGATGCTAAGAAACCAAATTGATTAGCATTTATGGACTAATGTGTTGCTTTGAGATGTTGTGTTGTATACAGGAATTTCATATCATAATTGCCATTACACAACTCTTCACAACACATGGCTTGTGGATAAAGGATCGAAGGAACCAAGAGCTTGCACATACATTGGAGACATCATCATTTAAAGATGCTCAAGTAAAGAAGCTCAACATGAATATTCCACAAGTTCCTAGCAAGTGTCAAGAAGGAGGTTGGAGTTGAATATGCCATGGTGACACCTCATGCACCTTTCAACATGTATTGAAGATTGAAGGAGAAGTCACAAGAGCCGAATCAAGTTGAAGATGTTCACTCAAGCTAAAGAAGTCCAAGGAAGTGCAAATGAGCGAATACATTCAAAGAAGACTCAACGGTATCATTTTTAGAATGTATTTAGAGTCCTCTTGATATTTTGTAAAATTGCACTTTCAAAAGGTTTTCAAATGGGTTTCATACTTGATTTTTTACATCTTTGGAAACCATACACACACCAAAAAATGTGTTTTGAAAACCTAAGACTTAAGCCCAAAGACCAAAAGCCCCTAATCTCTTAAAGTAAAAATGGAATTTTATACAGGGCCGGTCGACCGGGATAGGCTGGGCGACCGTGGGATGATACCTGGAATTCCAGGACATCTCGAAATTTATCGGCCCGGTCGATTGGGTCAATCCGAGCGACCGTGGATATGTGTCTGCTTCAAATAGAACATTCCGACATGGGTTTGGGAGGGCGACTGCCGTAGGACGGTCGACCAAGATAGGTTTTTGAGCCGAATTTTTGAGCAAACAGGTTGACCTCGCCGGGCGACTGCCATAGGGCCGGTCGACTGCGACGGTAAGAAATTAAAAAATAAAAAAGGGCGCTCGATAGGCTCGGTCGACCGCCTGATCGAGATAACTAGCCGTTGGGGCGTTTTCAGCTTGACTTTTTCAAGCCAGTTATTTACAGTTTTACCCCAAACGGTCATATTTTCAAATACACTATATATACATCATTAAAACCTATCTCTACAAGCTTTTGAACATTTTTGAAATGATCAAATCCCATTTCTTTGAGTTAAAACCTTTCTATCAAAAGCTAAACTTCTTTGAACTTGCATTTGCACATTCTATCAAGCGGAACTCCATAGGCTTTACATTTTATTTTTCCTTGGAGTGTTTGTGAGCTTTGAAAGTTGTAATCCGCCTATCTAAGAGGCATTGAGAGTTCTTTCATTTATTTTCTTCATTGTATTTGAAGGTCTTCTCTTCGGCCCGGTAACAAAGGTGAAGACGTTGTGACAGTCTCCGATTTGGCCTGTTAAGAAAGGTGAATGATTGTAAGAGTGAGTGCGCCCTCGCCAAGGTTTCATGCAGGAAGGGTATAACCCCTTTGGAGTTGGAGGCGTTGGTGTACGGCTTGAGATTCGCCCGTTGAAGTATCTCAGATTTTAGTGGAGATCCCAAGGAGGTAAACTTGGAAGAGTAGAGTAGATCTTGTGATAGACCGAACCACTATAAATCGTGTGTTCTATGTGGTTGCTTCTCTTCTCCTTATTTTCTTGCACGTGTGGTGATTGGTAATCTTTTCCCTTTATTTGTGTCTATATTTTATTGAACAAGGGTTAGAGTATATAGGCTTAAAGTAACATCTAAACCCTAGATTGTTTGTCTTGCATATTTAAAACAAGAGTTAAATTAATTAGTGCTTAATTAGTAAATTAATTTTAATAATACAACTAATTAAGCCCAAAATTTTTAATTGACCAATTCACCCCCCTCTTGGGTTGTCACACTTGTATTTCATTTGGTATCAGAGCTAAGGCTCTTAAAGAGATTTTTAAATTTAAAAATCTATAAGAGAAAGATCCGTGACAGTCCAAATAGATTTTGAGTTAGGCTAATCCGCTCTAATTCCTCCATTTTTTGATCGAACGAATTTTGGAGCTCGGAAAGTAAAATTTTTTGCCTATCTCAAATCCATAGATTATGACATGTTAGATGTCATTGAAAGGGAATTTTCTATTTCAAAGAAATGTAGTAAAAATGATTTAAAATTATTTTTCTTGAATTCAAAAGCAATGATTTTATTGTGTTGTAGTTTAACCCCAAGCATCTTTGTGAAAATTTCAACATGTTTAAATGCAAAAGACATTTGCACCACACTTGAAAATAAGTTTGAGAAAAATAGTTGTCTCTTTTCAAACGATAAAATTCTTGAACAAAAAGAGACTCTTAAATCTTTTGCAAAAATGAAAATGTTGAAACTTCAATTTCCAATTTCAAGAATCAAATTGATGGATTAAAAATGGAAATTGGTGAAAGTTTAAAAAGGAATGAATTGAGCAAAATCTTGATAAATAAAAATGATGACTTAATTCAAATATGTAATGCTTTTGAGAAAGAAAATAAAGCCTTGAAATCACAAACAAGGATTTAAATGAAAAATATTAACTTGTCTGTGAAAATGAAGAAAAATTAAAAACTAATTCATCTCATAAGATAAATTACCTTGAAGATCAATTAAATGAGATAAAATTAATAAATGAAGAACTCTCTAAAAAGAACCAAAGAGTACAAGAAGAAAAGGACAAACATGTTTATCATCATATGCATTCTAATGGTTCTAGTTGTTCCTCATCTACCAATATTTATTCTTGTTCATATTGTTGTAGATTAGGATTAGGGCTGGCAACGGGGCGGGTCGGGGCCGGATGTTGGGGTCCCCTACTCCTTCCCCTCTGCGGGGAATTTTCCTTCTCCCCTTCCCCTCCCCACTACGGGGATGGTGGGAAATCCCCTCCCCTCCCCACGGGGAATATCTAATCCCCATCCCCTCCCCTTCCCCGCCCCGCATCCTTCGGGGACAATCACTTTACTTTCTCACTTTAATTTGTTAAATGTTAGGTTTAAAACTAAAGATTTGCTAGGGACAATCACTTCAGGCATGTTGCGGTTTGGCTATTGCATGTGAGAGTAGCCACACAACCCACACATAGGCTAAGATTTTGTCTTATTCATTTTATTAACTTGGGGACAAAGGTGGTTGCTCTCAGATTCATTTAATTGATCAATAGTCCCTAGCAGATCCCTAATTCCCAATCCCACTTGCCAAAAAGTATAGTATGTGCCTGTAGAAACCCCATTTTGACCGGACCCAAATTCGTTGCTTGTGCGAAGCCTCGTCAAATCAATGAGGTGGAGTCCCAAATTGAACCCTGGGGTAGTTGAAGGCCTCCCATAAGTCTTCGTAAAATTTCGTCGAGATCCAAGCGCGTATGCTCAGTGAACGAGCTAGGAGAGTGAGCGCCATGCAGGCCAAAAGGAGGGTGATTCATCTGAAAAGGGGGCTGTCCATGGGGGAAAAGGAGGTAAAGATATCATTTTCATGTATAAGGGGGGTGCATAAACCCGTCCGAGCCTGATCCGATTTCGCGCGCTCATCAAATATTGGCGCGCCTATCAAATGCTGTGCACTTATCAATTATAGGGGTGCTGATATCAGCGCTTATACTTTGATGTATATAAGAAAAATCAAGAGAAAGGAAGGGGCACTGTTCATCTGTCGTAGAAAAGAGCAGAGAGAGAGAAAGAGAGAGGGAAGGAGAGAAATTTGGGTTTTTCTTTTTTCACTGATCGTATTCTCCGATCCAGCTCCGGCAGGCCTCCGACCAAGCTCCGATTTCTTTTTTTTCTTCTTCTTCTTCTTCTTCTTCTTCTTCCAGTTTCCTCCACCCCCACCACTATCTCTCCCGCCTCCGAGCTCCGGCCATGAAAGAGAGATCTCAGATCTGAGATCTCAGATCTGACAGAGAGAGAGAGAGAGAAATTCTTTGAAACCCTAACTCCTAGTCTTCTTTTTCTCCGATCTTCCTACTAAAGCTTTGGCCTAGTTCTGATTGGCCATTTCCTCAAATTCCGATCAAGATCCGGCTGGCGATCTTGTTCAAGCTACCTTGTTTGATGATCTTTGCAAATTTGTCTTCATCATATTCTCATATCTTTAAGATTTTCTTTCAATTTTAAAATCTTAACCTGTTTTTTTCCAAACCCTAGCTTTCCTTTTTGTTTTGATCAAGTATCATCTTCTTCGCCAAAGCCACAAACTCCAGATCTGATGAATTTCCATCAAAATTGAGCAATATTCTTCAATCGCAGAGAGGACAGAAGATCAGATTAAAATTTCAAGAAGAAAAGGTGAGAAAGTAAGCTTTAAACCTGCATCATCTGTAAAGGAAATTCTTATATCAGGTACTTTTTCTCTTTGTATATACTCTTTATTCAATTTGCATGTGAAATCGGCTTTAGATTGATGATATTTTCTTAGGTGAATATTCATAAGACTCTTGTTTTTCTAAAAATTGGTATCGATCGGTAGATTACTATGCTATATGAGATGGATTTTGTGAAAAGAGAACTTGATTTAAAGGTTTAATGTTTTGATTTTGCATTTTGTAATTTTCTTTTAATAAAAATCTTGTTAATGGCTTGTGTTTGGTCCTTGAATCATATGATGTGATGCGAGATGTGGATTTGTTCTCAGAATATTATTGTGTTATTTTTCCTCTGAAAATCAGTGAAATCAAGTGTTAAAATATTAGTAATATGCCTTGATTAACCTTAACATATTTATTGATTGTGCTTAAACCAGCTCTGTTGCTTGGATATTTAAAAAAAAAAAAAAAAAAACTGAATCCTGTTTTTTTTTAATACTCTTAATTGAATATTTTAGATTGAATGATTTTCGTAGTGAGCATAAATAAATAATGTTCAATATCATCTTCTGGATGTTTCTGTTACTAATTGAATAGTAGAAACTAAATAAGAAATAAAAATATATATATATAAGAAAAACTGTAGAGAGGGGAGAATATTTATTCTCTGTGTGATATGATACAGTTTGTTTTTACTTTGTTAACATTATGACTGGAAGTGGTAAATTCATCTTAAAATTCTTTTCTGTCCTCATTTCCCTTTGTGATGTTGGCAACCCCTGCCTTCTTGATAGTGGAGGCCCTTGTCTTCCCTATATGGTTTTGAAATTTGGTCCTTTATTGTCTGCTTTATGAGATAAAAGACATTATGGTATAGTCAAAAGGTTGAATGTGTATTGATCTGTGTTTGTAATTGTACTGAAATGTGTAACCTTAAATGACCATGCACATTGGTTAATTCAAGATCTGATAACATTATTTATGTGGAATTTTTCTTGTTTTATCTAGTAATTTTTGGTTTCTATAAGAATTGGGGTTACTAATTTTTTTTTTAATGAGTTGTAGGAGCATGCTTTGGTGTGATCATAATTGTGAAATATATCAGTCTTAAGGAATTAATGTTTGCATTCATTTTTATTGTGATGATGGTTCAGATATGTATGTTCTACATTCTTAAGATTTGATGGCAGATTCACTTATTTGCAATATTACTTGTAAAATTTGTATTCTAAGCAAATAAATATATGACAAGATGAACAAAAGTTTTTTTTTTAGGGCAAAGCAGTGGTACATATAGTTGTGATCCCTATTTGCGTGTTTGCTTTTAAGCTTTGATCAAAGTTCAGATTAATGATGTATGCATTAGGGTTATGTAGTTTTCCATAGTAAAAATTTGTATGAAAATGTGTTATGGTTGATGAGCTTTGGCTGTGTGGGAAATATAATTTAATGTTTAAGACCTTTTGGGGCTTGGGAATAAACATTAGATGGAGTATTGGATGAAAGTCAGGCTTGGGCCCTGAAGCCGTTGGTTAGGCTAGACATGTATTCTTCTTATTGAGGGAAATATGGTAAAGGATGATTGAGCCATTCTATATCACGCATGTCTGGTTTCAAGAAGAAAGCTTGTAAGAGGATTACTAGCTTTAAGGTTTAATAGTTTCTTGGATCAGGTGGTCGTTTTTAAATGGTTTAAAGAGGAGTGTGAAATGAAAGGTTAGATTAGTGTTGGGTAGGATTGCTCACTGACGGAAGAATTACTCCCAGAATTTTGGGTGTGTGCCATTTAAAATGTAGCATTTATTTTTATCATAAATAAAGGGGTCTAGCCATCTCCTAATTATTGAACAGGATAAGCCTATGGTATAGATTAAATGGAATTTGGGTATATTGTGTAAAAATGGTGATTGCAGGTTGTTTTTTTTTTTGTAAAATTGATAAAAGCCCTGCTATGGTAGTTATTCTTTAAGGTGTTAGTGTCAAATAAAAAATTATTCATATTGTCATTTAGCATGGGCCATCTAAATGTTTTTCATCATATGCAGTGTTAATTGATCATGCTCCTTATGAATGGCTGAAACTAATGCGCTTATGAGTATCTTCTTGAACAGCGATTTATTTTAAAAATCAATTTTTGGTAATCCTGTTTTACTTGAGTTTCACGGATAATGAAAAGGTCATAGGTTTAATCCTACTTTATTTTTATTTGTATATATATATATATATATAAATAAAAAAAAGAATTGATGAAGTTTATACAACCTAGGCTGTGCATGTAACATTAATTGATACGTTGAAGTAATTGGCATCATTTGTTTTTTATGTACCCTAGTTTAATATTCCAGTAAAAGAGTAAATTTATCATTATGTTTTAAAGTAATACAGGCTCTGTGGCATTGTATATTATAGCCAAGTTCTGTTGAAATAGCATGTCTTTGGGAATTAAAAATTAACTACATGTCTCGCGAATTTGTCCTGCTTTGTAGCTGGGCTGGAAAGTTGATGAGTTTGATCAATCATTTGATTTAGTTGTGTCTGTGATATTATCTTTGTATTCTCTTATCAAAGTACTTAGACTTTATGTTAGAGTTAATCAAAGCACTATATTTCCATATCAAATATTGTTTTGCAAAGGTTTTCTTTTGGAAATTGTAATTTTACGGTGATGAAGCCAGTTTTAAAGAAAAATAGGATGTCTTAGGAATCACCCTCATAATTTCATTATTTTTTGAAAAATTTGAAACAAGGTGGCTTTGATAACTGGCAAAGCATAATGATAAAATATTATAGAATTGTGTATCTTCTATCATGATTTTTTTTAGATGTATGTCTAGCAAAACAGGTTCATGATTGAAGTGGTAGTAGGAATGGCAACAGGAATGGCAACAGTCATGCTTCTGTTGATTTGTTAATATTATCACCACTGTGTATAGCATAGTTTATACTTGAGCCTATTTCATTGAAGTAATATTCACAATTATGATCTTTATTGGGTTCAAAAGCACGCCACTGCTGTCCCATAGTTCCAGTACTTCATAATTGTGATTTGGTTGATGTTAAAAGGAACACATCTGCTGTCCACTAATGCATGACTGCTGTCCTATGATTTCTGCGCTTCATAATTGTGATTTGGTTGATGTTAAAAGGCACACATCTGCTGTCCACTAATGCATGACTGCTGTCCTAAGATTTCTGCCCTTCATAATTGTAATTTGGTTGATTTTAAAAGGCACACATCTGCTGTCCACTAATGCATGACTGCTGTACTATGATTTCTGCGCTTCATAATTGTAATTTGGTTGATATTAAAAGGCACATATCTGCTGTCCACTAATGCATGACTGCTGTACTATGATTTCTGCGCTTCATAATTGTAATTTGGTTGATATTAAAAGGCACACATCTGCTGTCCACTAATGCATGACTGCTGTACTATGATTTCTGTGCTTCATAATTGTAATTTGGTTGATATTAAAAAGCACACATCTGCTGTCCACTAATGCATGACTGCTGTACTATGATTTCTGCGCTTCATAATTGTAATTTGGTTGATATTAAAAGGCATATATCCGTTGTCCATTAGTGCATATCTGTTGACCTATAGTTTATATGCTTTATAATTGCGATTTTGGATGGTGCTCTAAGGTCATGCATTTCCCCCTTTGATTGTTTCAGCCTAGGCCCGTCTTTTAAAGGACTTACCGAGTCCAAGTATTACTCTCTCCTGTGTGTTGTAGACTTATTTAGTCTTTTGAAGATCTTTAAATCTTAGGTCCCCCTTTCTTTTTGAGGGCGATGATGGCGATAGTCGGAGCCTCCCCTTTGGAGAGACAATTTGTGCCTCTATAGAAAAAACCTATCCTTAGGGGACTTGATCAGTCCTAGTGACGTCCCCCTCTTTTATTTAGGAAACTTTCTAAGTCTTTTAGATATCTTTTAGATAGAGGAGACTTTTGTTTAGGAGATCACTGTGGTCTCAATAATGAGTTGAACTAGGAGACATGCTTTGTCTCATTAAGGTATTTCTCCCTCGGAGACAAGCCTTGTTATTTAGAACCTCCCTTCTGAAAGACCTTTTTAGTTTGGTAGAGAGTTTGTCCATAGGAGGCAGGCTTTGCCTCATTTACAGAGTCCCTATCTAGGAGATATACTCTGTCTCATTAAGGTAGTTCTCATTTGGAGACAAACCTTGTAGCTTAGAGCTTATCCCTTAGAGGGTATACCTTGGTTTTGTATAGAGAGCTAGTTCTTAGGAGGGGTGCCTCGCCTCATTTGTGGAGCATTTTCCAAGTTGTGTCCTAACTTGTTTCCCCTGTTAGTAGAAGACCAGCTTTGTCTGGTAGTAGTCTATCACTCTTGTATAAGAGACAGGTTTTGTCTCATTAAGGAGTTTTTCTTTTAGGAGGCTTATCTAGCCTCGTGTTAGAGTACCCTTCTTTTAGAGCAAGTTTTTGACTCGTTTGTCTTTTTAGTGATATTATTAGAGTCTTTGATTCATTCGTCCTTTTAGGTGGCATTATTAGAGAGTCTTTGACTCATTTATCCTTTGGTAGCTATTGTAGAGTCTTTGACTCACCTGTCCTTTATGTATAGGAGACTAGCAGTCTCATTAGAGCTTTTCTTATTTGTGATCTTAGATCATTCTCTCGTCTTTGGCGCTAGCTTACTTTGTTTAGGGGTTTCCCCTATTTTCCTTAGGGTTTAGCCCTAGGATTTTGCTTTGTATGTTCCCTCCAGTCTTTGACCAAAAGGGTGAAATCAAAAATTTAAAAATCTAAAAAACATGTTAAAACATTTAAAAATCAATTTTTTTTTGAAATACTTTAAAATTCAAAAACATGTTAAAACATTTAAAACTAAAAAACATTAGAAATTTAAAACATAAAAAACATTTAAAAAGCTTTAAAAAAGTCTAAAGTGTTGAGTGTTTTAGAAACAGTAATTAGGAGAGTTCGTTTTCGAACTACGTTGGCTTGATCATCTTCCGAGGTACGTAGTGCAGCTTGAGATTTATATCCCAAGTCCAGCCAAACTTTTTTGTAAATAATATTTTAAACCTTCTTTTAAAACCTTTAAAATCTTGTTGTCAAAAGATCTTCCTCTAGAGTTAGGAGTTTCTCCTAGATAGAGAGTTTTAGAGTTAGGGTTTTTCTTTTGATAGGTTGTTTGATTGTTTGTTTGTTGTGTGCTTGTTTTAGAGTTAGGGGTCTGTCCTAGAGTTATAGGAGCGCCTCCGTCCGGTCAGTCGGCGATCCACATCGCCGAGTGATGACTAGTGTAGGGCACGTTAGTCCACTATTTGTTTTCCTTAGGAAATACAGCCTAGTTACACATAGGTTGTAGGAATCACCTGCATTAGCTTAGGGCTAATGTAACAACCCTTAAAAAAAAAAAAAAAAAAAAAAAAAAAAAAACTAAAACTCGGAATTCCGAGAATAATTCTCGGAACTCCGAGAACTACTGGAGAGATCTCGAAACTCCGAGAAAATAACCTCGGAATTCCGAGAAATCGAACAGTAGTTTTGGAATCCGGTTCTCGGAACTCCGAGAGCATTTCTCGGAACTCCGAGAATTCTCGGAACTCCGAGAAAATGCCTCGGAACTCCGAGAATGTCGCGGATTGAGAATCCGAGAGTTTCCAAACTCTCTATGAAGTGCCGATTTCCATCCTTTTTGGGTGAGTTAACACCCAAACAAACCCTAAAAAGATTCATGACCATATATATACACTATCATAACCTAATGTTCTTCATAAATCAAAACCCTAAAACCTGAGGAGAGTAAGAAAAGGAGAATTCAAGGAAAGGGAGAAGAAGGAAGGGCTTTCAACTCCAAGATCCATCAAGCTTCATTCAATTCTCTCAATTCAAGTAATCAATCACATCAATCAAACCAATCCATTCAAAGGCAAAGGCAAGATTTCGGATTATGTTTTGTAATCTACACTATAACTAGAGTTCTTGAAAATTTAGATAAAACCTCTTATGTTTTTGTTTCTTGATTCTTGAATCCAATTCATGGCTTTCATTGAAAACCCACAAACCCTATGATGGAGATGATTTAAAGGCCATAGTTTCATATACCCTTGATACCATTTCCCTCGTACCCAAAAAGGGGCGAGAAGGTCAAAAGAACTACGTGAACTCCTCGTATAAAAACAGTTCGAAGGTTATAATTCTACATGGGTATCATTGTGTATAGAAATTAATGGGGAAGGAAAGGGAAGAGCATAGTCTCTAAACGATTTTAGAACCTTAGATTCTAATGACTAGAGCAATAGTCTCTAATGAACAATCATATTGAACAAAGAGTCCTATTTTGCAAATTCAAAGGTGCTATCAGAAAAACCTCTATATTATTGCTTATTGTTGCACCAAATACCATGTCTTTCTTGATATGCTAAATTTCTTTGATATGCCTCTAATATGAGATGATTATATCTTTACATCTTCAATTGCCTAAGTTAAGTTTTATTACTCTGCATAACCGTTATTCTTGCATCCTGACCTTTAAAACTTTTCAACAGACTTTAATGGCGAAAATCCAAAAAACCAGCAAATCGATCAAAACGAAGGAGCATTTGCTGATGAGATGACCTAGGCAATGGGATGGGGAGAGATGGCATAGTTTAGGCAGTTATTTATTTCTTTTAGTTTTCTTTCCAAAGTCCTTTGGGGCATGGATATTTAATTTGGCAAATTTGTGGAGTTATTATTGAAAGTATTGGAATAAAATTCTCTTCCCTTATTTTTGTCTCTATTTCATTAAATAAATGATTTGTTTTTTACTAAGACTTCCGCTGTATGAAAGAATGAATGTGTTTTGTGCCTCTTTTTTTTTTTTTTGAGAGGCGTAGCAATCCGGATTTTCGGGGCTCGTTTGCTCTGTTTTATAAAGAGCTAGGCTCAGAATTGCCTCAAAATTTAGCCTGAGAATCCGGGTCGTTACAGAGGTGGTATCAGAGCTTATCTAGGTTAGTCAGTGAGGAACCTAGTGCGAGTCTGGGTATATGTCTAAGGTTGGGTAGTTGAACCTAATTAGCTAAAGTACAACCTAACCACAATTTACATGATCATAATTAAATTAAGTAAATTAGAATTTTTATGAACTAACAATTGTGTGTTCTTTTGACAGATGGATCAAAGAGAGTTGCGAGGTAATGCTAGGAGAGGTCGTGGTGGTGCCCATGTTGGTGAAGGAGAAGATTCTTTACTCATGATTGCTGATCTCCTTAGAGGTCAAGCTCAGGCACAGGCTGCTAACCAAGCAGCTAATCAGGCCGCTTTGCAGAACATTGCAACCACTCTAGCAGCTCGCCATGCGCCTGCAGCAGATCCGACTAAGCTGCACAGGCAGTTCAGGGACTACAGGCCATCGGAGTTTACAGGAGTGGGAGACCCTTTGGTTGCAGACCACTGGATTTTGGAAGTGGAAGGAATTTTTGAAGTGATGGAGTGCAGTGATATTCAGAAAATCCGTTTGGCTACCTTTTTACTAAAGGACCAAGCAGGAGTGTGGTGGAGATCCTTACTGCAAAATTATCCTTATGCTAAGAATGAGACGTGGACCGAATTCAAAGTACGGTTCAACAACCAATTCTTTCCTAACCATGTTAAGAGGGAATTGGCATCTCAGTTTGCGTCTCTGAAGCAGGGATCTTTGACTGTGGCTCAGTATGGAGCCAAGTTTAGGCAGTTGTCGAGGTATGCACCTGGCTATGCCTCTACAGAGGAGGATAAAGTTTCGAAGTTTGTTGACAACCTTCGCCCATCTCTTATGGCGAAAGTTGTTCTTCATGAACCTCAGACTTTGGTAGAAGCTTGCGCGAAAGCCGAGATGGCTGAGCGTAGTGAGAAAGTGATTATGGCCGCCAGAATGCCGCCATCAGGGAGCAGGAATCAAGTGCCGCCGCCTAAGAGACAGAGAATGGAAGATGGAGTTCCTGCAAGGGTTCCTTGTGTTATTTGCGGAAAATTTCATGCTGGAAGGTGTTGGAAGACGATGAATGTCTGCCACAACTGTGGAGACCCGAGTCACAAGATTTTGGAGTGTCCTAAGCCTACATTTAGGGACACGAGACCTCAAAGGCAGCAGCAGAATTTTCAGCCAGCAATGAATCAGGGGAACCGAATTAATAATAATCAGCAGCAGCAGAAACCCCCAGCGCAGCAGCAGCAGCAGAATCAGTGGAAAGGGTATCAGAATCGCCAGCAGAATCTGGAGAAGAGTGCATCTCAAGCACCTGTCAACCGAGTCTATGCGCTTAATCAACAAGACGCTGATGCCTCCGACGCAGTCATTGAAGGTCAGCTTTTTGTTAATAATACATCTGTGCATATTCTTGTAGATTCTGGCTCTACCTTGTCATTCATATCGCCAATTTTTGCGAAAGAACTGAATTTGACCCCTATTACTCTAAATTTCCCTTTGAGAATTATTACTCCTTTAGGAGATGATGTAATTACAAATTTAGTGTGTAAGGGATGTATTATAAAGATAGGTGGTAGAGAGCTTTTGGCTGATTTAGTGCTATTGGAGATGAACGATTTTAGAGTTATCCTTGGTATGGATTGGCTAGCAGCTTATCATGCTAATGTGGATTGCTTTCATAAAATCGTGAAATTTGCAATTCCTGGAGAAGAAGAAATCATTTTTGAGGGAGTGAAGCGCCCTATGAAGAAGATTAAAGTAATTGCAGCTGTGAAAGCTCAGAAGTTGATCAATAAAGGATGTGAATGCTTTCTGGCTTTCATGGAGAAGGAAGAAGTCGGTATTGAGTTGTCTGTTTCAGACATCCCTGTGGTGAGGGAGTTTCTGGATGTCTTTCCAGAAGACTTTGAATTACCTCCCCACCGAGAGATCGACTTTACTATCGATCTTGTGCCAGGGACCGAGCCTATTTCTAAAACACCTTACAGAATGGCCCCGGCTGAATTGAAAGAATTGAAGGAGCAGTTATCAGAATTGTTGGAGAAGGGATTTATTAGACCCAGTTCATCCCCATGGGGAGCTCCTGTGCTATTTGTGAAGAAGAAGGATGGTAGTCTTCGCTTGTGCATTGACTACAGGCAGTTGAACAAGGTGACTATCAAGAATCGTTATCCTCTTCCTCGGATAGACGATCTCTTTGACCAGTTGCAAGGAGCTACTCATTTCTCGAAGATTGATTTGAGATCTGGATATCATCAGTTGCGTATCAGAGACGAGGACATTTCAAAGTCAGCTTTTCGTACTCGATACGGTCACTATGAATTTGTCGTAATGCCGTTTGGATTGACAAATGCACCAGCCATATTTATGGACTTGATGAATAGAGTATTCAAGCCATTTTTGGATCAGTTCGTGGTGGTATTCATAGATGACATCCTTATTTACTCGAAATCTGAAGAGGAGCATGCTAAGCATTTGGGACTTGCATTGGAGACTTTGAGAAAGAATCAGTTGTATGCAAAATTCTCTAAATGTGAGTTTTGGCTCGAGCGTGTTACATTTTTGGGTCATGTGATATCAAAAGAAGGAATTGAAGTGGATCCTACTAAGATTCAAGCAGTTACTTCTTGGAAGCAGCCTACCAATGTTACTGAGATCAGAAGTTTCTTGGGTCTGGCCGGGTATTACAGGAAGTTTGTTGAAGGCTTTTCAATTTTAGCTGGACCTTTGACTAAATTGACCAGGAAGAATGTTAAATATGTTTGGAATGAAGAATGTGAAAGCAGTTTTCAAGAATTGAAGAAAATATTGACATCAGCTCCAGTTTTGATACTTCCTACCGCAGAAGGAGATTTTGTGGTGTATAGTGATGCATCATTTCGAGGTTTGGGTTGCGTGCTCATGCAATCAGGCAAGGTCATTGCCTATGGTTCGAGGCAGTTGAAGAAGCACGAAGTGAATTACCCAACTCATGATCTGGAATTAGCAGCAGTGGTTTTCGCTTTGAGGATATGGCGACACTACTTGTATGGTGTCAAGTTTGAGGTTTTTACAGATCATAAGAGCCTCAAGTATCTTTTTGATCAGAAAGAGCTGAATATGAGACAGAGAAGATGGGTTGAATTTTTGAAGGATTATGACTTCACCTTGAGTTATCATCCAGGCAAGGCTAATGTAGTGGCTGACGCTCTTAGCCGACAAGAACACCCTATGATGGCCTGTTTGATGATGGAAGAATGGGAATTGCTTGAGCGGTTCAGAGATTTAGATTTGGGAACTTGCGAAATTGGCGATAAATCCTTTATTGCTAATATTCGAGTTCGGTCGAATATCATAGAAACTGTTAAAGCAGCTCAGATAGATGATGAAGGAATTTTGAAATTAAAGGCTGAAGTTGATTCTAAACCAAAGTTTTCAGTAGGAGAGGATGGATGTTTGTTCTTTAAAGACAGAATTTGTGTGCCAGCTAAGGAAGAAATCAGAAAGGACATTTTGGATGAGGCACATAAGTCTCGTTACACCATCCATCCAGGTAACACAAAGATGTACCAAGACTTGAAGAGGAATCTTTGGTGGAGTGGAATGAAAAGGGACATTGCTGAGTATGTTTCTAAATGCCTAACTTGTCAGAAAGTAAAGGCAGAGCATCAGAAACCTGGAGGTACATTGGACCCTTTGGAGATTCCCATGTGGAAATGGGATAGCTTGTCCATGGATTTTATCATGGGTTTACCCAAATCGAAGAGCAATTGTGATGGTATTTGGGTGATTGTGGACCGTCTTTCTAAATCGGCTCATTTCATTCCGATTAAGAAAGATTGGAAGTTGGAAAAGCTTGCTGAAACATATGTGGCTCAGATCGTTAGGTATCATGGTGTGCCCTCGACCATAATCTCTGACCGAGACTCTCGTTTCACTTCGGGATTCTGGAAGAGCTTACATTCTGCTTTGGGTTCGAAGTTGAGTTTCAGTACAGCATATCATCCTCAGACTGATGGTCAGACTGAAAGAGTAAATCAGATCCTTGAAGATTTGTTGAGAGCTTGTGTTCTAGATTTTGGTGGAGATTGGGAGAAGCATTTGCCTCTATGTGAATTTGCTTACAACAACAGCTACCAGCAGAGTATTCAGATGGCTCCATTCGAAGCTCTATATGGCCGTGCCTGCAGATCACCTTTGTGCTGGGCTGAAGTTGGTGAGAAGCAATTGCTTGGACCAAAGTTGGTTCGAGAGTCGACTGAAAAAGTTGCATTGATTAAGGATCGTTTGAAGATCGCGCAGAGTCGACAGAAGAGTTATGCCGATCAGCGGAGGAGAGATTTAGAATTCGCTGAAGGCGATATGGTTTTTGTGAAGATTTCGCCGTTCAGGGCAGTAATGCGTTTTGGAAAGAAAGGGAAGTTGACTCCTCGTTTTATTGGACCCTACCGAATTGTGAAAAGGATTGGGGCAAGAGCTTATAAATTGAAATTGCCTTCTAATTTGGAGCGGATGCATGATGTTTTTCATGTATCGATGCTTCGATTGTATCATCCCGACCCTTCACATGTTTTGGCCGAGGATGATGTCGAGCTTCAAGAAGATTGGTCTTTTTCTGAAGGACCTGTGAAGATTTTAGATCGAGAAGAGCGAGCTTTGCGAAATAAGACGATTTCGTTGGTCAAGGTTCTTTGGCGACATCATGGCGTTGAAGAAGCAACTTGGGAGCGCGAATCGGAAATCTTGAAGAAATATCCGCATTTGCTCGGAGGTATATTCCTTACTTCTCATTTATAATCTGTTGTATAATAATCGTTTGTTTTCGGTTTACCCTGTGAGAGAGATCAAATTTCGAGGACGAAATTCCTCTAAGGGGGGTAGAGTGTAACAACCCTAAAAAAAAAAAAAAAAAAAAAAAAAAAAAAAAAAAAAAACTAAAACTCGGAATTCCGAGAATAATTCTCGGAACTCCGAGAACTACTGGAGAGATCTCGGAACTCCGAGAAAATAACCTCGGAATTCCGAGAAATCGGACAGTAGTTTTGGAATCCGGTTCTCGGAACTCCGAGACTCCGAGAATTCTCGGAACTCCGAGAAAATGCCTCGGAACTCCGAGAATGTCGCGGATTGAGAATCCGAGAGTTTCCAAACTCTCTATGAAGTGCCGATTTCCATCCTTTTTGGGTGAGTTAACACCCAAACAAACCCTAAAAAGATTCATGACCATATATATACACTATCATAACCTAATGTTCTTCATAAATCAAAACCCTAAAACCTGAGGAGAGTAAGAAAAGGAGAATTCAAGGAAAGGGAGAAGAAGGAAGGGCTTTCAACTCCAAGATCCATCAAGCTTCATTCAATTCTCTCAATTCAAGTAATCAATCACATCAATCAAACCAATCCATTCAAAGGCAAAGGCAAGATTTCGGATTATGTTTTGTAATCTACACTATAACTAGAGTTCTTGAAAATTTAGATAAAACCTCTTATGTTTTTGTTTCTTGATTCTTGAATCCAATTCATGGCTTTCATTGAAAACCTACAAACCCTATGATGGAGATGATTTAAAGGCCATAGTTTCATATACCCTTGATACCATTTCCCTCGTACCCAAAAAGGGGCGAGAAGGTCAAAAGAACTACGTGAACTCCTCGTACAAAAACAGTGCGAAAGGTATCCTCGTACAAAAACAGTTCGAAGGTTATAATTCTACATGGGTATCATTGTGTATAGAAATTAATGGGGAAGGAAAGGGAAGAGCATAGTCTCTAAACGATTTTAGAACCTTAGATTCTAATGACTAGAGCAATAGTCTCTAATGAACAATCATATTGAACAAAGAGTCCTATTTTGCAAATTCAAAGGTGCTATCAGAAAAACCTCTATATTATTGCTTATTGTTGCACCAAATACCATGTCTTTCTTGATATGCTAAATTTCTTTGATATGCCTCTAATATGAGATGATTATATCTTTACATCTTCAATTGCCTAAGTTAAGTTTTATTACTCTGCATAACCGTTATTCTTGCATCCTGACCTTTAAAACTTTTCAACAGACTTTAATGGCGAAAATTCAGAAAACCAGCAAATCGATCAAAACGAAGGAGCATTTGCTGATGAGATGACCTAGGCAATGGGATGGGGAGAGATGGCATAGTTTAGGCAGTTATTTATTTCTTTTAGTTTTCTTTCCAAAGTCCTTTGGGGCATGGATATTTAATTTGGCAAATTTGTGGAGTTATTATTGAAAGTATTGGAATAAAATTCTCTTCCCTTATTTTTGTCTCTATTTCATTAAATAAATGATTTGTTTTTAACTAAGACTTCCGCTGTATGAAAGAATGAATGTGTTTTGTGCCTCTTTTATTTTTTTTTTGAGAGGCGTAGCAATCCGGATTTTCGGGGCTCGTTTGCTCTGTTTTATAAAGAGCTAGGCTCAGAATTGCCTCAAAATTTAGCCTGAGAATCCGGGTCGTTACAGCTAACCCATGTATATTTCTGGTTATCCATTGCACAGAGGATTTGATTTTAGGGTTCCATGGCATATCCATGGATGGCGACTCTGAGTTTATTTCAGGTATGTCTTGGTTTCGAGCCTTGGCTCCGGATCGAGACATATCTCTTTCTTTTTATATCGCCACTCGTGCTATGCTATGAGGGTGTCATCCGTTTTGAGAGTTCCTTCGTAGAGCTCTACATTCACATGGATGATCCAGAGAGGGTGTTGGGGACCCGTTCCCTCGCCGCCTATCTCGGATCGGGGTCCACAGGCTGGCGACTCTGCTGGGGATTTCTTGAAACATTGCCTAACTCTATAAAAATGCCATTTTTACTAACTTTGGAGAAATTTGAGTTAAAATCATTTTAAATGGGAACTCTATCGTTAGAATCCAGGGGCACCAGATAGGTGCATAATTAAAACGAGGGATTCACACACTGCACATCATATGTTATCATATTGTTTTCTTTATTTTTCTCATTGTTTTTCATTATTCTTGGCTCTACGAAAATAGATACAGTGCGTGCCAGACTGGGAGTTCATTACCCTGACGGGACTGTTGTATCTATTTTCAAGCTATGTGCCGGTGCTGCAGCCGTAGACATTGGGCGTACTTTTGTCTACAGCAGCCGATGAGCAATGAAGCATACTATGTATAACATGGGGCGTACTTGTGTTATACATGTTAAATATGTTTCATACGCATAGTACCCATTAGATTGTGTCCGAAGCCATACTTTGTTTTATATATTATGTATATACTTACTGACCTAGTGAAATCCACCTAGGAAGTATCCGTGTTTATATAAGTATATTGCATTCATATAGGATCGAACATGTGTTGCTCACACATGTAGAGCCTAGAGTTAGGAGCTTTGTCCCATTTGTAGACTAGGGTAGCTCATTTTATATGGCTACAACACGGTCCTAGTACACTCACCGGTCTGTCTTGAGTCAAGAGTTCCTTGACTCCGCTAGATTAAGGATTTGTGTGTATGTGTATATACCTATATATACTGATTATGTATATTGTGGTTCTCCTCTTAGTCAGAGATTCCTTATTCAATTCAATCAGTTATATCCATTTCGTTATTCAGATCTAGGTCTAGTCAGTGGTTTTTTACCGCCATTACCTTGGCCGGGTTTAGTCCTTGATCTGTTAATTATAGGGTTTGACCCATTGTTGTACATTCTCACCTTTGGTTAGTCCATCTGTTGATCACCTTTCTCTAGTAACCGTTATTCAGGTACTTTCGATTGAGCTAGGGTGATCCCTTGTATAGCCGTTATGCTGCCGAATTTTATCCAGAACATTTAGCATAACCGCTATTTTTTAGAGTTAGGAAAACCATGAGTTTACCTTTCCCTGACTTTCTTGTTTAGCCGTTATGCTGCCGAATTTTTTGCAACACATTTTGAGCATGACGGCTACTCTTTAGAGTCAGTTTACTTAGTCAAGACCTTGACCTCCTTGTATAGCTGTTGTGCTACCGAATTTTTCGCAACACATGTTGAGCATGATTGCTATCCTTTGGGGTCAGTTTACCTTATCTTGATTCCCGTATATAGCTTTGATTAGCTTGAAACCCACTTCCAGTGAGAACTTCTGATTTGATCAGTTGTATTTATATCCTTTCAGTTTCATTTGGTCAGTGGCCTGTATATATTGTTCTTGTGGTCACAATTTATTTGTTACCCTTTGATTATGTATCCACTCTTTTGTTATGTCATAAATTCATCCTGTGTATTCATTGCCCAGTAGGATTAGATCCTTACCTGTTTTGTCTTGAGATCTGGCCGATAGCTCATTTGCTATTCCTATGACCATGGTCTATCATTTTGATCATCTTGATTGCATAGTTGATGATATTCATCGCCAGATTTGGATCCGGTTTGCGACCTACTTTTGTCATTTTATGGCCGCGGTCTATTGTCTGACCTCTTGGTGATCTCTCATCTTTGATGAAAAATCCAATGTCCCCGATTGTATCCTTCCTGTATGTTTGATTGTCAAGTGTATTCTTATTATTTACTTAAAGGTTATCTTCCCTCCCTTATCATTTTGTTCTATCTGAGTGTCAGGTCTGATCATGGTGAATAATTTGTTAGACAAGTGGATAGCTGAGACTATTAAATCTTTTCCGCTGAGGTGTGAAGGATGGAGTATCACTGAGCGTTTCATTGGTTCATTTGCTCATTTGAATAGTCGCGGTATAAATTGGAAGTTTCTTCAAGCAGCTGCTAGATGTTGGGATCCTGTTTTTCATGTATTCCGATTCGGGTCTTTTCAACTCTGTCCTATATTTGAAGACTGGTGTGCCTTGTTAGAGCTTCCTCCCGAGGGACTTTGGATTCGACCTTCAAGCGCAGACTCCCCTCATGATCTTTTTTGCAAACTTTTTGAAAATAAGATCGTGAAAACTCTGTCATGCTTAACTGAGAAAAATGTGCAATTTCAAGCTCTAATTGAACTGTTTTCTAAAAATGTGGATCCTATTGACTCCCGTTTTCAAGAGTGTCGACGTAATGCCTTAGTATTTGCTGTCTTTGCACGTCATGTTCCTCGTAGAGACTCTAGTGCTGCTCCTTTCACCTTGTTGACAATAGTAGATCAGATAAATGAGGGGAGAAATCCTGTCTCTACAATGCTAGCTGAAACCTTTTATGGATTAGACTTTATCGCTAGTAAAAAGGTGCAGGATAACTTTTTCGGCTGTGCCAAGCTGTTATATGTGTGGCTATGTGAGAAACTCACTATCCTTCAGCCACAGAACCGCATTGAGTACACCCTTAAAAGTTTTCATTCCTGGAAGACAAATATTAAGCAATCTCAGCTTAATGAATGGCACAATTGGTTGCAAACCATAGGAGAAAATCAAATTCGTTGGGTAAGTTAATCATGTCCGCAAATTGTTACCAGTACTTGCCCATACTCATTTGTCCATCTTATGGGTTTAGAAAAATCATCTTTCTATGCACCTTTGTGTTTTCCTTCCCAGATTATTGGAATCTTGTGTCCTCCTAAGGTTATCACACCACCTTGTTGTGAAGACCTAACTTCTGATCTCATTACATCCATAGTAGCTGCTTGGAGAAACAAAATCACGGAGAGGAGATCCGCTTTCATGTTTAAACTTCGAAAGGGAGGAGTATTTGGAGAGCCTGCAAACCGAAAAGCTCGAATTGGTGAACCATCAGGATCTTGGGATCAGGACTGTCATTTCTTTTATTGTTTTCATTTGTTTTACTTGAATATAATCAGAGTCAAAGATTGTAAATCTGATTTCATTATAGATGAAAATTTAAAGAAAGAAATTTTACTTGATACATGTTATAGACAGTCAATGATTCAGAGTTTCAGCATTTTACATTGTAACCAATCGTTGTCAATATAATCAATACAAAGGATATTTGTTTTTCTTTTCTCTCTATTGGTGCAAACTATCTTATTTCATTTGTCAATCATTTAATCTAGTTTGTTAACTTCCAATCAGGATTCTGAAAGATAGCAACCATCGCTCCCAAAAAGGACTCCCAAGCTAAACCTACCTGGTCTAGACCTACTTCAGTGCCTAGACTTGTTCGTCACTTTGATTCCCCTGTGTCATCCATAGTACATTTACCTTCTTCACCAGAGTCTTCAAATTCTTTTGAAGTAAATCAAATGGCAGACCCAACTGACCTTCTGCTCAGTATGCAAGAGATGATGAAGAATCTCACCCGAGACATGGGGGGTATGAAAGAAGAGATGGCAAACATGAAGACCCAGATAAGTGATAAGACTTCCACATCTAGGCCAGTACTTCAACCTTCTCATGTTCCAGCTCCGGAGTTGCATAGACCCGTTATCCAGCCTTTCGAGGTTGATTTAGATGATGAGCAATACGCCGCAGAGTATTGTGCTCCAGGGGTTGATAGAGAAAAGGAGAAGTTTGAAAAATTTGAAAAAGAGATGTCTGAGAAGTTTAGCAAGATGGCTCACGAGATGGAGCAGATGAAAGTTCAAGGGCCCAAGAAATTTGATGTCTGTGGGACCCGATCCCGAGAGAGGGGGTGGGGCGCGAGCCGCCATGCTCTCCCTTGGTCTCTCGTACCCACGCGATTGGCGTGTGTATTTTATGATTGATTTTAATTCGTCTTTTATGTGAACTTGGGATCACTAAGGCAATCTGAATTCCACACAAAAGAGACTGACAGAGTCGCCACCTAGATGTGGGATCTAGGACCCGTAATTAACCAGAAATCTAGACTCGCTACCTGGTTACGAGAATGGAAGGTATGGGGAGTTATCCACCACATGCACCATTCCTGCCCGATAATCGGTCTTCGATTCCAAAAGCTAACTCTTTTAAATTTATTTTAAATGGCTTATTCAACTCTATGTTAGTGTGCGAACTAAGTGACATGCATCCTATGATCTAATTTCAATGTAGATCCTAAGTGTGTATCTTGATTTTTTTATTTGTTTGAATTCAAACTAAGTGAAAGTTCTCCTAAAATTCTAATTTCATGGAAAATCCTAAGTGATTTGATTAAGCATTTATAAGAAAATTAATATACAAAACACCACAATTTTTTGTAGTGCCGACTCGCGGTTGGTATGCCATCAGACATCCAAGCTGCCTACGTACCCAAGCCTCACTGGGATCAGAGTCGTCGTAGTTCGGTGCACCTAAGCTAAGCTACTTATGCCTAACTCGACTAAGACACCGACCTAGACGGGATTGACTGTTTCAACAGTTTTAGAAGAAGTTATTTAATTCAAGTTGAGGATTTTATTATCCTAGGATTTCATCTAAGATGCTATATGATTCTTATCTAAATGCAAGTTATTCCTTAGACTAATGCAGGTTAGCCTACATCCTAGTTTACTAGGCTTGTCCTAGGGAAAGATTGGGCGACTAGTGTAACTAGACCTATGGTACGGTTGCTATCCATAGCAAGCGTCCGTGATGAGGCTGGACTCCTAACTCTGGGACTCCCTAAAACCTAAGACTCCATAAAACCTAGGACACGACCTGACACCAGTGTTCCTAAATTGGGCTCTAATGGTTCTTATATCGGAAACCATAATCCAATGGTTCCGAAAGACTCGAGACAAATCGATTCAAGTTCTTGAAGTTAATGAATTTCAGATTTCAAGGATTTTCAGTTTCTGGACATTTAAGGATTACCAATGGCTCTAGGGTTCACCAATTTCGGCCTAGAATAACATCCAAGGAAGGGAATCGTGCGCTCTTTCCTTGTGCAATTTAATACTTAAGTTATAGCATCTTATTGCCTGGCATATCTCAGGATTTCTGTGGACAGTAACCTCGGAGCCAACAACATGCTATAGCTTAAATGTTCAAATTGTCAAAGATCGAGTGCAATAGGGATACGATTATTGATGCACTAGCCATTTTTCCAGGGAAATCTAAAGATCTTAAAAATTTTGTTTCAATGGATTTAGGAATTAATGTGTGACAAAAATTCAAGGTTCTTTAGAAACTTTATGATGATTTTTAATTAATTTCAAATTTTCAATGGATTTTATCAATTTTAAACCATATGAGTGATTTTACAAGTGAAATTATTGCAAATGAATTCGAAATGAATTGAAACTTCTACAGCAGCAAGACATGATGGGATGTAGCTTACTGGAAGATTTTTGCAGATTTTTACATTCAGCTCATATTTAATTTTGATTTAACAATAACGAGACCAGATTGCAACAATAACACAGAAACTACTAGAAATAGAAATCTAAATTCATTGAAATTTCTACAGGAGTAATATATAAGTAAAAATAGCATGCTGGGATATTTTCATGAATTTTAAAAACTATTTACTATCAATTTCGTATTTTCAATTTTCAGACCAGATTATGAATTAACACTACATCCCATAGGCAAAAAGATCCAAATAAATTAAAACTTTTACAGAAGCAAGAAATATGAAATATAAGACTACTGTAAAAATTTGGTGAATTCTAATGTGATCTGATGTCAGTAAAAATTCTCACAAAATCTGATAATGTTCAAAGAAAGCATTAAATAATATATCAAACATAATCCAAAAATTCTTAAACATTCATGGTAGAATGTATCAGTACCATATTATTTTCCCACGAAATTTCATTAATTTTGGAATCCATTTAGTATATATTTTATTTTTCTTCGTTGAAAAGATATTTTTGAAGAGTTTTCCATTTTTAAAACACGATTTTCGAGGAAATTACGACTCCGGAAAACGCCCTTTAATCTTGTTCTGATATGATGAACACAAGAAAAATTTAAAATTCTAAAAAATAGATCATCCTGAGATGGCTATTTTTTCGAATTTTGTAATTTCTCAGCCATTATTTTAAATAAAATTCCACTCATCACTCAAATTTTCGAAATCCTTTGATTCAATGTCTGATCCAATCCGATGGTTATTTTAGTCTATTTAAATAGATCAGTATATTAAATTTCGGGACGAATCGGAATTGAAACACTCATGTAGATCGTGATTTTGAGCACACACATATAATATTGAATTAAATTCAATTAAATGCTAAAAATCGTGCAAAAATACATAAAAAAATATCAAATAATCCTGGAAAAATCTGAGAATAGTGCACCTACCTGTGATGGAGATTTTGGGTACCCTTTGAATAGGACAAGATTTGAAGGCGGCGATATGGAGGATTTCTCTAGTAGTTTTCTTTGAGTCTTCTTCCTCTTTTTTTTCTCCTCTTTTGAAAGAAGAGAGCATGGGTATTTATAGGTGAGGGATGAGCCAGGTTGGCATCTTTAGGGCCTAGAGGTGTAGGGTGGAGATTGAGTGATGGAAAAAGGAAGGGGAAAGAATGGCCAAGATCGGATTTTTCTAGAATATTCTCCCTCTTCTTTGGCATCTTCCATTTAAGCCATGACTATGTTAAAAATGGCAGGCACTTATGCGGCCAGGATCAAGTACTAAAGATTTAGGAACAATTCAAGGTCCAAGATGATGCCATTTGTCCTTGGAATCTTTGTAGATTTTGGAAGCAAATTTCAAGGCAAGGGAAATGTCCAATTTGGTTGCCTTTGTAGAGAATGACAACGATTTGGATGGTTGCGATTAACTGCAATCTCCATGTGATCGAAAGAACGGGCGAGATCGGGTCTCCAAATATCCCGAAATCTTTGCAATGATATGGAATAAGATTGGGTGGTTGAGATCAATTTCGATCGAAAGAATGAACGAGATGATGCTAACCTTTGAAATATGAATGATCCTAACCTTTGAAATATGATCCAACCAACTTAATCAATTTTTGTGATCAATTTTGACGATTCGATTGATCCAACCAACTTAATCAATTTTTGATGAATGATCCTAACCTTTGAAATATGAATTTTGACAACAATTAAAGTACTGAAAGCACTGTTGTTGATAATTTGGTTAAATTATTTCGACGGCTCTCGTTCACCCACATTGATCCGTGATTTTTCACTGGGTTTTTGCTCAATTAAGTGACACAATGTTTAATCTGAATTTAAGATTAACCTTGATCGATCCTATTTTGACTAAATGATCACAAATTCTTAGTAAGGAAAGACACCCAGGTTAAGATATGCCCTTGATCTAACGATTTACTGAAATCAGGTCTCGGAATGGAATCAGGTCCCGGGCTGTGAAGTGACCCTAGCTTATTTTGTCCCGATTGATGATCCGTAAAGTGAGATCGAGATATTAATGACCTAAAACATATAAATCCATGATAGAGGGGCTCTCACATGGATTTAACACACTAAATTCACCAATCAGGGTATTTTTCAATTTTTCGGATCTAATCATCTCACCAGGTACATCGCTTTATCATTTCGATTTTCAGAAAATTTGAGGATGCATACTTTACCGATGAAATTCCTCGGATCAATATATTAGGTCATTGTTGGTTAAAGTGTAGCAAAATGAGGGTGTCTACAATGTCTCCGAGCTGATACTGTCTTCGACAGTTTCTTTGCCTCCAAACTTCAAAGCTCCGGATTATGATAAATATGATGGAACCGGTTGTCCGCGTAACCACATGAGATGGTTTATCATTCTATCCCAGCAGTATGGTCTGAGCCGTGAGCAGATGGCGCAGTTGTTTCCGATCTCTTTAACAGGGATTGCGAAGAAGTGATTCTTGAGGCTGAAGCTGGAAGAGGTGAGAACCCTGGAAGACATTTCTGAGAAGTTGATAGAACAATTCTCGATGGAAGAAGGCATTGAGGTCACGAAGAGAGACCTTAAACAACTGAAGCAAGGTCTTCAGGAGACCTTCACCTTCTTCATCAGGCGCTGGAGACGCAAATCTGCCAAGCTAAGCCAGAGAATGACTGAAACAGAGCAGATAAAGCTGGTTCTGAAGAGTTTGTCTCCCCAATACTTTCATTTTCTTGCTCCTCAGCATTATCCGAGTTTTGATCATCTGATCAAGACTGGTACTCAGACGGAAGATGCCATAGCAAAGGGTCTGAGAGCAAAAGTTTCTACAGAGATCCGAGAAGGGAAAAGGCCTATGGTCCAGCCCAAGGAAATTCATGCTGTCAGTTACACCAGGCCTGTGGCCAAAGTTGCTGCAGAAGCTGCAAGGGTACCCAGGAGGGGTACTTTTGATAGAAAATTCGATCCTCTTCCATATCCTATCATAATGATATTCAAGAGGCTTATGAAAGACAGAAAGATCGGGCTCCCGGATATCAAACCTCCACCCAATCCCTTACCCACATTCTGGAAGATGGACCAATATTGTGAATATCATAGAGGTCCAGGGCATTTGACTGATAACTGTTTGGCCTTAAAACATGCCATTCAAAATATGATTGACAAAAATGAGTTGGCAATGGAGAGACCAAACGTCACTCAGAACCCACTTCCTAACCATCATGCTATGCCCCCTCCTACCACCAATGCAATTTTTGCTGATGAGCCATCACTCGACCCATCCACCCTCATTTGTGCTATTACCACAGAAAAAACCTATGTCATGAAGTTTGACGATAGGGAGCTGGAAGCAGCAGAAAGGAGAGAGCGTTATGTAATTTCCTTCGATGACGACGAAGTTGCTGAGTCATCATCATCTCAGTCTGGTGTATTTCAGACTGATAGCGCCGAAAATACAAGGACAGCTCCGTATCTCCTAAGAGCTGAGGATTTTGAAGAGGGGAATGACGGTAGAGAGCCGTATTTTGTCCAAATGGAAGAGACGGGATACTATTGTTAAATGACCATTGTGATGAGATGCGTCATATGACCCGTAGTGGGCGTATATTCAAACCTCAGGAATTGTGTGTAGAAAATCCTGCAGAATTTGCAAGGAATGCAGAAAATCTGAGGCAGAATAAAGTCAGCGCAGATGAAGAAGAAGAGAGCTTGCTAAAACAGCTGAAGAAGACTCAGGCTAATATCTCAGTATGGGGTTTACTCATGGCCTCATCCAAGCACAGGAAATTAGTCCTTCGAGAGCTTAACTCTGCGCAAGTTTCTGTAGACACTACTCCTGATGAGTTGGTGAGTTTGGTCGCTATGACCAAAGTTTCTAAGACTTTATCTTTCACTGATGATGATTTGCCTTCTGAAGGCCGAGACCACACGAAATCTCTGAAGATCACAGTTGTTTGTAACAAGAAGAGAGTACCAGAAGTGTTGGTTGACAACGGCTCCGCTTTGAATGTCTGCCCATTGAGTACTGCGACAACTCTTGGATTTGGTCCTGCGGACTTCATTCCATCTGAACAAGGTATTTTAGCGTATGACGGTACTCGTCGAGATGTTATTGGAACCCTGGTAACTGAGATACAAATCGGAGGAGAAGACTTCGAAATAGAATTCCAGGTTTTGGACATCAAAGCCTCTTTTTTGCTGTTACTTGGCCGCCCTTGGTTGCACAAGTTTGGGGTCGTTCCATCCTCTCTTCATCAAAAGCTTAAGTTTCTTCACAAGAACGGAGTGATAACTGTAAAGGGAGACCCAGACCTTGAAGTAGGGCTGATTACTCAGGATCTGAATGTAGAGAAGACTGAGGATATTAGTTTAACTGGGTTCTCACTAGAGGTGACTGCCATTACCTTCAAGGAAGCTATGAAGGAGGAAATTTGTTTCCTGACCAGCACAAACTCGAACGTCGTCAGGATAATTCGCCGACAAGGGTATATACCAGGCGCAGGGCTGGGTAAATATCATCAGGGTTTGACTGAATTCCCTGAGTTTAAATCCTTCAACGGTCTATTTGGGCTGGGGTACAAGCCCTCGAAGAAAGAGGTTAAAGAGATGAAACAGTTGATGCAAAAATGGGCAGAATGTCGCCGAAGAGAGTTAGAATTACCAATGGCGCCGATTAATTTGACAATGAATGGCCGGTTCCAAAGAGAGGGTGCAGATTTCCCTTTTTGTGGCTTTGCCGAGGCTTGGCTGGATGAGAGTTCAGGACAGAGGTTGCCGGGCTTTGAAATTTTCTTTGATCTGAAATTAGAAGATAAGCAGACCGGTATGCAGATCGCAGAAGTTGAGTCTGAAGCTGATTGGGCAGAATATGTAGAGCCGAGCCTTCTGCGTTCAATTTTTCTTGAAGATTCGCAGACTATTGCTGTGATTGATAGGAGGACTTTAGCTTTGAATCCTACTCACTTAATCACCCCGGCAGAGGAACCATTGACTAACTGGACCTTTCAGGTTATACCTCAGGTTACTTTCCTAAACAGTCATGTCCCTTCAAAAGAGTCGGTTGTCCGTAAGTATACGTCAGTCTTTGAGTCTGATTCAGAGTCTGTTTATTCTAACGATTCTTTTGATGCAGGTACTATAAAGGTCGAGTCTCCTGAGGTCAATGGTGATTTTTCTTCTTCTAATGAGGTTGAGTCAGATGCTGAGTCAGATATTCTTTCAATGCATAGTTCAGAGTCAATTGACACAGATGTCAATATATCTGTTGAGTCTGTAAATTTGTTTCAAGAGTCTATTGTAAAGCCCGATGTGGGTAATTCTTCATTTGATGTACTTGATTCAACATTCAATGAAATAAAAGATTCTTCTGTGTACATTCCTGTCTCTACTTTTATTTCTAATGTTTCTGCTTTAGAATCTGATAATCTTAATAATAACAATCAAGACTCTCCCTCTGATGAGGATGCCGACGACACTCCCCCTGAAATCAAATACATGATTCAACAGGATGAGAGTCGCCGAGCAAAACCACTCGAAGAGGAAATTGAAACTGTGAATATAGGTGATGAAACCTTGATTCGGGAGATTCGAATTGGCAAAATTTTATCTCCTGAAGAACGTGAGGAATTAATCGCCCTACTTAAAGAGTTCAAGGAAGTTTTTGCTTGGTCATATGATGACATGCCGGGATTAAGTGAGAAAATTGTTCAGCATCGATTACCCTTAATCCCTGGTATTAAGCCAAAGAAGCAAAAGCTCCGAAAACTCAAAACTGAATGGGAGTTGAAAGTTTATGAAGAAGTAAAGAAGCTGTTAGAAGTAAAATTCATTCAAGTAGTAGAATACCCAGAATGGCTTGCAAACATTGTATCGATGCCCAAAAAGGACGGGAAAGTTCGAATGTGTGTCGATTTTCGAGACCTGAACAAGGCAAGTCTTTGGATGACTTTCCTCTTCCAAACATTGATCTCCTGATTGATAATACAGCTGGTCATGCTCTTCTATCTTTTATGGATGGATTCTCAGGCTACAATCAAATTAAGATGGCGCCAGAGGACATGATGAAGACAGCATTCATTACTCAGTGGGGTACTTATTGCTACAGGGTGATGCCGTTTGGTCTGAAAAATGCTGGTGCTACGTATCAGAGGGCTGCTACAACTCTTTAACATGATATGATCCATAAAGAGGTCGAAGTATATGTCGATGACATGATTGTAAAAGGCAAGACTCGACCTGAGCACATTGTCGCCCTGAGAAAGTTCTTTGAGCAAATCAGGAAATATCAGCTTCGCCTAAACCCGAGTAAGTGCGTCTTTGGTGTTACATCAGGGAAGCTCTTGGGGTTTATGGTAAGCGAAAGAGGGATTGAAGTAGACCCGCAAAAGATCAAGGCGATTCAAGAAATGCAGCCGCCAAAGACAGAAAGGCAGATCCGAGGTTTCCTTGGCAAAGTTCAGTATCTGAGACGGTTCATATCACATCTGACGATGACGTGTGAACCCATTTTCAAGCTTCTGAAGAAGAATTCCTCGAAGAAGTGGAATGAAGAGTGTCAGGAGGCTTTTGAAAAGGTTAAGAGTGCTTATCTTTACCTCCTGTTCTATCACCTGTCATTCCAGGCCAGCCATTATTGTTGTACTTGTCTATCACAAATACAGCGATGGGTTGCATGCTTGCTCAGCAAGATTCAGAGTTTAAACGGGAGAAGCCCATTTACTACATCAGTAAGAAGATGCTAGAATACGAGTTAAAATACACTGTTTTGGAAAAGACATGTCTAGCATTAGTTTGGGCTACCCAGTGGCTTAGACATTATTTGCTTTCAAGCAAGATCCTTTTGCTTTCGCGGATGGATCCGTTAAAGTACTTGTTTGAGAAACCCGCCCTTACAGGAAGAACCGCTCGGTGGTTGTTATTATTGTCTGAGTTTGACATCACTTATGTCACTCAGAAATCAATTAAAGGGCGTGTCGTTGCTGAACAGTTGGCTAATGCACCCGTTGAAGAGAATGCTTTTCTGAAGGCAGAATTTCCTGACGAAGAGATCATGGATGTTGAAGAAGAGACTTCGAGTACTAAGTGGCTTATGTACTTTGATGGAGCTATAAACAGTCGAGGACAAGGAGTAGGAGCTGTGCTTATATCCCCTCGGAAAGAGTATATTCCTGTTTCTATCAAGCTGCAGTTTGAGTGCACAAACAATATGGCTGAGTATGAAGCTTGCATCGCCGGGTAAGAGGCAGCCCTAGCTTTGGAGATTCAGGATATTGATGTGTTTGGGGATTCTATCTTGATCATTTGCCAGATTAATGGGCAATGGAAAACTCGAGAAGATAAATTGATTCCTTATAACACTTATTTGGAATCTTTGGTCAGAAAGTTCAAGAACATTACGTTCACTCACTTGTCAAGGACCAGAAATCATTTTGCTGACGCTTTGGCTACTTTGGCCTCGATGTTAGACATTTCTGTATCAATGGAGGTTCAGCCGCTAGTTGTCAGACTTCAGTGGGCTCCTTCGCATGTGAATGCTATAGAGATTTCAGCCAGGTGTCCAGATGGGAAGCCTTGGTACACGGATATCAGAAATCTTATTGCTGGTAAAGGGCATCCTTCAGAAGCTTCAAGCAAGGAGAGAAAGACGCTTCAGAAGTTGGCTGTCAACTTTATTATTTGTGGTGAAGAGCTATACAGAAGGTCATTTGATGGCATACAGCTTCTTTGTGTTGATGAAGATAAAGCTGCAGAGCTTATTGAACAGACCCATGAGGGAGTTTGTGCACCTCATATGAATGGGAAAATGTTGTCAAGAAAGATTTTGAGACTTGGATTCTATTGGCCCACAATGGAAGCAGACTGCTTCGCATTTGTGAAGAAATGCCATAAGTGTCAAGTCTATGCAAATCTTATTCATGTACCTCCTTCGGAGTTGCACTCTATGACTTCTCCATGGCCGTTTTCAGTATGGGGAATTGACATAATTGGGAAGGTTCATCCGAAGTCTTCGAGCGGGCATGAATACATTCTGGTCGCAATTGACTACTTTACGAAATGGATTGAAGCCGCTTCGTACGCTTCCATAACTTCGAACACAGTTGCGAAGTTCATCCGTGCCAACATTATTTGCAGATATGGAGTGCCTCATGAGCTGATTTCAGATAACGGGTCGCATTTCAAGAAAGAGGTGTTACACCTGTGTGAAGAGTTCAAAATAAGACATCACAAGTCATCTCCTTACAGACCTCAAACAAACGGGGCTGTAGAGGTGGCAAATAAGAATATTAAAGTCATTATTAGCAAGATGACTGAGACTTATAAGGATTGGTCGAATAAGCTTCCACATGCTTTATGGGCTTATCGGACATCGATCAGATCTTCAACAGGTGTAACTCTGTATTCTTTAGTGTACGGAATGGAGGCAGTCCTCCCTGTTGAGCTAAGAATTCCCTCTTTGAGAGTGATGATGGAAGCTGACCTGCCAGAGTCTGATTGGGCTAGAGCCAGGCATGATGAGTTGCATATGATAGACGAGAAGAGGTTGAGAGCCTTGTACCATATCCAGGGATATCAGAGGCGAATCGAGAGAGCTTTCAACAAGAAAGTTCGCGTCCGAGATTTGAAGCCTGGAGATCTTGTTTTGAAGTCCTACAGGGCACCGGTATTTGATCCAAGAGGTAAATTCAGGCCAAACTGGTCTGGTCCTTATATAGTTGATGAAGTCTTGCCTGGAAAAGCCGTAAGACTCCTCAATGAAAATGGAGAAAAATTAAATGAACATACAAACCTGGATCAGTTAAAAAAGTATTATGCTTAAATACACCAAGAGGCCGTCTTTGATCGACCTGAGCTTTGAGCCAAGAACCTAAATGTTTTAAACCGTTTTGCAAACCCTTTGAGCCTATAAACAATTTGTTTCTTTGATAAACCCAAACTAAGGGCATTTCTTTTTAGAGATATATATAAAAAAAAAGTAGTAGTTTGAACTACGTTATGACCTGATCCCTTTTTAAGGGTACATAGGTAGCCTGTTCAATTCAGGTTCGGTCACATCTCTTGCATCTTTTGCAAGTCCAAATGGGGCGAACTACGCAGACCTGATTCCCATTTTCTTCAGGGATACGTAGGTAGTCTGGAGAGTCCAGATTCGGTCTAATAATATACAAATACATTAGGGTTTAGCCCTTTTGAACCTAAGCCTACCTGAAAGTCCTCCTGGTGTATTTAGGCCCAGGTTTGTAGAGAAACAGAAAAATAAATAAAAATGATAGAGTCTTAGACCCGCTAAGCTGAAAACCTGAAAGGGCAGTTTAGGCAAAAATCAGGGCATTGAGCCTGCTGGATGGAAAATCTGCAAGGGCAGACAGTCCAGGCAAAAATTAAGGCATGCGGTCCGCTAAATCGAAAACCCAAAAAGGCGATTTAGTCATGGCAAGACTTCATGAACGACAGAGCTTTTTGAAAGCCGGTTGAACTTCTATTTTTCTCTTTGGCTCTTCTTTAATGTCTGAGTAAGTGCCATCAGAGCTTCTTTTGTTACTCTTTGAGTCAGGAGATTAAAACTAAATAATCTGAAGGGATAATAACCATGATGGAGATTTTGAAAAGAGGTTGAAGCATCTTTAAACATGGTATTTAAAAGACTCTAAGAGTGGTAGACCTTTAACCATTTTAAAATGTTTATCAGTTTAAGAAGCAGATTCAGTCTCTTTTGGAGTCTTGTTTAAAACTCGTCAAAGTCTTTGGTCATTGTCTATCAAAGTCAATCAGTTGTCGAGTCAAAGTCAATTTTTAAAGTCCTGTTTAGTCAGTATTCCTCCCAAAGCTGGGGTGATAAAAGTTCAGAGGTTCAGAGAAGCAGAGAGTTTGTGGTTCCTGTGGACAATGTAAAGCAGAGCAGTGTTCAGATATCGACAAGCTTTCAGCTCAGTTCCAATATCAGCAGATGGTAGAGATGAGAAAATTTTGAACGCAACAAGTTTCTTATACCTGTGGAAAACCTTGTAAACCCAGGTGTTTATCAGAAAAATTTATTGTAATCTCAAATTTTCTGTAATAAAAGCCTTTGGCCCATTCCGTTTTTGTTGCTCTCTAATGAATTTTGTCATGGAAGTAATCATACTAGGGGCATCTTTTATAACTTACGTCATAAAAGATGTCAAGTAATCATTGATACTTGAGATAAATATTTTCATAAAATAGAGACTGGAAAAGTTCGAATGTTCTTTTTATTGAGCTTCTTAGTCAGGTTATTTTCCTTTGGAGTTGAATTTCTTTGAAAAATCTTTATCCCAGTGGAGTCTAGAATTCACTCCAGAGATTTTCAAATTTCAGTAGAATGCTTTGCATCTTTAAAAAAAAAAAGGGGGGGTTTGACCTTCAAAAATTCTTTCAAGTTCCTTAAGTCCGATCTTTGATAAAAAATCATGCATCTTAGTGACTCTTTATGAGGAGATGACTGGTTCTTTTAATGAAATCATTAAGAGTTGATCTCTTCTTTCAGTCATTATGAGTTTCTCAGTTTCCTGTTGTTTTGAAGGATTCTTAATAAAGATAGAGATTACCAGATAATGTGTTACACGGTCTGGTCTTTTCTTCAAAGCATTTTTGAAGAGTGTTTTAATTGAATAAGAAATTATCGGATTTAGTGTTGCACTATCTGGTTGTTCTTTTGATCTGTTTTGAAAATTTTTTACAAGGAGAAATTACTAAACCTGTGTTACACGGTTTGGTCTTTTATTTGAAAGGTTTTAATAGGGAAAAATTTCTGATCCTGTGTTACACAGATTGGTCTTTTCTTCCTTCTCCCGGGTATTTATTACCCCGATGATTAGTAGTGTAATGTCAACTAGTGACTTACCTAATCATCGTTCCGCAATGTGCAGCTTCCTAACGTGTTAGGAGTCATGCGTATCTGCGAAGAAGTTTGTATGAGACTGTTTAACAGGACATACGAATTTGGGTTTATGTGGAACTGTTTAACAGAACCGCGTGATCCGGAGTGATTCGCTACCTTGAAAGAGAGGAGTCAGAGTTACTCAGATAGTTAAACAGATTTATTTTCAGCAATGATCTGTATAACTGTCGCTTGGCTTGAGACTTAGTCTCGCCTTAGGTATTAGAAGTTTGAGTTTAGCTCGAATATTCGAATACCCTAATAAGTGGTCGAGTAAGTTTTAGACTGATCGACGGGGTTTTAACAAAGTTTGAAATTATCAAACCTACGTTACGCGGTTTGGTTTTTTTGAAAGATTTTACAAAGTTTGAAATTATCAAACCTGCGTTACGCGGTTTGGTCTTTTTGAAAGATTTTAACAAAGTTTGAAATTATCAAACCTGCGTTACGCGGTTTGGTTTTTTTTTTTTTTTTTTTTTTTTTTTTTTTAAAGATTTTAACAAAGTTTGAAATTATTAAACCTGCGTTACGCAGTTTGGTCTTTTTGAAACATTTTAACAGAGTCTGAAATTATCAAACCTACGTTACGAGGTTTGGTCTTTTTTTGAAAGATTTTTAGTGGAGAAACTCGCCAAACTTGTGTTACGCGGTTTGATCTTTCCTTCGATCATTTTGAGGGTTGCAATAAGGAAAATATTTCCGATCCTGCGTTATACGGATTGGTCTTTTCTTCCTTCGCCCGGGTATTTAGTACCCTGATGATTAGTAGTGCAATGTCAAGTAGTGACTTGCCTAATCATCGTTCCGCAATGTGCAACTTCGTAACGAGTTAGGAGTCATGTGTATCTGCGAAGAGGTTTGTATGAGACTGTTTAGCAGGACATACGAATTTGGGTTTAGGTGGAACTGTTTAACAGAACCGCATGATCCGGAGTGATTCGCTACCTTGGAAGAGAGGAGTCAGAGTTACTCGGATAGTTAAACAGATTTATTTTCAGCAATGATCTGTTTATCTATCGCCAGGCTTGAGACTTAGTTTTGCCTCGGTATTAGATGTTTGAGTTTAGCTCAAGTATTCGAGTACCCTAATAATTGATCAAGTTTTAGACTGATCAGCATGATAAAAAAAAAATGGAAACTCTTTGAGCGATTGAAGTGATTAATTTGTTGGTTTGGTTTGTGCTCTTTGAGCAATTGTTATATTTACTTTGGCTTAGCCTGATATATTAAAAAAAAAGAGTGTTTGTGTTTTTATAATCATTCGTTCATCTTTGTTAACTAGTTTTGATAGTTGAGTCATGAATATTAGGGAGAGACTATCTTTTTGAGATGTCTTAGTTACCGAGTTAAGAGTCGATGAGAGGCTATCTCCTTATTGTTGGTGGAGTCTTACCCTTATAAATACCGTTCTTAGAACCAAAAATCCAAAAATTTGCTTTCCTTTCGGGTCAGTCAAAATGTGTCGTCTGTTCAGCTTTGCCATTCGCGTGACAAGCACGCTTTGCCAAAGAGGGGCATCTGTAGACACCCCATTTTGACAGAACCCAAATTCGTTGCTTGTGCGAAGCCTCGTCAAATCAATGAGTTGGAGTCCCAAATTGAACCCTGGGGTAGTTTAAGGCCTCCCATAAGTCTTCGTAAAATTTCGTCGAGATCCAAGCGCGTATGCTCAGTGAACGAGCTAGGAGAGTGAGCGCCATGCAGGCCAAAAGGAGGGTGATTCATCTGAAAAGGGGGCTGTCCACGGGGGAAAAGGAGGTAAAGATATCATTTTCATGTATAAGGGGGGTGCATAATCCCGTTCGAGCCTGATCCGATTTCGCGCGCTCATCAAATATTGGCGCGCCTATCAAATGCGGTGCGCTTATCAATTATAGGGGTGCTGATATCAGCGCTTATACTTTGATGTATATAAGAAAAATCAAGAGAAAGGAAGGGGCACTGTTCATCTGTCGTAGAAAAGAGCAGAGAGAGAGAAAGAGAGAGGGAAGGAGAGAGATTTGGGATTTTCTTTTTTCACTGATCGTATTCTCCGATCCAGCTCCGGCAGGCCTCCGGCCAAGCTCCGATTTCTTTTTCTTCTTCTTCTTCTGCTTCTTCTTCTTCCAGCTTCCTCCACCCCCACCACTATCTCTCTCGCCTCCGAGCTCCGGCCATGAAAGAGAGATCTCAGATCTGACAGAGAGAGAGAGAGAGAAAAACTTTGAAACCCTAACTCCTAGTCTTCTTTTTCTCCGATCTTCCTACTAAAGCTTTGGCCTAGTTCTGATTGGCCATTTCCTCAAATTCCGATCAAGATCCGGCTGGCGATCTTGTCCAAGCTACCTTGTTTGATGATCTTTGCAAATTTGTCTTCATCATATTCTCATATCTTTAAGATTTTCTTTCAATTTTAAAATCTTAACCTGTTTTTTTCCAAACCCTAGCTTTCCTTTTTGTTTTGATCAAGTATCATCTTCTTCGCCAAAGCCACAAACTCCAGATCTGATGAATTTCCATCAAAATTGAGCAATATTCTTCAATCGCAGAGATGACAGAAGATCGGATTAAAATTTCAAGAAGAAAAGGTGAGAAAGTAAGCTTTAAACCTGCATCATCTGTAAAGGAAATTCTTATATCAGGTACTTTTTCTCTTTGTATATACTCTTTATTCAATTTGCATGTGAAATCGGCTTTAGATTGATGATATTTTCTTAGGTGAATATTCATAAGACTCTTGTTTTTCTAAAAATTGGTATCGATCGGTAGATTACTATGCTGTATGAGATGGATTTTGTGAAAAGAGAACTTGATTTAAAGGTTTAATGTTTTTATTTTGCATTTTGTAATTTTCTTTTAATAAAAATCTTGTTAATGGCTTGTGTTTGGTCCTTGAATCATATGATGTGATGCGAGATGTGGATTTGTTCTCAGAATATTATTGTGTTATTTTTCCTCTGAAAATCAGTGAAATCAAGTGTTAAAATATTAGTAATATGCCTTGATTAACCTTAACATATTTATTGATTGTGCTTAAACCAGCTCTGTTGCTTGGATATTTAAAAAAAAAAAAAAAAAAAACTGAATCCTTTTTTTTTTAATACTCTTAATTGAATATTTTAGATTGAATGATTTTCGTAGTGAGCATAAATAAATGATGTTCAATATCATCTTCTGGATGTTTCTGTTACTAATTGAATAGTAGAAACTAAATAAGAAATAAAAAAATATATATATAAGAAAAACTGTAGAGAGGGGAGAATATTTATTCTCTGTGTGATATGATACAGTTTGTTTTCACTTTATTAACATTATGACTGGAAGTGGTAAATTCATCTTAAAATTCTTTTCTGTCCTCATTTCCCTTTGTGATGTTGGCAACCCCTGCCTTCTTGATAGTGGAGGCCCTTGTCTTCCCTATATGGTTTTGAAATTTGGTCCTTTATTGTCTGCTTTATGAGATAAAAAGACATTATGGCATAGTCAAAAGGTTGAATGTGTATTGATCTGTGTTTGTAATTGTACTGAAATGTGTAACCTTAAATGACCATGCACATTGGTTAATTCAAGATCTGATAACATTATTTATGTGGAATTTTTCTTGTTTTATCTAGTAATTTTTGGTTTCTATAAGAATTGGGGTTACTAATTTTTTTTTAATGAGTTGTAGGAGCATGCTTTGATGTGATCATAATTGTGAAATATATCAGTCTTAAGGAATTAATGTTTGCATTCATTTTTATTGTGATGATGGTTCAGATATGTATGTTCTACATTCTTAAGATTTGATGGCAGATTCACTTATTTGCAATATTACTTGTAAAATTTGTATTCTAAGCAAATAAATATATGACAAGATGAACAAAAGTTTTTTTTTTAGGGCAAAGCAGTGGTACATATAGTTGTGATCCCTATTTGCGTGTTTGCTTTTAAGCTTTGATCAAAGTTCAGATTAATGATGTATGCATTAGGGTTATGTAGTTTTCCATAGTAAAAATTTGTATGAAAATGTGTTATGGTTGATGAGCTTTGGCTGTGTGGGAAATATAATTTAATGTTTAAGACCTTTTGGGGCTTGGGAATAAACATTAGATGGAGTATTGGATGAAAGTCAGGCTTGGGCCCTGAAGCCGTTGGTTAGGTTAGACATGTATTCTTCTTATTGAGGGAAATATGGTAAAGGATGATTGGAGCCATTCTATATCACGCATGTCTGGTTTCATGAAGAAAGCTTGTAAGAGGATTACTAGCTTTAAGGTTTAATAGTTTCTTGGATCAGGTGGTCTTTTTTAAATGGTTTAAAGAGGAGTGTGAAATGAAAGGCTAGATTAGTGTTGGGTAGGATTGCTCACTGACGGAAGAATTACTCCCAGAATTTTGGGTGTGTGGCATTTAAAATGTAGCATTTATTTTTATCATAAATAAAGGGGTCTAGCCATCTCCTAATTATTGAACAGGATAAGCCTATGGTATAGATTAAATGGAATTTGGGTATATTGTGTAAAAATGGTGATTGCAGGTTGTTTTTTTTTTTGTAAAATTGATAAAAGCCCTGCTATGGTAGTTATTCTTTAAGGTGTTAGTATCAAATAGAAAATTATTCATATTGTCATTTAGCATGGGCCATCTAAATGTTTTTCATCATATGCAGTGTTAATTGATCATGCTCCTTATGAATGGCTGAAACTAATGCGCTTATGAGTATCTTCTTGAACAGCGATTTATTTTAAAAATCAATTTTTGGTAATCCTGTTTTACTTGAGTTTCACGGATAATGAAAAGGTCATAGGTTTAATCCTACTTTATTTTTATTTGTATATATATATATATAAATAAATAAAAAGAATTGATGAAGTTTATACAACCTAGGCTGTGCATGTAACATTAATTGATACGTTGAAGTAATTGGCATCATTTGTTTTTTATGTACCCTAGTTTAATATTCCAGTAAAAGAGTAAATTTATCATTATGTTTTAAAGTAATACAGGCTCTGTGGCATTGTATATTATAGCCAAGTTCTGTTGAAATAGCATGTCTTTGGGAATTAAAAATTAACTACATGTCTCGCGAATTTGTCCTGCTTTGTAGCTGGGCTGGAAAGTTGATGAGTTTGATCAATCATTTGATTTAGTTGTGTCTGTGATATTATCTTTGTATTCTCTTATCAAAGTACTTAGACTTTATGTAAGAGTTAATCAAAGCACTATATTTCCATATCAAATATTGTTTTGCAAAGGTTTTCTTTTGGAAATTGTAATTTTACGGTGATGAAGCCAGGTTTAAAGAAAAATAGGATGTCTTAGGAATCACCCTCATAATTTCATTATTTTTGAAAAATTTGAAACAAGGTGGCTTTGATAACTGGCAAAGCATAATGATAAAAGATTATAGAATTGTGTATCTTCTATCATGATTTTTTTTAGATGTATGTCTAGCAAAACAGGTTCATGATTGAAGTGGTAGTAGGAATGGCAACAAGAATGGCAACAGTCATGCTTCTGTTGATTTGTTAATATTATCACCACTGTGTATAGCATAGTTTTATACTTGAGCCTATTTCATTGAAGTAATATTCACAATTATGATCTTTATTGGGTTCAAGAGCACGCCACTGCTGTCCCATAGTTCCAGTACTTCATAATTGTGATTTGGTTGATGTTAAAAGGCACACATCTGCTGTCCACTAATGCATGACTGCTGTCCTATGATTTCTGCGCTTCATAATTGTGATTTGGTTGATGTTAAAAGGCACACATCTGCTGTCCACTAATGCATGACTGCTGTCCTATGATTTCTGCGCTTCATAAGTGTAATTTGGTTGATATTAAAAGGCACACATCTGCTGTCCACTAATGCATGACTGCTGTACTATGATTTTTGCGCTTCATAATTGTAATTTGGTTGATATTAAAAGGCACATATCTGCTGTCCACTAATGCATGACTGCTGTACTATGATTTCTGCGCTTCATAATTGTAATTTGGTTGATATTAAAAGGCACACATCTGCTGTCCACTAATGAATGACTGCTGTACTATGATTTCTGTGCTTCATAATTGTAATTTGGTTGATATTAAAAGGCACACATCTGCTGTCCACTAATGCATGACTGCTGTACTATGATTTCTGCGCTTCAGAATTGTAATTTGGTTGATATTAAAAGGCATATATCCGTTGTCCATTAGTGCATATCTGTTGACCTATAGTTTATATGCTTTATAATTGCGATTTTGGATGGTGCTATAAGGTCATGCATTTCCCCCTTTGATTGTCTCAGCCTAGGCCCGTCTTTTAAAGGACTTACCGAGTCCAAGTATTACTCTCTCCTGTGTGTTGTAGACTTATTTAGTCTTTTGAAGATCTTTAAATCTTAGGTCCCCCTTTCTTTTTGAGGGCGATGATGGCGATAGTCGGAGCCTCCCCTTTGGAGAGACAATTTGTGCCTTTATATAAAAAACCTATCCTTACGGGACTTGCTCAGTCCTAGTGACGTCCCCCTCTTTTATTTAGGAAACTTTCTAAGTCTTTTAGATATCTTTTAGATAGAGGAGACTTTTGTTTAGGAGATCACTGTGGTCTCAATAATGAGTTGCACTAGGAGACATGCTTTGTCTCATTAAGGTAGTTCTCATTTGGAGACAAACCTTGTAGCTTAGAGCTTATCCCTTAGAGGGTATACTTTGGTTTTGTATAGAGAGCTAGTTCTTAGGAGGCGTGCCTCGCCTCATTTGTGGAGCATTTTCCAAGTTGTGTCCTAACTTGTTTCCCCTGTTAGTAGAAGACCAGCTTTGTCTGGTAGTAGTCTATCACTCTTGTATAAGAGACAGGTTTTGTCTCATTAGGGAGTTTTTCTTTTAGGAGGCTTATCTAGCCTCGTGTTAGAGTACCATTCTTTTAGAGCAAGTTTTTGACTCGTTTGTCTTTTTAGTGATATTATTAGAGAGTCTTTGATTCATTCGTCCTTTTAGGTGGCATTATTAGAGAGTCTTTGACTCATTTATCCTTTGGTAGCTATTGTAGAGTCTTTGACTCACCTGTCCTTTATGTATAGGAGACTAGCAGTCTCATTAGAGCTTTTCTTATTTGTGATCTTAGATCATTCTCTCGTCTTTGGCGCTAGCTTACTTTGTTTAAGGGTTTCCCCTATTTTCCTTAGGGTTTAGCCCTAGGATTTTGCTTTGTATGTTCCCTCCAGTCTTTGACCAAAAGGGTGAAATCAAAAATCGAAAAATCTAAAAAACATGTTAAAACATTTAAAAATCAAATTTTTTTTGAAATACTTTAAATTTCAAAAACATGTTAAAACATTTAAAACTCAAAAACATTAGAAATTTAAAACATAAAAAACATTTAAAAAGCTTTAAAAAAGTCTAAAGTGTTGAGTGTTTTAGAAACAGTAATTAGGAGAGTTCGTTTTCGAACTACGTTGGCTTGATCCTCTTCCGAGGTACGTAGTGCAGCTTGGGATTTATATCCCAAGTCCAGCCAAACTTTTTTGTAAATAATATTTTAAACCTTCTTTTAAAACCTTTAAAATCTTGTTTTCAAAAGATCTTCCTCTAGAGTTAGGAGTTTCTCCTAGATAAAGAGTTTTAGAGTTAGAGTTTTTCTTTTGATAGGTTGTTTGATTGTTTGTTTGTTGTGTGTTTGTTTTAGAGTTAGGGGTCTGTCCTAGAGTTATAGGAGCGCCTCCGTCCGGTCAGTCGGCGATCCACATCGCCGAGTGATGACTAGTGTAGGGCACGTTAGTCCATCATTTGTTTTCCTTAGGAAATACAGCCTAGTTACACATAGGTTGTAGGAATCACCTGCATTAGCTTAGGGCTAATCTGCATTTAGTTAGGGCATATAGGGCGTCCTAAAATCCACAATTCACTGGAATTTAAATAATCGTATAAGAAATTTCTAATAACTGGTCCAGTCTTTTAGATCGAGCCTAGGATAGAGGTCTTTGTGTCTTAGGCGTCCTAGTTTAGAATAGGTGCGAAGAACTACGTTGCCTTGATTCTCGTGGAAGCGGGGATACGTAGGCTTCTTTGGATGAATACCAGACCATCCGAGGACTCCTGCTAATAATTTAGAGTCTTAGGATTTGTTGTGTTGTTATTATATGTTTTGATGTGTTTTCTTACTTTATCGTACTGATCTTATACCTTTAGCTATAGCTTGCATGTGTTTGCATATCAGAACTTAGACACTCATTAGGTATGTCACTCATAACCTAGCTATGCTTAGGTGACACATCTTTCATTTTATTTTATGTGTGTTTATTATTTGTATTCTCAGGAAATGCATGCTTAGGTAGACGACTCCTGAGGATTGTTCCCATTTCACATGATTTTTACCCAAACTTCTTTGGAGTTTATAAAAATGGCATAAGAGACCAAGTGCTTGCACTCGGACGAATTGGGGGTGCTCTCAGACCTTCCCCATTCGTAACCAGGCAAGAACCCATGTATATTTCTGGTTATCCATTGCACAGAGGATTTGATTTTAGGGTTCCATGGCATATCCATGGATGGCGACTCTGAGTTTATTTCAGGTATGTCTTGGTTTCGAGCCTTGGCTCCGGATCGAGACATATCTCTTTCTTTTTATATCGCCACTCGTGCTATGCTATGAGGGTGTCATCCGTTTTGAGAGTTCCTTGGTAGAGCTCTCCATTCACGTGGATGATCCAGAGAGGGTGTTGGGGACCCGTTCCCTCGCCGCCTATCTCGGATCGGGGTCCACAGTGCCACACCATAGGAAGATCCAAACCGCCCATTTGATGGGCACACCATACTACCATAGGCATAGGATGAACCAAACCTTCCACTTGATGGGCTCATTGTAGGATGATCAAAACTGTCCATTTGATGGGCCGCAACGTAAATAGGTTGTGGCTCAAAAATCATTTCCATAGGATAATCCCAACCCTCTAATCTATAGAGGAATTGCATATTATGATAACTTCTATAGATCGGAGGGTTGCAATCATACTATGAAAATGATTTTTGGGCTGC
The DNA here is from genome assembly GCF_043159265.1 of Tasmannia lanceolata. NCBI lineage: Eukaryota > Viridiplantae > Streptophyta > Magnoliopsida > Canellales > Winteraceae > Tasmannia > Tasmannia lanceolata. The sequence continues at coordinate 19,337,657 of NW_027518689.1, read as the reverse complement.
AATCTATTTACGTTGCGGCCCATCAAATGGACGGTTTGGATGATCTATGGTGTGCCTGTAAAGTACTTTTAAATTGTAGCTTATCAAATGGACGGTTTGGATCATCCTATGGCGTAGCCCATGCATTACTTTTTAAAAAATAATGGACTATACGAGCGCACACCATATAAAATCTCATCACTCATCAGAGAGATGTTGCCTTTATTTGGGGGAGGGAGATTTTCAAAGAATTTAATGTTGTCTTACAGTGATGGTTTGATGGAGAGATTTTAGGAATTTCTAAGGGTAATATACTAATATAATGAGGGACAATGCCTAATGGATTATGGGTAAAAGAAAACATAAAAAGCTATTTCAGGGACAAAACTGTACTAATGGAAATTATGAAAATTTTGGGGGAATCTTGTAGATATGTTTTGATCCAAGGGGTTTCTAGTAGTTTTCCCAAATAAAAAAACACTTAAAAAATACAAGAAAAAAATGGCATTAATGCGGGGCGGAGCAGGGTGGGGGCGGGGCCAACTCCATCCCCTTCTCCTCCCCTTCCTCGCACCGGGGAATTTTTTAAATCCCCTTCCCCACTCAAATCGGGGAATCCCCTCCCCAAGCGGGGCCAGGCGGGGCGGATCCCCGCTTTCCCGGGTGAAATTGCCAGCCCTAATTAGGATATCACAAAGGTTCTAGTTGTTCCTCATCTACCAATGTTTATTCTTGTTCATATTGTGGTAGATTAGGATATCACAAATCTAGGTGTAAGCTTAGATTTGTGAAGTCAAACAAGTTTGTTTGGGTAAGAAAAGATACACTCCTGCAAACAAACTTGGTCGGAACCAAAGCAATTTGGGTTCCAAAATCCCCCACTCAAACCATTTATTGAATATATTGATTTATGGGGTTATGCTTTAATTGCTATATCATTTGAATTCTCTCTAGATACTTTATTTCAAATGTTGCATTCTTATCTAGAATTCATGTGTTTTAATGTTATATCATTTTATTTTTGAGCTTAGATACATACCATTATTCATATTTTTTTAACAGAATGTATCTTTGCAAATTGTGCTTTAATAATCACATCATATCCTTGCTGTAGTCTATAAGCCAAAACAATGCTATACTAGTTGTAGACTATATCTTTGTGCTTTAATGAATATTATTCTAGAATATGTTGTCTAAGTGCACACACTTTGTCTCATATCTTCTTGCACTTAGTATTCATCCACAAAGAAAAATCCACAATAGAAAATTCATTGGGAAAACCATATATGTGCTTTCATGAAAATCAACCACTCCATTGCCCATGAGTTCAACTTGATCTATCAAGTCCATTGCCTCCATATTTGAACTCTATCTAGGACAATTTTGGCATTTGCTAGATCTTAGAATATTCAACTTGGTCTGAATATCATTTCTAGCTAGATTAAGAAGTTTAAAGTCATGTCTAACAAAATCCACTCAAATTCTTTCCTAGACATCTCTTGTGCCCTAGGTGAGTAGTCATATCTATTACTTTGCACCTAGTTGTCCTTCAGACCCATTCTGATGTGCTTAATGATTATCATTAAATGCATAAGAAATCTTGATGGGTTAAAATTGATGTGTTCCAAAAGTTTAAAATGAATATCCTCTCATGACTAAGATAAAACTATCTAGTCATAGTAGTTCATTTTGGAATGCATGTGTCCAAGATGTTTATCACTTGATATTCTCTTGAAATCCTTGGATTATTCTCTACTGTTCTAAATGAATATTTTCTTTATAGAGAATTGAAAATGTGTCTAGATTCAATTTATGAAACTCAGTTGAGTAAAATTTAAAATGTCTTAGGAATCTAGTATCATTGTTGGGCACTCACACATTATGGTGGTTGACATGCAATATATTGTGATGGAAACACCTGTCTCCCTCACATTTTAGTTTTCTACTGGCTTATGCACTTTGCGTTTAATGCCTTACCTTTTTATTAGTAGTTTGTGGATGTAGATGTAGATGTAGAGGTTTGGACCATGAACCTTATGTGTTATGTTACTTGTGTCCAATCTCCATAGACTATCAATGGAGGCTTAAAATGCCATATCTTGCTCATGTCTACCCATGAGTGATATATTATCACTTGTGTTAGCCCAAGGGTTCCCATGTGTGGCCCTACTCATTGTTTTGATGACAACAAACCCACATTGATCGAAGTAGGTTGGTACTAATGATTCTACCATGATAAGCTCTGATACCAAATGAAATCCCAGTTGGGCAACCAAGAGGGGGGTGAATTGGTTGGGTATTAAAATTTCTACTCTTTTAATATTTCTTTTCAAAAGATTACTAACACTTGTTAATTACTCTCTGGTTAATAAAGGTTAGCAAAAATAAAAGTAGAGGAATGAACAACCACAAAGCAAATAAGAAAAGGGGAAGAGTAATAGAAGAGATACCACACTAAGATTTATAGTGGTTCGGTCTTATAACTCCAAGACCTACTCCATTCTTCCCAAGTTTGTGTCCTTGAGGGAATCCACTAAAAGTATGATTCTTGGTACAACAAAGAAGGCTCCGCGTCTTCAACACTTGCCCACGAAGATGGCTCCGCGTCTCCGAGCACTCGCCAATTTCAAGGGGTTTAATATTGGTGCCCTTTCCACCTTTACAATGATTTTCAAATTACAATATGTGAATGCCTTCACTTAAGGCTAATACATCACTTCAATACAAGAAATCTTCTCTAAATGATTTGCAAGTGAGTTTGATGAGAACTTCTCCAATGATGGGATTGCAAGTGAGCTTGGGAGATCTTCAAAGATGTTGAAGGCAAGTGAGCTTGAGTGATTCTTCTTCAACTAGATTGCAAGTGAGCTAAAGGAAATCTTCTTCAAATGAGATTGCAAGATTTTGGACAAAGAAGAAGAACTTTTTGTAAAGATTGCTTGAAAACTTTAAATCACACTTAGGGTTCTTTTCTCAAGCTTGGAAAAGTCATAGAATGATGAAAATAAACTCATATATATAGCCCCTTAGAAGATATAACCGTTGGAGGACATATTGGGCATTTTTGGGTTTTGAAATATCAAAAAAAGATCCAGCCGCAAGGTCTGGTTTGCAAGTTCACTTATCAGATGAATGAGTTTTTCTTTGAATTTTTGTACACATATGTATTGATATTAGGGAAGATTATGTACTAAAATTTAGCTCATTTGAAAACCGTTTGGGTCCCTTTTTGATCCACCAGATGATCGGACCAGACTTCTGCCGCAAGATCTGGTATGCAAGTTTGGCTAGTAAATCAATGAGTTTTCTTCCCAAATTTTGTACATATCAAAGTAGGTATGAGATAAAGGTGTTGCCAAAATTTCAGCTCAATCGGAAAATATTTGGGTCCCTTCGTGATAGAAAAGCAAATGGTCTTAATTATGGTTTTCAAAGGATGTTTGGATTTTTGCGTTAAAAAACACTTTGGAAACACTTTGAAAATACTTGCAATCTTGTTTTAAAGATGATCTCCATTTGACCTACTCTTGAATAGTCCTCTTGAGTCCGGTGGTTGAATGAGCATGCTTATCCTTCCTTGTACATGCTTGTTCTTTGGTCTTTAATTTGACTTAGCTTTTAATGACTCCATCTTGATGTTGATTGCTCTTCTCTAAGGTTCAACTTGATTTGTCTTTGTCCTTCTTGGTTGACGGATCTTCACTATGCCTTTGATCACCATGTTCTACCTTGTTGTCGATCTTGGTAATCTAAGTTTCCTGTATGAGCTTATCATGGTAGAATCATTAGTACCAACCTACTTCGATTCAATGAGAAAATCAATAGAAAACCATGATTGAATCAAATTGTCAAACAACATTACTTCTTGCCCATAAGTTCAACTGATATATTTTAATAATACTTGAAATTTGAAGTCAAATTAGAATGAATAGAATTTTGTTAGAAATCTACTATGTTACCAAAATTTAAGATAGGAAAAAGAAGAAAGATGATACATAATGTGCCATGGTAAAGGATATGTCGAAACAAAACAAAAAAAAAAAAGGGAAAAACTATCCTTTAAGATTTACATGTCTAAAAATCTTTGAAGAAACCAATGCATTTAAATGTCTTTGAAATCCATTCTAGAACAACATGATGGATTATATAAATATATATATATATATATATATATATATATATATATGGATTTCAAAATCTTAGTTTGAAAATTGAACCATAAGCTGGAATTTATTAGCCAAATGTTCGTTTATAATGAAAACCTTTCAAAATCCTTAGTTTATCCCTTGAAACTAGGTTCAATGTATCAGACTCACATGACTTTATTACTATTCATTGAACTAGTTAAATTATGTATGTCTATATTGCCTTAATATGAATACTCTATTATGACATAAAATCCTTGATGATTTTAGATGAAATCATATGCCTTTAAAGCAAGGGATGAAAAGAAAGTGCATTGGCTTATAAAACTTAGCTATCTTTGCATGACAAATGACACAAGTTTGATAAAATGAATTTAAAGCATGAAAGTGAAATCATATGTAGCAAACCCTACAAATGGCACTTGAGTCAAATGAGAAATACTATTAGATAAAATCTTTGGGCTTATATTCATCTAATGGTTGTTGTATTTATGTGAAAGTGAGAGCCTCTTTCTCTCGCATACTTGGTTTTCTATAAAACTCATCATTTATGCTTCATTGGAAATCTTTTATGATTTTGGATGTAAAGAGTATGAACATTGCATCTCTTTGGTCATGAAACACTTGTCCAACCTTGAATTGGCTATCCATAACTAGTTATGGATTAGCCTTGCTCATGTGCAATTAAAATTGTGTATTCCACTTCATGAGCTACGATTCTCTCTTAGACTTAAAGTTTCATAAAAACATTATGTCTAAGTCTCTCTCAATATTTGAGCTAAAAATGGTTCATAGATTACACTATATGCATATTATCACTACTTGATTAATAACTACTTGATTAAGATGCCGAATCATGATGAAAAAGCTAGTTACATGTGATGTTTACCTAGAAGAGAAAATATTAAAGATTTAACAATATCATACTCAAGGGGATTGAGTTAAAATATAGATGTTTTGTGCTAAAAATGCTTATCATGAACAAACACGTAATTGTAGCCCAAGGGTTAAATCAAATATGATATCTCGAAGTCCATTGAAAACTACTCTCAGAAAACCCTTTGATCTCAATAGTTGTAAAGATTCAATGTCAAAGGGGGAGCTAAAAGATGAAATCTATGAGTACATTGTGCTTATCATAGAATATTGTAATGGGTTTACATCTAAATTGATGATAAGTACTTATAATGTGAATTTGACTTGAACATCTTTTAGTATTACACTCATAAGGATTGAAATTAAGCTTGAATATCTCTAATCTTATGATTGTATGCCTGTCATGTGTATTTCATTTTAGTGATCATATATTCGTGATATGCCTGTGAATCATGTCTTGTAAGATCCATGTTTAAGAGAAAATGTATGTTGAGAGACATCTTTTAGTATTACACTCATAAGGATTGAAATTAAGCTTGAATATCTCTAATCTTATGATTGTATGCCTGTCATGTGTATTTCATTTTAGTGATCATATATTCGTGATATGCTTGTGAATCATGTCTTGTAAGATCCATGTTTAAGAGAAAATATATGTTGAGAGACCTCTCAAGTTTTTTTTTTTTAAAAAAAAAAAAAAAAAAAACAAAGGTGGCCTTTTGGATCAAATTTGCTTATCTTTGCCTTTTGATTTTTCCTTACTATGGTATTTGTGAACCCATGAAGCTTATGAAATGATTGAAACACATCCAATTCAATGGATTCACCAAAAATCTCACTTTTGGTAAAAAATACTCGAAAATCCATCCATGCACCCAAAATGAGAATTTTGTCACTTGGATCTAATCTTATTATCCCAACATGTCAAAAAGATTATTTGTGAGTTGCGAACATCTTCAAACTCAGCAAACTCACTCATCATGGTGTCCTTCTCATTTCATGCAATTTCACTTGACTTTCAACACTTAGAAAGGTTTTCAAAAACACACATTTTTCGAAATTTTCAAACTAACTCAAAATCAATATCCAAACAAAAAATATAGTGTGTTTTAAGAAATATGAGTAAGCAAAAATACCAAAAAACTCAACCCCACTCAAATCCCCACTTATGAGTTGATGGACTCATCCAGACGTCTGGGCAGACGTCTGGTCTGGACTCGAACAGATTTTTTTTTAAAAAAAAAAAAAAAAAAAAAAGGATGCGTTTTTTTGTTGTTGTTGTATGGCCATGGGTAGAGCTTGAGTAGGATATTGATGTATTGGTCTATAGACCTCACCCATGTGACTTTTGTTATGATTGTGTCATTTTGCTATATGGTTCCTGTACTCAAAGGGTTACATGAAATGACTGAATTATTTGGCTATTTAATTTGATCTATCTTCTATCCCTCAAACAATCAAGCTATGACTTGCTGGATTCCCATGGATTTTGTTGCTTACTTTGTATGGATGTTGCTTGGTTTGTGGTGGATTTTCATGTATGTTGGTTTATTTGTCTATCTCTATCTACCTATCTATTATCACCCTTATTTGGTAAATGGCTTCATGGTCAAGATGGTAACCCTAAATTTTAAAAGCCAATCAATTGGTGCCATTAGCCCTTTTAGATCCTAAGAGGGAGGTCGTACCTTCACCCTAAATTAATACACCTAACTCATTCGGCCACTTGCAGCCATCTAAACCATGACTATGTCGTATGTGTGTTACTCTTATATCTATATGTATATTAAGATTTCCCTTTTTGGTGATGCCAAAAGGGGGAGAAAAACAGTAACATGCTACCCAATTTATCTGTTACCTCATTATTGATAGCATAATTTGAGGGGGAGCTTACACTCATATGATTCAAGGGGAGTTTGTGCTTATACTTGCTTACAAATGTTATGTCATATACCTTAATGCTAATTTTAAAATTGCAATCATATAACTTTGAAATGACAAGTAAAATGGATCCACAATTGAGGGGGAGCATATTATGCTTTTATCATTCCATTTAGGGAAGCTCCTTGCCTCCGATCAATATGAGTTTGTCATCATCAAAAAGGGGGAGAATGTTAGCCCACGGGTTCCCATGTGTGGCCCTACTCATTGTTTTGATGACAACAAACCCACATTGATCGAAGTAGGTTGGTACTAATGATTCTACCATGATAAGCTCATACATGAAACTTAGATTACCAAGATCGACAATAAGGTAGAACATGGTGATCAAAGGCATAGTGAAGATCCGTCAACCAAGAAGGACAAAGATAAATCAAGTTTAACCTTAGAGAAGAGCAATCAACATCAAGATGGAGTCCTTAAGAGCTAAGTCAAATTAAAGACCAAAGAACAAGCATGTACAAGGAAGGATAAGCATGCTCATTCAACCACCAGACTCAAGAGGACTATTCAAGAGTAGGTCAAATGGAGATCATCTTTAAAATAAGATTGCAAGTATTTTCAAAGTGTTTCCAAAGTGTTTTTTAACGCAAAAATCCAAACATCCTTTGAAAACCATAATTAAGACCATTTGCTTTTCTATCACGAAGGGACCCAAATGTTTTCCGATTGAGCTGAAATTTTGGCAACACCTTTATCTCATACCTACTTTGATATGTACAAAATTTGGGAAGAAAACTCATTGATTTACTAGCCAAACTTGCAGACCAGACCTTGCGGCAGAAGTCTGGTCCGATCATCTGGTGGATCAAAAAGGGACCCAAACGGTTTTAAAATGAGCTAAATTTTGGTACATAATCTTCCCTAATATCAATACATATGTGTACAAAAATTCAGAGAAAAACTCATTCATTTGATAAGTGAACTTGCAAACCAGACCTTGCGGCAGAGGTCTGCCCGATCATCTGGTTAATCCCTGGAAGCAACCAGACGTCTGGCGTCGGGAAAATGTGACCGTTGGGAGTTGCGGCTGGTTCTTTTTTTGATTTTTCAAAACCCAAAAATGCCCAATATGTCCTCCAACGGTTATATCTTCTAAGGGGCTATATATATGAGTTTATTTTCATCATTCTATGACTTTTGCAAGCTTGAGAAAAGAACCCTAAGTGTGATTTAAAGTTTTCAAGCAATCTTTACAAAAAGTTCTTCTTCTTTGTCCAAAATCTTGCAATCTCATTTGAAGAAGATTTCCTTTAGCTCACTTGCAATCTAGTTGAAGAAGAATCACTCAAGCTCACTTGCCTTCAACATCTTTGAAGATCTCCCAAGCTCACTTGCAATCCCATCATTGGAGAAGTTCTCATCAAGCTCACTTGCAAATCATTTGGAGAAGATTTCTTGTATTGAAGTGATGTATTAGCCTTAAGTGAAGGCATTCACATATTGTAATTTCAAAATCATTGTAAAGGTGGAAAGGGCACCAATATTAAACCCCTTGAAATTGGCGAGTGCTCGGAGACGCGGAGCCATCTTCGTGGGCAAGTGTTAAAGACGCGGAGCCTTCTTTGTTGTACCAAGAATCATACTTTTAGTGGATTCCCTCAAGAACACAAACTTGGGAAGAGTGGAGTAGGTCTTGGAGTTATAAGACCGAACCACTATAAATCTTAGTGTGGTATCTCTTCTATTACTCTTCCCCTTTTCTTATTTGCTTTGTGGTTGTTCATTCCTCTACTTTTTTTTTTGCTAACCTTTATTAACCAAAGAGTAATTAACAAGTGTTAGTAATCTTTTGAAAAGAAATATTAAAAGAGTAGAAATTTTAATACCCAACCAATTCACCCCCCTCTGGTTGCCCAACTGGGATTTCAACTTGCATGAGCCATTGATGTCTCTCTCAAACATAATCCTTTATAGTCTATCTTTCCTGTATCCGAGTTCTATAGATTTGACCTATATTGGCATATCTATATAATCTATAGTTTTATCCCCTTGTAAGGCATTAGCTACATGGTAAAGATGGCAAATCTAAAGTTAAAAATCACTCAATTGGTACTCTTAGTCCTCTTACCTAGTAAGTTGGAGAGTGTACACTCACTTTAATTAAAATATCTAATCTCTTTGGCTTCTAGCCAGCATCTTCACCATGACAAGCCATATGTGCATTGAAGTGTCACTTATATGTATGATATATATATATATGCACTTAATTAGGGGGTGCATGGTCTGCTAAGCTGTCATATCTTTTGGTATCACTTGATTACCCCTAGCAATCATACATTAATAGCCTAAGGGTTGATTGTAAATCATTCTCCTCAAAATTCCTTGGTGCTTTTGTGTTAGGACAGCACTTTGGATTCATACCATATATGAGTCTCAAACAAAGGGGGAACAATTCATGAAAATCTTTGTGCTTTCCATCTTGTCATATGTAGGTTGATATGGGTATCACCCACATGTGATGAGTTCACTCATATGGAGCTTTATTGCTTCATGTGTGTAGTAGTTGAGATTTATCTTATGCTTCCATTTTGAGATCATCTCTCATTTTTGAAAAAATCCCTTAGCCTGTGCCTCAGTCCCATATCTTCTTTGGCTTTATACTTATCTTGGATGTACACTTACGGTTTCATCATTTCCAATGATAAGTATCTTGTTCTCGAGTCTTAAAACTCTCTAGAACTCTCCTTCGTAGGATAGCGCGTGAGTTGATTATCTCATTGCCTATGAAGTAGTCTCTTATCATGTGCTCTTAAAACAAGAACATCTTTTATCATGATAAGATCCAATGGCTATACATTTACAGTCATACATCTATAGCCATTGTGTATTGTTATGCATTGCCTTATATGTTTTACCAAAGGCTAATGACAATTTTTTGGGAGAGAGTTAACTCTTTGAGCTTATCATGTCCCATCATCTCTTCCAAGATTTTAGCTTCAAAAGACTCCACTCAAATCATATGTCATTCGCAGCTTGTCTATGGTACTTGTCTCATTCTATTGTGCCAGATGTAATGAGATGGTAGATGTACTCAACTTTCCTCTGTCCATCTCTACATTCTTCCACAGTGAAGGATGAACAGAGACTAAGGAAATTGAAGACTCATGGCTAAAGGCTGGCATGTGCACTTCATGCTCATCCTCTCAAGGATGACCATTTGACTAAAGACAAAGATTTAAAGCAAGTACCCAATCTCTCAATCCGGAAAGATTTGTCAAATGATGCTCCCTTACATGGAAGAAAGGGTCAAGCATTGATCTAAGCTCTTCTAAACATTCATCAGTAGAAGAGTTCAGAATAGAAGAATGCAAAGTTCAATTTTGCTTATTTTGAGAGATTTCCAAATACCACTTTTATCATTTCAAGATGTATTAAATTGACATGTGGTATCAATCTTCCTTCATTTGATCATGTATATTGAGCTTTATGGTTCTTATCTATATATACATGATCTTTTGGTTGCTATGGATATGTACCTCATTGAGTTCATTCTCATATCCATGTGTTTATTACACCATCTGCCTTAAACTCATATCCTCTGTCTAATAATCATCCGTTCATATTCAAAGTGTGATTGTTTTATAAATGGAGCAATCCGGATGGTTAAAGGTGATTAATTAAATCATGGGTTCGATGTGCCTTGACCTATTGCATTTAGATTAGATGCACATAGTCAGGGGGAGCTTTCACTTGCAAATATATATTCCTCTAAGGGCAAGCAACTGGAACTCAAAAGTTATTTGATAGTTCTGAGCATGTTCATGCTCAGGAAGAGACTTGTCTGCCCTATGACAAGAAAACCCCTATTCGAAGCAACTTGTGAACCTAAATGATTATGTCATCAATTTGAGCATATTCTTGCTCAGTTAGATACTTATTTGCTTCAAAAGTTGCAAAAGAATCCCAAGTATTCAAATCACTCACCTATTTAACCATTTTATCTGTCATGCCCTACAACATAGGTTTCACCTAGGGCCAATTACAAATAAATAGGGGAAAAGCTTAATGGTATCATATTCATGTTTATATAGATAATTATGATATACTTACATGATCTACTACCCCCATACATGTGCTTACCTTACAAATCTTTAGATCAAAATAAAAAAAGGCTTATCATGCATTTTACTTTGTTTTCTAGTTTGATAAGAATCATATGAGCTTGAATGTCATATCATATACCATATATATAGTTTATATAAGCTATCATTCATCTTGACACCCCACTCGCACTATCACTGGTGAATCCCTTCCTTTTTACTGTTGCCAAAAAGGGGAGATTTTGGGGAATTGATTAGGAAGTCTAATTGTATATGCACCATATGATTTACATTATTATTTTACACTTGTGCATATAGTGAGGGGGAGCATGGCTTCATTGTTTATTGTATTTAATGCTTATTCATATATTTATTTAATATCTCCTGCCTCCCTAAGCAATTTGTTTGCCATCATAAAAAATGGGGAGAATGTAAGCCCAAGGGTTCCCATGGGTTAATCATTCACCTTACCTTCATGTTTTGATGCTAGCAAACCAAGTTGATTAGCATTTATGGACTAATGTGTTGCTTTGAGGTGTTGTGTTATACACAGGAATTTCATGTCATAATCGCCATTACACAACTCTTCATAATACATGGCTTGTGGATCAAAGATCAAAGGAACCAAGAGCTTGCACTTACATTGGAGACATCATCATTTGAAGATGTTCAAGTAAGGGGGGTCAGTCGCGCGAGATTTTAATGTGTGGACATTAATGTGCGGACTTCTCCATATTGTCCGTGACTCTTTGGGGACTTGGACTTTAATGTGCAGACACTTGGGACTTTCGGGACTCTGGCGGGGGCTTTTTAGAGTCATGCGGACATTGAAATCACCCGTTAGTCATCAACAAATACATGAATTTGAGGTCCTAGAGTTTTAAGAATCAATTTTTACTATGATATCTAAGTAATATTGTGCATTTGTGGGTCCTGTTCTTTGGTTTTAAGAATCGCTAGCTTATACCTTTGCTACACTAGCTTATACCGTAGCTATTGTTGGACTAGGTGACAGAAAAGAAAAGCTTTGCAAGGTTCTGTTCTTTGGGTTAGATTGTGGTGAAGAACCAGTCCGCTCAGATAAGGAGAATTTAACCCAAAAGTTATGCTCAGTCTAAAATCAAAGAAGAGTAAGCCAGAAACTATGCCGCAGGAATTGCAGAAATCATTTTTTAATGGTAGAAATTGCAGAAATCATCTTCAAACCAGCAAGTCAATTTCAATTCAAAATGATATTCCAAATACCAATAATTCTATCAACCCCTCCCAGACCATAAACAATAGCAAAAGCCCTTCTTCTGTAAGTTGTTACTTGATAAAGATCAAAGCCATGGCAGAGGCAATACTATATCAAGAGCTCTTTTTCTTTATCAATTCCAATAATATTTATAGAAATATGTGGGTAGAGAGCATTCGAAGAGGACCTACTTGGTTTTGCTTGGATGAAGCAGGTATAAAGGAGAACCATCATTCAAAGAATGTAAAAACCCTAATATTCAAAGAATCTAAAACCCCCAATATTCAAAGAATGTAAAAACCCTATTATCTAGTCAATTGTAAAAAAATTACAGATTGTAATAGTCCAATTATATAGATGATCTAAAAACACATGTATTGCAGATGATTCCTCAAAGAAAAATCATCTGCAATGTTTATTAGGGCAGAGAGAGAGAGAGAAAGAGAGAGAGAGAGAGATGAGCATACCTCAAAAACCCTTGCAATGGTTTTCTTCTCTACAAAGATTAAGGCAGAGAACAGACATGGGTTTGCGATGGCGTCTTTTTTTCGTGGACTTTAAAGTTTCACCTCTATAGGGTGAACATCGGAAGTGAGTTTTTTATACATAAGTCTGGACTTCAAGTTCGCACGCCCGCTAAAAGGTCGTGACTTTAATAAATTTCGACTAAGGGGGTATTTAAGAGGTCCCGAAAAAAATACCACACGACTAACGGCTGACTCTCTAAATACACCATAGGTCTCCAAAGTACCGCGCGACTAACCCCCCCTAAAGAAGCTCAATATGAAGATTCCACTAGTTCCTAGCAAGTGTCAAGAAGGAGCTTGGAGTTGAACATGCCATGGTGACACCTCATGCACCTTTCAACATGTATTGAAGATTGGAGGAGAAGTTACAAGAGCCGAATCAAGTTGAAGATGTTCACTCAAGCTAACAAAGTCCAAGGAAGTACAAATGAGCGAATACATTCCAAGAAGACTCAACGGTATTATTTTTAGAATGTATTTATAGTCCTCTTGATATTTTGTAAAATTGCACTTTCAAATGGTTTTCAAATAGTTTTCATACTTGATTTTTTACATCATTGGAAACCATACACACACCCAAAAATGTGTTTGAAAACCTACGACTTAAGCCCAAAGACCATGGCTCAAAAGCCCCTGATCTCTTAAAGTAAAAATGGAATTTTATACAAGGTAGGTCGATCGAGATAGGTCGGGCTAGCCGCGGGATGATACCTGGAATTCCAGGACATCTCGAAATTTATCGGGCTGGTCGACTGGGTCAATCCGGGCTACCGCGGATATGTGTCTGTTTCAAACAGAACATTCCGACATGGGTTTGGGAGGGCGACTGCCGTGGGTTGGTCGACCGAGATAGGTTTTTTAACCGAATTTTTGAGCAAACAGGTTGACCTCGCCGGCCGACCGCCATGGGGCCGATTGATTGCGACAGTAAGAAATTTGAAAATAAAAAAGGGTGCCAGATAGGGGTGGGCGACCGAGATGGCTCGGTCGACCGCCGCGGTCGAGCAAACTAGCCGTTGGGGCGTTTTCAGCTTGACTTTTTCAAGCCAGTTATATACAGTTTTACCCCAAACGGTCATATTTTCAAATACACTATATATACATCATTAAAACTTAACTCTACAAGCTTTTGAACATTTTTTAAAAGATCAAATCCCATTTCTTTGTGCTAAAACCTTTCTATCAAAAGCTCAACCTCTTTGAACTTGCATTTATACATTCTATCAAGAGGAACTCCATAGGCTTTACATTTTATCTTTCCTTGGAGTGTTTGTGAGCTTTGAAAGTTGTAATCCGTCGATCGAAAAGGCATTGAGAGTTCTTTCATTTATTTTCTTTATTGTATTTGAGGGTCTTCTCTTCGGCCCGGTAACAATGGTGAAGACGTTTTGAGGGTCTCCGATTCGGCCCGTTAAGAAAGGTGAATCATTGTAAGAGGGAGTGCGCCCTCGCCAAGGCTTCGTGCAGAAAGGGTATAACCCCTTTGGAGTTGGAGGAGTTGGTGTACGGCTTGAGATTTGCCCGTTGAAGAATCTCAGATTTTAGTGGAGATCCCAAGGAGGTAAACTTGGAAGAGTGGAGTAGGTCCCTTGATAGACTGAACCACTATAAATCGTGTGTTCCTTATGGTTTCTTATCTTCTCCTTCTTCTCTTGCACTTGTGGTGATTGGTAATCTCTTCCCTTTATTTGTGTTTATATTTTATTGAACAAGGGTTAGAGTATATGGCTCTTCTTCCCAAGTCTCGTGAAACCTTAAAAAAGAACACATCCAAAACTTTCGAAATAAAAACTCTTTCAAATATAATTTTTTAATAAACTATTTTCGAAAAGATATTCCTTTAGACTCAGAGTCTGTCCTAGATGTTTAGAGAGTTTAGAGTTTGGAGTCAGTCCTAGATTTAAGGAATTCTAGAGGTAGGAGCCTCTGTGCAGTCAATTTGATTATGCAGTTTGGTGCATAGTCAACTGATGGCTAGATTAGGATTCACTTAGACAACCCATCTTCTTCCTAGGATATAGCCTAGTTGCACATAGGATGTAGGGACACCTGCGTTAGTTTAGGAATAAACTTGGATTTAGTTAAGGCATATAGGGTGTCTAAAAAATCTACAATCCACTTCAACCAAATTAATCGCATTCAACAAGCTTTAATCATAAGTCCAGTCCAGTCCAGTCTTTTAGGTCGAGTTCAGTTTAGTGGTTTAGGCACAAATAGGCATTGTAGATTAGAATATGCCACCGAACTACGTTGATCTTGATTCCAAAAAAGAGGCTTGGATATGTAGGCAGCTTGAATGGCCATCTAGGTCCAGATCATACTGTTGCATATTTTTTTATTGTTTTAAAGTTTTAGGAGTCTGTGGTCTGGTACTTGTCTTTGTTTATTGCTTAGGTACATGATAGTGTGTTTACTTGTCTGTCTTGAGTGTTTATCATTATATCATTTATAGGGACATGCTAGTGTGTTTTCTTCCTTTTATCTCGAGTGTTTACTCTATTTAGATATATCTCTTATGTAACTTTTACTTGTCATTCACATGTTTAGCTATTGCCTTTACTAGCTTATCTCATCTCATTTACTTGTTTATCTTATCTCAGTTATCAGCTTATTTTATCTCATTATATCTGTTTATTTCTCTGTCATTACCTACTTAGCTGTAGCTATGCATGTGGATGTTTACTGCTTTCCTAGATGTGGCGAGTTAGGATTAGATGTGATGAGTTAGGGCTTGGATGTTTTCTTTTCTTTTACCCATCCCCGGGTCATGGATGCTTAGGTAGACGTCTTCTCGGGGATGCTTGTTCCCATTTCACATGATTCTTGCCCAAAATTCTTCAAAAATAATAAAAATGACATAAGAGACCGAGTGCGCTCAGGCGAGTAGGGTGCCTAACACCTTCCCTACTCGTAACCAGGCACGAGCCCAATTATTTCTGGTTATCCATTGTACAAAGTGTGTTTTTATGGGTTCCATGGCCTTAATCCATGGATGACGACCATTTTCATATTTTAGGTATGTCTTGGTTCTGGGCTTTGTCCCCGAATCAAGAGGTATATCACATTTCGCCATGACTCAGCCTTGGCAGAGCTCTCCATCGTGTGGAGATCGAGAGGCCGCTCGGGCAGTCTCGAGATCGCGGGTCTACATTACTTAGGTCATTCGTAATGTACAAGAGCATGGATCAGCATAGTTACCCATTTAGTGTATATTGAGGCCCTACTTTGACTCAATTATATAATTATATATATATGTGTGTGTGTGTGTGTGTGTACATAGGACGTAAATGTGCATCTAGCGCATGTGAGCCTAGTTATGGCCCGGCCTTGACCCACGTAGTATAGGAGAGTACTTCGCCTTATGCAGCTACTCACCTTGTCTTTTAGTGCTCACAAGTGAGTTATGAGTCAAGACCTCCTTGACTCTGCTAGATTAGAATTAGGGCTGGTGCCCCCTGGTTAGGATATATATATATATATATATATATATATATATATATTGATTATTAGATTAGGGCCTACTCCTTAGTGATGCTTCCTTATCTAAATCAAATCAATTATATCTATTCATTATTCAGATCCATATATGATCTGTGGCTCTTACTTGCCATCATTATGGCCACGGTCTATTTGATCCTCTGATTATTAGACGAGGACTTACTCTTTAGTAAGGCTATCTTATCTATTCCAATCAAATATATCCATCCATCCCTCAGATTTAGATTTGGTCAGTGGCTTTTACTTGCCATCACCATGGCCATGGTCTATCCTCTGATCCTTTGATTATATAGCTGATTTATGTCCTATATCATTGATCCATATCCTATATATTGATTATTAGATTATGGCCTATTTCTTAGTTAGGATTCTTTATCTTATCAATTATTTCTATCTATTATCTAGATTATGATCATATCAATGGCCTTTTCAAGTCATCATTATTATTGCCATGATTTGTCCTTTGATCTTTTAATTGCAAATTCAACCCATCGCTAAATATGATTATTCATGGTTTGTTCTTCATTTAGTCACATCTCTCTTCGATGACCATATTTCGTTTACCGATTGCGTGCTTATCTTGCCATCATTATTTGAGTAAAAGTATCTTTGCTGAGAGTCCTAGATTACTGATTTTCTATTCATATACCCTTGTGATGAGCTTTGGGATTCCTTTTGTAGGGCCATCATGCTGCCGGATTTTACCCAAAATATTTTGAGTATGACCGCTATCCTTCAAAGTCAGTGATAAACCATGAGTTTACCTTACCATGATCCTTTTGCTTATTCATATCTATCCATTCTGTGGATTATCATCAAATTATTTGATTATTAGATTAGGGTCTACTTCTTAGTAAGTTTTTCCTCATAATCTAATCAATTATTCATATCTATCTATTTTGTGGATTTCATCAAATTATTTGATTATTACATTATGATCTACTTCTTAGTTAGGTTATCCCTCCTAATCTAATCAATTATTCATATCTATCCATTATGTGGATTATCATTAGATTATAGGCCTTTAGTCATAATCTATTACTTGATCTATTGTACATAGACTTGATCCGTATTTTCCATCATGAATTCATCATTCTTAAATCGAGATCACTAATGGATTAGTTGAATCTTGCCTATCTATCTCATGAGTGCATGATAATTGCTGAGATAAAAAAAACTTATTTAGATTAGGGGTGTTTATCATTGCTACTCTTTTGTACCTAAAAAAGAACAGTCATATCCAAAGAAGACAATAAGGAGTGGATTGAGGATTTTTTGAGACCCTGTTGGTGTAGGTCAAATTATCACTTCCTATTTTCCTTTGATCCTCATAGACAATCTCTTTCTGCCATTCTAACTCAAAATATAAATAGATACGCTAAAGATTGCTCTTATCTCGATTTGGTCAGAATTTTTATCCCATGACTATGGATCTAGTGTGTGTACTTCCAATTTAAAAGTCTGAGTTCAGCAAATGACTATCCTTCTATAAGAGTAATAATTTTCAAACTCATTTGATTCAGGTAGCCTTTGCTTCACTCATTTTGCTGAATAGCCTTCTCCAATTTCGCCCAATTTTACCAAATGGCTGAATCTAAGGATATGCAAATGGAGATAATAGACATGATTAAAACCCTCTCCCTGGATGTAACAAATATGAAAGAATAGTTGACCCGTTAAAGGCCCATGCTTAGGGGAAGTCACCAGCTTATGAAAATTCCACTATCCCGAATCCTCCTACGATTACAAGCTCGATCCAACCGGTGAAATCATTAGTAGATGATGTTGATGACGAACTACATGCTAAGGGGAACTGTAGTGAATATACAACTAAGGCAGACAAGGGAAAATCATTGTTAGAAGAGCTGAGAATATTAGACCTTAATGATGAAGATAAGAAGGTTCAAGGCAAAAAATAAGTTTGACCTTAATGAGTACGTCCTTTTCCTAGATATTACTTTTCCCCCTGAATTTGAGATTCCTAAGTTCGACATATATGATGGGACGGGATGTCCAAGGAGCCATTTGATGTCGTATATTCCTTTACTAGAGATGCAAGGCCTATCTCCAGAACAAATAGCTAAGATGTTTCCATTCTCTTTAACTGGTCTGGCTAAGAGATGGTTCTTCTGTAAGCCCAATGGTTCCCACCTTGGCATTCCCATCTTATTTTGATGATTCCAATACACAAGTGATTTATGATCACTAATGTGTTTGATTGTCTAAGTTGTAGATCACATTGGTGCTAAGACAACATTGCTTGGATTGAGGCCAAGAAGATCTCATTGGACCACATCATGAAGGCCAAAGACATCGAAGTCCAAGACAAATGAAGACTTGAAGAATCCATTGAAGACCAAAGTCATATTTAGATTGTAAAAGATCCAATCTTAGTTTTAGATTTTAGAGGCATAATTAAGTAAATAAACAAACACCCTAAATATATAAGTGATTGTCTTTGTGGAGTTCCAACACCTTGGAACCCTCATAGCAATCCCAACTTGGTGTTAAGTTGGAAGCCTAAAAAACAAGAAATGAAAATCTACATGAAATAGGCTTCTCGGAACTCCGAGAGAAATTCTCGGAACTCCGAGAAATGGTCCAGTATACTTTTTCCAACTTCTGTTTGTATTCCCGGAACTCCGAGATTTTTTCTCGTAACTCCGAGAACACTACAACGGTAGGATTTTTAGCCGTTGCGATTTTTCCAAGATTTACAACAATGCCATTGAACGGTCATATTTGATTTTTCCTATATATATGGACATTCTAAACATCAAGAGGATCAATCCTAACACTCTAAAACTTCATTTGAACATCCAAAGAGTGAATCAAACTTGATTATGCCTCTCATCCTCTAAAGATTAGGATTTGGATCATAGGCTCAATTTGTACATCTTCTACAATTCTTGTAAACCCTTGTGAGGGATTTTTTTGTTCTTTCTTTCTTAGTCAAGAACTTTGAATTGGGCGAGTGTTCGGAGAAGCGTAGCCCACTCTCCGTGGTGAAGATCGCCACCAAGGTTAAAGGCGGTTGGAATTGTAATCGGCATTGATCTTCACCGAAGTTAAGAAGATCCCTAGTGAAGTCATCAACGGGTTTAGTTGGTAGAGTGGAGTAGGCCTCACGTTTGGAGGACCGAACCACTTTAAATCTCGGGTGCAATCTCTCTTACTCTTGCTCTTTATTTATATTTGCACTTTAGATTTAACTTGTGTGATCAAATTTTATTGTTGATCTCTTAATTTCCAAAATTGGGTTTGAGTTTTCAAAAGAGTTAAAACTTGTTAGAAACCTAATTTCTCACTCCTCATTTGTTGCCAATTCGGGACCACCCTTGAAATTTCATCTTCACTCTGAACCTGAGGGATATTACAAGTCTGGGAGATCTAGTTAAGAGGTTCCTCGATCAATTTTCCTAGGAAATATAGATGAAATCATCCACTATGAGCAGAAGTCTCCCAAGTGGGAACCGGATAGAAGGAAATCCTCTACTACCTCAAAGGAAGTGAATCATGTTGGGACTTCTCGTCAGCCTCTAAAGAAACCTCTTGTTCTAAAAAAAAACCAGCCAAGAAGCCTGAAAGAAAATTCTCCAGATTACCTTGTACACATGCAGCTGCCTTAAAGAAGTTGGTCAGAGTTGGAAAATTGGCCTTGCCTCCATGCTCAAATCCGTTGAAAAACTCAGAGAAGCAGGATGATCGTGAGTACTATTGTTTTTACCATCAATGCCTTGGCCATAGAACTGGTTATTGGGTAATGCTGAAGCACAAGATCCAGAGCTTAATTGACAAGGACCTCAGTATTCTTCATGAACTCAGTACTACTCAAAACCTGTGCCGAAGAGTGCACCATACGTCTTGAGGATTGATGAAACTGATGAATCTATCACCCCAGGGCCGATTGTACCGAAATGTGCTCCATATATCTTGAGAATTGATGAAGATGATGAGCTCATTCAATCTCCCACGAAGTAGACCATTCTTACTCATACCCCAGTGTCGGGAGGTAAACTGACTATGAAAGGGAAAGAACCGAAATTTGAGGTCCCTGTGGGACCGGATCCCGCGAGAGGGGTGGGGCGCGAGCCGCCACGCTCCCTCTTTTGGTCTCTCGTACCCACGCGATTGGCGTGTGCTTCTTAATATTGATTTTAATTCATCTTTTATGTGAACTTGGGATCACTAAGGCAATCCGAATTCCACACAAAAGAGACTGACAGAGTCGCCACCTAGATGTGGGATCTAGGACCCATAATTAACGAGAAATCTAGACTCGCTACCTGGTTACAATAATGGAAGGTATGGGGAGTTATCCACCACATGCACCATTCCTGCCCGATAATCGGTCTTCAATTCCAAAAGTTAACTCTTTTAAATTTATTTTAAATGGCTCATTCAACTCTCTGTTAATGTGCTATCTATGTGACATGCATCCTATGATCTAATTTCAATGTAGATCCTAAGTGTGTATCTTGATTTCTTTATTTGTATCTAAGTGAAAGTTCTCCTACAATTCTAATTTCATGGAAAATCCTAAGTGATTTAATTAAGCATTTACAAGAAAATTAATATACAAAACACTACAATTTGTTGTAGTGCCGACTCGCGGTTGGTATGCCATCAGACATCCAAGCTGCCTACGTACCCAAGCCTCATTGGGATCAGAGTCGACGTAGTTCGGTGCACCTAAGCTAAGCTACTTATGCCTAACTAAACTAAGACACCGATCTAGACTGATTTGACTGTTTCAACAGTTTTAAGAGGAGTTATTTAATTCAAGTTGAGGATTTTATTATCCTAGGATTTCATCTAAGATGCTATATGATTATTATCTAAATGCAAGTTGTTCCTTAGACTAATGCAGGTTAGCCTACATCGTAGTTTACTAGGCTTGTCCTAGGGAAAGATTGGGTGACTAGTGTAACTAGACCTATGTCACGGTTACTATCCATAGCAAGCGTCCGTGATGAGGCTGAACTCTTAACTTTAGGACTCCCTAAAACCTAGGACACGACCCGACACCAGTATTCCTAAATTGGGCTCTAATGGTTCTTATATCGGAAACCATAATCCAATGGTTCCGAAAGACTCGAGACAAATCGATTCAAGTTCTTGAAGTTTAATGAATTTCAGATTTCAAGGATTACCAATGGCTCTAGGGTTCACCAATTTCAGCCCAGAATAGCATCCAAGGAAGGGAATCGTGTGCTCTTTCCTTGTGCAATTTAATACTTAGGTTATAGCACCTTATTGCCTGGCATATCTCAGGATTTCCGTGGACCGTAACCTCGGAGCCAACAACATGCTATAGCTTAAATATTCAAATTGTGAAAGATCGGTTGCAATTGGGATACAATTATCGATGCGCTGACCATTTTTCCAGGGAAATCTAAAGATCCTAAGATTTCTATTTCAATGGATTAAGGAGTTAATATCTGACAGAGATTTAAGGTTCTTTAGAGATTTTCAGATGAATTTCAATTAATTTCAATATTTTAATGGATTTTATCAATTTTAAACCATATGAGTGATTTTACAAGTGAAACTATTGCAGACGAATTCGAAATGAGTTGAAACTTCTACAGCAGCAAGATATGATGAGATGTAGCTTACTGGAAGATTTGTACAGATTTTTACATTAAGCTCATATTTAATTTTGATTTAACAATTAATTGACCAGATTGCAAAAATAACACAGAAACGACTACAAATAGAAATCTAAATTCAATGAAATTTCTACAGTAACAAGATATAAGTAAAAATAGCATGCTGTGAGATTTTCATGAATTTTAAAGACTATTTACTATCCATTTCGGATTTTTCAATTTTCATACGAAATTATGAATTAACACTACATCCGATATGAAAAAAGATCTAAATCACTTGAAAATTTTACAGATACTAGAAATATGGAACATAAGACTACTGTAAAAAGTTTGGGAATTTAATCTGTGATCTGATGTCTGTAAAAAGTCTCCCAAAATCTGATAATTTTTAAAGAAAGCATAAAATAATATACCAAAACAATTCCAAAAATTTTCAAAACTTCATGGTAGAATGTAACAGTATCATATTATTTTTCCACAAAATTTCATTAATTTTTGAATCCGTTTAGTATATAATTTATTTTTCGTCGTCAAAAGGATATTTTTGAAGAGTTTTCTATTTTTAAAACACGATTTTCGAGAAAATTACGACTACGGAAAATGTCCTCCAACCTTATTCTGATGTGATGAACACATGAAAATTTTAAAATTCCAAAAAATAGATCATCCTGAGATGGCTATTTTTTCGAATTTCGCAATTACTCAGCCATTATTTTAAATAAAATTCTATTTTCACTCAAATTTTTAAAATCCCTTGATCCAGTGTCCGATCCGATCCGATGGTTATTTTAGTCTATTTAAGTAGACCATTGTATTAAATTTCGGGACAGAACGGAATTGACATACTCATGCAGATCATGGTTTTTAGCACACACATATAATATTCAATTAAATTCAATTTAATGTTAAAAATCATGCAAAAATACATAAAAAATACCGAATAATCTTGAGAAAATCCGAGAATAGTGCACCTACCTGTGATAGTGTTCCTCGCCGATTCCGAGCCGAAAAAAAAACGTCGAAAATCTTGTCGCCGCTCGGTCCGCTTAGCTGCCTTCTTCTTTTTTCTTTGTTTCCTTCCTTTTTTTTTTATACTGCCGAGAGAGAGATAGATGGAGAATGAGAGAGAGGCCGAACAATTGAGGAAGAGTGAGAGAGAGTGAGGGAGAGAATAGAAAGGTGGCTGACAAGGAGAGATGGAGAGAGATAGGGTGAGAGAGTTTGAGAGGCCGATAGTTGGAGATAACGAGAGGGATAGATGATGCTAGAGAAGAACAGATAGAGAGAGATCAATAGAGAGAATGAGAGATGGTGATAGAGAGGGCTGAGATGGAGAGGTTAATAGAGAAAGTGAGAGAGACAGAGAGACAGAGAGAGAGAGTGTAAAATAGAGCCAGAGACAGAGAGGGAGTGCAAGATAGATAGATAGAGGGGAAGAGTGAGAAAGTAGAGGGTGAGAGAGAGCGAACAGAGAAGTTTGAGAGAGATAAAGAGACAACAGAGGGAACGAGAGAGAGAGAGAACGAGAGAGACGACAGATGGAGGTGAGATGGAGCAAGGCTGTGGTGTGTGTGTGTGTGTGTGAGAGAGAGAGAGAGAGAGAGAGAGAGACAACGGAAAGAATGAGAGTAAGAGAGAAAAAAAAACAGAGTATCTCGTTTTTTTGCTTCTTTTTTTTTTATGAATGGGGAAAGAGAGAGATAGGGAGGGAGAGTTCGAGGGAGTTAACAGAGGGTATGAGAGATCGAGAGAAAGCTGTGGGAGAGTGAGAGAGAGAGAGAGATACAGAGAGAAAGAGAGAGAGAGATGAGGGAGAGAGAGAAATATGTCTCGGTTTTTTGAAGAAAAACCGAGACTCTGTTTTTTAGCTTTTTCTTTTCTTTTTCTTTTCTTTCTGTAGAGCTTCTGTTGAGAGGTTGAAGAGGGTGAGAAAACAGAGTGTGGGAGGGATAGAGATTAAGGGACAGAGAAGCATGGATTGAGAGATAAAAAAAATCAAAACATGTCTCGGTTTTTGAAGAAAACCGAGACTCTGTTCTTTTTGTTTTTTGGTTTTTTTGTTTTTTTGTTTTTAAAAAAAAAAAAGAAGAAGTAGAGAGATTGGGGAGATGGGAAACAAATGGAGCGACAGAATGAAAGATAGTGAGGAGGAATACTAGAGGGCGTGGGGAGGATCGTAAAAACAGAGAGAGGGTCGGGGAGAAGAGAAACCGAGCGAACCTCTTCGCTCTCGGTCTTCTTCTTTTTTTTTTCTTTTCGAATCTAACAGAGCCTCTGCTAATATTATCAACTCAGAAAGGAGAAGTTGCCGAAAACCAAAAACCCATTGATTCCTTCAAAAAAATTTTCTTTTGCAAAGATCCAATCTCCTTCCCCAAATATTGCTACGGCTTTCTAAAAAAAATACACATCCAGGGACTTCCTTCCCAAGTTGATTACACGCATAGCTATTCCCTAAAAATAGCTACCGGAATATCCCTCTTTAAAGAATAAAAGAAACCATATCCTCAATTTTTTAAGAAAAAGATTATTGGTCTTTTCTATTTATAGCATCTTCTTTTTTTCTTTTTTTTAAACCAAATCCTCTTGTAACCACCCTTCCAATGAGGAATTACAGTTCAGAAAGGTATGAACGACCCCCAAATCCTCTTATAGCTCTAGGACGCTTTAATGTGGGTCCCATTAGACAAAATTTGCGCAAAATTGGAGGTTCCATAAAATATTGGCCGAACAGGTAATGCGCTAGATCTCGAAACTTTTTAAACATTAATGCGTCCCAATTCAAAAATGAACTCCATTTGCGCATAACTTTCGAAAATTAAAATTTTGAAACCCTTGGTGGTCCCATTTAAGTTGACCGAATCTTGTTCGGGCGAAATCGGATAAGCTATTATACGGTCCGAACCGCTTAATTTTGAATGGGCCACAGTTTGAATTGGCCGCGCCTCCTCTAACACCACCTTGATAAGATGATCCAAACCATCCGATTAGTGGGCCACCATGTAAATTGGTTGTTAAAAATGACTTCTTTGAGATCTTGACCGCTCCTTTGATGGACATCTTTATGCATCGGGTTGAAATAGGCTCAAAGCTCATTTTTCATTAAAACAATATGCGTATCCCTTGTTGATCCAAACCTAAACAAATGCTCAATGCGGGCCCACCAAACGGGTCCGAATTCTCCCTTGCTCGGATTCTCGTGAATAACCCTTCTCAACACTCAGCGGAAAAATGCGAAACGTGGCAGAAATGATCGGAAAGATTAAGGAAATATAAGAGATGGACACGGGAATGAGAAATACCGAAGAACCGATAGAAAAACACTAACTTCTCTGTTGACTAAGGCGGAGCAAAATGGGGGTGTCTACAGATGCCCCTCTTTGGTAAAGATGACGTAGTCATCGAATACCAAAGCCAAACTGACAGAACCATTTTGCGTAGCTTTAATCGACAAAGGACTCTCTAGACACAACGCACCTTAACATAATGCAAGACCCTAGATGAAATCCTAGAATTGGAATGTAATAAGAAATCCCGCTGCGGTGCCGTTTACAAACGGGCAACGAGAGAATGAGATACCATTTTCGAATGGATTCTGAAGAGGATGAAATACCATATTCATACGGATTCCAAGGAATGAGACATCACATTTGTGTGATGCTCAAAGAGAATAAGAGACCATAGTTGTATGGACTCGAAGAGAATGAAATACCGTATTTGTACGGATTCCAAGAAAATGAGACATCATAGTTGTATGATGTTCAAAGGGGATAAGAGACCATAGTTGTATGGACTCGAAGAGAATGAAATACCGTATTTGTACGGATTCCAAGGAAATGAGATATCACATTTGTGTGATGCTCAAAGAGAATAAAAGACCATAGTTGTATGGACTTGAAGAGAATGAAATACCGTATTTATACGGATTCCAAGGAAATGAGACATCATAGTTGTATGATGTTCAAAGAGAATAGAAGACCATAGTTGTATGGACTTGAAGAGAATGAAATACCGTATTTATACGGATTCCAAGGAAATGAGACATCATAGTTGTATGATGTTCAAAGGGAATAAAAGACCATAGTTGTATGGACTTGAAGAGAATGAAATACCGTATTTATACGGATTCCAAGGAAATAAGACATCATAGTTGTATGATGTTCAAAGGGAATAAAAGACCATAGTTGTATGGACTTGAAGAGAATGAAATACCGTATTTATACGGATTCCAAGGAAATGAGACATCATAGTTGTATGATGTTCAAAGGGTATAAGAGACCATAGTTGTATGGACTCGAAGAGAATGAAATTCCGTATTTGTACGGATTCCAAGGAAATGAGACGTCATATTTGTATGACGTTCAAAGAGAACAAGAGACCATAATTGTATGGACTCGAAGAGAATGAAATACCGTATTTGTACGGATTCCAAGGAAATGAGACATCGCATTTGTGTGATGCTCAAAGAGAACAAGAGACCATAGTTGTATGGACTCGAAGAGAATGAAATACCGTATTTGTACGGATTCCAAGGAAATGAGACATCACATTTGTGTGATGCTCAAAGAGAATAAGAGACCATAGTTGTATGGACTCGGAGAGAATGAAATACCGTATTTGTACGGATTCCAAGGAAAATGAGACATCGCATTTGTGTGATGCTCAAAGAGAATAAGAGACCATAGTTGTATGGACTCGAAGAGAATGAAATACCGTATTTGTACGGATTCCAAGGAAAGTGAGACATCGCATTTGTGTGATGCTCAAAGAGATAATATCATTTTCAAATGGATTCAGAGAGATATGCTGATTTGAGCTTTGAGAGAAATCGAAATTTCCAATTAACAACTTTAGAAGCAAAGGATTTAATAACACCATGCAGCACAGGACTTTCAGGGCTTAAATATGGGATGCCACTTGATTAGCAACCTGCCCCAGTTTGAGGCATTCTAACCTCCTTCTATTCATTGACCAGAGATCATTCTTCAAAGATTTTTTGCCATTCATGACAGTGTCACTTTTTTCCCAGTTTCTCAGAACCTGTTAATGAACCTGCCTTCAGAGTGATTGCACCCTACAACAATTCTAAAAATAGAGTTCGTAAATTTTTCTAAAAAATAGAACCACAGACATTTGTAATAAAAAGACAAAATAAGAAAGATTACTCTAGTAATCTCGTGATGCTTCTGACTTATCAGATTTTCTTTTGGGTTAGACTAGCCTCTTTTAAAGAATGTTTCTCCATTGATAAACTTCTTCACTTATTTTTAAGACAGTGATACTTCATATATCTTTCTATCATCTTTCAGATTGCTTTGAAATTAATGCCCTTAGTTTCGAGAATCATTGTTTATTAGTTTTGCCTGACCTGCCGCGAGTTCAAAGATTGATGTAATTCTTTTGGGAAGAACCCAATCTTACCGCGACCAAGTTCTCCTTTTCGGATTTTCAACTTGGCGGACCGCTCGGCCTTAGCTTTTGCCTGAATCGCCTTTTTTAGGTTTTCAACTTAGCAGGCTACCCCCTTAACTTTTGCCTAAGCCGCCTTTTCAGGTTTTCAACTTAGCAGGGGAATGATCCAAAATTTTGCCTAGATCGCCTTTTCAGGTTTTCAATCTAGCGGATTTTCAAGCTCCATTTCTTTTCTTCTTTTTTTCATTTTTTTCTCCTCTTCTTTTTTTTTTTACTTGAACACCAAAAGGACTTTATAGGTGAGGTAGGGCTTTTCAAAGAATGGCTTACGGTTTTGCAAGAATTTCGATCGAACCTGTGAACAGGTTGCCTACGTATCCCAGTGTAGGAATCAGGTCATGCGTAGTTCAGGGCGAATGCCACTAGTTCGAAGGTATTTCAATTTTTCTTTTCTTTTTGCATTGATTTTTTTTTTCTTTTCAACTTCTTTTTGGAATGGTTGATTTTTTTTTTTTTGAAACAACCTGTAACAACCCTAAAAAAAAAAAAAAAAAAACTAAAACTCGGAATTCCGAGAATAATTCTCGGAACTCCGAGAACTACTGGAGAGATCTCGGAACTCCGAGAAAATAACCTCGGAATTCCGAGAAATCGGACAGTAGTTTTGGAATCCGGTTCTCGGAACTCCGAGAATTCTCGGAACTCCGAGAATTCTCGGAACTCCGAGAAAATGCCTCGGAACTCCGAGAATGTCGCGGATTGAGAATCCGAGAGTTTCCAAACTCTCTATGAAGTGCCGATTTCCATCCTTTTTGGGTGAGTTAACACCCAAACAAACCCTAAAAAGATTCATGACCATATATATACACTATCATAACCTAATGTTCTTCATAAATCAAAACCCTAAAACCTGAGGAGAGTAAGAAAAGGAGAATTCAAGGAAAGGGAGAAGAAGGAAGGGCTTTCAACTCTAAGATCCATCAAGCTTCATTCAATTCTCTCAATTCAAGTAATCAATCACATCAATCAAACCAATCCATTCAAAGGCAAAGGCAAGATTTCGGATTATGTTTTGTAATCTACACTATAACTAGAGTTCTTGAAAATTTAGATAAAACCTCTTATATTTTTGTTTCTTGATTCTTGAATCCAATTCATGGCTTTCATTGAAAACCCACAAACCCTATGATGGAGATGATTTAAAGGCCATAGTTTCATATACCCTTGATACCATTTCCCTCGTACCCAAAAAGGGGCGAGAAGGTCAAAAGAACTACGTGAACTCCTCGTACAAAAACAATGCGAAAGGTATCCTCGTACAAAAACAGTTCGAAGGTTATAATTCTACATGGGTATCATTGTGTATAGAAATTAATGGGGAAGGAAAGGGAAGAGCATAGTCTCTAAACGATTTTAGAACCTTAGATTCTAATGACTAGAGCAATAGTCTCTAATGAACAATCATATTGAACAAAGAGTCCTATTTTGCAAATTCAAAGGTGCTATCAGAAAAACCTCTATATTATTGCTTATTGTTGCACCAAATACCATGTCTTTCTTGATATGCTAAATTTCTTTGATATGCCTCTAATATGAGATGATTATATCTTTACATCTTCAATTGCCTAAGTTAAGTTTTATTACTCTGCATAACCGTTATTCTTGCATCCTGACCTTTAAAACTTTTCAACAGACTTTAATGGCGAAAATCCAGAAAACCAGCAAATCGATCAAAACGAAGGAGCATTTGCTGATGAGATGACCTAGGCAATGGGATGGGGAGAGATGGCATAGTTTAGGCAGTTATTTATTTCTTTTAGTTTTCTTTCCAAAGTCCTTTGGGGCATGGATATTTAATTTGGCAAATTTGTGGAGTTATTATTGAAAGTATTGGAATAAAATTCTCTTCCCTTATTTTTGTCTCTATTTCATTAAATAAATGATTTGTTTTTAACTAAGACTTCCGCTGTATGAAAGAATGAATGTGTTTTGTGCCTCTTTTTTTTTTTTTTTGAGAGGCGTAGCAATCCGGATTTTTGGGGCTCGTTTGCTCTGTTTTATAAAGAGCTAGGCTCAGAATTGCCTCAAAATTTAGCCTGAGAATCCGGGTCGTTACAGAGGTGGTATCAGAGCTTATCTAGGTTAGTCAGTGAGGAACCTAGTGCGAGTCTTGGTATATGTCTAAGGTTGGGTAGTTGAACCTAATTAGCTAAAGTACAACCTAACCACAATTTACATGATCATAATTAAATTAAGTAAATTAGAATTTTTATGAACTAACAATTGTGTGTTCTTTTGACAGATGGATCAAAGAGAGTTGCGAGGTAATGCTAGGAGAGGTCGTGGTGGTGCCCATGTTGGTGAAGGAGAAGATCCTTTACTCATGATTGCTGATCTCCTTAGAGGTCAAGCTCAGGCACAGGCTGCTAACCAAGCAGCTAATCAGGCCGCTTTGCAGAACATTGCAACCACTCTAGCAGCTCGCCATGCGCCTGCAGCAGATCCGACTAAGCTGCACAGGCAGTTCAGGGACTACAGGCCATCAGAGTTTACAGGAGTGGGAGACCCTTTGGTTGCAGACCACTGGATTTTGGAAGTGGAAGGAATTTTTGAAGTGATGGAGTGCAGTGATATTCAGAAAATCCGTTTGGCTACCTTTTTACTAAAGGACCAAGCAGGAGTGTGGTGGAGATCCTTACTGCAAAATTATCCTTATGCTAAGAATGAGACGTGGACCGAATTCAAAGTACGGTTCAACAACCAATTCTTTCCTAACCATGTTAAGAGGGAATTGGCATCTCAGTTTGCGTCCCTGAAGCAGGGATCTTTGACTGTGGCTCAGTATGGAGCCAAGTTTAGGCAGTTGTCGAGGTATGCACCTGGCTATGCCTCTACAGAGGAGGATAAAGTTTCGAAGTTTGTTGACAACCTTCGCCCATCTCTTATGGCGAAAGTTGTTCTTCATGAACCTCAGACTTTGGTAGAAGCTTGCGCGAAAGCCGAGATGGCTGAGCGTAGTGAGAAAGTGATTATGGCCGCCAGAATGCCGCCATCAGGGAGCAGGAATCAAGTGCCGCCGCCTAAGAGACAGAGAATGGAAGATGGAGTTCCTGCAAGGGTTCCTTGTGTTATTTGCGGAAAATTTCATGCTGGAAGGTGTTGGAAGACGATGAATGTCTGCCACAACTGTGGAGACCCGAGTCACAAGATTTTGGAGTGTCCTAAGCCTACATTTAGGGACACGAGACCTCAAAGGCAGCAGCAGAATTTTCAGCCAGCAATGAATCAGGGGAACCGAATTAATAATAATCAGCAGCAGCAGAAACCCCCAGCGCAGCAGCAGCAGCAGAATCAGTGGAAAGGGTATCAGAATCGCCAGCAGAATCTGGAGAAGAGTGCATCTCAAGCACCTGTCAACCGAGTCTATGCGCTTAATCAACAAGACGCTGATGCCTCCGACGCAGTCATTGAAGGTCAGCTTTTTGTTAATAATACATCTGTGCATATTCTTGTAGATTCTGGCTCTACCTTGTCATTCATATCGCCAATTTTTGCGAAAGAACTGAATTTGACCCCTATTACTCTAAATTTCCCTTTGAGAATTATTACTCCTTTAGGAGATGATGTAATTACAAATTTAGTGTGTAAGGGATGTATTATAAAGATAGGTGGTAGAGAGCTTTTGGCTGATTTAGTGCTATTGGAGATGAACGATTTTAGAGTTATCCTTGGTATGGATTGGCTAGCAGCTTATCATGCTAATGTGGATTGCTTTCATAAAATCGTGAAATTTGCAATTCCTGGAGAAGAAGAAATCATTTTTGAGGGAGTGAAGCGCCCTATGAAGAAGATTAAAGTAATTGCAGCTGTGAAAGCTCAGAAGTTGATCAATAAAGGATGTGAATGCTTTCTGGCTTTCATGGAGAAGGAAGAAGTCGGTATTGAGTTGTCTGTTTCAGACATCCCTGTGGTGAGGGAGTTTCTGGATGTCTTTCCAGAAGACTTTGAATTACCTCCCCACCGAGAGATCGACTTTACTATCGATCTTGTGCCAGGGACCGAGCCTATTTCTAAAACACCTTACAGAATGGCCCCGGCTGAATTGAAAGAATTGAAGGAGCAGTTATCAGAATTGTTGGAGAAGGGATTTATTAGACCCAGTTCATCCCCATGGGGAGCTCCTGTGCTATTTGTGAAGAAGAAGGATGGTAGTCTTCGCTTGTGCATTGACTACAGGCAGTTGAACAAGGTGACTATCAAGAATCGTTATCCTCTTCCTCGGATAGACGATCTCTTTGACCAGTTGCAAGGAGCTACTCATTTCTCGAAGATTGATTTGAGATCTGGATATCATCAGTTGCGTATCAGAGACGAGGACATTTCAAAGTCAGCTTTTCGTACTCGATACGGTCACTATGAATTTGTCGTAATGCCGTTTGGATTGACAAATGCACCAGCCATATTTATGGACTTGATGAATAGAGTATTCAAGCCATTTTTGGATCAGTTCGTGGTGGTATTCATAGATGACATCCTTATTTACTCGAAATCTGAAGAGGAGCATGCTAAGCATTTGGGACTTGCATTGGAGACTTTGAGAAAGAATCAGTTGTATGCAAAATTCTCTAAATGTGAGTTTTGGCTCGAGCGTGTTACATTTTTGGGTCATGTGATATCAAAAGAAGGAATTGAAGTGGATCCTACTAAGATTCAAGCAGTTACTTCTTGGAAGCAGCCTACCAATGTTACTGAGATCAGAAGTTTCTTGGGTCTGGCCGGGTATTACAGGAAGTTTGTTGAAGGCTTTTCAATTTTAGCTGGACCTTTGACTAAATTGACCAGGAAGAATGTTAAATATGTTTGGAATGAAGAATGTGAAAGCAGTTTTCAAGAATTGAAGAAAATATTGACATCAGCTCCAGTTTTGATACTTCCTACCGCAGAAGGAGATTTTGTGGTGTATAGTGATGCATCATTTCGAGGTTTGGGTTGCGTGCTCATGCAATCAGGCAAGGTCATTGCCTATGGTTCGAGGCAGTTGAAGAAGCACGAAGTGAATTACCCAACTCATGATCTGGAATTAGCAGCAGTGGTTTTCGCTTTGAGGATATGGCGACACTACTTGTATGGTGTCAAGTTTGAGGTTTTTACAGATCATAAGAGCCTCAAGTATCTTTTTGATCAGAAAGAGCTGAATATGAGACAGAGAAGATGGGTTGAATTTTTGAAGGATTATGACTTCACCTTGAGTTATCATCCAGGCAAGGCTAATGTAGTGGCTGACGCTCTTAGCCGACAAGAACACCCTATGATGGCCTGTTTGATGATGGAAGAATGGGAATTGCTTGAGCGGTTCAGAGATTTAGATTTGGGAACTTGCGAAATTGGCGATAAATCCTTTATTGCTAATATTCGAGTTCGGTCGAATATCATAGAAACTGTTAAAGCAGCTCAGATAGATGATGAAGGAATTTTGAAATTAAAGGCTGAAGTTGATTCTAAACCAAAGTTTTCAGTAGGAGAGGATGGATGTTTGTTCTTTAAAGACAGAATTTGTGTGCCAGCTAAGGAAGAAATCAGAAAGGACATTTTGGATGAGGCACATAAGTCTCGTTACACCATCCATCCAGGTAACACAAAGATGTACCAAGACTTGAAGAGGAATCTTTGGTGGAGTGGAATGAAAAGGGACATTGCTGAGTATGTTTCTAAATGCCTAACTTGTCAGAAAGTAAAGGCAGAGCATCAGAAACCTGGAGGTACATTGGACCCTTTGGAGATTCCCATGTGGAAATGGGATAGCTTGTCCATGGATTTTATCATGGGTTTACCCAAATCGAAGAGCAATTGTGATGGTATTTGGGTGATTGTGGACCGTCTTTCTAAATCGGCTCATTTCATTCCGATTAAGAAAGATTGGAAGTTGGAAAAGCTTGCTGAAACATATGTGGCTCAGATCGTTAGGTATCATGGTGTGCCCTCGACCATAATCTCTGACCGAGACTCTCGTTTCACTTCGGGATTCTGGAAGAGCTTACATTCTGTTTTGGGTTCGAAGTTGAGTTTCAGTACAGCATATCATCCTCAGACTGATGGTCAGACTGAAAGAGTAAATCAGATCCTTGAAGATTTGTTGAGAGCTTGTGTTCTAGATTTTGGTGGAGATTGGGAGAAGCATTTGCCTCTATGTGAATTTGCTTACAACAACAGCTACCAGCAGAGTATTCAGATGGCTCCATTCGAAGCTCTATATGGCCGTGCCTGCAGATCACCTTTGTGCTGGGCTGAAGTTGGTGAGAAGCAATTGCTTGGACCAAAGTTGGTTCGAGAGTCGACTGAAAAAGTTGCATTGATTAAGGATCGTTTGAAGATCGCGCAGAGTCGACAGAAGAGTTATGCCGATCAGCGGAGGAGAGATTTAGAATTCGCTGAAGGCGATATGGTTTTTGTGAAGATTTCGCCGTTCAGGGCAGTAATGCGTTTTGGAAAGAAAGGGAAGTTGACTCCTCGTTTTATTGGACCCTACCGAATTGTGAAAAGGATTGGGGCAAGAGCTTATAAATTGAAATTGCCTTCTAATTTGGAGCGGATGCATGATGTTTTTCATGTATCGATGCTTCGATTGTATCATCCCGACCCTTCACATGTTTTGGCCGAGGATGATGTCGAGCTTCAAGAAGATTGGTCTTTTTCTGAAGGACCTGTGAAGATTTTAGATCGAGAAGAGCGAGCTTTGCGAAATAAGACGATTTCGTTGGTCAAGGTTCTTTGGCGACATCATGGCGTTGAAGAAGCAACTTGGGAGCGCGAATCGGAAATCTTGAAGAAATATCCGCATTTGCTCGGAGGTATATTCCTTACTTCTCATTTATAATCTGTTGTATAATAATCGTTTGTTTTCGGTTTACCCTGTGAGAGAGATCAAATTTCGAGGACGAAATTCCTCTAAGGGGGGTAGAGTGTAACAACCCTAAAAAAAAAAAAAAAAAAAAAAAAAAAAAAACTAAAACTCGGAATTCCGAGAATAATTCTCGGAACTCCGAGAACTACTGGAGAGATCTCGGAACTCCGAGAAAATAACCTCGGAATTCCGAGAAATCGGACAGTAGTTTTGGAATCCGGTTCTCGGAACTCCGAGACTCCGAGAATTCTCGGAACTCCGAGAAAATGCCTCGGAACTCCGAGAATGTCGCGGATTGAGAATCCGAGAGTTTCCAAACTCTCTATGAAGTGCCGATTTCCATCCTTTTTGGGTGAGTTAACACCCAAACAAACCCTAAAAAGATTCATGACCATATATATACACTATCATAACCTAATGTTCTTCATAAATCAAAACCCTAAAACCTGAGGAGAGTAAGAAAAGGAGAATTCAAGGAAAGGGAGAAGAAGGAAGGGCTTTCAACTCCAAGATCCATCAAGCTTCATTCAATTCTCTCAATTCAAGTAATCAATCACATCAATCAAACCAATCCATTCAAAGGCAAAGGCAAGATTTCGGATTATGTTTTGTAATCTACACTATAACTAGAGTTCTTAAAAATTTAGATAAAACCTCTTATGTTTTTGTTTCTTGATTCTTGAATCCAATTCATGGCTTTCATTGAAAACCCACAAACCCTATGATGGAGATGATTTAAAGGCCATAGTTTCATATACCCTTGATACCATTTCCCTCGTACCCAAAAAGGGGCGAGAAGGTCAAAAGAACTACGTGAACTCCTCGTACAAAAACAGTGCGAAAGGTATCCTCGTACAAAAACAGTTCGAAGGTTATAATTCTACATGGGTATCATTGTGTATAGAAATTAATGGGGAAGGAAAGGGAAGAGCATAGTCTCTAAACGATTTTAGAACCTTAGATTCTAATGACTAGAGCAATAGTCTCTAATGAACAATCATATTGAACAAAGAGTCCTATTTTGCAAATTCAAAGGTGCTATCAGAAAAACCTCTATATTATTGCTTATTGTTGCACCAAATACCATGTCTTTCTTGATATGCTAAATTTCTTTGATATGCCTCTAATATGAGATGATTATATCTTTACATCTTCAATTGCCTAAGTTAAGTTTTATTACTCTGCATAACCGTTATTCTTGCATCCTGACCTTTAAAACTTTTCAACAGACTTTAATGGCGAAAATCCAGAAAACCAGCAAATCGATCAAAACGAAGGAGCATTTGCTGATGAGATGACCTAGGCAATGGGATGGGGAGAGATGGCATAGTTTAGGCAGTTATTTATTTCTTTTAGTTTTCTTTCCAAAGTCCTTTGGGGCATGGATATTTAATTTGGCAAATTTGTGGAGTTATTATTGAAAGTATTGGAATAAAATTCTCTTCCCTTATTTTTGTCTCTATTTCATTAAATAAATGATTTGTTTTTAACTAAGACTTCCGCTGTATGAAAGAATGAATGTGTTTTGTGCCTCTTTTTTTTTTTTTTGAGAGGCGTAGCAATCCGAATTTTCGGGGCTCGTTTGCTCTGTTTTATAAAGAGCTAGGCTCAGAATTGCCTCAAAATTTAGCCTGAGAATCCGGGTCGTTACACAACCGAACTCAGTTTGACCGAGCTGCCTACGTACCCCGGTGTAGGGATCAGGTCATGCGTAGTTCAGGGCGAATGCCCCTAGTATATTGGGTTTTGAAGGAAAATTTTATTTCGGCTCAAAAGGGTTTGCAAAAGGTTATATATATATATATTTTTATTTTTTATTTTTAAATTTTGGGTTATGAATTTGGGATTTATTCGGCCAAAAGACGGCTTTCTGGTGTTCAAGCATAGAACCTCTTGAGTTGATCAAGATTTGTTGGTTCTGGCAATATTTCTCCATTTAAATTACGGAGCTTGACGGCTTTTCCGGGTAAGATTTGGTCCACAATATATGGTCCTGACCAGTTTGGTTTGAACTTGCCTCTTGGGTCGAATACTGGTGCTCGATTTTCTTTTAGAATAAGATTGCCTTCTTCTAGATCTCTGATTTTAACCTTTTTATTAAAAGCTCGGGCTATTCTGTGCTGGTAGCTGTACATGGTAAAGCGCCTTTAACCTCTCCTTATCTAGCATGTTCAGCTCTTTATATCTGGCATCTGTCCATTCATTTTCTGCCAACTTAGCCTCAGTCAATACTCGAAGCGAAGGTACACGGATCTCAACAGGTAGCACTGCCTCCATCCCGTAAACAAGAGAGTAAGGGGTTGCTCCAGTTGAAGCTCTAATTGATGTTCTGTAAGCCCACAAGGCGTACGACAACTTATTCGACCAATCCTTATAAGTTTCTGACATTTTGCTAATGATAGTCTTGACATTCTTGTTTGCAGCTTCTACCGCTCCATTTGTCTGCGGCCGATAATGTGAGGATTTATGATGCTTAATTTGAACTCTTCACAAAGAGTGATTACTTCTTTTTTGAAATGAGATCCGTTATCTGAGATAAGTTCATGGGGAATTCCATATCTGCATATGATATTGGTGCGTATGAATTTAGCAACTGATGCGGATGTAAGCTTTGCATAAGAAGCGGCCTCGACCCACTTGGTGAAGTAGTCAATTGCAACAAGTATGTACTCGTGACCATTAGATGACCTAGGAGAAATCTTGCCAATGATGTCAATTCCCCATACCGAAAAGGGCCAAGGAGAGGTAAGAGAATGCAATTCAGTGGGTGGTACATGGATGAGATTCGCATGTATCTGACATTTATAGCATTTCTTCACAAATGTATGACAATCCGCTTCTAATGTTGGCCAATAATACCCCAGACGTAGGATCTTCTTTGCCAACATCTTTCCATTCATATGAGGTCCACACACCCCTTCATGAATATCTGCAAGAATTTCTTCTGCCTGATCTTCAGTGACACATAAGAGTTGAATTCCATCGAAAGATCGCCGATACAACTCTCCTCCACAAATGACAAAATTAGCCGCCAATTTCTGCAAAGTCCTTATTTCTTTACTCGACGCCTCATTGGGATGCCCCTGGCCTGAGATGTAGTTCTTTATGTCCGTATACCATGGTTTACCATCGGGACATCTTGCAGCTATCTCTATAGCATCAACATATGCAGGAGCCCATTGCTCTTGAACCGTGATGGGCCTCATCTTCATATTGTGAGGTATGTCAATCATAGAAGCTAATGTCGCTAAGGCATCGGCGAATCTATTCTTCAACCTTGGCAGATAACTGAAAGTGATGCACTGGAATTGTTTAGCAAGAGCATCCAAGTATTCATGATATGGCAATAGCTTTTCTTCTTTGGTTCTCCACTCTCCTTGAGTTTGGCAAATGATTAACTTTGAATCTCCATATACGTCAAGATTCTCTATGCCTAAGGCCAATGCGGCCTCAAGCCCAACAATGCATGCTTCATACTCTGCCATATTGTTGGTGCAATTGAATTGTAACTTAACGGTAAGGGGAACATGCTCATTTCGGGGTGACACAAGCAATGCCCCTACTCCCTGCCCTGTTTGGTTTGCTGCTCCATCAAAATAGAGGGTCCAACCAGTTTCTGGATATTCATCTTCTACCATCATAATCTCTTCATCTGGGAACATTGGTTTGAAAGGTTGATTTTCTTCTCGGAGTGCTTCTGCCAATTGCTCAGCAATGACTCGGCCCTTTACTGATTTTTGGGTTACATGGGTGATGTCAAACTCAGACAACAACAATAACCATCTGGCAGTCCTGCCTGTCAAGGCTGATTTTTCAAAGAGATATTTCAGAGGATCCATCCTTGACAGGAGCAAGACCTTATGTGATAAAAGGTAATGCTTGAGTCGCTGAGTAGCCCAAACCAGAGCTAAGCAGGTTTTTTCTAGGACATTGTACTTCTGTTCATACTCCAACATTTTCTTACTGAGATAATACACAGCCTTTTCATGCTTGGTTTCTGGATCTTGCTGTGCTAACATACAACCCATTGTGGTTTCTGTTACTGACAAGTAAAGCAGCAAAGGATGCCCCGGTATCACTGGTGCTACTATTGGCGGCTCAGACAAACTTTGCTTTATCTTTTCAAAGGCCTGCTGACATTCCTTCGTCCATTCTTTGGAAGAGTTTTTCTTTAAGAGCTTAAAGATAGGTTCGCAAGTTGATATAAGATGGGCAATGAATCGTCTTAGGAACTGTATCCTTCCTAGGAATCTCCTGGATAGCCTTAATCTTCTGAGGATCCACCTCTATGCCCCTTTGACTCACCATAAATCCAAGCAACTTACCAGAGGTAACCCCGAATACAGACTTGCTAGGATTCAGGCGAAGCTGGTATTTGAGAATTCTTTCAAAGAACTTCTTAAGATTCGGGATATGATCTCTCCTTTCCTTGGCTTTTACAATCATATCATCAACATAAACTTCGACTTCTCTATGTATCATGTCATGGAGTAAGGCAGTAGCTGCTCTTTGGTATGTTGCACCGGCATTCTTAAGACCAAATGGCATTACCCGATAGCAATATGTCCCCATTTGTGTAATGAACGAGGTCTTAGCCATGTCCTCGGGTGCCATCTTAATTTGATTGTAGCCCGAGAAACCATCCATGAAAGATAGTAATTCATGCCCGGTCGTATTGTCTACCAGGATATCAATATGTGGTAGAGGGAAATCATCTTTTGGACTTGCCTTGTTCAAATCCCTGAAATCTACACACATTCTCACCGTTCCATCTTTCTTTGGTACATGTACTATATTTGCGAGCCATTCTGGATATTCCACCACTTGCAGAAATCCAGCATTCAACTGCTTAGTAACCTCTTCTTCTACTTTCAAGACCCACTCGGGCTTCATTCTCCTTAGCTTCTGCTTTTTAGGTTTAATTTCTAGCAACAAAGGTAGCTTGTGATGAACAATGTCTTCGCTCAACCCGGGCATATCTTTGTAGGACCAGGCAAAAACTTCTTTATATTCCTTAAGTAGGTTTATTAATTCATCGCGCTCTTCAAAGGATAGAGTATTTCCAATTCGTATTTCCTGTATTAAATCTTCTGTTCCGATGTTTATAATTTTGATTTCATCTTTAAGAGGCTGGGCCCGGCGCTCCTCCTCTTGTTTGAGCATATGCTGCAATTCAAGGGGAGTTTCGTCAATCCCTTTTTCCTCGTCTGAGGAGGGAGTGTTATCATTATTAAAGTCAGAAGCAAACACAGAGACATACTGAGAATCATATTTCATTGAATTGAAAGAAATTACATCATTATCATTGGACTCATCCTGAACAGGCTCAGGATTCACATAGTAAATAAACTCAGAAAATGACTCGCCCGGACTAGGCATTGACACTGATTCAATCGACTTGACTATACTTAACTTAGCAATAAAATAAGATGGAAAAACATCATAACTCCAGTTTGAAAGATTTTCTGTTGCAGGTGCAATCTGACTCTGAGGTTCAGTAAAGGTATCATTACTCTGAATAACTGCCACCAGCACATCTTCACAATCTGTCACTTCTTGTTCTTTAGAATAGTAATCAACATCAGGCACATTTTCTTCAAACAAAGATCCCAGCACATCTGGCTCAAGGTAGACTAACCAGTCCTCAACAGCTTTCTCAACATAATATATCGGCGGTTCTGTTTCTGGGAGAGCAAGGCCACTGAATATTTCAAAACCGGGTATCATGATCCCTGTCACTGAGCCATACCATGGTTCAGAAAACCCATAGTATGTAGAGGTCTCACCTTCTTTGATAAAATGACCATTCATCGATAAGGAATATGGAGTCATTGGGAGTACCCTTCCGGTGCGGCGGACTTCTTCCTTCAATTTCAACAATACTTCCATGGCGTCCTCCTCCTCCTCAGTAGGTACATATCCAAGACCGAAAATTCCACGGTTTGCTTTGATTGGGCGCCAGTGAGATGCCTTGCTTGGATCACGGCCCAAATTCATACCAGGGAAGTAGTTCATTTTTCTCATCATCTTGGCCACCACAGGACTGATGGCAAACGGCAAACACAACTCCTCCCGAGAGGCGTCCTCATAAGAAATAGCAGCAACGTCGAATGCGAAACCATTCAAGTTGTAGTCATCTGCTTTTGCAACTGGAAGGATCAAGGTTTCTCCTGTTATCTGCCCTATTTATGGCTCTTCGTCACCTCTGACAGTGAACAACTTCCCATCTTTGATGAACTTCAGTTTTTGGTGAAGGGTTGAAGCAACAACACCTTCCTTATGCAACCAGGGACGTCCTAGAAGCATATTGAACGAGGCTTTGATATCAATAACTTGAAACTCAACCTCAAATTCTTGACCGCCTATAACGATCTTGGTGGTGAGGACTCCGACCACATTTCTACGGGTGTTGTCATATGCGAGGATACCAAGGGTTGATTCGGCAAAATCAGGGGGACCGAAACCCAAGGTAATGGCAGTTCTCAATGGACACACATTCAAGGCGGATCCGTTATCTGCCAATACAGATGGTACTTTCTTGCCTCCACAGACAATAGTGACATGAAGGGCTCTAGCATGATTCCGACCTTGAAGAGGCAGCTCCTGATCTGAGAAACTAATGGCCCTGGTGGCCTGGGTTAGAGCAACAACTTCAGCCAATTGCTCCGGAGATATCTCTGAGGATACCTGTGTGGTATTCAATTCTTTCAACACAACCTCTCTGTGTTTCTTTGATGCTATCAATAATCCCCATACAGATATAGCAGCCTGAGTTTTCTTCAACTGCTGCACAACTTCATCATCTGGATCTTTCACATATTGCGGCTCCTCTCCTCGAGCCAATGCCCCTGGATGTTCGACTCTCAATTCAGCAGGTTTGAAATTCTTCCGCCCCTTGTCACATGTCTGACTTCATCCAATTCAGGCTCATCATAAGTGATAATTTGAGGGACTTGTGGCTCATAGGTGATTACCAAGGAAGGTACTGACTCTCTTGGGTATGATTCATCACAGAATATGATTTGGGGTTCAGAAATGGGTTCTAAGGCACATATGAGGGTGAGAGGGTCAAACTCAGAATCTCCTATGGTTATGGCATTAACGGCAGCAGGAGGGTTAGCATGACCAGGTAGCGGGTTTTGGGTGACATTGGGTCTTGGCTGGAATGCAATGACTTTCTCATCAATGAGTTTCTGGATTCTATATTTCAAGGCAATGCAGTTATCAGTAAGATGACCAGGACCTCTGTGGTACTCACAGTGTAGGTCAGCTCGCCAATTTGCAGGTAGAGGATTGGGGGGAGGCCGGATGGCAGGTAGGGTTATGCGACTTGAAGCAAGACACTGCTTAAGCACCTCTGAAGATGGAATGGGAAGAGGGGTAAATTCTACCCGGGTTTGTTACCGAGGTGCGGTCGCGGGTTGAGCATAGTCCATTACTAGAGGTTCTTGGGATTTGGAGGACTGAGCATTGGAACGAGAGATGCTACTGACTTGGGCTGGAGGGGACTTTTTGAAGTCTCTGGGGTTTGGGTTGCTACGGTTAAATACACCTTGAGCCATAGCCTCCTCTATCTGGGTGCCAGCCACAATGAAGTGTTTGAAGTCTGGATAGTATTGCAATGACATGTGATACTGGAGTTGGAGGGAAATATTTTTCATGATTATTTGAACCTGCTCCTCCTCAGACAGGCGCTCCATCATCTGAGCTGCTATTCTCCTCCATCTTTTCACAAAAATCAGAAAGGATTCCCTCGAGTCTTGCTTTGTTCTCTCTAAATCCTTTCTGGTGATTTCTGTCCCATCATCATATTTGAACTGCCTGATGAATTGCTCGCCGATATCCTTCCATGTCCTGTAACGAGTCTTGTCCAAGACCATGAACCATCTCCTAGCAACCTTGGTTAGGGAAACTGGGAACAATTGAGCCATTTGCTCAGGAGATAAGCCTTGAGGCTGACACATGATGGTGAACATTTGCAAATGTGTGATTGGACAACCCACACCATCATATTTGTCGAAATCGGGCATTTGAAAATTAGCAGGAAGGCGGATTTCGGGAAATAGAGTAAGATCACTGGGATTGAAACCACCTTGGTCTTAAAACTGAATGTCTTGAACTTTCCTGGTAAGAGTCTCTAATTTCTCCATAACAGACTTATCAACCATGAACTGAGAAGGCCTACTGCGATCCTCGCTGTACTGCTCTTTTTCTAAGTCTTCTTCGGCTTTATCAGGGATATTGATGAACACGGGTTGGGCAGGTGCTGCCGAAGAAGCTGCTTGATGCATAGGCCCTTTATCCTTGGACAATGACGGTCCCAACTTTTCAGAAAGCTGAGCCTTGATAACTCGGTTCTCTTCTTTGAGTTCTTGAAGCTGCTGGAGAATCAAGGTAAGGGTATCGGTAATAGCAGCGGGTGGAAGGCCATCTGGGTTATCTGCCATTGGTGAGGATGAGAAAGAAGGAGATGCTGGAGTTCTCAGAGAGGGTGGTGGAGAGACAGAATTCCTCTCCAATCGTGAAGAGACCCGAACCCAAGGAGCAGTGGGGTTAGCTATGGTGTTTACTTCCCTGAAATATTTGAAAGACATATTTTAAAATCAGAAAGAAGTAGACGATGATGTACGCATAGATCAAGATAATGAGAAAGAAAGATGAACTTTATTGATCAATCATTAAAGTTTGAGTACATGAGTCATTCTTTCAAAGATAAACGGATAAGATTAAACATGGAACTAAGCATTCTTTTTAGACTTCTTCTTCGGACGAAAATCTTCCTCAACTGACTCCTTTAAAGGTTTGATGATCCTGACATCTCAAGCAGAAGAAACGGCTTTGACAACCTTGGGCTTGAGATCCTCAGGCGGATAAAAATGACGAAGGGGAGGCATAATAGTTTGCTCCCTTCCATACTGACGCAGGATCCTGGCAAGAACATAAAAGGAAGTCTTTTTGAGGCCAAGAAGGCGAACATAGTTAGCTTCTCCAGTGTTGAAGACGGCTTCTTGGATTCCAGGAATTTGCCGATAAATCTGATCTTGTTGGCAAGAATTTAACCATTCAACCCAATCGCTTTTATGATCAAAGGAACAATCATGACGCCATTCACTAAAGGTGTATAACGTATGATCGAAATGCACAGGAGCTGCGATTTTTAGCTTGTGGCATAACCACACCTGAAGTAAAGCAGGCCATCCTGAGAAAGAACCAACGAAGGAGCGGACATAAGAGCCTGGACCTGAGCTGGCACGAAGACGAGCCATATCATCCAATCCATTGAAAGTTTCTGCAAGCATAGTAGGAATTGGATTGGCGCCACGATCCATTTGATCAACGAGGTCCAGAAGAACAGCTGACGCAAAGCGAGAAGGCTGGACAGTGAGGAACCTAGCAAAGGAGCAGAATCTCAAAGCGCGCCGTCGGGCTTTTTGAATATCAACAGCACCAATGTGTCCAATAGGAGGGTAAATGTCAATCAAGATGTTGCATGGACACTTCTTGGCCTTTCATGAAAGAGTTCATGGATTCATCTGGATTATTCATTAAGCGAAGGAGCAAAGGACGATAATCTGGATTAAATTTTATTGTTGATCTCTTAATTTCCAAAATTGGGTTTGAGTTTTCAAAAGAGTTAAAACTTGTTAGAAACCTAATTTCTCACTCCTCATTTGTTGCCAATTCGGGATCACCCTTGAAATTTCATCTTCACTCTGAACCTGAGGGATATTACAAGTCTGGGAGATCTAGTTAAGAGGTTCCTCGATCAATTTTCCTATGGAAATATAGATGAAATCATCCACTATGAGCAGAAGTCTCCCAAGCGGGAACCGGATAGAAGGAAATCCTCTACTACCTCAAAGGAAGTGAATCATGTTGGGACTTCTCGTCAGCCTCTAAAGAAACCTCTTGTTCTAGAAGAAAAACCAGCCAAGAAGCCTGAAAGAAAATTCTCCAGATTACCTTGTACACATGCAGCTGCCTTAAAGAAGTTGGTCAGAATTGGAAAATTGACCTTGCTTCCATGCTCAAATCCGTTGAAAAACTCAGAGAAGCAGGATGATCGTGAGTACTATTGTTTTTACCATTAATGCCTTGGCCACAGAACTAGTTATTGGGTAATGCTGAAGCACAAGATCCAGAGCTTAATTGACAAGGACCTCAGTATTCTTCATGAACTCAGTACTACTCAAAACCTGTGCTGAAGAGTGCACCATACGTCTTGAGGATTGATGAAACTGATGAATCTATCACCCCAGGGCCGATTGTACCGAAATGTGCTCCATATATCTTGAGAATTGATGAAGATGATGAGCTCATTCAATCTCCCACGAAGTAGACCATTCTTACTCATACCCCAGTGTCGGGAGGTAAACTGACTATGAAAGGGAAAGAACCGGAATTTGAGGTCCCTGTGGGACCCGATCCCGCGAGAGGGGTGGGGCGCGAGCCGCCACGCTCCCTCTTTTGGTCTCTCGTACCCACGCGATTGGCTTGTGCTTCTTAGTATTGATTTTAATTCATCTTTTATGTGAACTTGGGATCACTAAGGCAATCCGAATTCCACACAAAAGAGACTGACAGAGTCGCCACGTAGATGTGGGATCTAGGACCCATAATTAACCAGAAATCTAGACTAGCTACCTG
The DNA here is from genome assembly GCF_043159265.1 of Tasmannia lanceolata. Classification (NCBI taxonomy): domain Eukaryota; kingdom Viridiplantae; phylum Streptophyta; class Magnoliopsida; order Canellales; family Winteraceae; genus Tasmannia; species Tasmannia lanceolata. The sequence goes on along the minus strand of NW_027518689.1, from coordinate 19,292,839 downwards.
GTTACAAGAATGGAAGGTATGGGGAGTTATCCACCACATGCACCATTCCTGCCCGATAATCGGTCTTCAATTCCAAAAGTTAACTCTTTTAAATTTATTTTAAATGGCTCATTCAACTCTCTGTTAATGTGCTATCTATGTGACATGCATCCTATGATCTAATTTCAATGTAGATCCTAAGTGTGTATCTTGATTTCTTTATTTGTATCTAAGTGAAAGTTCTCCTACAATTCTAATTTCATGGAAAATCCTAAGTGATTTAATTAAGCATTTACAAGAAAATTAATATACAAAACACCACAATTTGTTGTAGTGCCGACTCGCGGTTGGTATGCCATCAGACATCCAAGCTGCCTACGTACCCAAGCCTCACTGGGATCAAAGTCGACGTAGTTCGGTGCACCTAAGCTAAGATACTTATGCCTAACTCAACTAAGACACCGATCTAGACTGATTTGACTGTTTCAACAGTTTTAAGAGGAGTTATTTAATTCAAGTTGAGGATTTTATTATCCTAGGATTTCATCTAAGATGCTATATGATTATTATCTAAATGCAAGTTGTTCCTTAGACTAATGCAGGTTAGCCTACATCCTAGTTTACTAGGCATGTCCTAGGGAAAGATTGGGTGACTAGTGTAACTAGACCTATGGCACGGTTGCTATCCATAGCAAGCGTCCGTGATGAGGCTGAACTCCTAACTCTAGGACTCCCTAAAACCTAAGACTCCCTAAAACCTAGGACACGACCCGACACCAGTATTCCTAAATTGGGCTCTAATGGTTCTTATATCGGAAACCATAATCCAATGGTTCCGAAAGACTCGAGACAAATCGATTCAAGTTCTTGAAGTTTAATGAATTTCAGATTTCAAGGATTTTCAGTTTCTGGACATTTAAGGATTACCAATGGCTCTAGGGTTCACCAATTTCAGCCCAGAATAGCCTCCAAGGAAGGGAATCGTGTGCTCTTTCCTTGTGCAATTTAATACTTAGGTTATAGCACCTTATTGCCTGGCATATCTCAGAATTTCTGTGGACAGTAACCTCGGAGCCAACAACGTGCTATAGCTTAAATATTCAAATTGTCAAAGATCGGTTGCAATTGGGATACGATTATGGATGCGCTGGCCATTTTCCAGGAAAATCTAAAGATCCTAAGATTTATGTTTCAATGGATTAAGGAGTTAATATGTGACAAAGATTTAAGGTTCTTTAGAGATTTTCAGATGAATTTCAATTAATTTCAATATTTTAATGGATTTTATCAATTTTAAACCATATGAGTGATTTTACAAGTAAAACTGTTGCAGAAAAATTTGAAATGAGTTGAAACTTCTACAGTAGTAAGATATGATGAGATGTAGCTTACTGGAAGATTTGTACAGATTTTTACATTAAGCTAATATTTAATTTGGATTTAACAATTAATTGACCAGATTGCAAAAATAACACAGAAACTACTAGAAATAGAAATCTAAATTCAATGAAATTTCTACAGTAACAAGATATAAGTAAAAATAGCATGCTGTGATATTTTCTTGAATTTTAAAGACTATTTACTATCCATTTCGGATTTTTCAATGTTTAGACCAGATTATGAATTAACACTACATCCCATATGAAAAAAGATCTAAATCACTTGAAAATGTTACAGCAACTAGAAATATGGAATATAAGACTACTGTAAAAATGTTTGGAATTTAATCGGTGATCTGATGTCTGTAAAAATTCTCCCAAAATCTGATAATTTTTAAAGAAAGCCTAAAATAATATACCAAAACAATTCCAAAAATTCTCAAAAATTCATGGTAGAATGTAGCAGTATCATATTATCCCTTGATCCAGTGTTCGAATTTCGCAATTACTCAGCCATTATTTTAAATAAAATTCTATTTTTCACTCAAATTTTTGAAATCCCTTGATCCAGTGTCTGATCTGATCCGATGGTTATTTTAGTCTATTTAAGTAGACCATTGTATTAAATTTCGGGACAGAACGAAGTTGACATACTCATGCAGATCATGGTTTTTAGCACACACATATAATATTCAATTAAATTCAATTTAATGTTAAAAATCATGCAAAAATACATAAAAAATACCGAATAATCCTGAAAAAATCCGAGAACAGTGCACCTACCTGTGATAGTGTTCCTCACTGATTCCGAGCCGAAAAAAAAACGTCAAAATCTTGTCGTCGCTCGGTCCGCTCCGCTGCCTTCTTCTTTTTTCTTTGTTTCCTTCTTTTTTTTTTTTTTTTTACTGCCGAGAGAGAGATAGATAGAGAATGAGAGAGAGGCTGAACGATTGAGGAAGAGTGAGAGAGAGTGAGGGAGAGAATAGAAAGGTGGCTGACAAGGAGAGATGGAGAGAGATAGGGTGAAAGAGTTTGAGAGGTTGAGAGTTGGAGATAACGAGAGGGATAGATGATGCTAGAGAAGAACAGATAGAGAGAGATCAATAGAGAGAATGAGAGATGGTGATAGAGAGGGCTGAGAAGGAGAGGTTAATAGAGAAAGTGAGAGAGAGAGAGACAGAGAGAGAGTGTAAAATAGAGCCAGAGACAGAGAGGGAGTGCAAGATAGATAGATAGAGGGGAAGAGTGAGAAAGTAGAGGGTGAGAGAGAGCGAACAGAGAAGTTTGAGAGAGATAAAGAGACAACAGAGGGAACGAGAGAGAGAGAACGAGAGAGACGATAGATGGAGGTGAGATGGAGCAAGGCTGTGGTGTGTGTGTGTGTGTGTGTGTGTGTGTGTGAGAGAGAGAGAGAGAGAGAGAGAGAGAGAGAGAGAGAGAGAGAGAGAATGAGAGTAAGAGAGAAAAAAAACAGAGTATCTCGTTGTTTTGCTTTTTTATTTTTATGAATGGGGAAAGAGAGAGATAGGGAGGGAGAGTTCGAGGGAGTTAACAGAGGGTATGAGAGATTGAGAGAAAGCTGTGGGAGAGTGAGAGAGAGAGAGAGATACAGAGAGAAAGAGAGAGGAGATGAGGGAGAGAGAGAAATATGTCTCGGTTTTTTGAAGAAAAACCGAGACTCTGTTTTTTAGCTTTTTCTTTTCTTTTTCTTTTCTTTCTGTAGAGCTTCTGTTGAGAGGTTGAAGAGGGTGAGAAAACAGAGTGTGGGAGGGATAGAGATTAAGGGAGAGAGAAGCATGGATTGAGAGATAAAAAAAATCAAAACATGTCTCGGTTTTTGAAGAAAACCGAGACTCTGTTCTTTTTGTTTTTTGGTTTTTTTGTTTTTTTGTTTTTTTTTTAAAAAGAAGAAGCAGAGAGATTGGGGAGATGGGAAACAAATGGAGCGACAGAATGAAAGATGGTGAGGAGGAATACCAGAGGGCGTGTGGAGGATCGTGAAAACATAGAGAGGGTCGGGGAGAAGAGAAACCGAGCGAGCCTCTCCTGCTCTCAGTCTTCTTCTTTTTTTCTTTTCGAATCTAACAGAGCCTCTGCTAATATTATCAACTCAGAAAGGAGAAGTTGCCGAAAACCAAAAACCCATTGATTCCTTCAAAAAAAATTTCTTTTGCAAAGATCCAATCTCCTTCCCCAAATATTGCTACGGCTTTCTAAAAAAAATACACATCCAGGGACTTCCTTCCCAAGTTGATTACACGCATAGCTATTCCCTAAAAATAGCTACCGGAATATCCCTCTTTAAAGAATAAAAGAAACCATATCCTCCATTTTTTTAGAAAAAGATTATTGGTCTTTTCTATTTATAGCATCTTCTTTTTTTCTTTTTTTTTCTTTTTCTTTTAAACCAAATCCTCTTGTAACCACCCTTCCAATGAGGAATTACAGTTCAGAAAGGTATGAACGACCCCCAAATCCTCTTATAGCTCTAGGACGTTTTAATGTGGGTCCCATTAGACAAAATTTGCGCAAAATTGGAGGTTCCATAAAATATTGGCCGAACAGGTAATGCGCTAGATCTCGAAACTTTTTAAACATTAATGCGTCCCAATTCAAAAATGAACTCCATTTGCACATAACTCTCTCATAACTTTCGAAAATTAAAATTTTGAAACCCTTGGTGGTCCCATTTAAGTTGACCGAATCTTGTTCGGGCGAAATCGGATAAGCTATTATACGGTCCGAACCGCTTAATTTTGAATGGGCCACAGTTTGAATTGGCCGCGCCTCCTCTAACACCACCTTGATAAGATGATCCAAACCATCCGATTAGTGGGCCACCATGTAAATTGGTTGTTAAAAATGACTTCTCTGAGATCTTGACCGCTCCTTTGATGGACATCTTTATGCATCGGGTCGAAATAGGCTCAAAGCTCATTTTTCATTAAAACAATATGCGTATCCCTTGTTGATCCAAACCTAAACAAATGCTCAATGCGGGCCCACCAAACGGGTCCGAATTCTCCCTTGCTCGGATTCTCGTGAATAACCCTTCTCAACACTCAGCGAAAAAATGTGAAACATGGCAGAAATGATCGGAAAGATTAAGGAAATATAAGAGACGGACACGGGAATGAGAAATACCGAAGAACCGATAGAAAAACACTAACTTCTCTGTTGACTAAGGCGGAGCAAAATGGGGGTGTCTACAGTCCCAGAAAGTTCTGTCATATCTGAGAAAGACTTCAAGGATGCCAGAGAATGAAGATCAACGCGAGCCAAGTCATCCAGACTTAGTGTGATTACCCTTTCTGAGATTCCTACTTCAGAACCAAACTTTGCAGTCAACATTATCATGGAGGAAGGCGTGTTACCTGTGAACTTTCAGTGCCGGTCTCTTGCTCATAGAGAAGTGTCATGTTTTTAGAGTCTTTCTTTTGTTGAGTATATGCCAAATTTTATTTCAAAGTTGGCAAGTCTAGTTGCGTCAGTGTTTGTCCTGGGTTTGTTGAGTCTGTTAGTCCTTTTCGTTGAGTCAATGTCTAGTCCTTTATTGAATCTGATGTAGAGCCCTTTTGAGGCGTGTCAAAAAAGAGAGTTACTAATGTACATAAAGTCTTCAATTCAATAAAGCATTTGATTCCGTATTTTGATGTTCTATGATTCACTCTTAGATCTAATGTTTAAATAAATAAAGACACCCTCATCGGATGATGATGCAGATGAAATTCCCCTCGAGGTCTGAAAGATGGTCAAACGAGAGGAAGAGCGCCGAGCATAGCCACTCAAAGAAGAAATTGAAGCTATCGATAGTGCTATCGAAATATGAAACTAGGGAAAGATGGATTGGCAAAACTTTATCTCCCGAGGAACATGAAGAATTGATAAACCTACTTAGAGGGGTTCAGGGTAGTCATGCCTGATCCTGTAAGGATAAACCGGGTGAATGCCCTGTCGTTGTGCAAAGCAAGACTCCATCAGTTCTAGACATCAAGTCGACAAGCAAGAGTTTGAGAGAGATATACATCAGATATCAAGTGAAGCTGATGAAGACATTGAGAGAAGACTTTCAGATACAAAGTCACATCCATAGAACTTGATCAAAAAAGAAGAAGAAAAGGGACACTTGGGTTGTACATTTTGGTGGGATTCAAAGTCATAGTATTCAGGGAGTAGGGATAGTTCTTATGCCCAAGAGGGAGAGAACATCCAAAAGAAAGGAAAACATGAAAGAAAGACAAAAAGAAGGGGATGTGTCACTAAGACAACTCCTTAGAAATATCAAAGACCTAGATGATGGAGTCAGCGAGATAGATTGAATATGGGAATCATCTTCAGCATTTAGAGACTCATGAAAGTTGTGGAATCTTGGACATAGATTCAAGATCTCCAAGACAAGGGATGAGCATTGTGGTTGAAGTCTTGCCAGAAAATACCGCCAGACTCCTCGACAAAAATATTCAAAGCCATTGAACCTTAATCTTGAAGGCTTGTATGCCAAAACACCAAGAGGGCATCTTTGGACGTTTGAGCCATTATAGCCAAAATCCTAAAGTTCAAAAAACCGCTTGCAAACCTTTGAGCCGGAAAGCTAAATCAAACTTTCCTTTCTAACACATAATAAACCAGGGGCATTTTTGTACCCGAACTACGTCGGACCCGATACCCAGTTATTCAGGGGTAAGTAGGCAACCTGGCTTGCCAGATTCGGTCAACCTTTGGGAAAAAGTCAAATTATTCCCTTTAAACATTTGAAGATAAAAGCTAAATCATTATTTGTTAAACCCCAAAGCGAACTACGTGGATCTGATCCTCCATTTTTTGGGTATGTAGGCAATCTGGCTAGACCAGATCTAGTCCAAATCTTTAGAACTTTAGAAATATCCTACCATTTTGAACCCAAGGATACCTAGAAAGTGCTTTTGGTGAAACAAGCAAAGGTTCGAGGTGAATAAAATAAAAACAGAAAAGAAAAGAGAAAAATGAGAGTCTGAAGACCCACTAGGTTGAAAACCTGAAAGGGTGGCCTAGGTAAAGTCATGTACTTGCTAAGTCAATAACCAAAGGAGTTGGCTTATGCAAAAATGAGGGTAGCGGTCTGATGGGTTTAAAACTTAAAAAGGGGATCCAGTCAAGGGCAAAGACTTCCCATAAAGAGTGAGTTGATGAGATGTAGAAGGAGTTCCTCAGTCATGAAGAATTCCAAAGATTGAGTCGTGCAAGAAATCCTGGTGAAAGTCGAGATGAGTAGTCTGCTAGACCGAAAACCTAGAAGGCAATTGTCATGAGTTCTTGTAAGAGGAGAATCAATGAGATGGAGAAGCAATCTTCAAACAAGGCAGAATCTCGGAATCCGAGTAGTGTCGGCAAGACTTACTTTGATACCTCCCTAAACTAGGGGCATTAAAATTGAGCAATCCGAATGGGGTAATAACCATGACGGACATACCGATGGAGAAAATTAGAGCCTCTTGACATGGTCTTCGAGATTACTCTAAAAGCGGCTAGCCTTACCATTTAAAAAATACACATCAGGTTAAAGGGTGAATCAAAAGTGAGTCAAGTTCCTTGAAATAATGCAAATCTTCTTTAATTAAGTCCTTGGAAGTCCGTTCCTCATTCATATTCATTTTCTTTCTAGGTCCAAAGTAGTCTGGCACTGGAAAGAATGGGTGTATACCTTCTGAAATGAAAAGAAAAAACTCAGAGTAGATCCTGGTTTCGAAATTAAAGAAGCAAGAGACATATTGTTTAGACCTGCCAGAGACATTGAGTCTCAAAAAGTGAGCAGTAACAGAAGGAATTCTCAGATTCAGTCGTTGTGAAGATTGTCTTATCCATATACTAAAGAAAGAACCCATGCAAACTTAAATCTTCCCTACCTATCATGAATCTGCTTTCTTAAGACTTTTGTCATGGAAGTACATCACACTAGGGGCATCTTTTATGACTTGGGTCATAAAAGATGTCAAGCACACAAAGATAACTGGGATAGCTATTCTCAGCAGATAGAGATAAGAGAAGCTTGAGCATATTTCATTTAGCCAAATTCCTCAATTGAATTCATCCTCTGCAAAGTCAATGTCCAGAATATCAACTTCCCTATCGGAGTCTAGAATTAGCTCCCACGGTCTTCAAAACCTAAGCAGAATGCTGTTAGCCTATTGAAAAGAGTCAATACCCAAAAATCTCATCAAGTTACTTGAATACTGTTCTCAGCACATATAATGCACTCCCATTTATTCTTGGCAAGAGATAGCTACTTCATCAGTGAAATCAATAGGAGTTTGATATATCCATCAATCATGCTGTGGTTGAATGGAAATTCCTTCGACTCTGTGTCTAGTCGGTGAAATACCCAGGCAGTGGGTCCGTCTATATGGTTATGTCGCTTAGTCGGTGAAATACCAAGCAGTGGTCTGTCTAATCTGGTTTTCTGGTGAGTTGAGTATGGTTTGTTTGGTCCCTCAATGATGATGTGGTTGAATGGAAATTCTTTAGATACTTGATTTTGATGTCTAGTCGGTGAAATACAAAGCAGTGGTCCGTCTAGTTGTCCTGATAATTAGCAGTAAAGTACCAAGCAGTAGTCTGTCTACTTGTCGTCCGATGAAAAGCAGTTTCATCATGGTATCTTGGGCCAGATAAAAGGCGTTGACGCCATTAGGCGGTAATAAGCAGTATTACCAAAGTTAGAGAGTTTGGTGAAAGGCAGTTTCACAGTCGAGTTTGCGATTCAATAAAATGTTGTTTTATTGATACCGTTAGGTGGTAATATGCTATATTACCAAAGTTCTAGGTGTGGGTGAAAGGCAGTTTCACCGTCGAGTTTGTTGTTCAACAAAATGTTGTTTTATTGATACCGTTAGGTGGTAATATGATGTATTACCAAAGTTCTAGGTGTGGGTGAAACAGTTTCACCGTGGAGTCTATGGTTCATTAAAATGTTGTTTTATTGATACCGTTAGGTGGTAATATGCTGTATTACCAAAGTTCTAGGTGTGGGTGAAAGACGGTTTCACCGTGGAGTCTGTGGTTCAATAAAATGTTGTTTTATTGATTTCGTTAGGTGGTAATATGCTGTATTACCAAAGTTCTAGGTGTGGGTGAAAGGTGGTTTCACCATGGAGTCTGTGGCTCAATAAAATGTTGTTTTATTGATACCGTTAAGTGGTAATAAGCTGTATTACCAAAGTTCTAGGTGTGGGTGAAAGGCGGTTTCACCGTGAAGTCTGCGGTTCAAGAAAATGCTATTTTATTGATACCGTTGAGTGGTAATAGGCTACATTACCAAAGTTCTAGGTGTGGGTGAAAGGCGGTTTCACCGTGAAGTCTACGGTTCAATAAAATGTTATTTTATTGATCCCGTTGAGTGGCAATAGGTTGTATTACCAGTTCTAGGTGTAGGCGATTTCACCGTGAAGTCAGCGGTTCAATTAAATATTGTTTTATTGATGTTGATGGGTGGTAATTGGCTGTATTACCAAAGTTCTAGGTGTGGGTGAAAGGCAGTTTCACCGTCGAGTCTAGGGTTCAATAAAATATTATTTAATGGATACTGCTGATGGTAATATGTTGTATTACCAAAGGTCTGAGTGTAGATGAAAGGTAGTTTCACCGTCGAGTTGGCAATTCAGTAAAATGCAGTTTTATTGATACCGTTGGGTGGTAATAGGCAGTATTACCAAAGTGATGAGGGTTAGAAAAAAGCAGTTTCTCATGGATATGAGAGTTGGGTGAAAAGCAATTTCCCCATAGATATGAAAGTTTAAGGAAAAGAAGTTTCACCAATAGGATTTGAATGTCATGTTAAGAGTTTAAAGAGAGGCTATCTCACTGATATATCATAATTGATGAGATAAGAGTCGGAGAGAGGCTATCTCCCAAATGCTTGATGAGTCAGAGCCCCGTGAAAAGTCATTTTTGCTAGATTACCCTTGTGAATACCATCTCAAAGTAATAAACCAAAATTTAATTTTAGGTTGGCCAAAATGTGTTGTCTTGTCAGCTTTGTCATTCGTGTGACAAGCACACTCTGCCAAAGAGGGGCATCTGTAGACACCCCATTTTGATCGAACCCTAAAGCATTTGATTTGAATAGAAATCTCTCAAACTAGTGAATTAGCATCCCAGAATCAGCCCTAGGGTAAGTTAGAATCCCAATAAAGTTCTTGCAGAATTTCATAAAAAGCCGACAAAAAAATGGCACAAAAAAGTCAAATTAGTGCGGTTATCAAATCTCTGGAGGTACCGATATTATTTTCCTCTAATTGAAAGAGAAGGGGAGTGAAGCATCAAATATGGGTGTGTTAGTATCAATTTCATATGCAACAAAAACAAGACCCAAATACTACCCTTATCCATTTTACCAAGACCAACCCTTTGCAATGGAAAAGGAGCAAAATACACTACAAGTGGCTGTCCAAGCAAGGCAGGGGAGGTAAAAATATCATTTCCCTATAATAATCCATCGAGATTAGGGCTGGGGGCTCCTCTCATTTTCGTTCCCTAGAAGAGCAAAATTAAAGAGAGAGAGCACGAGCAAAGAGAGAGGGAATTAGTCAAAACCCTAACTTTTTTGTTTTCTTCTCCAATCTTTTCCGGCCAAACTCTGATGAGCTCTGGCAAGCTCCTGCCTCTTCCTCCATTCTTTAAAATCTGTTTCATCTCCTGCAAGTTTCAGGTTTTACACTATAGATTTATATCATTTTGGTTTTTTCCCCTTTAGAATCATAGATCTACACTATTTCTTTTATTACTCCTTTCAAATCTTAGATTAACTTCAAAATACCTTTGATTTAACCCTAGGTTTCATTAAATCTTAGATCATTCTTCTTCCATTTCCGATCATCCCATTTGAGAGAGTGAGATTTAAGATCGAGATCTAAAGAGTGCAAGAGAGAGAGAGAGCTGAGAGCAGTAGAGAGAGATTTTCATTTAGGGAGGAGGATTTTCTAATTTTGGGGTTTGTACTAACCGTAACACAGAGGAGGGAAGAAATTGAAGAGAGTAGAGAGCATAGAAAAGAGATCTGAGTTGAGAGAGTACAGTAGAGAGGAAGAGCGAAAGGAGAAGGATCTAAGTTTTTTCTGGTTATACGAAAGGAGGTAAAAAAAAGGAAAAGTTAGATATCATTTCAGGTAATATCTCAATCTCTGGGTTAATTTTCTAATTCCCTGTTTTAAATAAGTTGATATTTGTTGCCTAATTAGATCCCTGACTGATTTAATGATGCAAGATAATCTTGATTTATATAGGGATGGGTTTGAATGTTAATTGAGCTTGATATTGATGCTCTGCATTGCTTTGGTTTGATTTGATGAGAGTTGGTAACTGTACCCTTTGATATTTGGAATGTAATTCTTTCAATTCTCTTTCAAAATGATTTTTGGCTCATAATTTGTATGTTTACAAAGAGTTTTGAAAGCCCGAGTTAGTCAAAATCTTGCTTGTATATTGGATCATGAATTTTGGAAAGCTTTTGGATTCAATTGTAGAGGTAAGCAACATTAAGGTTTGCAACCATTTTTCATAACAGGCCCACAATTATAAAATATGAATGTGGATCTTTCATGAGATTTGTATGCCTGATGATTCTGAAATGGCTCCATGTTTCATATCTCGCATTTGTTTGTAAGGACAATGGTATTTGTTCCATCTTTCAGACTGCAAAATTTTGGTGATGGCATCATTCATTTGCTCCACTCTTGACATTTGTTGCAACAACTAAAGAGTTATTTCAAGTACAGATAACCTCTCTGCTATTTCAATATATGATTATACACCTGTATAATAAAACATGAACCATTTTTAAAAGGATGTAGTATGGATATTAATTGAAGATCCTTGAAATTGGAATTTTTTTTTAGTGTGGTTGTGCTCTTTCTTCCCAATTTGTTATCTGCTATGAGAATGTCGATTCATGAATTTGGTTGTGACATTTTTTTTAGCTTAAAACTTGGTTTCAGTTTCGGTTACAAAACAATTGGGTAGTAGTTCGTGTTTATAAATCGACTTCAACTTTAATGATCTACGTCTACAGAGTGAGTTAATAATATCTCATGTTACGAATCCATTTTAGCTTTATGCTTTGCAATTGCAAGTTGATCTGTGAATGTTCTGTGCTCACAAAGTTGATTTCATGTCATTGAATGAAGGCTTTCAATGGGTATTCATTTTTTGTGAATAGCCTGGATTTGGTTTATGCCATTTCTTTGGTTGATTTGAATGTTGGAATGGTGATCACTGGTTGGAACATGCAATTTGGGGACCTGCAACCCCATAACTTCCTAGAGAGAGAGAGAGAGAGAGAGAGAGAAGGAGAGAGAGGATTTGGGCTTTCTTCTCCAACGGTTTCGTCGGTGCTGGCCACCACCATCTCCATCATTTTGCCTCCATTGCAGTAAACTCCATCCACCCTTTTCACCTATCATTGCAGCCAACTCCATCTCACCTGTCCACCATTAGATCTGCCCATTTCATTTATCCCCATCACCAAACCCATTTCGTTTTCCCTCATCTTCATCCCATTAGCCACCTCTCCATCTCCTCAAAGATCCACTTCTTCCATCAGCTCGCCATTCACCTCCCTGCCAAACAGAGCCCTCTATACCATTTCCTTCTCAGCCTAATTCTTCCTTGGATTCGAATCTCCCTCTCTCTCCCTCCCCCTCTCTCTCTCTCTCTCTCTCTCTCTCTTTTGTGGAAGTTGTGGGGTTGCAAAGGGCAAGGTTGCACTAGCAAGGAAGGAAAGGGACATACAGGGTTTTGAATCCAAATAGAAGAAGAGGGTTTCTAGTGTTATTGCAGAGAAGGTTTCAAGAAGAAGAAGATAGAGGAGAAGAGGATTCGAGTACCCGAAACCCATTTTCTAATTCTCACGACCGTCCGTCACTTGGCCGGGTACTCGTCTTCACTACGTAGATCCATCACCGCCACCATACATCAGACCTTGTTTTCTTCAACCTAAAAACCATATCAGCCTTCTCTCTCACCCAAACCCTCACTCCAACCACTATCTTTAAAACCTTATCAGTACCCTATTCATCTTCTTTATCTTCTTTAACCCCATCAACAGTACCCACACCAACACCTTTATCATCTTCTTCTCTAAAAGGCCACAGCCCCAATTACCTCATCACGGCCAATTTTATCCAGGATCCATCAGTTTTTCTCCGGTCCCAACATCAGATTTTGTGTCGCGACATCCTCCAGTACTGTTCTTCCCTTTAGGTATCATCTCTAACTTTGTCTTGCATTGATGAAATATATGTGATTGTTTCGTTTTCTTTTGGATAGCGAATCTGTATGTTGTTTGTTTCTTCCTTTGATAAAACAGTGGTTAGCTCATAGACTTGATATTATCTTGATTTTGGTTTTGATCTTGAGTTGAACTTCTATGATGACTGGTTAGGAGAGTAATATACAAGGGCAATTAAATGGCCTCATTACCCCATGTCGAGGGTATAGAAGCAAGAATCATTTCATATAATCTTGTTTTTTGTTTTGTTTTTGAATTGAATTCCAATGCTAACTGATTTAAATGGGTTCGCCCCATGTTGAGGGTACGATTGTATGGATCGTCTGATGTCTTTCTTTTGCCCTAGGTAGTGGGCATAAGTATGTGAAACGTTTGATTTCATGTTGATTTTTGGTTTTTGGAATAACTTGGGTCCTTATTAGCTTGATACAGCTATATATTTGTCTCAAATTCTTGAATGTCTAGGCGATAGCGAGAGTTCTATAGTATTACTTGCTTTGCTATTTTGAATCTCGATTCTTGTCTTAATTTGTTGGTTTCATTTAAGTGTCAATGGCATTTTGCTTGTTCACCAGTAATTCAAAAAAAGAAATCGAATGTAACCTGTTGCATTTAATACTCTTTGCAAGTTACATGCAATATGTCAATTTTGGAACCATGCCTGATTGAATGTAATCTGTTAGATATATGCAATCTGTTGGTTTGCCAATTACAGGCATGTAATCTGTGGGTTCTTTTAAAAAGAAATTACTTGAGGATTACCCAGGTAGTTGCAATGATACATGACTAATATAGTGTTGCCAGGTTTTGCAAAATCAACATGGTTATTATTTATTGCTTTTAAAATGCTGATAGATAAGATTCCCTTGGTTTGCTACATAGATTCAATAAGTTCAAGTTTTTTATTTGAGATAGAGTCGTTCAAGCTAATGGGTCTTCCATCTGAATAGGTTTAACTAGAGCTTTACCCCATTTCTTTGTTTTGATTGTATTAACCTGATCCGTGTAAGGTTGACTTCCCTTTTGTCTGTTCAGTTTAGGTTTGTTAGCCCAATGGTTCAACAAGTACTCCCATTGAAATGTTTTGATGATTAACAAACTCAATTTGTTATAAAATAAAGGTTTTATACACTAATGATTTCCATTGGCAAAGTTATGATGTTCACAGCGTAGCATCCTCAAGAGTGCATGACAAACGGCAAATCATTCAAGCTCAAAGTGATATCAAAGGCATGAAGAAGGCATCACCATCTCAAAGGTATTCAAAGACAAGGTTGAACTCTAGCCTAACAAGAATGGTAATCAACTCAAAAGTTCAAGCTTGGCTCAAGCATCAATGGAGGTGAGTGAAGACATGTCAAAGCCTCTACAAGGTACCAACAAGATTGAAGACCAAGTAAATTTAGAATGTAAATGGTCCTTCATGTATAATCTAGGTCTATGGCACAAAGGAGAGTTAAAATCAAACTAAGTAGAACTTAATGGGTTTGTGAATGTTCATAGTGGTGTCCCAACATTGTTGGACCCTCATGACATTCCATTTAACTTGATAAATTAAAGTTCCAAAAGCCCAAACAAAGACAGCAAAAATATAAGAAAAAATATGTTGTTCGTAGGCTTCTCGGAGCTCCGAGAATATTCTCAGAGTTCCGAGAATGCTTCCAGGTTCAAAAAAAATAAGGACTCGGAGCTCCGAGCCCGGAGTTCGAGAAGACCATTGGGGAGCTTAAACTTGTGTATTTTTCTCCCCTACATATATATGAACCTTGGGACTCTTGGGTAAGTAACAAAGGAGTTTACAAATATTTTAAGAGCACTAAAAGGCTTGATTCTCTTTCTCCTCCTCAAGATTTTCACTCTCCATCTCTCTCTTGTGCCTTTACCTTAGATTATACTTGAGAGACTTTTGGGTTTTCATTTGTTGATCATTTTCTTATGAGAGTGAGTGAGCTTTACTTGTAATTAGCCTATCTAGAGGCAAGCAAGCTAAAACCTTTCATCTTCTTTGTATTTGGCACAAAGGGTGCCGTAGTAGACCCTTGGAGCGTGAAGCTCGATTTGTACAAGGCGGAAGGAACGCCATATTTAAGTTCCTTGGAGAAGATAGTGGAATCCTCAAGGAGAGTAACTTGAGAAGAGTGGAGTAGATCTTGAGCTAAGACTGAACCACTATAAAAATCCTTGTGTCAAAGCTTCTTTGTCTCTTCACCTCTTCTCTTGTGGTAAGCTTTTTACTATTGCTTTAAATATTATATTTGATTTCCTATTCAATCTAAAACTAATGCAATCTAAGTTTTCAAAATCCTTAAAATTTAAAAAGAAACCCAATTCATCCCCTCTTGGGTTGCTAAGTGGAATTTCAAGGTTATTAGTTAGTTGATCATATTCTGATGTCGAAATGCTCTTAGAATCGCACTCCTTCCTCTTTAGGGTCCTTCATAGAGTATAAGAGTCATAGGAGTCAGTCCTACAGTCATAGAGTCGTAGGAGTCTGTCCTACCGTCATAGAGTCATAGGAGTCTGTCCGATCGTCATAGAGTCATTGGAGTCTGTCCTACCCTCATACGATTCTATCCTATCGTCATAGAGTTAGGAGTCTTATCTTCATAGAGTCAGGATTCTTTCCTTCCTTTCTCCGAATTATAGGATTCTGTCCTATGATAATGATGATCCCAAGGTGGAAAGGCTCTAACAAGATTGAACTAGTCTCCATGGAAGAAGGTGATAACTATGCTATAAAATAGACTCCTGATGCTAAATGTTATATTCTTATCTAAAGCACAGACTCCTAGAAGAAGAGGACACATTCCTATAATTCTATGATGGCAGGACAGAATTCTGTATCTATGAAAATAGGGAAGAATTCTATATCTATGAAGATAGTTCACTTGTTTATGGTTCCCCTTTAGGCTCTAGGGATTCTGTCCTTAGTGTTGACACTCCGCCAGGCTGTGGATCACAGAGTGTAGTCTTGTATGTTCCCTTTGGCCAAAAGGGTGAAAACATTTTAAAATCCAAAAATATCAGAAATTCAAAACTCAAAAACATCAAAATATCCTTTAAAACAACAAAAAATCGAAACGTCTTAAAAACACAAAAACATTGAAAACATCAGAAATTCAGAACTCAAAAACATAAAAAAATCCTTTAAAAAACAAAAACATCGAAACATCTTAAAAACACAAAAACAATGAAAACATTTTTAAAAACAATAGAAATTTAAAACTCAAAAATATTGAAAACATTCAAAAATATATAAAAAAAAACTAAAAATGTAGGTACGTAGGCAGCTTGGGATCTTCATCCCAAGTGTCAAACCTTCAAAAAGAAATCATTTAAAACTTTTGAAATAAAAACTGTTTTAAATACGATTTTCAATAAACCACAAGAGGGGCCTTTGCCCACAATGGACAACAAAAAGGAGTGCCTCTATCATTTCAGCACAGAAGTATAAATAGTTCAAAACATGGCCCATGACATAGCCTCTTTAACACTAGATGGCACCTTGGCCCGTATTCTAGAGAGGGTCTCCCACTCCATATGCCCCACAAGTGGACCACTTCCACACATTCTGGCCCTACAGATGATGCCCAAATACACAAAAGGGGCCCACACGGCTCAAACCTTGCACCTTTGTCTGATCTTTAGCCCACTGAGTGGTCCCACATGAAGATGGCTCTTGGCTTATGCCCATATTAGCACCATAAGGTGGGCCCTCTTGCGAATGACCAAAAGAGTGGCCGTTGAACATGATGGAGCATGATCCTCGATCAATGTTCCTAAAAAGGAACATTACACCGAACAACGTTGATCTTGATTCCAAAAAGAGGCTTGGATACGTAGGCAGCTTGGATGGCCATCTAGGTCCAGATCATACTGTTGCACATTTTTTTATTGTTTTAGAGTTTTACGAGTCTGTGGTCTGGTACTTGTCTTTGTTTATTGCATAGGTACATGATAGTGTGTTTACTTATTTGTCTTGAATGTTTATCATTATATCTTGTATAGGGACATGCTAGTGTGTTTTCTTCCTTTTATCTCGAGTGTTTACTCTCTTTAGATATATCTCTTGTGTAACTTTTACTTGTCATTCACATGTTTAGCTGTAACCTTTACCAGCTTATCTCATCTCATTTACTTGTTTATCTTATCTCAGTTATCAGCTTATTTTATCTCATTATACCTATTTATTTCTCTGTCATTACCTGCTTAGCTGTAGTTGTGTATGTGGATGTTTACTACTTTCCTAGATGTGATGAGTTAGGACTTAGATGTTTTCTTTTCTTTTACCCATCCACGGGTCATGCATGCTTAGGTAGACGTCTTCTCGGGGATGCTTGTTCCCATTTCATATGATTCTTGTCCAAAATTCTTCAAAAATAATAAAATGGCATAAGAGATCGAGTGCGCTAGGCCGAGTAGGGTGCCTAACACCTTCCGTACTCGTAACCAAGCACGCACTCGATTATTTCTGGTTATCCATTGCACAGAGTGTGTTTTATGGGTTCCATGGCCTTAATCCATAGATGGCGACTCTTTTCATATTTTAGATAAGTGTTGGTTCCTGGCTTTGCCCCCGAATCAAGAGGTATCTCACATTTCGCCATGACTCATGCTGTGAGGGCGCTTTATTTTGAGAGAGCCTTGGCAGAGCTCTCCATTGTGTGGATATCGAGAGGCACCTCAGGCAGCCTCGAGATGCGGGTCCACAGGGGTGCCAAAACTGAAATCCCAATAGGCAACCCAAGAGGGGGTGAATTCGGTAATTAAAATTTTTACACTAAATTTGATAGAAATTAGAAAACCAATATAAGTTGAATCTAACCCTTGTTCAATAATGCATAAACATAAATGCAGGTTAGATGTTACCCAAAACCCAAAGGAGACAAGAAGGAGAGCAAGGCGACCACATAAAGATTTAGAGTGGTTCGGCCACAAACGGACCTACTCCACTACCCAAGTACTTGGTCTTGCCTTGGGATTTTCCTTCACGAAAATGAGATTCCACACCTCGAATCTCCAAGCCTTACAATGTACACCGCCTCCAAGGGAACAAACCCTCTTCGATATCGCCTCCAAGAAGATCAACCCTCTTCGCACGGCTCCTCCAAGGGAATCACTTCCCTTCACGAACCAGATTCACTTTTGTTGTTGGGCGAACCATAGACTCCGATTACAATGAAAAGGAAGAAGATGAAGCTCACTCAATGCCTCTTGATAGGCTAATACAAACAATGAATAGCTCACAATCTCTCAAAAAGATTAAAAATATTAAGCGTAATGGATATCCTCTTGTTGAATGTAAAATGCACAAATCAAAGCATAGAAGAGGATTTTTGGAACACCCTTAGATTTTTAAAGTTTAAGCTCTCAAAGATGTGAAATAATCTTCCAGAAGGTTATTTAGTTGTTCTAGGATGAGGTATAAATAGCCCAAGTAGTGATATGACCGTTTGGGAAAAAAATCGT
Organism: Tasmannia lanceolata; assembly: GCF_043159265.1. Lineage (NCBI taxonomy): Eukaryota > Viridiplantae > Streptophyta > Magnoliopsida > Canellales > Winteraceae > Tasmannia > Tasmannia lanceolata. The sequence goes on along the minus strand of NW_027518689.1, from coordinate 19,274,752 downwards.
AATAAACTGGCACAAAACAGATTAGTCGTTAGTCGTTCAGGCCGCAACGACTAGTTTTTCTCGCAGGCACGATCGACCAAGGGGTTGCGGTCACACATCCTTGGGGCATACTTTATTTTTTATTTTGAATTGTAAACATCCGCAGTCGATCGGCATGTGGTGGCCGCCCGCTTTGACCTTCTAGAATTTTTGATCAAAATTCAGAACCTCATTCGGGGCCACCCGACCTACTGTGCTCGCCCGGCTTGACCATGCTGGATAGCCTCTGCATTTCCAGAAGCTCATCCACGGTCGATCGGGGTGTAGTGGTCTACCGGCCCTCACTTTCTGGATAGGTGCTGGGATTTCAGCACCTTCCCGCGGTCGACCGGGCCTGTCTTAAAAGTTGAGTTTTAAATTTGTTTTTCTTGGAGCTTTATGCCATGGTCTTTGGGCTTATGTCCAAGGTTTTCAAACACATTTTGGGGTTTGTGGGTGGTTTTCAAAGATGTCAAGTTTGTTTTGAAAACCATTTGAACCTTTTGAAAGTGCAAAAACATTTGACAAGAGGACTCAATACAATCTATAAAATGTAAAACCTTGAGCCTTCTTCCTGTCTTGGCTCCTTAGCACTTTCATGGACATCTTCAACTTATGAGCGGAATCTTTAACTTTCTTTGTGTCTTGTGACTTCCCCTTGTAAGCCCAAGGGTCTATTCTTCAATCTTGTTTTGATGATTCTAAACATAATTGATTGTGTTTTTGAATACTAATCAATTTGCTTTGAAGTGTTGTGTTTAAGATAGGATTGATCATTGAAGAAACCAACACTCAACTTGGTCATGCTTGAAGATGTACCCAACAAGAGTCAAAGGAGCTAAGTGGAGCTCACCTCATCTCTCAAGCAAGCATACACAAAATGGAAGATCAAGTGAAGACCAAGACTAAAGAGAAGTTGAAAGCTACATAGGTATCATTGTACATCCTGTCTCTTTAGATTTCCAAGTCAAGGCAAAGTGTTTTCAAAATATTTTTCAAATAACACTTAAAGAAATTTAACGGGTTAGTGAATGATTATGTGGTGGACCAACATGTTGGGACCCTCATAAACATTCCATAATTATCATAAGGAGTTGAGTTCCAAAAGCCAAAAAATCAAACAAGAAATAAAATCTCAAAATATAAAGATTTTTAGGCTTCTCGGAACTCCGAGATTTTTCTCGGAGCTCCGAGCTCGGAACTCCGAGAGTTCCCTCGGAACTCCGAGAGTTCCCTCGGAACTCCGAGAAAAGGTCCAGTAGCGTCTGGACATTTTCTCGGAACTCCGAGAAAATTTCTCGGAACTCCGAGAAATGGTCCAGTAGAAATTTTATTTCTTCTGGCCGTTGTCTCGGAACTCCGAGAATTCTCGGAACTCCGAGAATGATTCTCGGAACTCCGAGAACCTTGCGACAGCTCAAAAAAGAGCCGTTGGGTTTTGATTTAAAAGTTGATTTTTGTTATCTACACCCCCAAACGGTCATATTTTGAGGAGAGACTATTTATACAACATCTAGAGGATTATTTCCTCCCTCTTGATTTTTGAAAAACCCTCTTAAGCACTCAAGCTAACTTGCAACCCTTTCAAGCTTAAGATTTTTGGTTTTTCCCAAACTTGCCTTTCACTTGTGAACCTATTGAGTTTGGATATTTTAGAGCTATCACTTGCAAATCTTTGTTGAAGAGCAATCAAGGAACTACAAAGGGCATCAAGCTTTCAAGAAGAAGCCAAGCTATCAATCTTTCATATCTTGTATAGGTGGCTAGGGCATTCCGTTTTTAATTCCCTAGAGAGCAACCGCTTAGAACTCGGCGGAGAATGAGAGTCTTTATAAAGGTGTAAGGGCATCCTTGTTTAATATCCCTTGGAATTGTAACCGCCTCGGAGCCGGGCATCGTGGAGGTCTCCAATAGTGGAATCCCTCAAGTGCGACCTTGAGTAGAGTGGAGTAGGCCGTTGGCCGAACCACTATATATCGGTGTGTCATTTCTCACTCTTGCATTTCCATTATTGTTTGGCTTGGCATTTCACTTTGTTCTTTCAATTATATTTGCACTAACCAAATATTTAATTAAGTGAAGAAAAATTCCAATTAGGGTTCATAGGTAATTTTCAAAAGGCCTAATATTGAGTTAAATTCAATTCACCCCCCCTCTTGAGTATTTCAATTGGTATCAGAGCGTCGTCTCTAATTTTTAGAAAACCCTAACCGGTCTAGAGTAAAGATTCTAAAATGGCAAACTACTCTCAACACCATGAAGGTTATTCAAACACTAGGCCACCCTATTTTGATGGAACAAACTATGGTTTTTGGAAAACCAAAATGAAAATCTTTTTAACCCAAGACTATCAAATGTGGAGAGCAATTAATAATGAATACATCTTACCCACAAGAAATTTAAATGATTGGACCGAAGCCGAACAACAAGCTTCGAATTATAATGCCAAAGCCATGAATTCTCTTATTTGTGCTCTATCTCCCGGAGAATTCAATAGAGTATCAAATTTGAATTCGGCTAAGGAAATTTGGGACACTTTAGAAGTCACCCATGAGGGAACCAATCAAGTAAAAGAATATAAAATGAACCATCTTTTTCGGCAATACGAACTCTTTCAAATGACACCCGATGAAACAATTGCCGACATGTACACTAGATTCACCAATCTTGTAAATGGATTAAGGGGTCTTGGAAAACAATTTTCCAATAGAGATTTAGTGACTAAAATCCTTAGGTCCTTACCTTTGTCTTGGGAATCCAAAACCTCCGCAATCACCGAAGCCAAGGACATGAACACATTGAACCTAGATGAACTAATAGGGTCCTTGATCACCCATGAAATGATTTTCAAAACAAAAGCACCCGAAATCGAAACTAAAATCGAAAAAGGAAAAGGAATTGCTTTTGCTTGTAATGTAGGTGAAAATGAAGATGCAAAGGAAGACATGGAAGATGAAGTTGCCCTCCTAACAAGAAGGATCAAATTCTTGCAAAGGAACATGGGAGGCATGAGAAATAGAAGGACAAATCCCCCATTCAAGAAGAAAGAAGAACTTGGTGATGGGTCTTCTCAACCCCGATGCTACGGTTGCAAGAAGCTTGGACACATTCGCCCGGATTGTCCACTCAACAATGAACCCACTTCAAACAACCGCTTCAAGAGAAGAGAAGGCAAGAAAGGAATGTGAAAATCCGATGTAGGGGGGTCCCAAGTTATACTAGATTGGCAACTCAATGAGGAGGGAGAATATGGTTGTTTAAGAAATAGAATCTACCAATTTTAAACTTTTAAACCGATTTTAAGATTAAGAGATCAAGAGTCAATATTCAAGCATACAAGTTAAATCTAATGGTGCAATGCAAATAAAAGAGCAAAGAGATAGAAAGAGTGCACCCGAGATTTAAAGTGGTTCGGTCCTCAAATCCGAGGCCTACTCCACTCCACCAACCAAACCCGTTGATGGCTTCACTATTTGATCTTCTTAACCTTGGCGAAGATCGAATGCCAATTACAATAGCTTTAACTTTGGTGGCTATCCTCACCCCAATAGCTTTAACCTCGGTGGCTATCCTCACCACGGAGAATAGGCTACGCTTCTCCGAATACTCGCCCTAATACAACACTCGAAGGTTGAAAGAAAGAAATGAAAAATCCCTCACAAGGGTTACAAAATGGATGTACAAATTTGAGCCTATGATCCAAATCCTAAAGATGGTGATGAGAGGCACAATTGAAGTTTGATTCACTCTTGGATATTCAAATGAAGTTTAAGAGTGTTAGGATTGATGGTTTGTATGTTTAGAAAACCCATATTTATAGGAAAACCAAAATATGACCGTTCAATGGCATTGAGGTAATTCCAGCAAAATTCCAAACGGCTCTTTTTCAGACCGTTGGAGTGTTCTCGGAGTTCCGAGAATAATTCTCGGAGTTCCGAGAATTCTCGGAGTTCCGAGAAAAATTCTCGGAGTTCCGAGAAGCCACACAGAAATTGGAAAAAGTCTACTGGACCATTTCTCGGAGTTCCGAGAATAATTCTCGGAGTTCCGAGAATTCTCGGAGTTCCGAGAATTCTCGGAGTTCCGAGAAAAACTCTCGGAGTTCCGAGAAGCCTATGCAGAGCAGATTTTCAATTCTGTTTTGGGCTTCCAATTCTCAACCAAGATGGGATTGCTATGAGGGTTCCAAGGTGTTGGAACTCCACAAATACAATCACTTGTTTATTTAGGGTGTGTAAGATTAACTTAATTATGCCTCTAAAAACCTAATCTAGGTTTGGATCAATTACATTCTAAAAGACAAAAAAGGTCTTCAATAAGAATTTCTTCATGTCTTCAAGTCTTCATGACTTCTTGCTTGATGACTTTGGCCTTCCAATTAGTGGTCCAATGTGGGCTTCTTGGCCTTCAATCCAAGCATCCTTGATCTTACTTTATCATGATCTACAACTAGGACATTCAAACACATTAGTGATAAATGATCACTTGTGTATTGGAATCATCAAAATAAGATAGGAATGCCAAGGTAAAAACCATTGGGCTTACAGAATGACCGCCACGTGGGATGAAGAAATTGAAAGCGAAGGCGAACAAAATGATGGCGAAGATTGCTTGATAGCAAAGAACGTATGCTTCATGGCCTCAACAAACGACAATAACGAGGTAAACACTTTAAATGATGTCGTTGTTTTGAAAGAAGTTCTTGATTCCTTACAAAATGCAAATGATGAACTTGAAATTCAATTTGATAAAATTGCATTACTTGAAAATTCTCTTGCTAACATGACAAAAGAATTTGGTTGGTTAAAAAAGGATCATGAATTTTTAGATGATAAGAATGAAAAATACAAAGTAGAAATTCATGAGTTAAATGCTTCTATCAAAATCTTAAATAAAAACCGACAAGAACTTTCAAATGAAAACAACAATCTAAAGCATGAAAATGGTAGATTATCTTTTGAGTATGATGAACTAAAGAAACTTTTTGAAAAATTTGAAAATAGTTCATTAAAATTGGATAGGCTTGTAAATCTTCAAAGAATGTCAAGTGACAAAAGTGGACTTGGACATAAATGAAACACCACAATATCCAACTATAAAACTAAACTTGAAAAGGTTTCTTCTAGCGGTACCAAAATTTGCTTTTATTGTGGTCTAGAAGGTCATTACAAGGTTGCTTTCTTACATGCTAAACAAGATAAGATTAAGTTGAACTCTAATGTGAAAACAAATGAACATAGCAAGATTAGGTAGATTTGGGTACCTAAGGGATCTCACTTGCCTATTCATATGTAGGTATGCCTTAAAAGCCATAACAAGAAGAACACATGGTACCTTGATAGTGGATGCTCTAGACATATGACCGGAGACCTTACTCAATTCGCATCCCTATCGCTCAAGGATGGTGGAGATGTTACCTTTGGAGATGATAAGAAAGGAAAAGTCAAAGGTGAAGGCACCATAGGTAACTCTACCTCTCCCATACATGATGTACTATTTGTTGATGGCTTATCCCATAATCTTATTAGCATTAGTCAACTATGTGATAATGGTTTTGAAGTTGTCTTCAATCCTGATAAATGCATTGTTAAAAATAAGAAAAATGGAGAAGTAAAATTCACAGTTCTAGAGACAATAACATTTACACAATTGGACTAGATGATCTTAGACTTCAAAATGTGACTTGTCTTAATGCCATTAGTGAGGATTCTTGGCTATGGCATAGGAGGTTGGGTCATGCCGGAATGGATCTCATTTCAACCCTCTCCTCAAAAGAAAGTGTTAGAGGTTTGCCTAAGTTAAAATTCATCAAATATCACATTTGTAGAACTTGTCAATTAGGAAAACAATTGAAAAGCTCATTTGCACCTAAAAATATGATTTCAACTTCCTACCCCTTGGAGCTACTTCATATGGACCTTTTTGGACCAATGAAGACTAGTAGCCTAGGTGGAAAGAGGTACGTGTTTGTAGTTGTGGATGACTACTCACGATTCACATGGGTCATATTTCTAGGACATAAAGATGAAACTTATGAAAACTTTCTTACATTGTGCAATCAAATTCAAAATGAAAAAGGTATTGCCATCTCCCACATTAGAAGTGATCATGGAACGGAATTTGAAAATGTACATTTTGACACTTATTCTAATGAACATGGCATAAAACATAATTTTTCCGCACCTAGAACACCTCAACAAAATGGAGTAGTAGAAAGAAAGAATCGAACTCTCCAAGAAATGGCTAGAACTATGTTGCATGAAAATGATCTCCCTAGATATTTTTGGGCGGAAGCGGTTAGCACCGCTTGCTATATTATAAACAAGGTATATTTAAGGCCAATTTCTAAGAAAACACCTTATGAGCTTTGGAAAAACTTGAAACCAAATATAAGCTATTTTAGAGTGTTTGGATGTAAATGCTTCATTTTAAACATTAAAGAAAATTTACACAAATTTGATAAGAAGTCGGATGATGGAATATTCTTAGGGTATTCGTCACATAGCAAGGCAATAGAGTATTTAATCGAAGAACCCTAGTTGTAGAAGAATCCATGCATGTGACATTTGATGAAAGAGAGCCAACACCTCAAGAAATGCCACATGATGAGGATGAACCCATTGAACATCTTTTTCCAAAATTGAGTGCTCCTCCTCATGCATCAACAAGTCATACATTACCTAGTGAGGAAGTAGAAAATGAAAATGATGACTCATTGCCTAGGGATAGGAGAACATTGGTAGATCATCCTGAATCCCAAATTTTAGGTGATGCCACATTGCCAGTAAGAACTAGATCATACTATCGTAGTGTGAGTAACAATTTGGCGTTCCTATCCGAATTAGAACCAAAATCCATCAAGGAAGCTGAAAAGGATGAATATTGGTTGATGGCCATGCAAGAAGAGCTAAGTCAATTCAAAAGGAACAAAGTGTGGAGGCTAGTGCCTAGACCTAGTGATCATCCAGTCATTGGCACGAGATGGGTGTATAGAAATAAATTGGATGAAAATGGAATGATCACTAGGAATAAAGCTAGGCTTGTAGCCCAAGGGTACAATCAGGAGGAAGGGATAGATTATGATGAGACATTTGCTCCTGTTGCCCGTATGGAGGCTATTAGGATACTTTTGGCATATGCATCTCATAAAGGATTTAAACTATATCAAATGGATGTCAAAAGTGCCTTCCTAAATGGCTATATCCAAGAGGAAGTGTATGTTGAGCAACCTCCAGGTTTTGAAGACTTCAAACATCCAAATATGTCTTCAGGCTTGATAAAGCTTTATATGGACTAAAGCAAGCTCCTAGAGCTTGGTATGAGAGGCTTTGCACTTTCTTAGTTGAAAAAGGATTCGAGATGGGAAAGGTGGATAAAACCTTGTTTATCAAAAGAGAAAATCATGATATTCTCCTTGTCCAAATTTATGTGGATGATACCATCTGTGGCTCAACTAATCAAAAATTGTGTGATGAATTTGCAACCTTAATGAAAAATGAATTTGAAATGAGCATGATGGGAGAGTTAACCTACTTCTTAGGACTCCAAATTAAACAATACAAAAATGGAATATTTTTAAATCAAGAAAAATATACAAAGGAGTTATTAAAGAAGTATGGCATGGATAGCAGTAAGACATCAAGAATTCCCATGAGTACTACTGCTAAGCTAGAAAAAGATGAATTTGGCAAATCTGTGGATCAGAAATTGTATAGGGGTATGATAGGTAGTTTGCTCTATTTGACAGCCAGCAGACCAGACATTATGTTTACTGTCTGTCTCTGTGCTCGATTTCAATCGGATCCTAAAGAATCTCACCTATCAGCAGTTAAGAAGATCTTCAAGTACTTAAGAGGAACCCAAAGTCTAGGACTGTGGTATGAAAGATCATCTTCCTTCACTCTCATCGGATATTCAGATGCAGACTTTGCTGGATGTAGAGTAGATAGAAAAAGCACTAGTGGAACTTGCCAATTCTTGGGTAAATCACTTGTTTCATGGTTTAGCAAGAAGCAAAATTCAGTAGCTCTGTCCACAACAGAAGCAAAATATGTGGCAGCTGGAGCTTGCTGTGCTCAAGTCCTATGGATGAAAAGCACATTGATGGACTATGCAATCAAAATGGAAAATATTCTCATCCAATGTGACAATACTAGTGCTATAAGCTTAACAAAGAACCCCATACAACACTCAAGAACAAAACACATTGAGATTAGGCATCACTTCATCAGAGATCACTCACAAAAAGGGGATATTTGCTTAAAATATATCAACACTGAAGAACAATTAGCGGATATCTTTACAAAACCCCTTAGTGATGATAGAATTTGCTATATCCGAAGTGCCTTAAACATATGGAGTGCGGATCAAATCAACGAAATTGCCAAATAAATACTTTGTGCCTTTCACCAGCTTATCTATATAGTGTTTATATATATATCATCTTTGTTTGGTAGTATCTGCATGAATGAGATGTAAAATACTAATCTTAAAAATCACTCAATTGATATTCTTAGCCATCTTAGTTTTCTAAGTTGGAGAGGTATCTTCACTTTAATTAAAATACCTAACATTTTGACATATGTCAACATCTCGATCATGAACAGGTATATGTACATTACTTGGTTATATATTTCTATACCATAAGCATTGATGTAGGGGGAGTTATCCACTCCTAAAATTTTTTTTACACCCTTTCTGTCGATGACAAAAGGGGGAGAAGTTTGAAATTGATTATCTATTCAATTGACTATATGCACCACATGCTTATAACTTGTATCATTTATATGTGTGCATATATTGAGGGGGAGTTCCAGTATTCACTTGCCTACTATGTCACTCCACACACACCTCATAATCAATTTTGTTTGTCATCATCAAAAAGGGGGAGATTGTAAGCCCAAGGGTCTATTCTTCAATCTTGTTTTGATGATTCTAAACATAATTGATTGTGTTTTTGAATACTAATCAATTTGCTTTGAAGTGTTGTGTTTAAGATAGGATTGATCATTGAAGAAACCAACACTCAACTTGGTCATGCTTGAAGATGTACCCAACAAGAGTCAAAGGAGCTAAGTGGAGCTCACCTCATCTCTCAAGCAAGCATACACAAAATGGAAGATCAAGTGAAGACCAAGACTGAAGAGAAGTTGAAAGCTACATAGGTATCATTGTACATCCTGTCTCTTTAGATTTCCAAGTCAAGGCAAAGTGTTTTCAAAATATTTTTCAAATAACACTTAAGGAAATTTAACGGGTTAGTGAATGATTATGTGGTGGACCAACATGTTGGGACCCTCATAAACATTCCATAATTATCATAAGGAGTTGAGTTCCAAAAGCCAAAAAATCAAACAAGAAATAAAATCTCAAAATATAAAGATTTTTAGGCTTCTCGGAACTCCGAGATTTTTCTCGGAGCTCCGAGCTCGGAACTCCGAGAGTTCCCTCGGAACTCCGAGAAAAGGTCCAGTAGCGTCTGGACATTTTCTCGGAACTCCGAGAAAATTTCTCGGAACTCCGAGAAATGGTCCAGTAGAAATTTTATTTCTTCTGGCCGTTGTCTCGGAACTCCGAGAATTCTCGGAACTCCGAGAATGATTCTCGGAACTCCGAGAACCTTGCGACAGCTCAAAAAAGAGCCGTTGGGTTTTGATTTAAAAGTTGATTTTTGTTATCTACACCCCCAAACGGTCATATTTTGAGGAGAGACTATTTATACAACATCTAGAGGATTATTTCCTCCCTCTTGATTTTTGAAAAACCCTCTTAAGCACTCAAGCTAACTTGCAACCCTTTCAAGCTTAAGATTTTTGGTTTTTCCCAAACTTGCTTTTCACTTGTGAACCTATTGAGTTTGGATATTTTAGAGCTATCACTTGCAAATCTTTGTTGAAGAGCAATCAAGGAACTACAAAGGGCATCAAGCTTTCAAGAAGAAGCCAAGCTATCAATCTTTCATATCTTGTATAGGTGGCTAGGGCATTCCGTTTTTAATTCCCTAGAGAGCAACCGCTTAGAACTCGGCGGAGAAGGAGAGTCTTTGTAAAGGTGTAAGGGCATCCTTGTTTAATATCCCTTGGAATTGTAACCGCCTCGGAGCCGGGCATCGTGGAGGTCTCCAATAGTGGAATCCCTCAAGTGCGACCTTGAGTAGAGTGGAGTAGGCCGTTGGCCGAACCACTATATATCGGTGTGTCATTTCTCACTCTTGCATTTCCATTATTGTTTGGCTTGGCATTTCAGTTTGTTCTTTCAATTATATTTGCACTAACCAAATATTTAATTAAGTGAAGAAAAATTCCAATTAGGGTTCATAGGTAATTTTCAAAAGGCCTAATATTGAGTTAAATTCAATTCAGCCCCCCTCTTGAGTATTTCACCCCTATTCTCTGAACTTCTTCATTGGTACATGAGGTAACCAATGCTAGTTCATCTTCAAGCTTCTTTTGGCACTTTGCAAGGCATGCTTGTGGGATCTTTGACTGGAGCTCTTAACTTGAACATCTTTCAAGGATGATGTCTCTAATGTTTGTACAAGCTTGTTTGGTTTATTGTGCATGTTGATCCGCAAGTCATGTGTTGAGTTGGATTGTGCTAGATGTGCTAACTTTGGTTTGACATTTGAATTTCCTGTCTAAAGGACAATACTACAAAGAAACACATTAGTCCATAAAGACTAATCAAGTTGGGTTTGCTAGCATCAAAACAACAAGGTAAAGGTGATTAGTTGAACCCATGGGAACCTTGGGCTAACAATCTCCCCATTTTTTATGATGGCAAACCAAATTGATTAGGAGGCAGGAAATATCAAAATGATAGACAAATAAGAATCAAAGGATATAAATAATGAAATATTACTCTCCCTCATTATATGCACAAGTATAGTATGGCAATATAAAGCTAGAGATTCATATAGAATATGGATTACCTAATCAATTCCAAAATTCTCCCCATTTTGGCAGCAGCAAAACGAGAGGTTTTAACAGTGAAAGGTGAATATATAGTGCCAAGCAGTGCAATCATTACTCCCTCTATTTACTTATCATGAATATAAGATAATTAAAGTGAAACATACATGATAAGAGCGATCAAACATAGAGATACAAAATGGCAGGGCGAAGCATTCATATGTTAGGTCTTATGTAGAGCTATGTGGATGGGTATAGGTAAAGGATGTCAAAATACTACAAACTACTTCGATGGCCCATGAAACTAATGATGATATGACCTACTAAGCTCTCCTAATACTTATCATAGAGTTTTAGTAAGAACAATGCATAACTGTGGGAGCCAATTTTTTTCTGTGTTTGCGCAGGACGACAGGGGATCACCACAATCGAGTTTTACATAGGGGTGCTATTTGATCTGCTCTACTTGCGGACTTGGGACTGTAGCCCTAACTTCGCAAGTTTAGAGAAACTCAGAGTCGCCACCTAGGTTAGGGCTTAGGACCCGTGTCTATTCTTTCAAGGAAATGAGTAACGACTCCAATTTTGTTGGAAGAATAGTAATCAGGGGGTTCCTTTGCTCTGGGCCTATATTTTACTCTGTTTGCTTAAGGCATAGTCCTTACAGATATCCAGGTAAGGGTTGTGGTTACAATTGGGGAAGGTATTAAGCACCCCTCTCGCCCGGTTTAATCTGGTCTCTTAACTTAGATTGGCATTTTGGAAGGATTTAAAATAAAAGGATTTGATCTTATTTCCCTTGTTAGATTATACTTAATTCCGAATGTAAATGGAGTGAATTTACAAAAGAAAACAGAAATAAGCGATAATTAACCTGATCGGTGTTGTAAGTTGTTTACGGCTCCGAAAGGAACTTGCAACTACTCACGATCAGGTTAACTTAAATCGAACGGAAAATGACTGTACAGAAAGTAAAAGTAAAACAGAGGGGTTTATATCATAAGTTCAGGGGGCAATTTGTGCGCCCGAGTCCTATGATGTCACCACCTCATACTTACTGTGCAGAAAGCTGTAAATTGCAGAAAGTAAAGAGCAAGTCGGAGGGAATAATGTCTCAATCGCTCGGCCGTAGCGGAACAAGTCTCTTTGACACCTCAACCTCATACGTTACTGTGCAGAAAGCTGTAAATTGCTGGAATTAGTAAAAGGCATATAGAGGGGCTTGACACCACGAATGATGAAATCCACCCTATAATTTTCGTAAATACATAACAGAAAGTAAATATGGTTAATCTGATTGATATTGTAAGTTGCTTGCGGCAGAGCCTGATTTCGCAACTTACTCACGACACAATTTTAACTTAAATTAGATGACAAAGGGGAAGATAAAGGGGCTTGATATCACGAATGATAAAACCCACCTTATCCGTTTTGTAAATACACAACAGAAAGTAAATATAGTTAATCTGATTGATATCGTAAGTTGCTTGCGGCAGAGCCTGATTTTGTAACTTACTCACGACACAGATTAACTCGAATTACGTGAAAAGGGGCAGATAAAGGGGCTTGACATCACGGATGATGAAACCCACCATATCCATTTTGTAAATTCACAACATAAAGTAAATATAGTTAATCTAATTGATATTGTAAGTTGCTTACGGTAGAGCCTGATTTCACAACTTACTCACGACACAGATTAACTCGAATTAAGTAGAAAGGGGCAGATAAAGGGGCTTGATCACGGATGATGAAACCCACCGTCTCCGTTTTGTAAATACACAACAGAAAAGTAAATGGATTACATTATTTACATTTGTTAGGGTTTATCCTTACTGTTTGGAGAGTTGGGCAGCGTAACCATGCTTGTTTCGAGGGGGAGGCTTCAGAGATTGTAGAGAAGTCAGCGACATAACAGCACCGTATAGCCGAATTGCCTCTGAGTTTGTCGAGATTCCAGCAGAACAATGGCACTACTATGGAAAAATAGCTCGAAGTTCTGCGAAATTCTGTAAACCAACGACGTAAATAAGAAAATAGACGCTCTGAACCTTCAAAAATTCGGCGGAGTGCCGACGTCCGAAAGGAGCTACCTAGTGTTTCTCTACTTTCTCTTATTTAAAGCAAGCTAACTAGGGTTTCTGTCTGATTTTCTGCAGGGGTTTGTGAAATCCGAGGGGTGATGGCAACCCAAGAGGGGGGTGAATTGGGTTTAAAACTTTTTGCCAAAAATATTGCGGAATTAAAACTAAATGGCAAATTAAACTTTAAGCACGAATGAAAACAAACCACAAATGTACAAAAAGATAGAGAGAGATAGAAAGAGTGCACCCGAGATTTATAGTCGTTCGATCACTACCAAGGACCTACTCCACTCCACCAAGACTTCTTGGTGATTTCACTAAGGATTCCCTTAACGGAGGGGAATCAACCCAATTACAAAGATGGTGGCTCTGCCTCACAAGACTCGCCTACCCGAAGAGAGCTCTGCATCTCCAACACTCGCTCTTATGGAGATGGCTCCGCTTACTCGCCAGCTTACAATGATCCTTGAAGAAAGAAAACTAAAATCCCTTCAAGAGGGTTACAAAAGATGGATAAAGGATGTACAAATATAAGCCTAATCCACTTCTTTGCTTAGAGATGAGAGAAGCACTAAAACAACTTGATTTTCATCTTTTGAATGTTCAATATAATGTAAAAAAATGATTTAGAAAGGTTTGGATAGTGTATATATAGCCCATTTGAAAATATGACTGTTTGGGGGTAAAACTGTAAAAAAATTGGGTTGAAAAAGTCAACCTGCGCAAGCTTCAACAGCTAGTTTGCCAGACCGGTGCTGTCGACCGGGCCAGCTATCGCTCACCCCTATCGGGCGCACTTTTTTATTTTTAAATTTCTTACCGTCGCGGTCAACCAGCCCAAGGCGGTCGCCCGGCGAGGACTGCCTGTTTGATCAAAAATTTAAGCTCAAACCTTTCCATGGTCGAGCTACCCATGGAGGTCGCCCGCCCAAATCATGCCGGATTTGTTTCTGTGAAACAGAAACCTATCCCGGTCGACCGGCCCGCTTTTCAAAGGTAAGTGCTGGATTTGTAGGACACCTTCCGCAGTCACCAAGGGAACCCCGGTCGACTGCCCTGTATAAAATTTCATTTGAACATTTAAACTTCAGGGTCTTTTGGGCCATGGTCTTTGGGCTTAAGTCCTATGTTTTCAAATACATTTTCAAGTTAGTTTTAAAACATGGTTAAGTGCCTTTGACGTCTCTAGAAAACAAAGGAGAGGAGAATACATTCTAAAAGACTTGAAAAATACTTCAATCGTCTCTTCAGCTTCAAGGCTTTAAGTCAACTTCACTTTGTAGATCTTCCCAGCTTTGACACTCCAAATGCTTTCCAATAAAGCTTGTAGGCCTCGATCCAAGCTTCCTTGAATGCATACTAATGGGATCTACAACTAAAGACAATCAAACTCATTAGTGATACAAAATCACTTAAGATTGGAATCATCGAAACAAGAATGAGATGCCAAGGGTGGGAACCATTGGGCTTACATTCTCCCCTTTTTTTATGATGTCAACCACAAGGAATTTTCCAATAAAAGCATATACATTTCTCTCCCCCTTTGGAATCAACAAAAAGTTGGGGCAAGAGACAAATAAAGAGAATAAAATTTTCAATTTAATTGACAAATATAATAGACGTGGGATTGTCAAAAAGATATACAAAATAAGTTAAAGCTCTGCCCTTTTTGTGAAAATAGCTCCCCCTATCAAAGATAAAAACTCAAAACAAGAGGGAAATAAAAAAAAATTTTGATAAAAAAGAAACATACCATGGTAAGCAAATAACCAAGAATACATTTGAACCTTGGGCTTTAAATCACAAATTATGAAGGATATTCATGATTTAGCACAAGCCCCTAAACTAAGCCAATTTTAAAATGATATCAAGTTGGGGCTTTGGGAATCCAAGCTTTCTTGGTCCCACGGCTATCCCTACTTAGCTTAGATGCACATTGAAATTGATAATGCCCATGAAGGCTACAATAATGACATCTAACTAAGGGGTTAGCAAGACTAGTTCGATTATGATAGACGTGTTGAGGTCTTGAACTAGCCTTTTTGAGGATTATGTCTATAATTTTGTCTCCATTCATAAAACCATATAGACATATCCTTAGCATCTCATTTTCATTTTGAAGATGATCTATTTGTTTTAAAAATTCAAAATTTTCATCTTCTAATGACTTGGATGAACTTGCCATATTTTGAAAGCACAAAACATGAGTGTCAAGTTCACTCAAGCGACCCTTAAGGGTCTCATTTTCAAGCTTTAAGTCATTTTTTATTTTGGCTTGGGCTTGAAATCTAGAAGAAAAGTCTTGATTTAAAGCTTCAAGTTCTTTTTGAATTTGAGAATGATTTTTCTTTAAAACTTTATTTTTAGACATTTGCAAATCCAAGGTTTGACAAACTTCATTATAAGACATTTAATTATCATTAGAACTTGAACTAGAAGATGGATGGGAGCATACCTCATTTTTATTCTCTTCTGTGCTGGCCATGAGACATAAGGTCAGATCAATATGGGCCGAGACACAAATGTTTGATTTTTCTTCCTTGGAGCTCTCACTTGATGATGAACTACTGCTGTCACTAAGCCCGTCCCAATTTACCGCATGTGCTCTAAACTTCTTCTTCCCATATTTCTCCTTTTTGTTCTCGAGGAGAGGGCATCCCGGCTTTATGTGTCCGGGTTTGTCACATTCAAAACATCTTATTGGGTCCTCCTTCTTCTTCTGTTCTTCCCTTTCTTTTCTTCTTTTTCTTCTTATCTTTTATTCCCTTCTTCTTCCAATTCATCACTATCGGAACTTGAGAAAGAAGATGATGATTTGGAGGTAAAGGCAATGGATTTTCCTTTGTCTTTCTCCATGTGCTTTGAAGCCTCTGCTTGTTGGTTTTCCCTTCTCTTCATCTTCATTTCATGTGTAATGAGGGATCCAACTAACTCATCTAACTTCACATTATCAAGATCTTTTGATTCTTCGATTGTCATGACCTTGGGGTCCCAACTAAATGGCAGACACCGGAGAAGCCTCGTCACCAATTCCAAATTTGTATAAGTTTTACCTAAACCTTTAAGCTCATTAACCATATTAGTAAAACGAGAATACATTTCGAAAATTGATTCATTTTCATACATTTTAAATGCTTCAAGGTCACTAACAAGAAGACTAACTTTAGACTTCTTGACTTGTGAAGTCCCCTCATGAGTGGTTTCAAGGATTGTCCATATTTCCTTAGCCGTTTTACAAGTACAAACCCGATTGAATTCATCGGGAGATAGAGCACAAAATATTGTGTTCACTCCTTTAGCATTCAATGCGGCTCTCTTCTTTTGAGTGGCCGACCACTCACTTCTTTCACTTGTGGGAGCAATGTATCCATCTTCAATTAATTCCCACATTTCATATTCTAAAGATTGTAAAAAGAAACTTATCCGGGTATTCCAATACCCGTAATTTGAACCATTAAAGTATGGGGGTCTAGAAACGGATTGTCCTTTAACTTATCCGGATGGGGTTGCCATTATCTTTTTCTCTTCTATTTTTGAAATTTTCAAAACACTAAATGAGAGCCTTGTGCTTTATACCAAGTGAAATCCCAGGGGTGATGGCAACCCAAGAGGGTGGTGAATTGGGTTTAAAACTTTTTGCCAAAAATATTGCGGGATTAAAACTAAATGGCAAATTAAACTTTAAGCACGAATGAAAACAAACCACAAATGCACAAAAAGATAGAGAGAGATAGAAAGAGTGCACCCGAGATTTATAGTGGTTCGGTCACTACCAGGGACCTACTCCACTCCACCAAGACTTCTTGGTGATTTCACTAAGGATTCCCTTAACGGAGGGGAATCAACCTAATTACAAAGATGGTGGCTCCGCCTAGCAAGACTCGTCTACCCGAAGAACGCTCTGCGTCTCCAACACTCGGTCTTGTGGAGATGGCTCTGCTTACTCCACGCTTACTCGCCAACTTACAATGATCATTGAAGAAACAAAACTAAAATCCCTTCAAGAGAGCTACAAAAGATGGATAAAGGATGTACAAATATAAGCCTAATCCACTTCTTTGCTTAGATATGAGAGAGGCACTAAAAAAACTTGATTTTGATCTTTTGGATGTTCAAGATAATGTAAAAAGATGATATAGAGAGGTTTGGATAGTGTATATATAGCCCATTTGAAAATATGACCGTTTGGGGGTAAAACTGTAAAAAACCTGGGTTGAAAAGTCAACCTGCGCAAGCCCCAACGGCTAGTTTGCTAGATCGGTGAGGTCGACCGGCCACAGCGGTCGCCCACCCCTATCAGGCACACTTTTTTTATTTTCAAATTTCTTATCGTCGCTGTTGACCGGCCCAAGGCGGTCGCCCAGCAAGGACTACCTGTTTGATCAAAAATTTAAGCTCAAAACCTTTCTGCGGTCAACCTACCCATGGCGGTCGCCCACCCAAACCATGCCGGATTTGTTTATGTGAAACAGAAATCTACCTGCGTTCGTTCGGGATATCCCAGTCGACCGGCTCGCTTTTGAAAGGTAAGTGTTGGATTTCCAGCACACCTTCCGCGGTCGCCCGGGGAACCCGGTCGACCGACCCTGTATAAAATTCCATTTTAACATTTAAACTTCAGGGGCTTTTGGGCCACGGTCTTTTGGCTGAAGTCCTATGTTTTCAAATACATTTTCAAGTTAGTTTTAAAACATGGTTAAGTACCTTTGACATCTCGAAAAAAACAAAGGAGAGGAGAATACATTCTAAAAAGACTTGAAAAACACTTCAATCTTCTCTTGAACTTCAAGGCTTCAAGTCAACTTCACTTCTTGGATCTTCCTAGCTTTGGCACTCCAAATGCTTTCCAATTAAGCTTCTAGGCCTCGATCCTAGCTTCCTTGAATACATACTAATGGGATCTACAACTAAAGACATCAAACTCATTAGTGATACAAAATCACTTGAGATTGGAATCATCAAAACAAGAATGAGATGCTAAGGGTGGGAACCATTGGGCTTACAATTTGGGGCTTGAAAAAAAGAGAAATACATCAAAAGAAGGTGTATGCACCTGAGACGAGAGAGAGAAGAGGGATATGTGTTAAAAACCTTTACCCTAGGGGAGGGGTAAAAAATATCTGGTTCGAACCAGAATTAGTCTCAGACAAATTAAAATTGGTCTGGGACGAATTTGGTGATGGCATCATCCCCATAAGGTGGATGATGTCGTCCCCTATTCCCGCGATAGTTTGTCTCTTCGCTATTTTGTTTTGTAGTGTTTTTCGTCTCTTATCTGTACTTTCGGTCGTCCATATCTCTTCCGATTGGACTCCGATTCGCATGTGATCAGGTCTGTTGGATTCCTTGTGTTCAGGGCTTTCCAATGAACCAGATATCGAGTGCTTCCGAGAGACAGGGTATCGTTTGGGCACCAAAAGAGGGTTTCAGGCCCAAATTTAACCTACCAATTGGGAATGCCGTGTGCGGACGGGCTTACCGGTTTATGTCGTAAATGACGGGCACTGTGTCGACATGCTTCTGGTTCGACAAAAAAGGTGTTTGCTATGTTTAAACAGGCTTACGGTGGAGGTGGTTTTTGTCTCTTATCAAGGCATTCGGTCGTCCATATCTCTTCCGATTGGACTCCGATTCGCACTCGGTCAGGTCCGTTGGATTCCTTATGTTCAAGGCTTTCCAATGAACAGAAATCGGGCACTTTCGAGAGAGAGAGAGAGGGTATCCTTTGAGTGCTAAAAAGAGAGTTTCAGACCCTAGGTTAACCTACCAATTGGGAGTGCCTTGTGCATACGGACTTACCGGTTTATGCCGTAAAAGACGGGTGCTGTGTAGATAGGCTTTTAGTTTGCCGAAAAAGGGCGGGTGCTGTCTTAAAACAGGCTTTCGGTGGTTGAAAACATCGTTAGGTACCCTAAAGAGAGATTGAGAGAAACACGACTGGTGCTCTGGAACTCGTCATAAGGTTCTTCTTTGCGTCACCTATCACTAATACATCCTTGACAAAATTGGGTGTCTACAATAACAAGCAGCTTTTTTATTTGATGCATAAGATTTACATTTTAAGCACAACTAATGAGACAGTGAACAATGTGAGCATATCACTATAGTCCATATAAATACACATATGAGATAATTTGTCTCTCCCCCTAAGTATTTGTCATTGGCCTTAGGTAAAACCTAAAACCTAAGAAGCAAGGCATGACAAGGCAAAATGACTAAAGATATGATAGTGAGTGTTTAGCCAGAGAAGCTTATCATGAAAATTAGGTGCAAATGACTTATAACGCACATGATAAGTGTGTGAATTCATAGGAAATGAGATGATCAACTGAAGCAGGATCCTATGAAGTAGAATTCTAGAGAGTTTTTAAAATAGAACTCTGGAAGAAGATACATATCATCGACAGTGATGATAAACATATGAGCACATCCAAGATAAATTTAACGTCTAAGAAAGATATAACACTGAGGCTCAAGCTAAGGGAACTTGTCATAAATGAGAGATGGTCTCAGAATGAAAGCATAAGACAAGTCCCAACTACAACACAAATGGAGCAATGAGGCTCCAAATGAGAGTACTTATCATATGTAATGTAATATACATATCAAACAACATATGATAGGATAGAAAGAGGACAAATAGGACAGGTAGCTCCTCCTTTGTTAGTGACTCATACAGTGTATGAATCCAAGGAGTTGTCCAATACATAGTCACCAAGGGTTTGTGAAGTGAATAGTTGAAGAATGACCCTTGGGCAACAATTTCATATTTGATAGGGGTAATCAAGTGATATCAACGATATAATGGGATAGCCTAGCAAGACATGCTCCCCTGAATAATTGCATACACACACACACACACACACACACACACACACACACACACACACATATATATATATATATATATATATATATATATAAGTATATACATATACACCAAGTTAAAGCACATAAGACTGGTTAAGACTTAGATGCTGGCATATAGCCAAACGATTAGATGTTTTAATTAAGGTGATAGTACCGTTCCTTCAAAAGAAGGCATGAGCACCGATTTGAGCAGCTTTTAACATTAAATTTTTGCATCTTTGCCATCCAGCTAATATCAATCAAGGAGTGATATCACATGTATAGAGTGCTATACTTCAATCAAATGAACCACACACCTAGGAGAGTAAATTCGACCATCAAAGCATGCTATCCTAGGGCAAGCAACTCTATCACAGTGTGAGCACAATTAGTTCTTTTTAGATTTTCAACTTGAGCAAACTAGTTTTCAACTTTTGGGAATGTTCATTTTTATTTTCATTTTTGTATTCCCTATGATCTTGTTAGATGTGTTTTTATGGATTAAATCCAATTAAATAATTAAGTGTGATTATCAAAACACATTTCATTATAAGTTTTCTCTTTAGAGCCAATTATATACATATCTCAATTTTGAGCACAATTTAGGCTTTTTAGGCATAATCCCATGAATTTGATGATGTTCTCAACTTGCATTGAATTCATGAGATATAAGTTTGAGTGTTTTTAAATTCCTTATAATGTCAATTCGCTCAAACTTTTATAGTGATCTTTCTCAAGAATATTTAAATATTGATACACACAGATAACATATATAGACACAACGTGTATAAATATATCCTTTTTTGATATCATGCCTTTCAATAAAGGGGTTTTAATGATTATCTTATTCAATGATCCCTCTTTAGTTTGAAGTTCACAAACATTTGTATCTTTCAAGTTCAATAATTCTTGTGAACTTGTCGAAGTCATATGGATGATATAGATGCTCAAACATGAAGTACACTCCATAGTAACCACGTATTCCAATGTGCACACCGGTGTTTTTCCAGTGCACATAGGTTTGTTGTGAAGTGTTTAAGATGATGAAGGGTTCTTACCACTTCACTTAACTTACACTAATGAGTTTATTTTTACTTTTTTGAATGTTTTAAGTTCATTTTAGAGTTATTTTCAACAAGTGATTCTCTCATATGGTTTGCATGTCACAGATGAAGAGTCAAGCTTATGGACATGCTACATATGATTTAGCTCAATCAAGATTGATTATTGAATTAGGTTACATGTACAACTTTCCTTATAAAAAATAAGAGTAGTTGCAGACCCGTGCGTTGCACAGGCGGCCAAAACAAAAAATGATTCATAAAAATTTGTGGGAAGCATATTGAACAGTTAATGAAGCAACTCATACCAACATCAGTAAAGAAAAACAAAAGAGCTCACCTTTGCTTATGGATAAACTGCCATTCAAAACCTTAGTTCTTTACTTTTTCGAAACAACGGAGAAATGGAGAGGCATGGGAGCTCAGCTACCAACTTCAATTTTCATGTATAAAACATATGAAAAAATAAATGAAAAATGATTAGAAAAGAAAAATTAAATGAAAAATGATTCTCAATGCCCCTAGGAAGTTTAGGAAAAAAGGTATCGTCATAAAGTCATCTGTCCCAAGTGCAAAAGAAATGTAAAACAAAAAAAGATTAGCCATTACAGTTCCTAGAAAAAAAAAAGAATAGCCATTACAGTTCCTAGAAAGTCATCAAACCCAATAACAAAGAACACATTAATAATAGGGCGATGATATTTTCACCCCCTGCAGTACTCAAAAAGCGTTAAAGTTGCCCACTGTTCACGTTATAAGGGGGCCGAATGCGTACTGAGGGGGGTGAAATATCATTGCCCTAATAATATCTTGATAAAAAGAATGCAGGTTTATATCATGTTCAATTGAAGAACAACTCCAGCCTGGAAAAGGAATAAGATAACCAAAAGGAAAAGAAAAATAAATAGATAAAAAACACAAACTGGAAAAACTATGTACCTCGTAGGTAGGAAAATATGAGCTGAAATGAATAAAATGACACAAAGGCGAAATAACAGAAAAATGTCCTACTCTTATAATCATTCAGAGAAGAGAAAAAAAGAGTAAAGGATTGGTATTACTGTTCATCCTCACATTTGAAACCTTTTTTTATTTCAGCAATCCCTTCATCCTAAAACACAAACAACAATGAATTTAGAGTTTGCAAAAGAATAATGCTTAACTAATAGGTAGGCCAGAACACACACAAAATAATATTAATGTTGGACCTACATTCATAGTGGAGCAATTAGTGAAAGCATGTAATGCTTCTTGAAGTACCCACGCCTTATTTTCTCTGTGATGAAAGATCACTTTCTCCACTTCTTGCAAATCCAACTCTATCACTTCGATTAGATTGATCCTCTTCAAAGAATCCATAATCTCTGCCGCAACACTCTGAAGGCATTTTTCACTTGATATTTGAAAATATATATAATAAAAAGCAAGCCCCATTACAAAAACACAGGAAACTATAAAAGAAAGAAAAACAAAAAATATTAAGCTCCTTAAAAAAAAGTAGCATACATATAAGAGATGAATAAGAACAAAATCAGTAATCTTTAAACAACAATTCCGTAACACCCAAAATTTGAAAAGAAGGATAAAAAAAGAAACAAAAAGTAAGAAGAATACCTTGTTAGCTCAAAGGTAAAACGAGAAACCCTAAAAGTGGGAAAAATACGTGTATTAATGGAAAAAATCAAAGCCAAAATGATAAAAGGAAGAGGAATACGAAGTGATGTCGCTTCGATATATGGTTCTTACCGTTAACTGCATATTAATGGAAATTGGGTGGAGTTGAAGAGGCGGAAGAGGAGGCGTTTCTGAAAAGGAATGAGAGAGAGGATCTCTTCATGTTTAGAGGGAGGTGGAAAAGATAAACCCAAAAGCACATAGCTGTAGGCAGATATTTTGGGAATGAAATTTTTCTCTGAGATATGTTTGAAAGTAACATACATGTACCATAGACAAAGACTAAGGAATCTTTCTCTTTAAAACGTAAAAAATAAAGAGGGGGAGAGATTATAGGAGATTTAATTGGTTGTTATGGGCCAAGCGTCAAAATCCTCTTCCAGTTTCTCTTTAAAACATAAAAAATAAAGAGGTAGAGATTGTAGGAGATTTAATTGGTTGCTCTGGACAGGCCATGCGTCAAAATCCTCTTCCACTTTCTTTTTAAAACGTAACTAATAAAGAGGGAGAGATTGTAGGAGATTTAATTGGTTGCTATGGAGGGAAATAAGGAAGTTGTAGAATTCCTTCTCAAACGTAAACTGAGCTATACACAGAAGTTGCGTGTATATTATCTTTATCTGAAAAAGGGCTATACATAGAGGTTACGTGTATAAGAGGGGTGCCATGTGGCAGCACCACGTTGTGCAACATTCAGCTTTACTTATATATAATTAGATTTAAGATCAGGAGAATATTTTAAGGACTAAGGATTTTCAAGAATGATCCCGCCTCCCATCCGTCTGTCTTCATCTAGCTGCATCAGACTACACAGCCTGAAGCTCATTTCTTCAGAATCCACTGTAGAGTGAGACCTTGGGCAAATGCAATCATTTTGACTTTTGATCTTCTTAGGATTTTAACCAAGTGTAGTGAGATTCAATAAGTTTTATGTTTAGACCCAATTTTCCTAGACAAAATATGATAGACCTAGTGAAAACCTTAAGATCTAGCAAACACTCAATTTGACCTATTTGGATTCTAGTTTCAAAGATATCTATACTTAGAAGCCTATCTTGAACCAACTAGGCTAATTCTATGGGTCAATAAGGGTACTAAGTGCATGAATAAGTTTCAAGTAAGATACAAAACACTTAGACCTAAGTATATGGTCATACCATCGCAAGGAAATGTAATTTATTGAGCATGAATTTATAAGATTAATCAAGCAAAGTGAGCCATGTCACAAATGGTATGAACATTACATCATAGATACATACAAATGAAACAAGATAAGCATATTTGTATCTATAATTTATTTATAAATGATATAATCAATGAAGCACATAAATTATTTGTTTCAAATGATTTACCATTTATGCATAATTTGTTTAGATACAAAAGATATTAAATTCAGGTAAGCATTATGTATCTAACCTACATTCACAAGATACGAGAAAATTACTCACTAAGTACAATGTATCTAACATACATGATTGCAAGAAATATAAACATTCAAGCACAAAGTGACTAGATACATTATTTTACATCACAATCAAGTGCAAGGTATCTAGTAGCTTATATAAATGATATAACATTGAAGCACAACCCATAAATCTACTAATCATATGGAATTATTCAAGTAGGGGGTTTTAGAACCCAAACCAACTTGGGTCCAACCAAGTTTGTTCCATAAATACATGTTTTTTAATCCATATAAAATTGCTAGATTTCACAAATCTAAACCGACATCTAGATTTGTGATTTCCTAATCTGCCACAATAAGTACAAGATAAGGCACTAGTAGAGAGGAGCAAGTGGAACTACAAGAATGCTCATGGTCACAAATGTATTTAGCATATTCTTCTTGTAGTTTATGAGCTTTCAACAAAAGATTTTCATTTTGAGCTTTCATCTCGTTAACATCATTTTTCAATTTGTTTACTTCAAGAGATGAGTTAGTTTTTAATTCTTCTTCCTTTCTCAAAGTGTTAATATTTTCAATTATTTTCAAATTTTCTTCTTCCAAATTCTTGTTTATTTTACTGAATTTTTCTTCTTTTTCTAATAGTGTGTCAAACTCATTTTTCAATTTGTCCACATCCTTTGTTAAAGCAATATTTTTAAATACTTGTTCCACTAAGGCATCATGAAATTTTTGACAAGTATCATATAGTTCTTCATATGACATGTTTCATTTTCATCATCTTCTTCGTTACATTTTTATAATGCCATTAGACAAATGTTATCTTTATAGTTCTTATCAAGTGTTGTCAAAATTTTCCTAACATTTTTACAAGATGAAACTCCATGAACACGAGGCCGGCACCGGGACAGTTCAAATAGAGTCTTTGAGGTCCAATGTAGATCTAACTTTCTATTCACTCATGGGATCCGGGCAGTCCGGGCGGGACCATCATGGCTCCTCTCTTCTCGAGAATCCATACATCCCTTATCATTAACATCCATGGGGATAAAGCACAACATATTGCAATTTTGGCTTTAGTGTTTAAAGATGATAATTTAATTTCTTTTTCATTCACTTTTCTATGGTTTGAAATAGAAAATCCCTTTGTAATAGATTGCCAAACCCCGAACTATAGACTCTTAAGGTGGATCGTCATACGGGTTGACCAAGAGCAGTAATCGGATCCATCAAAGATAGAAAATGTAGAATTCATTGGTTGTGTTGGATCTTTTACTCTTGAAGGTTTTCAAATGAAAGCCTATGTAAGAGCCTTAGCTCTGATACCAAGAGGCGGGGTGAATTGGGTAATTAAAATTTTTACACTAAATTTGATAGAAATTAGAAAAGCAATACAAGTTAAGTCTAACCCGTGTTCAATTAAGCATAAACATAAATGAATGTTAGATGTTACCAAACACCCAAAGGGGGTAAAAAGGAGAGCAAGAGACCACACAAAGATTTAGAGTGGTTCGCTCACAAATAGACCTACTCCACTACCTAAGTACTTGGTCTTTCCTTGGAATTTTCCTTTACTAAAATGAGATTTCACATGCCGAATCTCCAACCCTAACAATGTACACCGCCTCTAAGGGAACAAACCCTCTTCGCAACCGCCTCCAAGAAGATCAACCCTCTTCGCGCGCCGCCTCCAAGGGAATCACTTCTCTTCGCGAACCGGATTCACTTTTGTTGTTTGATCGAATCGTAGACCCTGATTATAATGAAAAGGAAGAAGATGGAGCTCACTCATTGCCTCTTGATATGCTAATACAAACAATGAATAGCACACAATCTCTCCAAAATATTACAAATATTAAGCGCTATGGAGATCCTCTTATTGAATGTAAAATGCACAAATCAAAGCATAGAAGAGGATTTTTGGAACAACCTTAGATTTTAAAGTTTAGCTCTCAAAGATGTGAAATAATCTTGCAAAAGGTTATTTAGTTGGTCTAGGAAGAGGTATAAATATCCCAAGTAGTGATATGATCGTTTGGAGGCAAAACCATAATAAACTGGCACAAAATAGATTAGTCGTTCAGGCCCCAACAGTTAGTTTTCCTCGCAGGTGAGGTCGATAGAGGGATCGCGGTCCCCCGCCATTTGGGCACACTTTATTTTTTATTTTGAATTTTAAAATATGTGGTCGATCCGGATGTTTTTGTCGCCCGCCTTTGACCTTCTGGAATTTTTTATCAAAATTCAGAACCTCATTCGTGGTCGCCCGACCTACAGCGGTCGACCGGATTGACCATGCTGGATAGCCTGTAGATTTCCATCCGTGGTCGACTAGAGTCTAGCAGTCGACCGACCCTCACAATCTGGATAGGTGCTAGGATTCCAGTACCTTCCCACGATCGACCGGGGTGCCCCGGTCGACTGGCACTTTCTTAAAATTGAGTTTTAAATTTATTTTTCTTGAGGCTTTGGGCTATGGTCTTTGGGCTTCTGTCTAAAGTTTTCAAACACATTTTGGGGTGTGTGTATAGTTTTCAAAGATGTCAAGTTTGTTATGAAAATCTTTTGAAAGACTTTTGAAAGTGCAAAAGCATTTGACAAGAGGACTCCAATACAATCTATAAAATGTAGAACCTTGAGTCTTCTTATCGTCTTGGCTCCTTAGCACTTTCATGGACATCTTCAACTTGTGAGTGAACTCTTCAACTATCTTTGGATCTTGTCACTTCCTCCGAACTTCTTCAATGGTACATGAGGAGGTCACAATGCTAGTTCATCTCCAAGGTTCTTTTGGCACTTTGTAAGGTAGGCTTGTGGGATCTTTGACTCGAGCTCTTGGCTTGAACATCTTCAAGGATGATGTCTCCAATGTATGTACAAGCTCATTTGGTTCATTGTGCATGTTGATCCGCAAGTCATGTGTTGAGTTGTAATGTGCTAGATGTGCTAACTCTGGTTTGACATTTGAATTTCCTGTCTAAGGCACAATACTACAAAGAAACACATTAGTCCATAAAGACTAACCAATTTGGGTTTGCTAGCATCAAAACAACAAGGTAAAGGTGATTATTTGAACCCATGGGGAACCTTGGGCTAACAAAAACATGCCCCACTAGTCATGGCCAAAAGACCCTTGTCAAACCCCCCAATTTTACCGCACGTGTATGTGACACCCTAAACCCCCACCCTAGGCGTAGGACATGACAACACCGTACACCTGCAATACAAGTCCCACAAATGTAAAAGGTTACAAGCAATAACAGAAATAACCTGACATTTCATAACTAAAATATTAAAGTCTCAATTAAAGCGGACCCAACAAAGTCAAATCAAAGCTCTACTCTCGCCTGAGTCAAAACAAAATAATATAATAAGGTCTTTACATCTTATTCAAAGTACTCACTTCCTAATGAATCAGAAATAACTAAACTGAATCTCCAAGCCAAAGTCCAGTTTAAATGCTAAACGTCATGTTCCTCGTTAACCTCACGAGGGTCAAGACCTAAAAAATATTATACAACCATAGTTAGCTGAAAAGCTTAGTACATAATAAAGCACTACTCTAAGTATAGTCTAAGCATGCTAAGGCTCAATATGGTTCAGATAACAGAATCAAAGCTGGATACTGAGGTCTCAACTGAATCAATTGGCACAAAGCAGATACAACTGCATGTCAAATAAGGTTCTGAATTAAAGGTGCAATAAAGCAATTCAATATCTAAGTTCTGGTCAAAGTCAAAGGTATTCAGAATTGAAATACACTTCAGCGTGATCGGCATGGTCTAGAAGACATGTTATTGCTTACACCGACAGTCCACGGTGTTGGAACTAATTCCTCAAAATTCAGATACAAGTCGACAAGGCCAGTGTTTTATGCCACTGATGGGACAGAAATTCTAGTGTACTACCCCATAGTGGGTTTCAAAATTTGTCAATTGTACTACCCCCATATGGCAGGGTTTCAGAAATACCCAAGCCTCCATAAAAGTGTTTAGAAATAGGTTCAGAGATTCATATTCAAATAGTTCCAAAGATTCAAAATTCAAACCGATAGTTTCACATGTTCAGAGTTCAGGACAGTTATTTCAAAGGTTCAGAGTTCAGAACAGTTATTTCAAAGGTTCAGGGTTCAGAACAGTTATTTCAAAGGCTCAGGGTTCAGAACAGTTATTTCAAAGGTTCAGGGTTCAGAATAGTTTTTTTTTCAAAGGTTCAAAGTTCAGAACACTTATCTCAAAGGTTCAGAGTTCAGAATAGTTATTCATATAAGTTATTTCAAAGATTCAAAAGTAACAGTAGGTGAATCAAAATGGCATGCGAGACTCAAAGCTAATTCAGAAGTTCGAAGGTATCAATACAGGCTTCCAAAGTCAATACTGATTCAAAGTGAAGAGGGTTTATAAATACCCAAAGTAGTACGTTATTACATACCTCAAAGTCGTTCGTTCCCTTCCTTAAATCCGATTAGGTTTCAATATTCTGATCTGAACAGAGTGTATATATATAAAAAACAAATAAGGGCCCCGAAGGTAACCCGAAAGCCAAAAATCTAAAATTCAATGTTCAAATAGACTTTCAAAATTTCCAGGGTTCGGATGCCTCTGAGAAAAACCAACTCTCGCGAACACCCTAAGTCGGGCGTCCAAAGTGCGGGCTGGGTTTTTCTGAAAAAAATTCAAGATTAAATTAATTTTCTCAAAACTTCACTAACTCATATCTGATTCAATCGGACTCCAAATTGCACGAGGTCGGATCCGTTGGATTCGTATCAACTAGGGGAATTCTCCAAACCCGATTTCACGCTCCGAATTCATTCATACGATTTTAAAAAAAATACTAAAGATCCTAATTCGAATCTCCAAAAACTCAAATTTTCTGATCTTGAGTTTGTCAGAATTAAGAACAATATTAACCCTGAGGAATTCAAGATCAGTTCTCATATTCCTAACCAAACGAAATCAACATCTAAATCGATTCTTATAAACCCTAAAACTCTTTAAGTTACGGTTCCTAATATACAGAATCTTACATAGATCATAGATCTTACCTTGATTCGCGGCTTCAACTCCGAAATCGCGATCTCCTTGCTCTTCTCCTTCTTTTTCTCTGATTTCTTTCTCTATGGCTGAACAAAATGTTTAGGGTTTGTTTTAGCCTCAAAACGATATATTTATAGGTTTTCTTAAGAAGCTCTAATCCAAGCCAAATTCCAACTGACAAAAACGCCCCTCTTATTAAAGGGGGGGGGGGGGACGAACTTTAAATGGGATGTATTTTTGGGTATTTACATTCTACCCTCCTTTCAAAAATTTCATCCTCGAAATTTACTTATCATGTACCTGAATTTTCAAACAGAAACGAATAGTTTGATCTTATTTTCTTCTCCAGCTCCCAGGTGGCTTCACTTTCAGAGTGATTCTGCCACTGAACTTTCACATATGGAATAATCCTTCGCCAGAGAACCTGGTCCTTACTATCTACAATACAGATAGGTTGTTCTTCAATTGACAGATCTTCTCTCAGATTCAGAGGTTCCAATTCAATCACGTGGTACGGATTTGCTACGAATTTTCGTAACATAGACATATGAAACACATTGTGCACTCCTGACAACGATGGAGGTAAAGCCAGTCGATAAGCCACTTTTCTAATCTTTTTTAATATTTCATAAGGTCCCACAAATCTTGGGCTGAGTTTTCCTCAAACACCAAACCGCATCACTCCCTTTGTGGGTGACACTTTCAAAAGTACCTAATCTCTGATCTGAAATTTCAATTCTCTTCGTCTGACATCTGCATAGCTCTTCCGTCGGCTTTGTGCCGTGCGAAGATGCTCTCTAAGCAACTGAATTTTATCCACGGCTTGCTGAACCAAATCCGGGCCTAGGGGTCTTCTTTCACCTACATCATCCCAACATACAGGTGATCTATATCTCCTCCCATAGAGGGCCTCAAAAGGTGTCATCTGAATACTGGTTGATAACTGTTATTATAAGAGAATTCAATCAAGGGAAGATGATCATCCCAAAATCCTTTCAAATCCATAAGCAAGCCCTGAGCATATCTTCTAAAATTTGAATGGTTCTTTCAGATTGTCCATTTGTTTGAGGATGAAAAGTTGTACTGAACTAAAGGGAAGATCCCATTGCTGAATGTAAGCTATTCCAGAACTGAGATATAAATCGGGTGTCTCTATTAGATACAATGACTTCAGGTACACCATGGTACTTAACTATCCGATCAACATACAATCGGGCAACCCTTTCGGGTGTCAGGCCGGTTCTAATGGGTATAAAATGAGCTATCTTTGTTAATCTGTCCACAATTACCCACGCAGAATCATTGCCTGAGGGGGTACGACGTAAAGCCGACACAAAATCCATCATAATCTTCTCCCACTTCCATTCTGGGATGGGAAGTTGTTGCATTGTTCCGAGTGGTCTCTGATGTTCTGCCTTAATCACCTGACAAGTTAGGCACTGAGATACATGTTGAGCTATTTCTCTTTTCATATTATTCCACCAAAAGTTTCCTTTCAAATCCTTATACATTTTCGTACCTCCAGGGTGTACAGAATAACGCGAACTGTGCGCTTCTTTCAAAATTTTATTTTTCAAAACGGAGTCATTCGGAACACAAATGCAAATACAAAACCTTAAGGTACCATCATTGTGAATTCGAAATTCAAATTCAGATCCTTCTTCTAACTTATTCATGACTTTACAAAGTTCTGGGTCGGATTCCTGAGCTATCCTGATTCTTTCTTGCAATGTGGGCCGAACTTGGAGTGCTGCCATTCGTACCCCAAAGTCAGGACCACGGATTTCTATTTCTGTTCTTCGGAGGTCTTCCAAAATATGCTTCTAAGAAGTAATCAAAGTTGCCAAATTCACAGACGACTTCCGACTTAGAGCATCAGCTACCACGTTAGCCTTTCTGGGGTGATAGCTTATGGTTAGGTCGTAGTCCTTCAACAGTTCTAACCAACATCTCTGTCTCATGTTAAGTTCTTTTTGAGTAAAAATGTACTTCAGACTCTTATGATCAGTAAAGATTTCACATGGTTCTTCATACAGATAATGCATCCAAATTTTCAAAGGAAACACGACGACCGCTAATTCCAAATCATGAGTTGGATAGTTCTCTTCATAAGGTCTTAACTGACGTGATGCATACGCAATCACTTTGCCATTCTGCATTAACACATACCCTAAGCCTTTCTTTGAGGCATCACTGTAAATTACAAATCCCATTCCTCTAACAGGCAGAGTTAGGATGGGAGCTGAGACTAGCCTTTATTTCAATTCATGAAAGCTCTTTTTTCAATCCTCAGACCAAACAAATTGTGTCCCCTTCCGTGTCAAACGGGTCAAAGGGGCAGCTATTCACGAAAAAGGCCTCTACAAAACGGCGGTAGTATCCTGCGAAACCCAGAAAACTACGAATTTCAAGAACATTATTCGGTCTATTCCACAACATTACCGCCTCAATCTTCTTTGGGTCCACAGATACTCCGTCTTTAGAAACCACATGACCCAAAAAGGAGATTGAGTCGAGCCAGAATTCACATTTCTTTAGTTTCCCATATAGCTTCTCTTTTCTTAAGGTCTCTAAGACAACTCTCAGACGATGCTCGTGGTGAGACCGACTTTAGAATACAACCACGAACTGGTCTAACAATGGTCTAAGTATCCTGTTAATCAGGTCCATAAAAGCTGTTGAGGCATTAGTTAATCCGAACGGTATGACAAGAAACTCATAATGGCCATACCGAGTTTGGAAGGATGTCTTCAGAACATCTTCTGATTTGATTCTCAACTGTTGATAACCTGATCGAAGGTCGATCTTTGAAAACACACATGCCCTTTGAAATTGATCAAATAAGTCATCTATCCGCGGAAGCGGATATTTGTTCTTTATGGTTACTTTGTTTAATTCTCTGTAATCTATGCACAACCTCATACTTCCATCTTTCTTCTTAACGAACAAGACTGGTGCTCCTCAGGGTGAAACACTGGGTCGCACAGAACCCTTCTCTAACAATTCTTCCAACTAAGTTTTCAATTCTTTAATTTCTAAGGGTGCCATACGATACGTGACCGTAGAGATAGGCGTCATTTTAGGAGCTAAATCAACAGTAAATTCAACATCTCTTCTTGGAAGTAGACCAGGAAGGTCTTCAGGAAACACATCTGCAAAGTCCCTAACCACGGGGATGTTTTCAATATTCAAATTATTATCATTAACTTCAACTAGTGATGCCAAGAAGGCTTCACAACCTTGTCTTACAAGCCGACAAGCTTGCATTGCAGACAAAAGGAGTCGAGTGACCTCCACTCCCTTCAAAACAAAATTTATCTTCTTCAAGGATCTCAAAATTCACTACCTTCTTATTATAATCAATTAAGGCATAACAGATTGACAACCAGTCTATTCCCAAAATCACATCGAAGTAAGACAACTCCAGCAAGATAAGATCTGCTAACATTTCTCGATTTCTAATTCTAATAGGGCACATCTTACTAATTCTGTTAGGCATATTCCTAAATCTAATAAAATGCTTTATCAGAAAACTGTCTAAAGCATAGTTGCATACATATATTGTATTCATAAATTAATACAAAAAATTCCCAATTGGAGCTAATATCTATCACTTATATTTCTCATGATTCTTATCCAATTGCAAACTCGCATGCTTCCCAAGCATCCCTATGTGCATTTGAATTTACAATTGGGCCTTGATTGCGCGATTAATTTATGTGTTATCAGGCATCCCTGAAACACACATACCTATTAAACGCTTCGTAATTGCTCCTTACCTAAATCCCCAATCCTCAAAATCAAAGTCCTTCGTTCAAATGATTCTACCTAGGACCTAAAGCCTATGCTTTGATACCACTTTTATGTCACGCCTCAAACCCCCACCCTAGGTGTAGGACATGACAGCGTCGTACACCTGCAAGACAAGTCCTACAAATGTACAAGGCTACAAGCAATAACAGAAATAACCTGGCATTTCGTAACTAAAATATTAAAGTCTCAGTTAAAGCGGACCCAACAAAGTCAAATCAAAGCTCTACTCTCCCCTGAGTCAAAATAAAATAATATAAGGTCTTTACATCTTATTCGAAGTACTCACTTCCTAATGAGTCAGAAATAACTAAACTAAATCTTCAAGCCAAAGTCCAGTTCAAATGCTAAACGTCCTGTTCCTCATTTACCTCACGAGGGTCAAGACCTGAAAAATATTATATAACCACAGTCAGCTGAAAAGCTCAGTACATAATAAAGCACTACTCTAAGTACAGTCTAAGCATGCCAAGGCTCAATATGGTTCAGATAATAGAATCAAAGCTGAATACTGAGGTCTCAACGGAATCAATAAGCACAAAGCAGATAAAAGTTCATGTCAAATAAGGTTCTGAATTAAAGGTTGTAAGCCCAATGGTTTCCACCTTGGCATTCCCATCTTATTTTGATGATTCCAATACACAAGTGATTTATGATCACTAATGTGTTTGATTGTCTAAGTTGTAGATCGCATTGGTGCTAAGACAACATTGCTTGGATTGAGGCCAAGAAGCACTCATTGGACCACTTCATGAAGGCCAAATACATCAAAATCCAAGACAAATGAAGACTTGAAGAATCCATTGAAGATCAAGTTATATTAGATTGTATTAAGATCCAATCTTAGTTTTAAATTTCAAATGCATAATTAAGTAAATAAACACACACCCTAAAAATATAAGTGATTGTATTTGTAGAGTTCCAACACCTTGGAACCCTCATAGCAATCCCATCTTGGTGTTAAGTTGGTAGCCCAAAAACATGAAGTGAAAATCTGCTCTTCATAGGCTTCTCGGAACTCCGAGAGAAATTCTCGGAACTCCGAGAATTCTCGAA
The DNA here is from genome assembly GCF_043159265.1 of Tasmannia lanceolata. Lineage (NCBI taxonomy): Eukaryota > Viridiplantae > Streptophyta > Magnoliopsida > Canellales > Winteraceae > Tasmannia > Tasmannia lanceolata. The sequence goes on along the minus strand of NW_027518689.1, from coordinate 19,240,846 downwards.
ACTCCGAGAAATGGTCCAGTAGACTTTTTTCATCTTCTGTTTGTAATTCCCGGAACTCCGAGATTTTTTCTCGGAACTCCGAGAACACTGTAACGGTCATATTTTGAGCCGTTGGGAATTTTGCTGGAATTACCACAATGCCATTGAACGGTCATATTTTGGTTTTCCTATATATATGGGCATTCCAAACTTCCAAACTATCAATCCTAACACTCTAAAAACCTACTTGAACATCCTTAGAGTAAATCAAACTTGTTTATGCCTCTCATCATCTAAGATTAGGATTCGGATCTATAGGTTATATTTGTACATCTTCTGCAAAGTTGTAAACCCTTGAGAGGGATTTTTGTTCTTTCTTTCTTATTCAAGAAATTGTATTCGGGCGAGTGTTCGGAGAAGCGTAGCCCACTCTCCGTGGTGAGGATTGCCACCAAGGTTAAAAGTGATCGGAATTTGTAATCGGCACCAATCTTCGCCGAAGTTAAGAAGATCTCTTAGTGAAGCCATCAACGGGTCTTTGTTGGTGGAGTGGAGTAGGCCTCGCGTTTTGAGGACCGAACCACTTTAAATCTCGGGTGCACTCTCTCTTGAACTCTAGCTCTTTAGTTTGCATTGTACCTCTAGATTTAACTTGTGTGGTTGAATTTCATTTTGATCTCTTAATTTCTAATTTAGGTTTGAGTTTTCAAAAGATTAAAACTTGTTAGAAACCTAATTAATTTTCACTCCTCATAGTTGCCGTACTCGGGACCACCCTTGGAATTTCACTTGGTATCAAAGCAAAGGCTCTTAAAAGATTTTCTTTTCTATAAATCGTTGGAAAAATTTTCTTTAAAAATTTCAACAAGGGAAAGATCATAAGATCTTTGGCAACTTTCTAAATGTGAAATGGCGGATAGAAATGGAACCGGACTTCCGGAGGGCCATTCCACAACTAGACCTCCCTTCTTTAATGGGTCCAACTATGGACATTGGAAGACAAGGATGCGCATCTATCTTCTTTCGATAGATGTGGAACTTTGGCATATTGTTGAAAATGGATATATTTTGCCTTCCACACCATTTGAAGAATGGAATACGGTAGAAAAAAGGCATGCAAATTTAAATTACAAAGCTATAAATTCTTTGTTTTGCGCCTTATCTACGGAGGAGTTTAATCGAGTTGCTCTTTTTTATTCCGCCAAGATTATTTGGGATACACTTGCCGTTACCAATGAGGGAACTTCTCAAGTTAAGGATTCCAAAATAAACTTGTTAAAGAGCAAATATGAAATGTTTAGAATGGATCAAAACGAAAGCATTTCCGAAATGTATACCCGTTTTTCTAAAATTTCTAATGAATTAGCAAATCTTGGTAAATCTTATCCTACTGATGAGCTTGTGAGTAAGTTGCTTAGGTCTCTTCCTCCATATTGGGATCCAAAGGTAACCGCTATACAAGAATCAAAGAATCTCAAGACGCTAACCATGGAGGAGCTTGTAGGATCTCTCATCACCCATGAGATGCTCCTCACTAGCCGACAAGAGGAGAAGAAGCCGAAAGAGAAAGAGAAGGAGAGTCGGTCTCTAGCTCTAAAAGCCTTCAAAGCAAACTCATCATCCTCTAGCGAGGCGGATAGCGATGAAGAAGAAGCTTTGAGAAAGTTTAAAAGCTTATGGAGAAAGAAACATAAGAAGGATAAAACAAAAAAGAAAGAAGAAAAATGAAGTAGAGGGAGTTATAAGGTGCTACAATTGCAAGAAGACCGGACACAAAAGACCGGATTGTCCTCTTCTCAAGTCAACTTCCTCAAAATACAAGGGAAAGAAGGAATGGAAGAAACATAAGGCTCTTGCCGCCGGATGGGATGCTACCAGCACCTCCGGAAAGAGTTCAAGTGAAGGGGAAGAAAAGAAAGATGATCTTTGCTTCATGGCACTCACCCATGAAGATGAGATAAACTCTAAACCCTCATGTTATTCATCTAGTAGTGATAATGAAAAAATATCTTATGATGAATTGTGCAATACCTTGCATTGTCAAATTTCTAAAAATAAAGTTCAAAAGAAATCTATTTTAAAATTAGAAAATGAACTTAATTTTTTGAAAAATGAATCTTCTTCCAAATCTCAAGCACAATATGAAAATTTCAAACTTGAGATTGAAACCCTTAAGGGTCTTTTGGATAAGAAAATCTTGCCAATTAGCACAAGTTCAAAATATGGCAAGCTCTTCCAAATCTTATGAAGATGAATTTAATGATTCTTTAAATCAAATAACACATCTTCATAATGAAAATGAAAGATTAAGATTATGTCTCCATGGTTTCCTAAATGGTGATAAAATTATTGACATAATCTTGAGGAAGACTCGTCAAAGACCTAAACATGCATATGATAGGACTAGCGTATCTAACCCTCATGTTAGATGCCATTATTGTGGAATAAATGGTCATTACCAATTCCAATGTGCATCTAAGATTTGGGATAGTGTTGGAACCAAGAAATCTTGGGTTCCCAAAGCCCCCATATGATCATCTTCATAATTGCTTAGATTAGGGGCTTTTTGCTTAAAATTGAATATCTTTTCCAAAGTTAATTAAATATCCCCTCTTATGTTGAATAAAAATTATAAATAGAGGGAGTTCTAGGTTTGTCTTTTTCCTTGAAAAAGGGAGAGCTTTAAAATTGAATATTTCATCCCTTTGTTTCTCTTTTACCCCAATCTTTTTGATTGATGCCAAAGGGGGAGAGAATTCTTGAGTAAAGAAAAATATATGTGCTTTTTATTGGAAAATCTCTTGTGCTTGTCATCATAAAAAAGGGGGAAATTGTAAGCCCAATGGTTTCCACCTTGGCATTCCCATCTTATTTTGATGATTCCAATACACAAGTGATTTATGATCACTAATGTGTTTGATTGTCTAAGTTGTAGATCGCATTGGTGCTAAGACAACATTGCTTCGATTGAGGCCAAGAAGCACTCATTGGACCACTTCATGAAGGCCAAAGACATCAAAATCCAAGACAAATGAAGACTTGAAGAATCCATTGAAGATCAAGTTATATTAGATTATATTAAGATCCAATCTTAGTTTTAGATTTGAAAGGCATAATTAAGTAAATAAACACACACCCTAAAAATATAAGTGATTGTATTTGTGGAGTTCCAACACCTTGGAACCCTCATAGCAATCCCATCTTGGTGTTAAGTTGGAAGCCCAAAAACATGAAGTGAAAATCTGCTCTTCATAGGCTTCTCGGAACTCCGAGAGAAATTCTCGGAACTCCGAGAAATGGTCCAGTAGACTTTTTTCATCTTCTGTTTGTAATTCCCGGAACTCCGAGATTTTTTCTCGGAACTCCGAGAACACTGTAACGGTCATATTTTGAGCCGTTGGGAATTTTGCTGGAATTACCACAATGCCATTGAACGGTCATATTTTGGTTTTCCTATATATATGGGCATTCCAAACTTCCAAACTATCAATCCTAACACTCTAAAAACCTACTTGAACATCCTTAGAGTAAATCAAACTTGTTTATGCCTCTCATCATCTAAGATTAGGATTCGGATCTATAGGCTATATTTGTACATCTTCTGCAAAGTTGTAAACCCTTGAGAGGGATTTTTGTTCTTTCTTTCTTATTCAAGAAATTGTATTCGGGCGAGTGTTCGGAGAAGCGTAGCCCACTCTCCGTGGTGAGGATTGCCACCAAGGTTAAAAGTGATCGGAATTTGTAATCGGCACCAATCTTCGCCGAAGTTAAGAAGATCTCTTAGTGAAGCCATCAACGGGTCTTTGTTGGTGGAGTGGAGTAGGCCTCGCGTTTTGAGGACCGAACCACTTTAAATCTCGGGTGCACTCTCTCTTGAACTCTAGCTCTTTACTTTGCATTGCACCTCTAGATTTAACTTGTGTGCTTGAATTTCATTTTGATCTCTTAATTTCTAATTTAGGTTTGAGTTTTCAAAAGATTAAAACTTGTTAGAAACCTAATTAATTTTCACTCCTCATAGTTGCCGTACTCGGGACCACCCTTGGAATTTCACTTGGTATCAAAGCAAAGGCTCTTAAAAGATTTTCTTTTCTATAAATCTTTGGAAAAATTTTCTTTAAAAATTTCAACAAGGGAAAGATAATAAGATCTTTGGCAACTTTCTAAATGTGAAATGGCGGATAGAAATGGAACCGGACTTCCGGAGGGCCATTCCACAACTAGACCTCCCTTCTTTAATGGGTCCAACTATGGACATTGGAAGACAAGGATGCGCATCTATCTTCTTTCGATAGATGTGGAACTTTGGCATATTGTTGAAAATGGATACATTTTGCCTTCCACACCATTTGAAGAATGGAATACGGTAGAAAAAAGGCATGCAAATTTAAATTATAAAGCTATAAATTCTTTGTTTTGCGCCTTATCTACGGAGGAGTTTAGTCGAGTTGCTCTTTTTTATTCCGCCAAGATTATTTGGGATACACTTGCCGTTACCCATGAGGGAACTTCTCAAGTTAAGGATTCCAAAATAAACTTGTTAAAGAGCAAATATGAAATGTTTAGAATGGATCAAAACGAAAGCATTTCCGAAATGTATACCCGTTTTTCTAAAATTTCTAATGAATTAGCAAATCTTGGTAAATCTTATCCTACTGATGAGCTTGTGAGTAAGTTGCTTAGGTCTCTTCCTCCATATTGGGATCCAAATGTAACCGCTATACAAGAATCAAAGAATCTCAAGACGCTAACCATGGAGGAGCTTGTAGGATCTCTCATCACCCATGAGATGCTCCTCACTAGCCGACAAGAGGAGAAGAAGCCGAAAGAGAAAGAGAAGGAGAGTCGGTCTCTAGCTCTAAAAGCCTTCAAAGCAAACTCATCATCCTCTAGCGAGGCGGATAGCGATGAAGAAGAAGCTTTGAGAAAGTTTAAAAGCTTATGGAGAAAGAAACATAAGAAGGATAAAACAAAAAAGAAAGAAGAAAAATGAAGTAGAGGGAGTTATAAGGTGCTACAATTGCAAGAAGACCGGACACAAAAGACCGGATTGTCCTCTTCTCAAGTCAACTTCCTCAAAATACAAGGGAAAGAAGGAATGGAAGAAACATAAGGCTCTTGCCGCCGGATGGGATGCTACCAGCACCTCCGGAAAGAGTTCAAGTGAAGGGGAAGAAAAGAAAGATGATCTTTGCTTCATGGCACTCACCCATGAAGATGAGATAAACTCTAAACCCTCATGTTATTCATCTAGTAGTGATAATGAAAAAATATCTTATGATGAATTGTGCAATACCTTGCATTGTCAAATTTCTAAAAATAAAGTTCAAAAGAAATCTATTTTAAAATTAGAAAATGAACTTAATTTTTTGAAAAATGAATCTTCTTCCAAATCTCAAGCACAATATGAAAATTTCAAACTTGAGATTGAAACCCTTAAGGGTCTTTTGGATAAGAAAATCTTGCCAATTAGCACAAGTTCAAAATATGGCAAGCTCTTCCAAATCTTATGAAGATGAATTTAATGATTCTTTAAATCAAATAACACATCTTCATAATGAAAATGAAAGATTAAGATTATGTCTCCATGGTTTCCTAAATGGTGATAAAATTATTGACATAATCTTGAGGAAGACTCGTCAAAGACCTAAACATGCATATGATAGGACTAGCGTATCTAACCCTCATGTTAGATGCCATTATTGTGGAATAAATGGTCATTACCAATTCCAATGTGCATCTAAGATTTGGGATAGTGTTGGAACCAAGAAATCTTGGGTTCCCAAAGCCCCCATATGATCATCTTCATAATTGCTTAGATTAGGGGCTTTTTGCTTAAAATTGAATATCTTTTCCAAAGTTAATTAAATATCCCCTCTTATGTTGAATAAAAATTATAAATAGAGGGAGTTCTAGGTTTGTCTTTTTCCTTGAAAAAGGGGGAGCTTTAAAATTGAATATTTCATCCCTTTGTTTCTCTTTTACCCCAATCTTTTTGATTGATGCCAAAGGGGGAGAGAATTCTTGAGTAAAGAAAAATATATGTGCTTTTTATTGGAAAATCTCTTGTGCTTGTCATCATAAAAAAGGGGGAAATTGTAAGCCCAATGGTTTCCACCTTGGCATTCCCATCTTATTTTGATGATTCCAATACACAAGTGATTTATGATCACTAATGTGTTTGATTGTCTAAGTTGTAGATCGCATTGGTGCTAAGACAACATTGCTTCGATTGAGGCCAAGAAGCACTCATTGGACCACTTCATGAAGGCCAAAGACATCAAAATCCAAGACAAATGAAGACTTGAAGAATCCATTGAAGATCAAGTTATATTAGATTATATTAAGATCCAATCTTAGTTTTAGATTTGAAAGGCATAATTAAGTAAATAAACACACACCCTAAAAATATAAGTGATTGTATTTGTGGAGTTCCAACACCTTGGAACCCTCATAGCAATCCCATCTTGGTGTTAAGTTGGAAGCCCAAAAACATGAAGTGAAAATCTGCTCTTCATAGGCTTCTCGGAACTCCGAGAGAAATTCTCGGAACTCCGAGAAATGGTCCAGTAGACTTTTTTCATCTTCTGTTTGTAATTCCCGGAACTCCGAGATTTTTTCTCGGAACTCCGAGAACACTGTAACGGTCATATTTTGAGCCGTTGGGAATTTTGCTGGAATTACCACAATGCCATTGAACGGTCATATTTTGGTTTTCCTATATATATGGGCATTCCAAACTTCCAAACTATCAATCCTAACACTCTAAAAACCTACTTGAACATCCTTAGAGTAAATCAAACTTGTTTATGCCTCTCATCATCTAAGATTAGGATTCGGATCTATAGGCTATATTTGTACATCTTCTGCAAAGTTGTAAACCCTTGAGAGGGATTTTTGTTCTTTCTTTCTTATTCAAGAAATTGTATTCGGGCGAGTGTTCAGAGAAGCGTAGCCCACTCTCCGTGGTGAGGATTGCCACCAAGGTTAAAAGTGATCGGAATTTGTAATCGGCACCGATCTTCGCCGAAGTTAAGAAGATCTCTTAGTGAAGCCATCAACGGGTCTTTGTTGGTGGAGTGGAGTAGGCCTCGCGTTTTGAGGACCGAACCACTTTAAATCTCGGGTGCACTCTCTCTTGAACTCTAGCTCTTTACTTTGCATTGCACCTCTAGATTTAACTTGTGTGCTTGAATTTCATTTTGATCTCTTAATTTCCAATTTAGGTTTGAGTTTTCAAAAGATTAAAACTTGTTAGAAACCTAATTAATTTTCACTCTTCATAGTTGCCGTACTTGGGACCACCCTTGAAATTTCAAAGGTGCAATAAAGCAATTCAATATCTAAGTTCTTATCAAAGTCGAAGGTATTCAGAATTGACATACACTTCAGAGTCATCGGCATGGTCCAGAAGACATGTTATTGCTTACACCGACAGTCCACGGTGTTGGAACTAATTCCTCAAAGTTCAGATACAACTCGATACGGCCAGTGTTTTACCCCACTCATGGGCCAGAAATTCCGTTTTAAACCGCCAAAAGCCTGTTTTAACACAGCACCTGCCTTTTTTTGGCAAACCTAAAGCCTGTTTATACAGCACCCGCCTTTACGGCATAAACCGGCAAGCCCGTCTGCACACGGTATTCCAACCGATAGGTCAACCTAGGGTCTGAAACTCTCTTTTAGCACCCAAAGGACACCCAGTCTCCCAAAAGCACCTGATATTTAGTTCATTGGAAAGCCCTAAACACAAGAAATCCAACAGACCTGACCGCGTGCGAATCGGAGTCCAATCGGAAGAGATATGGACGATTGAAGTCACCGATAAGAGACGAAAACCACCACCTCTAGAAAGCCTATTTTAACACAGCAAACGCCTTTTTCGGTGAACCAAAAGCCTGTCTACACAACACCCGCCTTTTACAGCATAAACCGGTAAGCCCGTCTGCACACGTCATTCCCAATCAGTAGGTTAAATTTGGGTCTGAAACTATCTTTTAGCACCCAAAGGACACCTTGTCTCTCGGAAGCACCCGATATCTAGTTCATTGGAAAGCCCTGAACACAAGGAATCCAACAGACCTGACCGAGTACGAATCAAAGTCCAATCGGAAGAGATATAGACGATCAAAGTTACCGATAAAAGATGAAAACACTACAAAACAAAACAGAGAAGAGACGAACTATCACGAGAACCGGGGACGACATAATCCACTTTATGGGGATGATGTCATCCCAGAATTCATCCCAGATGAATTCCAATTCATCCTAGACGAATTCTGGTCGGTTCCAGATATTTTTTACGGGGGGTAAGAGTTTTTTATCTCTTCTCTCCCTCTCTCTCTCTCTCTGGATATATACACCTTCCTTCGATGTAATTCTTCCCCTTCTTAGTGAGATTCAAACCCCGCACCCCTATAGAAAATTAGATAGAAATCCTAGTCAGCTTGCTTTTAGAAGAGAGAAAGTAGAGAAACACTAGGTAGCTCCTTTCGGACGTCGGCACTCCGGCGAATTTTCGAAGGTTCAGAGCGTCCTTTCCTCTTTATGCCGTTGTTCTGCCAAATTTCACAGAACTACGACCTACTTTTTCATAGTAATGTCGTTGTTCTGCCGAAATCTCGACAAACTCGGAGGCAATTCGGCTATACAACGACGTTACACCGCCGATTTCTCTGCAGCCTCGAAGGCTCCCTTTCAACACAACGCAGTAGCACTGCCAAATTTCACAGAACCCAACGCCCTATTCTCAACATAGTGCCGTGGTTTTGCCAAAATTTTGGCAAGCTCTGAAGTCTCCATCTTCAAACAAGCGCGGTTACGCTGCCCAACTCTCCAAGTGGTAAGAATAAAACCCTAAAAATGTAAATAACAGAAAGATGTAATCCATTTACTTTTCAGTTGTGTATGTACAAAACGGGTATGGGTGGGTTTCATCATCTGTGATGTCAAGCCCCTCAACCTGCCCCTTTACTACTTTTCAGTTGTATTTACAAAACTGGTATGGGTGGGTTTCATCATCCATGATGTCAAGCCCCTCAACCTGCCCCTTTACTACTTTCCAGTTGTATTTACAAAACGGGTATGGGTGGGTTTCATCATCCGTGATGTCAAGCCCCACTACCTGCCCCTTTACTACTTTCCAGTTGTATTTACGAAACTGGTAGGGTGGGTTTCATCATTTCTGATGTCAAGCCCCTCTACCTGCCTTTAACTAATTCAAGCACTTTACAGCTTTATGCACAATAAGGTACGAGGTTGAGGTGTCAAAGAGACTTGTTCCGCTACGGCCGAGCGCTTGAGACATTATTCCCTCCGACTTGCTTTTACTTTCTGCAATTTACAGCTTTATGCAAACTAAGGTACGAGGTTGAGGTGTGAAAGAGACTTGTTCGGCTACGGCCAAGCGCTTGAGACATTATTCCCTCCGACTTGCTTTTACTTTCTGCAGTTTATAGCTTTCTGCACAGTAAAGTATGAGGTGGTGACATCATAAGATCTCGGGCGCACAAATTGCCCCCTGAACTTATGTTATAAAACCCTCTGTCTTACTTTTACTTTCTGTATAGTCATTTTCTGTTTGATTTAAGTTAACCTGCATCGTGAGTAAGTCGCGAATTCTTATGAGAGCCGTATACAACTTACAATACCAGTCAGGTTAACTATCATTTATTTTCGATTTCTTTTGTAAATTTACTTCATTTACATACGGAATTAAGTATAATCTAAGAAGGGAAATAAAAAATCAAATTATTTCATTTCAAATCCTTCCAAAATGCCAATCTAAGTTAAGAGACAAGATTAATTCGGGCAAGATGGGTGCTTAACACCTTCCCCAATTGTAACCACAACCCTTACCCAGATATCTGTAAGGACCATGCCTTAAGGCAAACAGAGGAAAATATAAGGTTCTAGGCCGAGAGCAAAGGAACCCTTGATTACTATTTTTCCAATGAAATTCGATCGTTACTAATTTCCTTGGGAGAATAGACACTGGTCCTAGGCCCTAACCTAGGTGGCGACTCTGAATTCTTTCTATCTCGCGAAGTTAGGACTACGATCCTGAGTTCACAAGATACGCGGGTCAAATAATACCCCCTGAAAACCCGATTATGGTGATCCCCTTCGTCTTGTGCAAACACGGAAAAAAATCGGCTCCCACAAAAGGGTTTATAAATACCCAAAGTAGTACGTTATTACGTTGCTCAAAGTTGTTCATTCCCTTCCTTAAATCCGATTAGGTTTCAATACTCTGATCTGAACAGAGTATATATATAACAAATAAGGGCCCCTGGAGGTAACGCAAAAGCCAAAAATCTAAAATTCAAAGTTCAAATAGACTTTCAAAATTTCCAGGGTTCGGACGCCCACTCAAATCTTCGGACGCCTCTGAGAAAAACCCACTCTTGGGTTCCAAATCTCTTCACATTCGGACGCCCGGACCGAATGCCTGAATGGCCCCTTCGGGCGCCCGAACAAAATCATATCTGATTCAATCGGACTTCAAATTGCGCGAGGTCAGATCCGATGGATTCGTATCGACTAGGGGAATCCGCCAAACCCGATTTCACGCTCCGAATTCAATCATACGATTTTAAGAAAAAATGCTAAAGATCCTAATTCGAATCTCCATAAACTCAAATTTCCTGATCTTGAGTTCATCGAAATTAAGAACAATATTAACCCCAAGGAATTCAAGATCAGTCCTCATATTCTTAACCAAACGAAATCAAATCTAAATCGATTCTTGTAAACCCTAAAACTCGTTAAGTTAGGGTTCCTAATATAAAGAATCTTACATAGATCATAGATCTTACCTTGATTCACGGCTTCAACTCCGAAATCGTGATCTTCTTGCTCTTCTCCTTCTCTTTCACTGATTTCTTTCTCTAGGTGTAAATACCCAAAATACCCCCCCACTTAACTTTTTGTCCCCCTCTTTAAAAGATGGGCATTTTTGTCCGATTGAAATTAACTCTGATTAGGGCTTCCTAATAAAGCCTATAATACATCTTTTTATGGCTAAACAAACCCTAAACGTTTTGTTTAAGCCCTACAGAAAGAAATTGGAGAAAGAGAAGGAGAAGACCGAGGAGATCGCGATTTCGGAGTCGAAGCCGCGAGTCCAGGTAAGATCTATGAACTATGAAAGATTTGGATAGTTAGGAATCCTAAAACAAGGGTTTGAAAAGAGAAAAGAAATAAGATCTTTGATTAATAAGAATTAGAAACAAGAATCTTTGGGTTGATCTTGAGTTCCTTAGATCCGATATTGAATTACGATTCCAACGAACTCAAAATCAATATATTTGAATCTGAATTCAGAAAATAGAACTTTGGAGATTCGACGTAGAATCTTTGATGATTTCTTTCTTAAATTATGCATATGAATTTGGAGCGTGAAATAGAATTTAATGGATTCCTCTCGCCGATAAGAATCCAACGGATCCGACCTCGTACGTTTTGAACCCCAAACGAAGGAGTTATGGCTGTTTTAGTGACAAAAAGGTGGAAAATCGCGTTTAGAAGAAATCTGTGTCCGCTCGTGGGGCAAACGTTCAGAAACTAGCAGACGTCCGTGAGTACCAAGTTTTGCGTCAGATGGATCCTCGGACGTCTGTATTCTCGGATGTCCGTAATTCTCGGACGACCGGTGCAACAATTTTTCCAAAACTTCAGAAATTCATAACTTATTCAAATGGGCCCTTATTTGTTGTCACTTATGTTCTTTTCAGATCAGGATATTGAATCGTAGTCCGAATTAAGAAAAGAATTGAACTACTTTGAGGTACGTAATAACGTACTACTTTGGGTATTATAAACCCTTCTCATTTGAATCACTATTGACTTTGGAAACCAATATTGATGCCTTTGAACCTCGGGATTTGCTTCAAGTCTAGCATGCCGTTTTGTTTCACCCACTGCTACTTTAGAACCTTTGAAACAACTATATGAATATCTGTCTGGACTTTAGACCTTTGGAACCATCGCTTTGAATTTTGAATCTTTAGAACTATTTGAATATTTAGAAGTATCTAAACCTCTGAAATAACTGTTCTGAACTCTGAACCTTTGGAATAACTGTTCTGACCTCTGAAATAACTGTTTCGAACTCTGAACCTTGGAATAACTATTCTGACCTCTGAACCTCTGAAATAACTGTTCTGAACTCTGAACCTCTAGAATAACTGTTCTGAACTCTGAACCTCTAGAATAACTGTTCTGAACTCTGAACCTCTGGAATAACTGTTCTGAACTCTGAACCTCTGAAATAACTGTTCTGATCTCTGAACCTTTGGAATAAATGTTTTGACCTCTGAAATAACTGTTCTGAACTCTGAACCTTTGGAATAACTGTTCTAAACCCTGAATCTTTGAAATAACCGTTATGAATATATGTTCGGAATTTTGAACCTTCAAAACTACTGTTTAGAACTTTGAATCATTGGAACCATTTGAATAATTAAAATTATCTGAACATGAACCCTTGATACCTTCTGAACACTTATGTGGAGGCTTGGATTATTTCTACACCTTGCCATATAGGGGTAAAACATTTGGCAACTCTGGACCCACCGTGGGGGTAGTACACTGGAACTTCTGGCCCGTCAGTGGGATAAAACGCTGGCCCTGTCGACTTGTATCTGAACTTGAGGAACTAGTTCTGACACCGTGGACTGTCGGTGGATAAACAATAACATGTCTTCTGGCCATGCCGATGATTCTGAAGTGTATTTGAACTCTGAACACCACACGGCTTTGACCATAGCTTTTGAATTATGAAAACCTCTGACTTTGATCAGAACTTAGACATTGAATTGCTTATCACACTTTAATTCAGAACCATATTTTTCATGCACACATATTTACCTTGTGCCTATTATTCAACTGTGAACTCAGTCTTCTGCTTTGACTCTAATATCCAAACCATATTAAACCTTGGCATGCTTAGACTGTACTTTTGTATTTTATTATGTACTGAGCTTTTCAGCTTTGGACTTTGACTCGGAAATTAGTTTATTTGTTTTCAGATTCTTTAGGAAGTGAGTACTTTGAATAAGATGTAAAGACCATATTATTTATTTCCTCGTTGACTCTTTGGGGAGAGATGAGATTTGATTTGACTCTAATGGGTTCGCATTAATTGAACTTTGATATTTCAGTTATGAATTGTCAGGTTATTTTGTTATTGCTTTGTAGCCTTGTACATTTGTGGGATTCGTCTTGTAGGTGTACGGCGCTGCCACGTTCTACGCCCAGGGTGGGGTTTGGGGCGTGACAGAAAAGTGGTATCAAAGGTTAGGCTTTAGGTCCTAGGTAGAATCATTTGAACAAAGGACTTTGACTGTGAGAGTTGGGGATTTAGATAAGGAGCAATTTGGAAGCGCTTGATGGGTTTGTGTGTATTGGGGACGCCTGATAACACATAAATCAGTCGCGCGATCAGGGCCCAGTTATAAATTCAAATGCACCTGTGGACGCTTGGGAAGCATGCGAGTTTGTGATTGGGTAAGAATCATGAGAAATATGTGATGGGTAGATATTGGCTCCAAAAAGGGAATGCGTTGTATTACTATATGAATACACTATATGTATAACCGAATCAGTAAGATGTGTCCTGTCAGAATTTGAAATAGAGAACTGTTAGCATATCTTATCTTGCTTGAGTTGTCTGATTTTGATGTGATTTTGGGTATGAACTGGTTGTCTGTCCATCATGCTTTAGTAGATTGCTATAAGGAGGTAGTGAATTTTGAAATTCCGGGAGAAGAGAATTTTTGTTTTGAAGGGAGTGGAGCTCACACGACTCCTATAGTTTTGTCTGCTATGCAAGCTTGTGGATTTCTTAGACAAGGTTGTAAAGCTTTCTTGGCCTCAGTAGTTGAGGTCAATGATAATGATATGAAGATTGTGAACGTCCCTATAGTTAGGGAATTTGTAGATGTGTTTCCCGAAGACCTTCCAGGTCTACCTCCGAATAGGGAAGTTGAATTTACTGTTGACCTAGCTCCTGGAAAGGTGCCTATTTCTAAGGCCTCGTATCGTATGAGACCTTTAGAAATGAAAGAATTGAAAAATCAGTTGGAAGAACTCTTAGAGAAGGGTTTTGTGCGACCCAGTGTTTCACCATGGGGAGCACCAGTGTTGTCTGTTAAGAAGAAAGATTGAAGTATGAGATTATGTATAGATTATAGGGAATTGAACAAGGTTACCATAAAGGATAAATATCCGCTTCCTCGGATAGATGATTTGTTTGATGAATTGCAAGGGGCATGTGTGTTTTCCAAGATCAATCTTCGATTGGGATATCATCAGTTGAGAATCAAATCAGAAGACATTTCGAAAACGGCCTTCCGTACTTGGTATGGCCATTATGAGTTTCTTGTTATGCCATTTGGTTTTACCAATGCCCCGACAGCTTTTATGGACCTAATGAACAGGATATTCAAACCATTATTAAACCAGTTCGTGGTTGTGTTCATTGACGACATTCTGATATATTCTAGAAGTCAGTCTGATCACGAGCATCATTTGAGAATTGTCGTAGAAACCTTAAGAAAAGAGAAGCTTTATGGAAAACTGAAGAAATGTGAATTCTGGCTTGACTAAATCTCATTTTTGGGTCATGTGGTCTCTAAAGACGGTGTCTTAGTAGACCCATAGAAGATTGAGGCAGTAACATTATGGAATAGGCTGAATAATGTTCCTGAAATTCGTAGTTTTCTGGGATTGGCGGGATACTACCGCCGTTTCGTTCAGGACTTTTCACGTTTGGTTGCACGTTGACCCGTTTGACACGGAAAGGGACAAAATTTATTTGGTCTGAAGACTGTGAAAAGAGCCTTCAGGAATTGAAAAAGAGGCTAGTTTTTGCTCTCATCCTAACTTTGCCTGTTGGCGAAATGGGATTTGGCTTTACAGTAATGCCTCGAAGAAAGGCTTAGGCTGTGTGTTGATGCAGAATGGCAAAGTGATTGCGTATGCTTCACACCAGTTGAAACCTTATGAAGAAAATTATCCAACTCATGATTTGGAATTGGCAGCGGTTGTGTTCGCCTTGAAAATTTGAAGGCATTATCTGTATGGAGAACCTGGTGAAATCTTCACTGACCATAAGAGTCTGAAGTATATCTTTACTCAGAAAGAATTGAACATGAGACAGAGGCATTGGCTAGAACTGTTGAAGGACTACGACTTAACAATAAGCTATCACCCTGGAAAGGCTAACGTGGTAGCTGATGTTCTAAGTCGGAAGTCGTCTGTGAATTTGGCAACTTTGATCACTTCTCAGAAGTATATCTTAGAAGACCTCCGAAGATCAGAAATAGAAATTCGTGGTCCAAACTTTGGGGTACTGATGGCAGCACTCCAAGTACGGCCCACATTGTAAGAGATAATCAGAATAGCTCAGAAATCCGACCCAGAATTTTATAAAATCAGAAATAAGTTAGAAGATGGATCTGAATCTGAATTCCGAACTCACAATGACGGTACCTTGATTTTGGTAACCGCATTTGTGTTTCGAATGACTCTGTTCTGAAAATAAAATTTTGAAGGAAGCGCACAGTTCGCGTTATTCTGTACACCCTAGAGTTATGAAAATGTATAAAGACTTGAAATGAAATTTCTGGTGGAATAATATGAAAAGAGAAATACCTTAGTATGTATCTCAGTGCCTGACTTGTTACGTGATTAAGGCAGAACATCAGAGACCACCCGGAACATTGCAACCACTTCCCATCCCAGAATGGAAGTGGGAGGAGATTACGATGGATTTTGTGTCAGCTCTACCTCGTACTCCCTCAGGCAATGATTCCGCATGGGTAATCGTCGATAGATTGACTAAGACAGCTCATTTCATACCCATCAGAACCAGCTTGACTTCTAAAAGGTTGGCCTGGTTGTATGTTGATCAGATAGTTAAGTACCATGGTGTGCCTAAAGTCATTGTATCTGATAGGGACGCCCATTTTGTATCTCAGTTTTGGAATATCTTGCATTCAACAATGGGATCTTCCCTTAAATTCAGTACATGTGGGACCCGATCCCGCGAGAGGGGCGGCGCGAGTGACGCCACACCCTCTCTTGGTTTCTCATACCCACGCGGTTGGCGTGTACTTTTTATTATTGATTTAATTCATTTTTCTGTGAACTTGGGATTACTAAAGCAATCCGAACTCCACGTAAAAGAGAATGACAAAGTCACCACCTAGATGAGGGATCTATGACCCGTAAATGACTAGAAATCTAGATTCGCTACCTGATTACGAGAATGGAAGGTACGGGGAGTTACCACCACAAGCACCATTCTTGCCCGATAATCCGGTCTTCAATTCCAAAAGTTAACTCTCTTGAGTTTTTTTTAAATGACTCATTTAACTCTTTATTAATGTGCGAACTATATGACATGCATCCTGAAATCTAATTTCCATGTATTCCATAGTGTGTATCTTGATTTTTCTTGATTTGTTTGGATTCAATCTAAGTGAATGTTCTCCTAAAATTCTAATTTGAGAAAAATCCTATATATTTAGTTAATTTAGTTAAGAATTTAGAAAAAAAACTAATATACAAAACCCCACCATTTGTGGTGGGCCGACTCGTGCTCGGTATGCCATTCAAAGCATCCAAAGCTGTCTACGCATCCAAGCCTCAATGGTATCAGAGTCGATCGTAGTTCGGTGCCTGAACTAAGCAATGTGCCTAAGACATCTAGGACACCAATCTAGACTGGAAGGACTGTTTCAACAGTTTAAGAAAGATTATTTAGTTCAAGTTGAGTAGATTTTATTATCCTATGACCCCATCTAAGATGTTATATGGTCCTATCTAAGTGCAAGACATCCCTTAGACTAATGCAGGTGAACCTACATCCTAGGTAACTAGGCTTGTCCTATGGGAAAAAGGGGTAACTACTGTAAATAGATCAATGACTTAATTGCTAATAATAGCAATCGGTCGTGATGAGGCTGAACTCCCTAACTTTAGGACCTCCTAAAACCTAGAACATGACGTAAGTGTTCCTAATTGGTTTTAAATGTCATTACGAAGAGATACCGTTATCTAACGGTTCCAAAAGCATGGATCAAATGATCTTAATTTATTAAGTTAAAAATTTTCAATTTTTCAAAGAGTTTCAATTCCTAACATCTAAGGAATACCAAATGCTCTAGGACTTGACGAATTTCAGCCTTGAGTTGCATTCATGAAAGGGAATCGTGCTTTCCACCCTTGCATAATTTAACTCGTAAGTTATAGTATGTTATTGCCTGGCATATTTCTCAGGATTTTCGTGGACAGTGGACCTCGGACCCAACAACATACTATAATTTAAATGCTCAAATTATTAAGGATTGATCGCAATTAAGATACGATTATGAACACAATCTTGGTGATTAAACTATCATAGCAGAGGAAATCAATGACTCCTAAAGTTTCTATTTCAATAATTTAAAGATTGAATATATAATAGCGCATTAGAATTTTTTTGGAAAATTTTGACAACAATTTGAATTTATTTTGATTTTCTTAAATATTTTAAAGAAATTCAGTTCAGATTAGAGATTTACACATCAACTTATAGCAAATCTATTCCAATTAAGCTGGAATTTTTATAGTAGCTTTCTCTTGACCAAACAATATTACTGTAAAATGTTCATAAATTATAAATATGTTTTGCTATCAGTTTTCCAATGTTGAAGAGTTCTGTCCAGATTATAGATTTACACAGTAACTCATAGTCAATCGAATCTAAAAAAGTTCAAATTTTTATAGTAGCTTTCTCTGGACCAGATTTAATATGGCATGCTTGATTTGGCATAAAAAATCATAAACAAGAATCTAACAGCAATTGAAAAATCTTAAAAATTTAACAGGAGATTAGATCAAGTCTTAGTTACTTCTCATCCAAATTTTATCTCTGGAAACTATTTTTTTTTTTTGAAAATTAGTTTTTTCCAAAAATACCCTGAAATTAAATAAATTTTAAACCCCATAACAAAAATTCAAAATTCTTCAAAAAATTTGTACTATTTCAAAACCTTAAAAGTCTATTATGTTTAATTTTTTTATTAATTTTGACCTGTTTTGATATCTTTTTAAATTTGATCTTTAGAATTTTACCCCTTTAAGGGTAAAGTTCAAAAGGTCAAATCGTGGTCAAAACAAAGTCAAAATTTTTGAAAATTCCAGATTTATATACTTTTTAATACACAAAAGACTCAAATATTAAAAAATTTAAAACATTTTAAAGGTTTATTAAAGTTGCTTTGTAAAGTGGATTTAAACCCTCTTAATTTCAAAATTAGATTTTAATATTAAAAAATAGATTTTTCAAGAAATATTTTAGATTATGAAATAACCTAAACCTGATCTCATCTCCTCAAAATTTCACATGCAAACAATTTCATCTTCATAGCTTTTCAAAAAAAATCACAAATTCAATCCTAGCATGCTTCTAGTTTAAACTACATGAAAGAGGGTTTTGGAAGACCAACCTTGCTAGCTCTCCTTGTCTCTAGGGTAAGAAATCTTTGGATATACGCTCTGACTTACCCTTTTAATCGCAAAGAAAATCCTGAATAGCCTCCAATGTTGAATATGTTGAATATATAAAAGCACTTTGCGTAGAACCAAGTGATAGAGATGAACATCAAAGCAAACAAAACAATGGAACAAATTCCAAGATGGAGGAGAGGGATGAAAATTTCTAGAGAAAAATCAAAGGTTGTGCTTGCTTTGTTTTTATAGAAAAATTAGGGTAGATTGGATTTGAAAGTTTCCAATGTGAGGACTCCTACCTTTAGTTAGTTTTCAATTTGTGCTTTGACTTACTCATTCTTTGATTTTCATATTGAACTTATTTCTAAACCTTATTTCTTGCAAGCTAAGCAATGCTAAATTACACAATGAAGATTCTTAAAGATCAATCTTGAAGCCTTCTCATATAGGAAACTAGCTTTTATGAATAATTTTCGTCCAAAAAGGGTTGCCCAACGTTTGAGCTCATTGTTGACCAATTTAGAGGCTGATTCAGGAAAAGTCATAAACTAGAAAGTTGTAGATCTTTTTGAGACGTTCGAAACAAGTATAATAATAAATTTTTCTGGACGAGAAGGTAAAATGTTATGGCCGTTTTAGTAACCTGATCATACAAGCCCTTTCTAATTATAACTCTTCCTTTCTTTATTATTTTTTCAAAACAAATATGATGTCACCAACCACCTCATCCCATGTTGGACGTTTTTGCATGTGGCCTCCTCATGTGGGGCGCCCACTTATGTAGCCGACCCCATGGGTGGGTCCACAAGGACCCCCACCTTGTGAGCTTTAGCCCAATGGGCCTTATGACATGTATTTTTGGTTCTTTTTAATGAAAATTCAATAAAATCCTTTAAATTTAAAATTTTTATTGATGAACCCAACCCATATGACATTTATGGTGCACCATCGACATATGGTCGAACCATCCCCTTTAGAAAAAATAATTTTTCAGACCAAAATACCCCTATTCGACCATTACACATCTAAATGCGACCGAAATACCCTCAAATTGGTTCACCCCTTAAAGGGGAAAGTTAAAAATGGAAAGTCTTTATGGTGAAACTTCAAAAATAGAAATTTTTAAAATTAGGTCCTTTTGGTGGGCAATATCTAACAGGATCATTTGGTACCCCCTGAAAATACCCAAAATGCCATTGACACATAAAATTTCCAAGTCAAGCGAAACTCCTGTGAAACTCTAAATTTAGCAGGCTTTCCAAAATTCATGAAATGATCTAAGATTCCTTAGACACACACCCTAGAGGTCAAATGAAACATATTGTAAATGACCAGATTACCCCTGAGGTACAAAATTTGGTGAGACTAGGGAAAACCCTGAGAAATTCTAAAAATAGCAGGTTTTTCAAAATTCATGGAATCGGTCAAGATTTCTCAGACAGAACTCGGGGGGTCAAACGGGACAGATCGGGAATGACCAAAATACCCCTGTAATGCGAAAATGGGCAAAAATGAGGGAAACCTTGAAATTTCAAAAACTAGCAGGTTTTTTCACTTGCTTGGAAACTTGTACTTTCATCTTGTATCTGAACTTGAGGAACTACTTCTGACACCGTGGACTGTCGGTGGATAAGCAATAACGTGTCTTCTGACACCGTAGACTATCGGTGGATAAACAATAACATGTCTTCTAACCATGCTGATGAGTCTGAAGTGTATTTGAACTCTGAACACCACATGGCTTTGACCATAGCTTTTGAATTCTGAAAACCTCTGACTTTGATTAGAACTTAGACATTGAATTGCTTATCACACTTTAATTCAGAACCATATTTTTCATGCACACATATTTACCTTGTGCCTATTATTCAGTTGTGAACTCAGTCTTCTGCTTTGACTCTAATATCCGAACCATATTAAACCTTGGCATGCTTAGACTGTACTTAGAGTAGTATTTTATTATGTACTGAGCTTTTCAGCTGACTGTGGTTATAAAATATTTTCAGGTTTTGACCCTCGTGAGGTTAACGAGGAACAGGACGCTTCGTTTTGGAATTTGGACTTTGACTCAGAAATTAGTTTATTTGTTTTCAGATTCTTTAGGAAGTGAGTACTTTGAATAAGATGTAAAGACCATATTATTTATTTCCGCTTTGACTCTTTGGAGAGAGAAGAGATTTGATTTAACTCTGATGGATCCGCATTAATTGAACTTTGATATTTTAGTTATGAATTGCCAGATTATTTTGTTATTGCTTTGTAGCCTTGTACATTTGTGGGATTCATCTTGCAAGTGTACGGAGCTGCCACGTCCTACGCCCAGGGTGGGGTTTGGGGTGTGACACTAGGGTTGAACAAAATGCTTAGGGTTTGTTTTAGCCTCAAAATGATATATTTATAGGCTTTCTTAAGAAACCCTAATCCAAGCCAAATTCCAACTGACAAAAATGCCCCTCTTTAGACACCCTCATTTTTCTACACTTTAACCTACGGTAGCCCAATACTGATCAGTGGAATTTTTCCTCTAAATCACTCAATCTCACTCCTAGTGTCCGGAATGTCCAAAATGTGGCTCGAAAAATTGGAAAAATGCCTTGTTTGATGGCGTGAGTGTACTGAATATTGTAAGAGACCCTATCTTCTGAATTTATATACTTGAAGCGTCAAAACCCTAATCCAACTCAACGGATCATCAATTGGGATAAAATTAGGTAGGGTTGCTTCACAGCCCGGGCCCTAATTCTGTTCCGAGATCCAATTTTTATCGAATCATCAAATCAAGGGCTGAGATTAATTCGGGTGTTTTCTCAATAAATTATGGTCATTTGGTCAAGATTAAATTAATCAGGGTCGGCCTCAACCCCGATCGAACATTGAGTCGCTCAATTGAGGAAAAACCCTGTGAAAAGCCTTAGATCAGTTCTAATAAATTAGAGCCGTCAAAATTATTCAATCCTATGATCAACAACAGATTTTAAACTCATCAATTGATGGTTTGAAGGCTCGGATTATTGATCCAAAGTTGATCAAGTTGGTTGGTCCAATCGAATTGCCTATTTGATCAACGTTGGGAAAAACGATCTACCGTTAAAGACCGACGGCTCTTATTGGACGAAAAAAATTAAATTTGAAATTTATATGGAAATATTGGGCTTAAAAGAATCAGAAAAAATCAGAGAACAAGAATTGGTAAATTTCCTAGAAAACTAGAGACAAAATCTCATAAAAATGTCCGATTTTTACTTTTCTCGTACTTTCTCTCTCCTCTCATCACACGTTTTCCCAAGCTTGGGAAAATGTGCCATGCTTTCCCCTCTATTTTTTGGAATATTGAGTAGATATTTTGAGATTTGGTGAAAATCTTTAATAATTGGAGAAGGGACATGTGGCACAATCTCAGTAGCTTAAGCAATTCAAGCGGACACATGTCCGTATCCAATTGGGTTGGCCTCTTACTAAAATTCCAGTAAAGAGAAAAATTTAGATGTTTCCTCTTTGCTCTCTAATTCTTCCCAAGTTGCAAGATTTTGTGAGACACATGGCCTCATCTTGTGCTCCCAATTTGTTTCTCAATTTGTAAAAGCCAAATCTAGCCGTTTAAATTCTTTCTAATTCTCAATTTCCATGCCCTACATGAACATTTCTATCGCCTAAATATAGCAACCTTGCTCACCCATTCACTTATAAATACCCCTTCATTGCTCCATCCCAGGACACAATTAAAAACTCCAAGAGAGCCCAAAAAATTGATTCTTAACTCTCTCTCTCTCTCTCTCTCTCTCCAGATTTGTCCCACTTTTTCCTCTCTCTCTATCTCCCTCTCCCATTCCATAACCGGCCACTTATTCTTCGCCCCCTCACCTTCCAAGCTTTAGGGCCTGTTTGGTTTGCAAGAAAGGTGTGGAGAGAGCTGGAAAGGAAACCCTTTTCCACCTTTTCACATCTTTCTAGTGTTTGTTTGTAGACGGAAAGGAAATCCTTCATGGATTGCTCTTTCCATTTTTTAAATAAACTCGTCGCAAATCCCCGAATTTCTTTCTGTCTGAGAACTTGGAATGCGTGTTTCCTTTCCACAGACGGAAAGAAATATCGGGGTTGTATCACAACTTATTATGTCTCACATACTTCAGTGATGTCTAGGGTTTGGTCTGTCATTGGGTTTGGTTTCTCGATTTTTCCATTATGTTCTTATTGATTAGTTTCTGATTTAGGTTTTTCCTTGTCAGATCTCAGATGTCTGTATATTTTTCTTCTTAGCTGTCGACTTTAAGGGTTTTTTTGTAGATAATCTGGGCTGCTCGATTTTAATTTCAATGAGGATTTTCCCTGATGGAGTGGGCACGGTAAATTGGATGCGAGTGGTTTATTGCAATCGGTTGATTGATTACATGCTCCAAAAAGGCATTACTCCTTATGCAAATTTGTACCACTGTGATCTTCCTGAAGCACTTGGGAAGCCATACAAAGGATTGATAAGCCGCCAAGTTGTGTATGTCTGATTGCGAAACTTTTGTATTTTGTTCAATAGTTGAGGACTGGATTCCCTTTTACTTTTAAATGATATAAAGTCTAGATTGTGGTATGGAGTTCCGTCTCTTGTAGATGTAATTCCTCATTTAGGCATAATTTTTTTCTGAATCATCCTATACTGGATTTGGATCACATGAGTGAGTGCCATGTTGTCCCACGACATGTTGGTGTACATGATCAAGAGTGTTGATTAGAAAATTATAATGCACATTTGGGATTTAAATGTAGAGAATTCCTAACCATCTCGACTCGCATGGAATGAGTCGTGGCTGTTAATCTAGCGAACTACCGCATGGGTTCTCAAATAGAACTAAACTCATAGAAATCCTATTATCATAGCTATCCATCAATAGCCTACTTATGTGACAATCATAGAAGATAGAACAGAGAATTAGAAACATCCAAATTTCAATAAGAAAAATGTAGGCCCATTGGTCATTATTAATCACTTATATAATGTGCTTACATTTCTTTTCCCAACAACATGTATCCAAACAAGAGAAATATCTTCCTAGTAAAAAGCTTTCTATTTCATGTTTCTTGTTGGAAACGACGAAATGGATTTCCATGGATAAGGAAAAGAAAAGGGTTTTCCCGGAAAGCCTTTCCAAGGTGGAAAGAGCTTTACTACAAACCAAACAGGGCCTTAGTTAAAACTCACCCCCAATCTCCTCAATCACTTCAAAGCTTGGCTGAAATTGAAATCAACATCACCAAAGGTCTTCTTCAACTAATCAAAGTGATACGTGCCTAGATGGTCCCATTTAGAATGAAATAAATTACTTTCTTATTTAAAAGAATAAGATCAGATCTGGTAAGATCTGATATATTTAGTAGCGTGGTTCTAGTAAGATCTGATATATTTAGTAACTTGATAGATTAGAATACTAATTTAGATTAGTATAATCTTTATTTAATTATTTTTATATTTATCATAAGATATTTCGAGATCTTTCTATGTTTATCTGGGAGTGCTTTATATAAGCACATGCTACTGTAATGGAAATCAATGAATGAAAAAATCGTATTAGAAATTGTGTCTTTCGCACAAAGGAGGATTGATCCTTCCCTCGAAGTGGATCAAGAGGCTGATCTTCCCTCTAAGAAGATCAATCACGTTACGAACCGATTCGGGTTTGTAACACAAAGATCTCATCAAGGGACTACAAGAAATCAAAGGAGTTAAAGGAGGGAGGACCGCCATCAAACCCCGAAAGAGGTAGGCCAAATTTTGTTTTTTATGTTCGCATGAAAATTGGTTTTGAATTTCGTTTCCTCTTATTTCTTTTTCTCTTCTTTCTTTTTGATACCTCAAACCCATAGTTATCCCATGATTCAGTGCAACCCCGAACCGATAGTAAGAACCCCTAAGTCCCAAATATACCATACATCATCTAGACCCCCATCATACCCCATAAGATTCCTTTCCAATGAAACCCATCCAAACCCACTTCTCATAGCTATCACCTTCATCCTATCACAGCCTATCATAGCTGTTATCCCATTCATCCATGTCAACCATGCAATCGACACCCACTCACGCCCATACTAGCCTGCGAGAAGTACCGGCTGACACTCAAACTCAACCATGTACAACACCCATCCATACTTAGGTTTAGTCACGATCAATGCACCCCCAACACCCAGCATTGCCTAAACTTATACCCAGCTTTGCTACGACCAAACAGCACCCTAACCTTGCTTCAACCCACGTCCAAAGAAGCACATAAACCCACGCAATTTTACCCTCAAACCTGCATGCATCTACCCCCAGATCAGCGTGTATAAAGCCTAAACTATGCGGAGTTAGCCATGCATCCATCCCATACCTAAAACCCAAAACCATGACTATCTAGGCCCTTTGACTAAACTACATGTGTTGTTCATATAAATGAGTGTTAAACCCATCTTGAATGACCGAACCGATGCACTATTTGAATGTGTTGTGCATATATTGAGTGTGTTGTGCAAATAAATGGATGGCCAAACCCACATGTGTTGTGCATGTAAATGGATGGCCGAACCCCCTGATGGCGTCTGAATCCGGGTCTGTGATCGCGCGGTCGGTAGAGGGCCTCCGCGGGGTCTGCAATCACAAACAAAGGGGGTCAGGGGCTCCGGGGTGGGTCCCGGACGACCACTTTGACCAATCAATATAAAGGACAGCAAGGAGGAGAGAGAGTTTTGGCCGGGTTTACCAGGACCAAGGCACAGATTCTGTTCTGGGCGTGTGGGTGGATGGGTCGGAGGGGACTAACTGGGAGAGTGGGATTAAGTTCCCAGCCTCCTCTGTTGTAGTCCTCCCTCTTTTTCCGGTTGTTTCTGTGAGGAGTTAGTCAAGAAAAAGCTCCCTCCTTCTTTCCCTTGCCTCCCTTTTAAAGGGTGGCGTGTGGGCCTCTTCATCATTATGGTGAGAAAATCTTCCTTAGTAGGATTGGGCCGTCCCCCTGTCCGGACGGCACGCATGGCTTTGGTAGGATAATCTCTTCCGCAATTTGTGATAATGAGTTTTTGGGAGACGAGAAGGCGACTCGTGTTGTGGTTGAGCCGCCTTGTTGTTTTCCCTATGTCTTTCTGCATGATGGCGGGGCTCTAGTAGTGCATGTGTGACACGTGGCGAGCAAAGGGGGCGGTGCCGTATTTATGTCTCATCATAACACCCCCTTACTCCTTTGGTCCATTTAATGGGCCAAGGGAGTAATGTTGGTGAAATATCGTCATGGCGAGGACATTGATTGGGGCGCCGGGATACGAGGAGTCGTGCCGTTTTATCCGATGGTTATCTTTGGGGAATGGTGGCGTTATTATGGGTTGCCTTGTCTCGAGTTTAAAAGCAGGATCATCCTGGCATTTCGTTATCACCTCGTTTCCTTTGTTTTTGTCGATATGTCTGGTTCTCCTTCGCGAGTTCGAGGTAAGGCTCCTCTTTTCCCAGAGTCATCGGGTGATCCCGACCTGTCTTCTGATTCGGAGGGGGACCCTTGCGGCCCGCTGGTAAAGGGCTAGGACGGATCTGGGCCCTCCCCCGGGTTTTTCTCCCCTTCGTCTCTCTTCGTTGCCTGGAAGGGATAAATCGTCTCGCTTCCGTGTTGCCAGGGAGTGGTCTTTCTTTTCCAAGGTTTATCGGCAGGGGATGGAATTGCGTGACAGGGTCGTAAAGATGGACGGGGAGATTGAGGACCTGAAGCGGAGAAACGCGGATCTGCAAAGGAGGGTCCATGCCCTTAATGAGCAGCTGCTGGAGTATGAGGTGGACCCCTTGCTGGAGAGCTCTTGGGAGGAAGAGGGGGATTCTCTGGAGGAGGAGTCTTCTTCCAGTAGCTCGGGTGATTAGCTTTTTTGGGACCAGGCTTCCTTTGCTTCTTTGTTCCTTTCCTTTTTTGTACCGGGCCTGCGTGCTCTGATCTTTGGTTTTTTTTCTCTTTTGTAGGCCCGTGGGCCAGAAGGATGTGACTATGAATGGATGGCCCCTTTTTTTTGTGATGTGTTTCTTATGTTGCTTCCCCTGTCTTGTTTGGTTGCTTTTGCACTGTGTTTGGCGTGGACTGCCCTTGTTGTGGTGTTGTTGTTTTTTGTTTGAATCCGTACGGGGTTCTAGGCCTTTATCTGGTGCGCTAGGCTTTTTCGCCCGTTGTGCTGGTGTTCCGAGTGCTCGCGCCATGGCTCAAGGCCCGGACGCGCGTTCCTTCTTTGGCGGGATTACGGTCGGACCTTCTTGCTTGATTTCCTATTTCCGGACCCTTCCTTTTGGTCAGGTGGGGGGGTCGGGTGATTAGTGGTGATGAGGGTCGGACGGCGGGTGACGCGTGTCGCAATCGTGCGGTCTCGCCGCTTCCCAACGTCTTTCCCTGTGACGGCTGGGTTTTGCGGGTGTAGGGATAACACGTGGCGGGGTGTGAGTGCGGCGCCGTTTTTTACGTCCCATCATACCTTTGGTCCATAGGACGAATCGAGGTAGAGGGTTTACTAGTCTGGTCAAAGAATATCGAAGGCATTTATGAGGGCCTTGGAATGCGAGAAGGAGTGCTGCCTTGTCCGGCGGTTCCTTCCCGAGGAACCGTGGTGCCGCCGCGCCATGCTGATCATTCATTGAATAGGAGGCGGACACGCGTTGGGCAAGTCGCTTCGTTTTCCTGCCCGCTGGCTTCTCAGTTGGCTTTATAAATGACGACTCTTTTCTGTTTTTCTTACGCAGATCGCTTTTTTGCTCTTTTTTCTTCCTTTGCTATTTTTCTGTCTTTCTTCGGGACTCGTCTGAGATGTCGCTGCCTTTTGAGAGTCTCACTATTGGTGACAAGGGGAGGGCTACCTTCGAAGGGGGTTCCCCTAGCAGCCCTGAGACGAACCCTGAGGGGCTGGAGCCTCGACAACCAGTTCCTGAGACGAGCCTGCCTCAAAGGTTTGTCCCACGTTTTCATCCTCCTCCCCCCTACGAGAGGGAGTCTCATGAAGCTTTCGTTCACCGCAACCGTTCATTCTTTTCCTACGTCCACCGTAGGGAAATGGAGGTCTTCAGCCGGATGATCGACATGGACCGGGAGATTGCAGCCTTGCGTGCGGAGAACGATTTGCTGAGGAACCGAGTGTGGTGGTTGAATGACCAGAGGGCGGCGAGCCCAGCGGGTCCGGTCTGGGGGAGCTCTTCGGAGGGGGAGCGTACCGATGGGGAGCTTTCTGACGCGGAGAACTCTTTCAGTGGCCATTCGCTTTAGGCCGGAGGGAACGGGATGTGGGAGGCCTTTGGAGGGGCGCTTTCCTCTGTTTTCTCTCCTCCCTCCCTTTTTTTTGTTGTTTTTTTTTTGTTTTGGGGGCCTCCTGGACTCGGGCTTGCTCGCCCTATCTTTTTTATCTTTGCTTTCCTTCCCCCTTTTTGTAGGCTTGTGGGCTAGAGGGGGAATGGTTGTGAATGGCTTCTTTTTGCATTTCTGACTTGTACTTCATGCTTCCTTTTTATTCGCGCAGTAGCTGAGCCTTTTGGATTTTTCCATCTGGTGGATTTGTTTGCCGGGCCCTTGTGACGGGTCCCGGGCCTTTCTTCATGCACTTGGGTTTTTCCATCTAATGGATTTGTTTGCCGGACCCTTGTGACGGGTCCCGGGCCTTTCTCCATGCACTCGGGTTTTCCCATCTAGTGGATTTCTTTGCCGGGCCCTTGCGACGGGTCCCGAGCCTTTCCCCACGCACTTTGGGTTTTTCCATTTAGTGGATTTGTTTGCCAAGCCCTTGTGACGGGTCCCCAGCCTTTCCTCATGCGCTTGGGTTTTTCCATCTAGTGGATTTGTTTGTCGAGCCCTTGCGACGGGTCCCGAGCCTTTCCCCATGCACTTGGGTTTTTCCATCTAGTGGATTTGCTTGCCGGGCCCTTGTGCTGGGTCCCATCTTCGGATACTCTCTTTTCGTTGGGCGGGGAGGACAGGGAGATCGCTTGCTGGGGAAGCCATTCAGTGGTAGGGGCAGTGACGTCTTTTCAGCCAGCGGAGACTGGCGTTTCGATTTTGGCGGTTCCCTCGAATTTCCCAATCGGCGCCACGTGTCCACGTCCCATCGGATTAGACAGGGAAGGGGACTAATCGACGCGTGTCGAAACCCTAACTCTTTTTAAGACCCCTTTTTTTTGTTGGGGATTTCATCCTTGCTTTTCCTTTGTTTCTCTCGGGTGAAGTGGGCTCCCTTCTCCGCTGGTTCCTCCAGATGCTGTTCTTCACCAACTCCTCTGGTCTTTTGTCCTTTCCTGCTTATCTGCCTCGGTGAGTTTCGTGTTTTTTACTTCGTCTGTCGTTTGGTTGTTTTACGATGTCTTCAGAGTCAGTAGAAGTAGTGGAGAGGGTTCTGCCAAGGAAAAGGAGGCGGTTGGTAAAGGGTGGGGATGGTGGCTCTCGAGATGAGCAGCAGCCTAGGGAGTTGGAGGATAGCTCCGGGGCTTTTGGGTCATCATCGGGGGCCACTCCCCTTGAATCTCCCTTTCGTGCTTCTTCTGCTCGTGAGACGGAGATTAGGGATATTCGATCTGGCTCCGTCATTCGCCCTGGCCCGGTGGCGGGTTATAAGAGCACTTTGGGAGAGGGGGCGGCGAAGAAGATTAGGAGGGAGTTTCACATTCCCGATGAATACTGGATTAGGGTTCCCTCTTTTAGGGAGGGGGTGTGCGAGGGTGGCACAGAGGAAGAGGTGGCCTTTTATGTCGAGGCTTTTCGGGCGGCGGTCAGGTTCCCGCTCTTGGGTATCATAGTGGAGGCCCTCGAGTTCTACCGGGTGGCTCCCTCCCAGCTGGCGCCTAATAGTTGGCGTACTCTTTTGGCCTTTGTGGTCAAGACGGGCCTTCACAAGGTTCAGCCTACCCTTCGTCTGCTTCGGAGTTGCGTAGCCCTCAGCCCATTGGTGAAGGGGAAAAACAGCTGGTTGTACCTGACCCAGCGTCCCCAGGTAAAGATCGCGGCGAACTTGCCTTCCTCCATCAAGTAGTGGAAAGAGGAGTTCCTATTCATCATTCCTCCGTCGGATGCGGATTGGGGCTTTCCCCGTTCTTGGAGGCGTTCTGTCGAGTGGCGAAGGAAAGCCCTTCCTAACGAGTCTGACTGTAGCAGATTTGATTTGGAGAAACTTGCTTCCGGGGAGCCCGTCGACGTTTTAGAGTTTAAGTGGGAGAGGGGCCTGAGGAGGCTTGGTTTGGTGGGCACCGTAGAGGGGAGGGTCCGCTGTATGGGTGAGGGAACGGGGGAGAGTTCTGCCAGCCGTTGTGGTGAGCCTTCTTCCCCGGGTTGGTCTCTCCCCCCCTGCTTCCCTTTTTTTTTTCTTTTTTTCCTTTTTCTTTTATTTTAGCTTGCTATTTGCTTCCGGTTGAGTCACTGTTATGCTTCTGTTTTGGGCAGCGGACATGTCTTCTCCTGACGGCGTTGGCAGGGGAAAGGGGGTCGCGGTGGCGGCGACCGGGGGTCCGGCTGCCCGTAAGAAGATCCTTTCAAACTTTATGGCAGCGGCCAGGGTCGAACGGACGCAAACAAGGCTTCCCTCATCCGCCCCGTCGAGTTCCTCTGGCCGGTCAGCCGGGGCGAGGGGTCAGGCCCCCTCCCAGGGAGTCGGAGCCCCCTGCTAAGAGGGTGGCTTCTTCCGGTGCTGATAAGGGAAAAACTAGCCGGGGGGCCTGTCCTTCTGCATCTTTTGTGGAGGATATGCCGAGTCGGCTGGAAGGGTCGGTTATGACCAAGGTGCTTCTTGAGCTGATGGAGCTTTCTCCGGAATTTTATCGGGCGAGGGGAGAACTTTTTAAGCCCGACTGGAAGGTCGGTGTAGAAGACAGCATTCTTGCGAATCCCCGGGTTGGGGTGGAGTTTGGGTTGATGGCCGCCCTTCCTGGTGACAAGGCTGAGTTGGAGAGTTTTGACCGTAGGGTCGTGAGGGCTCGGTATCTTCATTCGATGTCCTGCGTAAGTACCAGATGGTGGGCCCTTCTGTTTTTCTTTTTCCTCCCCCCCCCCTTCCCCTTTTTTGCTGTTTTTGCGGCAACCTTTCTGACATTTTTTGCCTGTGGTGGGGGCTTTTGTAGGCCCAAATTTTTGCTAGGAAGATGCTGCAGTATATGATCGAGGAAGAGTCCGAGATCGGCGATTTCCAGGACCGAGTCCGTAAGTTGAGCGAGGACCAAGAGAAGGGTCAAGCCGAAAAGGCGGCGTTGGAGGACACGGTTACCCAACTCAGGGCGGAACTTGGGGTTTCCAAAGACGTGAGGAATCGCACGGCGAATCAATTAGTTGTGGCCTAGGAGACCTTCACTACGGAGCTGGCAAAAGCGCGGGAGGAGTGGCGGGACTCCGAGGAATTTTTCAGGTTCGCCGCCGCCTTCAGCGTTGATATTGAGATAGACGCTTTTGCTGAGTGCCGGCGGCGTGTCCGCGAGGTTGACCCCTCCTTTCCTCTGGAGAAGCTGATGCATGAAGCTGAGGAGTTTACTCCGGGGGGGTCCTTTGCCGGTGCCGACGGATACCGCGAGGCCGGCCGAAGATCTGGCGGTTGCCCCGGAAGCTCCTATAGTTACTGAGACTCCTGCGGGAGCTTGGTGAGGCTCGGGCGCCCTTTGGATTTCGTTTTTGCTTCTTTTGATGGTTTCTGTAATAATATTGTGGACTTTTTATGCCATGTACCGTTGTGTATGCCATGTGCCGAGGGCTGTTCGAGCCTTTTGGTGTTTGAATTGCCATTTGTTCGGTGAGAGCGTATTTGGTGCACCCCAGTGGGGCATCTTATTTATGGAAGGACTATCTTCCCCTCGAGTGATCAGCTCGGGGTCAATGGGTCCCGTCTGCCCTTTAAGGGGAGGTCATTTTTTTCATGGGGAGCGTTTTAGGGTATTCTCGGGGGGATCAGCCTCGATGCTACCTCTGTCTCACTCCCTGTCTTTTTTTCTTTTCATGGGGAGCGTTTTAGGGTATCTTTGGGGGGGGGGGCGGTGGCCCTGATGGTACCTCTGTTTCACTCCCTGTCTTCTTTCGGGTCCCTTATTTATCATGGGCCGGAAAGTGGAGATGTGTACGGCTTAAGTAGAAACGCTATCCCATTGATTTGTTAAAGAGGAAAATACATCTTTGCTTCTAGAACACAAAAGAGAAACAAACAAAACACTCGTCATATTTTTTAAAGGAAAACACGGAACTTACCCTATCTTTTCACTGGTAAAACTCTCGAAGGTTGTCCATGCTCCAACTTCGAGGGACTGGGGTCCCGTCGAGGCGTTCTAGTTGGTAGGCCCCGGGGCGGAGTGCCCGAACGACCCTGTATGGTCCTTCCCATTTAGGTGCGAGTTTCCCGGAGTTGCGGGGGTCGGATACCTCCGCCCGTCGTAGTACTAGGTCTCCAGGCATTACCGAGCGCTTTTTTACTCGGGTGTTGTAGTACCGTGCCACTCTTTGCTGGTAGGAGGCGATTCGGAGGAGGGTCTGTTCTCTTTTTTCGAGCACGAGGTCGAGAGTGTTCCGGAGGAGTTCGGAATTTCCCTGTTCGTCATAATTCTCCGTGCGGAGGTTGGAGAGGCCGATTTCCAATGGAATGACTGCCTCGGCCCCGAAATTTAGGCTAAAAGGGGACTCCCCGGTCGCAGTTCGTGGCGTTGTTCGGTAGGCCTAGAGGACGCTAGGGAGCGCTTCTACCCAGTTCTTTCCGGCTTCTCCCAGTCGCTTTTTGAGGCTTTGGAGTAAGATTCTGTTAGTTACCTCTACCTGCCCGTTGACCTGTGGGTGCACTACGGAGGTGAAACGGTGTTCGATGCTTAGATTATCGCAGAATCTGCCAAACTCCGTACTTGCGAACTGGGGTCCGTTGTCTGTTACGAGTATTTTTGGAATGCCGAAGCGGCAGATCACATCATGATAAAAAAACTTCTCCGTTGCTTTCGAGTTGGGCTTGGCCACGGCTTTGACTTCGACCCACTTGGTGAAGTAGTCGATGGCGACATACAGCATCGTGTTTCCCCGCGGGGCTTTTGGGAACGACCCGAGCAGGTCCATCCCCCACATGGAGAAAGGCAGGGGCCCTGCCATTGCGGTGTAAGGGGTGGCCAGTTGGCGGGGGGTCGTGGCGAACCTTTGGCACAGGTTGCATTTTTTGACGAACTCTTTGGCGTCCCTGAGGATCGTGGGCCAGAAGTAGTCGTGCCTTACGATTTTTTGAGCCAGGGTCTGGCCGCCGCCGTGGTCCCCACAGATTCCTTCGTGTACCTCCCGTAGGGCGTAATCCGATTCGGAGGGTACCAGGCATCGGAGGTACGGCCATGTGTACGACCGTTTGTACAGTCTGGGCCCATGGACCACGTAATGGGCGGCTCTTGCGATTAGGCATCGGGCTTCCAGCTTGTCCTCGGATAGTATCCCGTCCTTTAAGTATCGCATGATGGGGTCCATCCAGTTGGATCCTGGAGGAATTTCTAAGACTTGTACCTTGTCGATACTGGGGTGGGGCAGTATTTCTGTGAGCACGGTGCCGAAGTCATGAGTCTCTTCGGCGGCCATTTTTGACAATGTATCCGCTCGATTGTTCATATCTCGCGGTACCTGGAGGATCTCTACCTATGCCATTCCCTGTAGTTTTTCTTTTACCTTCTGGAGGTATCTCTTCATTCTGAAGCCCTTGGCTTCGTATGTTCCGTTCACCTGGTTGACGACGAGCTGGGAGTCGCTGTGGACTTTTAACTTTTCTGCACCGAGCTCTGCGGCTAGGCTTAGTCCTGCTAGCAAGGCTTCGTATTCAGCCTCGTTGTTGGAGGCTTTGAAATCTAGCCTGAGGGCGTATTCCAGTGTGAATCCTTCTGGGCCGCGGAGGACCACTCCTGCCCCGTGCCCTGTTTTGCCTGCTGAGCCGTCAACGTGCAGGGTCCAGTGAGTCTCGTCGCTCCGTTCTGCTGAGCTCGGCGCCATGTCTTCGCGAGCCGTTTGTTCAGTGGGGCCCTTGCCATTCTCTAGTATTGCTGGTTCCGCGGCCAGGGCCGTGGATTCCACTATAAAGTCAGCGAGGGCTTGGGATTTGATAGCTGGCCTCGGGCGGACTTGTATGTCGAACTCTCCTAACTCGACGGCCCAACTTACCATCCTGTCCGAGGTCTCTGGTTTTTGGAGAATTTTCCTCAGGGGTTGGTTGGTTAGCAGCAGAATGGGGTGGGCCTGGAAGTAGGGGAAGAGCTTCCGGGCGGCGCAGACGACTGCGAGGGCGAATTTCTCTATGTTTAGGTACCGGACCACTGCACCGTGGAGAGTCTTGCTCACGTAGTACACCGGATGTTCCCTCTTGTCGCTTTGCGTGGCCAATACCGCACTCACCGCTGTGGGGCTGATGGCGAGGTACAGAAATAGTTCCTCCCCCGGCTCGGGTTTGGCGAGTACGGGTGGTGTCTGCAGGTATTGGTTCAGGGCGTCGAATGCTTCTTGGCAGGCCGGTGTCCACTCGAATTCTTGTATATTTTTCAGTTGTTTGAAGAAGGGTTGGCATTTCTCCGCCGACTTTGGCATGAATCGGCCGAGGGCCGTGATTCGACCCGCGAGCCTTTGTACTTCTACCGCTGTCGTCGGGGGTTCCATGTCTAGGATGGCCTGGATCTTTTCAGGGTTGGCCTCGATCCCTCTCTGGCTAACCATGAACCCTAAGAACTTTCCAGAAGTTACTCCGAAGGCGCATTTGGCGGGGTTCAGCTTCATCCGGGCTCGCCGCAGAGTGTTGAAAGTTTCCTGAAGGTCGGAGATGTGCTTGGAGGCTTCTAGACTTTTCACCAACATGTCGTGTACATACACTTCTATGTTTCTTCCGATTTGGGCCCGGAATAGCTTATTTATGAGCCGCTGGTAGGTGGCGCCCGCGTTTTTTAACCCAAAGGGCATGACAGTGTAACAGTAGACGCCCTGATCGGTAATGAACGTTGTTTTTGGGATGTCTGGCTCGTGCATTTTCACCTGATTGTAACCCGAGAATGCATCTAAGAAGGTGAGGAGTTCGTGTCCGGATGTGGCATCGATGAGTTGGTCTATGCGCGGGAGGCGGTAGGGGTCCATTGGGCAGGCCCGGTTTAGGTCTGTGAAGTCTATACAGGCCCGCCAGCCTCCACTAGCTTTTTTTACCATGACGACGTTAGACAGCCACTCAGGGTATCGGATTTCTCTAATGAACCCGGCTTGTAGCAGCTTCTCCACTTCGACCTTTATGTGGGTTTCACGTTCTACCGCGAAGTTCCTCTTTTTTTGCCGGACGGGTTTAAGGGCTGGGTTCACGTTTAACTTGTGAACGGCCAACTCCTTAGGTATCCCGGGCATGTCCTTGGCGGACCATGCGAACATGTCTTTGTTTGCTCAGAGGAAGGTGATCATCTGGTCTCGCAGGGGGCCTTTCAGTAGCGAACTTATCCGGACTTGTCTGTCTGGCTGATCTTCGGCTATGGGGATGGAGTCTACCTCCTCGGCGGGTTCTCCTCTGATTGTGCGGGCCCGCTGCCGGGGGTCTTCACTACCGATTGTGAAGTTTTCGGCCGGAGCATTGGTTCCTCTTAGGCTCGCTGCGTAGCACTGGCGTGCAATCATCTGCTGCCCCCGGACCTCCCCTACTCCGGTTGGAGTGGGGAATTTCATCTTGAGGTGGGGGGTGGAGACCACTGCCCACAAATCTCTTAGAGCTGGGCGCCCAATGATGGCGCTATAAGTGAACGTGCGGGACCTGTAGCCCGTCGAGGTCTTCATTGGAAATAGTAATGATCTGGTCTTGTCGGGGCGGATCCGTTCGGGCCTTTTTGGAAGGCATATCCATGGAGAACACCCGCTCTGCATATGCCCACCGACCAGCTGTTGTCGGTCCTCCCGCTATCGGTCCTCCCTCGATGATATTGATTTTTCCTATGATGGTAGGCGGCTGTTCGTAGGCCTGCGGTTGGTCGGGGAGCTCGTCTTTCCGGGGGCGCTGGTGGCGGTGTGTGTCGCGCCTGCTACGGGATCGACGTTTGCTTTGGGAGCGATGCCTGCTCGGGGATCGGTGGCGGCTAGTGGATCGGCGGCGGCCGCTGGACCGGCGCCTATCGGGTGACCGACGCCTGCCTCTGGGCTCGTCGGGTGGATGCTAGACTTCGCGCGAGCTTTCGCCAGGGCTCCTGAGATATTGATTCAGGTGGCCCTCCTCGGCCAGCTTTTCCAGCTGGAGGCGGAGGTGGAAGCAATGGTCAGTTTCGTGGCCGTGTCCCCGTGGAATTCGCAGAATTTTTTAGCGGAACGCTTCTTTGGGTCTGTGGCCATTCGCTTGGGGGGGTCAGGAGACCCTGATCCCTGATGGCTAGTAGGACATGGGAGAGGGGAACCTTTAGTGGGGCGCTTCCCAGTCTTTCGAAGACGGGGATGGAGTTCCGGCTCGCCTGTTTCTGCTCGGCCGTCGTTGTTTTTTCTTTCATCGGGGCCGAGCTGGTTCCGCTCTCGGGCGCAGGCTTCTTCTGCCCGTACGAACTTGTCAGCCTTGGATTCAAGTTCATGTAGGTCCCGTGGCGGCTTGAGGGTGAGATGCAACTTGAGATTCGGATCGGTGGTGGCATGCTTTAGTGTGGCGACCGCTATTTGGACGTCCATGTTAGAAAGTTGGGCCAATTCGGCGTTGAATTTTAACATGAAGTCTCTTAGGGTCTCGTTTCTTCCCTATCGGAGGGCTAAGAGGGCGTCCGCCGGATCATGGCGGAGGCGGTTGTTGGCGAACCTCGTGCTGAACTTTCTCCCGAATTCGTGGAAGGATGCGATGGAGTCGGGCTCCAATCTCATGTACCTATCGTTAGAGGTTTTTCTTAACAGGGAGGCAAAGGCTCTGCACATGAACCCGTCCGACGAGCCTCGGAGCGTCATTACCCTTTTGAAGGTTTGGAGGAACTCGAAGGGGTCCGTGCTTCCATCGTACAGGCCGAAGCGGGAGAGGTCTATGCCTGCTTCTGCTGGGGTTTTTAAGACCTCCGAGGTGAATGGGGATGCCGTTTCCCTCTCCCATTCGTCGAGGATGTCGTGGGCGTAGGGCTTTTTCATTTCCAGTTTTACCTCTCGGATTTGCCTCTGCAAGTCAGCTATCGGGTCGGTGCTGGGCGGTTGCGCTGAGGTTGCTACTTCTTCCGCCCGTACCGGGGGCGGTTCCCAGAAATGAGTAGCCCGAACAGGGGGAGCGCGGCTTAGCGTAGCCTGCCTCCCGCTGTCTCGCTGGTGTCCCCTTGCTGCGGGGGGCAAGGGGCTATTCGCCGACGGGGATAGCGTTCGGCGAGTCGGTGCTCGCTTTTGCCGGGGATGACGCTCCCCGGGCCGTTCCTTGTCGCCTTCGTCATATGCTTCCGTCTGGTCCTACGTTGTCAGGGGCCTCTCCGGAGCTGGAGCGTTCGGCGGGGGCAAGCGTTGGAGTAGTTCTCGGCGGAGTTCGTTGAACATTTCCATGGTGGGGACCATCTGCGGTGTGCTGGAGGAGGGCTGGTGTTGGCCCGAGAGCGGTGAGTTGGGCTCCCGGGAGCTTGAGGTGTGGGTTTGTGCGCGTTGAGCCTGGCTCCTGGTCATTACCCCTATTTCTTGCTGTTGGGTGTGGTTTCTCATCGCCATAAGGCGTTCAGTACTCGACGAGTCCCACGGATGGCGCCAATATGATGGCGTCTGAATCCGGGTCTGCGATCGCGCGGTCGATAGAGGGCCTCCGCGAGGTCTGCAATCACAAACAAAGGGGGTCAGGGGGTCCGGGGTGGGTCCCGGACGACCACTTCGACACCCAAAGTCAGATCCTTCGACCAATCAATATAAAGGACAGCAAGGAGGAGAGAGACTTTTGGCCGGGTTTACCAGGACCAAGGCACAGATTCTGTTCTGGGCGTGTGGGTGGATGGGTCGGAGGGGACTAACTGGGAGAGTGGGATTAAGTTCCCAGCCTCCTCTGTCGTAGTCCTCCCTCTTTTTCCGATTGTTTCTGTGAGGAGTTAGTCAAGAAAAAGCTCCCTCCTTCTTTCCCTTGCCTCCCTTTTAAAGGGTGGCGTGTGGGCCTCTTCATCATTATGGAGAGAAAATCTTCCTTAGTAGGATTGGGCCGTCCCTCTGTCCGGACAGCGCGCGTGGCTTTGGTAGGATAATCTCTTCCGCAATTTGTGATTATGAGTTTTTGGGAGACGAGAAGGCGACACGTGTCGTGGTTGAGCCGCCTTGCCGTTTCCCTATGTCTTTCTTCATGATGGCGAGGTTCTGGTAGTGCATGTGTGACACGTGGCGAAAGGGGGGCGGTGCCGTATTTATGTCTCATCACCCCCTATGAACGAACTCATGCATGTGCATGTGCATGTGCTGTATGCATTTATTAAAATAATTTTGTATATGTGACACATGCGTCCCCTAAAGTACATGTGTTGGGCACATTCAACAGATTTAATCCAAACCAACCCGAGCCGCTTCCAACTTGATGCAACCCGAACCCCAACCCGGCCCGACTCGGACAGAAACTCAGCCCCAACCCGGTTCAACCCTAACCCCCAACCTGGTCCAACTCGGACCCGATCTTACCGCACCCCAACCCACCCCTAAGTCGCACCCCTAAGCCGTAACCTAAAGCCGCACCCTAAGCCGCACCCCTAAGCCGTACCTCAACCGGACCCGTAACCTCGATCCACACCCAAAACCTGTACCCCAAACCCGCATTGTACTCAAAACCACCACCCTAACCTGGCCTCTCCTACCTAGCCGCGCCTAACCCGGGTCTGACCCGACTCAACCTGAGTTCGCCTGGACCTAACCCATCTCAACCACAACCTAACCCAATCTAATTCAATCCAACCCAATCCGATCTGACCCGGGATCCAACCCAACTCTAACCGGACCCACTCGGTCCAACCCCAACTCAACCCGGTTCGGCTCCATCCAATCGGTCCATCCAGGACCTAGTCCGATCCCAACACGCAATCCCTAACCCGCAAACTGACCCCGAACCGGAAGTCGAACATGAACCCGAGTCCTAATCCCAGCCCGATTCCCAACCCGAATCTGAAATCAAGTCCAACCCTCCCTAGTCCAGTCCACCTAGCCGCACTACACCCCAATCCGCACCTACCTCACGCCCCTCCCCAACCCATCAGACCCCACCATTTTGCACCATTCATCATTGTTTTCCCCATCCATTTAATATTTCCACCATCAGACCATACATCATCATTTTTTTCTTTTCTTTTCTCTCTCTACTCATCACATTAGTTTCACATCCATCCCATACCCCATAGCTTTTAGATTAGTTTCATGGCCCTTAGATTAGACCCATATCCTATGTCATGGCCATATACACCATATCATACACCCAACATCCCCTTATCTCATGCCATAGCAATGTACCCATAGCCAAAATTAGTCATAAGGCCATCTAAAACCCATTCCAACATACGGACAGCCATGATTAAACCTGACCCACTCAACCTGAACCTAACCTCGTCCAACCCAAACCCCAATCCGGGTTCAACCCGGACGGAACCCTACCCAACCTAGACTCAACCCGGACCATAACCTACTCACCATAGGCTACCGTAATCCACTTAAACCTATCCCAACGGAATGCATCTTAATCCCATGTAACATGGCCTACTCGGTCTTGTGCACCAAAACCTAAACAGTACACTCCAAACTAATCACATTCATCATGTATCCCATAATCTTACACATGTCCACACATCCTCACCATCAACACCATATATTAAAGCCATCTCCCACGCATACCCAATTATTCATTCGGTCATCCCAGTTAGCCTCATCCTTCATCAGACCAACTACTTACCTCATCCTCCACATCTTGTAACCCATGATTGCATAACCATACATCACATCTGTGCATGCTTCTCTACACCCACATTTTCCTATACAACAACCCAGCATCTAGTCTTGCATATACCCAATACTCCCCCACTTGCACATGCCTGGCACACACCCGATCCACTTGAACCCAATTCGCACTACCCGAGACAACCCCGAGTCAACCCAAACCGGACCCACCCGGTCCGACTCTACTTGCCTAAGGAATTCAACTAACCCAACCTGGTCCAACTCGGACCCAACTCAAATCAATTGGGCTCAACCCGAGTCAACCCAACTTCAACCCGAGTCAATCCAAGTCAACTCGACTTAACCCAAGACAACTCAATCCAACCCAACTCCAACCTAAACCGAGTTGACTCATCCCTACAAGCCAAATCAAGTCACACCGAGTCACATCCTTACAAGTCAAACCGAGTCACAACCGCGTTGCACCCTCCCCTCACCCAAACCGGGTTACATCTACTTTCAATTTAACCAAGTTAAACCTCGAAACCTGAACCCAATTCAAAGTTCCAATATCCAAAAGTACAATTCTAAGATCCAAATCCGAGTTTCCAATCCAAGCTCTCATTTCAATCTCAGACCCGACGGAACTACGTGTGGCTTGATCCCCACCACGGGGTACGTAGACAACTTGGCAAAACCAAGTTCAGTCGCACATTTTTGCACCTTTCTCCATCATTCTCATTCCCCTACACCCTTCTTCATACTTTCCATTCCCCAGTCACCATTCCAATCCCTTTCCAAAAGCCCTTTCTTCTATTGTTTGTTATTGCATGTTTAGTCATTTTTGCATGATCTCACATGTTTAGTATAGTTTCTTGTCTTTTCA
Organism: Tasmannia lanceolata; assembly: GCF_043159265.1. Lineage (NCBI taxonomy): Eukaryota > Viridiplantae > Streptophyta > Magnoliopsida > Canellales > Winteraceae > Tasmannia > Tasmannia lanceolata. The sequence goes on along the minus strand of NW_027518689.1, from coordinate 19,200,697 downwards.
TGCTAGAAATAATATGTTACTTGCTTGTTATTCTTAGAATTCGCATGCTAGGCTGTTTGTTTCAGTTTCTTTCATGATTAGAATAATTGTTTGTATGTTTAATTATTTGTGCTCAAGTTTGGAACTCTAAAATAATTCGAAAATCTAAAAGAATCTAAGAACTTACATTCATTGGAAAATCAGTAATTCAAAATTTTAAATTTCAAAAGCATAAAAGCTTTAGGTTCTCAAACTTAGAAATCACACACTAGGTTCCCCAATAGAACTCTTAGAATCCAAAGTTCACAAATATACTGAAAATGCAACATAGGAACATTGCATTAGTCTTAGAAGCATGTAACGTAGTTCACACAATTCAATCAATCTAATCCAACTCAAACCAAATCTCATCAATCTCAATAAAACGTCAAAAAAATAGGCATGTAGTTGCATGTAGGATGCACTCCTGGCCCGCATGAGTCTAAACTGTGAAGGCCAAATCATTAGTAATATTTAGGTCTCTCAATAAAAATAAGCATTTAACCCTTTTAGTTAAAACTTAAACAATTAAAGCTTTTAAAAGTAAAGACCGACATTTCTCAGGCAAGAAGGGTGCCTAACATCTTCCCTTCTTGTAATCAGATAACTTACCCGACTCGAAATCGTAGACCAAATTTACAGAGTTAATTATGGGTCCTAGATCCCTAATCTAGGTAGTGACTCTAGTCATGGCTTCTTTCGTAAGTTGGGGTTTTCATCTCAAATTTACGAGAAAGGTGATCATATTTAAAATCAATGGACAAAAGCGCTATCATAAAACACACCCTCGTGGACCACGGAAAAGGGGATGACCCTCCAGACGGGATCCACAGATTGGCGACTCTGCTGGGGATTGATTACCTAACTTTACAACTTTTAAAAGTTTTGGCCATTTAGGTTATAATTAAAGGGTATAAATGTGAAACAAAACACATAAAAAATTCAAAAACTCAAAAATTCAAAGGAAAAAAAAGCCGAAACGAGAACTAAAAGATGTTGTGTGCTTAATTGTGTGGGAACAAAAAGTGAAAATCAATTCTACATGATCAGAAAATGTAAAGAACAAAATGTATCTTGTGTGAAAAGATGAACCTTGGTGTTGCTCTATTCATGAACAAAAAGGAAAAAGTGAAAACAATAATCCATGTTCATAAAATGTAATCACCCAAACCTTCAAAAGATTAATTAAAGGACTTGAGGGATTAGATGTGACTCCCCAAATTGCACACTCTTACATCACTTGCATCCACACCATTGCATATCACATGCACACACGTCCTATTTTGTCCCTCGGAATGCGTCTCTAGCATGGTGGGCTGGGAGTGATGAGGATCAAATTGATTATAGTTAGGAGATGGATAAGCAATTTGTCGTGGTTTGCATAGAAGCAGAGCAGAGCATTGAGTTAGGGACTACTGAGTGACAACACAACTTTGAGCCTGAGCCATGTACAAAGGGTCACTCCATAGAGTATTCTTCTTCTATACTGCATCATGATGAGCATGAACCTATAGCATATGTAGAGCAAATCATATTGTGTTAGATGAGTGGACAGCGGATGGCTTAAATGCTAAGATGATAGAGGGGGTTCTTGATATAACAGAGATTAGTTTTGAGGAAACAAAGGAAAATTTGGAATTCACCTTGACAAAGGTGAAAATTCGGATTTAGTTTGAATCGAGTTTTTTACTCGTGACGATTTACAGTAAGGATACATGGCAAATATAATTGTGTCATGAGAATTTAGAGGTAGCAAACAAATGTATGATCAAGAGCAAGGATAGAAAGAAAACATCATCAGTATTATTATTGTGATGGAAGATACAGACGAGAGATGGTTGTATTGGTATAAGTGATAAGCCAAGGATTCAGAGACTTGCAAGAGAAATATTCGTGTTTGATCCCGACATTGACATCATACTTTTCTTTAGCAGAGTAGAGGGGGACAGAATCCTAGCTTGCCTGTTGACCCTGGTCTATATCCCCCTATTAGGATGGAGCTGAACTTGCAGAGAAGCTCTTTAAGGATTTCAGGAAAGGAAGGTTTCCCAGAATGTCACACTAGGTGAAGTACCCAACATAAGTAAATTCACTTTAAAGAGAGGGTATTTTTGTCCAAAATTAAAATATGGAACCTGGAATATAAATATTAATGTTAGGTTGATTTTTCTCCAGAGAGAACCTTAATTGTAAAAAGTGGTGGCCGAGAAGCTCTGGAGATGCCGGAGGATTTTTTGCACAGTGGAGAGATCGATCTGAGGTAAGAAACATGTTTGGATTGTATCTTTATTTTAATATCCTCGATTTGCATATAGATTTGAGTTTTGATGGGATTTTTCTCCCATTCTCATCGTATGGAGAAGTTTCGACAAGAATCTGGCAAGTTTGTTGGTGTCTTTGGAAGCCGCTTACCCAAGCTTTCCAACGGAACCAACTCGCTGGATTTTGATAAGAAACAAGGAAGTTATGGCTGTCAAAGTGGGAAAACCTTAGAAGAGGTTGTGCTCGGATGAAAAACCCAGTCACCCATCCATCCGAGGTTACTATTTATCGAGTTGTCCCGGGCGAACGTCCCTGATTTGGATAGGGTTCCATGGATCAAACAGACGTCCATCTGAGGGCATTGTTTTCGGTCTAGGCCTTGACAGACATCCATCCACGGTTCTTTTTACGAGATAGACTCCTTTCGATTCTAGGGGTTTTCACATGGTTCTCATGTTGGTGCTTTGGGCCTCGTGCGAACTAATCCTTTTTTATCTTGGGATGATTTCATTGATAGGTGATTGGTGCTTAGGTTCTGAAGACCTTTGGGTTTCTGTTCAAGGAAAGTAATACTATATTGCCTTAGTGTTTTGACACCAAAATCTACTTGTGGTGACCTTGAGGAATTAGGGTATTTCATGCTTCGTTGATAAAATTTGAGTCTAGCACGCTTTGGTATTTCATCGTTCGTGTTTTCATGCTCCGTTGAACTATTTCTAACCTCTATGCTATCGGATTTTTAGTTATGTGAAATTGCATCTTTTGAGAACTTTGATAATCTATCATGAAAGTATTTAGGAATATGTTTCGTAGCACCCAATATTTTCTTGCGAGCTTCAGTGTATGTTTTTCGACAATTGCTAGTCGACGGGTTGTGTATACCTTTGTGATCGTCACTGTATTTGATGTTCGGGCACTTCTCATGGAGGCTATGATTTGATGTGAACCCCGCCAATGGGAAATAACTGTTGGAAATTTGGATCCCACCAATGGGGTTAAATGTTGGCCCTGTCTACTTGTATTGTGTAGGAACAAGCTCCTACCCCGATGACCGCTATTGATCTACAGCGTGTCGATTTGTACATAGGTGCCTTTGTGGATTCTGTGATGTAGTTCAAGCATGTACCCATGAGATTATGTGATTTAGTGAATGTATATGTGTAATTCTGCCCTGATTTTTATTGATTGTGGTGCAAACGATGATTTCTGACATTCTGATTTGTGCCCCATCATAACTATCTACTTTGGCTTTTACTGATCTTGATGCACATGAGGATTTTGCGATTATGCTTGTGCCTAGCCTTGATTATTGGTTTTGGGGTGTATTTATGCTGATCTTAATTCTGATCTATCTGTTGATAAAAGTTTGTACCAATAAGTCTACTTCGGCTTTATTTTTGACAACTTGTTTTACCCTTCTATTCTGTTTGCATCCTGAGACACCACTAGATTAGCACTTTATTATTTTCTAAGTGCCAAGCTCACCTGTGGTTTTACATTTTTCAAATCTTGAGACTCGAGTTACGCAGGGCATTGGAAGGGTGGTCGGGTAGTCTAACACTAGGAGGATTTTAGTTTATTTTGACTTACATTCTTTAGAGTGAGTATTTTGGTTTAGAACTATTGTGATGAATTGTATTGACTCAGCTTTTATACTAGGCTTGGAATGAGACTTGACGGTTAGTAACATTATCTATGTATGTATGGACTGTAGTTGCTCTGGTTACTACTAAGAATTATTCCGGATAATTTTTCATTGGACTACAAAAGTCTTACATGCTTGTTAAGTTTACCTTGAGAGCATGAAGCGCCTGTCGCGCCTTCAGGTGGGGTCGTGACACCAGTAAATCACTCTTTTACCCAAACCGCCTTTGAGTCTCTAAGTGCCACATGTCAGCTTCTCATTGGATGATGATTTTTACCGCGACGAGATTTATTGGTATGTAGTTATCTTTCATGCATTAGTAATTTATTTTTCTAAGCACTTTGTTGAGTCAATTATAAAATTTAATCATCTATTTTCTTTGCTCTGATTGAAAAATCCTTCACTTTCCCTTTTTTTTCTCCACCAATCTAGGTTGATCTTGGATGAAAGTGTTTCTGATCAAAGATCCGCCTTTGAATTGACCATACTTCTTACACTAATTAGCACTTCCTCTTGTTCTATGGATTTCTTTTGATCTTTTTCTGCATTATTCACATATTGGAAGATGATAATTTTGGACCCAAAAAGTCTTCTTTCAAAAATTTCTTGCTAATAAACTTAGATGCACAAACTATATCAAGACCCTTCTTCTTTGGGACATTCAAATTCTTTTAGTCTATCCTGTAACTCCTAGAGTACAAAATTTTACTTTGTTTTTTGTAATACTCACCAAAACCATCAAAGGATTGTGATAGGGAATTGAAGATTACATCCCCTAAAGTGGTGCTTTCAATCATGGTCCCAAGGAGTTCCAAATATTTTAATAGGCTCTATTGTATGACCCTTCACAGACTTTCATATTTATATGCTAAGCAGGTTACTATGGCTTTGTTTCTTAGAGGTAAAATGGGTGTAATTTTACATCCGTTTTAAGTAGAAAACTTGGTGTATTATTTGTTTTACGCCCATTTGAAATCGACATTACCTACGAAGAGAATCATATCCCTCATATAATTACAAGTTTGGAGGTGATCTTTTAGAACTTTATATATAAAGCTTATTATGTGGACCCTAACAATGCACTCAACAATATGCCAATTTTGGTATGTCTTCATACCAGATGTTAAGTAGGAGGTGTAAGGTGCCTTAGAGAACAAAACTAACTTCCTCAAATTGCAATAAAGTGAAGAATTAATACTTGCATTCCATAAAATTCACTAGTAAGTACCTATCTCTAAGAATCAATTTTGTGTATCACCGAAAAATTTCAAGTATTTTGAGAGTTATGATAGAAATGGTAAAACTCGACTGTTTTCGGCGTGCTGATTTTTGACCTACTCTGATTGAATGACCATAACTTACTCAATTCAACTCGGAATTCAGTGAAATTGGAACTGAATCGAGCATCTCAAAGTCTAGTTTCTAACGGAAGAAACGGCACCAAAAATTTTCAAGTATTTTGAGAGTTGTGATAGAAATGGGGAAACTCGACTGTTTTCGGCGTGCGGATTTCTAGCCTGTTCTGATTGAACGACCAACCATAATTCACTCAATTAAACTCGGAATTCAGTGAAATTGATACTAAATCAAGCGGATCAAAGTCTAGTTTCTAACGAAAGAAACGCAGCGAGTAATTCCAAGTATTTTGGAAGTTATGACAGAAATGGTGAAATTTGTCCATTTTCGGCGTGCTGATTTCTCGCCTACTCTAATTGAACGACCATAAATCACTCAATTCAACTCGGAATTCAGTGAAATTGGTACCAAATCAATCGTCTCGAAGTCTAGTTTCTAACGATAGAAACGGCACTGAAATATTTCAAGTATTTTGAGAGTTATGACAGAATAGGCAAAAAACTTAACTGAATTTCAAGTTGAATTGAGTGAGTTATGGTCTTTCAATCAGAGTAGGCCAAAAATTAACACGCCGAAAACAGTCGAGTTTCATCATTTTTTCATAACTCTCAAAATGCTTGGAATTTTTCAGTGCTGTTTTTTCATTAAAAACTAGACTTCACGCCGCTCGATTCAGTACCAGTTTCACTTAATTCCGAGTTGAATTGAGTGAGTTATGGTCGTTCAATCAGAGTAGGCCAGAACCGGCATGCCGAAACCAGACGAGTTTCTCCATTTCTGTCATAAGTCTGAAAAATACTTGGAATCCTGACAAATAGATCAGTAGTCTTATTATTATTTTGTATCTTTCAATTCAATTAGATCATTTCGTTATGAAAGCCCCCTGAGTTTTGGTTTGAATCTATAAAATTGAGTTTCTAGATGTAGTTCAATTTTGAAAATTCAAAGGAATTAGAATTTTTCATCAATATTGATTTAATTTTTCTAAGAAATTAATAGATCTAATATTCTTCAACCCTTCGATCTACTTCATGAATTAAAGGAATTTTAATTTTAATTAAGATTCACCATTTCATAGATCTCCAATCAAGAATTGATGTATTTTTCATTTCCAGTTTCTTCAATTCATAGATCTTTTTTCTTGGAACATTTGGTTTGAATTCATATCATTAGATTTAAACCATTTGAATTTTCTTAGTTTTATTTAATTTATTCTTCTTTAATTCAAAGTGCTCGTAGTGCTATATCTAATTTAAAATCGATGTCATAAATCAAGCAAAAATAACAGAAATTTAGGAAGAGTTCTATGTACGAGGAAAAGGCGGGCCCCTGTAGACAATTGCCCCTATTATTAGCTATCTGTAAAAGACAGATGGACAATTAAAAGGGGTGAAACAGAGGAGGAGGAGCCAGTGGAGGAGGAGGAGGAGGAGGAGGAGCCGGTTTTGGTGTTAGGTGTGAGGCCTCAAAGAAAGGGTAGATCGAGTACCTGAAATTACAACTGGGCCGTCAATTAAAAGGGTGCATATCATGTGCAGTGGAGGAGAAAGAGCATCTCTGTGGAGGAGGGGAATCTGACCACCGGATCTGCCTTTGCTGGTCTCCGCCTACCGAATCTGACCTCGCCAATCCCATATTCCTCCATCCCCATTTCACCCCCACAGATTTCAGATCTGAGAAAGGAGAAGAAGAAAAAGGACTTTGGGCTAGGGTTTTGCTTCTCTTCACACATAGAGAGAAGGTTGGGTGTCTTCTCCGGTGAGATCCCCGTGACCCCGACAACACTCCAGGCAGCCACCATCGTCTTCAACCTCCGGCAACCCTTACTAGATCCGGTCATCATCTCGCCACAACCTCCAATGAAATCTGATCAGTAGAAGGTTGGATTTCGAGTTCAAAGGATTTGGGATTTGTCCTCGAGACGCCCATTAGGAGTACAGACGAACCAGTAAAGGCCTCCGGCAAGGAGGGCGGCTGTGAAGAAAAGGGTTAGAGAAGACGGATCTGGACCTTGTCACGTCCTCTTCCACTATATCGAGGGAGACGACAGAGGAATCGCCGGCGTCAGGATCGACGATCCGGAAAGAGATCTGCCAGGTGAGCAGGTGAGGGAAGGAGGTGGGCGAGAAGAGGGAGGAGGGCGGGGGAAGGCACGCGTGCTTCCCGAGGAACGATCGGATGTTAGATCGGAACGGACCGTCGAGTCAACGGTGGATCCGTCTCCGATCGCCGGAAAAGTAAGGAAATAGTATAGATCGGCTGTCACTCGCCTCTTCATCCTCTTCAACGGCCGTCCGCCCCCAGATCTTGCTTGGATATAAACAGACAGAAGCAGAAAAGTCTGACGGTGGTACAGATCCGGCCACTTTTTTCCGGCTTCTTTCTTCGTTGCAGAGAGAGAGAGAGAGAGATGAGATCGGAGGGTTTTTGAATCGCATCTGCACCGACCGAGATCGGTGGATTCGCTGAGTCGTCTCAGGATTTCGGTCTCATCGGGTGGAGGGAGATCGTCCATTTTGGAGAGTGAGAGAGATTTGCGCCTCTGTTTTTCTTAAGGTCAAATGGAGGGCCTGGACTCTTCTCATGATGGCTCTGATGAGGATATTCCTCCCCATCCATTTGGGCGTCTAAACTTCTGGTCTCCTGGCATCAATGCTATCAAAAATTCTGCTGCAAGCGATTCTGAGATCGAACCTCTTTCTTTCTCTGATCTGGTCAAGCACAAGATCGACCTGATTCCTAATCCGAATAAGACTTTGCTGGACCTCCGCGCTCTCCGTGATGATGAAGGCTTTAATAGCATTCGGCTATCAGTTCCAGAGAAGATGCGATATCTCAAGCTTATAGAAAAGGAGCTCAGCTCTCCTACTTCGAAAGCTTCTTCATCATCCAAAAAGAGAAAGAATGGGAGAAGAAAACCAAAGGCCCAACCTCAAATCCATATTGAGGGTGAAGAAGATATATACTCCCTTCTTAGCTCAAAGTTGCAATCTCAGAAGGAAGCATTACTCTTATCTGAATCGGATCCGTCCTTCTCTTCGGAAGTCCAACCTTGTGAAGCTGAGTTCTCTCTTGGCAACCCCTGCTCTCTGAGTGAAACTGCTGGACATGACAACCATTCTGATGGAAAAGGTGTAGAGATTCAGATGGGATTTGCTAATACTATGAGGATAAATGCCTCGGTATTGGGGTCTCCTTCTGAACCGCTCCTTTCTAGTCCTCCTCTTGAGAAAAAAGCTTCTCCCCCTGATCTCAAGTGTAGCGACTGCTGGCCTCTCCCAGCTGGTCCTACCCCTTGTACCTTTCGTCTCCCATCCCCCTCTATCAATCAAATTGCAATTGGCTCCTGTCAGATGCTGGCCAACTGTCCTCCCAGCAGCTCCCATAATCCTTCTGGATCTCTCCCTGCTCGAGCTAATGGATCCATGGATTCTGCTCCCTGTTTCATTTCTTCTAGACCAGCTCCTTCCATCTCCTCAATTTCAGAGGGCAAATGGAAGGAAGTGTTTGGAAAGAGTCGAACCAAAGCAGTTGATACTTTTGTCCCTTTTTTCAACCCGGTAACTTCTGAAGATGGCATAATAAAGGCAGCTTTCAAGGAGGGTGATTTTATTGAAGCCAAGTCTAAATGGGAAAACTGTCTTCTGGGTTATTTTCTTGGTCGGAGGCCCTACTTCTCTGCTCTTAAAAATCACTTATTGAGAATCTGGCAGCTGAAAGGGGACTTTGATCTAATTGCTCTCCCTAATAGCTTTTTCTTGTTCAAGTTCAACCTGGAAGAGGACTGCACTAAAGTCCTGGAATACCCCACCACCTTTGGGGGCCGTGCTCTCATCCTGCAGAAATGGTTTCCAGGCTGTTCTTTGGAGAAGCTGAAACTTTCAACTATCCCAATTTGGATTAAATTTCCTGCATTGCACCTGAAATTCTGGACTCCTACAGGTATTGGAAAGCTATCTAGCATCATTGGCAAACCTTTATACATGGATTCTCACACTGCTGAGGCCTCAAGATTACAATTTGCTAGAGTTTGTGTCGAAATAACTGCTGAAAGCCCCCTTCCTGATGTTGTCCACATCCAAACTCCTACTGGAGATGAAACTCAGGTTGTAGAATATGAATGGAAGCCCAAACCTTGCAAAACCTGTCTTGATTTTAGTCATTCTTCTGAAGGATGCCCTAAGAACCAAATGCCTCCTCCCCTTCTCTCTCAGCCCATCTCGTTTGCTGTTCAAAACAGAAAGGAATGGAGGCCAATCACTAAGAATAGTGATAAAGCTGTTCAGCTAAGTTCTGATTCTCCAATTGCTCATAATAGGATCAGCTTGGATCATCCTGAAACCCCTTCTACCAATAGTGCCTTATCTAGAAATAAATTCTCAGTCATTGGCTCTGATATCCCCGAGACATCTACAAAGCAGACCAAGCCTCCGGACCTTTCTCTCTCTTTATCGTCCCCATCGTCTGAAGGTCCTTGGAATTTAGTTCAGAGCAGAAGAATAAAAAGGGAAAGTCAGCTGCTTCCCTCCTTAAGCCGCCATCCATATCCCCGATCCCCTCTACTGGAATAAGGTCCCCATTTCGTGGGCTCATTCCGGGAGGCTGATCATGAATTGGGGTCTGCTTTTGGTGCTGGTGTTTTTGGGTCTGCTGTTAGCTCTGGTGCTGTTTGTTTTTGTGGTAGCTGTTCGAATTTTGGCAGTGTTGTGGCTGTTGTTTTCATTTTGCTGAAGCGGTTAGGTTGTTCTCCTTTGTTTGTCTTTGCCGTTTTGTTGGGTGGCCTTTGGCTCCCTTTTGATAGTTTGTTTGCCCTTCTTCTGATGTGCGAGGGGCTTGCTTTTCTGTTTTCTTGTAGTATCTTTATTGATCTTTCTTAATATATCTGGTCGGGGTCCGCCTAACCCCAGCTTACCTATTTCAAAAAAAATAAATCAAGCAAAATTATTAAAATTTAAAAAAAAAGGTAAGGCATTCAAGAAATTTCAATCAGATCGATTTGGTTATATCTAGAAATCTTTGACAAAATTCATTAGAGCAAATCAGAGATGATAGTTTTTTGTTTAATCTAAAGCTATCTTATTTCTCATCTTATTATCATGTTTGTTATATTGATTTCTCACTCTATATAGTAGTATTTAATGCTTAGGAATGTTTAGAAATAAAAATTAGCCTTGCTTAAATTAGACTAAGTTTGATTATATATATACTCAAAAGTTATAATATCTTAGTAGAAACTGGTTTATAATTGGGTGAAGTTGCTACCTAACACCTTCCAACCTCATAACTAGATCGTGTTCTTTTCCATAAGAATAGATCAGTCAAATCAAAGTCAATTATGGCCCTAGATCCTACTTCTAAGTGGTGACTCTTCTAATTCTCACATAATTAATTCACATGAATTATTTGAGAAATTTCTCCATTTCCTACTTCCTTTGCCATTAAGAACCGGTTTGGATTGTAGGAATATTTTCGAGGAGTTTGCAAAAGAAAACTTCTCCAAATTTTCTTGCTTTTATATAGTTTGATTTAGAATGAGAAAAGCAAATTGAGCCACATAAGTTCAAGTTTTAGTTAGATGGAACTTTAATTTACACTGATATCCCTCCAAATAAGAAATATAACTACACCATTTTCTTAGGGGGATAATATTTCCCCCTCGCCTCTGACAGATAAAATCCCCCCCTTTAACCTTATTCGTTACGTTTTAAAGGCAAAGAAAAATGTTAAAGGGGGTGAATTTATCCTCAAGCAGTGAACCATTCTCACATAAACCGTTGGGGGGGGGGGGGGGGGGGGGGGGGGGGGGGAATATGATTTCCCTTTTCTTATCATGGAGATTTAAAAACCCCTTTTCTTATCATGGAGATTTGAAAACTTCCTAGGAAAATTTTTCCGTAAGAAATATTTTTCCTGCAATCCATGCAAAGAGAAAACTAAATCCATAATTTGGATATTAATTTTCCTTGCCTACAACATTTGTTTCACCAAGATTGCAGTGGTGAGATTTTTAAATTGTGGACTAAGCCCATTAATGACCCTATATAGCTTGTCCATGCCTGAAAAAGGTTTTTGGATGCCTTCTAGTTCATCATTATTATTATTTGAGCATTCCAAGTTTCATTTCTTTGCCACATTGGGATTAATCAACTTCATTATATTATTTCTTCTTTGCAAATAGTCCGTATTTGTTTGGATTTTCAAGAAAAACATTTCTGGTGGAGATTTTTTTCTTGGGAAAATTTCCTTTCCACGGTTCAAAGGGAAATGATATGATTATGGGTAATTCAGAGAGAGATATAATCATAAATTGAAGGTCCCTCTAAGTAAAAATTAAATAAGGTTGGTTTAGTTTTATCTTTTTCGTGTGTAAAAATTAGTAGGAAATTTTAGATACATTTTTCCTTTCCAAACAAGGGCAACGGTGCATCATTGTTCCAACTAGGGCGCTTACATTAGTGGATACATGTGCCCCCTATGGTTTCTAATGATCAATTTATGGTCCCATCATTTGAACTAATGGGCATGGGTGAAATGAATTGATTTGCAAACCTCTCTCATATATACTACTAGAAAAAAAAAATGGAGAAAAAAGAGCCAAATTACATTAAATACTCTAGCTCCCTTTCAATTCAACCACCTAAGTCTCCCGATCAGTGCAATAGGATGTGTCCATTTATCTATCTCTTGACTCAAAATGGGAGTAGGTTTGAAAAAACAAAAAAATACAGCATTTCCTCTTCCCTCAACATGCATCTCTCCCGTCCTTACTTACTCTTTAGTTACATCATAGGGAACCATTCTTCTTGGCATGGCTCTTGGGAACCTCATGGCACCCTCTTCTGTCGTCGATCTCCATTGAGGAGGTGCTTCTTTGGGACTGCTTGTCATTCCTCTTGGGCTATTCGCCATTTCTTTTGGGCTGCCTACCATTGCTTTGGGACTGGTCGTCATCATTTCCTAATTTAAACATAAGAACATAAACATGATTACAAATAATTCCATAGAAATATGAAATAAAGGTGATCACGTTTTTTTTTTTTTTCACGACCAAGATGGTCATGAAAATATTTTAGGTGATCATGTTTTTTGTTTTCGTTGATGATTTTGTGTTCACTTGCTTTCAAAGTTCGTAAACAGATTATTTTTTTAACTAAGTCTCAACATGTTACAAAAAGGACTAATAACAAGAAGCTCCAATCCATGTTTCTCATATTGTGTTTGTTACTAATCATGAAACTAGGTCGAATTTATATAATTGCATATTGAAAATTAGCTTCATAAGACTACCCTGAAATGGTTATGTCAAATTAAAAATATTATGATAATGCTATATCGGTGTATCATTAACAATTGGATGGCTACAACAACCAAATACAATCCATGGTTCAAAAGGTCAGGACATATGTACTCCAATCATTTTTATTATTTTTTAGGAGAATTGTAGCTTCTTGCGATTGTTTCTGTATTTTTCTCTCTTTTAAAGTGTATTTCAGTCGTTAAGAGATGTTGTAGATTATTAAAATAATGAATAAAATATCAAGATGGGTGGAGTTAAGTATTCTGATGTAGAATAAGCAATAGGAATGTGACCAACATGAGTTGAGATCGCAAAAAGTAGGTTCAATGAGAAAATACAAGGATTCAATGAAAGTATATTTCCCTTCTAAGAGAGCACAGAACTCCCTCTGCCTTTATCTCGGATGTATATAGTGCTTGCATATTGAAGTAGACTCATGAGACCAAGATCAATGCCAGACAAGGCTACCTCGATAGAATACAATTTGGGTGCAATATGTTATATGCTACTACTCAAAGTTCTTTCAAAATATAATTTGCTAAGAACTTTTATATACTCGAAAATATATTGAAGTTAATTGAATATCAGTCTACAAGCCACCTTTACCTGTAAATCCCACTAAAGACATTTATGATATTAATTTTCTAAATGGGGTTTGACCAATAGGGTAGCCCTTTGCTGCCTTTTCTGCAAGGGATCCTGTGAGTCTAGACTTCCTCTAGAAAGTTTAATAAACTTTATGTTGAAATTGTGAAAAATCTTGGAGGGAACTAGCTTCCTTTTATCGCTTTTTTGCTTCCAATTTTCTTCTCACACACAAGTGGGCCGTTATTAGATATAATTTTTTTTATCAATCTCACACTGCTCATTTATGAGATTCCCTTTTTAAAGTGCAAAATTATAATCATGACCTTGATTTGTGACCATTTTCTTTTTATTTATACATTTTCATAGATGAGTTTTGATGATTAATTTTGGAGAAATGACTATATAGCTCTAACTGTCAGAAGTTTGTTTCCAACACTAGTTAGGGCTAAACGTTGAGGGCTTCCTTCTACATATACATAAGATTAGATCAATCACTTGGGGGCCGCACATGAAATTGCATGTGTAATTGGAACCGTTGATCTTGTAGGCCATCACGGGCCAGCTCAAATGGTGCTGATCCTACGCCGAACAAGATCTCAATCATAAGAGCCAACAAAACTCAATGGTTTAGCTTTCTTAGGAAACCCTAAACAAGGCTTGATAGAGAGGTACAGAGAGATGACTTACTTGACCACCTAGAGGTGAGCGGCTACGTAACGGTGTGTGTGGCAATCCGTTGCTCCCAGTATTTATGCGCTGCCCAAAATTTGGCTGCGAACGTTGTGGGGGTGCCCCGGAGTTGCCATAGTTGTTACCACTACTTGTGTAACTAGCATTCATGTTGCTGCTGCTATCTTCATATGAATTTTTGCCTCCAAGTTTTCGCAGCCGATTGAGCTCAGGCAAAATAACAGTTGCAAGGTCGGGCCTATCTTTCCTCCTTAGCTCTGCACACTTGAGTGCCATCTTAGCATACCCTAGTGCCTCTTGCACCGGCCAGTCCGAGACCGATTGGTCAAGCATATCAGCAAAGGTACCTGTTAAAGTACAAAAGATTAAATAACGCCATCTCCAACAACTTAAACTTTTGGAGTAATGGGTTGTTTCACATGGTATCAGAGCGTTGCCTTGGTTCAAAACTCCTTGGTATTAAAAATCCACATGTGGCCAACCCTAAAAAGGAGGGGCCACACGTGTGGGAGGGGGTGGGTGGGGGTGTTAAAATATAAAAGATTAAATAATTCTGTCTCCATCAGCTTAATCCTTTGCAGTAATTGGTTGCTTCACCAATTCGTTATATATGGATGATGAAAATCCATTGATACGGAGCCAATTCCAATAGACTTATTGAATGTTCTCATTAGCGTGCTCAAGCAGGAATTGAACCTACGAATTTGCCAATTATAAACATGGTTTAAAATTTCGGTTTCAGTACCGGTTTCGGACCCCTGGAATTTCGAAATTTTGGTTGAAATCCGGTACCACAAAGAAAAGGGTATTTTATTTAATATTAAATTTCGGCCGAAATTACCAAAATTTAGGTAATTTCGGTCGAAATTTCGGTAAAAGATTAAAATAATAATAAAACAAAATGTTTTTTGGTTTAAATTTCAGGCAAAAACGAAATTTTGACCGAAATTTCGGCCGAAATAAATGACCGTTTAGGGGAAAGGCCATTTCGGTGTCAGTCTCCACCGAAATCCGAAATCAGATTTCGGTCGAAAATTAAAACTATGATTATAAGTTAGTCGCTTTAACCATCCAGCCATCGATGCTTAACAGAGATCATCGTACACTTTGAATAACCAAATTGCAATTGAAATGAAATCTTTAGGAGGAACCAATGTACCTTTGTCGATAGCCCTCTCAACGTGGTGGGTTAGCCCCATCGGAGGCTTGGCGGTTACGATTTGAAGCAACATTATGCCTAGAGAGTAGATGTCCGATTTGATCCCAAGCATCCCCGTCTGTTGGTACTCAGGATCAATGTAACAAAATGTTCCCGCCGTGGATGTCATGCGATATTGGGTCACGTTATCGGCCACCGATGGGGGCACGAGCCTTGCTAGACCCACATCGCTTATCTTGCTAGTGTAATTTCGGTCTACTAAGATGTTTCCTGGCTTTAGGTCGCGGTGCACCAGGGGCTCGGGCTTGGCCTGGTGGAGGAATAGTAGGCCTGTTGCAATCTCGGCAGCGATCTTGAAGCGAATGTGCCATGGAATGGGAGGAGTGTTCCCTCGACGAAACAATCTGTCTTCTAAGCTTCCACTGTCCATGTACTCGTATACCAAGCAACCATATTCTGGGCAAGCGCCCAGCAATAGAACCATGTTCGGATGTCGAATGCAGCTCAGTACCTCTACCTGCACACACATTAACATTAACATCATCCTTGCATGTTTTTTATAGACCGGGATATGAGTTCATTTTTCTTTACGATGTATTTATTCAATAATTTTGAATCCCGGCCCGTTGGATATTCACAAATAACATATGGGGAATTGATGAATTATTTGAGAAATTCATATTTAATATAACAAATGCAAGAATTTTTGAAATAAAGTCTCGGAAATGCAGGAGCTATTCATTTTTAGGAAAAGAGAAGTAAAAGGGTGGAAATGTCAATTACCTTATAAATAAGAAATCATATTTTCAATCCTTCACCACCATTTTCTCATACTTTTGTTGACCTCTTCTAGAGAATGACTTTAATTTCAAGAAAAAGAAAAACAAAAGGAGTAGAAATGCTGAGAAGGGGGTGAAAATGTCATTTTCATTTTTTTTTTTTAATTATTGTCAATCTCAATGGGTCGATTTGAGTCCCAGGAAAGAATGTGGAAATTGGGTTTTTGATTGATTTTTATCATCAAATTGCTTAATTAATCAAAGAATTCATAAAAAATGTTGTCCAGTTGGATTATTTGATAGATAACTGGACTTGTGGTCATGAAAACCGTAACATTTTTTACTTTTCATGTTCTTTCCTAAGAAAGTGATTCTACCAAACTGACCAAATAAGAAAGTCTAAGCACCTTTTCATGACCCAACTATGAATAGCAGCACATCGTGATGGACTTACCTTCCGGCCGTTACTTTTGGAGAGGCGTCACTAGTGACATTTGGGGAAAAGGGTAGAAATATCCCAAGATGCTTAGGCTTTGTCTTATTATTATTAGGAAGGGAATTGCTAGCGTCCATCGCAAAAGGCATTTAGCGACTGGTCTGTCACATGTCAGATCAGACCACCCACCTCGTGAATGGAGACAAAGTTGTTGCCTTCATTCATGAAGTGGCTGGTCTGACATGCAACAGACCAGCTAGGAAATGCCTTTTGCGAGAGACCCTAGCAAATCCCCATTAGGAAGGGAATTGCTAGCGTCCATCGCAAAAGGCATTTAGCGGCTGGTCTGTCACATGTCAGACCCCCCACCTCATGAATGGAGACAAAAGCTGTTGTCTTCATTCATGATAAGAAAATGTTGGGTGCAATCATACCCTGCCAAAATGTCACATGTCAGGCCACCCCCCTCTCAATTTCACAATGGCAATTTTGCAGCCCCTCTTTCTCACCAGAGAAGTCCCACCTCATATTAAATAAATTAATAAGACAAATTAGGTATGAGGTGGCTCTCCTCCCCTCCAAAAGAAGAGTTGTGAAATGGCTTTCTGCGAAATTGCGTTGCCATTCCTTTATTTTTATTTTTATTTTTGGATGATAAAAGAGAGTGGAGCAACATGAGGACTTCTAAGGAGGTCACCCATCCAACTACTACTCTTGCCCAAGCATGCTTAACTTCGGAATTTTGATGGGATCCAGTATATTTGTGCCGGTATCATTGCACCCTACATTTCCTTATTATGGGATGATCGAGTATATATGTGCTGGTATGAATGCACCCAACATTTTC
Organism: Tasmannia lanceolata; assembly: GCF_043159265.1. Classification (NCBI taxonomy): domain Eukaryota; kingdom Viridiplantae; phylum Streptophyta; class Magnoliopsida; order Canellales; family Winteraceae; genus Tasmannia; species Tasmannia lanceolata. The sequence continues at coordinate 19,183,620 of NW_027518689.1, read as the reverse complement.
TTATTATTACTATTATTGCCACTATACATCAACTCCTTACCTCTTGTTGGAATTGCTTCCTGCCCTGGGCTGCATCTGGTCTTAAAACCTTAATTGCTACCGGAGTATGATCCAAAGAAGCTCTATAAACAGGCCCATATCCACCTTCCCCGATTTTCAATGCTTCGCTGAAGAAATCAGTTGCAACTTCAATCTCTTCTATAGTGTACTTTCTGTATCGAACATCAGTATTTGCCAAAGCATCCAAGGCTTTCTTCTTCTCTGCAGCCTCAAGAGTAGCCTTTATCTCTGCGTTCTTTCTCTTCATCGCTTCTATCTCGGCGATCCTCTGTGCTGCTTCAGCTGCTTCAATGGCAGCTTTGCACTTGGCCTTCTCCAACTCAGCCATGGCAATGGCGGCCTCTTCTGAAAGCCTTGCTTCCTCAAATTTACGGGCTTCCACCATCTTCCATTGATGAAGTTCTTGAGCCTAAGTTCAATTAACAAACAGTGCAAGTCATTATATAGTTGTCGTGTTCTCTAATGGGTGATATTAATTAATAAAATGAAAACAATGTAGCAAAGAAGCATTGAATAATTATACTTTTACCTTTTGTTTTGCTGAGAGTGCTTCTTTGCAAGCTGTGCTGTACATGTCCATGGTCTGCTTCAACTCCAACTTTAGCCTTCTCATTTCAGCTTCCAAGTCTCTCTGCATTGGATCGAAGTGAAGATTGTAGCTAGTTTTACAATCAAAATGTGATTTTGACGAGGAAATTACATTTATAGTCATTGTTTTCAAAATAATGGCACTCCTCAATTTAGTAAACACTTTGTGTGGAGAGCTTTTAGCTAGGGACTTGTACACAGCACCCTTTAGGCCCTATTCAATTTTTATTTGGGGTTTTTGCAAAAGAAGTCTTCTACTTTGCTTTATTTGCATAAAGAATCTTCTAGTATGAAAATTTGCAAATAGAGTCAAAGTCACATTTGAGTGAATTTTGCAAATCAGGTCATGCTATCAATTTGTGACCAAAATACCCTCAGTGGATTGTCTTTTACTCATGAAAAACCCAAAATGTCCTTATAGTTAAAAAGGTGAAAATTACCAAGTAAAAAGACCAAAATACCCGTGATGCTCAATAAAATATTTTGATAGGGTGGGTCCCAACAACTGAACTCAAACCCATGCATTGGTTGGGGCCCACCATTTTGCCTCATGTTTTGACGAGGCAGTTACCACGTACGGTCTACAGCCGATCCCATGTATAGGGTGGGCCCCCCATTTTACACCTCATGTTTTGATGGGGTGGGCCCATTATTTTACACCCATAAATAATATGGGCCGAGAATGCTATTATGTATACAGATATGTTATTCCCACACCATTCATTCCAAACATATTATTATTTGTCATGGGAATTTAAGTTTTTTTACAAGGTAATTTTTATCTTTTCACGTATATGGACAATTTGGTCCTTTTATGAGTAAAAAACAATCCACGGTGGGTATTTTGGTCTCAGATTGATGGCATAACCTAATTTGAAAATTTTCCTAAAATGTGATGACTATATTTGCAAATTGTCAACCTAGAAGACTCTTTTTGCAAATAAAGCAACAACTTATTTTGATAAAATTCCTTTTTATTTAGTCGGCCGACTCGGACCTTCAGTTTATGATGATATCAATCTAAATAAAGCAAAGACTTATTTTGATAAAATCCCTGATGTCTTCCAAAACGAGGCCCTGAGGTTCAATTTGCAAATAAAGTCAACATAAAATCACCTTATTTGCAATTAGGTCATATTTTTAGAGAAATGATATCAACTCAACCATGTTTTAATAATTGCACCAAATCTTCTTGTCTTGTATTATTTTAAGAACAGTCAAAAGGTTATTACAGTTCCCAAAAAGCTCTCACAAGCCAATTAAGAAAGAAAAGACAAGCTGAGCTAGTGAAATTATTGAAACATGGTTGTGCTGATATCAGTTCCCTTTTTATTATTGCATTCATTATCTAAAGAGGGCCTTTAGCAATTAAGTAGAAAAATGTAACATAAAGAGAAGAGTGTCATTGGTCAAAACAAGGCTTTAAATGATGGATTGATTTCTTATTAAGAGAGAGAGAGAGAGAGAGTTAAGGAGCAAGTAATGTTGATGAGGAGTGCTTACAGAAGCCGACGTGAAAGAGGCACGAGGGCTATCGGTGGAGATTGTGGAGAATTCGACACCTTCGGCGCCCAAGTCAGTAGATTGAAAGCCTTGTTTTCCAAGGAAGTCTAAGCCCTCAGAGAAGGATTCGCGAGAGTTGGAGAGGCGAGGGGGGCGTATGGAACCATCTACATAGTCGGTTAACATGCTGGGAGGGACAGTCTTTGCTGTGGAGAGAGGTCTCACCTCCCTTCCAGGGGTCCTCATGTAATCCGGTGCTCTCTCAAAAGACCTTCTTTCAGCTAAATAAGCTGGAGCTGGACTTCTCATACCTGCCCTAGCAAAAGGGGTTCTGTTTTCCACACAAAATATTGAACAATGAATACAAAAATCTCTAGCCATGAAATCCATGCACCCTATTATATGTCGTATCATTTTACTAGTATATAGAGAGAGAGGCCAGGGATAAGGGATAAGGGGGGAATATATCACTTCCCCTCAAGGAACTGCAAAATGGTGGGCCCACCCCATCAAAACATGAAGTGCAAAATGGTAGGCTCACAGTATGCTTGGGTTTGGCTGGAGATGGTGGGACACACCAATCAAAACATGAGATGTGAAATGATGGGCCCCACTCCATGAAAATTAGGGCAAGCTATATATTCACCCCCTTTTGTTCCCCGAAAACCACCTCTAGTGTATTTACGACTGCTGCTTTTACACTACAAGGAGTGGCCCAAGAAAGAAAAAGGGGACAAATATATCATTTCCCGTGTAAAATTTTACCCGAGCCATATCCTATGCACGGTTGAATGGAGATGGTGGCCCACCCCATCAAAACATGAGGTGTAAAAGTGGGATCCACTACGTCAAAAATATGATGGGTAAAATGTTATTCCCCACCACATCGAAACACTAGGTTCAAAATGGCGGGACCCATCCTATAGGCATGGGTTTTAGTGGAGATGGTGGCATCCACCTTTCAAAACCGGAGGTGTAAAATGGTGGCCCCACCCCATAAAAAAGGTGTAAAATTGTAAGCCCTGCCTTATGCATGATTTGTGTGGAGATAGTGGCCCCATTCCATCAAAACATGAGGAATATAAAATGGTGGGCCTCACCCATGCTATGCATGTGTTAAAAAAATTCAAAGGAAAAAAATTCCAATAAAAAATGTTCCATGGAAAAAAAGTTTCTAATAAATATTTTTCATGAAAAAGAAAACAAATGCCAAAGGAAATATTCGCGTTTATAAATTATAAAAAAAAAACCCATCTACAAGGGCTCCCCCATTGTTAGATCTCAACAAAGTGCATTTACAAATGCATTTTCTTGACATGGACCAATGGGGGCGCCCAAGTAGCTGGTTTTTGGAAGGGTGCCCTTAAGTTTATCTCATGAGACTTACCTGACAGCATCGTCAGGATCGACATTAGGAGGAAGGCCAGGAGTAGGAAGTTGCCTCTGGACAGGTGGAGGCCGATTTGCTGATCGAGCTGCCATCACCTTTCCTTTTGCTATGACATACAGTGCGCAGAAGTCCGGTGTAGATTTCGCTAAGCCACTCGGAACATCAGGGTTCCTGAATTTTCTGCATGGAGGGAATAATGACAACAAAGAACAATCACCGTAAGAATCTGTGAGAGAGAGAGAGAGAGAGAGAGCGTAGATAGCAAAACATGATTCGGCAGAGAGGGGGGTGGAGTGTGGGGAGTCTAGTTTAATATGGCAATGGTTAAAAAAAACGTAGTAAAACAATGCAAATACAAAAAAGAGGGATGATGAACTCACATGAGCCCTTGCATAAACCGGCTACAAGGGCTCCTCCATTGGATCCACGTGTCATGAGTTCATTTATAATGGCATTGATAACTGTAGAAGCAAATGACGTGGATCCAATAGAGGAGCACTTATAGCTGGTTTATGCAAGGGCTCCTGTGAGCTTAGCATCCCTCTACAATAGAAATCGTTTAAAATTATGTAATTTACAACGGGCGATGATATTTTCACCCGCCCCCCAACGGGCCGCACGGATAGCTACAGTGACACGTGCCGTGCCAGCACGGCGCGAAGTCGGGGGCCGTGCCGGGCTTGGTTGGGCGGCACGGCCCGGTTCCCCCCTTCAGAAAATGTTTTTTTTTTAAAACCCGAAAATACCCCCCAAAAATTATTTCAAACGTCTAGTTTTGGGGGTATTTTCGTCAAAAACATATATTTTCATAAAATCATGAAAATACCCCCCTCCCCAACAACTCTTTTTAGGGGGTATTTTGGGAAGTTACTTTTTACCAAATTACCCCCGCCCAACAACTAGTTTTGGGGTATTTTGAATTTATATCTTTTACCTTCCCTAAATACCCTCCCCAACAACTCTTTTTTGTAGATATTTAAGTCATTTCATGTCTTTCACCAAATTAACCATTCTCAGGCCCCAACAACTAGTTTTGGGGGGTATTTTAGATTTTTATTGGTTAAATATTTTACCTTCCCTAAATACCCTCCCTAACAACTCTTTTTTGTGCATATTTAAGTCATTTCATCTCTTTTACCAAATTAACCCCCCCAACAACTAGTTTTGGGGAGTATTTTGGGAAGTCAAAAAATAACTCACACAATCCTATCAATACAACTTTCCACCCCCTTCATTTCTCACCAAAGCTCACTCTCTCTATTATCTAAACTCTCCAATTAACTTCTCTCTCCCTATTCAAGTTCTCCCTCTCTCTCTCTCCCAATCAACTTCTCCCTCTCTCTCCAATCTACTTCTCTCTCTAGTTAGTAGCACTAACTACTCATCAAGAGAGTGGGGATTGGCGATCAACAAGAGGGCGAGATTTTGCTCAAATAGATTGAGATTGGTACCCATTTAAATATTTAATTCTAATTCTCCTTTCACTAATTTTTTTTAAACCTCTCTTAATGGCCGATTCGGAAGAACTTTTCTGCCCACAACATCTGCTATGACAACAACCAAGTCATGGGCAATGATGAGTTAATGGAAGCTTGTTTTGGAGGTCAGTGGAGTGAAGACGAGATTGAATTTGAAGTCGAAAATGAACCCAACCTTAGTGCTAGTGGGAGCCAAGCTCCTTCTCGCTCTAAAGTTAAAAAGGGTAGAACTTCAACTGTTTGGTCTACCTTCACTCGTGAAGAGATAAGAAGTCCCGATGGGAAAGTAGAAGTTAGGGCAATTTGTAAACATTGTAAAATTGATCTTAGTTGTAATGTTTCAGGTGGAACGGGCCACTTAAAAAGGCATGCCGACGCTTGTGGTAATAAGCATGGCCCGTTAGACCCTAAGCAAACCCAACTAAGTCATACGTCTAGTTCAATAGGAACATTTTCCTACTCTCATGATAATAAAAAAAGAGAACTAGCCGCATACGTTATACACTCCGAACAACCATTTGTTTTTGGAGAAAATAAACGTTTTGAAAAATATGCTAAACAAGCTTTAAATCCTACTTTTAAAATGGTACCTAGAAACACTCTAAAATCAGACAGTTGTAAACTTTTTAATGAACGTAAACAACAACTGATTTCATATCTTGAAGGATTTAATGGAAAAAGTGCACTTACTTTCGATATTTGGAGTACCAAAAAGGGTTATTCATATATTTCTGTAACCGCACACTATATCAACTCTAATTGGCTTTTAGAAAAAAGAATTATTAGATTTAGTCTTATTGATTACCTACATACTGGAAATGTTATATCAACACATATTTTAAATACTGCTCGTGAATATAATATTACAAAAAAAATTTGTTCTATAACTTTAGATAATGCTAATAATAATACTTCCGCAGTAGAGTTATTAAAAACTGAATTGAAACCTATTTTAAGTGAAAAAAATTTTTATATTAGATGTGCATGCCATATTTTAAATTTGGCTATGCAAGATGGTTTAGCTTTTATTGACCCACAAATAGAAAATATTAAAACTTATATTACATTTATCAATTCTCCAATGTCTAGAAGACAAGAATTTGCAAAATTATGCAACAGCTATGGAAAAGAATTTTTTAAATTCAAATTAGATGTTAGACATATGTGGAATTCAACTTATTTAATGTTGAAACATTGCCTCCCATATAAAAATTTAATTCAATCATTTGGTAATGAAAATATACCTCAATCTCTCAGTTACACTGTAGGTCTTCCAGATTGGAACACTTGTGAGGGTTTCATGAGTTTTTTTGAAGTTTTTTATACTACAACTAATGTTTTTTCTGTTGTTTACAAACCAACCTCAAACATAATTATGAGTAACTTATATAACATCACGCTTACTTTAAGAATATAGAACTGAAAGACATGAACAAATAATTGAAGTCATGGAGGCTAAATTTAAAAAATAATTTAATGAAATTCCACTTTTATATTCATTCAGTACAGTAATGGACCCTAGGTTTAAGTTACAAAGTTTAGAAGTCTAGTTAGAAGAGTGCAATAACAACCTCGGTGATGATCCTGAAGATTCAGGGAATAATATAAATGAAATTAAATCATTATTAAGGTCTGTGTATCATATATATAAGGTGGAACATGGACAAAGAAGACCCAGTTCTTCTACGAGCTTGAGGCCTAAAAATAATCCAATTTTTAATTTAACAAGCCTAAAAATAGCAAAACCTAGTAGTGTTGGTGAAGTATCTTGCAATGAGTTATCATGTATTTGGAAAGTGAACATTATATCAATCCCGAAGAATGGGAAACTTTTAAAATTTTGCCGTGATGGAAAGCAAATGAGAAAACATATCCAGTACTATCCGTCATGGCACGTGATCTACTAACCCCCCGGTGTCTACAGTAGCATCGGAGTTCGCTTTTAATGCAAGTAATAGGGTTTTAGAAGACAAAAGAACCAAAATGTCATAAAAAACATTGGAGGTATGTGTATGCTTGAAGGACTGGCTTGATGCAGATGCTAGGATACAAGGACTGGAAGGCTCAAACTAATCATCTGAAGATTGCTGACGACTTTTAATTTAGAAGTTGTTGTAATTTCAAAGTTGCATTTATTTTTTCTCTTTTCTTTCCTTTAATGTTGGTGGGTTAGAGGCAAGGTTCTATGTCCTCCTCACCTCCTCTTTTCTTGTTATAATATTTGATATTAATAAAATTTAAAGGTGTTGCCTGGGTTCCTGGATAAATATTCCGAACGCAATCGATCTTTGTTTCTAAATTATTATTGTAAAGTAATTGCAAATGAAATTACAAAAGGGGGACCAAGAGAATTGTAAACAAAACTTGACAAAAGGGGACCAAGAAAATTGTTCACAAAATTTGAAAAAAAAAAAAGAGTTTTTCTTTTAAACAGAACATTTCTCGGAACTCCATGGTAATCCACGGAATTCCGATAACACTTCTCGGAACTCCGTGGTAATCCCCACAAAGTTCTGAGAAATGTTCTGTTTCAAAAAAAAAAAAATTCTCGGAATTCTGTGAGGATTCCACGGAGTTCTGAGAAATGTTCTGTTTCAAAAAAAAAATTCTCGGAACTCCGTGGATCCCATGGAGTTCTGAGAAAAATTTTAATTCAAAATAAAAAAATTACACGGCCGGCACGGCCCGTGAACCCTTCCGTGCCATGCCGTTCCCTGCCCGGCCCGGCACGACACGTTTGCCACCTTGACCCCCCCCCCCCCCCCCCCCCTTTTCCGCAATACGCATACTGCCCCCTTATAACGTGAACAGTGGGCAACTTTAACGCTTTTTGACATCAAATCACGTTACAAGGGGGCGAATGTGTACTGCAGGGGGTGAAAATATCATTGCCCTGTACAAAATATAGTGGGGGTAAAGTTGGCAGAAAATGCGTTCTAAACGTGTTTAAATTTTTTTCCAAAAAGAAGTTTTTTAATGTAAAAGTTTAAAGGGACCATTAAATGGCAAACCATTAAAACGCAATTTGAAAAAACAGAGTTTTAGTGGTTTGCCAAAAAAAACGGAGTTTTAGTAACTATGAGAGAGAGAGAGAGAGAGAGAGAGAGAGAGGGAGAGAGGGCGGGGGGAGATCAAATGGAGTTACCTGGTAATTGCATTCCTATTGGAGGCACCAACGACGATGTTGTTGATGTAGTTGGCATTGATATAATCAACTAGGGCTTTCGAAATGTCTGTATCTTCAAGAACGACCTCCTTCGCTTGTACCTGTAGTCACATTTTAGCAAATCTACCACCCTTGGATATATCAAGGTTTTAAATTTCAACCGAAATTTGAAATTTCTAGTTTCAGTCGAGACCAAAACCGAAATTGGGTAAACTTGAAAAGTTACAAAATTTCGACCGAAATTTCTTTCAGAAATTTACGGAATATCACAAAAAATCTGGATTTTTTGTGTTATTTAATATTTCCCAAAATTGCAGCCAAAATTACCAAAATTCCGGCAGAAATTTCAGTAATTTCAGACGAAATTTTCTGTTTGATAAAATATTACTTTATTTGATTTCGTTAGATGTCGGCGAAAATATCAGTTTTGGTGAGGACCGAAAAGCATTCCAAAACTGAAATTTGAAACCATGCCTTATCCATCCCTAAGGCTCTATTTGTTATAGATTTTGAGAATTGATTGTGAGTTTAAAACTGATTATTGGACTCAAAATCACATTTAATTTGGAGCCCATTAATCATTTTGGACTCAAAATCCAAAACAAACGGGGCCAATGCTGAAACATTTAGGTTGCCCTTATCATTTTAGATTTTAAGAATTGATTTTGACTCCAAAATAATCAGTTTTGGACTCAGAATCCATTCTCGAAATTCAAAACAAACGTGGTCTTAGAGAATAACCCTAACACGACTAAGGCCCTCTTTGTTTTGGATTTTGATAACCGATTTTGAGTCATAAACTAATTTTTGGACTAAAAATTAGGCCAGTTTTCTATTTTGATAGCCGATTGCAAGTCCAAAAGTGAATATTGGACTCATTTACGTTTAGTTTTGAGTCCAATAGTAAGTTTTCTGAGTCCAATAATAAGTATTGGACTCAAAATCAAATTTCAAAATCCAGTATCTAGATGTCTAAACCCTAGCCCTATTCATTTTGGATTTTGAAAATCGATTTTGAGTCCAAAACTGATTATTGGACTCAAAATTGCGTTTAATTTAGAGTTTAATAATGAGTTTTGGACTCAAAATCCAAAACGAACAGGGCCTTAGGCCTTAGAGAAAACCCTAACATATCAAAGGCACTGTTGTTTTGCATTTTAACAGATTTTGGGTCCAAACCTGATTATTGGGTTCAAAATTACGTTTAGGCCCGGTTTGTTTTGGATTTTGATAACTGATTTTTTACTCCAAAACTGATTATTGGATTCAAAATTACATTTAGGCCCGGTTTGTTTTGGATTTTGATAACTGATTTTTTACTCCAAAACTGATTATTGGATTCAAAATTACATTTAGGCCCAGTTTGCTTAGGTCTTTTAAAACCGATTGCGAGAACAAAACTGATAAGAAGACTCTCGGCATGAACTAGCTTATTCTCAATTAAATCCTGTAGTCATAATTGCAAAGCTCGGAACTGGGAAGAATGAATTCGGGCGAGACAATTTTTTAAAAGAGTGGGGGAATGTTTCGGAGGGTTAAAAAAAATGAGAAGAAGGGTAAGTGTTTTTCCATTATAGTTCTTATATTGTATATACTCCGTTTTCTATACAGGTACAAAAAAAACACGATTAGGCATTATGTTTGGATGTGACTTCAGTTTTGACTACAATTTCTTCTTCATTAATTTTGAGTTTCTTGGGAAATTTATAATGACTATGAGACAATTTTTCCGCAAATCCATGTTTAATTTGGAAATTTTGAATTAAATTAAAAGGTTGCTGTTTATTCAAAGAACTCTAGACTTTTTTAATTATTTGGAATATTTTTAGTGGGGCAAAATTGGGTTTTTGATGATTTTTTCAATTATTTGGAGAATTTTGTAAATATGCCTGTAGCAATAAACAACATTGCTCCATGTGGAGAATTGTCCATGCAATAAAGACACAATCTCTGGGTAATTTATAGTGTGGTTCATCTTTCTATCATTGTTTTGTGTATGCTATGTTGTGTATGCTATGGATGCAAAGGAGTGATAGACTTATGGGCGCCCTTGTAAAAAGGTCGCTCCTCTCGGTCCTTATAAGCAAAGTGCATCTATGGTTTTATGGTTATAGTTGTCAACGTCATTTCAATACTTTTGTTGTCCTCCTAATAAATACACTTCCTTGCTATGGGCACCCTTGTAATGGGTTTTCTGGAAGGGCGACCTCCCGTCTATCATTCTCATAAATGAATGAGGAAATCCACATATTATAAGACGAGTTTTTCTAACCTGAAGGGAGCCCTTCCAAGAAAATAAAAAAAGGGATGAAAGGCGCCCCCATTGGTTGTAAAACACCGAGGTGCATGATAATGCACCTTGGTGTATTACAACCTTTCATCCCTTTTTTGGAAGAACACCCTTCAGTTTAGAACCCCTCAAGAAGAAACGTACCCCTTTTCGGGCACAAAAGCCACGGAAGGGGAGGAAAAGCTGTTGAATCTCGGCATCCATTGGGGAGGCCGTGCCAGCTTCGGCCATGGAGTAGCCCTCTGCAAAACCAACAACGAAAAGAATGATGGAAGAAAACTATGACAACGATAATTGTTATAGCGTTACATTGATGGCAGACAAAGAAAGAGAGAGGGTACCTACGGGGCATGGAATTTTTGTTCTTGACATGGACAAGGATTAAGTGCGGGTTGTTAAGGAGAAGGTGGTCCACCGCCCATCTCACCGCGAATTGGCTATTCTTATCCTTGTCTATGCCAACTACGGTGGCATTTTGCACCTGATCTTCTGAATTGTAAGGGCTACTGTGGTTGATCATTTTGTTTAGGGGTGCAATTTGCTAAAAATGTATTAAAATGAGCCTGAGCCTGACACAATTTTCCGGTAAAATGTAAAAGCTAAACCCCAATTTCCAAAAAAATGACCCGAGTTGCACCCCTAAGTTCAATCTTTGTGTTGTTCGTGTTGAATTCTTCTTTCTTTCTTCTTCCTCCTCCTCCTCTATCACCTCGTAAGATGAAAGTAATTCACTCGCAACACTAATAATATTACGACCACGACCAAGACCACCAAACCAGGAGAAGGAGAAGGAGAAGGAGAAGAAGAAAACACCAAGGGGAAGAGATAGGAGAGAGGGGAATAGCACAATACACACCCTGTGGGCCCCACCTGCCCAGGCAAACAAACTAACAGCCTTGGACCAAGGAACCCACCACCTCTACTATCTTTAAAAGGATCTGTTTTTTTCCAACCCCACATTTTCGGAATTGTCCTTTTATCTTCCTTGTCTAATTGATGAATTTACATCATTCTCTTCTTCCCCCTCAACGCCACTTTGAATGGTAGCAAATTTGCCAACGTGTTAATTCAACTGAAGTTGAGAAGTTTCAGGTCTCAGTATAGACTTTTTCAAACCGATTTCATGTAGCCGTTGAACGTTTTTAAAAAGAGAAACTTGGGAGTCTATAGGGCCTGAAAGAATGACGAATTTTGTTTGGGCCCCAACTTATGGGGCCCCACACTAGATTCATCCAAGCCTTTAATCTCGGAGGCCTCTCTTAGATATGCTCCCGCTTAAAAAATCAATCCAATCATGCAATTAATTGAAGCATCAAATAATATATGTAGGTTTTGGCAATCTCTTAAAAAAAAATTAAAAAATACACATTATTCGATGTTAGAAGAGGATGATTGGCTTAGGTTTTTAGGTCATGAGAGATCCAAATCATGGCCTGTAGACGGTTCAGATAAGTCAAGGGTTGGACCCACTATTACATAGTGGGCCCGCCACATTTTATTACAATGGGGTCGCGCCCTACTGGACCATTCCACCTCATTTTTTACTCCTATTTACGTCCAAATTGCTGCATTTGATGTAAGAAGTGGTCCCATCTTGGCAAATCTAGATCAACCATCCAGAAAGGTTAATGCATTTCACATGGGATGTGGGCTGCATTTTGGCGAATCTATGTTGATTGATCACGAATACCAAATGGGGCCAATCAAGGGTTCAACATAGATGATGGGTCTTACCATAACTTGTTAGATTTACGTGGTCAGGCATTCTAAGAAGGTCTCATTATAGGGGTTTGACACATTCAATGGCAATTTTTGCATCCTGACATGACTAATCTAGATCAACTAGGCATAGACAGATTAATATTAGGAGCATTGAAAATCACATTATAATCTTAAAAACATATAAAATATGCATCCCCTTAGTTACCATTCCCACCATCTTTAATAAGTCTTTTCTATAAAATCACAAGGAAAAATTGCCAATGGGGGACATCAAAATACGAGAATTGCCAATGGGGGACACACTTTTGAAAAATTGTTCGAGAGGGATGAAATGAGGGTTATCAACTCTCTAAGAGGGGGTTATCGACCCTCTAAATGGGATTATTAAACTCTCAAAAGGGGGTTATCAACCCTCTTTAACAATTTTTCAAAAGTATGTCCCTCATTGGCAATTCTCATATTATGATGCCCCCCATTGGCAATTTTTCCAAATCACAATTGAGAGATTTCCGGACAAGTCAAGGAAAAAATCACTTTTGAGATAGACTGGGAAAACATCTCTTCTTGATGAACAAAAACGACTATGATACAATGCACATGTGGCAAATGTTCTTGGTGATAAGAGTTGTTGATCTGATGGACCAACAAAAGGCGACCCAGGTCTGATGCAGAACATAGATCTTAAAAGCATGATACCGGCATGTAAATATCAACGGCATAAATAAATTTTTAGGACGTCTTTTTTCATCAAGGGTCTAGAATCATTCGATGCAAGATCAAGAGCAATAGGCCAGACTTGAGATCACCATACAAATGCCAATATTTCCATATATATCTCCTACCTAGCCATTTTCCTCATGCTTTTTTTTTTTTTTTTTTTTTGAAATGGTGGGAAATTATATAAAAGTGGATTTTTAACGGTAAAGGGTCTTTCAAAGACAAAGAGAATTACCTTCCAAAAACAGGCGCATGCCTCAAAGTGTTTCCTTAGTGTCCTTTTCTAGAGTGTACAATTTATTTAAAGCCAAATTTAAGAGCGAATGAAACAAACAAAGATGTAACAAAAATGATGCTAGGCAAAAATATTTCCTTCTAATAATATCGTTATTAGAATATAGGGAAAATGACCTAAAAAAAACTCTTTTTTGGACTACTATTTAAAAAGCAGTGGAGAGTTTAAAATGACCAAAGTGAAGTACTTTCACTGTTCACAGATTTTTTTGAGACAAAATTGCCCCTCCCGCCCATCTACATGTCAGAAGTCTTTTGAGAGAGATAAAAGTATTATTTTATCCCTTTCCACATCTCAAACGTGACTTCTACCTACCACCAAAGCTTTCTTATTCTTCTTCTTCAACAACACATTTTCCTTCTACCACCATTAAAGCTACGTTTGGAGTTTGGAAGCTAGGTAAATCTGTGTAGGTAAATTGTGTATGTAGTTTTGTATATTGTGTATGTAGTTTTGTAGACTGTGTAGTTTTGTGGGAAGAGTGTGCAGAAGGAGTTGTCGAAACTCTTCCCACACTGGTTGTCCAAATTTGTTCATTCGATTGTATTGGATTAGATTCCATCCACTCCACTAGTGGTTGTGGATTGTTGGAATGGTGGTTGAAGCTGTGTAATTAGTGGTTGAAATGATATCTATTGCGGTTGCAACAATGTCAATATTGCCCAATGTCATTAAGGAGTTGTGTTGTTCGTGGACTGGTGTTGGGTTGTCCAAAAATTTTTAACTGATTGGATTCCATCCACTAGTGGTTGATGATTGTTGGAACAGTTGTTGAAGCAGTATAATTACTGGTTGAAATGATATCAATACTTGTTGCAACATTGTGAATAGTGTTTAATGTCAGTAAGGAATTGTGCAAACTCTATCCCGCAGTGGTGTACGGTCGTCAAATTTTTTTCATTGGATTGGATTGGATTCCATCCACTCCACTAGTGGTTGAGGATTGTTGGAATGGTGGTTGAAGCTGTATAATTACTGGTTGAAATGGTATCAATAGTGGTTGCAACATTATGAATAGTGATCAATTTCATTAAGAAGATGTGCAAACTCTGTCCCGCACTTTCATAAGGTTGTCCTAATTTGTTCAATGGATTGGATTCCATATACTTGAAGCTCACTCACTGATTAGATTGGATTTCATCCACTCCGCGAGTGGTTGATGATTGTTGGAACAATGGTTGAAGGTGTGTAATTACTGGTTGAAATGATATCCATAGTAGTTGCAACATTGTGAATAGTGGTCAATGTCATTAAGGAGTTGTGCAAACTCTGTCCCGCAGTGGTCTAGGGTTGTCCAAATTTGTGCATTGGATTGGATTCCATCTACTTCATGTTCATTCACTGATTGGATTGGATTCCATCTACTCCACTAGTGGTTGATGATTGTTGGAACAGTGGTTGAAGCTGTGTAATTACTGGTTGAAATGATATCAATAGTCGTTGCAACATTGAGAATAGTGCTCAATGTCATTAAGGAATTGTGCAATCACTGTCCCACACTGGTGTAGGGTTGTCGAAATTTGTTCATTGGATTGGATTCCATGTACTTTATGTTCACTCACTGATTGGATTGGATTCCATCGACTCCACTAGTGGTTGAGGATCGTTGGAATGGTGGTTGAAGCTGTGTAATTAGTGGTTGAAATGTTATCTATTGCGGTTTCAACATTGTCAATATTGCTCAATGTCATTAAGGAGTTCTGTTGTTCGCGCACTGGTGTAGGGTTGTCCAAATTTTTTTAATTGATTGGATTCCATCTACTTCATGTTGAGTGATTGGATTGGATTCCATCCACTGGTGGTTGATGATTGTTGGAACACTTGTTGAAGTTGTGCAATTACTGGTTGCAATATTATGAATAGTGCTCAATGTCATTAAGGAGTTGTGCAAATTCTGTCCCGCACTGGTGTAGGATTGTCCAAATTTGTTCATTGGATTGGATTGATTCCATCCACTTCACTATTGGTTGAGGATTGTTGGAATGGTGGTTGAAGCTGTGTAATTACTGGTTGAAATGGTATCATCAGTGGTTGCAACATTGTGAATAGTGCTCAATGTCATTAAGGAGTTGTGCAAACTTTGTCCCGCAGTAGTGTAGGGTCGTCAAAAATTTTTCATTGGATTGGATTGGATTCCATCCACTCCACTAGTGGTTGAGGATTGTTGGAATGGTGGTTGAAGCTGTATAATTACTGGTTGAAATGGTATCAATAGTAGTTGCAACATTATGAATAGTGCTCAATGTCATTAAGGAGTTGTGCAAACTCTGTCCCACACTTTCATAAGGTTGTCCTAATTTGTTCAATGGATTGGATTCCATCTACTTCATGCTCACTCACGGATTGGATTGGATTCCATCCACTCCACGAGTGGTTGATGATTGTTGGAACAATGGTTGAAGCTGTGTAATTACTGGTTGAAATGATATCCATAGTAGTTGCAACATTGTGAATAGTGGTCAATATCATTAAGGAGGTGTGCAAACTCTGTCCCGCAGTGGTTTAGGGTTGTCCAAATTTGTGCATTGGATTGGATTCCATCTACTTCATGTTCACTCACTGATTAGATTGGATTCCATCTACTCCACTAGTGGTTGATGATTGTTGGAACAGTGGTTGAAGCTGTGTAATTACTGGTTGAAATGAAATCAATAGTGGTTGCAACATTGCGAATAGTGGTCAATGTCATTAAGGAGTTGTGCAAACTCTGTCCTGCACTGGTGTAGGGTTGTCGAAATTTGTTCATTGGATTGGATTCCATGTACTTCATTTTCACTCACTGATTGGATTGAATTCCATCCACTCTACTAGTGGTTGAGGACTGTTGGAATGGTGGTTGAAGCTGTGTAATTAGTGGTTGATATGGTATCAATAGTGGTTGCGACATTGTGAATATGTCATTAAGGAGTTCTGCAAACTCTGTCCCGCACTGGTCTAAGGTTGTCCTAATTTGTTCAATGGATTGGATTCCATCTACTTCATGTTCACTCACTGATTGGATTGGATTCCATCCACTCCACTAGTGGTTGATGATAGTTGGAACATTGGTTGAAGCTGTGAAATTACTAGTTGAAATTGTATCCATATGTAGACACCCTAATTTTGCTACACTTTAACCAACAATAACTTAATATATTGATCCGTGGAATTTCACTGGTAAAATATGCATCTTCACATTCCTTGAAAATCAAAATGATAAAGAGATGTACACGGCAAGATGATTTGATCCGAAAAATTGGAAAAATGCCCTGATTGGTGACTTTACAGTGTTAAATCCATGTAAGAGTCCATCTATCATGGATTTATATATTTTAGGGCATTAATATCTCGATCTGACCTTACGGATCATCAATCGGGATAAAATAAGCTAGGGTTACTTCACAACCCGGTCCCTAATTCCATTTTGAGACTCGGTTTCCGTAAATCGTTAGATCGAGGGCTGATTGTTGACCTGGGTATCTTTCTTTACAAAGAATTTGTGATCATTTATTCAAAATAATATCAATCAATGTCAATCTCAAATTTGGATTAAACATTGGGCCACTTTAATTAAGCAAAAATCCAGTGAAAAATTACGGATCAAGGCGGGATAAGCGAGATCCGTCGAAATCGTCCCATTAAATCAATGTCTCAACTATTGTCAATATCATGGTTTAATAGTTCTAACCGTTGGCCCAAAGTTGATCGAATCAGTTGGTTCGTTTGGACCACCGATTTGCTCGATCTTTGAAAAAAACGATCTACTGACGAGATCGGGGGCTCGCATTGGTCAAAAATTTCAAAATCAGTATTTCTATGGCAATATTGGGCTTAAATGAAAAAAGGAAAAATCAACGATTCCAACGGGGAAAGAATTATCGAAATCGGACTTCAAAATCTCCTGAAAACCGTGTTTTCGATTTTCACATTCAAAATATTTGAAAAGTCTTTTACAAAGATTCTAGGATATTTAGAGATCTCATTTCTTCCATTCTTTCGATCTCTTAAAGATTACAGGCAATCTAAGCCATCTAAGTTGTTGCTATTCTCAACAAAGGCAACCAATTTGGACGTTTCCCTTCTCTTGCAATTTGCTTCCAAATCCACAAAGATTCCAAGGACAAGTGGCGTCATCCTGACCTTAAATTGTTCATAAATATTTAGTGCTTGATCCTGGCCGCATAAGTGCCTGCCATTTTGAACATGGCCATGGGTAAAATGGAAGATGCCAAAGAAGAGGGAGAATATTCTAGAAAAATTCGATCTTGACCATTATTTCCCCTTCCTTTTTGCATCACTGAATCTCCATCCACACCTCTAGGACCCAAAGATGGTAACTTAGCTCCTCCCTCACCTATAAAAACCTCCCTCCCCCTCTCATTAGAGAGAGAATTTCTCAGCCCTCTCCTTCCGTCGAATTCGTCCATACCTCTCTCTCTCCCTCCATCATTTTCCTCTCTCTTTTTGGCTGTGGAATATTGCATTGAAAGCAAGGAATCATTATTCTTCATCATCAAAAGGAGACTTTCATCAAGAGAGGTAGGCCATTTAATATTTTAAATTTTAATGGTTAAAGCATGCAATTTTCTCTTTAGATTTTCAGAATTTACAAGTTTGGTTTTTCCGAGCTTGAAAAATTCTGAATTTCGAATTTCAAAAAAGGAATATCTTTGATCAATCTTGGTCGATTTCCAACAAGCTAAAAATTGTAAAGTTTTCTCGATTCGGAGACTGGAAGCTTTCCAAAAATGGATCAAAGATCAAAAAGGGAATTGCATGTATACATAAATATTAAATTTGGGAATGTTTTGCTTGCTTCCTCTCCCTTCCTCTTTCTCCTTTTCAACCCTCAACCCCAATTCAGCCCATACACTTCCCATTTTGTTGTGTGCACTGTGCGTATGTTTCAAAGTGTTTAAATGAATCTAAATATGCATGCATGTCGCATGTGCATGTATGTCTCACAGACACTGTACGTGCAAACCTGCTTCCTATATGTTCATTGTGTGCATACCCCCAAACAGTTTAAATGAAATTAAATGCTTATGCACATAAGTGTGTCACATGCACTGTGAAGCCCAATTCCTTATACATTGCATGCACTGTGTGCATTAAATCAAACTACTTCGGGTCCCTTCACCACAACTACACTACCTCCATTTAACATCTCATTTAACTCACCATCTGGACCCACTCGGTTCAACCAAATCAGTTCACCCAAGCAACCCCGAATCAACTTGGACCCACTCGGTCCAACTCTAACTCAATCCGAGCCAACTCAACTCAGCTCCGTTCAACCCGGACCAACCCGGTCCCGCCCGGATTAGTCCAATTCCACTCGAGCTAACCCAGTCTAACCTAGCCCCAACCTGAGTCCAACTTGGACCGGAACCTTAACCCGCACACTAAAGCCACACCCTAAGCCGTACCCCAACCAGACCCAACATTGACCCTGATGGGACACAAATACGGCGTCGCTCTCAGATATCGCCACGTGTCGTCGATGCACAAGTAGAGCCTAACCATCATGAAAAAAGGCGTTGGAAAACGGTAAAGACCATACGATCATGACACGTGTCGCCCTCTCACCGTCCAGGCCTCATCATCACAAGTTATGGAAGGAAATATCCGGCAAAGCCACGCGCGCCGGCAGAGCAGGGGGACGGCCCAATCCTACAAAGGAAGGTTTTCTCTCCATAATGATGAAAAGGCCCGCGCACCTCCCTTTAAAAGGGAGGGAAAGGAAGAAGAGAAGGAGGGTTTTTTGAAAAGACTTCCCCCATTCTCAGCTCCCGCAAAACAGCCGGAAAAAGAGGCGAGGCAACAACAGAGGCGATTAGGAACTCAATCATACTCTCCCTGCTAGTCCCCTCCAACCCCCTCATCCGCACACCTAGAAAAGAACCCGCGTCTTGGTCTTGGTAACCCTGATAAAAAACTTTCCCTCTTCTCGCTGTCCTTTATATTGATTGGTCGAAGGATCTGACTTGGGTGTCGAAGTGGTCGTCCGGGACCCACCCCGGACCCCCTGACCCCTTTGTTTGTGATTGCAGACCCCGCGGAGGCCCTCTACCGACCGCGCGATCGCAAACCCGGATTCCAATGCCATCATATTGGCGCCATCCGTGGGACTCGTCGAGTACTGAATGCCTTATGGCGATGAGAAACCACACCCAACAGCAAGAAATAGGGGTAATGACCAGGAGCCAGGCTCAACGCGCACAAACCCACACCTCAAGCTCCCGGGAGCCCAACTCACCACTCTCGGGCCGACACCAGCCCTCCTCCAGCACACCGCAGATGGTCCCCACCATGGAAATGTTCAACAAACTCCGCTGAGAACTACTCCAACGCTTGCCTCCGCCGGATCCTCTGGCCCCGGGGAGGCCCCTGACAACGCAGGACCAGACGGACACCGTCCCCATCGGCGAATAGCCTTTTGCCCCCCGCACCTAGGGGACACCAGCGAGATGACGGGAAGCAAGCCATGCTAAGCCGCGCTCCCCCTGCCCGGACCGCTCGTTTCCAGGAACCGCCCCCGGCTCGGGCGAAATAAGTAGCAACCTCAGCGCAACCACCTAGCATGGATCCGATAGCCGACCTGCAAAGGCAAATCCGAGAGGTAAAACTGGAAATGAAAAAGCCCTACCCCCACGGCATTCTCGGCGAATGGGAGAGGGAAACGACATCCCCATTCACCTCGGAAGTCTTAAAAACCCCAGCAGAAGCAGGAATAGACCTCTCCCGTTTCGGTCTGTACGATGGAAGCACAGACCCCCTCGAGTTCCTCCAAACTTTCAAAAGGGTAATGATGCTCCGGGGCGCGTCGGACGGATTCATGTGCAGAGCCTTTACCTCCCTGTTGAGAAAGACCGCTAACGACTGGTACATGGGATTGGAGCCCGACTCCATCGCATCCTTCCACGAATTCGGAAGGAAGTTCAGCGCAAGGTTCGCCAACAACCGCCTCCGCCACGATTCAGCGGACGCTCTCTTGGCCCTCCGACAAGGAAGAAACGAGACCCTAAGAGACTTCATGTTAAAATTCAACGCCGAATTGGCCCAGCTTTCTAACATGGACGTCCAAATAGCGGTCACCACACTGAAGCATGCCACCACCGACCCGAATCTCAAGCTGCATCTTACCCTTAACCACCCCGGGACCTGCAGGAACTTGAATCAAAGGCTGACAAGTTCGTACGAGCAGAAGAAGCCTGTGCCCGAGAACAGGGCCAGGCCGGCCCCGATGAAAGAAAAAGCAACGACGGCCGAAGGATCATGAGGCCATGGGCCAAGGCAAAAACAGGCGAGCCGGAACCCCGTCCCCGTCTTCGAAAGACTGGGAAGCGCCCCACTAAAGGTTCCCCTCTCCCATGTCCTACTAGCTATCAGAGATCAGGGTCTCCTGAACCCCCCCAAGAGAATGGCCACGAACCCAAAGAAGCGGTCCGCCAAAAAGTTCTGCGAATTCCACGGGGACCACGGCCACGAAACTGACCATTGTTTCCACCTCCGCCTCTAGCTGGAAAAGCTGGCCGAGGAAGGGCACCTAAATCAATATCTCAAGAGCCCTGGCGAAAACTCGCACGAGGTCCAACATCCGCCCGACGAGCCCAGAGGCAGGCGTCAGTCACACGGTAGGCGCCAGTCCAGCAGCCGTCGCTGATCCACAAGCCGACACTGATCCCCGAACAGGCATCGCTCCCGAAGCAGACGTCAATCCCGCAGCAGACACGACACACGCCGCCACCAGCGTCCCTGGAAAGAGGAGCCCCCCGAACAACCACAGACCCGCGAACAGCCGCCTACCATTATAGGAAAAATCAATATCATCACGGGCGGGCCGGCGGTGGGAGGACCGGCGATAGTCGGTCGGCGGGCATATGCAGAGCGGGTGTTTTTCATGGAAATGCCTTCCAAAAAGGCTCGGACAGATCCTCCCCATGAAGACCAGATCATCACTTTCTCTCACAAAGACCTCGACGGACTACAAACCCCGCACGACGACGCACTGGTCGTCAGGCTAGTCGTCGCCAACTTTGACATAGGAAAGATCCTGGTTGACACGGGAAGCTCCGTCAACGTGTTACACCTCGGAACCTTCGAAGAAATGAAACTGGGCCAAGAGAGGCTGGGACCCGCAGAGTATTCCATCTACGGGTTCTCCGAGACATCGGTGCGGGTCAATGGCAAAATCGACTTACCCGTAACTTTCGGGACGTACCCCTCCAAAAGACCATCCTGACCACCTTCATGGTTGTAGACATACCTTTCACCTACAGCGCCATCATAGGGCGCCCCGCTCTAAGAGACTTGGGAGCTGTAGTCTCCACCCCCCACCTCAAGATGAAATTCCCCACTCCAACCGGAGTAGGGGAAGTCCGGGAGCAGCAGATGATAGCACGCCAGTGCTACGCAGCAAGCCTAAGAGGAACCAACGCTCCGGCCGAGAACTTCACGATCGGTAGTGAAGACCCCCAGCAGCGGGCCAGCACAATCAGAGGAGAGCCCGCCGAGGATCTAGACTCCATCCCCATAGCCCAAGATCAGCCGGAGAGACAAGTCCGGATCAGTTCAAGTCTGGATCAGTTCCCTGTTAAAAGGCACCTTGCGAGGCCAGATGATCGACTTCCTCAGAGCCAACAAAGACATGTTCGCATGGTCCGCTAAGGACATGCTCGGGATACCCAAGGAATTGGCCATTCACAAGTTAAACGTGAACCCAACCCTTAAACCCGTCCGGCAGAAAAAGAGGAACTTCGCGGTAGAACGTCAAACTCACATAAAGGCCGAAGTGGAGAAGCTACTACAAGCCGGGTTTATCAGAGAAATCCGGTACCCCGAGTGGCTGTCTAACGTCTCGGTCAAAAAGGCTAGTGGAGGCTGGCAGGCCTGCATAGACTTCACAGACCTAAACCGGGCTTGCCCGAAGGACCCCTACCCCCTCCCGCGCATAGACCAGCTCATCGACGCCACATCCGGGCACGAGCTCCTCACCTTTTTAGATGCCTTCTCGGGTTACAATCAGGTGAAAATGCACGAACCAGACATCCCGAAAACAACGTTCATTACCGATCAGGGCGTCTACTGTTACACCGTTATGCCCTTCGGGTTAAAAAATGCGGGCGCCACCTACCAGCGGCTCGTAAATAAGCTATTCCGGGCGCAAATCGGAAGGAACGTTGAGGTGTATGTTGACGACATGCTGGTGAAAAATTTGAAAGCCTCCAAACACATCTTCGACCTTCAGGAAACTTTCAACACCCTGCGACGAGCCCGGATGAAGCTGAACCCCGCAAAATGCGCCTTCGGGGTAACTTCCGAAAAGTTCTTAGGGTTCATGGTTAGCCAGAGAGGGATCGAGGCCAACCCCGAAAAGATCCAGGCCATCCTAGACATGGAGCCCCCGACAACAGCGGTAGAAGTACAGAGGCTCGCAGGGCAAATCACCGCCCTCGGCCGATTCATGCCCAAGTCGGCGGAAAAATGCCAGCCCTTCTTCAAACAACTGAAAAATATACGAGAATTTGAATGGACCCCGGCCTGCCAAGAAGCATTCGACGCCTTGAAACAGTACCTCCAAACACCGCCCGTACTCGCCAAACCTGAGCCAGGAGAAGAACTATTCCTGTATCTGGCCATCAGCCCCACAGCGGTAAGTGCGGTATTAGCCAAACAAAGCAACAAGAAGGAATACCCGGTGTACTATGTGAGCAGGACTCTCCACGGTGCGGAGGTCCGATACCTAAACATAGAGAAATTTGCCCTCGCAGTCGTTAGCGCCGTCCGAAAGCTCCGCCCCTACTTCCAAGCCCACCCCATAGTGCTTCTGACTGACCAGCCCCTGAGGAAAATTCTCCAAAAACCAGAGACCTCGGGCAGGATGGTAAGTTGGGCGGTCGAGTTGGGAGAGTTCGACATACAGGTGCGACTGCGGCCCCACCGAACAGACGGCGTACGAAGGCATGAGGCCAGACTCAGCAGAACAGAGCGGCGAGATTCACTGGACCCTGCACGTTGATGGCTCAGCAGGTAAAATGGGGCACGGGACGGGAGTGGTCCTCCACGGCCCCGAAGGATTCACGCTAGAATACGCCCTCCGGCTAGATTTCAAAGCCTCCAACAACGAGCCTGAATACGAAGCCTTGCTAGCAGGGCTAAGTCTAGCCACGGAGCTCGGCACGGGAAAGTTAAAAGTATATAGCGACTCCCAGCTCATCGTCAACCAAGTGAACGGAATATACGAAGCCAAGGGCCCCAGGATGAAGCGATACCTCCAGAAGGTAAAAGAAAAGCTACAAAGAATGAGGGAAGTTGAGATCCTCCAGGTACCACGAGACATGAACAACCGAGCAGATGCATTGTCAAAAATGGCCTGGAAGAAACCCATGACTTCGGCACCGTGCTCACAGAGATACTACCCCACCCCAGCATCGATGAGGTACAAGTCTTGGAGATTCCACCAGGACCAAACTGGATGGACCCCATCATGCGATACCTGAAAGACGGGATACTACCCGAAGACAAGAGCTGCCCACTACGTGGTCCACGGACCCAGGCTGTACAAACGGTCGTACACCTGGTCGTACCTCCGATGCCTGGTACCCTCCGAATCGGAGTACGCACTACGGGAAGTACACGAAGGAATCAGCGGAGACCACGGAGGCAGTAGGATTCTAGCTCAGAAAATCGTGAGGCACGACTACTTTTGGCCTACGATCATCAGGGACGCCAAGGAATTCGTCAAGAAATGCAGCCATTGCCAGAGGTATACAACCACCCCCCATCAGCTGGCCACCCCATACACTGCAATGGCAGGGCCCCTGCCCTTCGCCATGTGGGGTATGGACCTGCTCGGGCCGTTCCCAAAAGCCCCCGGGGGACACACGATGTTGTACGTCGCCATCGACTACTTCACCAAGTGGGTCAAAGTTAAAGCCGTGGCATAGCCCAACTCAAAAGCAACGGAGAAGTTTTTCTATCATGACGTAGTCTGCCGCTTCGGCATTCCAAGGATACTTGTAACGGACAACGGACCCCAGTTCGCAAGTACTGAATTCGGCAGATTCTGCGATAACCTAAGCATCGAACACCGTTTCGCCTCCGTAGCACACCCGCAGGCCAACGGGCAGGTAGAGGTAACTAACAGGATCTTGCTCCAGAGCCTCAAGAAGCAACTAGGAGAAGCTGGAAAGAACTGGGTGGAGGCACTGCCTAGCGTCCTCTGGGCCTATCAGACAACGCCGCGGACCGCAACCGGGGAGTCCCCTTTTAGTTTGACTTTCGGGGCGAAGCAGTCATCCCGTTGGAAATCAGCCTCCCCAACTTCCGCACAGAGAACTATGACGAACAAGGAAATTCTGAGCTCCTCCGGAACACTCTAGATCTCGTGCTCGAGAAAAGAGAGCAAGCCCTCCTCCGAACCGCCTCCTACCAGCAAAGGGTGGCACGGTACTACAACGCCCGAGTAAAAAAGCGCTCGGTAAAGCCCGGAGACCTGGTACTATGACGGGCGGAGGTATCTGACCCCCGCAACGCCGGGAAACTCGCACCTCAATGGAAAGGACCTTACAGGGTCATTCGAGCACTCCGCCTAGGGGCCTACCAGTTAGAGCGCCTCGACGGGACCCCAGTCCCTCGAAATTGGAGCATGGATAACCTCCGAGAATTTTACCAGTGAAAAGGTAGGGTAAGGTCCGTGTTTTTCTGTTAAGATATGACAAATGTTTTGTTTGTTTCCTTTTTGTGGTTACTAGAAGCAAAGCTGTGTTTTTCCTTTTACAAAATCAATGGAATAGCGTTTCTACCTGAGCCATGCGCATCTCCACTTTCCGGCCCACGATAAATAAAGAGTTCGAAAGAAGACAGGGAGTGAGACAGAGGTAGCATCGGGGTCAACCACCCCGAGAATACCCTAAAACGCTCCCCATGAAAAAAAGACAGGGAGTGAGACAGAGGTAGCATCGGGGCCGATCCCCCCGAAAATACCCTAAAACGCTCCCCATGAAAAATAGACCTCCCCTTTTAAGGGCAGGCGGGACCCATTAACCCCGAACCGATCACTCGAGGGGAAGATAGTCCTTCCACAGACAAGACGCCCCACGGGGTGCACCAGAAATATTCTCGGCGATCAAATTGAAATTCAATACCAAAAGGCTCGAATGACCCGGAGCACATTGTATATAAAAAAAAAGGAGAGAAGGAGAGAAGAAGAAAAGAAGGAGAATTCAAAAAGTTATTACAGACCCAGCGTAGAACCATAAAGAAAAGAAGCAAGATAAAATCCAAAGGGCATCCTGGCATCACTGAGCCCCCTCAGGAGTATCAGCGACTACAAGATCTACCAAGGCAGCCACCTGCTCCCCGACCAGCTCCGGTACTTCCACTGGTACCGGCAAAAGATCCTCCGGAACGCCTTCCTCGGCCTCGTGCATCAGCTTGTCGAGAGGGAAGGAAGGATCGACCTCTTGAACACGCCGCCCGCATTCAGCAAAAGCATCGATCTCAATATCCACGCTGAACGCGGCCGTAGCCTTGAGGAACTCCTCGGAATCCCGCCATTCCTCCCGCGCCTTCGCCAGCTCCTCAGCATGCTTCTGTCGAGCCACTGCCAATTTTTCCTCCGCACGGCTTCTCCCACCCACGGTTGTTCGGAGGTCCGCCCGAAGTTGAGCAACAGTATCCTCAAGCGCCACCTTTCCGCTTGGGCCTTCTCCAAGTCCTCGCTCGGCTTTCGAACTCGCTCCTCGAAAGCACCTATCTCAGACTCATCCTTGAGCAGGTACTGCACCATCTTCCTGGCATAGCTTTGAGACTGCAAAAAGCAAACCATTAGGAAATCTCCAGTCGCGGTCTCAAAAGCAACCAAAAGGGAAAGCACAAGCCAGAAAACCGGCCACCCGGTACTTACGCAGGACAGCGACTGAAGGTACCCAGCCCCCAGGGCCCTGCGGCTGAAGCCTTCTAACTCAGCCTCGTCGCCAGGGAGGGCGGCCATCAGCGCCACTTCCACCCCGACCCGAGGATTCCCAAGGACTCTATCC
This sequence comes from Tasmannia lanceolata, assembly GCF_043159265.1. Taxonomy (NCBI): domain Eukaryota; kingdom Viridiplantae; phylum Streptophyta; class Magnoliopsida; order Canellales; family Winteraceae; genus Tasmannia; species Tasmannia lanceolata. The sequence continues at coordinate 19,157,389 of NW_027518689.1, read as the reverse complement.
TCAACACCAACCTTCCAGTCGGGCTTAAACTGTTCCCCTTGTGCCCGGTAGCACTGAGGAGGAAGCTCCATCCGCTCCAGAAGCAGCTTGGTCATAACCGACCCTTCTAGACGACTCGGCATATCCTCCGTAAAGGTTGGAGGATGGACCACACGGCCGGTTTTCCCCTGTTTAGCGCTAGGAGGGGCAACCCTCTTGGCGGGAGGCTCCAACTCCGGGTGAGGAGACCTTGCCGTGCCCTTTTCTCCGACCGATCGACCAGAGGAGCTAGACGGCGCGCATACAGGAGGCCTAGTTTGCGACCGATCCAACCTGGCCGCGGCCATAAAATCAGAGGGAATCTTCCTGCGGCTCACCAGACCCTTCGTCGCCACCACGATCCCCTTTCCCATGCCAGCATCACCGGAAGAAGACATACCCGCTGCCAAAAATAGAAAAACAACAACCACTCAGAACAAAGAAAAACAACGACAAAAAAATACATGCTCAAGGCACATATGAACAAACCCAGAAAAAAAAGCTCACCGCGGTGACTGGCGGAACTCTCCCCTCCTCTCCAAAGCTCCCAACAAGCCAAGCCTCTTCAGACCCCTCTCCCATCTAAACTCGGAAACATCGATAGCCTCCCCCGAGACGAGCTTCCCCAAATCAAACTTACTACAATCAGACTTGTCAGGGAGGGACTTCCTTCGCCACTCAACAGAGCGCCTCCAAGAATGAGAAAAGCCCCAACCAGCGTCCGACGGGGGGATAATGAACACATACTCCTCCTTCCACTTCTTAATGGAAGAAGGCAAGTTCGCCACAATTTTCACCTGCGGACGCTGAGTCAGATACAACCAGCTGTCATCCCCCTTCACCAACGGGCTAAGCGCAATACAAGCCCGAAGCAGATGGAGGGTAGGCTGAACCTTGTGGAGACCCGCCTTGGCCACAAAGGCCAAGAGAGTGCGCCAACTATTAGGTGACAGTTGGGAAGGGTCCACCCGGTAAAACTCGAGGGCCTCCACTATAATACCCAAGAGCGGAAACCTAATCCCGGCCCGGAAAGCCTCCACGTAGAAAGCTACATCTTCCTCTGTGATACCCTCACACACCCCCTCTGCAAAGGAATGAACCCTAATCCCATAATCATCGGGAATGTGAAACTCCCTCCTAATCTTCTCTGCCGCCCCTTCTCCCAAAGTGCTCCTAAAACACGCCACCCTACCAGAACGGATAACGGCACCAGACCGAATGTCCCTAATCTCCGCTTCACGAGCAGAAGAAACTCGAACAAGAGATTCCAAAGGAGCGGCCCCCACCGATGATCCAGAAGCCTCGGAGCTATCTTTCAACTCCGTGGGCTGCTATACATCTCGAGAGTCGCCGCCCCCTCTCTCTACCAACAGCCGCCTCCTTTTTCTTGGCGGAGCCCTCTCCACTACTTCTACCGACTCAGAAGAGGGACTCTGAGAAACGGTTGCGACAGACATCGTAAAACAATCAAATGTCGGATGGAATAAAAAGCACAGAACTCACCAGGGCAGACGAACGAAGAAAAACCAGAAGAAGGTTGGTGAAGAGCAATACGTAGAAAAATCGCCGCAGAAGAAAGCCCGCTTCACCCGAGGAAGACGAAGAAATAATGACAAAGAATGAAATCCCCAAAAAGGCTTTAAAAAGAGCTAGGGTTTCGACACGCGTCGATTGATCTCCCTTCCTTTCTAATCCGATGGGACGCGCACACGTGGCGCCGATTGGGAAATTCAAGGGAACCGCCAAAAATCGAAGCGCCATACTGAAAAGACGTCGCCACCCCTACCGCTAAGTAACTTCCCCAGCAAGCCATCCCTAAAATCCTCCCCACCTAAGGGAAAAAGGAGGGTCCGGATGGAAAATACCACGTACGATGGCAAAAGGCTCGGGACCCATCACAAGGGCCCGGCATACAAATCCACAAGATGGAAAATACCACGTACGATGGCAAAAGGTTCGGACCCCATCACAAGGGGCCGGTATACGAATCCACAAGATGGAAAATACCGCGTACGGTCAAGAAAGGCTCGGGGCACGTCACAAGGGTCCGACGTACAATACCACCAAATGAAAAAATACCAAGCACAGCGAAAAGGGCTCGGGTCGCGAGGGAAAGCAAACATGCGAAGGGAAAGTAAACATAAGATACAAGTCGTAAAAAGCCGAAAAAGAGCCATTCATAACTATTTCCTTTTGGCCCACGGGCCTACAAAAAGGGGAGAGTGAAAACAAAAAGGCACGCAGGCCCGGGCCCACAAGGCCCCCAACAACAACAAAAAAAAGGGGGAGAGGGGGAGGGGAAAAAGCCTCCTCCAAAATCCCGCTCGCCCCACCGCCTGCAGCTCAGAGCGACTGGCCGCTGAAGGAGTTTTCCTCATCGAAAAGCTCCTTATCACTATGCTCCTCCTCCAAAGAGCTCCCCCAACGTCGATTCTCAGCAAATCGGGTCTGGTCATTTAACCACCGCACCCGATTCCTCAACAAATCATTCTCCGCACGCAAGGCCGCTATCTCTCGATCCATGTCGATCATCCGGCTACAAACCTCCATTTCCCTACGATAGACATGAGAGAAGAACGAGCGGTGGCGATGAACAAAAGCTTCATGGGACTCCCTCTTGTAAAGGGGAGAATGAGGAGAACGCTGAGGAAGCCTTGGAGGCGGGTTCCTCCCATAAATTCTTCGCTGAGGCCCCAACCCATCAGGGTTTGTCTCGGGACTACTAGGAGGACTCCCTTCGTTAGCAACCCTCCCCTCGCCACTTAGAGAGAGACCCTGGAAAGACGACGACATCCCTGACAAACCCGAAGAAAGGCCGAAATAAAGCAAAGAAGTGGAAAGAAACGGAAAGCTAATCTGCATGCAAAGCAGAAGAACTCGCTCCCTATAAACCCTATGGGAGACCCTTGGGTAGGAAAACGAAGCGACTTGCCCCACACGTGTCTGTTTCCTATTGGATGACCGGCCAGCACCACGTGATGGCGCCGCAATTCCTCGGGAAGGAACCGCCAGACGGAACAGCACGTCCTCTCGTATCCCAAAACGCCCATAAATGCCTTCGTCACGATATTCCTTAACCAGATAAACAAGCTTGCTCCCTTGGACCATTCAATGGACCAAAGGTATTATTGTGATGAGACATAAAAACGGCGCTGCACTCGGATCTCGCCACGTGTCGCCCATGCACCCATACAGCCTAATCTATATTAAAGACAATGGGAAACGGCAGGCCCGAACCTGATTGGTCGCAAATCACTCCCAACTCCTCCCCACCGAATGAAAGGGAAGAGTCCGGGGGTAGGAAACAAAGCAGAGAGGCCCGACCTCAACCCCAACAGAGGAAAAACGCACGCCCAAGCCCGGGGCCCCAGCACGAGACCACGATGCACAAACACAACAGGCGAAGAAAATTAAACGCGCCAGGAAAAAGGCTCAGAATCCCGCACAGGTCAGAACAAAACGTCACTGTTCCTTACGACGAAGATAATTTATGTCAAACAGATGAAAAAAGCAACACAAAGAGACACGGCACAAATTCATAAAGATTGCCCATTCACATCCTCCTGGCCCACAGGCCTACAAAAAAGAATGGGAAATAAGAAACAGAGCACAGGGCACGCAGCCCCCAAAATCCCCGATAGGAAAGGGGAAGGAAAGAAAAAAAAAAGGCACGCAGAAAAACAGGAAAGGCCAGAGACTAATCGGAAGAAGACTCCTCTCCCGAAGGGTCCCCCTCCTCTTCCTAGGAGCTCTCCAGCAGGAGATCCACCTCATATTCAAACAGCTGCTCGTTGAGGAAGCGAACATTTTTCTGCAAAAGCCTTGTTCTCCCGCTTCAACTCCTCGATTTTCTTACCCATCTTCGAAACACGGCCACGTAGCTCCGTTCCCTGGTGATAGGCTCGGGAGAAAAAAGACCACTCCCTGGCGACACGGGACTGAGACGACTTGTCTTTCCTAGGCAAGGAGGAGAGGCGAAGGGGGGGAAAGCCCGAGGAAGGGCCCGAGTTCCTCCTAGCCTTCTTCCGACTAGCCGCAAGGTCCTCCGGATCGGAAGACAAGTCGGGGTCACTCGACGATTCCTAGGGAAGACAGGCCTTGCCCTTGACTCGCGAAGGAGAACCAGACATATTGTTAAAGAAGGCACGAAAGAACACCTACTACAAAAAAAAAGGGGGGGGACGGAGAGCCACAACAAAGCGCCAGGGTAATTTCCCTTTTTAAGCTCAAGAAAGGAATCCTGGTGCCTCGAAACAAGGCAACCCAGCTAACGACAACACCGCTTCCCGGGGACGGCCGCCGGATAAAATGGCACGACTCCTCGTACTCCGGGGCCCCCATAAATGCCCTCATCATGACGTCGCTCGAACGAAACGTTACTCTCTTGGCCCATCCAAATGGACCAAAGGAGTAAGGGGGAGTTATGATGGGACACAAATACGGCGTCGCTCTCAGATATCGCCACGTGTCGTCCATGCACAAGTAGAGCCTAACCATCATGAAGAAAGGCGTTGGAAAACGGCAAAGACCATACGATCATGACACGTGTCGCCCTCTCACCGTCCAGGCCTCATCATCACAAGTTATGGAAGGAAATATCCGGCAAAGCCACGTGCGCCGGCGGAGCAGGGGGACGGCCCAATCCTACAAAGGAAGGTTTTCTCTCCATAATGATGAAAAGGCCCGCGCACCTCCCTTTAAAATGGAGGGAAAGGAAGAAGAGAAAGAGGGGTTTTTGGAAGACTTCCCTCATTCTCAGCTCCTGCAAAACAGCTGGAAAAAGAGGCGAGGCAACAACAGAGGAGATTAGGAACTCAATCCTACTCTCCCTGCTAGTCCCCTCCGACCCCCTCATCCGCACACCCAGAAAAGAACCCGCGTCTTGGTCCCGGTAACCCTGATCAAAAACTTTCCCTCTTCTCGCTGTCCTTTATATTGATTGGTCGAATGATCTAACTTGGGTGTCGAAGTGGTCGTCCGGGACCCACCCCGGACCCCCTGACCCCTTTGTTTGTGATTGCAGGCCCCGCGGAGGCCCTCTACCCACCGCGCGATGCAGACCCGGATTCTGACGCCATCAGACCCCACCTAATTAACCAAACCACACCCACTTAGCCTCCTTGAATTAAATTTGGTAACCACATGCCATCCACCCAACATTGTCTACATATGTGTTCTGTTCATGACGTCCGGGCTCATTTGATCCAGCCAAACCGCGATAACCGGTTCAGCCTTTTCTAGTCCGGACCCAATCCGAGTCATCCCGGTTCAGCCCAGACCATCCCCTCAAACCCGATTCAACCCAACCGGTCCAAGGTTAACCCGACCCCGCAACCCAAACCCCACATCCTACCCCCCACAACCTGATCACAACCCCACAGCAAAGCCGCACCTCACCCCAACCCCACTCGGCTCACCCAACACAACCCTCCTAGCCGAACCCAATATCCTACATCCCTTAGCTATTTTGCTATGCCGCAACACCCACATCATCAAAATTAATCCCAACCGACCATAGCTATTACCCCACATCCATGACCATAACCAACCCATGCCTTATCATCATCCCCATGGCCTAAGACCCATGTCCCCATCATACATTACATGTACACTATAGCCGAACCCAACATTCCCATGTTCTGACCCAAGTTTTCAACCGACCATCCCTAATGATCCATACACAACAGACCATCCCATTAAACCCATCAACCCATACCCATACCCATACCAATACCCCTAGTGTTGTCTGACAATTTCACAACCCAAGTTTAATAGGAAAATCACATTTTATGTATTGTATGCATCTCACATGCAATGCATAGTCAAGACCCATACATTATACGTACCCTATAATTCAATGTGGCATGTACTACATGCATCATATGTGCTGTACACATAAGGATGTAGGGTACTGCTATACATGTATGGGAACCCACCTCAATAGGCAAACTAGTATGTTCGGTACATACAATGGGACTCGACCCTACTCAACTTCACTCGGTCCAACCCGGACCCAATTCAACTCAATCCAATTCAACCCAACTCACCCCCACCCTAGATACACCCCACGACCTAGCCCAATCCAAATCCATGGACCCTAACCCAATCCAAACCAATGGACCCTAACCCGCGCCCAACCCAACCTGAGACTCAATCCCTTCTAACACGAACCTGACCCAAGGCGAACCCAACCCGATCCAATCTAACCTGACCCGATCAAATATAACCCTACCCCAAACCAAAACCAACCTAACCCAACTTGAGGTTTAACCCAACCCAGCCATACACCCAACCCAAGCCCATTTGGCCTTGACCCAAAACCCCATCCCATTAGACTCTACCCAAACCCATTGCTTACTTAGCCTTAACCCAAGCCAGTGGTTTACTGGACCTTGACCCAACTCAACTTAACCTGCACCCTTATCCAAACAGGCCCTATCCTACCCCAAACATTTTCTCCGTGCTGTAAGGTGATTTCTGCATAGACCATACTATAGGATGATTGAAGCCACCCATTCCATGGTCCAAAACGTAAATAAATTATGCCCACAAAATCATTTCCATAGGATGATCTTAGCACTCCAGTCCATAGAGGAACTGTAAATTATGGAAACCTCTAAAGATTTGAGGGTTGAGATCATGTTATGGAAATCATCTTTGTGGCATAACCTGTTTGCATTATGGCTTGTTAAAAGGATGGTTTGGGTCATCTATTATGTTGGTTGTACATATTTTTTAAAATACTCAAAGCTATAAGGACTTGCGTCATATAAAATCTTCACTGGGTCAGTTAGCTTAACCCTCATGTTTTCATTGGCGCTACTCATTAACTAATCGAGTGGCACTCCATGACTCACCCAAGTCATATTCCCTAAATCCCCAGCTCGAGCTAAATCCCATTGGCCAAGTTTCTTAGACATCCTTTTGGTTCCCAATCCCTCATGAATGGTTACTTGATACAAATACCAATCCCAATTTTCGATCCCACTATTCAAGATCTAAGTCCTTCCAAGGAACTACGTGTGGCTTGATCCTCACGACGGGGTACGTAGGCAATGGCAAAATCAAGTTCAGCCGCTCCCGTTCCCTCACACCTTTCTTCATCTCTTCCATCACTCTTTCTATCCCTTCTCCCATTCTCAAATCATTGATTGCATGTTTAGTTGTTTGGTCATTTTGCATGATTAGTTACTTTGCTTCATATGTTTAGTTTCTTTGCATGTTTTATCACTTTAAAATGACATGTTACTTGTCTTTGGCAGAAATTGCATGTTTAGTTATTTTGTTTGAATTTGGAACTCTTTGGAATTTGAAAGCCTTAAAGAATCTAAGAATTTTCACCTGATCGGGAAATCAATTCAAGATCATAAATTCTAAAAATGCTTTAGGTTCTAAACTTAGAGATTGCACTCTAGGTTCCACCATAGAATCTTAGAGCCCAAACTTCACAAATATACTGAAAATGCAACTTAGGTCCATTGCATAGGTCATTTTAAGTCAAATCAATTAATCGAATTCAACTTAAACCAAATCTCATCAAATCTCATAAAATGTCAAATCAGTCATATTGGCATCTAAGCATTCTAATTAGGCATTTAGGATCATCACTCCTGGCCCGCATGAGTCTAAACTGTGAACGGCCAAATCATAAGTAATATTTAGATTTCGCAAATAAAACTCACATTTAACCCATTTAGTTAAAACTTAAACAACTAAAGCATTTAAAAGGTAAAGTCTGACTTTCGTCAGGAAAGATCGATGTTGTACACTTCGTGCGGTACACCTTCTGATCTCATAACCAGGTAACTTACCCAAAATTTAAATCGTAGACCAAATATACAGAATTAATCATGGGTCCTAGATCCCTAATCTAGGTGGCGACTCTGGTCAGTTGTTTCTTTCGTGAAGTTAGGACTTTTATCCTAAATTTATGGAAAATGCAATCATATTCAAATCCAATGGACAAAGGCACTATCATCATCATAACACACACCCTCGTGGGCCACCCTCCGGGACGGGATCCACAGATTGGCGACTCTGCTGGGGATTGATTACCTAACTTTATAACTTTTAAAAGATTTAGTCATTTAGGGTATAATTAAAGGGGATAAATGTGAAACAAAACACAAAGAAAACTCAAAAATTCAAAAAACAGAAAAAGAAACAAAAAATATTTTGTGCTTACTTGAATAATCCATCACCTAAATCTTCAAAAGATTAATTAAAGGACTTGAGGGCATTAGATGCGAATCCCCAAACTGCACACACTCACATCACTTGCATTTACAGTAAGCCCAATGGTTCCCACCTTGGTAATTCCCATCTTATTTTGATGATTCCAATACACAAGTGATTTAAGATCACTAATGTGTTCGATTGTCTAAGTTGTAGATCATGATTGCTTAAAGACAAGATTGCTTGGATTGAGGCCAAGAAGCTCTCATTGGACCACATTCGGAAGGCTAAACACATCGGAGATCCAAGACGAATGAAGACTTGAAGAATCAATTGAAGATCGAAGTCATATTAGAATGTATAAGATCCAATCCTAGTATTAGATTTTAAGAGGCATAAATTAAGTAAATAAACACACACCCTAAATGTTTAAGTGATTGTCCCTGTGGTGTTCCAACACTTTGGAACACTCATAACAATCCCAACTTGGTGTAGAGTTGGAAGCCCAAAAACCAGAAATGAAAATCTGCTTGACATAGGCTTCTCGGAACTCCGAGAGAATTCTTGGAGCTCCGAGCTCGGAACTCCAAGACATTCTTCGGAGCTCCGAGAAATGGTCCAGTAGCATTTTTCCAATTTCTGTTTCAATTCTCGGAACTCCGAGACCACTATTTCGGGAACAAAAAAGAGCCGTTGGTAACTTTGCCAGATTTACGACAATGCCACCAAACTGTCATATTTTGGTTCTTCTATATATATAGGCATTCTATACTTCCCAATTATCAATCCTAACACTCAAAAACTTCATTTGAACATCCAAAGAGTGATTAAAGCTTGTTTATGCCTCTCATCCTCTTGAATTAGGATTTGGATCATTAGGCTCAAATTTGTACATCTTCTACATTTTGTAAACCCTTGTGAGGGATTTTTGTTTCCTTCTTTCTTATTCTAAACATTGTATTCGGGCGAGTGTTCGGAGAAGCGTAGCCCACTCTCCGTGGTGAAGATCGCCACCAAGGTTAAAGGCGGTTGGAATTGTAATCGGCACCGATCTTCGTCGGAGTTAAGAAGATCAAATAGTGAAGCCATCAACGGATTTGGTTGGTGGAGTGGAGTAGGCCTCGCATTTTGAGGACCGAACAACTTTAAATCTCGAGTGCAATCTCTCTTATCTCTTTCCTTTCTTTTATTTGCACTTAGGATTTAACTTGTGTACTTATAATTTCATTCTTGATCTCTTAATCTTCAAAATTGGGTTAGAAGTTTTCGAAAGGTTAAAACTTGTTAGAAACCTAATTTTACCTCCTCCTTAGTTGTCGTACTCGGGACCACCCTTGGAATTTCATACACCCTTGCATATCACATTCACACACGTCCTATTTAGGAAGCCGGAGTGTTATCTAGCATAGTTGACTGGGAGGTCATGACCCGGTGCCTCTGTGTTAGAGAAGCATTCTACCCTTAGCCTAGTACCTTTATGGTGCGTAAACGGATCTGTTGGTTCATGTACTGCTACTCTGGGCACCGGTAGAGTATATCGAACACGGATTCGCGCTAAGAGAAATCTTGGCCTTACCTCTAGATCACCCCACATATGCATATAGCACAGACATGCGTACATCACGTGTGTGAGACTTGATTAGGATATCCTACCCGTCTGTGCCTAGATTAGGCCGTAGTCCATTTTCCAATGGCTATGATCGGTCTTAGGAAAATGAACAAAGTCGTGAACCAAATCTCTTGGTTCCGCTAGATTAGGGGTTAGGAATTGCACCCTCCAAGTGAATCACAAAAAGAAAATGCCTTTGAGGTTGGGATAATAATCGCGTTACTCTTAGATCTAGGAAATCCCATCTCTCATTAATCAACGATTCATTTATCGTGGGTTGATATCCTTTAGGTTAGGGTTCCCTTTCAAGGACTCATCTCATAACTCTAGCCTAGGATTTTATCTCCCCTGAAACTAGGGGCATCTTCTTCGAGTGTATCCTTAAAACCCCTAAAATGTCACCCCCTCTTAGGTTCATGCCTCACCCATCCGTTGGTCGCATTCTTTCAATTTTTAAATACATAAGACCATCTTTTTCAATGAAAAATTTATCGGTCTCAAATGTGTGTGGGAACTTAGTCCTTCTAGCCAATACACATTTTCAATCAACAACACTATTGTGTCTAAACTTCCAATTTTTTCTTTATCGGGAGTTCTTGTCTTCACCATTGATCATCCAAAAGCAACTTGGACCCGAGTTTCCAATCGTCTTGTGAGAATTCCACCTCCATCTTCTCCCATTGTCGTCTCAATGTCTGAACCAACCAAAAACTCTCAGCCTCCTCGCATTGATGATATGTTGGTCGAACTCACCCGTCAGATGAGCCTACTTCGCGAAGAAAATAAGATCATGAAGGCTCAGTGGGAGGAAAAATTTGATACTCCCGCTTCAAAAGGAAAATCTATAGCAACCACATCTGAGGTTCTCCCTCAACCCAAGTTATTTTCTGTCACTATTGAAGATCAAGAGCAATACGGCGAAGAAAATTGCACTCCAATTCCTCATCCTGAAGAGAAATCCCTTGATAAGAAATTTGAACTGTTGCTTCAAGACGTCAAGGGCATCAAGAGCCGAGAGTCAAGCAGTTTTAATCTTGATGACCTGACTCTGTTTCCGAATGTTCGTCTCCCTCCAAACTTTCAAATTCCAGACTTTGATAAATACAATGGTACAGGTTGTCCTACTGCTCATTTACAAATGTTCATCATACGGCTGCAGTCCCAAGGGTTGAATTCGGAGCAGATGGCTCAGTTGTTTCCCATTTCTTTGACTGACACTGCATGGAAATGGTATCTGAGTTTGGATAAGACAAATGTCAGAACCTGGAATGAGATTACTGAGCAATTCATCAAACAGTTTACTTATGATGACGGATCTGAGGTGCAATCCGTGATCTAGAGGTAACTAAACAGGAGCCCAATGAGACATTTGCCACTTTTGTAAAAAGGTGGAGGAAACTTGCTGCTTCGATCAACTAGACTCGACTAGTTTTTAAAGCTTCTTGTGCGATCGCTTAAGTTCAAATGAATTATAATTTTTAGGACTCCCTATATGCCCTAACTACTACAAGTTTTAGCCTTAAACTAACGCAGGGGGTCCCTATATCCTATGTGTGACTAGGCTGTGTGTCCTAAGAAAAATAATGGGCTATCTAAGTGCGTCCTAGTCTAGCCATCGGCTCGACTAAGTGTCTAACCAACCACGACTCGAGGCCTCCTAACTCTAGGGACACTCACAAGACAAGACCCACAGAGCATCAAATCTAGGACAGACTCCTAACTCTATGGGAAGATCTTTTGAAAATATGGTTTGCAAGGTTATTTTGAAGAATATTTGTATTTTTAAAAGGTTTAAAAGGTTTTTAAGCTATGGAAGCTTTTGAAGTTGTGACTGAACTCAGGATGCCAGCTGCAAGCCTGAGCTGCCTACGTACCCCTCAACTAGGGATCAAGCCATCCGTAGTTCGGAAGTTTTCTAAACTACGAAGCCTAGGAACATGCAAAGACCGACTCTGAAAGATGGAAGGACGGAATCCTAAACTCTATGAAGATTGGACGAACTCCTATACTCTATAGAGGTTGGACAGACTCCTAACTCTATAAAGAGTAGGACAGACTCCTAAACTCTATGAGGGTAGGACAGACTCCTAAACTCTATAAAGCTAGGACAGACTCCTGTGACACTATAGAGGTAGGACAGAATCCTAACTCTATATGACGGTAGGACAGACTCCCAACGCTCTACAACTGCAGGACGGACTCCTAACTCTATGAGGGTAGGACAGACTCCTAACTCTTATGACGGTAGGACAGACTCCTAACTCTCCCTAAAGAGGAAGAGATCCCTCAACCTGCGAAAACTCTAAGGCAGGAAGGGAAGGGTTGGCTCAAGAAGCATTCCGTCATAGCCTGGACCCAAGGGGGAGATAGATTTCCAAATGAATAGAGCTCCTAGTCTCAAAGGAACATATATGTCAAATGCCAAGAGAAGGTTTGAAGAAAAAGATAAAGGGCCACAATACAAGGTACAACCTTAAGACAATTCAGTGCAGACAAAATTATAGACGCTATGAACTTCTTATTCACATGTCCTATAACACCTTTTTTTTTTTTTTTTTCGCAGTCACCATGCGAAGACACCTAATCTAATTCATATACTTGAAAATCACAGTCAACAAGATCAGGTAGAAGAGAGGCTCAAATTCCAGTTACCAACATGAAGACACTTTTAATATGATGCTTTGATAATTATATCGAAGCCTTGTTATTTCAAATCTTTCAGTGACAAGAGGGTTATGAGTGTAATTCAAAAGGCATCCCAAATTCTTCAATTAACTTCGCAGAACAATGAATAACAAGACTAGGAAACTTCATATCTAAAAATTTCATACTTTCGCAGACAAAGATGTGAACAAATAATCATATTGTTGAAACCCACAGAATAATGCAAACATAATCACCCTACATATCAAATGAATACATTCAAAGCGTTTCCTGAGCATGTAGATATAACACCTAAAGGATAATCTCTTTCTTTTCAGTACACATGTTTAATACTACAATAGCCATTCCAACAGACAAACGGACTTGGGCATACCTCTTAAGTTTCAACAACTTAAGTGAACGCACTCAGAAGCATTTCTTATGTGTGTGACTATAAACTCAGAAACATTCATTTAGGGTATATAATCATGGCAAGAGATTGCTAATGGAACAATGCAAATGAATTGCAAACATATCAACCAAGAGGGATTAATGATCATTTGAGAAGAACAAAATTTATGTCATCATCTACTACTCTTGTTCACACCATGGTGCCTAAATGAGGTTCTTATTAATCAACACTACATACCTGTTTGTGTCAATCTTATAGATGATTCCATACCCACAGATGACCTTGATGAATGCAACACCAGTGATAGTGAAAAAAAATTTGTCGTATATACATCAAAGAATGTGACCGCTTGTTTGAAATTCCATTTTTATAAATTGTCTAAATATACACCTATGGTACCCAAGTAGTTTCAATAATTCTGTAACCCAAAACCAAATTCCAATTGGTAATCTTTAAGATATACCTTTCTTACTCTTACAGTTTAAAGAATTTAAGAGGGAAATCTATGGGGATTAAGTATAACAACTCAGGCATTCATGAACCCGTGAAACTCATGATGAACCATAAAAACAAATTTCAATTTCAGCTAACCCTCACAATCCTTTTGGAAAAGAACAAGAAATATGCATTTATTACCACATAGCAATCCAGTCTTTTTAATGAAATCATAAAATTAAGCCAACAGGAAGGAAATTATACAAAATCATTTTCAGTTGACCCTAATCAGAACGTGAATCTAACTTTATCAAACCATTATGAGCATGAGAATCACTGCCACAAAATTAGGGGAAAATCCCTAAAACCTCATTATCTTTGAAAGAAAGATCCCAACAACTTTGCTGAATGCAACTTTTGAACTTCGACAATGGATAGAACCAATTAGGGAACAATTTCAATCTTTTTGGAAACTATAGCATTAGAAACATCAACAAAACATGAAACTTTGGTAATTAATTCATTCCAAGAAGAATTTCCGATGTGACCTATCAGAAAATTCATTAACAACTCATTTGAAGGAATCTATCTCCCAAATGTAACAAATTCGCAAAATCAATGAACCTGTTCAACAAATATTCTAGAAACAGAATTTCCAAACAAAACAAACCCATCACAAGAGATGAATATAATTGAATCATACACCTATACCCTCGACATGGGGTAATGAAATGAAATTAGATAATTCACACAACCATACATGGGGCCTCCAGTGAAATCAGATGATACTCATACCCACGACATGGAGTAGAGTAATCATCTGATTTCCTACTGTTGGAATATGTAACTTGCCTAAGGGCATTTAGGACTTTGTACATTCCTTTATGTTTTAGTATAAAGATATGAGTCAGGGGGAGATAACCCTAACTCTTCTATTTTCTCTGTCTAAACTTTCGTCTAACATGGTATCAGAGCCTTAGGGTTTTCTGATCCCTAGGGTTCTCTAGTAGCCTTCATCTTCTCCGCCACCCTCCCCACCGCGAAACCCAATTCCGGGCCAAGTTTAATCGGAGGCAGACCGGCACGACATCTTTTTACTCCCGAGGAGGAGCCGTTCTCTCCGAGCCGAAGGCAGCCCTCCCTCCCGCCCCGTTTCTCTCCCCCCAACCCAGCCCTCCTCTGCGCAAAGGTCCTGGTTCTGTACCCCCGCGCAGCAACCCCCCCCCCCCCAGATTTTCTACCTACGGCGGAAATTATTTTCCAAGACCGAGGATTTGCACCACCCCAAAATTTCAAACCGGAAAACTTTTTCCAGGACCGAGGATTTGCACCCCCCAAAATTTTCCAGGAAAATATTTTCCCTCCAAGCCGGAAAACTTTTTCCAGGACCGAGGATTTGCACCCCCTCAAAATTTTCCGAGAAAATATTTTCTGACCCCCCCCACAAAATCACTTTCCTGGAAAGCTGTGTTTCGCCTTGCATCAGATTTTTTTTTTCCAGCACCCAATTCGTAGGTTTGCTGGTAAGCCTCAAACCCCAACTTTTTCAACCCACAACATTTTTTATTTTTTATTTTTTATTTTTTTCGTCTCTTCCTTTCCTCCCTTGGTAAACCCTACCACTATTTTCTCCCTGTTATTATGTGTTAGATCTTCATCTCTTACCCTACTTTGATTCTTGTTTGTCTTTGCGGCTCCCCTCTGTGTCTCATGGCTTCCCTCTTGTCAAGCTTCGTCGATGCCCGTCATTCTTGGAGCTGCGTCTAGCTTTCTTGGCCTATCCTAGTTTGCCCACCTATTCTGTTATCTCCTGTTATTCGTCTTGGTTTGGATTGTCTGTTTCTTTCTTGCTTGTTGTTATGGAGGAGGTGCTTGACAATCCTTCCACAGGAGTGGCTCCTGGTGTTCGTCCGACACCCTCTTTGGCGTCTTCTTCGTCATCATCTCTCTGTATGGATGGATCATTCCCACATATCACTACTGTTAAGTTGGATGGGGCAAACTATGTTACTTGGAAAGCAGCCGTCGAGAAGTATCTTATTGCTCGTGGGAAAGCCCACGTCATTCGTCGTGATCCTCCTCCTACGACGGATCCCACCTTTGATCGATGGGAACAGGAGGATGCTCTTGTTTGCACCCTTCTGTGGCAGAGTATGGCCCCTCACGTCTCTGGGCCCTTGATGCTTTTGCCTACTGCGAAACGGATATGGAATCAGGTTACTCTTCTTTACTCTGGCGTGGCAAACATTAGTCGGATCTGCTCTACCTATTCTGAGTGGATGCGTTTCCGCCGTGGTGATCTTCCTCTTGCCACCCATTACAGCCAATTCGTTGGCCTCTGTCAGCAGCTTGATGTTTACATGCCGCTTACCACGGATCTCACAGAGGCTGCTCGTCAGAGGGATCAGATCCGTGTTGTGCAGTACCTTGAGAGTTTGGGTCCAGAGTACATGCATCTTCGTCAGCAAATTATCGGTTCTGGCGCTATTCCTTCCCTTACTGAGGTTTACTCCAGGGTCCAGCAGCGCTCTCCTGGTGATCCAGTGATATCTGTTCCTATTGATGGTTCTGCTCTCGCGACCTATAATGGCATTACTCGCCCGCCTCGTGGTGGAGCCTCCTCTGGTGGTGGCCGTGGTCGTACCGGCCGTGGTGGTGGTCGTTATGGTGGTGGCCGTGGCCGTTCTTTTTGCACTCACTGTCAGCGCGAGGGACATTATATTGACCATTGCTATACCCTGTATCCCGAGCTTCGTCAGGCACGCTCGGCTCACATGGGTGCTACTACTGCTTCGATTTCAGATTGCGCTCCCTCTGCTTCTGTTCCTGCACCAGCTGATTCCACCTATACATTATCCCGTGCCGATTATGAGGAGTTCCAGCGTCTGCGGCTCAGTTCTCGTCCTCCCTCTGCAGGTTTCGCCCAGCCAGGTAGTTCACCCACTACCCTTCTATCTAGCTCAGGGTCATGGATCATTGACTATGGGGCATCCAATCACCTGACTGGTAACTCTTCTCAGCTTCATTCTTTTCGATCTTTCTCATCTCCCTCTCAGTCTATCACCCTTGCTGATGGGTCCACTACACCTATCAGTGGTGTTGGTCATATCTCCCCTCATCCTGCTCTTACCTTATCTTCTGTTTTATGTGTCCCAAAATCACCATTTAGTTTACTTTCAGTTAGCCAAATTACTAACTCTCTTCATTGTTCTGTCTCATTTTTCCCATCTTACTGTTTGTTTCAGGATCTCTCGACTGGGAAGACGATTGGAACGGGTCGTGAGGTAGATGGACTCTATCGTCTTGACTGCCGGCCGCCTACTGTCTTACATAGCTCATTGGATACTTTTCAGTGGCATTGTCGCCTGGGGCATCCTTCACTTCAGCGGCTGCAGACTTCTCTGGTTCCCGGACCTTTTTCTAGTTTTCAGTGTGAGTCCTATGAACTCGGGAAGCACCGTCGTGTGTCGTTTCCGTCCCGGATCATTAGTCGAGTGTCTAGTCCATTTGAATTAGTCCATTCTGATGTATGGGGACCCTCTAGGGTCGCGTCTAGTACTGGCTTTCGGTATTTTATTGTGTTTATTGATGACTTCTCACGCATGACCTGGTTATATTTACTTAAGAGTCGATCCGACGTGTTCTTTGCTTTTCGCACATTTCATTCTGAAATTAAGAATTAATATAATTGCAATATTAAATGTCTTCGTACTGACAATGCTAGAGAATATTTTTCTGATACTAATGGCTTTCAATCCTATCTCTCCCAACATGGGATTTTACATCAGTCGTCATGTGCGTACACCTCTCAACAGAATGGTGTTGCTGAGAGGAAACTTCGTTATTTGCCTGAAGTAGGTCGCACTCTTCTTTTTCAGATGAGTGTTCCTAAGGCATACTGGAGTGATGCCCTTCTCACGGCGTGTTTCTTAGCAAATCGCCTTCCTTCCTCTGTCTTAGAGGGTGCCTCTTCTTTCGAGATTTTATCTCCTAGTAAGGAACAGTTTCCTCTGACACCTCGTGTATTTGGATGCGTTTGTTTTGTTCATCACCTTGGACCTGGCCGTGACAAACTCGATCCCCGGTCTGAGCGTTGTGTCTTTCTGGGGTATTCCCGTACGCAGAAAGGCTATCGTTGCTATAGCCCTCGTCTACGTCGCTGGTTTGTCTCAGCCGATGTTACGTTCTTTGAGTCTGAGGCATTCTTCCAACATGGCGCGGCATCTTTCACCCCTTCTCTCGAGTCCGAGGTCTCGCTTCCCTTACCAGATCTACCTGCTTCTCTTCCGTCATCTCCTATTTCCGTGCGGCCAGCTTCTGCAGCTTCTACTTCTTCTGCCACGTTGGAGAAGCCAGCTCCACCTAAAATTACACAGCAGTATCAGCGGCGCCAAGTTACAGATAGGTCTCTTCTACCTCCTCTCGCACAATCATCTTCTGAGCCGATGATCCCTCTCTCTCGCTCTCAGGTATCTTCTCTTCCGCCTTCCTCTGTTGTTTCTGCTTCTCCTATTGCATCTCATACGAGATCCCGTTCCACTGCACATCCTATTTCGAATTTTGTTTCTTATGATAAGCTCACCAGTACCTTCCAGAGCTTTGTTTCCTCCTTGTCTTCTATCTCTTTACCACAGTCAGTGGCTGAGGCTCTTGACCATCCTGGCTGGCGTGATGCTATGAACCTAGAAATGGGCGCTCTTCATAGTAATGATACATGGGATCTGGTTTCCCTACCCGCTGGTGCCCGTCCTGTTGGTTGTCGGTGGGTTTTCTCCATCAAATACCTCCCTGATGGTACTGTCGAGCGCTTAAAAGCACGGTTAGTCGCGAAAGGATACACTCAGACTTTTGGTGTTGACTACACTGAGACATTCAGTCCCGTTGCAAAAATTCCCTCTGTCCGTGTGCTCCTGTCTCTTGCTGTTAATCATAGCTGGCCCCTTCATCAGCTGGATGTGAAGAATGCCTTCCTCCATGGCAACCTAACTGAGGAGGTGTATATGGAGCAACCACCAGGGTTTGTTGCTCAGGGGGAGACTTCCTCCTCCGTGTGTCGCCTACGCAAGTCACTATATGGCCTCAAACAATCTCCGCGTGCGTGGTTTGGGAGATTCAGTGAGGCAGTCATGCGCTTTGGCATGAAACAATGCGCAGTGGATCACTCAGTCTTCAGTTATCACTCTTCAGCTGGGTGTATTTTGTTGATAGTTTATGTGGATGACATAATAATCACAGGGAGCAATTCACAAGGTATACAACGTTTGAAAACCTTCTTGCAAAAGGAATTCTCTACTAAGGATTTGGGTCAGCTCAGGTATTTCTTGGGGATAGAGGTTGCTCGTTCCTCTAGAGGCTTGTTCCTATCACAGAGAAAGTATGTCTTGGACTTGCTAAAAGAAACAGGCAATCTTGGAGTTAAACCAGCTTCTGCACCCATGGATCCTAATGTGAAACTCGTTCCAGAAGAAGGAGAGTTGTTGGAGGATCCTAGCAGGTATCGCAGGCTTGTCGGTAAACTTATATATCTCACGGTTACTCGGCCAGATATTTCATATGCTGTTGGAGTTGTCAGTCAGTATATGAGCTCTCCACGTACTTCTCACTGGGCTGCGGTGACACAGATTCTTAAGTATTTGAAAGGGGCTCCAGGGAAGGGATTGATGTTCAAAAGACATGGCCATATGAAAGTTGAAGGCTTCTCTGATTCAGATTGGGCTGGATCCCCAGCAGATAGACGATCCACCACTGGGTATTGTACATTTGTAGGTGGCAATCTTGTTTCATGGAAGAGTAAGAAGCAAGATGTTATAGCTAAGTCCAGTGCAGAGGCTGAATACAGGGCAATGGCACAGACAAGCACGGAACTTATTTGGCTACGGTCACTTCTTTCTGAAATTGGCTTCATTTCATCTTCTCCTTCACAGCTTTATTGCGACAACAAAGCTGCAATATACATTGCCAACAATCCAGTCTTCCATGAGCGCACCAAGCATATTGAAGTGGACTGTCATTTTATCCGTCAAAGAATCCAGAAAAGAGAGATTTGCACTGTGTTTACTCGGTCAGGGGACCAATTAGCTGATATGTTTACAAAGTCCTTAAATAAGTCAAAATTGAATGATATATGTAACAAGCTAGGAACGTATGATATCTACATTCCAGCTTGAGGGGGAGTGTTGGAATATGTAACTTGCCTAAGGGCATTTAGGACTTTGTACATTCCTTTATGTTTTAGTATAAAGATATGAGTCAGGGGGAGATAACCCTAACTCTTCTATTTTCTCTGTCTAAACTTTCGTCTAACACCTACATCAATTGAGCATTCATAACTCCATAATCCATTCAACACAGGAAATCAGATTGCATACAAGAACCAAGTTAATGCCAAATCCATGAATTAATACTATATTATCAGAAAACAAGGCAAGTAGCCATGCAAATTTCAGCAATACAAGGGGGGGATAGATGTTACCTGAGCTTCGACTAAGATACGAGGTGGAATGATGCCGAGGGTTTGCAGGTAGAAGATTCAGCACCGGCAAGAAGAGGCCAACGAATCTGACCGGAAAATATGATGGATCCCTCTCTCTCCCTCTCTCTCTCTCTCTCAATCCTTTGTGTACTTTTCTAAACGAATGGGGGGTCTGCAAAATGGGGGAAAACTAGTTAGGGTTCTTAGGATTTCAGATTTTTGCAGAATGGGTTTAATGGAGATGATTTGATGGGATGATTTGCAGAATGGATTTTTGCAGAATGGGTTTAATGGAGATGATTTTTGCAGAGGATTTCAGATTTTTGCAGAATTTTTTCTAAGATCTATATGGTGAACCAGCTTGGGCAATCCGGCCAATCAGGTATCTTATAACGAAGATAGCAAGGATGAACTAGTGTCCACCTCCTTTCAATAGTCTCTTTACAACGGTAACATTGTAACTATCACGCAAGAATGATAGTAGTAGTTAGTGAAAAGTTAGCAGACATCTCGGGTGATTTCAGCTTCCGCTGCCATGTTTCCAATCTGTCAAGTGGAAAGGATATTTCTATTGTTCGCATTCTTAGAGGCAAACAGTATAGCTGATTCGCTTGCCAAAGGTGGTGTTAGCAGAGATCGTTTACTAGAGACTTCTAATTGTTTCTGCTTTATTTTTCTTCTTTTGTAAGTAGTCATTGTCTTAAAAAAATCTTTCACCCAAAAAAAAAAAAAAAAAAATCCAAAAAACACCTAAAAGAATGAAAAATCAGAAAAAGTCAGTAGATGGGAAGTAGATGTTTAGAATGGTCCTAGGTCAAAAGAAAGATAAAAAAAAGGGCACATATATAAAAGACAAAAAAAGAAGACTTTGATTTGAATTTACAAGTTCAATCAACAATATAGTAAACATTGGATGTAAACAAATTCCAAAACCTAGGAAACACCAATTCAGACAATTTAATAACATTTCCTATCAGTGCCTCTGATTTAGATAGGGGATTCCTCCCTCTGCTGGATTATATCATCTTGTGGTTTGTGGAAGATTTTAGGCATTTGTCTCCCCATATCTCTTTGGATTCCATCCATTATCTATTCCTAACGTTGTCAGAATCAGAATTAAATTTTTGGTTTCCCTTTCAAAGAAAAAGTTGCCAGAATTATCTGTACTAACATGTTGGTTGCAATTGAAGGGGTCTTAACAATAAAATGTCCATTAATCCTCCCAGAACCTGTTTTTTTTCTCGTTGCATCAGAATACACTTGACTGTATCCAATTGGTGGAATCTAAAACACATTCATAAAAAAGATGAATAAACGAGTTTCATGAAACTGGCCAACACTGATAAGAATGTTGTTGGAGCCTAGAGAAAAGAGATGTGATGGACCCCAGAGAAAAGGGATAAGTTGGAGAGCTCAGAGAAAAGAGATGTGGCTACCATGGTCTTCTCAAGAATAAATTTAGCAAAGAAAAAAAAAAAACCGATGAAGTACCTTAAACTACTTACAGTTGTGAAGTAACCTCTAAAGGGTGGAAAATGCAAAGATAGTATGCCTTATTAGCACTACAGACATAATTTATTCAGAGAAAAACTTAAAAGAATGAAACAAGGATATAACCATGTTTTACCATTAGAAAAAGGATATAACCATGTTCAGCAAGAGTACCGTGCATAAATCAAAATGCTACTGTTCCTAAATCTATATTATACAGGGATTTCACAAAGAAACTGTTGCTCCTAAACCAATCTCAGAAGAAAGAATTAATTGTTCAATCTAAATTTTCCAATGTAGTGGCAGTTACTTCCAAACTGCTCCCACATTTGTTTGCCTAGAAAATTACTCTGGTGATGACTCAGCAAGTGGACAAACTTTGCTTCACAGTTCAAAGGAAACACGTCAAGACTGAGGCTAATTGATTGATCCTGATCAAACCCTTCTTGCTTCCACTCTGGTTGGGAACTGAAATAAAAATAACAATTTCTAATGAAGAAAAGTTTTGATTTCTACTGTGCTTTACAGTAATCATTCTAGTTCCAAGAAAATAAAATGGCTTGGATGGGAAGTTTAGAATATCAGAGAGAACTGGATAAGTACCACCCATTCACATTCGGTCCAATAGTCCCTGGTACTCTACAACAAAACTAATACGTTACTGATGCTAACACAGCAACAAATATTTAATGAAAATTTTGAACAACATGGATAAAACATAACTGATACCAATATCGTGAATATCAAAAGGATGACCAACAACCACCCATCTTGTATGAAATTTACACAGCTATCCTTGCTGAAAACCAGTTAATGCATAAAGATAATGTCCACAAGATCCATCCAAAGTTGAGTACCAGCTAATCTATAATACAATTGTTTCCAACCTCAAAACAGTCTCTCGACCCCTTAGAATACACACCTTTTATGTCCTTGGTAGTTATAGATAAACATCTCTTCAGCATCAAATGTCCAACCGTATCTTCCACAACTCCAACTTGGTTACGTGATCATTCCATTACCAAAAGGCCAGCTTAATATATATATATATATATATATATACATCATGCTAAAAGGGAACTTAAAACGGGGAAAACATCAATATAATCTTTTTACCAACAAGTCTTTTTTTTTTTTGAATGGTATTTTTACCCACAAGTATGGGCATATGTTCCATTCTTAAATTGAATTTTTCAGCCAATGACTCGAAAATAAACTACTTTTATATTGTACTAGAGAACCTAAGGACATTCAAGCTCTTGCAATAGTAGGCTCTATAACTACACATAGCTTCAACACATGTGCCCTATTAATCCCATCTCTGCCACACTAGCTTCGTGAAGTTATGAATGGCGTTAAGATGCAAACTCTTCTCAAGTAGTCAAGGTCCCGACCATCTGTGCCTTTTCAAGAACTTGACAATGTTGTAAGCGACTTCCATTCTTGTATGGCTGAATGCATTGTATGGTTTGGCGTTAGCTGGTTATGTGCGAGCCTAAGTTTGGTCACAGGAGAGATGCTGTATTTCTCAAGCCATGCCTTGATCGCTCTATATTCATATGTAAATCCATCAGCCGCAATGTACGGATCATCCATCACGTCCTGCACAGGCACATACAAAATGCACACACCTGAGACATATACACATGAACGCATGACAGTATAAAAGATGCAACTCAAAAGCATGGTTTAAATTTCGGATTTCAGTGGGATCAAAACCGAAATTTCTTCGGATTTCCCAAATTTTGGCTGAAATTTTGGAAATTTCAGGAATTTCAGCTGAAATTTGAAGAAATTGATTGTTTTTTTAATATACTATTATTCTGAAATTTCGGACTTTGCTAATTTCGGACGAACTTTCAGAAATAATAAAATAATACTTTTTTTACCGGATTTTGGCCGAAATTTTGATTTCGGTGAAGGCCGAAACCGAAACTCAAACCGAAATTTAAATCCATGCCAAAAAAAAAAAATTAAATGATTGATCACCCAAAGTTCATGGTCTAGTGTATCAATTTTGCACCTGAAGGATCGGACAAAAATAGTGGCTTAGTGGAGGGATATTGCATCTTTGCAGTATAATGTGAGCATCTACTACATCCAAGAGTTCTTTGAGTTCTGGCAACACTTCAGATTCAAGATCTGGGCGGTCCCGGCATCTTAGTCTTGAGCATTTCAATGCAATTTGGGCTAACTTCTCCGACTCTGAAAGCGGCCAATCTGATATTGATTTGTCAAGTATGTCTACAAAGGAACCATTATTAATAGCACTTTCAACTGTCACTAACAGCCCCAATGGATGCTTCGCGGTCAAAAGTTGGAGGGTGATGATTCCAAAAGCGTATAAATCTGATTTGGGTCGGACCGTACCGGTTCGTTGGTATTCAGGATCCATGTAATAGAGTGTACCTGCAAGAATAGTATCTCTGTATTCTGTAACACCATCAGGAACAACATCTGAGATGATTTTAGCGAGACCAACATCTCCAATCTTGCTCACGAAATTCTTGTCTAACAGGATATTTCCGGGTTTCAGATCTCGGTGAACAATTGGTTCGGGTTTTGAGACATGTAAGAATGCAAGCCCACAAGCCATTTCATAAACAATTTGGAATCGAATAAACCACGGAAGGGGGGTGGTGGCCGCAGGGAAGAAAAGTCGATCCTCGAGGCTTCCATTTTCCATGTATTCATATACCAAACACCCATTTTCTGGACAGGCACCAAGCAGTAAGACTATGTGTGGATGATGTAGTTGACTAAGAATTTCAACCTGCAAAATGGTCATAGAAAAAAGTAGAATTTTAAATCCAGTTGACCTTCAGAGTTGATGTCAGGCACAGACCCTAGGTTTTCTTATCTCCTTTTTCCGCTACAGATAAGAAGTGGTTTAAGTTATGTCACAAATATCCCTGATATTTTCAAAATATAGCGTATTTATCGCATCATTTTGATAAAACGATAAAATCCCGAAATAATCCGGAGTGTTCAAAAAATAAAGTGATGTTTTCATTTACCATGATAATATCGCTACAATATCACGATATTTTCTATTTTTCTTGATTTATATAATTTTATATATTTGAAAATAATTTTATATTTATCAGCTTTTTCATGATATAAACCCGAAAAAAAAAAAAAAAAGTAATATATCAGGAGATTTTCCCTTGCCGAGAAATTCCCGAGAACGATATTTGTGACTTAGTGTTGGGCAGTGATGATAAGTGAAGTGACCGAATGCAAGTTTTACCTTTCAAAAAAAAAGTAATATATATTTGTGACTTAGTGTTTAAGGCAGACTGATTGCAGGACTTCAACCTAAGTCTGCATTTAATTTGATATTATGGTAGACCATTAGGATCAAATAGATAAACTCATATGTACCTCTCTAAGAAATTCCTCTTTCTTGTCAGATGCATCTTGCCGAAGAACCTTGACAGCTACTGGTGTATGATCGAGATTGCATTTGTATACTGCCCCATAAGAGCCCTCACCTATCCTTTTGGCTTCAGAGAAGCCATCTGTTGCGACTTCTATTTCATCTTTGGAGTACCATCTGCACCTTTTGTCACTTGAAAAAAGAGCATCCGCTACTTTCTTTTTCTCGGATGACTCTTTAAGGGCATTCATTTGTGCTCTCTGTCTTTCATGGGCTTCTTTTGCAAACAATTGTCTTGCCACCTCAGCTTCCTTAATGGCTTCCAAATGCTTGGTGTTCTCTTCTGCAGCAACTCTTTTAGATATTTCTTCTCTCTCTAGGGCATCTCTCACTTTCCTTGCCTCCTCAGAGCATTCAACAAAAAGAAACTGGGCCTGCGAAAAGCACCTGTGGTTATCTAACAGGATGCAATCATATATTTATTTGTGTATGTGTTTGCGTGTGAATGTGTGTGGACATGATTATTGTGATACAAATCAATCCAATTCTGACCTTTCTCTTTGCATAGATCAAGTCTTCACAAGCTTCATTATACACGGTCAGAGTGTTTTGTAGTTCTTGCCTCAACCGTTCTATTTCAGCCTGAACATCAGACTGCACAAAAAATCGATCCAATAGATATAAGAGTTACTTCATATTTATGTTGTTACCACAATATATTGTGTATGGCAAAAGGTTAGCAGGGGCAAGGTTTTAAATGTCGGTTTCAGCCACAACCGAAACCGAAATTTTTCGGTTTCAATCGAAATTTCAGAAAACAATTTCGGTATTTTACAGGATTTCGGTGGAAATTCCGGCCAAAATTTTGGGAATTTCGGTGGAAATCTTTTTTTAAAATTTTGGTGGAAATCTTGGAAAGTTGGGCGAAATATCGTATTCAGGTACTTCCGGCTGAAATTTCAAACGATGAGCATGGGGACAGGAATTGTCTCCCTTTGGAACTATGATTATTTTTTTATGAAAAAATTCATGAAGCTGTAGACTAAGGGCCCATTTGGATACCTCCCATTTTGTATTTGGATTTGGAATTGAGTTTTGAATACAAATTGAATAGATCCGGCAGCTCATGTAGAGGGAGATAGAAAGGAAGGGGGTACTTCCAAGTGGAGGGGAGAGGTTGAGGAGCAAAGAGGGTGAAGGAAACTGCCAGATCTGTGGATTTCCAATTTCTTATTTCCACAGCAAATTTAGAAATCTGATTTTTCTTCACTGTCAGCTGCTGAATTAGAAATCCAAGAATTTGATCCGATCCAAATTATCAAAATCTTCTCGGCATCCAAATAGGCCCTAACAGAACTTAGAAATCCTTACCTCTTCTGTGAATTGTAGAAGACTCAAAGGTGTATCCTTAAAAGCAGCCACAATATCATGTTCTTTACACGTCTGTACTTCAAGGGTTCTATTCTCTAAATTATCAAGGTTTCCTTCCCTATGCTCTCTTTCACTGGAAGGCAATAGGAAACTAACTTGGGATTTTGCTCCAACATTAGTAAAAGAATCACCATCATTAGATGCTCGAGAAGATGTGCCATTAAAATCTTCTTTGTTTGACACTTCCAAGTTCTGACCTTTTGTCCCCACAAAAGAACCAAGCCCAGACGTTAGTTTATCAATACTATGACCACCTTTTGTTTTAGCAAACACTTTGAGTTTAATTGATTGATGACGCTTCCTTGGGTGATGAATTTGTGAAGCCGTATGAGGCCCTGTAAGGATCACACCATAATCACAGAACGTGATGAACACAAAATCATAGCAACAAATGATAGAGATTTATCATTCAAATAAAAGTTATAATAGGCATGAATAAGCAAGCTGTCTAACATACCTTCAAGATTATAGGGATCAACCAATTTCATTTTGAGCTTGTGTCGTGAAACTACATAAATGTTGCAAGTGTTGGACCCCTGTTTCAGGACAGTTGACGGTACATCTGCACATCTTAATTTCCTAAGAAATTGCAACTGAAAGCTTAGAATCATAACCAAATATATCATAGGTTCTTCAACAAAAGAAGTACCAATCAAAGTAAATACATATAAAGCTCATGGATTATCAGTCAATTTCAACCAGTCATGATTTGGGGATTTCATGGGTTCATTTGTAGCATGTCATTTACTGATATTTTTATGGATGTGCAATTGTAAGAGAATTTAAAGATGGAAAAATTAGCGGAAAAGAATTCAAGAATCCCTTTCAAATTTTTAAGTATGTGCCAAAGAAGATTCAAAACAACGACCAAAGAGAAGCTAGAACTTAGAACCTCCGCTTTGGTCCACTATTGCCATGGGAGCTGCATTTCAGTGACCAGTGACATTAGTCAGGTCCCAGTTAAGATTTTCCTAGATTCCTTCTTCAATAGTACTGAAGTATTAACTTTTTCCATCTAAGGGGGAGGCCCTAAGAGCCCAAAGGCCCACTGGCCATATCGTCTGTTGATCTTTCCAACTTATCAAAAAGTTGAATACATAGTTGCGTACACTCGACAGTTAATGGCCTATATCGCTCGAATGAACAACAAATTAACACCTAAGACCCAAGAACCTTGACTCCACCTTTTGCTTCTTCACATGTCAATTCCTCTCCTAGCATTCTAGTTCCGACCTTGATTTACATATTGCTTTACACAAAGGGAGACATTTGTGTACCATTCACCCTACATGTTGTAATGTGTTGTTCTACGTCATATGCAATGTTGTTAAAATCGTACGATTCACGATTTGAAACGTACGATTCAAATCGAATCGTGGGTTGAACGATTCAAATCGGAAGGAAGAATCGTTTTTCGTAAAAATCATACGATTCAACTTCGAATTGTACGATTTTTACAATTCTTTTTACGATTTTTGCGATTCTGTTTGTTATGGATTTAAAGAACTGATTGTGATTTCAATATTGAAATCATTTCAATGTGCTTTGTTTATTGCTGGCATTTCTTTGTAGCATGATTAATTGTATGATCATTATTATAGAATTGAGTATGTGATTTGTTTATTGTTGTGATAAATTATATGATGATTTATTGTACGGTGAATATAATTTGTGCTTTGTTTAGTGATTTATTGTATGATAAATAGTTTGTGCTTTGGATTATTCATCATAGAATATTTAATTTAATAGTTTTGAATGGAAAATAGATAATAACTCATTTTATTCTTATTTTTGTCTTTTTTATATTTTTTTTAAAAAATCTCATTTTTATATATAAATCTGAAAAAATTCTTACGATTTACAATCCGATTTACGATTCGAACCCTGTTACGATTTACGATTGGATTCCAATTTCAGACCCTTGGTCATATGTATAGTTGGTATGAAGTTAGTTTGTCATGTACTAGTCTGTTTTGTTTTAATTATTATTTGCCCTCATTAAAGGTAGTTTGGTTACTATAATAAAGAATGTTTATATAAGGCAAAGGAGTATCTCCTCTCCTTATGCTCTTCACACCACATTTCCTCTCTTTTCCACTCTCTTCTCAGTTTCTTATTCCCCGTTCACTCTAACATCAACCATCAAGCTACATGGAATCAGATCCACATTAAGGCTAAATTTTGTTTTTACTTCTTGTGTTTATCATTGCCCGATAACCAAGAAAAATCTTCTTTTCATCTATTTCCTGGAAAATGGAGGGTGAATGGTTATGGTATCATGGCAGTGCTATCTTGAGGTGAACTATAATCTTTATTTTCCATTTCAAAGAATCTAGAATCGTCTATTTTTTTAGAGGGAGAGAGAGAGGGAGGGAGGGAGGAAGGGAGGGAGGAAGGGAGGGCTAAAAGCATCATCTTTCCCAGCAAGGGGGATTCCACCTTGATCTTGTTTCAAAAGTACGCATTTGGAAGGGGGATTCTCTCCATTGGAATTGCTTTCTACCTACCAACACTCCCTCCCAAGTCTCCTTCCATTCCTAGCTAGATCCAAAGATACATGCTAGTTTTCATCTATAAAAGGGTGTCATCTTCCTTGGGCCCTTTTTTTCTCAGTTTTCCTCTCTCCACTCCCACGCACACAAAAAAAAAGAAAAAAAATCTTTGGCTGGTTTTGGAAATTGTTGATGGTTGTTTCTTAACCATCTCCCTTTGTTCTTTTTTGGATCTTCCCTTTTAATCTTTGGGGGCTTTTTTTAGGTTTTATTTGGCTTCCAAAATCTCCTTTTTGTTGTGTTCTTGTGGTGTTTTTTCTTCTTTATCCATCTTGTTTGTTAGACATAAACCCTAATCATGGCAATGGTTACTCTTGATATCTATAAGTCCATGACTTCCGAAATAATCCAACCACCATTACCACGGTTAAACTCACTTCTTCCAATTACTTGCAATGTTTACGAGCCATTATTCTGTGTGTGCAAGGCCATATGAAAATGAGCCTTCTAACTGGGGCTACCCCATGGCAAATAGGCATGAGTGATACAGAAAATTTCAATGAATCCATCCTTCTTGGATGGATATTCAACTCCGGCACGTCCATACATATAAAGTTACCTACACTTCTTGCATACATTTAAAAGTGTCAAAAAGAGTGTCGACACTTGTGGACACAGGTGTCGTGTCGGACACGACACGTGTGTCAACAATAAATTCAAAGTGTCGGCCAAATCATAGGTTTCCAGGGTATACATGTTCTACAAATCCGCCTCAAAGTTGTGGGCAAAATTTGCACCTATGGAACATGATAACAGGGTTTATCAACTCACCCAGGCCATTGCAGCCTGCAAGCAGGGAGATAGCACGATGGGGTAATACTTTAGCTCTCTTAAGATCACGTGGGATCTTAAGAGGATGTGGGATGTGCTAAATCACTATGAACCACTTCCTGATTCTTGCAAAGACGATGCGGCTAAGTTGGCTAAGCGGGAGGGGAGGAGTACCATCAGATATACATCGTTCTTTGTGGACTTCGTCCAGAGTTTGAGCAAACAGGGACATTGATTTTTGTAACTCATTCTCTTCCTCCTCTTAGCACAGTGTATGGCATTCTCTTCGATAAGGAAGAGCATCGTTCTCCGATGAGTAGATACCCCAAGATCTCTCATCATCGTACTGGCTTCGTTTCTGATTTCAGACCTACTAGGAGTTATGGTACCAGAGTTTCTGATTCTCAACCTTCTACGGGCGGAGCACCCATTGGTGACCATGGCGGTCGTGGTCATGGCCAATCAGCCTTTACATATTAGTATTGTGGCAAGTCTGGCCATGAGCATGATCACTGCTACAAGCTTATTGGATATCCTGTTGACACCTCTAGACACCCTAAGTCAATACCACGGAGTTACGAGGTATTATTGGTCCTATGCCAATCTAACATCCCATGCATAAGATACGGTTACTTTGTTGTGCAGCTCAATTATGTTGCCTACCAAATATCATTCTCTACATTAATGAAATGAAATTCAAAGAATTTTTATTTTTTTTTGAAATGGTAATATGATATATTGAAAAAGAACCGAGATGGTCCACAAGAAATACAAAGAGAAAGAGACAAAAGAGAAAAGACAAAAGACAAAAGAAATTCAAATAATATCTTTCCTTCTTTCTTTTTTTTTGTCATTTTGAGCATTTCGGTCGAATTTAGAGAATTTTGGGAATTTTGGACAAAATTTTAGGGAAACAATGACGTGAAATAAAATCGTGTATCGGTGGGGATGGAAATGGAAACATTTCAGTCGTTTCTGAAAAAAAAATCGGGGAAATTTAAAATCATGGTTGTTGCATGTGATTGTCTGGTTGCTGGAGTTGTGGATTCTTCTATGGATCCCTCTACTTTTATATCTAGCTTTCTGTTCCATATTGTAGCCGATCATAAAACTCTTTTTGAGATACCCAGATTCGGCCATGTAGGCTTTCATTCCCTATGCATCATTGTACCTCAATTTAAATCATTACATAAGCCGGTTAGATTTCATTGTGATAATTGTGAGTTATCTAAACATGCTCAAAGCAACTATGATCCGCTTCAAAAGATTCTCATTATCCCATTTCTACCAGTTTCGTCGAAGAATCACAAAAAGAGTTGCCAAACATAACCTTAGCAAAAGGAAATTGAGCAATAAGGAGAAAATGTAGTACACCCTAAAGTACAAGGTATTTAATATAATGGTGAGGCAAAAACCCAACCTTGGGGCTAAAGGCTATATTCAAAGGCTAACAGTGGACTATTGGGATATATTTGCTCCAATCACCTAGTTGAAGTTTTGAACTCTCTTGAGAGTCAATCTCATAGTTGTTGGTGCAGGAAGCAAAGCAAGAAGCGAAGGCTCCTGGGAAGGTGGGAAGCGGGAAGCATGAAAGGTTGGTGAAGCACGAAGGGAAGTGACGGGAAAGCGTGAAGAAAGGCGACAGGGAAACATGAAGGATCATCAACATTTTTGCCAGCATGAATCATCTATTGTGAAAATAACAGGGTCATCCTCTGCAACCCAATCCATTGTAACATCAAGGTTGTAAAGATCCAATCTCAACTCAACTCAACTCAACAAAGCCTTTGTCCCAATTCCCAAACTAGTTGGGGTCGGCTAAATAAATCCCTTAGAAAAATTCATAAAGAAGGTAAAAGGAATCTACCTGGCTCTAATCCTGGTTCTAGTTGGGTTCTTCTACGTGGATCATTTTCTTCCATTCTATCATATCCAAGGTCATGTTCTCTGTTATGTTCCTAGCTATCAAGTCTTTCCTCACTGTTTCTACCCAAGTTGTTTTCGGTCTGCCCCTAACTCTTTACCCAAGTTGTAAAGATCCCATATTTAAAGGAAAATCACTGTCAGTTGAAATGAAAATTTTTTAGACCAATTTATGAGAATTTATACCGGACTTTTGGGATTTAATAATGGTTGGACATGATAAAATTTAACAATTTTTAAATTGGCAAAGTACCCCATCATTTGGAAGTTAAGATTTTGACCCTTTTCAAAATGACCGAAAAAGGTCGGATTTTATACTATGAGAAATTATACGATGAATGGACGTACAAAGACATAAAGTGGTATGATGGAAGTACCACCCTTGATATTTGATCCAATAGCAGCTTCTAAAAAAGTGAACGGTTGTTGGA
This sequence comes from Tasmannia lanceolata, assembly GCF_043159265.1. Lineage (NCBI taxonomy): Eukaryota > Viridiplantae > Streptophyta > Magnoliopsida > Canellales > Winteraceae > Tasmannia > Tasmannia lanceolata. Next base: position 19,125,647 of record NW_027518689.1, on the reverse strand, counting down.
TCAAATATCAAGGATGGGATGATGAGTACGTCCTTGTGCGCCCACTCATCATATATTTTCTCCTGTACTAGGTTTGAGACGTTGAAATTTTATCCTTTTAGAATACATGTAAATCATCAGCAAAGACATTTACTTAAATGACTTTGCATGTAAATACCCAGTTCCATGTATTTCTCCTGTTATTCATCAGAAAACAAAGAAGAGACAAGAAGAGGAAGCGAGGAACCGAACGGAATCCTGAACGATTCCAAAAAGCCCGAGACATGAATCCCAAGGGACCCGAAACACGCTTACCCAAACACGGAAACGTGTTTCCAACGAAGTGGAAGCGCGCTTCCCACATTACGTAACCATGCTTCGGACCCCCTATAGGCATTTTCGGCAACATTGGTCATTCTATCTTTTGCGGCTAACATTTCTTTGTCACTTTCACCAAGACACCATCTCGATCTAAAGAATGTCATCAACAGGGATCTTCAAGAGAAAATATACATGAATCCTAATGCTCCAAAGTTTCAACCTCATGGACAAGAAAATTGTGCCAATCAAAGAAGGCTTCTATGACCTTAAGCAGTCACCGACTCACTGTGTTTGCGGTTTGACATGTCCGTTAGTGCGATGTTAGCGGCTGGGTCCAAACAAAGTAGTACAAATCATACTACGCCTGTCAAGAAGGGAAATAGAACCACAGTTCTTACAGCAACATCAATGATATTTTTTCACACCCACAAAGGAGACAACCCTGAGGCCATTTAGGAGGACTATTTGAGTAGTATGACATCAATAATTTGTGACACTTGTAGTATTTCTTAGGGATTTAGGTAGTTCCATCAAGAAGGGAACTTCCCATCGTGCAATGCATAGATTAACCTCTTAAAGCCCCTGTTCATTTAAGATTATGACAACCGATTGTGAGTGCTAAACTGATTATTGGACTCAAATTTAAATGATATTTTGAGTCCAATAATAGGTTTGTCACTCACAATCGGTTGTCATAATCTTAAACGAACAGGGCGAAAGGATATAAGAAGGGCGGCCCAGTGCAAGAGGCTCCCGCCATTGCGGGGTCTAGGGAGGGCTAGATGTACGGAGCCTTAACCCTGATTTGCAGAGAGCCTGTTTCCGTGACGACTCGAACCTGTGACCACCAGGTCACAATGGAGCAACCTAACCGTTGCGCCAAGGCTTGCCCTCTCGAAAGGACATAAGAAGATTGGACAAAAATTGATTGATGCTCCCATGGAGCAGAATCACAATCTATATGTGCAGATAGGCGATGTGTTGAAAGATGAGCAGCTATAACAAAGACATACCTGCAAGCAAATATACCTCACCATTGCATGTGCTGATATAGGCATGTCATAAGTTATCACCAGATCATTTGGAAGTTGTATATAGGATTTTAAGGTAACTCTCATTGAAAGGATATTTACTTGAAAAGAAGGGACACTGGGATGTGTAAACATATTGTGAAATATTGAAGGAGTTACAAGTATCTAGGTCTTGCTAGTAGTAGTCAAATTACAAGGAAAGCAAGAAAAAACCTTTCACGACACAATTGCAATATCTGAGACTCTGAGTACATGGTTATTTTGAATAGTTGAGTCATTCTGTTTTGTCATCCAGAAACATGTCAGATAGCAGCAAGAGCATAAGGATTTCAATAAACAGTAGATCTAGGATTTGATGGTCTTTTTTTCTTTTTCTTTTTTGAAAAGGAGGATTTGATGGTCATTTGGGAGATAGAAACGCAATTCTTACAGCAATATCAATAATATTTTTGTCACACCAACAAAGGAGACGACCGTAAGGCCATTTAGGAGCTGAAGGACTATTTGAGTAGTGTGACATCAACAATTTGAGGCACTTGCAGTATTTCTTAGGGATGCAGGTATTTCGACCAGGAAAGGAATTTCCCATTATGCAATGCAGATATTAACCTCTTAATGGAGATAGGAAGAAGGGAAATAGAACCACAATTCTCACATCAATATCAATGATAGTTTTGTCACACCAACAAAGGAGACGACCCTAAGGCCATTCGGGAGCTGAAATACTATTTGAGTATTTGTCAAATTAACAATTTGAGGCACATGCAGTATATATATATATATATATATATATATATATATATATATATATATATAGTCTATATGCAGTTCCATCCACATTCAGACATTGGTAATCTAATTTAAGGATTTGACAGGGAAAATTTTGGAAAGACCAGGATATGAGAGAGAGAGAGAAAGAGAGAACTTGTGTGAACCCGAGGTTCATACTCTTCCTGCAGACCTGCACTAGCCAGCTATGATACCATGACAAAAAAAAATATCCATTGCAGAGGAAGAAGTTCAATCATATTTTCTCATTACGAGTCCATAGGTTGAATGACCTATTTAATGTATTACAAGGGAATACAATATCTAAAAAAAGAATGACACTGTCGTACCTGAAACTAGATCATACACTCAGCTGATTTAAGGAGCAACAATTTTCTTCATGATGTAGACCTTAGCTTCATTCTTAGCAAATCCCATCAAATATCCAAACAAAATATCAAGTTGCAACATCCTATTAACCTTTTTTTTTGGGTAGGTAAGCTTGAATCAAACCTCAGACCTCATGGTCGAGATCCAAAGCCTCAACCATTAAGCTACAGGCCCAACCCCAACATCCTATTAACTGTAATGCATGTAGCAGTTAAAAATTAGGACAGCAAACTACAGCTTTCTCTTGGAGTGTATAACGGTTTTTGACATGGTTGGACATAACGTTGCTATCAGCTCCAAATAAATGTTTTGAGATCACACGACTTTGGAATGTGTGAAAGGACGGAATGGGCTTGTAAACCCTCCTTTCAGTAAGAGGTAACACTACTTAGGTTTCGTTTCAATAAGATCACTTCAGTCCTTTTTCGATAAAAGTTGATGTTGTGAATATGTTTATGGTAAAGAATCAGAGTGCTAAACCATAAAATACCCTCATTAAGGTTGGATATAACGTTGCTATCAGCTCCAAATAAACATTTTGAGATCACATGATTTTGGAATGTGTGAAAGGACGGAATGGGTTTGTAAACCCTCATTTCAGTAAGAGGAAAAACTACTTAGGTTTCGTTTCAATAAGATCACTTCAGTCCCTTTTCGATAAAAGTTGATGTTGTGATTATGTTTATGGTAAAGCATCAGAGTGCTAAACCATAAAATACCCTCATTAAGGGTGATGTACTACTTAAGACTGTTTTGTATACCATTGCAGCCACTGTAACAGTTATTAAAATATATTTATTGTCAATCCAACACATTAAAATCCAAATAGAAAGATATACTCTCCCCTCATTCAGTGGGTCAAATAAATCCTTAAAATAAATTTAAGGATAGATCCTTCGAAGACAAGATCGAACCTATGATTTGTGGACACAAACACGAGTGCCGCATGTCGACACTGACACGGACTGTCAGACACAGCAAACCCCCAAAATTTAGAAATGAGGAAATGGCTAAAATAGAAAGTATATATAATCATAATTTTTCAATACGGATTCGTGTGTCAAGTTTCGACACGGATATGAGTTGTTTGACATGGAAACAACTAAAAATCTAGAAATGGTCATACGTACATACACGTAAAATTATTGATTAATACACAAATATGTGTGCACATGCCCACACTAACTCTAACACTCCAAGAAATGCATTTAAAAGTGTCCAAAGGAGTGTCGACACATGTGGACACGCGTGTCGTGTCGGACACAGCAGGACACGTGTAAAAAAAAAAGAGGGCGCCCCAGTGCACGAGGCTCCCTCCATTGTGGGGTCTGGGGAGGGCTAGATGTATGCAGCCTAACCCCTGCTTGGCAAAGAGGCTGTTTCCGTGACTCAAACCCGTGACAACCAAGTCACAATGGAGCAACCTTACCGTTGCGCCAAGGCTCGCCCTCACGGCAGGACACGTGTGTCAGCAATAAATTCAAAGTGTCGGCTAAATCATAGGATCGAACCCTTTTCTTCATCCCTTATCTACGGATGTGATGTACAAACCTGTCACTAGGGTGTTTAATCAAGGCCTTGTTTGTTTAAGATTATGACAAGTGATTGTGAGCTCTAAACTGATCATTTGACTCAGATTTAAATGCAATTTTGAGTCCAATAATAGGTTTGGCACTCACAATCAGTTGTCATAATCTTAAACGCACAAGGCTTAAATGTTTCTTCATAATACTCCAAGTCCAATTGTTCCCTAACTTCAACGCAGAAAACAAATAAACAGTAGAAGTTCTAGATTTCAAGAATTATAAGAAAAAATTACTGTTACACTTTCTAGTATACATTTCTTGGAAATTTCAGCAATCAGTGAAAATTTTTTAATTTTCTAATTTTCGTTGGAAATCTTCATCATTTCAGTGAAAATTTTGTATATAAGGCTGAAAAGATTTCAGTGACAATTTCAGCCTTGTTTACAAAATTTTCACTGAAATGATAAAGATTTCCAACGAAAATTAAAAAAATTTAAAAATTTCCACTGAATGCTGAAATTTCCACCAAAATTTTAGACATTTCCACAGAAATTTTTAACCTAATTTTACATGATTTCAGCCGAAATTTCCCACCGATACTGACACCGAAACCAAAATTTAAAACATCGATCCTGCAACACAGTAAAATATAGACAAAATATAATAACTGTGTACTGTGTTGAGGTGATTATCATATAATGGATGTCAATAAATGAGTTACTAATACATTCAGACAGTAACATATAGACAAAATATAATAAATGTGTACAGTGTTAAGGTAATTATCATAAAATGGATGTGCCAGTAAATGAGTTAGTAATATATTTATACTCTAGATTCGTACCTCAAAATACAGTTCAAAGAGGACGAACCCATTACTAAACTTTCAGTACCGGATTCAGATATATATTTCAAAAGCGCAGTTGCAGGGCTGTCATCATCCAAAACCAAAGTCTCCATCTAGACAATTTTTGAAAACAACAGTTAACTATTTAATGTTCAACGAGGTTAGGGTTGAATTGAAAAAAGAGAGAAAATACTCGCCTCTAGTGTTCTGCAGAGTCTCTTAAATGGGAGAAATATTTCCTCTGATTTTAACTTCATGTCCTGCATATACATGGCCACAACATCACCACGCACTTGCTGGATACGGACCTGGTCGCCTGCTGTAGAAAGAATTATCCGAACAGGATAACATCAGGAATAATTCACTATAAGCAGTCTTACTATGTAGGATATCACTTCATATGTTAGGCAATATAGAAAGGAACACATAAGCATAGAATTCACGTCATCGAAGCTTCCTTATCAGATGGAGCTGGAATTCTCCAAACTCTGTCGTTTTTCCAGAATTTTTATGTTATCTAGAAAGGTTTGGAAGGAGAAGTATTTGAAGAGGATTATGCAAGCTGAATAAGTAGATTTTTGGGGAAGATTTATTATAGGAGGATTTCCATAGAAAATTTCACGAGTTTAGATTGGGTTTGGGCATCTAATCAAAGAGACCAAATGAGATTAGGAGTATGTGAAGATTTTAATGAGTGTTAGTTGGTTTAGGTTGGGTTCCAACTCAAGAAAAAAAATCATAAGTAGTTAGTTGATTTTGAAACTTTGTTTCTTGGGAATTACAACTCTAAGCCAAGGGTTTTGAATTTAGTTGGATTTATTTTATATTTTGGTGGAATTTCGAGTTTTCATTCATTTTCTGTAACTGCACTCTTCTTCTTGCTTGGTTGTTGCTTTGAAGACACTTGATATCAGTTCCTTCACGGAACTTCAGATTTCTGAATTTTATTGTGAAGTTACTGCAAGATGTCATGATTTTTCAGTAAGTTTGTGAATGTGAATTTAGTTTAAGCCCTTACTTCCATCAGCTTGGTATCAAATCCAGTTGATCTTGAAGGGGAATGTGGACGCAATGCCACCTAAGTAGACTCCAGCCGATCCGAATGAGTGTAGTGGAAGTGTCACTGATGTTCATGCCCAGCACATCCCTTTGGATTTAGTGGGGCTCTGGTACATAACCACACTGATCAAGACTTGTTTGACAAGGAACAACTCGCTCCTGTTTCGGAATGTACTCGAGAATCCAGAATAAGTGTGGAGATACCCAAAGGACTCGCCCGGTGGAGGATACCAGGCGAAAGAGAATACAAAAACAACGATAGCATCACTGACGCTCCTACGCAGCACGTCCCTCCATATTTAGTGGGCTCTGGTACATTACCACACTTATCAAGAGTGGTTTGACGAGGAACAACTCGCTCATTGTTTGGAATGTACTCAGGACTCCGGAATAGGGGTGGAGATACGCAAATTCCAAGGACAAATGCACATCGAAGAATTCATTGGCTCCTCAATGAAGAAAAGGTCTTCAAATACAAAGAGAAGCCTAATGATAAGAAGGTGAAGTTCATAGCCAATTCTTTTATGCCCGAACTCGGTGGAATGATCTCCAAAGCAGTTGGGTAAAATAGAGAAAATAATATTGTGGGGAAGATGAGAAAGGAAGTACGTAAAAAGTTCATGCTCATTATGTATGTCCATCACCTCTATATAAGGTTGTCCTTCTTTGGCAACTAGATACGAGTGTATGGGGGCATAAGGAAGAGTTTTATACGTTGACTATCATAAAGGATATGCCTCAGATCAGATTTGGGGTTGTTTGTAAGATCTTATTTTTTCCGAATCTGATTCAGAGTTGTTTATTTAGATCTGAAATTTTTCGGATCATATATGAAGGTTTGTAGTTCGGAACTGTTTTTCTACATTTGTATTAATGATTGGAGACATTCTTAGACGAAGACGGATAGATCTTACACTGTACAAGGCATTGAATTGACTTCCAAGAAAGTATGTTAACTAGCACTAATTTAGAGATCACTTCTGCGGCAGCCAGAACCCTAAGAATTAGTTCTACTATGTGTAGCTATAGAGATAATTCCCAACATGTGCAGATGACAATATTAGTGTTGGAAGGCACAAATTATCTCTAGTGGTCACAATCCACTAAGATACATATTGGCAACAGTAAACTGGTATGTCATTGGGCAAAGAAAGGAAGAATGGTCCAGCATATGATAAATGGGAATGCAAAAATTTAAAGCTAGTGTCTTGGCTGTTGCATTTGTTGGAAGTTTCATAAGAGGTGAGAGAAGTGAGAGAAAAAGAGAGAGAGGAACAAGTGCCCTCTCCCTTTCAACCATATACGTGAGCCACTTGGGTTATACATGAAAGGACCGGTGGGTTTAGCCTGATCTTCGGCACTATAAGACACGTATATCAGCCTCACAACCTGTTTTGCTACAACAAACATACGTGATTCTCGTGGTCAGCCGACTTCCCTAGGTGAAGTTCCCACTGCGGTGACTAGCACTTCTCAGACAAATCCAACAGATCTCACAACAATGGTTGAACCCATATCATTTGTTAGATGCATTATATGTACATAAGGGTATTTTGGTCATTGTATTTCTCACACATGCGCACGCGCAAATACACTCTCTCTCTCACACACACACACACATATATATATATATATATATATATATATATATATATATATATATATTAGTGAGGGGTGAGACAACCCTCTCTCTCTCTCTCTCTCTCTCTCTCTCTCTCAGGGAAAGAGACATTAAGTTATAAATGGGTCCTAACGATGAAGTACATAGAAGATCGATAAGTTAAAAAATAAGAAAGGCTAGTAGCTAAAGGGAATACACAGACTTGTAGAATCTACAGTGAGATATTTGCACTTGTACCTAAAATGAATCCATTCGGATGCTAACTTCTCTTGCGGCAAATCAGTCATGGCCATTATTTCAGCTAGACATGAAGAATCCCTTCTTCCACTGAGATTTAAAAGAGGGTGTCTACATGCAGCCACCTCCTTGTCTTCAACCACTTCATTAGAGATCATGCACTTAAAGGGGTTATAACTAGTGAATATGTGAATACTGATGATCAGCTTGCTGACATCTTCACAAAACCCCTTAGTGAAGAAAGATTTTGTGAAATTAGAAGTAATTTAAATATTTGGAGTCTTGACCAGATCAAGGAATTTGAAAAAATGCTTGAAAGTGTAGATGTGAATGTGAAAATTGTTGGATCATGACCTTTGCCGGCTCATGTTGTGTGAAACGAGGTTATGACCAAACTAGGGAGCGTCTGGTAATTATGATACTACTCCCTGTATGTTTCTTGGAAATCGAGCCAATCACAAAGTCTATCATTGTCTAGATCCAAAATTTGGTTGTGTGAGATGTGTTTTATGAGTCTCATTCTCTTTCTGCAGACAACGATTGACATTTTACAGTGGGTTTGGCCTAATCTTAGGCACTATATTTATCCACCAGCACCTATATCAGCCTCATAACATGTTTTGCTACAACAAGCATACTTGATTCTCGTGGTCAGGCCCCTTCCCTAGCTGAAGGTCCTTCTGCGGTAACCAGCGCTTCTCAGACAACTACAACAGATCCCACACCAATGGTTGAACCCATATCCTTCATTGATTCAGTAAAAGTGACATCAACTAGTGTTGATGATCCTAATCCTATACAAGTGATTGAAAGATCTCCAGTCATTTCACTTTTCCCTAAAACTTTCACAACCAATGCACATTTCTTGTCACTTTAATCAATTGAACCCATGCCACTGTTTGGAGGTCCTTCATCCATATCGGAGTTTTGAACAGATTTCAGCCTGCTAGACTGGGGATTTCTTGATTACGTGCTGGGAAGGATGGGATTTGGGGAGCGATGGCGTTGTGGATGAAGGGGTGCATCTCGTCTGCATCTTTCTCTATACTAATTAATGGATCTCCGGCGGGGTTTTTCCAAAGCTCCCGTGGTTTAAGACAGGGAGACCCGTTATCACCATACTTATTCATCATGATCACTGAAGCGTTAAGCCGCCTCATATCTCATGCTAAATTGAAGGGCTATATCAAGGGCCTCAAACCATGCGCTAATGTCTCCTCAATATCTCATCTTCAATTTGCTGATGACACCATCTTATTATTGGAGGATGGACCTGAGCAAATAGTTAATATCAGAAGAATCTTTTGGTGGTTCGAGATTATATCGGGACTGAAGATCAACTTCAAAAAAAGCGCGGTGGCAGGTATCAATATGGACTCGGGTCGTATTAATGAATATGCCTCAGTGATGGGTTGTTTGCATTTTGATTTACCTATTAAATACTTGGGGTTACCCCTGGGTTTCGGTATTCGAAAAGCATCGTTGTGGGATTCTGTTGTGGAAAGGGTGGAGAAAAAGCTTAGCACTTGGAAAAAACAATAGTTATCCTTTGGGGGAAGAATCACCCTCATCAAGGCGGCCCTGAGCAATATGCCAGTATACTATATGTCAATCTTTAGAATTCCGGTTAAGATTGCTAGAAGAATTGAAAAGCTCCAGAGAGATTTTCTTTGGGAAGGACTGGAGCAGGGAAATAGATTGAAGCACTTATCGAAGTGGGAAAAGGTCTGTAGAGCTCGTCGGAATGGGGGGCTGGGCATTGGAAAGATTAGGTGTCACAATAAAACCCTACTCGATAAATGGCTGTGGAGATTTGGGGTGGAGAAGGAAGCGCTATGGCACCAATTAATAAAAGAAAAATACGGTTGTAATTGGGGAGAATGGAACTATAACAGTGTGGTGGCGGGGAAGGGCTCAGGAGCATGGAAATCTATCACCTCTGCGCGGGATCAATTCCACAGAAACGTCAGATTTAAAGTGGGTATTGGCAACAAGGTTAGATTCTGGTGTGATCTATGGTGTGGGGAGCGTCTTCTATTGGAGGAATATCCGAATCTGTTCCGATTGGCCGTTAATCCAAATGCGGCAATTGCTGACTATGTGGTGCTTGATACTGGCTCCTCTAAAATATTCTGGGATATCAGAATGCGTCGGAATTTAAAAGATGATGAAATCGCCCATTTCGAAAATACCCAACATACAATCTTTGGGCTGTTACCCTACATACCCAAAGGGTCACTGTCTCAATTCAAAATTCTCAGCATACAATCTAAAGTAGAAGACCAAATCATAGTCCAGCATATTTGCATAAGAATTTGACATCTTTCTTTTATGGTCCTCATAAATCCTAATCCTAATTCCTAGAAGGTTTCCCACAAGACCAGGGTAACTAAGTCCTATGATCAATCATCATAAAACAAATATAGAAAATCACCAACTCCTAAGTAACCTACATTTTTGCTCATACATCAGCTGCTTCTTTTACTGCCATGTTTACTTATTTATACTAACATTTTAATCTTTTTTTACTTCGGCTACCATGAATCATCAACAAAAGAAAAACAATAGAAATAATAATAGGGAATTTATATCTGCACCCCTTGTTTTAACAATTTTTACTTTACACTTTTCTAATTCAGTAATTTACTTTAAAGGTTGACACAATTCCCAAGATAATCATAAAAGTAGTTAATCAAGTGTGAAATTACATTATGAAAACAAGGAGTGGTTTCCAGTTTGAATTGCAAGAAAAACATTTCTGAAGGAAAAAATTCTTCCTTTCTATGATTCAGAGGGAAATAATGTGATTGTGATTAATTTAGAGATATATTATCATAAATTGAAGGTCCTTCTAAGTAAAAATTGAATAGGGATGGCTCAATTTATCTTTTCATGCGTTAAAAAAGTAGGGAATTTTAGAAATATTTTTCCTTTCCAAACTTTTCTACAAAATTCAAGCAATCCAAACAGAGGCCTAGTAATGAGAAGAACCAAACTTGAACAGGCAACAAAATAAAGCATCAAATCAAAACAAGAAATTCAAAGCAGAAGGCTGCTAAAATTTTTACTAAACATTTTTCTAATTTGCTAAAATTCCCAAGATAATCTCCAATCAAAAAATTGGTTAATCAAGTGTAGAGTGCCATTATCAAAGCAGAGAGTGTCAACATCATTTCCTTAGTAATGAGAAGAACCAAACATGCACATGCAACAAAAAAGCATCAAATCAAAACATGAAATTGGGGGAGAAACTTGGAATTTTAATTGAAATGAGAAGAGATGAAGTTGATATACATTGTGTTGGGAATTCATAATAATAATAATAATAATAATAATTAGGAGAATGATAATAATAATAATAATAATAATAATAATAAATTCATATCTGCACCCCTAATTTATTTATTTATTTAATGATAATGGCACCCTAAATTTTACTTTACATTTTTCTAATTGCTTTGAAGGCTGATACAATTCCCAAGATTCTCTCCAATTAGAAGAAGTGGTTAAAAAATTGTGTAGTGCCACTGCCATTATCAATACAGGGATTTTAGACATCATTTCATTAGTAATGAGAAGAACCAAACATGCACATGCAACAAAAAAGCATCAAACCAAAACAAGAAATTGGGGAAGGAGAAACTTGGAATTTGAAGAGATGAAGTAGAAATATACATACATGGAGTTGGGATGGATTTGAGTAGAGGGGCAACGTGGAGGAGAAGGAAGCGGTGGGCTTGGGGCATCAGATTTTCTACAGCCCAACGGACAGCCCGCCGGCTACTCCGACTGTATCCGCTGCTCACTGCCACGGCCACCGTCCTCATACTATTGTTGCTGTTGCTTCTCTTCATTTTTCAGCCCTAAATTCTCCCAAAATTGAATCCGAAAGAATAAGAATCGCCCTAAATTTTCCCGGAATTGAATCTGCATACAAGAATCGCCCCAAACTCACTCAATTTTGAATCTGAATTCGAGGAGATTAATAATGAAGGGAAATAAGAGGGTTTCTCCGTTTTGAGACTCTGATTGGAATTAGAAACAGCCAACTTCGTTTACCAGAAGTCAATGGTATGGACTTGGTCGTCTGCTTCGGAACTACTTGTCAGAGAGATAGTACAGTGGGGACTACTGTTTCACTTACATTTTGTCGCACCTTAGGCCCCATTCGTTTGAGATTGTGTAGGGCTGCAACTCGGGTCGGGCGGGTCGGGTCGGGTTTTTTTTCGGAAAACCCACGATTCCCAAACCCGGCCCTACCCATGATAAATCTCGGGTCGGTTCTGGTCGGGTCGGGTTTTTTCACGTTGACGCAAATTTTTAAGGAAAATTCTTGTTTGGCAAGGCAACTCAACTCATAGAAGCAGAAATTACACTCACATTACACTTGAATCAAACAATGATATAATTACACTCACATCACACTTGAATCAAACAATGCTGTAATCAAACAATGTTGTAATTACAATCAAATAATGCTGAATCAAACACTTGAATCAACTCAACTTATAGAAGCAGAAATTACACTCACATACAGTAACAGTCGGTGCGTGTGGGTTTTCACTTTTAACTTTGGGATAATTACATTTACACCCCCTCTAGTTTCTAACACATCCACTTCCACCCATATAGTTTAAAACGTGACAGATACACCCCTGTAGTTTCAATTTGTTTAAGGTTTGCCCCCTCAGCTGAAGGTTCGTCCATAGATTGAAGGGTTAGGATGATCCGATGGAGCTGATTTTTTGGGCACACCATATCTATGTCAGGACCCATCAAATGAACGCTTTGGATCATCCAAATAATGTGGGCCCCTACCCGAATCCAAACACTACCAAAAAATCATCCAAATAATGTGGGCCCACATTGTTTGGATGATCCAAAGCGTTCATTTGATGGGTCCTGACATAGTTAGGGTGTGCCCAAAAAATCAGCTCCATCGGATCATCCTAACCCTTCAATATATGGACGAACCTTCCGCTGAGGGGGCCTACCTTAAACAAATTGAAACTACAAGGGTGTATTTGTCACGTTTTAAACTATAGGGGTGGAAGTGGATGTGTCAGAAACTAGAGGGGGTGTAAATGTAATTATCCCTTTAACTTTTAACTAACAATAGAAAAAATTATACATACTATAACTTATGTAAGGGTTGGGTCGGGTCGGGCCCCTTCAAACCCGGCTCGACCCGAGATTCATGCGGGCTTTTGAATGCTGAACCCGGCTCGACCCGAAACCCATGAAACCTGAACCCGACCCAGGCTATTTTCGGGTCGGGTCGATGCGGGTCGGGTTTTACCCGGCTCGAGTTGCAGCCCTAAGATTGTGAGCCTCCAAGTCAAAATTACATTCTTTCGAGGAGAAACTATATGGTGGAGCCCACATTGTTTGGGTGATCTAACAGTGCATTCACAAAAACTTCTCCATACCGTTCAATCTACATAGCGGAAACTTCTATAGATGAGAGGGTCAGGATCATCCTAAGGAAATGATTTTGGGCCAAAACCTATTTATGTTGTGGCACAGCAAATGGACGGTTTGGATCTTCTTATGGAGTGGGCCGTACATTTTTTTTTATTTTAAATACGGTTTTATACAGCCACGCATCATATAAAATCCCCCAATATTAATTTGATATGACCGACTCTGGATCTTCGTTAATTTTCTTAGTACTTGGTTGTTTTGGATTTTGAGAACAATTGTGAGTCCAAAACTGATTATATAAATTTGAGTCCAATCACACAATTGATTCTCAAAATCTAAAACAAAGAGGGCCTTTGGATTTTAAGAATCGATCTTAGAGACCAAAATTTTGACTCCATTAATTAATTTTGGCTCACAATTGGTTCTTAAAATCCAAAACAAAGAGGGAATTTGTATTTTAAGAATCAATTTGAGTCCAAAACTGATTATTGGACTCAAAATTGCTTGAGTCAAATTGTCACGCCCCAAACCGAGTTTCCAGTCTTGGCACGTAACAGCGCCACATATTCATTAAATCACGAATATGTAAGGCATTCACACTCGAACTATGCAATAAACAGAGCTATTAAGCAAAACTAATTTATTAATTCATCAACATTAGAGTATTCAATGCGGAAGTTAAACCTCTTGTCCAATGAACTACATCAATTTAAATCAAAATAAATATTTGAATGTGTATTGCAACCTAAGCTATTGTCTGAAATATTAAAATAATAAATCCTAAACTATCGCCCTTGCTCAAACCCAAGCCCGTGAATCATGCATCCTACTATCCATCACCTGTAACATAGAATGCGTGGAATGAGCTAATGCCCAATGAAACAAACATGTCTACACTTAATAACATAATACCAATTAAATAAACTGAATAATTGGCAACCTATGTAAAATTGTAACTGACATAGCAATCTAGCTAGCAAATTGTATAACTGGCATAAACATGCATAACTGTATCTGTAACTGTAACTGTAGTTGTAGCTTCGCCCGATGCCTAGTGTAGTGAGACTAGTACTGCTAGACTACGTAGCCAACGGAACCTGCCTACTAACTCGTAGGAAGCCGAATCCCAACGATCTCGTACGGGATTTCACCCTCGTATTACCTCAAAAAGTGATACTGCTGCTTGATCCGTTACCATTACTTCGACGGTCTAGAAAAAGTCTCATACATTAGTAATGATGCAAAATGCTTTGTCTCAACGGTTATTAACTGTTGCATCCTTACTTGGACAATACCATGTCCTGATGCAAGAACTGCGACTATCAAGTCAAGACTGGCACATTTGTGCGTACGGTAGATCCGAACTAGGAGTCAATACCATACCATGACTATCAAGTCTAATTGGCACACACGTGCATATGGTAGATCGGAACTAGGAATTAATACCACTCTACGACTAATGACCCTCGTGTACACCAACACAGTCAATAACAATCATAAACATGCATAACTTTGCATAACAAATCATATTCAATATAATGAATAACTGTGGTAGAACAAGTCTACTCACCTGTGGTACTCGTCTGATTGTCTCCCACGAAGTAACTCCTTCGATTACTGTGTAGTATCCCCTACAGTCAATATTAACCCTTAATCAATACTTTGGATTAATACCTAAGTCCCACGGGGCAGATCCATGCCCTCGAAATAAATTGGGAAACCCCCAAAATCATTTTACAATTTTTTTAAGTCATTGGCAATCGACTAGGGTCCACTAGTCGACTGACCCTTGACTACTGTTTTAATCATAAAAACACAGTGTGGGCGCTCCAGTCGACTAGTTGAACCAGTCGACTGGCCCGACACTACTGTTTCACGGCCAAAACTCCGTTTTGGCGCACCAGTCAACTGGTCGAACCAGTCGGCTACCCCCTGGAAAACTAGTTTTTTCCGATCAAAACCCAAAAAACACTAATCGTTTCTGGATTTTTACCCGAAATCTCATCTTTCTTCTTCCCTTAACACTTGTTAAATACCCTAACAAGTTATTTATTAATTTCTTCCATCGATTAAGGCATCTAACGCGATAGAACGAGAAGATCTTCGAGGAAAACCAATTCTCATCCACCCTAATCGATGGTTCTTCAATCGAAGAACACAAAATCCAAATTAATCACCATGATTACACTATAATCTTTATTCTTGAGAGATTTGAATCTCTTTAGGGAGAAAGTAAACCATAATTATAACTTACATACCTTTTGGAAGATTGATTTCCTAAGCTTTTCTTGATCTCCTCTCCCAAAAGCTCCACACAATTTCTCTCTTAGGGTTTAGAGTTCCAAAATCTGTAGCTTAAGAGTTATTTATAGACTCTTGCTTTTAAGAGTCCTAATTTAGCAGGCTTTTGGAAATCCTAACCCACTAAAATTGGGAAACTAACTATTTCTAATTTACTTTAGTTAATAAAATTTAATAATCTAATATTTTGGGACTAAAATACCCTCTCCCCCAAAACGTCCCCACATTTTGGACGGTTTGGCTAATTTCATTCTCCCCTCCTTATAAAAATTTAGTCCGCGAAATTTGGCAACTAGATGCGTACCTGAGAATAAATGCGGGTGCTTTTCTCGCATTTCTTCCTCCAACTCCCATGTGGCCTCTCTTTCAGAATTGTTGCTCCATATGACCTTGACGTATGGAATTGATCGACGCCTCAAAACTTGATCCTTCCGATCCACTATTCTTTTTGGTCTCTCGTCATAGGTCAAATCCACCCTTAACTGAAGCGGAACTTGCTGGATAATATGACTCGGGTCTGGGACATACTTCCGAAGCATCGAAACATGGACATTGTGAACACCTGCCAATGCCGGTGGTAAGGCAAGTTGATATGCTACTGTCCCAATCTTCTCAAGAATATCGTATGGTCCCACAAATCTCGGACTCAACTTCTCTTGAATTCCAAACTTCATCACTCCTTTGGTAGGAGAGACTTTCAGAAACACGTGGTCACCGGGTTGAAACTCTAAATCCCACCTCCTGGTATCAGCATAGCTTTTCTGGCTACTTTGAGCTGTCTTAAGTCGTTCTTTGATCAGACGTATTTTCCTTTCTACTTGCTGTACTAGTTATGGACCCAAGATTGCTCTTTCTGCAACATCATCCCAGCAAATAGGAGACCTGCACTTCCTTCCTTACAACGCTTCATATGGTGCCATCTGAATACTGGCCTGATAACTGTTGTTGTACGAAAACTCAATCAAAGGCAACTGTTTATCCCAATTACCTTTGAAATCAATTGCACACGCCCTCAACATATCCTCGAGGGTTTCAATAGTTCTTTCTGATTGTCCGTCTGTCTGCGGATGGTAAGCTGTATTGAAATCCAACTTGGTACCCAAAGCTCTATGTAAGCTCTGCCAAAACTGTGACACAAATTTAGGATCTCTGTCCGACACTATCGACACTAGAACTCCGTGTAACCTCACGATTTCGTCGACATACCATTCTTCCATCTGCTCTAGAGTAGTAACCCCCACTCCATAAGGCAAGAAATGGGCCGACTTTGTCAATCCGTCCACAATTACCCAAATTGCATCATTCTTCTTTAGCGTCCGTGGTAGCCCTGTCACGAAGTCCATCATGATACTCTTCCATTTCCACTCGGGAATAGGGAGTGGTTCTAACTCTTTTGCCTACCTCTGGTGTTCAGCTTTCACCTGCTGGCATACTAGGCATTTGTGCCACAAACTGCGCTACCTCACGCTTCATATTGTTCCACCAGAAATTTTCTTTCAAATCTCTGTACATCTTGGTACCTCCAGGATGAATCGAGTATCCTGAATTATGAGCTTCTTCCAGGATCTCTTTCTTTAAATCTGCATTGTTTGGCACACATACCCGGTTACCAAACCTCAACGATCCGTCCTCATGGATTCTGAAATCTGTTTGTGCTCCAGACTTTATTGCTGCTCGAGTCTTCTGAAGTTGCTCATCACTTGTCTGGCTAGATTTTATCCTCTCTAGCAAAGTTGGTCGAACTCGAAGGTTTGCCAACTAAGCTCTTGGCTCAAACTGCATCACCATAATTTCTAGCTTTCTTAGATCGTCTAAGATTTGTCTCTTATCTGTGATCAAGGCTAACAACTTCCCTTCTGATTTTCTGCTTAAATCATCGGCAACCACATTCGCCTTTCCTGGGTGGTAACTGATCTTCAAGTCATAGTCTTTTAACAACTCTAGTCATCTTCTCGGGCACATGTTCAACTCTTTCTGAGTAAAAATGTACTTTAAACTTTTATGATCAGTAAACACCTCACATTGCTCTCCATAGAGATAATGTCTCCAAATCTTGAGTTCAAACACGACTGCAGCCAACTCCAAGTCATGAGTGGGATAGTTTTGTTCGTATGGTCTCAACTGCTTGGATGCATAGGCCACAACTCGGCCATGCTGCATCAACACACACCCCAGGCCACTCCTAGATGCATCACTGTATATGACAAAACCTCCATTACCTGATGGTATAGTAAGTACTGGAGCTTACACAAGTCGATCCTTCAGTTCCTGAAAACTCTTCTCACACTTCTTTGTCCATGTAAACTTGGGGCCTTTGTGAGTCAATTGCATCAACGGAACTACAATACTTGAAAACCCTTCAACGAATTTCCTGTAGTAACCAGCCAATCCTAGAAAACTTCGTACTTCTGATACGTTGGTTGGCCGGTTCTATTCCACTACCGCCTGGATTTTCTGAGGATCTACAGTTACACCGTCTTTGGAAATTACATGCCCAAGGAATGATACTTCTTCAAGCCAGAACTCACATTTATTTAACTTAGCATACAATTCCCGCTCTCTAAGGGTTTGTAGGACAATCCTCAAATGCTCTTCATGTTCTTCCTTTCCCTTAGAGTATATCAATATGTTGTCAATGAATACGACCACAAACTTATCCAAATGAGGTTTAAAGATTCTATTCATTAGATCCATAAAAGATACTGGAGCGTTCGTCAACCCGAATGGCAACACCAGAAACTCATAGTGGCCATAATAAGTCCTAAACGCGGTCTTTGGCACATCCTTTGCCTTAATCTTCAATTGGTGATAACCAGATCGAAGATCAGTCTTTGAAAACACTTGTGCCCCCTGGAGCTGATCAAACAGATCATCTATCCTTGGCAACATATATTTATTCCTAACTGTTACCTTGTTCAACTCCCTGTAGTCTAGGGGTGCAAGTTTGGCCCTGCCAGCGTTGACCCGCCCTGAACCCGAACAGGGTCAGGGCTGGATATTCCAACCCTGAGGGCAGGTCAGGGTTCATTTTTTTAGACCCTGACTCAGGTCGGGTCGGGTTTTGGGTTAATGCCTCGGGTCACCCTGACCCGGCCCGACCCTAAGTTTTCTATTATAGAATTGAACCATCTGTGCATGTTTCTTTTGCTAATGTTTTCTATTATCTTGGATTGATATTTCTTTAAATTATTATTATTAATTGTCTCTGTTGCCCGTCATGTTGTTGAATTCATATTGTCTAATTTTGTTCCCTTTTTTTGTTTATTGATCATTTTGTTCTATATGATAAGTGGTTGCTTTATTTTTGGCACTCTTAACAGGTATTTGCACTAGGGTCAATTAGGGTTGGCCAGGCCTGGCCCTGCCCAATCAGGGCCAATCAGGGCGGGGCAGGGCCAACACTGAGCCATGTAGGGCGGGCAATGGGTTGAGGTTTTCGGCCCTGACTCAGGGTCAGGGCGGGTCAGGGCTGAGATAATGGGATCCAGGGTTGGGCTTGGGTTTTGAAAAACCTGACCCAACCCAACCCTATTGCAGCCCTACTGTAGTCTATGCAGAGTCGCATGCTACCATCTTTCTTTTTCACAAATAATACTGGTGCTCCCCAAGTCGACACACTCGGTCTTATAAAACCTTTATCTAGCAACTCTTGCAACTGAACATTGAGTTCCTTCAACTCAGCTGGAGCCATTCGATAGGAAGTCTTCGAAATAGGTCCCGTACCCGGTACCAAGTCAATAGTGAATTCTATCTCCCTATTAGGTGGCAATCCAGGCAAGTCCTCCGGAAAAACATCCGGATACTCCCTCACAATAGAAATGTCCTGTAACTTAAGTTCTCCTTGACTGACATCTTTCACTAAAGCTAAGAACCCTTGACATCCATTCCTCAACAACCTTCTTGCATGTAGGGCAGAAATAACTCGGGGATGTATTACTCTCATACTTCCTCTAAAAATAAACTCTGGTTGGTTTGGAATGCAAAACTTTACTATCTTCTTATGACAGTCAAGATTAGCGTGATTTGTTGCTAACCAATCCATCCCTAGGATGACATCAAAGTCCTTCATCTCTAGGATCACCAACTCTACAGGTATCTTCTTGCCTTCTATTTCAACTGTGTAAGACCTGCAGACCTTGTCTGCCACAATAAAATCTCCCATAGGGGTGTCTACCGCTAGTTCCATTCCCGTAGGCTCAACTTTTAACTTGTTCTTTCTAACGAAACTAGTAGATACAAATGAATGGGACGCACCCGAATCAAACAAAACATATGCATATGCATAAGAAACTAATAAGGTACCTGTCACCACATCATTTGAGGTTCGAGCATCCTGCTCGTTGATATTATACACTCTTGCTTGTCCTCGAGGCCCTTCATTAACTTGTCGGTTCTGATTTGCAGGTACTGACTGTGCAGGTGCCACTCGACTCGGTCCTTGACCATGTTCTTCTTTCTTCTGAGGGCAATCAACTTTTCTGTGTCCGAGTTACCCACAGACAAAACAACCACCCGTCACAAAAAGGGCATCCCTTCTCGTCATGGTTTCTCTTACATTTTTGGCACCATGTACCTTTGTCCCCTCCTTTCTGTCCTCCTTGATTCTGAGATGGGCCATCTCTATTTTGGTTTGGTTTCTGCTTCTTATATTTATTACCCGAACTTTGGCCACTTTGAGATTCAAAGTTCTTAAACTTTTTCTTCTGTTGAAGTTCTCTAGCTTGTTGGGCTCTCACTACACCCTCTTCAACAGTTAAGGCCTTTCCTACAGATTCAACATATGTGCGGATTTGGAAATCCTTAACTCTTTGTTTAATGGGTTCTCTAAGACCTTCTTGGAATCGACGAGCTAAGGCTCCGTCATCCCCCATAAGTCTTGAAGGTGCAAAATTTCCCAACTTGCTAAATTTGGCCTCATATTCAGTCACTGTCATGCTCCCTTGCTTTAGATTAGAGAATCCATTCTCCTTTAAAATTTTAATTCCTTCGGGAAAGAATTTATCATTGAAGGTTCTCTGAAATTCCTTGTTTGTCCTTCCACGTGGTACCCCTTTCCATCTTCCACCAATAATTTACGTCACCACGGAGCTTAAAGGTGCATCCATGGTTTTAAATTTCGACCGAAATCCGAAATTTAAATATTTTGCCATTTACCAAATTTCGGTCCGAACTTTCGAGAAAATGCATTTTTTATTTAAAAAAAAAGCGTTACAAAATTTCGGTCTGGAATTTCGAAGGAATTTTGACCGAAATTTCAGAATTTCGGTTGAAATTTCAGTTTTCTGGAAGTCCGAAACCGGTACCGAAATCGAAATTTTAAACCATGGCTGCATCCAACCTCTCTTGATCTGTAAATTCCAGATAATCAAAAATCTTTATTGTATCATCCAACCACTCCTCACTCTCAAGTGGATCTGAATTCCCTTTGAAAGGAGTTGTCAGTTTCTGGAATTCTGACTGGCGACTGTTTTAGTTGAGGCTGTGGCTGGGGTTGATTCTGCTTCGCTTGCATAGTCACCACCCCCACTAGGGTCTTCATCATATCCCTCAAGCTCAGAGATCCAGGTTGTTCTTCTTCCTTCCCATTTTGAGTCCCAGACGGAGGATGTGTGGAACTTACTTGCTGATCGTTAATAAGAACTTCCTTATACTGGTTTTCTTGTGGGTTCACATTTGCTCCAATTATCGCATTTGTGTCTAGAGATTGTCCAACTAATTCTTGGGACTCTTCTTATACTGTCCTCTGTGGAACAGACAACTGCCTTTGATTAGTTGTTTTCCTTTTGTACCGTTTAGGAGGCATCTCGACCAATGTCAATAAATAAATGTCTATAAGTATATGTTTAGGTTCCTTATATATATGAAACTCATATATAAACAAAATTGTATATATTAAATACACATATACTTATATACATTTATCGATTCCCATGTGGTCCCCACTCTCACGTTGAAAATGTGTTCTAGGTGTTTATGTCTCTCGAACCTATGCTATGATACCACAAAACTGTCACGCCCCAAACTGAGTTTTCGGTCTAGGCACATAACAACGCCACATATTCATTAAATCACGAATATGTAAGGCATTCACACTAGAACTATGCAATAAACAGAGCTACTAAGCAAAACTAATTTATTAATTCATCAACATCAGAGTATTCAAGGAGGAAGTTAAACCTCTTGTCCAACGGACTACATCAATTTAAATCAAAATAAATATTTGAATGTTTGTTGCAACCTAAGCTACTGTCTGAAATATTAAAATAATAAATCCTAAACTATCGCCCTTGCTCACTCCCAAGCCCGCAAATCATGCATCCTACTGTCCATCACCTGTAACATAGAATGAGTGGAGTGAGCTAATGCCCAGTGAAATAAACATGTCTACACTTAACAACATAATACCAATTAAATAATTAGAATAATTGGCAACATATGTAAAACTGTAACTGGCATAGCAATCTAGCTAGCAAATTGTATAACTGGCATAAACATGCATAACTGTATCTGTAACTGTAACTTTAACTGTAACTGTAACTGTAACTGTAG
Source organism: Tasmannia lanceolata (assembly GCF_043159265.1). Classification (NCBI taxonomy): domain Eukaryota; kingdom Viridiplantae; phylum Streptophyta; class Magnoliopsida; order Canellales; family Winteraceae; genus Tasmannia; species Tasmannia lanceolata. The sequence goes on along the minus strand of NW_027518689.1, from coordinate 19,103,594 downwards.
TTGTAGCTTCGCCTGATGCCTAGTGTAGTGAGACTAATAATGCTAGACTACATAGCCAACGGAACCTGCCTACTAACTCGTAGGAAGCCGAATCCCAACGATCTCGTACGGGATGTCACCCTCGTAATACCTCGAAAAGTGATACTGCGGCTTAATCCTTGACCATTACTTCGACGGTCTCGAAAAAGTCCCATACACTAGTAATCATGCAAAATAATTTGTCTCAACAAAAATTAACTGTTCCATCCTTACTTGGACAACACCATATCCTGATGCAAGAACTGCGACTATCAAGTCAAGACTGGCACATACATGGGTACGGTAGATCCAAACTAGGAGTCAATACCATACAATGACTATCAAGTCTAACTGGCACACAAGTGCATATGGTAGATCCGAACTAGGAATCAATACCACTCTATGACTATTGACCCTCGTGTACACCAACACAGTCAATAACAATCATAAACATGCATAACTTTGCATAATAAATCATATTCAATATAATGAATAACTGTGGTAGAACAAGTCTACTCACCTGTGGTACTCGTCTGATTTCTCTCCCACGAAGTAACTCCTTCGATTACTGTGTAGTATCCCCTACAGTCAATATTAACCCTTAATCAATACTTTGGATTAATACCTAAGTCCCCCGGGGCAGATTCGTGCCCTCGAAATAAATTGGGAAACCCCCAAAATCATTTTACAATTTTTTAAAGTCATTGGCAGTCGACTGGGGTCCACTAGTCGACTGACCCTTGACTACTGTTTTAATCATAAAAACACAGTGTGGGCGCTCCAGTCAACTGCCCCTGTTTCACGGCCAAAACTTTGTTTTGGCGCACCAGTCGACTGGTCGAACCAGTCGGCTGCCCCTTGCAAAACTTGTTTTTTTCCGATCGAAACCCCAAAAATAGTAATCCTTTCCGGATTGCTACCCGAAATCTCATCTTTCTTCTTCCCTTAACACTTGTTAAATACCCTAACAAGTTATATATTAATTTCTTCCATCGATTAAGGCATCTAACACGATAGAACGCGAAGATCTTCGAGGAAAACCAAATCTCATCCACCCTAATCGATGGTTCTTCAATCGAAGAACACAAAATCCAAATTAATCACCATGATTACACTATAATCTTTATTCTTGAGAGATTAGAATCTCTTTAGGGAGAAAGTAAACCATAATTATAACTTACATACCTTTTAGAAGATTGATTTCTTAAGCTTTTCTTGATCTCCTCTCCCAAAAGCTCCACACAATTTCTCTCTTAGGGTTTAGAGTTCCAAAATCTGTAGCTTAAGAGTTATTTATAGACTCTTGCTTTTAAGAGTCCTAATTTAGCAGGCTTTTGGAAACCCTAACCCACTCAAATTGGGAAACTAACTATTTCTAATTTTCTTTAATTAATAAAAATTAATAATCTAATATTTTGGGACAAAAATACCCTGTCCCCCAAAACGTCCCCATGTTTTGGATGGTTTGGGGTATTTCACCAATAATCAGTTTTGGATTCAAAATCAATTCTCAAAATCCGAATGAAAAGCTTGAAAATAGAAAAGCAAGCTATCGGTACATGTTCGATTTCCGAAAGTGGGACTTGTTTTGATGTGCTTTTGGGTTTTGGAGTGGGTTCCGTACAACATTTTGTCATTGATATACTTTTTGAGCATCAACTGCTTTTGCAAACGTGTTGAAATGCTGAATGTAAGCTTCAAAATCGACTTAGTAGCAGAAACATAGTTCAGGCCCTGTTCCTTTCAGATTGTGACAACTATCCGTTGAGCCAAGAGTGGGTTAGGGCCCTCACCATTAGTTGTCAAAATCATGGTTTTAAATTTCGACTGACGGTCAATGCCGAAACCGAAGGTTCTAAAGTTGTTCCTCTCTGCAGGTTATCGGCATACCAGAGAAGGGTACTTTTTTTCGGCCGAAATTTCAAAATTTCAACGCGAAAATCTCATTTTTTTTTTAACTATATAAAGTTTTCTTAAAATTTTGACCAAAATTTGGTATTAGATATAATATTACTTAAAATTGGCGTATCGGATTTTAGCCAAAATTTCAGTTTCGGTGGGGACCGAAATGCATTCCGAAACCAAAATTTGAAACTATAAGCCGAAAGGCTTTCGTTTACCAATGTTTTGATTGAATCCAAACCCATATTGATTGAATATGTCAGGTTGCTTGCATATGATATGAACAGGTTAATGCGCTGAAGGCAAGCACGACATCATGGACATCACAACAATCAAAAACTGACTATCAATAGAAGATTGAACGAGAACATTGAAGACTCAAGAAGCTCTGAAGAGAAAGTTTATCTCATACGCTTAGTCTTGTATGTCTCTCTTGGTTGATTGGGTATATGGCACTTAGGGAGTCCTAAAATAAACTTAGACATCTCTAGGAATCACACTCCCTATAGTAGGTTCAAGTCCATAGTAAAGTTCCTCAAGAAATATGATATTTAGTATCCAGAGGAATTACAGACGTCCGGGATATTGGCGGACGTCCGCTTGCACCTCTGAAAAATAACCGAAGAAAATGCGGTCGTCCGGGATCTTTGCGGACGTCCGTGGAAGGACTTTGGCGCGCGTCTTAAATTCAAACGTATATATTGGGCGAACGTCCGGGACATCGTCCGCGACGTGTTTGGAAGCATAAAGTTAGGGTTTCTTTGTGACTTGCTATTTAAACAATATCTTGGAAAACCCAAAACACAACTCTTGTGTTCTAAAAACCCTAACTACCATCTTCAAAGCCATTAACTCTCACCTACTCTAATCTTGATATTGGTAGTGAGATTCTTCTACATTGATTTCTCTCTAGTGTGCCATTATTTTCAATCTTCTAAGAGAGAACTTTTTAGGGTTGATTTTCTTAAGTGAGAGACAAGAGTTATTATTGTTCTTCTATATTTGTATATGCCTATTGAAGAGGCTTGAGAGCTTTTATTCTTTCATCTACCATTGTAAAAGAAGGGTTGTTACCCTTGGTGAGTTTAAAGACTCGGTGAGTTTAAAGACTCGGAGAGTTTAAACACTCGGAGAGTTTCAAGACTCAGTGAGTTTAAAGACTCGATTGTTGTAAGGAGCCTCAAAGCCGGGCGTTGTGTGCTCTTCAGATAGTTGACAACCTTGAGTGCGATCTCAAGAAGAGCGGAGTAGGTCTCGTTTGTGGACCGAACCATTATCAAGCTCGGTGTTCTTGTGGTGTGCATTCTACTTACTCTCTCACTATCTCTTTGCAATTATATTAGTAATATCCTAACCTCCTTGCATTACAAATATTCTTTTAAATAGTTATATTGTGAATCATAAAGAAAAGATATTTAAAAACAAGGGTTTCTAAACTACAATTTTTTATAAACCTAATTCACCCCCCCCCTCTTAGGTTGCCTAGCATATTGTCACTTGGTATCAGAGCTTTGGGCTCTTAATATAGGATTTTGAGTGTTCAAAATCTTACAAGAGTAAAAAGATCATGGCAACCTCTTCAGGAAATGTTGAAGGACAATCCGTAACAAGACAACAATATTTTAATGGCACTAACTATGGTTATTGGAAAACTAGAATGACTTTCTTTCTTCAATCACATGATTATGGTATGTGGGAACTAGTAGAAGATGGATACATTCCACCTTCAACCCAAAGAAGTGAGTGGACGGATGCTCACAAGAAGAGAGCCGCCTTAAACTCCAGAGGAGTGAAAATAATTTTTTGTGCATTGTCTCCCGAGGAATTTAATTGAGTCCCTACTTGCAAAACGGCCAAAGATATTTGGACCACCCTCGAAACTACTCACGAGGGAACCACTCAAGTTAAAAAGACTAAAATAAATCTTCTAGTTAGTGATTTTGAAGCTTTTAAAATGAAAAATGATGAATCTATTTCCGATATGTATACCCGCTTCACTAACATTCTCAATGAGTTGGAAGGACTAGGAAAGACCTACGCAAATGAAGAAATTGTGAACAAGCTACTTCGATCACTCCCCGATTATTGGGAACCAAAGATCACCGCTATTGAAGAAGCTAAGAATCTTGATACTATTCTTCTAGAAGAACTAGTTGGGTATCTCATCACCCACGAGATGAAAATGAAAAAGAGAGCGAATCAACAAGGCCACAAAGATGGCTCAAAGAAGAAGGGAGTTGCCTTCGAGGCAAACACGGAGAGTGAAAGGGGGAGCGAAGGAGAAAATTTTCAAAATCTAGGAGAAGGATTAGCTCTCCTCACAAAGAAGTTTCGTCAATTCTCAAGGAGAAATAAAGGAGGCTTCAAGAAGAATAAGCCATCATGGAGAGAGAAAGATGCAAAAGAAGATGATCCTCCAAGATGCTATAGATGCAAGAAAGTCAGACACATCCGATCCAATTGTCCCTTAAAGAAGACAATTCAAGAAGAAAGAAGAAGGAAAAGAACAAAATCTTCAGTGCAACTTGGGACGGGCTTAGTTGCTCATCCGCAAGTGAGTCAAGTGAGGAGGAAGATGCTAACGTATGCTTCATGGCACTTGAATCCTATGAAGAAGAGGTATATGTCGAACCCCTTAACTCAAAAAGTGAATTCATTGACAATGAAAATGATATTGAAAAATCTTTTAATTATGATGAACTCTTTGATGCTTATGAAAAGTTTCAAGAAGGTCTCCTTCTTGAAGTTTCAAAAACCAAGAACCTAAAGAGTTCACTTGAAAAAATTACCAAAGAGTTTGGAATTTTAACAAAGGAACGAGATCTTCTCGTCTATGAAAACAACTCTTTGAATCAAAGGATTGCCAATCTTGTTTTGAAAAACAATGAATTGAAAGAAGAAAATAACAAGCTATTTGAAGATATTGAAAAACTCTTTCATGGAAATAAAGAATTGAAACAAGACAATGACAAACTTCAATTAAAATTTTCATGTGAAAAATCTAAGCTTGATGAAATTCTTGAAAAGAATTTTTCCAATGGAATGACCGGTTTGGGATACCAACCATTTTAAAAGAAAGAATCTTACAATAATAAGTTTGTCCAACCGTATAAACAAAAGAGAAACTCAAGGTCAAATACAAAAACTAACTCGTATGTTCCTACGTGCCATTACTGTGGAAATATTGGACATAATAACTATGCTTGTAGAGTAAGAAAGCAAGTAAATGTGATGTACATATGGGTAAGAAAGGATGAATTTATGATACTAACATGAAAGGACCCAAAAGAACTTGGGTACCTAAGTATAGAAAATGAATTCTGTTATTGTAGATTTGTGTGAAAGGAAGTGTCACCACCGAAAATGGTACTTGGATAGCGGGTGCTCAAGACACATGACCGGAGACCCATCCAAGTTTTCATCAATCACCGTGGGGAATCAAGGTAAGGTCACCTTCGGCGAAGACAAGAAATGTAAGATCATTGGTGAAGGTACGATTACTTTTACAGACATCACTATATCAAATGTTTTACTTGTTGATGGCTTGGCTATGAATTTGCTTAGCATTAGTCAACTCTATAATGTTGGTAATGAGGTCACATTTACAAATGATAAATGCATTGTCAAAGGCACACACAGTAACACATTTAGTTTCATTTCCACTAGAAATGATAATGTTTACACTCTTGCACTAGAAGAACTCACAACACAAAATGTCAAATGTCCCTCTTCTATTGATAACAATTCATGGACTTGGCATAGAAGATTAGGACATGCACATATTGAATTATTGTCAAAACTTTGCAATAAAGAAATAGTCAGTGGTTTTCCTAAACTCAAGTTCTCAAATGATCATGTTTGTAGAGCGTGTCAAAAAGGAAAACAAGCAAATGACTCTTTTAAACCCAAAAGTGTTATGTCTACCACTAGACCTCTACAACTTCTTCATATGAATCTTTTTGGTCCTATGAAAACTTGTAGCATTGATGGGAAGAGATATGTGTATGTTGTTGTTGATGATTTTTCCAGATATACATGGGTTATGTTTTTGAGTAGTAAAGATGAAACTTTTCAAATGTTTTTCAAATTATGCAATAAGGTTCAAAATAAAAAAAGGAATTTTCATAACATCTATGAGAAGTGATCATGGAACCGAATTTGAAAACATTGACTTTGAAAACTATTGCTCTAAACATGGAATTGATCATAACTTCTCTACACCTAGAACTCCTTAACAAAATCGTGTAGTGGAAAGGAAAAATTGAGTGCTTCAAGAGATGGCAAGAACAATGTTAAATGATTAGAGCACTCCTAGGAACTTTTGGGCCGAAGCCGTTAACACGGCATGCTATGTCATTAACAGAGTTCTCATAAGACTGAAGACTCTTAAGACTCCATATGAGCTTTAGAAAGAGAGAAAACCTAACATAAGTCACTTCAAAGTTTTTGGTTGTAAATACTATATTCTAAACATCGAGGACAATCTTCACAAATTCGATCCAAAGTCGGATGATGGGATTTATCTTGGTTATTCTAACCGAAGTAAAGCATACAGATTTTACAACAAAAGAACCTTGATTGTTGAAGAAGCCATTCATGTAAAATTTGATGAATCTCAAGACCCTAAATCAACAACTAATGATGATGAAGAAGAAAACCCTCAAAAATGTTTAGAAAACAATGAAACAATTGATTTAACAAAGAAGCTAGAGGAAGTCAATCTTGAAAATGAAGAATTAATTGAAGAAGAGAAAGAAGAGGAGGAAGAAATCATGACTAACAAAGGAAAAAGAATTATGAAGAATCACCCAAATTCACAAGTTTTAGATGACCCTTCATATGAAATCAAAACTAGAGCACAATATAGAACTATTTGTGGAGAATTTACTTTTATATCTCATATTGAACCTAAAAGCATCACCGAAGCCGAACAAAATGAATTTTGGATAATTGCTATGCAAGAGGAACTCAACCAATTCAAAAGAAACAAGGTTTGGAAGTTGGTTCCTAGGCCTAACAATCAATCCATCATTGGCACAAAGTGGGTGTATAGAAATAAACTTGATGGACATGGAAACATTCAAAGGAACAAAGCAAGACTTGTTGCTCAAAGTTACAACCAAGAAGAAGGTATCGATTATGATGAAACCTTTGCTCCGGTTACTAGATTAGAAGCTATAAGAATGCTCATTGCCTTTGCATGTCATAAACGATTCAAACTCTATCAAATGGATGTTCAAAGTGCTTTTCTAAATAGTTATATAATGGAAGAAGTGTATGTTGAACAACCCCCTGGATTTGAAAATTTTAAATATCCTAATCAATGTTACAAATTGGACAAGGCATTGTGTGGTTTAAAAGAAGCTCCTAGAGCTTGGTATGAAAGATTGACATCATTTTTGTTGAACAAAGGTTTTGAAACCGGAAAAGCTGATAAGACTCTTTTCATCAAAAGAAAGAATGATGATATGTTGATTGTGCACATTTATGTTGATGATACTATTTTTGGTTCAACAAATGAAAGTATGTGTGATGAGTTTTCCCAATGCATGAAGAATGAATTTGAAATGAGAATGACGGGTGAGCTTAGATTCTTTCTTGGTCTTCAAATACATCAATTGAATAATTCTATTTTCATTAATCAAGAAAAATATAAACATGAACTATTGAAAAGATTTGGCATGGATACATCTCTTGTGAAACCTACTCCCATGAGTACATCTACAAAACTATCTAAAGAAGATAGTAATGCAAAAGTTGACCAAAAGAAATTTAGAGGTATGATTGGTAGCCTCTTGTATTTGACTGCTAGTAGACCTGACATCATGTTCAGTGTTTGCGTATGTGCATGATTTCAATCGGACTCAAGAGAGTCCCATTTGTTTGCAGTCAAAAGAATTTTTAAGTATCTGAGAGGAACTCCCTCATTTGGTCTATGGTATGGTAAATCAGATTCATTTGACCTAGAAGGCTACTCCGATGCCGACTTTGCCTGTTGTCGAGTAGATAGGAAGAGCACAAGTGGAACATGTCAGTTTCTTGGGAGATCACTGATCTCCTGATTTAGCAAGAAGCAAAACTTTGTTGCCCTATCTACTACTGAGGCCGAATATATTGCGACTGGAGCTTGTTGTGCTCAAGTTCTTAAATTGCACTGTTGGATTTTGGCTTAAACTTTAAATGTGTACTTATTCATTGTGATAACACTAGTGCTATAAATCTGACCAAAAATCCAATCCAGCATTCCAAAACTAAGCACATTGAGATTATACATCATTTTTTGAGAGATCACTCTCAGAAAGGAGACATTTCAATTGAATACATTCACACCAATGATCAACTAGCAGATATCTTTACAAAACCTCTTAATGAAAACATTTTTTGTGAAATCCTTATTGGTTTAAACATTTGGAGCATGTCTCATGTATTGGAATTTGATAATCCTCATTGAAATTTGGTTATTTGATGTGTGGGCAAGTCTCCTTGGCTATTGTGTGTGATAATTGTGTGCATATATACTTATTTCTATGAATTACTCATTTCACACACCATTGGATGGTTTTTGCTGTTCAAAGATGCATTTATTGGCTCAAAATTGAACCAAAACACTTAAAATCATTAAACTGGCGCTTTCTGGGCGGACGGACGCTCGCCATCTCCCGGACTTCCGGAAGAAAGCGCGATGCGCAGACGAATGGGTTAAAAACCCTTTTTCACTTATCACTTCTTATCTTTTTATCTTTTCTCTTATCCTCTCTCCTTTTTTAACTCCGTCAGAGTTTTTCCTTCCTTCAGCACCAAGTCCTTCGCCAACTTGCTCCCACCGGCGATGCTGCTTCGTTCGGCGTTCACCTCTCCATCATTTTCGTTGTATCTTTCTTCTCTTTGCCTCATGTTCATTGCACGATGCCAAAATCACGCACTGTTCAAGGTGAAGGTTCTTCACAAGGAAGAAACAAGGGAAAACGCGTTCGCAATCAAGATCGATCACCTTCTGCTCCTCCGCCGCCTCCTCAAATATATTCGGAGCTCATGATTCAACAAATCCCCAAGCGGAAGATTTTAAGTGGACGTCGAGTCGACACGGAAGCCTACGAGCGATTCTCTCTCATCAACGACTTCGCTACCCTTGGTTGGGAAGGTATTCTCATTACGAGGGTCCATGGTGCGTATATCCCTCTCTCGTTCATGAATTTTATACAAATCTTCGAGTTTCCATTGAAAACAAGACTCACTACTAAGGTTCGTCATAAAAAGGTAACTCTTACCCTAGATGAGTTTGCCAACATCTTAAAACTTTCCAATAATGGCGCTCCTATTTATTTTTGGCCTCATGACGACATTGATTCTACCTGTATTCCATATCTCACCGTGTATTCCAGCATTTGCAAAGCCTATGATCCATCCACTTCGGTCAAGACTCACGACCTTTCTGAGACTGCCCGTATCTATCATCTGATTATTTACTGTAACATCACCCCTCGGGCCGGGTGTAAGGATGAGGTGCGCCCTCTTGAGCCGTTTCTCACATTTGCTCTCCTTACCAATGCTCCTGTCAGTCTCGCCTATGTCATCTTTCGACATATGGCAAAGGTCCCTACAAAGGCACACACTCATATTCCTTATGGTCTGCTCCTAAACCGTTTGTTTCAATTTCTTGATATCCCTCTCGAGAATGTGAAATCTTCTCTGGCTACTATGGACATTGATAAAACCACCCTTCGATGGACGAGCATTCCTCAATTCCTAGAAAACCTCCCTGCGCATGTTGATTCAAATGTCCTTGAGGACAGTGCCGACGAGGCTGATGAGGATGCTCCTGCTGCTCCACTCGTTGCTCCAGTACCTTCACCACCGTTCTCATATACTGGTGGTCCCGCTCCTCCTACCTTCACAGGCACAGAACACGATTTTGATATCCTCTACCGTGGTTTCTAAGGTTCATTCGTTCACCACTTCGATAGGCTCCAGCATTCAGTGGAGCACACTCAATTGGCCAACAAGGCCCAATACAACACTCTCTCCGGCTCCATCGCAACTCTCTCTAGCACCATCGAGGATCTGTCAATCGACGTGACGCACCTTCATGAGGATTTCACTGCATTCAAGGAACGCTTTGGTGCCGCTCCGCCACCACCATCACCAGAGGACTAGGACTTCGAGTCCTATTGCATCTTTTGCATGCCCGAACTTCAGTTTATTATTTCTATTTTGGCATGTACTATTCAGGTTTCACCAACTACTTTTTTCCAGCATTGCACTTGATACACTCTTTAGGAGTTTTCTAACTCTTTATTTTGGTTGTTATGGCTTGGTTGCTTGATGCCATAACTTAGACATGGTTGATATGCTCTGATATGGTTTTCTTTTATTGTATGGATGATCTATATGTTGGTTGAATGGTATGAACATCATATGGTTGATATGGTTGAATTGTATGCACTGATTTGATCTATTTTTCTTTAACTGGTTGATGGATTACTTACTTCTCACCATGCCATGATCTCTTTATTTGATTTACTGTTGAATGGAACCCTTTTTGCTTGTGTCAAAGGGGGCGAAAACTTATATATAACTTGATTGCTTGCACATACTATATAATTGAGTTAGAAGTTCCCTATACTAAGTTTCCTATACAAACTGGTGCATCTATTAAGGGGGAGCTTCTGTTGAGGGGGAGCAAGCTTTATATGTTACATATCTTTAGCTCCTACCTCGCAATCAATCTGTGTTTTGCCATCAATCAAAAAGGGGGAGAATGTATGCCGGAAGGCTTTCGCTCACTAAAGTTTTGATTGAATCCAAACCCATATTGCTTGAATATGTCAAGTTGCTTGCATATGATATGAACAGGTTAATGCGCTGAATGCAAGCATGACATCATGGACATCACAACAATCACAAATTGAAGATCAATAGAAGATTGAACAAGAACATTGAAGACTCAAGAAGCTCAGAAGATAAAGTTGATCTCATACCCTTAGTCTTGTATGTCTCTCTTGGTTGATCGTACACATATGGCACTTAAGGAGTCCTAAAATAAACTTAGACATCTCTAGGAATCACACTCCCTATAGTAGGTTCAAGTTTGTAGCAAAGTTCCTCAAGAAATATGATATTTAGTATCCAGAGGAATTACGGACGCCCGGGATATTGGTAGACGTCTGCCTGCACCTCTGAAAAATAACAGAGGAAAATGCGGACGGTCGGGAAACTGGCGGACGTACGTCTGAACCTTTTGATCTCAAATGAAATAACTGAGAGAAATGCGGTCGTCCGGAAATCTGGTGGACGTCCGTCTGCACCCTGAAATTGTGAGTAAAAATAACCGAGAAAACGACGGTCGTCCGGGATCTTGCGGACGTCCGTGGACAGACTTTAGCGCGCGTCTTGAATTCAAACGGCTATATTGGGCGGACGTCCGGGACTTCGTCCGCGATGCGTTTGAAAGCCAAAAGTTAGGGTTTCTTTGTGACTTGCTATTTAAACAACATCTTGGAAAACCATAAACACAACTCTTGTGTTCTAAAAACCCTAAATATCATCTTCAAAGCCATTAACTCTCACACCTACTCTGATCTTGATTTTGATTGTGAGATTCTTCTACATTGGTTTATCTCTAGTGTGCCATTACTTTCAATCTTCTAAGAGAGAACTTTTTAGGGTTGATTTTCTTAAGTGAGAGACAATAGTTATTATTGTTCTCCTACATTTGTATATGCCTATTGAAGAGGTTTGAGAGCTTTTATTTTTTCATCTACTATTGTAAAAGAAGGGTTGTTACCCTTTGTGAGTTTAAAGACTCGGAGAGTTTAAAGACTCGAAGAGTTTCAAGACTCGGTGAGTTTAAAGACTCGATTGTTATAAGGAGCATCGAAGCCGGGCGTTGTGTGGTCTTCGGATAGTGGACAACCTTGAGTGCAACCTCAAGAAGAGTGGAGTAGGTCTCGTTTGTGGACCGAACCACTATAAATCTCGATGTTCTTGTGGTGTGCATTCTACTTACTCTCTCACTATCTCTTTGCAATTATATTCGTAATATCCTAATCTCCTTGCATTACAAATATTCTTTTAAATAGTTATATTGTGATTCATAAAGAAAAGATATTTAAAAACAAGGGTTTCTAAACTACAATTTTTGTAAACCTAATTCACCCCCCTCTTAGGTTGCCTAGCATATTTTCAGAAAGCATGGTCACAATCTGAAACAAACAGGGCCTTGGCGATTAATTCGACAGCGGGTAAACAGATTTGCAGTAAAGTTGTTCCTCTTTGAAGGTTATGGGCAAAACTAAAAAATGAATGTAAGCGGTAAAATAGAATTAGCAGCAGGAAAATAGTAGTGGCAAAACCAAATTTTTAAGAGAAAATATTTTTCAAAAAAGGTTTTCTTGGAAAAAAGGAAGAATAACAGTGGAAAGAAACATGCTTAGTACATATCATAGATAGATAGATAGATAGGTAGATAGATAGGGGGATAAGGCGCCCTTATTAGTTATACACCATTTTGAGAAATTATATGGTGTGCGGTTGTACAAACCCATATTTTTTCAAAAAATACGGTACGACACTCCATAGGATGATCATAACCGTCCATTTGTTGGGACACAACGTAAATAGGCATGGTTTCAAATTTCAGTTTCAGAATGCATTTCGGTCCTCACAGAAGCCAAAATTTCAGCTGAAATTTCGAACGAAATCTAACAAAATCAAATAAAGCAATATTTTAGGGAGATGATATTTTCACCTCCCCCCTCTTTGCAGTATGCATTGGCCCCCCTTATAACGTGAACAGTGGGCAACTTTAATGCTTTTTAGGGGGGGGGGGGGGGGGCGAATGCGTACCGCAGAGTAGGGGTGGACATGGTTTCGGTTCAAACCGGGGAACCGAACCAGCCAATTTGGTTCGGTTCGATTCCTGATTTATATGGTTTGGTTCCGAGTCCAAAATTCTGGAACCGTGGAAAATCGGTTCGGTTCTGGGTTAGGGATCCGGAATCGAGAACCGAGTTGCAACCCTACAAAAGATAAATTCACCCACCTTTAACGTTTTGGCTTTTAAATTGCCCAAACCCTAATCGGATAAATGCACCCACCTTTAACGTTTTGGCTTTTAAAGTTTTAACTTTTAATCTAAATTCATAACTTCTTAAAAAATAAAACGTACTAAGGAAACCCTAGTTCCGCAAAACAAAAAAAAATATCGCCGTCTCTTCAACCTCTTTTGGGTTTTGAGAGAACCGTCTTCAAGCTCCGAGCACCTCCACCTCCCCTACCGTACTGTGGAAATCCTAGTTCCCCAAAAAAAAGATCTTCTTCATCTCCTTCACCTATCCCTAACCCACTAGCCACCAAGCCCACCACCATCATCTATCTTTGATCACCGTCACTAATTCCGACGATTTCTTCGCTCTAATCACAGATCCAACCACCTTCCCCGTCAAAACCTTCATCCAATTCAGGTTAGCTTTTACTCTTTAAGATCTTTTGTAGGGTTGCAACTTGGGGAAAAGGGTTTGATATTTTTCCTGGCTGGGGTTGGGGGATTTGAATATTTTTGGAGATTGTTTTTTTCCTAGGTAACAAAATACAATGATTTGCTGGGGTTAGGGGATTTAAATGTTGTTGGTGATGGGGTCCAAAATCTGTAACCAATCGGCTGTTGACACGTGGCCCTCACAGGGACCACTGCAAAGCCAACACCTATCCCTGCTAGGTATGACACCTGGACCAATCGGGGACTTCCACCTGCCCCTCCTAGGTATGAGATCTGGTCCATACAGGGGCTACCACCTGTCCTGGACAGGTGGCTCAGAACCACTATAAATAGCCTTCACTTGTGCTAAGGTGAGGGATCTGAGATAAAAAACCCTAAGCTTTCTGCTCTGACATTGCTCTGCACTCCTGCTCATACTGACTTGAGTGTCGAAGCGCCCGTCCGGAGCACCACTCCGGGTTGGTCTTCTGACCCTTTGCATCCTTGTCTGTGCTTGTGCAGCGCAGGACTCCACTAGCCCTTCAGCTGTGGCTTGTCAGATCAGCCCTTCCGGCCCTACCATAACCTGTTACCAATTTTAGACCTAACAGATTTGGCGCCATCCATGGGACCCCGGAACAAAAAGCTGTTCGGAACCTCACTCAAGCAATGGTATGGAAAAACGTAAAGCATGTGCCAACCTCCCGGACGACCCGAGCTATGGCCCCCCGCGAAGGAAGAAGCGAGCGACTGGCCTCGCAGATAGAGGCCGGGGCGGTCGGGGAGCAAAGTCCGACTCGCTCGGAGCGCTCAGACCCTACCCCGACCCCAAGGGAGATGCGGGCCCTTTTCCATGAAATGACCGCTGTGATTGCGCAGTTCAGGACTCCGGCCCCGCACTCCAGCAGCACCCAGCCGAGGCTTCTCAGCCCACCCTGAGGAGGGGAAGCTCCCGCAGAGAGCACACGCCCCTGCCCCGGGAACAGACTCGTCACTCCACAAGACGAGATCACCTCTCCCGGGACAAGCATGTGCGCCCCGAGCCTCGCCTACATCACCGGTCACGATCTCCTTCCGTACAAAAGCATGGTAGCAGGAGAGACCCCATGCACGGAGAAGGATCGCGGCGCCGGCGAGGAAGTCCGGCCAGTCAGTCCGGCTCTGCTATGAGCCCGCCGGCAAGAAGAGAGAGGCCCGTCCACCGGGCAGAGAAAAGAGACGACCCGATGTTACTAAGGATCCAGCAGATCGACAACCGGATTGAAGAGCTCGCCAGAGAGCAGGGCCGGCCTGCCTCCCGGATCTTCACAAGCGCTCCCCCATTTACGGACAGAGTGCTCAGCGCGGCAGCCCCCGCGGGCTGGAAGATGCCGCAGCTTTTGCAGTATGATGGGACCACCGACCCCGTGGACCACCTGGAGACTTTCAGGACTACAATGCTTCTCCACGGGGCGTCGGATGGATTCCTTTGCGGGGCATTCCCCACCACCTTGACCGGAGCCGCGAGGGATTGGTACTCGCTGCTCAAACCCAGGTCCGTGGACAATTTCGATGACTTTGGGGACGACCTGGCCCGTCACTTTATGAGCAGCAGAAGACCCAGGAAGACGACGGCTTCGCTGATGGCCCTCAGGCAGGGAGATGATGAGGCCTTGAAAGTGTTCGTTGGTCGCTTTAATAGGGAAGCCCTTCAGGTTCCCAACCTGGATCCCTCCGCGACCACGAATGCCCTTCTTGCCGGCGCCCGATCAACTGACTTCAGACGAGCAGTGGCCTGGCGCAATCTGCAGTCCCTCGCAGACATGATGGCCGGGGCGGAGGAGTACATCTCGGTGGAGGAAACTCTCGCCGCCCTGGACTCTGCTAGCAAGAGAAGGCCTGAGGAGAAGAACCCTACCAAGCAGCGTAGGGATGATAAATCTGAGAAGAAGGAGAGAAGCCCTTCCCGCAAGGAGAGAAGCCCTTCCCGCAGGGAGAGAAGCCCTTCCCGAAAGGGGAGGAGCCCCCACCCGAGAGAGCATTACACGCGGCTGACCGCGTCCAGAGCACAGATCCTGGCAGCCATTCGGGAAGAGGATTTCATCCGGTGGCCGGAGAGGCAGACCTCGTCGGGGAAAAGAAACATGTCCCAGTACTGCAGGTTCCACAAGGACCACGGCCATGACACCAACGCGTGCCTTCATTTGAAGGAGGAGATCGAGCAGCTGATCAGCAGAGGGTACCTCGGAAGGTACTTAAGAAATGATGACAACAGAAGAGAGCGCAAGGACAAGCCGAGGACCAGAGGCAGAAGCCCCCGGGGCGCTCAACCTCTGGGCGACCGCATCCAAGCTCCTGCCCCGGCCAGCCCCCCTCCTCAGGTACCTCAACCTCAACCTCATGGTGTTATTGGTACCATTTCAGGAGGGCCGACCGCAGGAGGAACCTCTTCATCAGCCCGCAAGACTTATGCCCGGCAGGTTAACGCCGTCCATACCTGCAGCAAGAAGGCCAGGCTAGAGAACGAGATATCCTTTTCAGATGCAGATCTCGACGGCCTGATCCTCCCGCATGATGATGCCCTGGTCATCACCATGCTGGTGGCGAACTGGGAAATGAAGAAGATCTTGGTCGACAACGGGAGCTCCGCAGACATCCTCTATTATCACGCCTTCGAGCAGATGCTGATCGGAACTGACCGTCTGAAGCCGGCCAACTCTGATCTGTTCGGGTTCTCCGGAGAAGTTGTCAAAGTTGAAGGGCAGATCGAGCTTCCAGTTCTTATCGGGGGGCCACCCTGCCAGTCCTTCGCCATGGTGAACTTCTTGGTGGTAAGGGCCAAGTCGGCCTACAATGCTATCCTGGGACGGCCCGGCCAGAATCTCCTCCGAGCTGTTCCCTCCGCCTATCATCAGAAGATGAAGTTCGCTACGCCAGGAGGTATAGGGGAAATCAGAGGGGATCAGCCCCAGTCGAGGCGGTGCTATGCAGCGGCACTGAAAGGGAAGAATGCGTCCGAGTCTTTGCCAATCGAGCTGTTTGATCTAAGGGATGAAGCCCAGATCATAGTAAACGAACCGGCCGAGGACCTCATATCTATCCCTTTGTACAGCGATGACGACCAGAGAGTTGTCCAGATCGGCTCTGCCCTGTCAGAGGCCGCGCAGCAGGATCTTGCTCAGTTCCTCAGAGCCAATGCAGATGTCTTTGCCTGGGCTCCTTCAGACATGCCCGGCATCGACCCTGCAATTAGCACCCATGAGCTCGGGGTTGATCAGACCTGCAAGCCCGTGAAGCAGAAGAGGAGGCACTTTGCACCGGAGAGGCGAAGGGCCATTAGAGAAGAGGTGGAAAGGCTTCTGAAGGCCGAATTCATCCGCGAGATCCAGTACCCGGACTGGCTCGTGAATGTGGTGGTGGTGAAGAAGTCTAATGGGAAGTGGAGGACCTGCATAGATTTTACAAATCTGAATAAGGCCTGCCCGAAGGACAGCTACCCGCTCCCAAAGATCGATCAGCTCATCGACGCTACTGCAGGTCACGAGCTGCTAAGTTTCATGGACGCCTTCTCAGGATATAATCAGATCAAAATGCATGAGTCCGACATTCCGAAGACATCCTTTGTAACCGATCAGGGGACTTATTGCTATCGGGTTATGCCTTTTGGACTGAAGAACGCAGGGGCCACCTACCAGTGGCTCGTCAACAGGCTGTTCAAATAGCAGATCGGCCGCAATATGGAAGTATATGTGGACGATATGCTGGTCAAGAGCAGAGCTGCCTGCAATCATGTTGCCGACCTCAAAGAAGCGTTTCAAGTCTTGAGGGAGCACAACATGAAGCTCAATCCGACCAAGTGTACGTTCGGCATCGGAGCAGGCAAGTTTCTGGGCTTCATGGTAAGCCAGAGAGGGATAGAGGCAAATCCTGAGAAAATCAGGCGGTGATGGAGCTGACTCCGCCCAGAACTATCAGAGAAGTACAGCGACTGACCGGGTTAGTGGCTGCCCTGGGGTGGTTCATCTCTAAGTCCGCGGAAAGATGTCTTCCGTTCTTCAACGCGGTCAAAGGTATAAAAACAGCGCCCTGGACTTCGGAGTGTCAAGCGGCATTTGAAGAGCTGAAGCAGTACTTGTCCTCTCCGCCGTTGCTGTCCAAGCCAGAGCCAGAAGAAGAGCTGATTCTGTATCTCTCAGCGGGACCTTTGACAGTTGCAGCGGTACTGATCAGAGAGGAGCACCACCAGCAAAAGCCGATCTACTATGTCAGTAAGGTCCTCCATGATGCAGAGACCAGATATCAGCAAGTCGAGAAGCTCGTATACGCCCTCGTTATGGCGGCCAGAAAGTTAAGGCCGTATTTCCAGGCGCATACGATCAAGGTCTTGACGGGACAGCCCCTCAGGCAGATACTCCACCGGCCAGATACTTCGGGCAGACTTGTGAAGTGGGCCGTGGAGCTCAGCGAGTTTGACATCAAATATCTGCCCAGGCCAGCCATCAAAGCTCAGGTTCTTGCAGACTTCATAGCTGAATGTACAATGCCAGATTCAGACCCCGAGTCGGAAGCAGCGCCTCCTTTAGAAGCAGAGCCGGTTCTATCCGAGCAGCAGATCGAAGCCGAAGTGGTTCCGCTTCCCGGGCTTGAGAATGCAGCTCCACCACTCAGCCCGCTTCCGTATTCTGAAGAGCCGCTCTGGGAGGTATATGTCGACGGATCTTCAAACAAAAATGGCAGCGGTGCCGGACTAGTTCTCACAGGACCAGAGGACTTTGTCCTGAATTATGCCCTGAGGTTTGGTTTCCGTGCGTCAAACAATGAGGCAGAGTACGAAGCGCTCATCCCCGGAATGAACCTCGCCATTCAGGCCCGCGCTCAGAGACTGAAGGAGTACTGCGATTCACAGTTAGTTGTATGCCAGATCCAAGGAGTATATGAGGCCCGTGAAGAGCGAATGATCAAGTATCTGCAAAGGGTGCGTAGCCTGGCCAGTAAGTTCGGAAGTTTTGAGGTCATCAGAGTCCCCCGGACTGAAAATGCAAAGGCTGATGTGCTCTCAAAGCTAGCGGCATCGGGCTACACCGCTCTCAGAGAAATTCGTATGGAGTTCCTAAAAACCTCCAGTATTGATGGCCAGCCCATCGTAGTAATGCAGGTCGACGATGAGCCGTGCTGGATGGATGAGATCATCAGGTATCTGCGCAGCGGAGAGCTCCCCGGAGAGAAAAAAGAGGCCCGTAAAGTCGTACAGCGGGCAGCAAGGTTTTCCCTTGACGGCGAAGCTCTGTACAAGAGATCTTACACCCTCCCGTACTTGAAGTGTCTCCGGCCAACTGATGCCCTGTACGCCCTGCGAGAGACCCATGAGGGGATTTGTGGAGAGCATCTCTGGGGCAAGGCCCTCGCCATCAAAGACCTTCTAAGAGGCCTGTACTGGCCCACACTGGAACAAGATGCTATGAGCCTTGTGAAGAAGTGTGAGAAGTGTCAGAAATTCTCCCCGGCCGTTCACCAGCCTGTCGTGCCAATGGCCCCGATCATCAGCCCTCTCCCTTTTGCTGTCTGGGGAATGGACATTTTAGGCCCTTTTCCGCCGGCCTCCGGAGGCCGCGAGTTCGTCGTTGTCGCCATCGACTACTTTACTAAGTGGGTAGAAGCTGAACCTCTGGCCAAGATCACCGAGCAGAACGTCCAGAACTTTTTCTGGAAATCAGTGGTGTGCAGATTCGGGATACCCCGGGTCCTCATAACAGACAATGGCAAGTAGTTCGACTCAAGGAACTTCAGAAAGTTTTGTTCAGATCTGAAGATTGAGCAAAGGTTCACTTCCGTGGCACATCCTCAGACGAATGGACAGACCGAAGTGACGAACAGGACTCTGCTGCAGGGGATAAAGAAAAGACTGGATGATAAGGTCGGACGCTGGGCTGACGAGCTGTACCACGTGCTCTGGGCGTATCGAACTACCCCACGCACTGCAACGGGTGAGTCGCCTTTCAATCTCTCCTTCGGAACAGAGGCTGTGATCCCGGTTGACATCGGCATTCCTTCCCCAAGAATTGTTAACTTCAATGAACAGCTTAATGGGGACGGGCTCCGTGTCAACCTCGACTTGCTTGAGGAAGTCCGTGAGGAGTCACAGATCAGATCCGCAGTGTATAAGCAGAAGGTGTCTAGATACCATGATACGAAGATCCGACCAAGGGAATTCCGCACATGCGACCTAGTTTTGAGGAAAGCGGCCGTCTCCCAGCCAAGAAGGGTGGGAAAACTCTCCCCGACTTGGGAAGGGCCGTACTGAGTCAAAGAGGTCATCCGTCCAGGAAGCTACCGGCTAGAGACACTTGACGAGCAGCTGCTGCCGCACGCCTGGAATTCCAGAAATCTCCGAATATACTATCAATAGTCTTTTCTCTTGCCTTTGAAGGCCTGTAAAGAATCTCTGTAATTAAACTTCAAAGAGACATAAAGTGGAGTTGTCACTAAACTGTGTTCCTCACTTTTGAGTCACTAATATATGCCAACTCCTCCAATCAAAGACTCTAAGTGTTTGCAGACTTAGCTCTCAGCCTAACTGTTTGCAGACTTAGAGAACGGCAGTGGTGCACTCCGGCGCGTCCAATTTCGTGTGGAGATCAGTCCCAACCATGGACCCACCCTAGTGGAAAACCACCGAAAAGACCTGCCCGGCCTGGCCGTCCACAGCCTTAGCCGGACAGGATATGGCGCAATCGCTAGACGCCAAAAGACTCTAAGTGTTTGCAGACTTAGCTCTCAGCCTAAGTGTTTGCAGACTTAGAGAACGGCAGTGGTGCACTCCGGCGCGTCCAATTTGGTGTGGAGATCAGTCCCAACCATGGACCCACCCTAGTGGAAAACCACCGAAAAGACCTGCCCGGCCTGGCCGTCCACAGCCTTAGCCGGACAGGATATGGCGCAATCGTTAGACGCCAAAAGACTCTAAGTGTTTGTAGACTTAGCTCTCAGCCTAAGTGTTTGCAGACTTAGAGAACGGCAGTGGTGCACTCCGGCACGTCCAATTTGGTGTGGAGATCAGTCCCAACCATGGACCTACCCTAGTGGAAAACCACGGAAAAGACCTGCCCGTCCTGGCCGTCCACAGCCTTAGCCGGACAGGATATGGCGCAATCGCTAGACGCCAAAAGACTCTAAGTGTTTGCAGACTTAGCTCTCAGCCTAAGTGTTTGCAGACTTAGAGAACGGCAGTGGTGCACTCCGGCGCGTCCAATTTGGTGTGGAGATCAGTTCCAGCCATGGACCCGCCCTAGTGGAAAACCACCTAAAAGACCTGCCCGGCCTGGCCGTCCACAGCCTTAGCCGGACAGGATATGGCGCAATCGCTAGACGCCAAAAGACTCTAAGTGTTTGCAGACTTAGCTCTCAGCCTAAGTGTTTGCAGACTTAGAGAACGGCAGTGGTGCACTCCGGCACGTCCAATTTGGTGTGGAGATCAGTCCCAACCATGGACCCGCCCTAGTGGAAAACCACCGAAAAGACCTGCCCGGCCTGGCCGTCCAGCGCCTTAGCCAGACAGGATATGGCGCAATCGCTAAACGCCAAAAGACCTGCCCGGCCTGGCCGTCCACGGCCTTAGCCGGACAGGATATGGCGCAATCGCTAGACGCCAAAAGACTCTAAGTGTTTGTAGACTTAGCTCTCAGCCTAAGTGTTTGCAGACTTAGAGAACGGCAGTCGTGCACTCCGGCGCGTCCAATTTGGTGTGGAGATCAGTTCCAACCATGGACCCGCCTTAGTGGAAAACCACCTCAAAGACTCTAAGTGTTTGCAGACTTAGAGGGCAGGAGTGGTTCACTCCGGCTCGTCCTAATTGGCTTACAGACCAGTTCGGCCAATGACATCCGGATAACCACTCCGGCTCGGCAGAAAGACAAGGAAGCAGCACAGACGTCATAAATACAAAAAGCAAGGTAGCCGTATAGACAGTTGGACAAAATTGAATTTGTATTCATATTACAAAGTGCCCTTTTTGCCGAGCTGGCTTACAAAGAATGAGCCTCATGGGCCATTACAAAAAGTACACAACCAAAATTAAAGATAGGAGCAAGAGGGCTGCCACTCAGGCCTCCTCGTCGACCACCTCCTCGGTGACTGCCTCTGAAGTAGGGGCTGCAACCTGGCTGGCCTCAGTGGTTGGGGCGGTAACCTCGGAAGCCAGAATAACTTCCTGTTCCACCTCGATGGGTTGGGAGGAGTCCGGTTCGTCTTCTCCCTCCTCGTCCTCCTCCTCCGGAGGTGCATACGGGACGGCCAGTCCGTCCAGGGAAATGTCGGGGAAAGTCTTCTTCACCTGATCGGAGCAGAAAAGAAACCCCGCCTTATAGGCCTGGAGGCCCAGGTTGAAGAACTCTGTGTCCTTCCTCTTCTCAGTTTCCTTCACGGCCTCCCCTACTGCCGTTTTCACGGCCGCCTTGATAGCCGCCTTCTCCCTCTGACCGGCTCTCTCTTGCGCATTTAGGAGATCCTGCACGGCCTGGTTTTTAACCCTCTGCAGCTCCTCCTTCAAGATGTTGAATTCGGCCTCTTTGATCTGGACGGCTTCGGTAAGCCCGTCCTTGTCCTTTTGGAGCTGGCTCTTCTCGGACTCTATCTGTGTGAGCGTCTCAGAGAAGAGATAACGCTTCTTGGCCATGTCTCTTGAGTAGACCTGGAGTTGATAGAGGGCGGAGGTGATTGCCGCTTCACAGGTCTCCGGCGCCTCTTTCTCGACGTCCCGCCGGTCGCGTGGGAGGACGCCCTGGTACATCAATTCCGTGGCCACCCGGCTATCCCCCAGGCCGCTGTCCGTTTTCTGCACCGCCCAGTTTGGGCGGAAGACGTTGTCGCCTCTCGCCGCCGTGGCGGCAGGGATACCCAGGACCGGCCCGCTGTGTTGGGGCTCTGTCACCCCTGCAGATCCGGAGCTCTGTCCGGCGAAATTTGCCCGGCTCGACTTAACGGAGAGCTTATGCGTCGCCCGACTGCTTTTAAGTGGCTCGGCCAGTGTGGCCATTGCCAGAGTTGACTCCGATACCTTTCTTTTCTTGCCCTTGGGTTGGGGCTGCTCCTGCGTTGGGGACGCTTGGGAGGTCTGCTTGATCCTGTCCAGCATGGACATTTGCTTCACCATTTCTGAACGTGAGAACAGAACACAGTTAGAACTGTATAAAAAAAAAGAAAAAAGAAAGGAACAGTTCCAAAAATAAAAGCTGGCCTAAAGAGTCTACGTACGTGCCGGCGTCGCACGACTGATCCTGAGCGCTACCAGGACGGCCTCCTCGGAGAACTCCGAGCAGTTTATTTGACCGCGCTTCAGCTCTTCTTTGATCAAAGCGAAGGTCATGTAGTCGTAACCCTTAAGGGCTGGCTTCTGACTAAGGTACTGGGTGTCCGGCGTTCTCCATTCCAACGAGAACGGCCAGTAGGAGCCCGGCTCGGTGTCCCTAGCGTAGAAAAACCTGTTCTTCCATGTGTGAATGGAAGTAGGTATGCCAGTGATCATTTTCACTTCGGGCCGTTGGCTGATATAGATCCAGCCGCCCTCCTTGTGCCTCTTCAGGTGCGCACACATCCTGAAGACGGGTATAGTGGGGTTCCTACGGAGACGAACTCCCAAAAAATAAAGGAAGCCGACCAGCGTCCTCCAAGATTCGGCACGACCTGTGTAACCGCCAGCCCGTAGTACCTCAGCACTTCGACAAAAAACGGATGCAAGGGAAGCCTGAGCCCGGCCCGGAAGGCTTCTTCGTATAGGCAGAGATCTGCACTATCGTTGCTGGCCCGGTCCCCTTCGACGGCCGCCCTCAAAGTATACCGTTCAGGGATACAATATTTGTCCCTGACGGCCTGAAGTTTGTCCGGCCCCAGACGGTTCACCTCGCGCAGGGCCCCGATGTTGTACTGCGGATTGGCCTCCATCCGTGCCTCTGCTATCACCTCGACGGGCGCGCGTGGCAAGCGAGGAACTACCGCCTCAACGTCTTCTTCGTCGCCACTGGTTTCTACCCGATGCGGTCCGTCCCCACGGACCGGGATTGTGTCTAAGTCCACAATCACTTCCTCCCCGCTCTCCTCGTCTACAATTATTATCTCTTCGTCCTCAACGCCGGCCTCCGTAGGAGAGGCCGGCCTCGTCCTCTCCGACGCCCCGGACCCCGTACTACTGGTCGAACCGGACTCCTTTGAGCCAGAGTCCGACTCCGAACTAGTGCTAGACATTAAAAGGGAAGAAAAGAAAAGCTAAAAGAAATTACCGAACTGAAGTGTTGATCGAAGATCTCCGGGCTCACTGATCCGAAGCGGGCAGAAATTTGACTAGCCGAGCAGCAGAGGAGGAGAGTAAAATGTGAAAAGTGAAAAATGAGGAGTAAAAACTCCGGTATATATAGGCTGGGAAGAGCGGGAAAAATCCCGCCCTTTTCCCACCAGCCGGAGTGCGCCACGTCACCTACCGCCTTAAATGCGCCGTCCGCATTAAATGCGCCGTCCGCATTAAATGCGAGGCACAAGTTCCAAAGTGATTAGGCGACAAAAGACCTGCCCGGCCTGGCCGTCCAGCGCCTTAGCCGGACAGGATATGGCGCAATCCCTAGGCGCCAAAAGACCTGCCCTGCCTGGCCGTCCAGCGCCTTAGCCGGACAGGATATGGCGCAATCGCTAAACGCCAAAAGACCTGGCCTGCCTGGCCGTCCAGCGCCTTAGCCGGACAGGATATGGCGCAATCGCTAAACGCCAAAAGACCTGCCCTGCCTGGCCGTCCAGCGCCTTAGCCGGACAGGATATGACGCAATCACTAGGCGCCAAAAGACCTGCCCGGCCTGGCCGTCCAGCGCCTTAGCCGGACAGGATATGGCGCAATCGCTAAACGCCAAAAGACCTGCCCGGCCTGGCCGTCCAGCGCCTTAGCCGGACAGGATATGGCGCAATCGCTAAACGCCAAAAGACCTGCCCGGCCTGGCCGTCCAGCGCCTTAGCCGGACAGGATATGGCGCAATCACTAGGCGACAGAGGATCTGCTCGGCCTAGCCGCCCCTCCCAGGAGATCTGCCCGGCCATGACGCCCAGGAGGTTTGGCCGGCCAGACTTCTGGTTCAAATTTTGACCGGACTGGATCGCCCAGAGGCTCCTGTCCGGCCGTGCTCCTACAGGCCAAGCTTCAAGGCCGGACCAGGCTGGCCAGAGGCCCCTGTCCGGCCGCGGTTTCTTCTGGCCCCGTCTGAGGCCGGCCTCAGCTGCCCAGATGCCTTAAGGCCGGCCGGATGCTGTTCTAACCCTCTTTTTGCTTCCCCTAGCCGCTGTCACGACTCGGAGAACCAGGGGGCAACTGATGGGGTCCAAAATCTGTAACCAATCGGCTGTTGACACGTGGCCCTCACAGGGACCACTGCAAAGCCAACACCTGTCCCTGCTAGGTATGACACCTGGACCAATCGGGGACTTCCACCTGCCCCTCCTAAGTATGAGATCTGGTCCATACAGGGGCTACCACCTGTCCTGGACAGGTGGCTCAGAACCACTATAAATAGCCTTCACTTGTGCTAAGGTGAGGGATCTGAGATAAAAAACCCTAAGCTTTCTGCTCTGACATTGCTCTGCACTCCTGCTCATACTGACTTGAGTGTCGAAGCGCCCGTCCGGAGCATCACTCCGGGTTGGTCTTCTGACCCTTTGCATCCTTGTCTGTGCTTGTGCAGCGCAGGACTCCATTAGCCCTTCAGCTGTGGCTTGTCAGATCAGCCCTTCCGGCCCTACCATAACCTGTTACCAATTTTAGACCTAACAGTTGGAATTTTGGGGCTTTTGCTTGATCCATGATTTTTTGGGTTTGAGGATTTGGTTGGTGGCATTAGATGTTATTTTTTTCATTTGAAATGAAGAAGATCTGCTTCTTTTTTCCATTAAAAAAGATGATATGTATTGTTTATGTATCTGCTTGCCATTTTTTTATGATAAGCCGAGAAATAATTTCACTCGGTTATTTTTTGTAGCTTTTTTAGAATTGTAATATCCTTTGACTTATGGTGACAACTGATACTCACTTTGAGATGGATTATGTTATGTGATTCAAAGGATATTACAATTCAAAGGATACTACAAAGCAACATGGTTAAAAGTTTCCCCAAAATCAGTTCCAATATTTGGATTAGAAAGATGATAATCCGATATTTCTAAGGTTTTTTGTGTTTTTCATCACACCTCTTTTGGGTTTTTATATTGGAACTGATTTTGGGGGTTTTGATGGGGTCTTTTATACTGTTTTTGTATGACTGTGCCTAGAAGTTGAGATTCCTTCTTTCATATTCTACTTCTAATCAGTCATCTTTATTATTTTGCTTATTTGTTTATCTTGTTAGATGTCGAGTATGGGAGACACCAACAATCCTAATGATGAACATGTTGGAGGTTTAAGTCCTATTGAGGAAGGCACGTCTCAGTCTAAAGCAAAGGTATGCCAAACTAAAAAAAGGTCTTTTACATCTGGGGTGTGGGAGCATTTTGCTAGAATTAGGAATCAGGAAGGGGGGGAACTTGAAAAGGCAACATGCAATTATTGCAAATCTTCTTATACTTATAGCAGTTCTTTATGGGACTAGTACATTATGGAAACATATTAAAAATTGCCCTAAGTATCCCAATTTTCAAGACAAGAGGCAAACGCTCTTTTCTTCATATCAATCATTGTCACAAGAAGGGGATAGTAGTCTTGTGGCATGGAAATTTGACCAAAAGATGTGTAGGGAAGCGCTTAATAGGATGATTATCATCGATGAATTGCCTTTCAAGTTTGTATAACGAGAGGGTTTTCAGCATTTTTGTACTGTCATGCAACCGAAATTTATGTTTATCGGGCGCCGTACAATGGCTAGAGATTGTTTGGAAATGTATGCAATTGAAAAAAAAAATTAAAGGACTTGTTGCATAAAACAAACCAAAGAATTTCCCTAATAACAGATGCTTGGACTTCTTTATAGAACCTTTCCTATACGTGCCTTGCAGCCCACTTTATTGATCATGATTGGAAATTACATAAAAGAATAATAAACTTTTGTGTGATTTCTAGTCATAAGGGTGAGGCAATTGGACAAGCCGTCGAGTCATGCATGATACAATGGGGTATAGAAAAGGTGTGCACAATTACAGAAGATAATGCAAGTTCAAACGATACTGTTGTTCGATACTTGAAGAAAAAAATTTCTAAAAGGAATGGTTTCATTTTAGATAGTGAGTTTTTTCATATGAGGTGTTGTGCGCATATATTAAATTTGATTGTCGAAAACGGGATAAGTGAGGTCACCGATTCGATTTCTCGAATTCGTGGGGCTGTGAGGTACATTAGAAGTTCTCCATCAAGAGCACAAAGATTTAAGTCTTGTGTGGAGAAAGAGAGAATTACATGTAAGAGTTCGCATTGCCTAGATGTCCCAACTAGATCGAACTCTACTTATAATATGTTGAAAATTGTATTGAAATTTCGAAAAGCTTTTGAATGGTTTGGAGATGAAGATGTACTTTTTGTGGCAGAGTTGAAAGATGGGTGTCCTAATGATGAAGACTGGGATAATGCTCGAGTATTGACTCAATTTTTGAAATTTTTCTATGAGGCTACTCTACGGCTAACCGGATCTTTATATGTTACCTCTAACTCTTATTTTCATGAAGTTTTCAAGTTTGAACGTCTTTTGTATGAGTCGTCAAAAAGTGGAGATGTTTACTTGAGCATGATGGCTTCGAAGATGAAGGGAAAATTTGACAAGTATTGGGGGAATATCGATAAAATTAACATGATGTTATTAGTTGCCGTGGTGTTGGATCCTCGCTTTAAGTTGAAGTATATTAAATTTTGTTACTCCAAACTCTATACTTCGGAAAAGGTTAGTGCACTCTCACATCGCCCCCCAGTAAAGTTCAAAACTTTGATGAGATGGAGGTTGACAAGCAAGACCTAGAAGCTTGTAAGCAAACTATAGATCTTGTTGATTTGGACTTTGTTGCATTTTTAGAAGAAGAGGAGAGCAAGGATACTAAGTCTGAGGTGGATAAGTACTTAAAAGAAGGATGTGAAAAATAAGACCCAAAATTTGAAATATTGGGTTGGTGGAAAGTGAATAGTTCTAGATACAAAATTCTTTCCCAAATAACAAGAGATGTTCTAGCTATTCCCGTGTCTACTGTTGCCTTTGAGTCCGCTTTCAGCACTTTGTGGACCCCGATCCGAGAGAGGCGGGGGACGAGCCCCCAGAAGTCTCTAGATCATCCACATGAAGGAGAGCTCTACCAAGGAACTCTAAAAAAGAATGCCTCTCACAGCATGAGTGGCGATGAAAGGTGAGATACCTCTCGATTCGGGGACTAGCCCGGATTCGAGATGTACCTTAAACAAAGAAGAGTCGTCATCCAAGGAAGTAGGCCCTGGATCCCATACTATGCTCTGTTACAATGGATAACCAAAGATATAAAAGAAGGTTCGTGCCTGGTTACGAATTTGGAAGGTCCGAAGAGCACCTCATCCGCCCAAGTGCAAACACCTGGTCACTTATGACATTTACTTATTGATTTTGAAGAGTTTTGGGCGAAAGTCATATGAAATAGGAACATATATCTCCAAGAAGACGTTTACCTAATCATGCATGTCTCGGAGATGATTAATAAGCACACACAAAAGAAATGAAATGAGTGTCACCTAAAAATAGCTAGATTATGAGTGCCATGCCTAATTGGTGTCTAAGTTCTGATGGGCAAACACATGCATGCTACAGCTGAAGGTATAGGATTTGTACATGAAAGTAAGAAAACACAACAAAACACACATCACAACTTGACTCCACACACGACTCGACACGACAAATCCTAAGACTCTAATGCAATACTTGACTCGGACCAGGATGGCCATCCATCCCGGCTGCTCTACGTATCCCGGCCTCGGGAAGAATAAGAATCAACGTAGTTCGATGACCTATTCTAAATTACGATGCCTAACCATCTAGAACCGCTATCCTAGACTCGATCAACTACACTCGACTGATTTTTAAAGCTTTTTGTACGATTGCTTAAGTTCAAGTGAATTGTAATTTTTAGGACTCCCTATATGCTCTAACTAATGCAAGTTGGTTAGCCTTAAGCTAATGCAGGTGGGCCCTACATCCTATGTGTAACTAGGCTGTGCATCCTAAGAAAAATCATGGGCTGACTAAATGCTTCCTAGTCTAGCCATCGGTTCGACTAAATGTCTAACCGACCATGACTCGAGGCCTCCTAACTCTAGGGACACTCACACGACAAGACACACAAAACATCCACATAACCAGGACAGACTCCTAACTCTAAGACACCCCAAATATCTAGGACAGACTCCTAACTCTAGGGGAAAAAATTTTTAGAAAGGTTTTGAAGAATTTTTGTATTTTTGGAAGGTTTGACATGT
Organism: Tasmannia lanceolata; assembly: GCF_043159265.1. Classification (NCBI taxonomy): domain Eukaryota; kingdom Viridiplantae; phylum Streptophyta; class Magnoliopsida; order Canellales; family Winteraceae; genus Tasmannia; species Tasmannia lanceolata. The sequence continues at coordinate 19,074,780 of NW_027518689.1, read as the reverse complement.
TTATTTTTAGAGGTTTGGCTGGACTTGGGATGTGGATCCCAAGCTGCACTACGTACCCCGTGGAAGAGGATCAAGCCAACGTAGTTCAGAAAAGACTTTCCTAACTACTTCTAATGACTCAAGATTTTTGAGATTTTTGATTTTTCAGATGTTTTTGAAGTTTTGACTTAAGAGGACAGCATCTTATCATCATAAGGGTAGGACAGACTCCTGATATCCCGCAAAGGTTGGACAGCATCCTATGCTTTGCGAGGAGGGCTAGAATCACGACTCTGCAAGGGTTGGACAGCATCCTATACCTTGCATGATTGGATAAAATCACATGACTTGATGAGAGGTTAGACAGAATCCTAACCCCTATGATGATAGGACAGACTCCTGAAACTGAAGGACTGACTCTCTAGCTAAGGAGAGATTCCTATGCTAAATGACCGACTCTGAAATTAGTAATTCTAAGAAGGAGGTGTTAATGAGACAAGGCATGTCTAGCTTGTCTCTTTAGAAGGTGGGCTCTAGATGACTCTTTCATTGCCCTTCCAATGAATGGGTTTCTAATGTACAAGAGAGACACAATTAAAAGACTGGGCAAGTCTTTTAAGTAAAAGAGGGGAAGCTTTTGCTCAAAGCTGTATCCCATTTAACCTCTAAAATGTTTTCATCTCTAAAAAAAAAACTTCACAATGCATTTGCTTTTTCAAGGTACAATCATATTAGAGACCATAGGGATCTATGTATAATTTGTCTCAATTATTATATATACTTGTACTACTATTCATGTGACACCTGATTCTAACGAGTTCATCTAAAAGACAGACCAAATGGATCATCCACATAACCAATCATGGTTAACCTGACATCATTTTCTATGTGATAAATGATAAAAGAGAAAAAACTAGGTTCAAGTACAGATCGAGACATTTTAATGCTAATACCAATTCCCACAAAGATAGAAAAGAAGACTTTCTTGCTACAAAAAAAAAATGAGAGTTTACTATTTAAAGTATGATCAATCAGGAACAAAAAATCCTCAATCTTCTTTTACATAAGATAAAAAACTTTAAGAACTTAACCAAAAAACCAGCAGACTCCCTTCAGTCTTCATTTGATTCTTCTTCAAAAGCCTTTACGTGGAACAAAATTATAATAGGTAGAGAACTAGAGGAATCTAACCTACTCTGTACAATCAAATAATTTTTCAATGAAGCATAATGTCCATGACATAATTAATGCAATAAACAATATTTAATCATTATGTCATCAGATATTCGCACTAAAGGTCACAGATCATGTAAAAAAGGATAACCTTTAAGGAAAACAAATAATCCCTTCATTTCTTTGTTCCACGCTATTGTAAACTTAAAAGACCTCAAAATTTGAATAAAACCAAAGCAATAGACCCTAGCCTACCACCACATCATCCAAATGTACTCATTCCCCCCTTTTATTCCCATGAATACACAGTCCTCAACTCATTCCTATTGTCTCAAACTTCCATAGTTCAATGCCATCACTTGCCCAATTTGGGATCCTAATCTTAATCCAAAAAAAAAATGATACCTCCTACTACCACAAGGTTCAACTACACCATTTCTTCTTGCTTTTCATAATCTGTAAAGTACTCAAATAGTTTCATCTCACCTATAGCTTTATCACATAACAGGTGAACAAGTCAAGTTTATAAAACAACTAAAACATGGTAAAGCCAATGTAATCATTAGTTCAACTTTAAAATTGAACAAAATGAATGTATCCATGACTCTAAACTGAAATGACACCTTTCTCATGCTACGTATACAGCCAAAAGCAAGTTCAATAAGCCAATCTAATTATAGTTACACAAGACCAAGTGATCAACAAACTGGAATACGACTCTCAACACATTTTGAGTAGAATCTAAATTTACTGCTCCCATTTCCATGCTTAAACTAAAAGAGTAATCCATCAACCCTACAAGAAAACTCCCCTCCATTCTCCCATCATAGAGACCACATTTAATTTTATAATAACTATCAAAACTTGATGAATTAATATAGAAAGGTCTGAACTTTCCTCGGTTTTGAACACTCCACCTAAAAAAAAAAAATTGTAGTTCTTATGACTTTCTTATGCTCCAAAAAAAACAAAATCTGTATAGGCATCACTACATTTCCTTTTGGAATTACAGTTAAGTTCAGAATATTAGGATAAGCTCACTCTTATAACTAGCAATGGCAATAAAAAAATGAGCTTGAGAATTTAGATTCCTAAAGAACAGTTTGAACGAAAAGACTATGTAAATAACCATTTTTCAAACTACAGCTATACTGACCGAAAGAAAATTACCATCTCATTTCAAACATCAAACAATAGCAATACAAAAATAAGGAATTGAAGAAGGGAAGAGAGTTACCTGATCTACCAATGGTTAATTTGCTGACAATAATGGAGATAAGCTCATTGCAATAATGAATGAAATTAGTGAACTATTACCAAAAGTTGGATCCAAAGAAGGATGAGATGAAAATGATAAAGTCAAAACCCTCTCTCTTGTACCTCAAATCCGATCCCTGCAACTCCCTCTCTTCCTTCACACAAATTTTTCAAGATCCAAAACTATTCCTCTGAAATTGCTTCAAAATACTCTAGAAACAGTACAGATCTTGCAAAAATATATATATATATATATATATATATATATATATATATATATATATATATATATATATATATATATATATATATATATAGAGGAAAGGCCCAACAAAACGAAGGGCTAGGATGACCCTTTGGTGCTGATTTTTTGGGCACACCCTATCTATGATAAGACCTATCAAATGAATGCTTTGGATCATCCACAATGTGTGGGCCCACTGTACTTTTTAAAGGGAGGAGTAGATAAGCTTTTCTACTCGGCCGAGTAGAAACACTTTCCTCATATATATATATATATATATATATATGAGGAAAGTGTTTCTACTCGGCCGAGTAGAAAAGCTTATCTACTCCTCCCTTTAAAAAGTACAGTGGGCCCACACATTGTGGATGATCCAAAGCATTCATTTGATAGGTCTTATCATAGATAGGGTGTGCCCAAAAAATCAGCACCAAAGGGTCATCCTAGCCCTTCGTTTTGTTGGGCCTTGTAGAAACAGAATGGACGCATCTTACGCATCTTACACAGTGCGTCCATTCTGTTTCTACAAGGCCCAACAAAACGAAGGGCTAGGATGACCCTTTGGTGCTGATTTTTTGGGCACACCCTATCTATGTTAAGACCTATCAAATGAATGCTTTGGATCATCCACAATGTGTGGGCCCACTGTACTTTTTAAAGGGAGGAGTAGATAAGCTTTTCTACTCGGCCGAGTAGAAACACTTTCCTCATATATATATATATATATATATATATTGCCGATTGACCACAAATATTCTAATTTCAGCTAGAACAATCAAATCTGAAGTTTAATAGTTCTTGAAACAGTAGAAATGTTTAGGTCTTGCTTATCTAGTCACGGCTTGGAGTTAGAGTTAAAAAGAAGACAAATCTGAGATTGCTAAGCTTGAATCTAAGGTTTTCTGAGGTTGAATCTAGGGTTTAAGAAAGCTAAATAGGGTTTCAACAGAAATACAAGAAGAAAAATCAGAGAATAGAACAGCAGGCGAATCAAGAGAAACGATAATAATGTCCGGCCAAAATTTGGCCGGAGAATGGCCGAGATCTGGTAGGAATCTTGTCCGAGAATAAGGCATTTGATTGGAGAAGAAGAAGAATGGGGGCTAGGGTTTCGTAATTTTTTACTCACTCTCTCTAATCTCACCTCTCTGATATTTCTTTGCTAGGATTGGGAAGAAAACTCCAATTTTTTTTTTTTTCAGAAATAAAAGCTTAAACTTGTATTTATATGCAAAAGGGGAGGTTGATATTGGCACAACCATTTTGATGGGCGCACAACCAGATCGTGTCTTATCTCCCCCAGATTCGTCCCTTCCAGGATAAATTCGCCCCCTTTCTGGTTTACACTACGGACACTTCTTTGGTTCATTCGCTAGGCAAACACACTCGGATTTCGATGAAATTTTGCAGGGAGCTAGATGGAACCTTAAGCTAGCTTAGGGTGCAATTTGGGACCCTAATTCATTCATTTGATGGGATTTTGTATAAAATTGGAAGATTTAGGGCCCGGTCAAAATGGGGTGTCTACACACTTGGGGTCGTATTCTTGATCAGCTTCGCAGTTCTCTAGCCCCTAATTTAGTGGAGTGCTTGATTTGTGGACAAGATTGGCTACGGGCTTCGCCACTCCATATTGAAGTAGAAGAAAAGCTAGATGAACTTGAAGAATTTGAATCAGGTAACATTCTTTTTTATTGTTGTCTTAATTATTATGTTATATTAATTGTTGTAACTTGTATGCTCACATTAATTATTGTATACCTTTGCAGTTGTTACTACAGAATTTTCTCTTGATTGACCTTGAAAGTCGAACTGCCACTTCACTCATGTTTGAGGAGGATGATGCAAAGAAACGTGAACTTGGACATTGGAATGGAGGATTTGATGGCATTCCTTGTTCTTCTTTTTTCCTTTCTATTTGGATGTTTTATGGCTTGGGATGTTTAGATGTTATTTTGTGGTTTGAACTATTATTTGAAGTTTTGAACTCTACAGTTGGGGACTGACCCAAGGGCCAAGGCTATGCTTTTGTTATAACTGTAAACTCTATCCCAAATTTGTGCCTAATTAGTGATTATTTCCCTTAAAGATTGGTTCTTGTGGAACTTGACTTTGATATGCAGGTTGAGAGATTGGTTTAGGTTGAGAGATTGGTTTAATTTGATTTTTGCATTGGATATTAGGGTCTGTTTTTAGTTCATATATTTTTGGACCGGCACTTGTCAGTTACCAGCTCAGGTGTTTGCCATCCCCGACCCCATTTTGCAACACAGGGCACAAACGATGCAATTTCAATGGAGGGGGAACAACCCAACTTCTATACCACTGGAAAAGGATGAGACTCTGCAAATAGTGGTTTGAAAACTTTAGGTATTCTCACCTCATTTCTGATAGTGTCATTCATCTCATTGTGTTTTTTCCCTTTTTTGAACGGTGTCATTTATGTGATAGTTATACTTATCTAACTGTAGGTTTCTACTTTAGCTATGTATTGAGTTCTCAGCCGACGGTGGATTAGATGAATGGGCTATTACGGTAACGTAGTTATTAGACAGGTAGGTCTTTCTGTCTTATGGTTGGCTTGCAATTTCACTTTTGCTTTGTATATCATCAAAGTTACTTGTAGGCCAGCATGTTTTCTGTTTTGAAAGTCACATCCATCAGATTGTATAAGGATTTAAGCTTGTGCCCGTTTGTAGTTCACATGAAAATTTTGGTGAAGGTTGCGAAAACCCAGAACCGAACCGAACCGAACCGATTATATATGGTTCTGGTTTAGTTCAATTCCAAACGTTTATGGTTCAGTTCTGGTTCCAATTTCAGGGAACCGATTATATATGGTTCGGTTCTGGGTTTACCCCAAAACCGAACAGAACCGAACCATGTCCACCCGTACCGCAGAGGGGTGTTCGGCTGAAATTTCGGGAAAATCTTTAAAAACGAATAAAATCCAGATTTTTTGGTTATCTTCCTTAAATTTCAGACCAAAGTTTTGGGGAAAATGAAATTTCAAAATTTCTGTTTTAGGTTCACTCAACTTCGGTTTCAGTCTCGACGAAACCCGAAATTGATTTTGGTCGAAATTTAAAACCATGTAAATAGGTTGTGGCCCAAAAATCATTTCTATACGATGATCCTTGTGGACTTCAATAGATCAGAGGGTTAGGATCATCCTATGAAAATGAGTTTTGAGGCACAACCTATTTACATTGGGGCCCAACAAATGGACAGTTTGGATTGAAAAATATGGTTTTGTACAGCCACCCATCATATAATTTCTCCATCATATTTGACAACTGGGATTACCGGTTGTTAGGGGTAAAATTGGTACTTCCCGTTGATAAACACCACACGACGCTCCATATTATTAGAAAACGACTCAAATGTGATAAGAGGAAAGATCACAATGGATCTTTCTCTATCGCTTGAAAATAGCAATGTCTCTCAAAGGGAAACTGCTCCTAAGGAAGAAACCTTGAGTAAGGCGGCAACCTTCCCTACAAAAGGGATCTCCGTTAAAAGAAACTTACTGGTTAAGGGAAATAAGATATCTATCAAAATAGATATAAACTTATCTCCCGGGGAATTCTACCGTTTAGGCAAGACTTCTAAAATCAGTATGTTTCCTACTACATTGTGGATCTTTCTCTATAAAAAGGGACTCTCACACTCATAGCAGGATCATACACCCTCGTTGGTAACGCTTCTGAGCTTCATCTCTTTACTTTCACTTTCCCTGTGATACCGATTTAGGACTTGAGTGTCGAAGTGGCCGTCCAGAGCCACAACTCCGGGCCCGCTAAAACTTTTTCTGTGAGTGTAGTGCTTTTACAGGACTATCTCTACCACCGCTAGATCGATCGAGCAGAATTCGGCTTCATCAGATTGGCGTCATCCGTGGGACCATGATGAATTCGAGATCAAAAGCCTTGAAATCCGCCACGGTTAATCCACAAGGGTGAAGGAGTGATGACTAGAAGCCAGATGCAAGCTACAATCCCAGGAACTACCATTCCTGAGGAAACTCTCACCAACGACGACACAACTCTAGTTACCATGACCATGTTCAACCAACTGGTAGCACAAGTCGGGAGTGTTTCTACCGCGCTCCAAGAAGTGTTGAAACGCTTAACACCCCCTCCACCCGTGGTCCAAAATGTGGATGCCCCCCCCCCCCGCCACTAATTGCAGACGTAAGGGATTCTCCTTTAGTGGAGGAACAAGACGAATCCCCCGAAGGAAGGAACCCTTGCAACAGAGGCCGGTAAATCACCGACCGTCCACTTCAATTACAAGCCCGGGACCGAACCACGGAAACGGGGACATAATCAATAGAAGGGCACCATAATTAACTTTCGAGCCCGCACCGGCTCAAAACAATGGCATCCCGCAAAGGGCGAATAGCGCTGGAAATCAGGATGAAGGGCAGGGTAACCCGCAACAGAATCCACAGAGGGATGGAGTTAATGCCCCTGATCCAGGTCTCTTTGCCGATCTCCAACGACAGGTCATGGAGCTGCAGCGCCATATCAAAAAGTCATATGAGCCGGATCTCTTGGCCTAGTGGGAAAACAAGATATAGTCACCATTTGTTGAGGAAATATCGCAAGCCCAACTCATTCTAAACTTTGACCTTCCCCGGCTGGAGCCCCATGACCGCACATCAGACCCGTTAAAATACCTACAAGCATATCGAAGGTAAATGGAGTTCAAAGGTGCTAACGATGCAGTCATGTGCTTGGATTTCTCTTCTTACCTCAAGAGAGGGGCAAATAGTTGGTACGGTTGTCTCAAACCAAACTCCATATCATCATTTCGAGAACTCGGTCGGGAATTCGCTATGTATTTCGCAAACAGTCGGCCGCAAAGAAAGCCCGTCGATGCGCTCTTAGCTCTCCGACAAGGTAAAGATGAAACTTTGCGATCCTTTATAGGACGATTTGGGGCTGAGTTATCCCAAATTAAAGATCCTAATCATGAGATCGTAAGGCCAGCTTTAAAGTCAGCCATCCGTGATAGAGACTTTAAGGTAGCCCTTAACCTCGATCCTCCCTGGGATCTTCAAGAGCTGATGGAAGTAGCGAACAAATACGTAAATAACGAGGAATCTTTCACCATGGAAAGAGAAATGGAACTCGCCAGAGCCCCAGAAAAGCAAAAGGAGGAACCCCAGTCAAGCAACGGTCAAAATAAACCCCCACGATCCGATAACCGACCGTCACAACCTAATAATCGACCTCTGCCGCAACAGTTTGAAAGGTACAACTACACTCCTTTGAACACCACCGTTTCAAATATTCTTTATGAGATTAGGTAAGGAGGATCTCCAATGGCCAAAAAAGATGAAAAACACCGGTCGAAAACGTAATACCAGCAAATATTGTCATTACCATGGTGATCATGGCCATACTACAGATGAATGTCATCATCTCGAGGTAGAGATTGAAAGACTAGTAAGACTCGGCGTGTTGATAAATATCTGTTGAATCCCCGAGACACCCGACCGTCTTTAAAGTCGGAAGTCCAAAAACAACCTGGCCCATCTAACCTAAACCCACCGGCACCTGGGGGTGACCAAGCACGATAAATTTCTGAAGTACGACTCTCTAGATAGAAGGTCGGATGCTCCGCTACGAATCGTAGGAAGCATTGACGTGATCGCCGGTGGCCTCGCTTAAGGAGGACCGACGATCTTTGGACATAAGGCATATGCTGCCCAAATTCATGCAGTAGAAGCACCATCGAAGAAACCGCGATCGGAGCCGGGAGATAGCGGCGAACAAATAGTCTTCTCCAAGAAAGACTATGATAAAGTCCACCTTCCCCATGATGATGTGGTCATCGTACGTCTTATCATCGCCAATTTTAATGCTCGTGCCAGTTGAATGGTCGATTTATGGCTTTTCTGGTGGCTCGATTCGTATCTAAGGCAGAATAGACCTTCCAATTGTTTTCGACACCGAACCTCGCCAGAAAACAATTATACAGACTTTCGATCTCCACATGCGATGGAGAGATCTATGTGGCTCTCGAATGTTGCCCTCATAGTATGAGTAATGGCATGCGATACCACCTGATTTGGGGTGAAGACCTGAAACCAAGTCGTACCTAAATAATATCCCCACACAGATCCAAGGATCCGATGGGAAACTAAGACTAGAGTCGCCATCCAGGATGAAGGCCTGGAACCCATAAATGAACTCTAAGCAAAATAAAGTAAGTCCCAGAAAGAAATATTCGTCCCTGGTTACGAATGGGGAAGGTGTTAGGCACCCCACTCGCCCGAGAAAACTCGGTCTCTAATGCCATTTTATTAATTTTAAAGAATTTAGGGCGAAAAGATGACATGGGAACCGGCATCCCCATGTAGACGATCTATCTACAACATACATTGCTCGGGGATGAGCTATCATCCACAAAAGAAAGGAAACCCATCCATAACCAGTTCCACCCAACATTGGAAGAAACACTAGAATCCACCGTCTCCCCCTCTCAAATATATAGACCATATAATAAAAATATGAATCAATGATCCTCAAATCTCTCATGGGAAGGCGGGAAAGACTAGTGCAACTCCATTATTGTGTGACCCTGATACCTGTCTCCACTACAGCCTACGATATCATCTAAGAAATGTGATAAACATCCACATGCTACAGCTGAATAAATATAATAAGCAGATATAAAAAATATAGTGATGAAGAACTACGGCTAGCAGATATATGAATAGCTGTCCAGAGATAATGTGCAAAAGTAAGTAATGCTACAGCTAAGCACGTATAAGCATGTGATCCAAGCAAAGCTATGCTAAATAGATCAATCAACAAATAAAAGAATCAATGAATCAATAAAATGATGAGCATAAGAAAAGGGGTAAGGCACGATAGGCTAGAGAGGGCAATCATCATTACCTATCACCTATGTCATTAAATCAACTCTCATGAGAGTGTCGATCTCATAGTACCGTCGACAAGGGTAGAACATCATTTTCTTCCTTGTTATTGGTTGAAAACAGTTTTTTTCTTGGGTTTTCAAAAACCGTTTTATTATTTTTGAAAAGGGTTTTATTTTATTTGACAGGACTTGGGTGGACCAAAGCTGCCTACGTACCCTATGGAAAGGGAACAAGCCAACGTAGTTCGGAAACAACTTTTCGAAATACATTCTTAGTGTTTTTTAAGTCTTTGTGTTTTTTAGCATTTTTTAAATGTTTTTGTAATTTTTATGTGTTTTCACCTTTTTGGCTAAATTGAACATATAAGAGACATCCTATACTCACCATAGTTGGTAGAATGTCGACTAGGAAGGACAAAATCCCTGAAGCTTAAGGAAAATATTGAAACAAGTGAACAAGAGTCCCTATACGATGCTAATAATGATCCTAAGAAGTGAATAGACAGAATCTAATAAGACTAAACTAGTCTCTAAAGGAAGGGGAGAGAAGGGAAGGCTCTGAGTATCCTCATCATCGCCCAAACCTAAGGGGATAGATACATAGGCTAATGGACAGAATCCTAGACTAAATAACAGAATTCTAAACTAGTGGATATAATCCTAAACTATGGGACAAACTCCTAGACTATTGGACAGAATCCTAGATTGCAGGACTGGATCCTAGACTAATAACCCTAAGAAGAGGGAACGAGGTTCTAATGAGACTAAGCAAGTCTCCTAAAGAAGAGGAAGAGGCAACAAGCGTGTGATCCAAGTAACCTTATCATTGCCCCTGCAATGAATAGGAAAAAGATTTTAAAGAGACTAAGTTAGTCTCAGAAAGACAAGGGGATAAGGAAATGTGGTGGGCTCCAAGTGACCTTATCATTGCCCCTGCAATGATAGAAAGAATGATCTTCAAGACTTAGCTAGTCTTTGAGAGGGGAAGGGAAAAAGAGACTAGGATGGGCTCCAAGTGACCTTATCATTGCCCCTACAATGATAGAAATAAGAAATAATCTAGAGGACTAAGTTAGTCTCTAAGGAAGGAAGGAAGAAAGAAACTAGGATGCTATTGAGACTAAGCAAGTCTCCTAGGGGCAAAGGAAGAGACAAATAGGGGTGTACTAATAATGAGATTACATCCGTCTCTAGGGAAAATGAGGGAAAGAAAGGGTTGGGCTCCAAGTATTCTTTTCATTGCCCCTGCAATGATAAAAAGATTTTGAGAAGACTTAGCTAGTCTCTAACTAGAAAAGACATATTATTAAAACCAAACAAGTCTCGGAAACTAACAAGTGGAAAGAAGGAATGATGGAATATTCTTGCCTATGTTAAAATGAATATAACCTCACTTAGGAGTTACACCAATCATTTTTCACCTTCTACTGTTATGCAATAATGATCCCTTATAACTCCAAATGACATTCAACAGATAAAGTAACTAACCCAGTAATCATGGGAATCATTTGGTTAAATATTACTTCATCTAAAGCCTTGGTTCACTACCATACTGTTTCATGAACCTCTTTCTCTATCAACAGATACCAATTATCATTGTTATATCTAAGCATGCCTTTAGTTCAATCATCAAGAATGGGAAGCAAATATTATTAAATTCTACTCATATACATGTCAATCAGAATATTAACTACTCTGAGTATTTTAGGGCTGAAATTCGAGTCGAACCCGAGGAACCCATTTTTCCAACCCAACCCGACCCAACCCGATTTCCAATCCGACTGGGTTCAACCCGACCCAACCCGATTTGCAATCGGGTCAACCCGACCCAACCCGATTTCCAAATCATGCACGTGTTTTTTTGTGGGCCCCACTGTTTTTTTTTTGCTCACATTCCTACACAGGCACCCACCATATAAAAACTCTTTGTAACTGAACTGAAGGATAAATTTATGTCGAAATTTAAGCACATTTCTAGCTCCAAAGGGAAATGTGTTCAGTTGAAATCGGGTTTTAAGCACATATCGGTATAGGAAATCGGGTTTCGGGTCGGGTCGGGTTGCCTGACACCCCAACCCGACCCAACCCGATTTCCAATTCGGGTTGATTTTTCCCAACCCAACCCAAATTCGAGTTCAACCCGTCGGGTTCGGGTTGAATCGGACCCGAGTTGCACCCCAAGAGTATTTGCACCCTTCGTAGTATAAAACCAAAACAGGAACATTTAATCTCTATGGACTAATATATCTTGAGAATTATTTCATGGTCACACCCTAAAATATTGCATTCGTACAAAACATAGCAAGTAATCAACATTGTTAACTGCTCCATAGTCCAGGTAAACAATATTTATTTACTACAAGAACTAATCAAAACTATAGTTTTTCTGAACATTACAACTCCAAGGGACTGTTTCATACTCATTCTTCCTAAAACAAACAGAATTGATGGCATTACAAGCATTTTGGACTTAAAGATTTTCTTATCAAATGAAAACAAATTCATTTCAAATCAGTAATGAATCATATCATCTTGCAGCTACAATGTATGAAATCAAGAGTTTGCAAACCAAGTTCATTAATAAAAGAATTCAGTGGCCATTGCCATCGTTCAACTTCTAAGAAAAATATTCTTGAGCATAAGAATGTAAAAAATAAGTCCATCAAGAATAGAAATACCCAAAATTACAAAACTGATCGAAGTAGGGTACATAACAAAGAGTTTTTTACTAAGTATGTAAAGAAAATCCTTCCTAACCTTAAGAGCATGTCTGAAAGTATCTTATACACCAAACACATATCTTTTTTCAAATAAAAACATAACAATATAGCTGAATCCAAAGGCCCATCTCTAATTCGATCATCCCCAATTAATATAGACATAATTTTCTCTAATCAAACCATCCAGAGCATGAAAAAGCCTAACTAAAGAAAATATATACTCATGATTTCAAATCTGGACATTTATCAATGGTGTTGTCAAAATCAACATAAGGTAACTGCTAACTCTTAGACATGATATGAGCTTGATCATTTCAAGATATGTAAACACATGATAAGATTACATTCCCCATTCTATCAATATTGTCACCCAAAATCAATTAAGTATATAATTATAGACCTACACAAGATATAAACACAGTTTTGAACTTCATCAATAAATAATCGAAGAAAACAGCCATTCCATCAGAACTTACTCATGTTGAAAATTCAATTCAGAAGTTCCTTTCATAAAAACCAATCCAAATTCTTTAAATATTCTCATATCAAGACTACCTAAAAGAACATTAGTTGTGGAAAAGACTGATGAATGCATACAAAAATTAACTAAAGACCCATCAAATGAACAGATAATTTGCTCAAACCACCTAGAAAATCTTAAATCTAGAAAATCTTAAATCCAGAAAATCTCGATCTCATCTTGATTCCAAGTAACACAGTAATCTCAACTATTACCTTTGCAATACCTTTTGATAAAAATCCATGACATATTGATATTCTCTATGGAATTAAGACCAAATAAAAAAAGAAAAATCACATGTTATCAAAAACCTTTATTTATCTTGACATCTGACAGTGTAAAACTAACAAAAAAATCTTGACAATATCTTCTAAAGGAAGTCATGAAGTAAAATTTGTTGAAAGAAGATGAACAATTCCTCAATTTAGATGGAATAAGATCATAAATTCAAAGAGCCTAAATTCATTTCAACACCAAATAACCTGATAATACGAACACTGACCTAAATAATATCTTATGAAGATAATCAGAAGATAGATATTATGTGAAAAATGTGAAAACTTATCCATCATGCAAGCATTTTCAGGTAAAATATACTTCAACCAAGAACATTTGATCTAAATGAAAATTCTAAACCATTTCAACACTTAAACAGACCAGGATCTAAACACCACTCACATTTCAAAGAGAATTTTTACAGAAGGCTTGTAAGGAAAATATAAATATGATTTTACCTCTGATCCTTATATTTGATCTTCGATCCTTCCTTCTTATCCAAGGTTCAGATCTAACAATGAACAGCCAGCAATGAAGAATTCTAACACAATAGTAGGCACTAGACCTTAAATTTCAAGAGATCAATGGAAAATAGAGAGATCGAGGGTTTTCAATCGTAAATGAAAGAACAATATACCTAGATCTAAGACCTTAAAGCTTAATTAAAGAGAAGTGCCTAGATCTTTAACTCTTGTGAAAGAAATCAAAATCCTAAAATAAATGAAGGATCAAAGGTTAGAGAACAGTGGAAAATAACTAGATTCAAGATCTACAGGGATGATCTATGGAGAATCTAAGAGATGGAGTCTAATCTCTCTAAAAAAAAACCAAACATAGTAACAAGGGAGAACAAGGAAGACAAAGAAGAAGAAGAAGAAGAAGAAGAAGAAGAAAAGGATGATGACGACTAAGAGTTTTTAGCCGGATTCTGGCAAATAGCCGGAGAAGATAGAGTTTGGCCGAAAAAAATGGGGATCGAGCTCTCCTCTCTCTCTCTCTCTCTCTCTCTCTCTCTCTCTCTCTCTCTCTCTCTCCCTTTCTCCTTTTCCTAAAGAAAACCCTAATTTCTTTCTTAAAATGAGCTATCAAGTCTCTATTTATAGACTTTTGGAGTAAACTTGGCCCCCCAAATTCCCTCGAGACAGCCCCTATTTTTACAATGTATTTAAATTTAGTTTTGTTGATGAGGGTGGTCTCTAGGAAAATGTTTAATGAAATATTTAGGTAGGATAAATCTCCCCCTTCTGGTAGGTAACTTAAATCTTAAGCTAAGTTATTCCCTGGTTTGGCTAATTAACCCCCCTTCTATCCTAGTATATATGTAGACTGGTTAACTAGATAATTCACTCCCTTTTGGTAATGCACTTCAAACTTAGCTCGTCTTATTAGGTAATTTTTGTCAGATTTTTCTGAAATTTTGTAGGTAACTTCTTGGGATCCTAAAGCACCCTTGAGTGAATTTTAGGACTCTAATTCACTTATTTGTCGAATTGTTTTTCAAACAAAGTGGTTTAGGGTCCGGTCAAAATGGGGTGTCTACAGGCAGCTGTGGCCGTGGCCGTGGCTGATCATTTTGCACTCATTGTCAGTGAAAGGGCCATCATATTGATATTTGTTTCAGCTGCATCCCGAACTTCGCCAATCTCGCTCAGTCCACCTTATTGCTGCGAGTCTTACTTGTGGCATTCTCGACTCTTACTTGTGAACTTCGCCAATCCACCCCATCACATTTTGCAAGTTCCGTCGACTCTTAATTGTGGCATTCTCGTTTGGGCCACCCTTCTTTGCAAAAGCTTCAAAAATTGTCTGTTGTGTCTTCTACTGTTCAGTTGTTCAGTCTTTTGATTGTGAGTCATGTGAACTCGGGGAGCACCTGTGTCTTTTCCCTCTAGAGTTGTTAGTTGTGTTTTGCGACCTTTTGATTTAGTACATTCAGATGTATGGGGCCCTTCATGGATTATGTCATTTTCTGGTTAGAGATATATTTTTTTTTTTGGGGATGATTTCTCTCGTGTTACTTGGTTATATTTACTTAAAGATCGTTCTCAGGTCTTTCATTTTTTCGCACATTTTATGCTGAAATCGCTAGCCAATACCATTGTCGTATTAAATGTTTGCGCACTAACAAAGCTAGGGAATACTTCTCCACTGATTTTTAGAAGTTTTTATTGAGTTGTGATATTGTCCACCGGTCATGCGCCCATACCTCACAGCAAAATGGCGTGGCTGAGTGCAAACTGCGATATCTTCTTGACATTAACCGCTCTATATTGTTTCAAATGCGAGTTCCTAAGTCCTACTGGAGTGATGCAGTCCTCACAGACTGTTTCTTGGCTAGCCGCCTCCCATACTTGGTCTTGGATGGCTCTACCTCCTTCTCCATTCTCCATCCTAGGGGTGACCCATTTTCTCTTACTCCATGAGTTTGGCTATGTCTGCTTCGTTGATAACCTCTCCCCCAGTAGTGATAAATTGGATCCCAAGGCAGAAAGGTGTTTCTTTCTGGGATACTCTCGTACCCAGAAATGTTAGCATTGTTATAGCCCATGGCTGAGACGCATGTTTGTTTCCGCCGATGTCACCTTCTTTGAGCCCGAGTCCTTTCTTCCTTCTACGGAGGAAAGTTTCGTCATATCTCCTCCTCTGATCCCTCTTCATGTACCCGTTCTTCCAGACCCTATTGCTCCTCCTAGCCCTCCTCCCACCAATCCTCTTCGTCCACTTGTCCTGCCATGAAGGTCTACCATCGTCAAGCAAAACCGAAGGCTTCTGATGTAGTGCTCGACCCGGTTCCCTCCCAGCCAGAGATCCTGGTTGCTGCCTCTCATGTACATATTTCTCCTAGTCCCGACACTTCAATTGATTCTCCTATTACCTCTTGTACACGGTCTCGTCAGACTGCTCATTCTATTTCTTTTGTTGTTTCTTATGACCATCTCACCCCCTACTTTTGCAGTTTTGTCTCTTCATTATATTATGATTCTTTGCCCATGACTGTACAGGAGGCTCTTGCTCACCCTGACTGGTGTGCTGCTATGGATGCCGAAATGGCTGCTATTCAGACTAATCGCACATGTGAATTGGTTTCTCTTCCTTCTAGGGCTCAGGCTGTTAGTTGTCGTTGGGTCTTTGCCATCAAACACTTGTCAGATAGGATAGTTGAGCACCTTAAGGTGCGCCTCGTTGCTAAGGGCTACACATAGACATACGAACTTGACTTTATTGAGACCTTCTCTCCCGTGGCCAAAATTCCATTTGTTAGTGTTTTTATCTCCCTTGCTGTCAACTGAGGCTGGCCATTATATCAGATGGATGTCAAGAATGCCTTCCTTCATGGCCACTTGACTGAGGAGGTGTATATAGAGCAACCTCCTGAGTATGTTGCTCAGGGGGAGATGTCCTTCTCAGTCTGCAATCTTCATAAGTCTTCTTATGGACTCAAACAATCCCCACGAGCATTGTTTGGATGATTCAGTGATGGGATTATGAAATTTGGCATACAATAGTGTGATGTGGATCGCTCCGTGTTAAGTTGTCGTTCTGATGCAGGACATGTCCTACTCATTGTTTTGCATATGATATCATCATTACAGAGAGTGATATTATAGGCATACAAAGGCTGAAGGCGTTCCTACAAAAAGAACTTGCTATAAAAGATCTTGACCGCCTTCGATATTTCCTTAGGATTGACATAGCGTACTCTGGTACTAGTCTATCCCTCTCACATAGGGAATATGTACTGCATTTATTGGATGAGACAAGTTCCACGAGGATGAATCCATCTATTGTTCCTATGGACCCCAATCTTAATCTTATGGCAGAAGGAGACTTGATGGATGACCATGGTAGATATCGTCAACTAGTTGGGAAGCTTATCTACCTCACTGTTACTCGCCCATGTATTTCGTATGCAGTTGGGGTACTTAGTCATTTTATGAGTGCACCACGCATTTTTCACTGGGCAGCAGTAGTTCAGATTCTAAGTTATCTAAAGAGGCCCCAGGAAAAGGTCTCATGTTCAAGAAACATGGGCGTGCACAAGTGGAGGCTTCTGTGATGCAGATTGGGTAGGTTCTCCTGCAGACAAGTGATCCACCACGGGCTATTGTACCTTTGTTGGGAGTAATCTCGTATCATGGCGAAGTTAAAATAATAGTTTCCAAGTCCAGTGCTGAAGCGGAGTATCAAGCTATGTCACACACGAGTAGAGAGCTTCTCTGGCTACGATATCTCTAATCTAAAATTGGATTTCTCTCATCTTTTCCAGCCAACTTTATTGTGATAATAGAGCTACTATTTACATTGTGTAAGCCCAAGAATTCCCATGGGTTAATCATTCACCTTACCTTCTTGTTTTGATGCTAGGAAACTAAATTGATTAGCATTTATCGACTAATGTGTTGCTTTGAGGTGTTGTGTTTATACAAGAATTTCATGTCATAATCGTCATTACACAACTCTCCTCAACACATAGCTTGTGGGTCAAGGAGCAAAGGAACCAGAGCTTGTACCTACATTGGAGACATCATCATTTGGAGATGATCAAGTCAAGAAGCTCAACATGAAGATTCCACAAGTTCCAAGCAAGTGTCAAGAAGGAGCTTGGAGTTGAACATGCCTTGGTGACACCTCATGTACCTCACAACATGCGTTGAAGATTGGGGGAGTCACAAAAGCCAAGCAAGGTCAAGAAGTCATCTCACAAGCCGAAGAAGTCCAAGAAAGTGTAAAGGAGCCTATACATTCCAAGAAGACTCAAGGTTTACATCTTTTAGATATTATTAGGAGTCCTCTTTATTTTATGTTTAAATGTACTTTCAAAAGGTTTTCAAATGGTTTTTATACTTAACATGTTACATCTTTGAAAACCATCAACACACCCTAAAATGTGTTTGAAAACCTAGGACTTAAGCCCAAAGACCATGGCCCAAAAGCCCCTGATCTTTAAAGTAAAAATGAAATTTTAGACAGGGCCGGTCGACCAGGCTAGGCCGGGCGACCGTAGGATGGAACCTGGAAATCCAGGACATCTCGAATTTTATCGGACCGGTCGACCGCGGATATGTTTCTGTTTCAAACAGAAACGATCCAGTATGGTTTGGGAGGGCGACCGCCGTGGGTTGGTCGACCGAGATAGGCTTTTGAACCAAATTTTTTGAGCGGACAGGGAGCCCTCGCCAGGCGACCGCCATGGGCCGGTCGACCGCGACGGTAAGAGATTTGAAAATATAAAAGGCGCCCGATAAGGGCGGGCGACCGCCGTGGCTCGGTCGACCGCGACGGTCGGGCGAACTAGCTGTTGGGGCTTTCGTAGGTTGAATTTTTCAACCCAATTTATTACGGTTTTGCCCCCAAACGGTCATATTTTCAAATACCTTATATATATATATATATATATATATATATATATATATATATATATCATTAAAACCTATCTAAACAAGCTCTTGATAATTTGAGAAAGATCAAATCCCATTTCTCTTGAGCTTTATCTTTGAAAATCAAAAGCAAAACCTCTTTGAGCTTGTATTTCCACATCTTATCAAAAGGCACTCCATAGGGCTTTTATTTGCTTATTTCTTCGGAGTGATTGTGAGCTTTAAACTTTGTAATCCGCCTATTAAGAGGCATTGAGTGTTTTTCATTTCTTTTGTTCTTCATGTAAGAGGGTCTTCTCTTCGACCCGTTAAGAATTGTGAAGTAGAGGGTCTCCTCTTCGGCCCGTTAAGAGTTGTGAAGACGAGGGTCTCGATTCGGCCCGTTAACAAAGGTGAATCATGTAAGAGGGAGTGTCCCTCGCAAGGCTTCGTGCATAAAGGGTGTGTGCCCTTTTGGAGTTGGAGGAGTCATGGTGTACGGCTTGGTGATTCGCCATTGAAGAATCCCAACTTTAGTGGAGCATCCAAGGAGGAACTTGGAAGAGTGGAGTAAGTCTTGTGATAGACCGAACCACTATAAAAATCTTGTGTCTCTTGTGGTTGCTTCCTCTTCTTCTTCTCTTGCACATGTAGTGATTGGTAAACTCTAACCCTAACTTGTATTTATTTTGATTGAACAAGGGTTAGTAAATGCACTTGATTGAAATGTTTAAACCCTAATTGCATTATAATGTCTATTTGAACAAGGGTTAGCAAATGTGCATGATTAGAATGTCTAAACCCTAGCTTTTATTAATGTATATGCTTGAACAAGGGTAAGACTAATTAGTGCATAATTAGAGGATTAATTTTTTAATCTTCCCCTAACTAAGCCTAAAATTTCTAATTGACCAATTCACCCCCTCTTGGATTGTCACACCTGTATTTCACATTGCTACCAATCCTGTCTTTCATAAGAGGGCTAAACACATCGAGGTTAACTGTCACTTCATTCACCAGAGGATACAGAGGGGTGAAGTTCATGTTGTGTTCACTAGACCTGGCAAAAAGTGATCCGGACCCGCGGGTCCACCCGGCCCGCCCGTAAATTCCGGGTCCGGGTCACCAATCTGTGACCCGTTTGAAATTGACCCGCGGGTCCACCCGGCTCGTCAAAACTGGGCCGGGTTGGGTGGACCGCGGGTGCCCATAGGGAAGTACAAAAGTTTTATTTTGGCCCCTTTTTCCCGTAATTGTCATAATTTTTTAATTTTCTTTGTAGTTTTTTTTTTGTAATTGTCATATTTTAATACATTCTTTCGGTATTTTTTTTTTTATTTTTCTACCTTGCTTTTATTTTTCCGTAATTTTTCATTTAAAACTTAGTTACCGCATGATTATTATATATTGCTATTATTTATTGCTAGCCACCTTTGCGCAAGTCGTACTTCTGCCGATCTTTGAAGCCAAGGATGGGCGACAAGCCGAAAAGTAGCCTCGGCGAAGGTGGCTAGCGAATCCCTATACAAAAAAAAAAATCTTAAAAAAATACGTCAAAAATCCTGGTGACCCGCGGGTCGACTCAGCCCGTACGGGCCGGGTGCGGGTCCAAGTTCAATGACCCGTAAAATTTTCTGGGTCATTTTGACCCGGCCCGTTTGACCAGGACCCGTACGGGACGGGTCAAACTCGGCCCGGCCCGCCCATTTGCCAGGTCTAGCGTTCACTCGATCTGTAGATCAGCTAGCAGATGTGTTTACCAAGCCCTTAAGCAGATCTAAGCTCAATGACATTCGCAACAATCTAGGAATGTTTGATATCTACATTCCAGCTTGAGGGTGAGTGTTAGCTAGATGTATATTAAGCCTAAAGGCATTATGGTCATTGTACTTTTCTCTCTTATATAAATACATATGTGAGGAGGAGCTAGTCTCCAACTCATTCATTCTTCTTCTTCTTCTTCTTCTCTAACACTAACACTAACAATTACTTTTATTATTTTTCCCCTTTTGTTGATGATTCTTGCTAGCTGAAGTAAAAGAGGGTAAATATGTTAGAATAGAAAAATAAAAATGGCAGAGTAAAAGAAGCAGCTGATATATGAGCAAAAGAATACGAGATCCTTGTTGACATGAGGTCATGCTATTTCTTGCTTTAAATTTTATTTTTATTTAATGGGTCTCTGGTTACAAGCAGAAAAAAACAATTAATAAACAAAAAAGTTACTTATATACAGAGATTAAAAGAATAATTTCTCTTCAAGACTTTTGAAAGCTGCACCAAATCCTAGAAATAGAACATGTAAATGAAACACAACAATGCCCTCTCAGGGTTTTGTCATCCCAACTGTATCCTCTAATCAATTTAGGATATTGACGTTGATTTTCTTTGAAGGAGCCTACGACTTTCTATATTGAGCCTTCTTTTCCTTTTTTTTGGCTAGGATGCTGTGGATAGTATAAGCTTTTGAGCTGTGCAGTGTGCCATCTAGAATGAGTGATAACGGGCTGTTGAGGGAGTAGTTTTCATGATTACAAATATATACTAAGAGGGTTTGGAGTGACGTTCCCTTCTAGAGTTACAAAAATATATACTAAGTGGGTCCCCACCAAATTTCCCCCTTTATACATCGCCCCATGAGGGTTTCCCTAAGAATCTGAACGGTTAGACTTTTGTACCCATATACATTATGTCTCATAATGTTTGACAAGATCAACGGCCTTGCTTTACCATCCATGTCAACCCTATGAGAGCCAAAAATTGCATGTACCTTTGTTCTCGACTGTGACTCTCTGCCTAGTAGTTCTCATTCTTTGTTATGACAACAATTCCCACATGTCATCACCAGTATATTTGATTTATAGTTCTCCCAAATGATCAGGGCCATTGATCTGATGGGCCACCACCACACCAGGATACAAAAGTAACAAAACCCAAAAAGCCTCGTGACAAATTAATGAAACCACTCATCAGTAGAGGAGTTTCAGACATGATGCATTAATGCTGACACCACTAAATGAACAATCTTATGCAAATGATTTTAAGCATGGTTTTAAAATTCGACTGAAATCCAAAATTTTGGGTTTCGGTCGGGACCGACTCCGAAACGTCACATATGAAACGGTATTTTATTTTGTCCAAAATTTCGGTCGAAATTTCATTTTTCCGAAATGTCGTCCGAAATTTCACCCAAAAGCCTGTTTTTTAATTAGCTTAATATTTTATCGGCTGAAATTTGGTATCGAATAAAATATTTTTTTATCATTTCGCTGGATTTTGGCCGAAATTTCAATTTCGGAGGGGTCCGAAACCGGTCCCGAAACCGAAATTTAAAACTACGGTTTTAAGTTAATATAATTAACGAAAATAATTTTTTCAAACATTTTTGATACAAGAAGCTCATGTTTCTTGTCTTTTAGTATTTAAACAGGTGTAAAAGGGTTTTACAATTAAATACTAAAAGACAAATAAACATCAGCGTCTTGTATCAAAACATAGTTGTGCTTAAATCATTTCCCAATCTCATATAATTATTTTGCAAACAGTACTTACATAGGATCTGCTAGGCCTTTTTATATAAAGGGATCCTCCTGTTGGCTATTGCACGAGAGAGCAGCCACCTCAAATGAATTCCATGAATAAGACAAAGTCTGTTGAAAAGTGAGCATGTGTGGCTGCTCTCACTAACAACAGCCAGCCGCAAAATGCCTTCCTGCGACAATCCCTAGCAAATCCCCAATTATAATAAGGGGATTCTGCATAAAAAGAGTCTCAAAAATGTATTGGGACACCGGAATCTAGTGTCTCTAAGTGTTCAACGGCACAGATTGCCACATACCCTGATTTTGGGTGTCCCTAGTAATGAAAAGGGACCTAAATATGACATCCAAAAATACCCAACATCAAGATCGATTTCTTCTTCCGTTAGTCTTCCCTCAGAGAGTGATTTCCTTGTTCGGTTTTTGATATCTTCTCCGAAAGCCTGATTTGTAGAGCAAATCTTCCTCCTTTCGGCAACGAAAATGGACTCAAAAGCCAAATCTTCCGAATTTGGGAGGCCAAAATCTCCTCCCATTATGTACCCTCTTCCTCTCCTCTATAACCCAGAGTCATTTCTGTGGAGGAGAAATCAATCTTCCCCCATTCACCATCTGGTTGTAGCTGTGAAAGAAAGCAATCTGATACTTCCATTGAAAAAGGAGGGAATCGTCAACAACTAAGGTTTCTTCCCTTGTTGATTTTCCTTCAAGTTATATTTAAGTTCATCACACTTGTTGTCACATTGCATGGTGAGAAGTGGAGTTAGGGTTTTGTTTTGAGTGAGCAGAATGATGAGAATAGAGGCCTCGAGTTAAAGAGATAAAATTTTCATTTAAAATGAAAATTGCCTATCAAATCTGTGTTTAAAAATTATTATTTATGATGTTAAACATTTTAGATAGGCCACTGGCACTACTGTGTTTTGATAATTACACAAAGTCGGCTTTTCTTTTTTAATTGGCTTCTGAGAGCTTTTTGGGAAACGTAATAACCTTTCAGAGCTGTTTAAATAATATATGATGAGATGAGTTTGTGCAATTATTATAACATGGTACTGCAACTATCGGTAGTCTTAAGCTAATATAGCTGATATTTGTCTAAATAGACATTTTCCTTCAATTTTACACTTAGGCCTTGTTTGGATTGCAAGAATTTTCTACAAAAGTTCGGAAAAGCAAAAATTCCTAAAATTTTCTACTTTTTTAACACACAAAAAACATATAATTTGAACCAATCCTATTCAATGTTTACCTAGATGGACCTTTGCTTAATGATAATATCTCTCTAAATTAACCGTAATCGTATTATTTCCCTCTAAATTATCTCAACTCAACTCAACAAAGCCTTTGTCCTAAACTAGTTAGATAGACCTTTCCCTCTAAATTATGAAAAAAAAAAATTCCTAAGATAAATTTTTTCATCAGAAATGTTTTTCTTGCAATTCAAACAGGGCCTTATTGTTTATCTGATTATTACAATTATTATGTCAGTGATAATGATTCCCTCCATTTTTTTTATCTAGGAATTTTCAAATAATGCATAAATTGTTTGATCTGGGAAAAAAAATGCTGCTTTATTTCTTAAATACTGTTCGTATTACCATTTTTTTAATTATTTTTTCTTCAGTTTTCTACTGTTGCTATTGGTTTTTTCGGGTTAGCCCGGAATTAGTTATTCTTTGTGAAATGATCAGGGAGAAGTGATATTTTGACTCCTCTCTTTTATTTACACCTTTTCTAATTAGCAGTTAAAGGTTAATTACACCAAAATAGGACATAAGTTTTTTGATGCTAGTCTTTCTAGCATAGGTATAATGATTATAAGGTCATATGATTCTGTTCCCTAAATACTCCTCTAGGCACACTGGATCGCGAAATCCCCAAGAACATATGCCATGCATGTGTTTTGAGTCATGATAGTTTTTATTCATTAAAATGAGATCATATTGCAATTCGATCTCTTATAAATTGTAATTGTAACTTCCTCATTTTTATCAAATTACCAAACTTAAATTCGTATGGTATTGGAGGTCTTCTAAGAGATGAGAATAGTATTACCAAACAGGTCTGATTGATTTTTAAGAATCCAATGAAGCGGAAGCGAGGGCAATTCTAATGGCCTTAGATGGGTATCAGATAGAGAGATGGACAAGCTCCTAGTGGAAGGAGATTCCCTGAACGTCATTGGATGGTTGGAGGGCTGATCCCATCACCCTTGGAATATTCAGAGATTTTTTATTAGATTATAGGGTTGAAGGTCATAACATTCTTTATCATCACGTAAGGAGGCCGGCGAATGAAGAAGCAGGACCATCTCACTAGTACAGGAGTGTCTAGATAAGACAGAGATTTTCGATTTTCTTCCTACGTGAGGAGAATAGTATTGCTAAACAGGTCTGATTGGTTTTAAGACTCCAATGAAGAGGAAGTGAGGGCAATTCTTCAAGTCCTTAGATGGGAATCGGATATAGAGATGGACAATCTCCTAGCAGAAGGAGATTCCCTGAACTTCATTAGATGGTTGGAAGACCGATCCCATCACCCTTGGAATATTCAGAGATTTTTTGTTAGGTTAGCGATAGGGTTGAAGGTCATAAGATTCTTTATCATCACGTAAGGAGGCCGGCGAATGAAGAAGCGGGACTATCTCACTAGTATAGGAGTGTCTAGATAAGACAGCGTTTTTCGATTTTCTTCCTATGTGAGGAGAGTAATATTACTAAACAGGTCTGATTGGTTTTTAAGACTCCAATGAAGCAGAAGCAAGGGCAATTCTTCAAGTCCTTAGATGGGTATCAGATATAGAGATGGACAACCTCCTAGCGGAAGGAGATTCCCTGAACTTCATTAGATGGTTAGAAGGCCGATCCCATCACCATTGGAATATTCAGAGATTTTTATTAGATTATAGGGTTGAAGGTCATAACATTCTTCATCATCATGTAAGGAGGCCGGCGAATCAAGAAGCGGGACCATCTCACTAGTACAGGAGTGTCTAGATAAGACGGAGATTTTCGATTTTCTTCTTACGTGAGGAGAATAGTATTGCTAAACAGGTCTGATTGGTTTTTAAGACTCCAATGAAGCGGAAGCGAGGGCAATTCTTCAAGTCCTTAGATGGGTATCGGATATAGAGATGGACAATCTCCTAGCAGAAGGAGATTCCCTGAACTTCATTAGATGGTTGGAAGACCGATCCCATCACCCTTGGAATATTCAGAGATTTTTTATTAGATTAGCGATAGGGTTGAAGGTCATAAGATTCTTTATCATCACGTAAGGAGGCCGGCGAATGAAGAAGCGGGACTATCTCACTAGTATAGGAGTGTCTAGATAAGACAGCGTTTTTCGATTTTCTTCCTACGTGGGGAGAGTTATATTACTAAACAGGTCTGATTGGTTTTTAAGACTCCAATGAAGCGGAAGCGAGGGCAATTCTTCAAGTCCTTAGATGGGTATCAGATATAGAGATGGACAACCTCCTAGCGGAAGGAGATTCCCTGAACTTCATTAGATGGTTAGAAGGCCGATCCCATCACCATTGGAATATTCAGAGATTTTTATTAGATTATAGGGTTGAAGGTCATAACATTCTTCATCATCATGTAAGGAGGCCGGCGAATCAAGAAGCGGGACCATCTCACTAGTACAGGAGTGTCTAGATAAGACAGAGATTTTCGATTTTCTTCTTACGTGAGGAGAATAGTATTGCTAAACAGGTCTGATTGGTTTTTATGACTCCAATGAAGCGGAAGCGAGGGCAATTCTTCAAGTCCTTAGATGGGTATCGGATATAGAGATGGACAATCTCCTAGCAGAAGGAGATTCCCTGAACTTCATTAGATGGTTGGAAGACCGATCCCATCACCCTTGGAATATTCAGAGATTTTTTATTAGATTAGCGATAGGGTTGAAGGTCATAAGATTCTTTATCATCACGTAAGGAGGCCGGCGAATGAAGAAGCGGGACTATCTCACTAGTATAGGAGTGTCTAGATAAGACAGCGTTTTTCGATTTTCTTCCTACGTGGGGAGAGTTATATTACTAAACAGGTCTGATTGGTTTTTAAGACTCCAATGAAGCGGAAGCGAGGGCAATTCTTCAAGTCCTTAGATGGGTATCAGATATAGAGATGGACAACCTCCTAGCGGAAGGAGATTCCCTGAACTTCATTAGATGGTTAGAAGGCCGATCCCATCACCATTGGAATATTCAGAGATTTTTATTAGATTATAGGGTTGAAGGTCATAACATTCTTCATCATCATGTAAGGAGGCCGGCGAATCAAGAAGCGGGACCATCTCACTAGTACAGGAGTGTCTAGATAAGACAGAGATTTTCGATTTTCTTCTTACGTGAGGAGAATAGTATTGCTAAACAGGTCTGATTGGTTTTTATGACTCCAATGCAGCGGAAGCGAGAGCAATTCTTCAAGTCCTTAGATGGGTATCGGATATCGAGATGGACAACCTCCTAACAGAAGGAGATTCCCTGAACTTCATTAGATAGGTGGAAGGCCGATCCCATCACCCTTGGAATATTCAGAGATTTTTTATTAGATTAGCGATAGGGTTGAAGGTCATAAGATTCTTTATCATCACGTAAGGAGGCCGGCGAATGAAGAAGCAGGACCATCTCACTAGTATAGGATAGAGTGTCTAGATAAGATAGCGTTTTTCGATTTTCTTCCTACGTAAGGAGAATAATATTACTAAACAGGTCTGATTGGTTTTAAGGACTCCAATGAAGCGGAAGCGAGGGCAATTCTTCAAGGCCTTAGATGGGTATCAGATATAGAGATGGACAACCTCCTAGTGGAAGGAGATTCCCTGAACGTCATTAGATGGTTGGAAGGTGATGTGGATCATGGAGATGTAGGACTAGTTTGCAAATGCAATGTGTGAAGATATTCAAGAGAAGGATGTATTGCAAACAACATCTTCAGCTTCTAAAGGAGTGTTTAATTGGAAACTTGAAATGCTATTGTTGTTCAAGTCCAGAGATGGTAGATCTGATCAAGATTCTTGCTAGATGCAAGAATCAAATTCAAATAAAGGTGGAAATTCGATTACTTGCACTGGATCTAAAGAGATCGAATGAGATTAAGATACCTAAGTATCCAGTTAGCTTTAGTACTTAAAGGACTGTTGATCGAACTATAGGATAATTCCTCGATGAATGATCCACAACTAAAAGAACTGTAGAAGAACTCTCAATAGAAAATAAAAGGAATTGAAACAAGGTGTAAGAATACTAGATCAAACACAAGAAAAACAGAGGTTAACAAACGATATTCAAGAAAGAAAGAGCTGCTGTTTATGGAAGGAGATTACTCACCGAAGTAGAAAGAAATCACTTGATCTACCTACAACTCTCTTTCTTCTTCCAGCTTGAATCATCATAAGATGTCCAAAACCCAGCACAAACTCTGAAAAATCAGAAACTAGCTCTCCAAAAAATAACCCTTTCCTTCGAACCCCTCATCCCTATTTATAGGTGAGGGTTGAAGAGGTTAGGACCCCTTTGCCAGCTGGTTGCCAGCTGAATGACAGCTGTTGGTTGCCACATGGAAGCTTACAATTGTTTGCAAAAATGGCTCCCCATGTGCAAGCCACCACAACTTGCCAAGTGAGCTGGTCCCCACTCAGATTCAAGAAGAGCTTGCCAAGTGTCCATGCCCTCTTTCCCCTTACATGTACTCCTTACTACAAATGCCACTCATATGTACAAAAACTACACAACATGCCACACTACAGTTTATGTACAAAATATGCATGCTGTCGGTCACTTTAAGCACACCACTTCATTTCCTCTCTTGGAAGCTGCTTTGTTCTTCAAACGTTCTGAACGCCATAGGATCTTCGGATTCTCAAGGCCTTGCATCACCATTTCTTCCACTTGCTTGGCATTGTCAAGAGTGGGGTCCACATCATCCTCCCCCCCTTATTTAGAGCTTGGCATCAACCTCAAGTCTTCCTCATGAGTCATGATAAGGAGTAAGATGATGAACATTGAAGATGTTGGTAATACTAAGGCCCTCTGGAAGTGGAGTTCCACTGCAAAAGCCTTTTCACCCATCTTTTCAAGGATCTTGCAGGGGCCCAGTTTCTTAGGCTGTAATTTGTGATAATGACCCAATGGATATCTTTCTTTAGAGAGGTAAACCCATACTAAATCACCAACGTCAAAGTGAATGTGTCAACGGTGCCGATCAACCTACTCTTTTACCTTTTGGTAGTTGGCCTCAAGATTTTCTTTCACCTTCAAATGAATAGCTTTGATGTCCTCAAATCTATCAACAACTTTCTTATTACCCCTGTTCCCATTGGGTAGAGGCAAAAGATCCAAAGGCCCTCGTTGGTTGGAGCCGTATACTATCTTGAAGGGAGAAAATCCTGTAGATCTGTTCAACATGGAGTTGAACTCAAACTCAATTTTGGGAATCACCATATCCCAATTTCCAAAGCTTTTAACACTTCTCCTTAGCATATTCCCAATTGTTCTATTAACCACCTATGTTTGACCATCCTCCAAAAATGGCTCATGAACTTGGAGTCTCTATTAGATCTTATTGTTTGTGGAAGCCCATGATGGCGGACAACCTCCGAAAAAAAAGATCCGCAGTACGGCTGGCGTCCATAGTTTTACAAGGAACGAATCTAGCCATCTTACTGAAACGATCTACAATCACCGTAACATTGTCGAAGCCTCTAGGAGTCCGTGGAAGACCTAATACAAAGTCCATAAAGACTTCCTTCCAAGGTTCATCAGGTATAGGTAGTGGCGAATATAAACCCGCATTTGTAGTTGTTCTTGTAGCCGTTTGGCAACTATGACACGGTTGCACAAAAGAATTGACGTCCTTGTCAACACCCGGCCAGTAAAAAATTTCCTTCACTAGCCAAGCAGTTTTCACTTTTCGAAAATGCCCTCGTTCATGTAATTCTTTGATGTCCAGCAATCAGAGAGAGGAATTGGGAAGACATAAACAATTACCCCTGAACAAATACCCATCATGTAGAATATACTCATCTGATTTTCCTTCAACTATTTTCAAGATGGGGCCAAAAAATTCATGATCTGTCAACTGTTGTTTGACCAAGTCAAACCCCAAAGTTTTCATCCTCATAGTGGTAAGAAGTGAGCGACGCCGACTTAATGCATCAGCCACCTAATTTTGCACACCTGACTTGTGCTTTATATTAAAGGTGAATTCCTGCAAATAAGCCACCCACTTAGCATGCCTGGCACTTAATTTCTCTAGTCCCTACAGAAATTTCAAGGCCTGATGATCTGAGAAAAGGATGAATTCCCGCTGAATAAGGTAATGCCTCCAGTCTGATAGTGCTTGGACTATTGCCTATAACTCCAGGTCATATGTCGAATATCTCAATGCGACACCTCCTAACTTTTCACTATAATAACTGATGGGACGACCGGCTTGGCTTAACACTGCTCCTACCCCCACTTTTGAGGCGTCACAATCAACCTCAAATACCTTCATGAAGTCCGGTAGAGCTAGAACGGGAGCACTTGTTAAACAAACCTTGATTTCCTCAAAGGCTCGCTGTGCTGCGGGAGTCCATAGAAATTCTCCTTCTTCATAAGGTCAGTAATGGGTGCCATTATCATACTAAACTGATTTATAAATCCCCAATAAAAACTAGCTCACCCATGAAAAGAACGGACCTAATGAAGATTCCGGGGCACGGGCCATTCTACTACATCCACAATCTTATCCTCATCAGGACGGATGCCGGCTGCAGAAACCGGATAGCCAAGAAATATCAACTGTGGGGCCATCCATACACATTTCTTGAAATTGGCAAACAACCGTTCAGCCTTCAATGTCTCAAGTACGGCCCGTAAGTGATCCGTCTTATCCTTATGGTAAATAAGGATGTCGTCGAAATACACTTGGTTCATGACCCTCATGAATGTGCTAGGGGCATTTGAGAGTCCAAAAGGCATAACCATCCGTTCAAAAGAGACCTTCTCAGGTCATAAAAGCTGTCTTCCACTCGTCGCCCGGCCGGGTTCTAATTTGATGATAGCCGCTCTTCAAGTCGATCTTTGAAAAGATCGTGGCTCCACTCAGCTGATCCAACATATCATCTAGCCGAGTTATCGGAAACCTATACTTGATGGTGATACGGTTTATGGGGCGGCTATCCACACACATCCGCCATGATCAATCTTTCTATGCCACGAGTAATGCCGGAACAGCACAAGGGCTCACACTCTCTCTTATAAAGCCCATCTGTAATAGCTCTTGTACCTGTCAGCGAAGCTCCTCGTGTTCCTTAGGAGACATCTGGTAATGGGCTTTATTAGGAAGCATAGACTCAGGTAACAGATCAATCTGATGTTACACCTCTCTCATAGGGGGTAAATCTTTAGGAAGCTCCTGTGGAAATACTTCCTCGAATTCATGTAGAATCTGGGCAACCTCCGGAGCTAAGACAGTCATTCCTTCCTCTATATTTTCAGCTGCAAATGTAGTGGAAACTAAGGCAAATACAGCCTCTGCCTCACTTATGGACACCTCAAGCTCAGCTCGTGAAAGGCAAGTAATCTTCTTTTCCTTAGAAGCTTGGGTGCGCTTCTCATCTATTGGCAATAATACCAACTTCCTTCGATTTCTAACCAGGGTATAAGTATTCTTCCTGCCATGATAAAGAACACTTCTATCATATTGCCAGGGGCGTCCCAATAATACGTGGCAAGCGTCCATGGGAACGACATCAAACCATGTTTAGTCAAGGTACTTGTCACCAATGGCAAAGGTGACAAAACACAGATGATTAACCCATATTTCGTTGTCACGGTTCAACCAAGCCAACTTATATGGCTTTGGGTGTGGCTCAAGTTTCAAGTTGAGCTTCTGTGTTGCTTCTTGAGAAATGACATTCTCGCAACTCCCTGGATCAATAATCAAAGTGCATACCTTCCTATTGATAGTGCATTTTGTGGAAAAAAATGTTGTGACGGAGCCAATCCTCCTCAGGTTTGGGAGTAAGAAATACCTGTCGGGTAACTAAACAATCACCGCAATGTCCTCAGCCATCACATAATCTATTTCCCGTTCTCTATCAAGCTCTTCCTCCAGAACTCCTGGATCCTCTTCCGCCTCCTCTTCAAACTCTTCTTCCTGCACATAGAGCTGTTGCCTCGCTTTTGGGTACTCACTAGCATAGTGGCCCATGTTTTGGCATCTAAAACATTTGATGCCAGTCTTGCTTGTCTGAGGCTTGTGGGGTGCTTGACCAATGGTCTGGGACCTCGTAACAGGATGAAGAGCAATAGTAGGAGCCGGGGCTACAAAAACATGTCGTGGAGCAGTATTGGCCACTCGATTAGGCCTAAAAAAATTGCTAGATTTGCCGAAAGAGAATCGGCTACTCGACCCCCTTCGTTGAGTTTCCTCTATGGCCCGGGCTTTACTAAAAGCTTCTGAAACATCTCGAAGTGTATGTCTAGTCAAAGCGTCTTGGATTGATTGCCTTAGACAGCTGGTGTAATGGGCCAAGGGCTGCTCCCGGGTCTCCATAAGGTTATTCCGAGCTACTAGTCAATGAAAGTCCTCTGTATATTGCACTACGGATCGGAACGCTTGCTCCAACTTATGGAGGCGTTTATAAAGAGTCTGGCGGAAATTAAATGGCAAAAATTCCCTTCTCATCTCCCTCTTCAACTCTGTCCAAGATGATACCATGGGTTCATCCAGTTGCCTCCTTTGATGTTTTTCCGCTTGCCACAAAGCCAGGGCTCGCCCCCTCAATATCGTGGCAACAAGTGAAACTACTCGATTCGCCGGAACTTCTTTACAACGGAGCTCATCCATAGTCGCCTCCCAATCCAAATACTCCTCGGGTTCAAGACCACCAACAAATTCCGGAATTTCTAGTTTGAAACCGGAGTCCCAGCGTGGCTCATGGCTGGCTGCCGGTGGCGTATCAGGTGTCGTAATCCGTCTCCAAAAAGGAGTGTCTGAATCCATCTCCGAAAAGGAGCAGAGGATCTAGTCTCCTAGGCTGCATAGGAACATGATCATCTAAGTCATCATCCCAATCATCTTCGTCTTTATTTGTTCTCATCATGATAATATAAACGAAGCTGACATTTCCATCTCTCTCTTTTCTCCCTCCCTATTTCCTTAATCAGACACTATGTTTTGGTATTAAAAAGCTTTGGACCGAGTTCAACCACCACTTCATGGCAGTATTCAATTCACAAAAATTTCTTTCAATTACCATACAAAACAGACATCTTTTTTCTATCTTTTACCAATTTCATCAATCCATAAGCATTGAAAGCACAAACATCAACCCGCAACAAAACATATGAAAAAAAAAAAATTAATTACCTAACATAAACATACAATAAATGATAATCAACAAAAGTAAAATCAACACTAACCTCATACATGCCCTAATCAGACATTCCTTTAAAATCCTCTATCCCGCT
Organism: Tasmannia lanceolata; assembly: GCF_043159265.1. NCBI lineage: Eukaryota > Viridiplantae > Streptophyta > Magnoliopsida > Canellales > Winteraceae > Tasmannia > Tasmannia lanceolata. Next base: position 19,042,353 of record NW_027518689.1, on the reverse strand, counting down.
CCAAACGCATGCAGAACCATTCCACAAGATCTCATGTTTAACACAAAAAAAAAACCTCCTTTGAGACCCTAAAAAAAATCTTCAGTGAAGTCACAAAGCCCTAACCAAACCAATCAGTCTTAGAGTCGGAAGCTAAAAAATCTTCACTAAAGTCACAAAACCCTAACCAAACCTTCAGATCAAACAAAATCCTCAAATGAAAACCCTAAAAACCTAAATCACCACTCCAATCTGTCTTAAGATTAATCAAGAGATCGATCTCTTGCAGCAAAATCACATAAAACCAAATGTTAATAATCAAGAATCTGAACTACAAAGAAACACAACGGCACGATCAGATCATTTTGCCCTAGATCGAAAATCTCACAGAAAGAAAAAAAGAACCCAAAAAAAAAGGGAAATGTTATCAGCACTACTGTCTTTTGATCAGGGCACTCCACACTTTATTAAAAGTACGGTATGGATTTCACCATAGGATGATCCAAACCGTCCATTAGATGGACCACAACCTAAATAGGTTGTGCCCCAAAATTCATTTCCGTAGGTTGATCCTAACCTTCCGATCTGAATGTTAGAGGGTTGATCAAAACCCTCTATAGATAGGAGGGTTAGGACGAACCTACGGAAATAATTTTTGGGCCACAACCTATTTAAGCTGTGGCCCATTTAATGGACGGTTTGGATCATCCTATGGTGCGAGCCATACCGTACTTTTAATAAAGTGAGGAGTGCCCTCATAAAAATACAGTAGTGCGGATAACATTTCCCAAAAAAAATGGCTTTTGCTTTCTGAAATTTCAGACTCTTCTTCTCTCTGCTCGACAGCGAGTATTATTTTATTCGATTGAAAAAGGTTACTTATATGGGCACTCCCATTTTTATTAAGTAAACAAACTCAGCTTGTCTTTTGTTTTTTAATTGACTTGATAACTTTTCACAGGTGTTTGAAAAATAAAAGACAAGATGAGTTCGTTCCATTATTAAAACATGGTAGTGCCAATATCAACTGCTTTAAAAGATGGTGTTTGCGTGGAAAGTGGATCTAAAGAGGGGATGAGGCGGAAAGTGTTCCTAGCTATAGCTCCTATATATATATATATATAGAGAGAGAGAGAGAGAGGAAAGTGTTCCTGAGCTATAGCTCAGATAAGCTTATCTCAGCTATAGCTAAAAAACATGTGGCCCTACATTTTTTGGGGCATCCAAAGCATTCATTTGGAAGGCCTTTTCATGGATAGGGTGTGTACCAAAAATCAGCCCTATAGGATCATCATAACCCTGCCATTTGTGAAGCAAAAAATAGGCAGAAATATGGATACACAATGTCTGTCCATTCCCCCCCCCCCCCTTGATTGGGTTACGATGATTATACATGGCTGATTTTTGGTACACACCCTATCCCTGAAAGGGCCTTCCAAATGAATGCTTTGGATCCCCCAAAAAATGTGGGGCCACATGAGTTTTTGAGCTATAGTTCAGATAAGCTTATCCAAGCTATAGCTTAAGAACACTTTCCTATATATATATATATATATATATATATATATATATATATATATATATATATATATATATATATAGGAAAAGGAGTGTGCGGTCGAGCGCACCTAAGCTTAGGTACGGTCGAAGGCCCAAACACATGGGTCCCACATTTTTTGTGTTGATCAAAACCATTCACTAGCAAGGCCCCATCATAGATAGGGTGTGTACAAAAAATCTGCTCCATTGGATCATTCTAACCTCTCCAAAAGTGGAGGGCAAAAATGGGCAAATTTGTGGCAAACAGTGTTTGTCCATTTTGACCTCCACAAATGGATGAGTTAGGATGATCCTATGGAGCTGATTTTTTGTACATACCCCATCTATGTAAGGGCCTTTCAAATGAATGATTTGGATCATCCTAACAAAGTGGGCCCACATGAGTTTGGGGCCCTCGACCGCACCTAAGATTGGTGCGGTCGACCGCACAATCTTATTCCTCATATATATATATATATATATATATATATATATATATATATATATATATATATATATATATATAGAGAGAGAGAGAGAGAGAAAACGGTTCCTACACATATGTGTAGAGAGTTCTCTACACACTAGCATAAAATACAGTGGAGGCCCACATTGTGTGGGTGATCTAAGCCATCCATTTTAAAGGCCCTCACATAGATAGGGTGTCTACAAAAAATCACATCCATAGGATCATCCCAACCCTACGATTTGTGGAGGTAAAATGGATGTCTTTAAACCTTCACAAATTAGTCCATTTTTGGCCTCCACAGTTCGAATGGTTAGGATGATCCTATGGATCTGATTTTTTGTGGACACCCTATCTATGTGAGGGCCTTAAAAATGAATGGTTTGGATCACCCAAATAATGTGGCCCCCACTGTTTTTTAAGCTAGTTTGTAGAGAACTTATCTACACATGTGTAGGAACCGTTTTCTCATATATATATATATATATATATATATATATATATATATATATATATATATATTGGAAAATGGTTTGTGTGGTAGAGCTCAGCCTGAGCTAGAGCTCACAAACCATATATCCCATAGTTGGTTGAGTCATCCAACTCATTAGTTTTATAAGTTATAGTTAGGGTTAGGGTTATGGTTATGGTTAGGGTTATGGGTTAGGGTTAGGGTTATGATTTGTGGAGGTTTAGAATGGATGGCTAGAAATTATGCTCCTATAGATCGGATGGTTAGGATTATGGTATGGAGATGGTTTCTTAGGAACACCCTATCTATGTGAGGTCCTATCGAATGAATTGGTTGGATGAGTCAAACAACTATGGGAGATGGGGTATTATAAGCTCTAGCGAAGGCTGAGCTCTACCTCACGAACCGCGCCCCCCTCCTATATATATATATAGGGTGTGACCAAAAAATCAGCTCCATAGGATCATCCCAACACTTAGATTTGTTGAGGAATGGACAGGTATAAACCTTCACAAATCTGTCCATTTTTTACCCCACAGTTCGAAGGGTTAGGATGATCTTATGGGGATGATTTTTTTGGTACACCCTATCTATGTGAGGACCTATCAAATGTAGACCTGGCAAACGGGCGGGCCGGGCCGGATTTGACCCGGCCCGTACGGGTCCGGGTCAAACGGGCCGGGTCAAAGTGACCCGTAAAATTCTACGGGTCATTGACATTGGACCCGCACCCGGCCCGTAAGGGCCGGGTCGACCCGCGGGTCACCCGGATTTTTGACGTATTTTTTAAGAGTTTTTTTTTTATTTAGGGATTTGCTAGCCACCTTCTCCTGGGCTATTTTTCGGCTTGTAGCCCCTCCTTTGCTGCAAAGATTGGGTGAAGTACGGTCTGAGGCAAAGGTTGCTAGCAACAAAGAGAATAAAGAGAAGTAATCATTACGGATTTTTGAAATATTCTCAGAATTTCTAAGTTTGAAATGAAAAATTACCGTAAAAAGGTCAAAAGTAAAAAAATTACATATAAAATATGACAATTACCGAGAAAACTACGGAAAAAAGTAAAAAAACCGTCTTTTGCACTTTTTTACGGGCACCCGCGGGCACCCGCGGGTCCACCCGACCCGGCCCACTTTTGACGGGCCGGGTGGACCCGCGGTCAATTTCTAACGGGTCACCAACAGGTGACCCGGACCCGTAAATTTACGTGCGGGCCGGGTGGACCCGCGGGTCCGGGTCACTTTTTGCCAGGTCTAATCAAATGAATGGTTTGGATCACCCAAACAATGTGGGCCCATTGTGTTTTTAGCCGACAGAGTAGATAACTTATCTACACGATCTTGTAGGAACACTTTTCTCATATATAAATATATCTATGGGGGCGCGGTATCTGAGCTCAGATAGAATTTCTGAGGTAGAGTTTTTAAATAGGGCATCTCCCATGTTCTTTGACTCATCCAACCCATTCATTCCATAGAACCTGACATAGATAGGTTGTTCCTAAGAAACCATTTCCATAAAATCATCCTAACCGTTCGATCTGTACTGGCACAAAATGGACCATTTTGTGGACGTCCATTTTAAACCTCCACAAATCAACGCTTACCATGATCCTATGGAGATGATTTCTTAGGAACACCCTATCTATGTTAGGTCCTATAGAATCAATATCTAACATAACCCAAACAACATAGGCACCGATCCTATTTAAAAACTCTAGCTCATAAATTCTATCTGAGCTTGAGCTCAGAAACCATTTACCTAATATATATATATATGAGGAAATTGTTGGTGAGCTTAAGCTCACTAAACTTATGGTGAGCTAGCTTGCCCAATCACATGGGGGCCCACTTTGTTAGGATGATCCAAACCATTCATTTGAAAGTCCCTTACATAGATGGGGGGTGTACCAAAAATCAGTTCCATAGGATCATCCTAACCCCTCCATTTGTGCAGGACAAAAATGGACAGACACAAATCTGCCCCATTTTTGTCCTCCACAAATGGAGGGGTTAGGATGATCCTATGGAGCTGATTTTTGGTACACCCCCTATCTATGATAAGGCCTTGCAAATGAATGGTTTGGATCACTCCCCAAAATGAGGGACCCATGTGATTGGGCAAGCTAGCTCACCACAGTTTCCTCTCTCTCTCTCTCTCTCTCTCTATATATATATATATATATATATATATATATATAGAGAGAGAGAGAGAGAGAGAGAGAGAAAAGTGTAGCTACACATACGTGTAGCTAACTTAGCTACACCGACGGCTTAAAATACAGTGGGCCCCACATTGTTTGGGTGATGCAAACCATTCATTTGATGGGCCCTCACATAGATAGGGTGTGCCCAAAAAATCAGCTCCAAAGGATCATCGCAACCCTACGATTTGTGGAGGCAAAAATGGACGTGTAAAAGCCTTCACAAATCTGTCCATTTTTGCCTCCACAGTTTGAAGGGTTGCGATCATCCGATGGAGCTGATATTTTGGGCACACCCTATCAATGTGAGGTCCTATCAAATGAATGGTTTGGATCACCCAAACAATGTGGGCCCACTGTATTTTAAGCCGTCGGTGTAGCTAAGTTAGCTACACGTATGTGTAGCTTCACTTAACTCATATATATATATATATATATATATATATATATATATATATATATATATATATATATATGAGGAAAAGGATTGTACGCTCGAGTGTACCTAACCTTAGGTACGCTCGAGTGCCAAATCACATGGGTCCCATATTTTTTTTGGTCATCTAAACCATTCATTTGCAAGGCCCCATCATAGATAGGGTGCATACCAAAAATCAGCTCCATAGGATCATCCTAACCCATCCATTTGTGGAGGTCAAAATGGACAGACATTGTTTGTCCACAAATCTGCCCATTTTGCACTCCAGTTTTGGAGGGGTTAGGATGATTCAATGGTGCTGATTTTTGGTACACACCCTATCTATGATAGGGCCTTGCAAATGAATGGTTTAGATGACCAAAAAAAATTTGGGACCCATGTGATTTGGCACTCGAGCGTACCTAAGGTTAGGTACACTCGAGCGTACAATCCTTTTCCTCTATATATATATATATATATATATATATATATATATATATATATATATGAGGTTGGTGTTCCTGCACAACTATGTAGGTAAACTTACCTGCACACGAGTGCAGAAACAAGGTGGGGGCCCACATTTTTTGGGGTTCCAAAGTATTCACTTGGAAGGCCCTTCCATGGATAGGGTATGGCCCAAAAAATCAGCCCCAATGGATCATCTTAACTCTGCCATTTGGGGAGAGGAAAAATGGGCAGAAACATGGACACACAGTGTGTAGATCGATTTTTTTTCATTCCCGAAGAAGTGCATATCTTACCTTGCTCTTCGTCCATAATGGTACGTGTTAAAAGGAGAGAGAGAGAGAGAGAGAGAGAGAGAGAGAGAGAGAGAGAGAGAGAGAGAGAGTTGGGAGATTCAATCTCTCCACACACAATATTATTAATTATGTGTGTGTGTGTGTGTGTGAAATGACATAAATGCCCTTTAGGCTTGTGCACTTATTTAACACCCCCCCTTAAGCCGGAGTGTATATGTCATTCATTCTGAGCTTGTTACAAATATCTTTTAACTTAGCGGGTCCTAAGGCTTTGGCAAACACATCTGCAAGTTGATCTGTTGATCCCTGATCGAGTGGACATGGTACAGATTTCGCCTCTGTGAATCCTCTAGCGAATGACATGACAATCAACCTCAATGTGCTTGGTCCTTTTATGGAAGACAAGACTACTGGCAATATAAATTGCAGACTTGTTATCACAATATAATCGAGCTGGACCTGAAGATGAGAGACCAATCTCTGATAAGAAGGAATGTAGCCAGATTAGTTCCCCACTAGTATAAGACATGGCCCTGTATTCTGACTCTGCACTTGATTTAGACACAATGTCTTGCTTCTTACTTCTCCATGATACAATATTACCTCCAACAAAGGTGTAGTAACCAGTTGTTGATCTTCTTTCAGTTGGAGATCCTGCCCAGTCAACATCTGTAAATCCCTCTACTCTCTCATGACCATTCTTCTTGAAATACAATCCTCTTCCTGAGGTACCTTTCAAGTACCTAATAATTTGAATTATTGCTGCCCAATGAGAAGTCCGAGGAGAATTCATAAATTGACTGACTAACCCCACAACAAAAGAAATGTCGGGATGAGTAACTGTCAAATAAATCAATTTTCCAACAAGTCTCCTATATCGTCCTGGATCATCGAACAAATCACCTTCATCTGGAAGTAGTTTAACATTTGGATCCATAGGTGTAGATGCTGACTTTACCCCCATAGAACCTGTCTCCTCTAAAATATCTAAGGTGTACTTCCTCTGTGATAAAGACAATCCATATTGAGAACGAGCCACTTCGATTCTAAGAAAATATCTGAGGAACCCCAGATCTTTAGTAGAAAACTCTTCTTGAGGACAAGTTCTCAAACGACGTATACCAACTATGTCATCTTCTGTGATTAAAATATCATCCACATATACAATCAAGAAGATGTATCCAGTAGTGGACTGATAGCTGAAGACAGAATGATCAACAGAGTACTATTTCATACCAAATCTCAAAACTGCAGCACTGAACCTCACAAACCATGCTCTCGGAGATTGTTTGAGTCTATAAATAGCTTTCTGAAGACGACAGACTGATAAACACATCTCCCCCTGAGCAACATACCCAGGAGGTTGCTCCATATACACTTCCTCACCGAGATCACCATGGAGAAATGCATTTTTCACATCAAGTTGATAAAGTGGCCAGCCACGGTTAACAACAATAGAAATCAAAACTCGAACAGATGGTATCTTGGCCACAGGAGAGAATGTCTCCTGATAATCAACCCCAAAAGTTTGAGCATACCCTTTAGCCACAAGTCGAGCTTTAAGCCGTTCATGGTGCCATCAGGAAGATATTTAACTGCAAAGACCCATTGACACCCAACAGTCTTCGCACCAGAAGGCAAAGAAACAAGTCGCCACGTATTATTTGAATGCAAAGCAGCAATTTCGGCATTCATAGACACTAGCCAACCAGGATGAGCAAGAGCATCTGAAATAGACTTAGGCAAAGAAATAGAAGAGATACTAGAAACAAATGAACGAAAGGAATGTGACAGATGCTCATAGGAAACAAACTGGGAAATGGGATGTGCAATAGTATGTGAGCGAGTGCGAGAGGCAATAGGTGAATCAGAGATAGGAAGAGAAGTACCTAACGTAGGAGCTTCCGATTGAGGACGAGGATCAGCTGTATGAGATGATGGCTGAGCAGTTGAGAAAACAATCTGTCATGATCTACAGAATAAGGTGGCAGTGGAAATAGTGTAGTTGGTACCTCAACAGAAGTGGAAGGATAGTATGAGAAATAAGGACTATCCTCAAAGAAAGTAACATCTGCAGAAACATAAGTTTTGCTCAGTCGTGGATTATAACACTTGTATCCTTTTTGGGTACGAGAGTAACCTAAAAAGATACATTTTTCAGCCCGAGGATCTAGCTTATCGAGACCAGGTCCTAACTTATGAACGAAACATGTACACCCAAATATACGTGGAAGTAAAGGAAAGGGATCACCTAATGGGTATACTGTAGCGAAAGGTGTCTTGCTAGATTACACTGAAAAAGGGAGGCGATTTGCTAAGAAACATGCTGTAAGCATTGCATCTCCCCAATAGACTTTTGGGACATGCATCTGAAACATGAGAGTGCGAGTAATATCTAATAAATATCTAATCTTCCTCTCTGCAACACCATTTTGCTTTGAAGTATATGCACAAGATGATTGATGAATGATGCCACGTGAATCAAGAAAATGACGAAAACAATTAATGTTAGAAAAATATTCTCTAGCATTATCTGTACACAAGTAAGAGATAGAACATTTAAACTGATTAACAATTTCAAAGTAAAAACTACGAAACGCATTAAACACTTCAGAACGGTCCTTTAAGAGGAATAACCACGTAACTCATGAAAAATCATCCACAAATATAACAAAGTATCTAAATCCAAATAAAGAAACAGTACGTGAAAGACCCCACACATCTGAGTGAATAAGCTCAAAAGGCAGTGAAGCACGACGAACACCACGCAAAGGGAAGACACACGATGGTGCTTTCCCAACTCACAAGAAAATGAATGTCACAGATGTAGTAATAAAAGGAGATTTTCTAAGACTATCAACAGGAAGGTGGCCCAAACGACAGCGCCACTGATAAGCACCAACTAAGGTGTGAAGCGCAGCACCAATAGGAGTAGAATGAAGATAGTACAAGCCAACCCTCGTCCCAGTCTTCAGATCCTGAAAAACACAATAAGAAGGAAAGAAAGAAACATAACAATTTAGAGTTTTCGTCAATTGACGCACAGACAATAAACTAACAGGAAATGAAGGAACATAAAGAACTGAAGATAAACAAATGTATTTAGAGATGGGAACTACACCGACCCCAGAGACAATTGATTTAGTACCATCTGCTAAAGTAACAGTATGAGGTGTACTAGATGATGCTGACTTGAAAGTAGTTCAAAATTACCAGTCATGTGGTGGGATGCCCTTGAATCAATGAGCCATGATATAGAAACATCGCTAGAAAGGAAACAAGATGAGCTACCTGGTTGGGCAAAAGTGGCAATGGGCTGCTTACCTCGATCACGTAGGAGCAAAAGTTCTTCATACTCAGCTCGGTCAATCATCATGGAGGCTCATTGAACCAAAGGAGTAGCAGCAGAAACAGGTGGCAAAGCAGGAGAAGCAGATCCTGTAACAGAGGCATGGGGGTGGCTATCAGATGTAGCAACAAATGCGGTGGTAGACCGAGATGGACGAAGCTCCGGATGTAAATCATAACAATAATCAATAGTGTGTCCCTCCATACGACAGTGTGAACAATATCGAGACCCCTCCCCCTGAATCACGACCACGGCCACAGCTACCTCCATCACGGCTACGGCCACGGGAACCTCCATCTCGTCCTCGACCAAGTCTAGTAAAACTACGAGCACGATCTCCCCCAATGGATGTGGCCAAAGCGGATCCATCTAGAGGATGATCACTAACTGGAACCGTTCTCATCCGCTGTACTCGAGAAAATGGCTCGGAAAGAGATGGAAGGGACCAAGAACTATAAATCTGCTGTCTCATCTGAAGATAATCTGGTCCTAGAGAATCAAGATAGTGAACCACACGCAGTTTTTCTTGACGCTCTGCAAGGATGATGGGATTGACAGTGAAAGGCATTAGTGTGTCAAGCTGCCTGCACAATGAAATATATGAGCTATAATGATCTATTGTGGACATATCACCGTGCTGAAATTTAAACCACTCTGAGAATAGATCACACATGTGAGTAATGTTATCTGCTCTTGAGTACAAAATCGCAGCTTGGTCCCAGACTTCCTTAGATGAATCAAGATACATCATATTAGCAGCAAGCTGCGAATCCATACAACCCCATAAGAAGGATCGAATCACTGCATCCTCTTGTTCCCAGTTGGCATAAGTGGGATCTTCCACATCTGGAGGAGACTGCTCAAGAAAACGAACCTTGCCTCGACCCAGAAGATATATACAAACTGCCCTCCTCCAAGCAGGATTATTATTTCCATCAAAACGAATAGAGGTCATTTGGAGAGGAGGTTCTATGTGGGTCCCCATATGAGAATAACTAGTGGAGGGAACCGTAGATGGAACAAGAACCCCATCAACTTTAAGGGAGGCCATATGCTGCGAAGATGAATCAATAGGATTCATGACGCAACCAACAACAGTCGGCAACCACTACGCTAACGCTGATAACAATTACCAACAAGTAACAAAAAATCCTATCACCAACTTAAGCAATTAATAATAGTGAACATCTACACTCTTCCACAAAATACTTCCAACACATCCACCAAGTAAAGTAGACACCAACAAACAACCACCATAATGAAGGTGACAAAACCCATGTAAGATGACAATACCTCCCACACAACCACCAACAACAACCAATTAACACTTCGGTCTCACGGCAATAATCAACATCCAACACGATACCCACGAGCAGTAGATAATACGAAATCAACAACAATCAACCTCACCCTCCAACAAGACCCCACACATGAACCAACCAAGAGATCACAACACGAATCATCAACCAACTACGGAGAAACCAACAATCAACAACACCACCACTTCTACGAAACCATAAACAAATCGATTACCACGAGAAAATACCAATAATAACCATTGCACAAGCCACCAATATCAAGAGAAAGAGTATGGCAAACCTCTTTAGTTCATTAAGAAGAGCCAAATAGGGGATGATTTGGTCACAAAGGGAAACCAGTATGGTAGAATCACAAAATAGAAAGAACTAGGGTTAGGGTTTTAAACGGATCAGATACGGGATTTAGGGTTTGGGGTTGCCAGATGGCCAAGGGAAGGGGACAAAAATATAGTGGGGGTGGATGAGAGGGTTCAGCTAGGGTTAGGGTTAAAGAGGTAATGTGGTTAGGGCTAGGTTTAAAAACCCAAAAAAGAGGAAGAAAGAACTCTAAAAAAAAAGGAAAAGAAGGGGTTGAGGTTTGAGGGTTTAGATATGGTATCTTTTTAGGGAGGAACAATAGTATCATTGGAGTCGATACACGAATCACTTTGAATACAAGAAGCTGCGTAGGTGGATTAGTCTGAGTGGAGAGAAAAAAAAGGATCCGTCCATCCCCCCTCCCACCCCCCACCACCACCACCTTTGATTGGGTTAGGACGATCCAATGGGGCTAATTTTTGGGCCACACCCTATCCATGGAAGGGCCTTCCAAATGAATGGTTTTGATCCCCCGAACATGTGGGCCCCCACCCTGTTTCTCCACTCGTGTGCAGGTAACCTACCTGTACACTTGTGTAGGAACACTTCTCTCTCTCTCTCTCTCTCTATATATATATATATATATATATATATATATATATATATATATTACTTTGTCTTTAGAGAACATGATGCAAAATGTCACTTCCAAGGGTTTCCATAGCTTCCTCCCTGGCTTCTCTTTGAATTAAAGAACCTATATGAAACAGCAGCAACAATATCGGTTTAGGAATGTGAAAACTATCAATTTTAATTGTTCAGTTACCAAAAGCCCGATTCCTAACCACCTAATTACTTATTTTTTGCCATTTTTCATTGAATGTTAGCCATTTAGGTTATAAATACGCATTTGTAGGTCAACCATATACATCAATTGCAGTAGGGACTGCCTTACCACCAGAGTATCCCAATCTTTATTGGCCTCAAACTGAAAAGTTCGTTTTTTTAATTTTCAAGAAAGAATCATCTTTTCTAATAATCAAGGAAAGCTAGAGAAATAGAAGAAAAGACTGACCTTTATTGCTCATAAACAATAACGTGTCACCTTCTTCAGAAAGCATCTCACTCACTCACTCACTCTCTCTCTCTCTCTCACTCTCTCTCTCTCTCTCTCTCTCTCTCTGTGTGTGTGTGTGTACGTGCCACAATTACAACCAGAACAAAACTATAGCACTTGAAATACTCAGAAGAAAAAAGATTGAAACAGTCAAATACAATAAAAATTAACAATCAGAAAGAAATCTCAGAAATGAAGAAAACTAGTGGAAGTGCTCAATCGAAGGAAGTAGTAAGGGTAAAAGAGAAGAGTGAGATTTGGAGAGATTTCTGCAGGGAAGATAAAAATTTGGGGGGGAGGGGGTAAAGAACTAGAAACAAGAAAAAAATACACATTTTGAACAATACTTTGTCTTCATCTTAGAGAGAGTTAAAAAAGAGATCCTAGAAAGGAAACAAAACAGATATCAAGTCTTAGGAATGAATACCCGACAAAGATTTGCCTACAGAAGAGAGAGATTACATACTTAAAGAATTAGCATTTCTACTATTTAGGAAATAATCCAAACTTCCCAAATCCTAAAGGATACTTAGGAAACAAGATAAAAATAAAAGGAAACTAATATTAAGGGGAATATCCTAGCTATAGCAAGAAATAAGGAAACCTACTACTAAGGAAATCAAGAGGATCTTCTAACTAATCTTGAGTACGTAACATTCCCTTCCTCTTAAGAGTCCTTGTCCTCAAGGACTAAGATCCTTCTACTTGTATTATTTCTTCTTCCTCGTTTTCAAATCCAAATCCTTCTAATATCGCCAACTGTCCTTGACATTGATAGAGTGGGCTATACTTCTCATCGCAATTATAGCATAATCATTTCTTGCGCTGCTCGATCAATTCGGTAGGTGTTAATTTTTTTGGTGGTAATGGTCCTTCCTTCATGAGGGCAACTGCTGTAGGGGTCGACATCGATGAATTTGGTAGTGGTGGGTGCGAGTATCGACCACTAGCTAGAGATAATTCCCCATGTAACAAGGCTAGTTGGGAAGCATGCTGGAGAGTAACCGGTTGAAACATTTTAACACCGGTCCGGATATCGTCATGAATTTCTGAAACAAAACATTCTATTAAGAATGATTCGGGTAATTATACAGTTCGGTTGACCAATCTCTCAAATTGCGACTGATATTCCCAAACAGATTCCGTTTGTTCTAATTTTGATAGTTCTCCTCCTGGATCGTCGCTTCCGAGCGGCTCAAACCGAGCACATAAAGCATGCTTGAATTTTGACCATGCCATTACACCCATGGTCTTCTCCATCCAGCAAAACCATGGTATTGCATCCCTGTGGATCGATGCCAAAGCTGCCATACTCTCATCTGGTATTTTATTGAACTTTTAAAATTGTTCAGCACTAAAAACCCACCCGATTGGATCTGATCCGTCAAATCTTGGAAATTCTAGACGAAGGGTACGAAGATATGTCTGCATGTCTCTAAAATTTTCTTGATTTACTTGTGGTGCTACGGGAGAGTCATCCACTAGATCTTGAACCTTTGATGATACCAAACTTTGGCATGCTACATCTAAGGCTTCCAATTTCTTTAGAATATCATCAAGAATATGTCCGTGCGTGTCGTATCCTTCCTTGAGCGATCAAATCTCTACCTCCATCCGCTGGTTTCGGGTAGCATGACTTTCATTAGCCATAGCTCTGATACCAGATGATACGACCCCTTGGATAAAAGTAAAAATAAGAGAGAAAGAAACAATGTAGTCCTAATCGAGATGGCCAAATCTCCTAAAACAGTCCTTGCTTTTCCATTCATACGTTAAAAAGAAAGAGATTACATACTTATAAAATTGGCATTTCTACTATTTAGGAAACAATCCAAACTTCCCAAATCCTAAAGGATACTTAGGAAACAAGATAAAAATAAAGGGAAACCAATATTGAGGGAAATATCCTAGCTATAGCAAGAAATAAGGAAATCTACTACTAAGGAAATCAAGAAAATCTTCCAGCTAATCTTGGGTACGTAACAGTCAACAACACCGAACTAAACTTGAGGTCAGATTTTCCTCTAGAGGGGGCACACGAGTACTATGGGCATTGGTGGATCATCCCAAGAGGGCCGACTAGCAAGCCCAAATTTAGATTTTCATCTATCTAACATTTGCATGCCTTGTAGCATGTCAACACATTTTCAAGTAATTGGCATGTTGCCTTCTTATGGTTTCTTATTTGATTTTAGCCCCTTTACATTAGCAAGTTTATATTCTTAGGTTGTTTTAAAAGCAACTTTCCTAAGCTATTTTAGTTCTTGCTGCAATAGGATTTAGGAACTATTTTATTCAAGCAAATTTCGTAGGATTTTCCTTTTTGTTCTCTTTTATCTTGCCTCTTTGAATATTGGTGTTGTGCGCGGTGGATGATATGTTGCTAATCTTATTTGATTGGATTATGTTGCTGATCCTATTTGTTAGGAATTAATACGTTAAGTATTTGAATAAGTCATGTATTTGAATAAGTCATGTACCGTTAGCATGACTCTTGTTAGCTACTTTATCTCCATGATCTTAGGATTAGATCATTCCTAGTCTGTAGCAGGAACTTTCTGATTAGTTGTTGCTTATTATCTCTATTTAAGGAGATTAATTGAATACAGAAAGTATCTGATTATAAACCCAAGGAAACGTGTTATCAAGAGTCATTGTCTTCTCTAATTGACATGAGTTACTGCCACCTCTAATTGGCAAATTCCTTTGTGCACATTACAACTGGTATCAGAGCCTACGTTCCTACACCATGACCGACAACCCTCTGGCTAACATGAGAGTTAGAGAGGTTGCGGAGATGATGCAGCAGCAAAAGGAGTAGCAAAACCAGAGAACAACATCCCTTTGCAATTGGTTCACGAAATGTAGAAAGAGATTCACCACTTGCGTGAACTATCCCTATCCCAAACAACCGCTCCTTCAGCCCGACCTCGTGGATCACCCCCTGCTTCTTCTTCCGGTAATGGAGAAACAGCTCCTGCACCCCTTCCTAACCTGCCAAAAGTTGAACTCCTAAAATATGATGGAACTGAGGATCCAACCGGTTGGATTATGCAAGCTGATCAATATTTCTTGCTAGACAACACCCTCTGGTCCAAAAAATATTGTATGCTTCCTTCTCCCTTAAAGGCAAAGCCTTACAATATTCTAAGTATCTTCAAAATGCAGGTCTCATCTCGGATTGGGCCTCATTCACCAAGGCTTTGGACCGCTGCTTTGGACCTACAGAATACGAAGATCCAGATGGTGCATTGGCCAAGCTACACCAAACTACTACTGTTGCCGCATATGTTGATGAATATGAGATGCTGTCAGATCGTGTGAAAGGATTACCAGAGAGCTTCCATCTCAAGAACTTCATAAGTGGGCTCAAAGAAGAAATAAGAGACATTGTGCAACTCCTTAGACCATCCACCATTGATGAAGCCATAGCCCTTGCCTACATAAAAGACAAAAAAAGAAGACTTCCTTCATATCTTCCAAATCCGTGCCAAACACTTACCACCCCAAATGCCCTAGCCTGAACAAAAAACCAACTATCCCAACTATAAGCCATGCCGAGATGAAGGACCGTAGGGAGCGCGGTCTATGTTATAATTCTGATGAAAAATTCGTCCCTGGCCATCGATGTAAAACCCAAACCCTCTTTCTCTTGGAAGCCACTGACGACAACCCAAATTTTGTTGATATGGAGTTATCTGATGGGGATGATGAAACACCCTTAACCATATCTCTCCATGCCATCTCTGGTACACAAACTCCCAATACCATGAGAATCACTGCAAACCTTGGCCACAAAACCATTGGCGTTTTAATAGACTCAGGAAGTACCCATAACTTCCTTGATGATGCAAGTGCATCTTGCGCACTCAAGAAGATCAACGGTCAAGATCATTAGAAACTTGATCGGACCGTCAGAATCCCTCTAATCAGAAGATATTATGCGGCGCTCAAATCATTGGTCCACGTTGATTACTACTCTTCAAGAGAGTCCTATTTTAGATTGATTTTCTTTAAGATTTGCTTTAAGTAATTTTAGCAATTTTCTTTAGATGTGACGTCCAAGAAAAGGAATTGGTTAATAGTTTCACTTTTATATAGATTTAGTTAGAAGATTTTTAGGAATTTGATTGAGGTTAGGAGTTTTATTGTTTTGGAAAGTTTCTTTAGAGTAGGAAATTAATTAACGTATGATTAGGATTATGATTAGGATTAGTCTTTTCAAAAGCCTATAAATAGGCATCATTGTAAAACATTTTGATCATTATTGGAATAAAATTCGGTTGCCTATTGTTGCTTTTTATAGAACGTCCACTAGAGCCACCTGTTGCTCTTTTGACCCTCTATGAGAGAGCCACCTGCTGCTATCTCTACAACAAGCCATCTGCTGCTTGTTTTTGCCGCCTCAATTCAATCTGCCACTATGCTCATGCGTTATTTGGTATCAAAGTATCAATCCGTTGCGTCGCCCTGCATTATTTGGTATCAAAGCATCAATCTGTTGTGTCGCCCTGCGTTATTTGGTATCAGATCTAAGGGAACAAAGGATTCCATCTCCTTTGTAATCTTGGATCAGAAAAATATTAGTGGTCACCATGTCTCTATCACGAGCGGATATAATCTCCAAGATGTTTAAAATTATAAGTGATATGGAAGAACGACAACGGGTTCGAGATGAAGAACAACAGGTTCGCGATGAAAAGTTTCAAACTCAGATCGACACCCTTACTGAGTAAGTCAAGGCGATGGTTGATAGATTAGACCAGCGTGTTGGTGAACATAGTTTGAGCAAAGCACAATCTCCATCTATCCTGAAGATCCACAGATACCAGAAGAACCGCTCCTTGAGGATTCCCTGGAGGAAGAAGACGAAATCGATAAGGATGCCGATGAAGAATTGATTGAAACCGAGTTCAAAGCCCTTGATTCCGACAAAAGCGAGAGCTACTATCTTCTTTCGCAAACAAGGTTAGATGAACATAGCGAGGGCAAGCTTTCCACTCAAATCAAATTCCATCGTTTGCCCGCACGTGCCACCTGGTGGAAGTATCTAATCTGTTGGAAAGGCCTCCAATTCCAAGTTGGAGCAAAGAGTGCTAACATATCATTTGATCTGAACTCGTGGTCGAATTCTTTTCAAGAAAGGGGGTCTAATGCAGGTGCATCTTGCGCACTCAAGAAGACAACGGTCAAGATCATTAGAAACTTGATCGGACAGTCAGAATCCCTCTAATCAAAAGATATTATGCGGCGCTCAAATCAGTGGTCCACGTTGATTACTACTCTTCAAAAGAGTCCTATTTTAGTTTGATTTTATTTAAGATTTGCTTTAAGTAATTTTAGCAATTTCGTTAAATGTGACGTCCAAGAAAAGGAATTAGTTAATAGTTTCACTTTTATATAGATTTAGTTAGAGGATTTTTAGGAATTTGATTGAGGTTAGGAGTTTTATTGTTTTGGGAAGTTTCTTTAGAGTAGGAAATTAATTAACGTATGACTAGGATTAGGATTAGGATTAGTCTTTTCAAAAGCCTATAAATAAGCATCATTGAAAACAATTTTGATCATTATTGGAATAAAATTTGGTTGCCTATTGTTGCCTTTTAGAGAACGTCCACTAGAGCCACATGTTGCTCTTTTGACCCTCTATGAGAGAGCCACCTGCTGCTATCTCTACAACAAGCCATCTGCTGCTTGTTTTTGCCGCCTCAATTCAATCCGCCACTACGCCCATGCGTTATTTGGTATCAAAGTATCAATCCATTGTGTCGCCCTGTGTTATTTGGTGTCAAAGCATCAATCTGTTGCGTCGCCCTGCGTTACTTGACCCCAGTATGGCAATGAAAACTGGGATCCAGAGGCAAGAAAATCAACCAGTCAGTGTCATGGTTGCCAATGGGGAGACTCTACATAGCGAAGGACGGTGCACCGATGTACGGCTTAACCTCCAAGGTACCTCTATCTCCACCGAATTTCACTTACTTCCTCTAGCAGGGTGCGATGCTGTACTGGGTGCTCTTTGGTTATGTACACTCGGTCCAATCATTTGGGACTTCAAGAAGTTAACAATGGAGTTCAGGCACGAAGGTCGTTCTTGTGTTCTTTATGGAGATCACCAAAAAGATGTTGCTGTACTAAACCTAATGGAGCCAAGTCGACAACGTGGGCTTCTATTTCACATTTGTGGGGCCCAATTCACTCCAGCAGGTTCAGGACCAATTAATTCCAGCTCATCAGGTCCGTTCATAAGCTATTGCAGCGTTACAAGGACATATTTAGTGAGCCCAAGGGCTTGCCTCCATCTCGGGCCCAGGACCATCAAAATCCCTTAATCGATGATAAACCTGTAAGTGTTCGTCCTTATAGGTATGCCCATTTTCAGAAATTAGAGACTGAGAGGCAGGTTACACAGATGTTAAAGGATGGTATCATTTGGCATAGTCACAGCTCGTATTCCTCTCCTATCTTGTTAGTAAAAAAAAGTGATGGTTCATGGTGGCTTTGTGTGGATTATCGGGTCCTAAGTTCTATCACGGTGAAGGACCGATATCCTATTCCGGTGATAGATGATTTATTTGACGAATTACATGGAGCCACAATTTTTTCAAAGAAGATCTTCTCTCCGGCTATCACCAAATACGAGTGGCCACGGATGATGTCCCAAAAACGGCTTTCCGAACTCATGAGGTACACTATGAATTTTTAGTAATGCCGTTTGGACTCACGAATGCTCCCTCAACCTTCCAATCGGTGATAAATGAAATTCTCCGTCCATATTTACGAAAATTCATTCTTGTTTTTTTCGATGATATTTTGATTTATAGTCATAACCTTGATTACCATTTGAAGCATTTACAGGTTACACTATCACTTCTAGAGCATCATCACTTACATGCCAAGGAATCTAAATGCCGATTTGCTTGTGAAGCCATAGACTATCTTGGCCCTATTATTTCCAAACAGGGAGTGTCCGTAGACCAGGAGAAAATTAAGTGCATAATTGATTGGCCATTGCCACAAACTGTGAGGGCACTACGAGGCTTCTTGGGACTTGCCGGGTATTATCGGAAGTTTGTACAAGACTTTGGTACAGTAGCAGCCCCTCTCACTCAAATGTTGAAGAAAAATCAGTTTGTGTGGATAACCGAATCCAAGGAGGCTTTCAATAATTTGAAGCGAGCTATGTCTTCTCCTCCGGTTCTAGCTCTTACAGATTTTACAAAGCCATTTATAATTGAATGTGATGCTAGTGGGAGAGGCGTGGGGGCTTTTCTAATGCAATCTTAACACCCTTTGGCTTTCTTAAGCCATGCTTTGGGAGCTAAACAACTCAACTTATATAAGAAGGAGCTATTGGCTTTGGTGATGGGCATTAAAAAATGGAGACCATATCTACTCAACAATCGGTTTATCATTCGGACAGATCAGAAGTCCCTCAAATTCTTGTTGGAACAAAGAATTGATACTCTAAAACAACAAGAATGGGTCTCTAAATTGTTTGGTTATGATTTTGTCGTAGAATATAAAAAGGGGACCCTCAACGGAGTGGCCGATGCACTATCTCGACAAGATCTCTTTGGCATTTCCACCATTGTTCCTCAGTGGTATCAAACCTTGAAGGCTGGTTATCAATCGGACCAAGACTTACAGGACCTTCTCAAGCAATATAATGAAGGTACACATGATCATTACTATTATACTATTCGTGATGGGATTTTGTATCACGAAGGGATACTACTTTCAGCGACTAATGCAGCAAATGAAGACATTACCCGAGCCATGCGTGAGGCTCGATGGGGGGCCATTCCGGCTTCCACCAAACATTGCACAGGATTGCTAGAGATTTTTCATGGCCTGGACAACGTTCATATGTTCGAGATTTTATCAGAAAATGTGACGTATGTCAGCGAGTTAAGGCGCAAAATGTCAAAGCATATGGGACTTTGCAACCAGTGCCAATTCCTAAGGTTATCTTTGAGGACAGTAGCATGGATTTTATTGAGGGTCTGCTGAAATCCCAAGGTAAGGATACTATTATGGTCATCGTGGATAGATTATCTAAATATTCACATTTTGTAGCTGTCAAACACCCCTTCATGGCTCCCTCAGTCGCAAGAGCATTTGCTGACAGTTTTATTAAGCTTCGTGGGATACCAAAATCAATCGTTTCGGATCGTGATAAAGTCTTTATCAATTACTTCTGGCAAGAGCTATTTGACCTTCAAGGTGTGCATTTACAGCTATCATCGGCTTACCATCCACAATCGGACGGTCAAACCGCGATTGTCAACAAATGCCTTGAAAATTATTTGCGTTGTTTTGCTGGACTTCAACCGCGAAATTGGGTTCTTTGGCTTTCCTTAGCCGAGTTTTGGCACAACACCAACACACATTCATCAACCGGCTTCACTCCCTTTCGGGTTGTCTATGGTATTGATCCTCCAAGATTGCTCTCCTATGTCAAAGGTACAAGTTCAGACTTGGATGTAGAAGAAGCTTTGTTCTCTCGGGATGAAGTTCTCCAGTTACTAAAGGAAAACTTACAAGTGGCTCAAGAACGAATGAAAAGATTAGCAGACCAAGGGCGGACTGACAAGGAATTTTGCGGTAGGTGATATAGTCTATCTTCAACTTCAACCATATCGGCAAAGTTCTGTTCATCTTAAGAAGGTCACCAAACTTTCTCCCCGGTTTTACGGTCCTTACAAAAGTCTTGAACGAATTGGGACGGTTGCTTACAAACTTGATCTTCCCATTCATTCTAAAGTGCACCCGGTTTTCCACATATCTCTTCTTAAGAAACGACTAGGAGATGGAAATGTGGCCCTTGTCGAGCTCCCTGGAGAAGATGACCAAGGCCAGCTTCAACCAAGGCCACTGGCAGTACTTCAAGTCTGTAGAAGGAAGCGTGGCAGACGGTTCTACAAGGAATATCTGGTCCAGTTTGAAGGCACCACACCTGCAGAAGCTACTTGGCTCAATGAGTGGACCATGCGCAAGGAATGTCTCAACTTCAACCTTGTGGACAAGGTTGCTTGAAGGAATGGGAAATGTTGCGTGCGGTGGATGATATGTTGCGGATCCTATTTGATTGGATTATGTTGCCGATCCTATTTGTTAGGAATTAATACGTTAAGTATTTCAATAAGTCATGTATCATTAGCATGACTCTTGTTAGCTATTTTATCTTCATGATCTTAGGATTAGATCATTCCTAGTTTGTAGCCGTAACTTTCTGATTAGTTGTTGCTTATTATCTCTATTTAAGGAGATTAATTGAATAAAGAAAGTATCTTATTATAAACCCAAGAAAATGTGTTATCAAGAGTCATTGTCTCCTCTAATTGACAAGAGTTACCGCCACCTCTAATTGGCAAATTCCTCTGTGCACATTACAATTGGACAGAGCTTGTCTCTATAAATGGAAGGTTGTATGGACGAACATGTTTCAATTATTTATTGAAATGGGCAAAGGCTTACTGCTAATTTTATGAGTTGCTATTTGTAAACAACGTCTCTTATTTAGAGATGACGAATCCAATAAAGAGGCAATTTTGGCATTGAATGAAAAGAAGGGTATTTTTGAAGAGACGTTCATTTCTCTTTCGTTCTTGGAGTTCTCTCCAAACATGGACCAGCTCTTAAGCCCCACGATTATCTTTTTCGTAATCTTTTGATTAGATTGTATGCTCCATTGTTGATCGTATGTGGGTCCGACATCAATGGGGTCTTGTGACAATGGAGTTTCTTTGTTACCCTCTTTGACATATCGTGGGTTTTGTGTAGATTGTGTTAAGATTATTTTCAAAATAAAATTGGATTTGAAAAGGTTCCACTCTTGGAGAGTCTTGGCCCTATGGTATTGGAGGTATTTATTATAAGGGACCATATCGTAATGGTTAGATTGGATTTTTCTCTACTGGCAGGTATTATGTACCCCTTCGCATCAAAACATTGTACACACTAGGGTCAATGAAAGACCTCACCCCATCTTCCACCAACTTTTGACTCACTATTATAAACATAATGTGATGATGTTAAACGAAGGATTGCTCGGCAACCATGATCAAACATGGGTTTCATTATTATGTATGTGTTTGATGATCGGAACCGTTGATATGATGCGCCACCCAGTGGGCCAATGTCTGATAGTGAAATGAGATCAGATTTGGAAACATATAATCAATGGTCATTATTCATCAGAATGTTAAAATCATCCCATAGGAGTTAATTTTGATACATAGAAAGTAGGGATTTTTCCTTAAGTTAGCGTTACCATTTGCAGCAGTTTTTGAAACCATTTTAAGTAAATAAATCATTCACTGGCTTTAATGCAATCTGTTGCAGCTGTAGTGGAAAAGAAGAAATTGACTAAGCAATAGATGTCCTTTCTAGTTTTTGATTATGTAAATACGGGGTCCACTTGTTCAATTATCAGAACCGTTTCTCTGCATCTAAATCCACTCCAATAGGACAATCATAAGGCTCTGTGGCCTTTAAATATACCGTGTTAAACATATAATCAACGGTCAGGATCCATCATATGAGAATCCAATTCCCACAACTCTTCCCCCCGTTAGAAATCAAATCACCCAACTCTTTCCTATTTATTTTGTTGGATTTCTCTTTCCTTTTTTCCCTCCAATTAAGCCACAATAGTAACTGAAAGATTTATTTTCTTTGATTAGCCTTACCCTTAAATCTCCTCACCATTAATACAAAGTAAACCTTTCTCTATAAATACTGAGGCTTGGATGAATGGGTGAGAAAACAAAGGTATTGTTAGGCCTGAAATCGGTTAACAGATATGACAGTGACGTAAGAGCCGAGCTGGAGGGCCCGAGGAGCTGAAGAGAAGGAAATAGAGTCCGGATGAAATGTGTTCTGCACAGAAGCAAACGAGGTCAGAATGACCGACCCGGAGTATACTCCGGACAGGCCCTTCGACACTCAAGTCAGTATGAGCCGGAGTGAAGAGGGAGTTTTAAGAGTGGTGGGTGAGAATTCAATACCCTGATTTATGAGCTTTGGAGGCCCTTTTATAGAGAAAAATTGGGGTAGTTGGGGAGTTAATGCTCCAAGACAGGTGTCGACCAGCTATAGGCCCGAGCTCACCTACTCTGTGGTAATTACCAAACTACCCCTGCTGACGCGGGGTCTGCGGTGGGCCCCCCTCAAGACACGTGTCGGCAGCTAATAGGCTGCTGTTTTTACACCTCAGCAGTTGCCCCCCAGTTCTCCAAGTTATTTTCGTGACTTGGGGAAATGTGGTTGAGTACATCTCTGATTGGTGATCTGGGCTAGAGGTTCGACCTCCACCCATTTGGTAAAATAATCAATGGCCACTACTACGAAGGTGCGCCTTCCGGAGGCCGGTGGAAAGGGGCCCAAGATATCCATCCCCCAAATCGCGAAGGGTAGCGGGCTGATGATTGGAGCCATAGATACAGCGGGCTGGTGGATGGTGGGGGAGAACTTTTGGCATCTCTCGCACCTCTTGACCAGGGTCAGTGCATCTTGTCTCAAGGTCGGCCAGTACAGACCTCTCAGCAAAACTTTGATTGCCAGGGCCTTGTCCCCCAGGTGCTCTCCCCAAATACCTTCGTGTGTCTCTTGCAGGGCGTACGCGGTGTCGCTGGGCCGGAGACACTTTAAGTATGGGAGGGTGTAGGACCTTTTGAACAGGTTCTCGCCATCGAGTGAAAACCGGGCTGCCCTTTGGATCACCTTGCGGGCTTCTTTCTTCGCCTCGGGTAGTTTCCCACTACGCAGGTAGTCGACGATCTCGTCCATCCAGCAGGACTCGTGCTTTACCTCCATGACTTCAGCGGCCTTTCTTTCGATACTGGATCTCTGTAGGAACTCCATACATATATTTTCGAGAGTCGTGTATCCGGATGCGGCTAGCTTAGATAGTACATCTGCTTTTGTGTTCTCTGTTCTGGGGATTCTGACGACCTCAAAACTTTTGAACTTGGTGGATAATTGTCGGACCTGGGAGAGGTACTTGATCATACGCTCGTCGCGGGCTTCGTACGTTCCTTGAATCTGATTTGTTACCAACTGGGAATCACAGTAGGCTTTCACCCTTTGGGCTTTGACTTGAACGGCGAGATTCATCCCGGCGAGGAGGGCTTCGTATTCTGCCTCATTATTAGATGCGCGGAATCCGAACCGTAGGGCATAATCTACGGTGAAGCTGTTTGGTCCGGTGAGAATCAGGCCGGCACCACAACCACCCTTGTTCGAAGACCCGTCCACGTACACTTCTCAGATGGGCTTAGCAGTTGACAGATCCTGTTCCGCTGGCGCGGGGACGATTTCTGCTTCAGCCTCATCTGCTGCCCGCTCCTCATGAGTGACTGACTTTTCCATAACTGGGGTTTGAACAACTTCAAATTCGGCAGCCTGTTGGGGGATGGAGCATTCAGCTACGAAATCTGCCAATATCTGAGCCTTGATTGCGGGCCTGGGCAGGTACCGGATGTCAAATTCACTCAGTTCCATGGCCCATTTAACGAGTCGCCCTGAGGTGTCCTGTTTATGGAGAACTTGCCTGAGCGGCTGGTCAGTTAGGACCTTTATCGTGTGAGCTTGAAAATATGGTCTCAACTTCTTGGCCGCCATCACCAGCGCGTAAGCCAATTTCTCAACCCGCTTGTACCTTATTTCAGCATTGTGCAAGGCTTTGCTAACGTAGTAGACCGGCTTTTGTTGGCTGTGCTCCTCACGAACTAGGACTGCTGCCAGAGCCAGGGGGCTTATAGATAGATACAAGAGTAGCTCCTCACCAGGCTCCAGTTTTGTCAATAGCGGTGGAGAGGACAAATATTGTTTTAACTCCTCGAAGGCGGCCTGGCATTCCTCTGTCCAGGGAGCGGTCTTGATGGAAATTGCTTTCTTGGTTATCTCAGGGACTATTTGCACTGAATGTGGAATTAGGATAGGATGATCGTATTAGTCACATGTTCTGATAATTGCTTCTGTCTATTCATGTATGATTTACGTTAGGAATGCAATCAAGATTAAATAACCCTGTTGACTCGTTGATTTGATGACTATCCTTACCATTCATATAATTTGTGTGTACTTGTTACATCAATAGAATTAGACCAAGGATGTTCTAGTTCTAACTGTTGGATATGATGATATAAGCTATAGTCATGTTGGGATGTATCTTTAATCTATGTTTCTGTGGATGTCTGAAGAATTATCCCCTTTATTTCAAAATCTGCTTCTTGAACCACTCCTTCCCTTCCTGCCTTAGAGCTTTCGCAGGTTAAGGAATTTCTTCCTTTTTAGGGTCCTTCCTAGAGTTTAGGGTTCTGTCCTTCCTTCTTTCAGAGTCGGTCTTTGCATGTTCTTAGGGATCTTCTTTGAGTTTTGAAAAGCTGTTCCGAACTATGTTGGCTTGATCCTCTTCCACAAGGTACGTAGGCAGCTTGGGATCCATATCCCAAGTCCAGCCAAACTTTGTAAATAAACCATTTAAACTTTTTAAAAAGCACAAAAAGCTTTCATAAACTGTTTTCAAAAAGATCTTCCTCTAGAGTTAGGATTTTGTCCTAGATAGAGAGTTCTAGAATTAGGTTTTTGTCCTAGATGTGTTGTGTGTTTGTATGTGTTTATTTTGGTGTTTTGTGTTTGTGTTAGAGTTAGAAGTTTGTCCTAGCTAGGAGTCTGTCCACGCCTCTGTCCGGTCAGTTGGCGATACTCTTCGCCGACTGATGACGAAAATAGGGTGCGTTAGATAGCCCATTGTTTTCCTTAGGACGTAGAGCCTAGTTACACATAGGATGTAGGGCCCACCTGCATTAGCTTAAGGTTAAACTCGCATTTAGTTACGGCATATAGGAAGTCCTAAAATTCACAATTCACTTTAACCTAAACAACGTTCAAGAAGCTTTAAAAATCAGTCCGGTCTTTTAGGTCAAGTCTAGTTTAGTGGTATAAATGTCTTAGGCATCATAGCTTAGAATAGGCACGTAAGAACTGCGTTGCTTTGATTCCTGTGAGGCGGGGATACGTAGGCGGCTTTGGATAAACACCAGATCATCTAAAGATTCGGGCGACAACGTTTAGAGTTTCAGGGTTTGTTGTTAGTTTTTTTTAGAGTTTATGTTTGTGGTTATCATTTTTTTCTTGTGCGTTTTCTTATAAATTGAGATTATTTCTTTATTTGATCACTCACGTGCTTAGCTGTATCTCTTTATTGCTTACCAGTCTATTACTTCTTGATTATATTGCTTAGCTATATTTCTTTACTGCTTTCTTTATTGCTATTTCACATGTTTAGCTGTAGTTGCTTTACTGTTTTTCTTGCTTATCATATCTCATTATACTTGCTCCTTTATTTACCTTATACCTTTAGCTGTAGCATGCATGTGTTTGCCCACCAGAACTTAGACACCAATTAGGTATGACACTCATGATCTGGCTATGCTTAGGTGACACTTCTTCCATTTAGTTTTTGTGTGCTTATTATTTTTATCCCTGAGTCATGCATGTTTAGGTAGACGTTTACTCAGGAATATTTGTTCCCATTTCATATGATTTCTCCCAAAATTCTTCAAAGTTAATAAATAAATGGCATAAGAGACCGAGTGCTTGCACTCGGGCGGATGGGGTGCTCTTCGAACCTTCCTCATTCGTAATCAGGCATAGACCCATATATATATATATTTCTGGTTATCCATTGCACAGAGGATTTCTTTTGGGTTCCAGGACTGACTTCCCTGGATGACGACTTTGAGTTATTTTAGGTATGTCTTGGTTTCGAGCTTGGCTCCGGATCAAGAGGCATCTCATTTATATTGCCACTCGTGCTATGCTATGAGGGTAGCACCATTTCGAGAGTTCCTTGGTAGAGCTCTCCTTCATGTGGAGATCCAAAGGACCGACAGGGGACTCGTTCCTCGCCGCCTCCTCAGGATCGGAGTCCACAGGCTAGCGACTCTACTGGGGAGTTCTTGAAACATTGCCTAACTCTATAAAAAATGCCGTTTTAATTAACTTTGAAGAAATTTAGGCCAAAATCAAGTTAAATGGGAACTCTATCGTTAGAATCTAGGGGCACCAAATAGGTGCTTAATAAAATATGGGATTCACACATTGCATAACATATATTATCATATCTTTTATTTCTTTCATTATTTTCATTATTGGCCCTAGGGATAGATACAACGCGTACCAGATCGGATGTCATTACCCTGATGGAACCGTTGAATCTATTTCCAAGCTATGCGCCAGTGATTCCCCCGTAGACACTAGGCGTACTTGTGTCTACAGAAACCAGTGAGCAATGAACATACTCTGTATAACGATAGGCGTACTTGAGTTATACATTAAGAGTATGGTCATATGCATAGTGCCCTATAGATTGAGTACGGGGCCATACTTTCATTATATATATTATGTACATAAATATATTTGCTGACTTAATGAGATCCAACTAGGAGGTACATGTGTTTATATATATATATATATATATATATATATATATATATATATATATATATATATGTATGAGGAAAGATTTTCTAGTCGGTCCCCTAGAGAAGGAATTCTACTCCTCCCTATTAAGAATCGTTGGATCGATTCCAATCTAATCTCAGCCCTCGAAACTAAAAACCCAAATCATGAAAGAAAACCAACGAAGAAGAAACCCAAGCCACGATTCTCTCCCCTCTCTCTCTCTCTCTGTGTGAGAAGAAACATGGGTTTTTGATCAAAACCCATTTGAAGCCACGATTCTCTCCCCTCTCTCTCTCTCTCTCTCTCTCTCTCTCTCTCTCTCCCTCTCTGTGAGATGAAACATGGGTTTTTGATCAACGAAAGCCAACGAACGAAAGCCGGGTTTTTGAAAAATGGACGAAACCCACCCTAGATTTTCTCTCGCTCTCTCTCTCTCTGTGAGAAGAAACCCCTAAAAATGGGTTTTTGAAAAATGAAACCCACCCTCTCTCTCTCTGTGAATCGTGTACCCTACAAATATGGGTTTTTGAAAAACCAACAAAACCCACCCTCTCTCTCTCTCTGTGAGAAGAAACCCTACAAAAATGGGTTTTTGAAAAACGAACGAAACCCACCCTCTCTCTCTCTCTGTGTGAATCGTGTGAGAAGAAACCCTACGAAAGTGGGTTTTTGAGAAACCAACGAAACCCACGCACCCTCTCTCTCTATGTGAGACGAAACCATTGAAAAATCCAGCGAACGACACCACCCTCTCTCGCTCTCTCTTCGTCGCTCTCTGCCGGATTTTTCTCATTTCTAAGGTATGGTTTGTTTCATCTCTTCGCCTCTTTTTTTTTTTCTTTTTTTTGCATTCAATGCCTGAATGGTTGAATGGGGTGATTTTACGGGTTTCGAAGGCCATTTTTCTTTCTTTTTCAGCCATTTAAAGCTGTAAAAATTGGTTGAAATTTTTTGTTGTGGTTTTTGCAATGAAAATTTCAGCCATTTTTAGGGGTTTCTGCAATTGAGCTCTTTTTTTGCATTCGTAGGCTGAATGGAGTGATTTTACTGGTTTGCAAGTTTTAATGGGGCGATTTTAGTGGTTTTCAAGGCCATTTTTCTTCCTTTTTCAGCTATTTAAAGCTCTAAAAAAATGGATGTTCGGGTTTTTGCTATGAAATTTGCAGTCATTTTTAGGGTTTTTGCAATGGAGCTATTTTTTTGCATTCGTAGCCTAAATGAGGTGATTTTACTGGTTTGCAAGGTTTAATGGCGTGATTTTAGTGGTTTTCAAAGCTATTTTTCTTCCTTTTTGAGCCATTTAAAGCTCATAAAAATGGCTGTTCAGGTTTTTGCTATGAAGTTTTCAATCATTTTTAGGGGTTTTTGCAATGGAGCTAACTTTTTGCATTCGTAGCCTGAATGGGGTGATTTTGGTGGTTTGTAAGGCCATTTTCTGCTTTTTTCAACCATTTAAAGCTCATAAAAAATGGCTGAAATTTTCAGACCCTCTCTCTCGCTGAAAAATGGCTGAAAATTATGAAGATTCTGTTCAGTTTATAGTTTCTTTACTTGACTTATGTTGGTTTTTGGTGTGAAGGTTATTTCAACAACGCCTCTTGTCGATCATTTTCCTATATCATTAATTTGCTTTATTATATGAGGGTTCATTTTGTAATATTTTCTTTATTTTTGGCAACGAGGTTAAAGAAATTGATGGCTTCATCTTCCAATAGTGATGGAAGGTCAACCCTGTTCAGAGTCCCCGTGCTTCAATGTAAATGTAAGAAGAAAGCTACTCTGAAAATAGCCAAGACTAATGTGCATGGTAATCAAGAACGGGTCTTCTACTCATGTCATTTCAACGTAAGTAAAGATGGTTTAAGTGATATTTTATTTGTAGGCAATTTTAGAGGTTGAACTGACATCTGTATAACGCGTAGGATGGTATTGCTTGGAGATGCGATTATTTTTTATGGGTGGAAGATGTGTTAAACAACCCGGATTTTAGGTGTGAATGGCAATCCAATAACCATTTGAGAAGGTTGGGAGAAGAGATAGGGAGATTGAACATGTCGACGCAAGAGACAGCCTTTGCGGTAGCTGATTTGGGAGATGCGTTATTTAGCTTGGTTGGGTGGCAGAGGGAATCCAATAACCATCTAAGAAGCTTGGGAGATGAGGTATCGAGATTGAACGTGTCGGTTCAAGAGACGAATGAAGCGCTAGCTGAATTGAAGCTCTTGGTGCGACGCTCGAAAGTCCCACAGAATGAGAAGGGGTGGAATAAAGCTGTTGGAGTTCTTGCCCATTTTTTCTTGATTTGTTGGTACCTCTTCTATCTTATCTCTTCAAAAGTTTCAAGCCGTTATCTTGGATTGCCATGACCCTAAAGCTGTTATGATTGGATGAACTTAACCTTTAATATTTTCTTGATGTTTATGTTTGTTGTATGGACACTTCATTGTAAATTGGGTTGACTATTATGTGATGCTTTATTAGTGTTTTAGCAATGTCACAATGAAGCTTTGTTTCAATAGCTGTTCGTTATGGTGTGGCCTTTTAGTGGATTTCCTGTACCATTTTATTGCTTCATTTCAACTTGTTCGAGTATTTTAAAAGCACCCACTTTAAAGGATGGTATGTGACATGCTGCCTAGGTTAATACCGGCCGTTACGTTACTTTCCCTAATGAGTTGCTAACTTTTCATCTGCCCTAATATGAAAATAAAAATAAAAATAGAGAAAGGTAAAAGAAAAGGGTATCACTATTAACGTTGAGAAACCTCAATTGGTAGTTCCCAAAGAAATCCAGAAGCTGACAAATCGTCGGGTCCAACCATTGCACAGTGACCAACTTCCTAAATATAGTCTTGCATCTGGGTTACATTTGTCAATTTTTTTGCTAGGCATAGATTTGTCAATTTAGCAGTAACACATTTTTACAGGGTAATATCAAGAAAGGAACACCTAAGTCTCCTTCCTTGCTCCTTTTAGCTTCTGCTTCATGCAGGCTCCCCTCCTTCCCAAAGCAATCTAAGGATCCTCTCTTGGATTCCTTCGGCCTCCAGGGTATTATGTTTTCATTTTGTTCTGGGGTTGGTCCCCCTTGCTGTTGTCTGTTGAAGGCAGGCCTTTGGTAGGGGTATGCCTAACCCCAGCTTACCCATAAAAAATAAAAAAAAAGGCATCCCTGCCTCATGTCTACTAACCAGAAGCTACACCAATCTAAATTTATAGCCAAGCGTGCAAGTTGGCCCTGTTTGGTTTGCATGGAAAAACATTTTCAACAGAAACTTTTTTTCATGGGGGAATTTTTTTCCTACATTTTGGAGGCAAATGATATGATTATCGTTAATTTAGAAGGATTTCATCATAAATTTAAGTTACCTCTAAATAAAAATTGAGCGAGGTCGGTTTAGATTATATTCTTTCGTGCAAAAAAAATCCAGAAGGAAATTTTCAAATTATTTTTTCCTTAAGACTGAGATTAACCTGAGTCTCAGTAAAAAATGGTGATGAATAACATTTTACACGGCACATGGTAGATGGTACATATCATCAGTGATCAAGACCATTGATTTGGTCAGGTACCATCTGAATCGATTACAATATAAAAATCAAGTGTGTAAGGTTAAAGTTAAGGACCAAAGCTCCCATGAGCGACCCGACCACTTTGCCTTCTGCTCATTTGAAGTTCAAAATTAGTCTTACCACAGACTCATTCCAAATGACAATATAACTGAAACAGAAAGCTTCAAAAAGTTCGCCTCTAAAACCAGGTCTTATAACCTATAAAAGAAATTGAGAGAGAGAGAGAGAGAGAGAGAGAGAGAGAGAGAGAGAGAGAGAGAGAGAGAGATGGAACATCTAATACCATCTTCATTATTCACAAAGTGCTCTAATACATAAAGGTTTATCTGAGCAGTTCAGACCTACCTACTTCCTTATAAAAATATAATTATAATTACATCCAATGATGTAATCTCTTTACCAAGAAAATATCAGCATAGCTAATACATACAACCTTTTTATAAAAATTCTGTAGGAAGCGGAACATAGGCTCTGGGAATTGAGAGAAGGTGTTCAGCTGTCTTTAGGCTTCCTCAATAGTTGCTGCCACCACCATGTAGTATCCCTTCAAAAGGTGTCATTGAGAATGGTGGAAAGCAAAAGCTCATGTACAAAGTGGCACCTTTGAGCCTTCTCCTTCTGCTCCTTTTCAGATAGAGATGGTTCGGCACTGGAAACAGATAAAGTCTATGGGTCAGATCCAAACATAAATGCCAACAGCACAATATTGTGTCAAAATGAAATGTAGCAAATCAGATGCTTTTAATCATCTTTACTTTTCTTAAAGATAGAAAACTGTTAGAGATACACCAACCCAAATTCTCATACTGTACAAAAGGATATGTGAATAGATAATGACAGAAAAGTAATATGGAAATGGCTTACTATGACTGGTTGTGAAAATATGAAGAAACATTTTTATTAGGCAAAAAGAAACAGCACTGATTTCCATCATTACAATTTGTGCATCGTATAAGGCTTGTTGGTGATCATTCTTCTTCTTTTCACATCAGACAAAAATGTGTTCCCATGAAACAACAGAAGACTATCTCATACTCTAATGAGTAACTAATTGTCATCAAAGTGGCTGAAGTTTAAAATCAACATTAAGATGTGGCATTATTCTTGGCATAATAAGGTTCTATTTGTTTTCCATTTTCGCAAAGGTAATTTATGACCCAGAAGGCTCAGGTATGAGGCAATGAAAACACAAGAATAAGTGATAAGCAACAGAAACATAATTGGCAAAAGAGTAGTCACCCGTGGGAGGAACGCCATTTACAACTCTGGCCTGGAGATTGAGAAATTCAAAACAGCATAAGAAACATAATTGAATGTGTGGCAGTTGGAAATTTCGAAAGCTTAGTCTAATCATATTAAGGTATGGAAACATACCCAATGATCTCCTGGGAAGCCATTGCCAGGAGATCTGCATCAACAATCTCAAATTTGTAACTAAACAACGACTAAAATATTGATACGCAAATTTCCATCTTTTTCAGAAACATAAACCACACTCCAAACCCTAATTTCAAAATTTTGAACTGACCTTACCGCAAATTTGTAACAGTATGACTTGCCAAGCAGAAATGTTGTCATTCATGCAACCCAATCTTCATCGCTAACATTTATATCCTGAAAATAAACTCATAGGAGAGATTTTTTTGCATCTGTTAAACGCATATTGCAGCAAATACAGGAAGGATATAGAGAAAACAAAACATTGAATTGCATCTGTTATAATAGGTCAAAATATCCATAGAATGTGTGTGTTGTCGATGACCTGCTCATACAATATCATCACATCTATCTATAATCTATGGACAGTTCATTCCATTTTTTTCTGAAATTCATTGTTACAACTGAAACATAGTAAAGCACATGGATTACAAGAACAGGGATGTCCATAGCATCTACAATCTAAACAAACAAACATGCACCATCTATGCTCTGCCATCCAAAGTTGGGATGTCCACAACACCATCTACGCTCTGCCATTTAATCTGTAACATAGTGAAGCACATGTAAGTTATATATAGCAGACACATTAAAAGGAACAACAAAATGAGAAAAAATAATGTTTGGGTTATGATCATAACTAGAAAACAAATTACACAAATTAGGGACGAACATGTGTTGCTCACACATGTGGAAGCCTAGAGTTAGAAGCCTTGTCCCATTTATAGACTAGGGTGGCTCATCTTATGTGGCTACAACGCGGTCTTAGTACACTCATCAGTCCGTCGCGAGTCAAGATCTCCTTGACTTCGCTAGATTATATTAGGGCCGGTGCCCTTGGCTAGGTTATATATATATATATATATATATATATATATATATATGTATATTTTGGTTATTAGATTAGGGCCTACTTATTTAGTGAGGTTTCCTTATCTAATTTAATCATTTTTTTTGTATTTATCTTTCAGATCTAGACCTGGTCAGTAACCTCTATTTGTCCCTTCTATGGCCATGGTCTATTCCTTGATCCCTCGTTATCCATTTCATTTCAATTCTGTGATCCTAATCACGCTCTTTGTGCTAGCCGGTAGATCAGAGCTTGTCTACACTACAACAAAGTGATCAAATACCAGCGGTCTTAAAAACCACTACTGAATGTTGGGTTTTAGGCGCAGTCATTTATCCGACCGCTGGTATAGGGTCGGAGAAAACGATGACTTACAGAATGACTAAAAAACGATTCGCGCCTTAACTTTCTCTCCCGCGCCCAATCTTTTCTCTCCCGCGCACGAGCTTTTCTCTCCCGCCCCCTCTTTTCCGTGCCTCTTTTTCTCTCAACTGCAGATTGATGAAGGAGAATAAACAAAAGAAGAGAGGAAAGAAGAAAGCAGAAGGGGTAAGTAGAAACCCTAAATCTGTATCTCTGTTTTTTTATTTTCTTAACTCTTTTTCTTGTCCATCAGAAACCCTAAATCTGTAGCTCTTTTTTTTATTTTCTTTATCCTTTTTACATGTCCATCAGAAACCCTAGATTTGTAGTTCTTTTTTTATTTTCTTTACTCTTTTTTCAAGGCCATCAGAAATCCTAAATCTCTATCTCTGTTTTCTTATTTTCTTAACTCTTTTTCATGTCCATCAGAAACCCTAAATCTGTAGCTCTTTTATTTATTTTCTTTACCCTTTTTACATGTCCATCAGAAACCATAGATTTGTAGTTCTTTTTTTATTTTCTTTACTCTTATTTCAAGGCCATCAGAAACCCTAAATCTCTATCTCTGTTTTCTTATTTTCTTAACTCTTTTTCATGTCCATCTGAAACCCTAATTCTATAGCTCTTTTTTTTATATTTTCTTTACCTTTTTTACATGTCAATCAGAAACCATAGATTTGTAGTTCTTTTTTTATTTTCTTTACTCTTTTTTCAAGGCCATCAGAAACCCTAAATCTGTTGCTCTTTTATTTTTTAATTTTCGCTACTATTTTTTCATGTCCATAAAAATCCCTAGATTTCCATTTTAAGGGTTGATTGGTATAACATCAAGAAAATGTTTCTTCAACCGTGCAAAATATTTTGAAAACCATTTGAACATATAGTATCTATTTTTTTATCTATATTTTTTCAACTATTTGAACATGTTCAAGGATCTAGGAGTTAAATTGTGTCCTACATTGTATTTGTAGCTTAGTTAAATTATCTAAGCTTATTGGTTTGTTTCTTATTTTTTCAAAGGTAGCATAGGCTCTATTTGGATAGCATTTTTTTCCATGATTTATAGGGAAATGGTATGATTATGGTTAGTTTATAGGGATGTTATCATTAATTGAAGGTCCTTTCATGTAAAAATTGACTAGGATTGGTAAAAGTTTATGTTAGTTCATGTGTAAAAGAGTAAATTTTTTTTGAATATTACTACTTGCTAGTAGGGATTAACTATTAAGTATTAACTCTTTGAGGGGGGTTTTGAAGAGGAGAAGAAGAAGAGGGGATAGGAGGGATTCTCGGAGCTCTCTCATTCCATTCCGAGCGAGAAATTAGGCTACTCTCTGCAGACCTCTCCCTCGATTGATGCTTTCTGGTCCTTGTCGGTAATTTCAAACAACATCTCTCACTCTACCCTTTTCTCTTTCCCACTTCTTTACAATATCTAGCTCATCTATTCGTGGATTTTCAACTTAATTTGATTTTTCTTACGGTTTCATCTAGATCTGTTGCATTTTCCACCTTGATGTCCTTTTGATGTATAAGAAATCAATAGGGTTTAATGTTATCTCCACCTTGATTTCCTTTTGATGTATAAGAAATCAATAGGGTTTAATGTTATCTTTGGGTTTCTAATAGATCTGTCATGCAAGTTCCATTTTGTTTTGGTCTCACTTATACCGTTTCTGAAATTCATTGGGCTTTGAATTTTCTCTAGATTTCTGATAGATCTGTAGATGCGAGTTTCATTTTCTTTTCGTTATTGATTATACTGTTTATAAAATTCGTAGGGATCTGAGTTTTCTCCTGATTTCTGATAGATTTTGCAAAAGTGGTTCTTTATAATAAAATCTATTGTATTTTCGCAGATGGCTTTTATAATCTCTATGTGTTTATCAAGTATCGACATTTCAGATGATATCTTTGTGTGTTAATCTTCTTGATTTATCATGTATTATACTTTTTTATTATTGTAGAGGGCTTTATATCTCTGTGTGTTAAGCTGCCCTTTTTTTTTAGAAATTGTGCAAGAAACTTCAATATGATCCTAGAGTTGTTGAAGATACAAGGTTCATGATTTCTCATGATGGGTTTCTGATGCTATTTGTGAATTCAGTTGCATCATTTCAATATTAGTTGAATCATTCACCTCTCTCTCTCTCACTATCTCACTCAGAATTTTCAATAACAAATTGTGTTTTTTCCCCTCTTAATTGCATGACAAATTGAGAATAGTTATGAAGGTGTTGGCTGAATGTTTGACGAAATGACACACTAGGAAGCTCATGTTTCAGCCCTGTTATGTTTTATATTAGGTCCCCATTAGTTGATTTAGAATAAGTTCTATTTCGGATAAGAGATATAGCTGATCACTTTTGCCTTGCATTTTTGGAAAGAGAGTTGATGTCCATGGATCAGCTCTTGCGTGATTAATTCAATCCATTGTATGCTTGCTCAAGGGATTGCATGTCATGTATGCATATAAGGTATTTATTGATCAGAAAGGAAGCTAAGCTTTCATGACTTGCATTCTTGAATAGATGATCAAGACTACTAGTTTCCTGGTGTTTTCTTGTTTGTCTTTTTGTTCAACCAGCTCACATCCCTCTAGTGGTTTAAACTTCATGAGTTTAATGCGTAGATCTGAATCACCTTGAGCTTAAATATTAATGTCGTTAGCTTCTTTTTATTTCTTGTTACAATGACATTACATCCTTTGTCTTCCATCTTCTTAGAATTTATACAAGTGCTATGAGGCCTAAGATCACCAAGTCTTTGCTCTATATCGAATTTTCCATTTAGTTGTTGAAACCTTGTATAAGAATCAATTCTTGACCACAAGAAAAATGATTTCACCCCTTATCCATTCCTCAACTTAATTCATTACACATCCATCGGAGAATTAGGAAAAATGGAAAAAACATAGTATTATTTTTTCCTCTGCTTTTTTATATCATTGTTGCTAGTGTTTTTTTTTTTTGAATGGTTCATTGTTGCCAGTGTTGTGGAGTAAATTTATTGAAAAATAGAGTACTGACCGTGAAGTTATATTTCAAATGCAACAATCTTTGTTATTAAGATGATCATATAATTAAACATTGTGATCTACCTGGCATCCTTGGTTGTACGTGTCTATAAGAAAATCACAAAAATAGTTATGGATAGAAGTTGGATCCAACTTCAAAGGTATGACTATGATAACATTTTTTCTTTCCAAACGTGGAAGCAATTGGGTGGATGATCTATTATTTTAAGATGTTTGATTTGTGTTCGCTTTTGGATACAGTAGGAATGACCCGGCATACGAGGAAGGAGTTTCTCAATTTCTTAACTTCGTATTTACTCATGGAGCTCATGGAGGAAAGATATTATGCTCATGTAACAAATGTGGCAATGTTAGATTGGTTGGTCGAGAAGAGGCCGAGGGACATTTGTTGTGGAATGGGATACTCTTGGGGTACAGTAGATGGGTTAATAATCATGGGGAAGGGTCATCTCGTGCTATCAATAATAATGAATACTGAGCGCGTCACGAACCAATTATACAAGATGAAATGCACGAACTATTGAATGATTTACACCCAAGATCGAGCCATGATCATGATAATGGACCAGCATGTGAGGAGGGTCATCAAGCAGATGCACGTATGGACGAGCTTAATGGAGATGCGAATAAGTTTTTTAAACTATTACAACACGCCGAGCAAGAATTATATCCAGGAAGCAAGTTCACTAAATTATCCTTCGTGGTTCGGTTGTTTCACATAAAGTGACTTAATGATTGGAGCTACAAATCATTCACCATGTTGCTTGAGTTGTTGAAAGAGGTACTTCCTGAGGGAGAAGCACTACCGAAGTCCTTTTATGAAACAAAGAAGATTATTAGGGATTTGGGCCTCCATTACGACAAAATAGATGCATGCCCCAATGACTGTATGCTATACTGGAAGGAAGCCTCCAATGATTCTAAATGTTGTATTTGTGGGGCTTCAAGGAGGAAAACAATTGAAGGGAATTCAGATGAGCAGACAACCGATTCATCCACAAGAGAGCAAAAAGTTCCTGCAAAGATTTTGCGTCATTTTCCTTTGAAACCAAGGTTGCAAAGGTTGTACATGTCAACTAAAACAGCTTCTTTCATGACATGGCATTATGAGAACTGTACTAAAGATGATATATTAAGGCATCATGCAGACTCTACGGCCTGGCAAACTTTTGACTACATATATCAGTGGTTTTCTTCAGAACCTCGAATTGTTAGACTTGGATTAGCAAGCGGCGGCTTCAATCCATTTAGAATGATGAGTATTGCTCACAGCAGATGGCCTGTTGTGCTCATTCCATATAATCTTCCACCATGGATGTGCATGAAGCAACAATATATAATGTCGTCATTGCTAATTCCTGGCCCAAATGAAAATAAACTAAAAGCCTTGAGTGACAACCTTGTAGAAGCTGCAGATGAGAGCTCCGAGACTGGTTTGGAGAACTGACAGGCTTGGAAATAAAGTCTTGTGAAAACGGAGTTAGAAATCCTAGCCCAATGGTCCCAATAAAGAACTATTGAAGGCCCTTTAGAAATCACTATTAAAAGAACATACCGACCTCTATAACAGCATCCAAATAGGTTGACAAAAAATTCTTGCAATTAAAGAAATCTGAGTACCTCTGAACTTGTGCAAGTCTAGTAGTGGTTGCCTCTCATCCAGTGGCTGTTCCAGAGGGGCAATTGGAGAGGAACCACTCAGGCTGAATCCTCACACAGTCTGGGCTAATTGGCTATCGGTGTTCTCTGTACCTTACAATCTAATTTCAAGCTCAATGCATATCAATCAACAGCGCTGTTCCTCCCTGTGTTTTGCTTCAATTTCAACAAGGAATTTGGTCGAATTTAATTCTCTGTAAGAGATAATGAATCTCCAAGCAAGTTGTTTCTGCCTGCAATGTTAGACCAGCAATGTTTGCTGAAACCTCACTTTCTTCTGTATGCAATACATTTGGAAATGCACCTAGGCAACGGACATCAAGTACATGCACTTGGATCTAATGGAGTTCTTCAGCAACAATTTGCTTTTGCAAGCAATCTTTGATTCTGGCACCGACTACAGCCTCCAATGATAGTAAAATTTATGTTTGCTGCCTGTTTTTTTTTTTCTCCTTATTTTTTTAAAGATGAATGTGAAGGCTACTCCTTGTAAAATTTGAACTCAGTTTGCAGAATTTAAAGTCTCCTTGTAAGCCTTAGCTAGAAACATACCTCCATATAAGTCCATGACAAATATAACACCTTTTCTAGTCAAGGTGCCAAGCGTATGCCTAACATACAGGACCAAGTCCTTATGCCTTTGTGGATTGAATTTTAATAAAGTAAAACTCAGGTCTCTAATACAAATCTTGAGCACCACTAATGGGCAGCAACTTCACATAAAACAGCTTGATAGTGGAAGCTTTGGGCCATGGATTCTAAGTAGAGATTGGCCTTAGCTACAATTGTCACTCACATCAATATTACTTGCCAACAGGTAGTATCAAACACTATCAAGAACAGCTTTGCTAATCCCAATATATTCAAATCAACTTGACTATTAATCAAATCTACTTGTAACACTATTTTCAAGCAGAAACAAGTGGCGACCGTCAATAAAAACTGTTGGCAACTGTGAAGGATGTGTAGTGATTAATCGCCCAATTTTTCAAGCCAAAAACAACACATTTTCATGCGCAACAGTACAAATCTCAACCGGACAAAGTTTGACCAGTTCTGCCTAGCTTCCTCCTTTTCTTCTCTTAGAAATTTGATGGTAAATATTGTAGAAAGGGACATTTCAACAACTTCATTGCTACTTCAAGGTGTAGTTGTTGTCCTTCTTTGAAACATTTCCACAAACACTCATTCTCCAGCTCACGTTTGAGCAGTTTTCAAGTTGCATGCAATGGCTTCTCAATGGGAGAATTAGTCTGAAACACAACACCTTCTAACCCTCCAAGATGAAAACTCCATTCCAGGACCACATTGTGAGATAAACTTGTTCAAAAAAATGAAAGACTTAGCTTTTTTTTTTTTTTTTTTTAACCCGGAACAGATTGCGGCCCCGGGGAGGACCTCAGAATATTATATAGAAATTGCAAAATTACAAGAAGAGGGCTAATCGACTCGCCTCTAAATTAGAAACCAAAAGGAGAAAAACCAAAAAAAAAAACAACACATTCCCTTAATACCGCCCACCACCTAGGTCACCCTCGACTAGAGATAAGGAAGACCTAAGGCATCACATCTTGCAGCCTCACGGGCCGTGGTTGGCATTTCTGACCAGCCTTGATAAATTCGGTTCGATTTGGTAATAACTGCTTCATTTGCGAGAGCGTCCGCAACTTTATTGCCTTCTCTGAATTGGTGTTGATGGGAGAGGCAAAGTTGATCCATGAGTAACATCATCTCCGTCCAGAAAGAGGAGATGAACCACGGGTAACTCTCTTTCTTTGCAATGAGATCCATCATCACCTTGCTATCCGATTCTACAATGAGGTTCACTATTCCGAAAGCTTTGCATAGCCTAAGACCGTCCAAGAGCGCCCTTGCTTCTGCCACCATGTTGGTGGATATCCCATAGAAATAGGCGAAGGCAAAGATAACTTTTGCTTTAGAGTCGCGCATGACTCCGCCGCCTCCTGATTCTCCCGGGTTTCCCTTTGATGCCCCGTCGATGTTAAGCTTAAAAAGACCACACACAGGTCTTTCCCACCAAATCCAGATTTCCCTGCTAATTTTTTTATTCCGGACGTCAATCTTCAAATCCTCTAAAGCAATCCGCTCCAGCATGCTGATTTCTTTCTAGAATTTTTGGCTAGTTCTCACTGCTCTTAAATCACTCACAACTTTCTCTAATGAAAGACTTAGCTTAGATCTGATCATGGCTTCCAAACAACAGAGTCAAATCCATGAACTCTGATTTGAAATGAAGAATGTATCGAAAACCTCCAGAAGCATGCAAAAAATAGATGGTCCAAAACTTGCGAACAAAAGATGCTGATCTTTTTTGCTTCTTCACAGGTGATGGGGAAGTATTGATACAGGAGAGAAATTCTAGCCACAATCTAAGCTAAAAGTGGATTTCAATAGTGAATCATATAGAAATTTACCAAATCAGATCTGATCGATTGGCTTCAAATTGCTGCAAATGTTGTTCAAATCCTGCTCTTCCGCTCCAAGACCGGCTGTAATTTCAACAGCTAAGCTCTGATACCAAATTGACGTAGATCGATTCGGAAACGTTCTTCAACGATCTTCAGCTCGGATCAAGTCTGTAATTTTTTTTATTTTGAGAAGATAGGGATCTTGATCTTTACTACAAGCGTGGGGATACAAGAGATTGGATCAAGCATGGAATCAGAGAAAAAAAAAAAAACTCTTGCCTTCAACAAGAAAATAGATGGGAGAAATGAAAGAAAAGCTACATTCAATACCTTGCTACTCCATTATCTCAAGAAAAGAAATGAAGATACAACCAAGGGAGAAAATCCCCACCAAAGCACAAATCATCAAAAACTAAATGAGAGAGAGGAAAGAAGGGGCTTTATAACATGAGGAAAATGATTGTGAGCTTGAAACTCATATAGCTTTTATGAGCTTGAGGGCCCAAACACATGGGGCCCACATTGTTAGGATGATCCAAAGCATTCATTTGAAAGGCCCTTACATAGATAGGGTGTATACAAAAAATCAGCTCCATAGGATCATCCTAACCAGTCCAAAAGTGGAGGGCAAAATGGACAGACACCGTTTGCCACAAATCTGCCCATTTTTGCCCTCCGATTTTGGAGGGGTTAGGATGATCCAATGGAGCTGATTTTTGGTACACACCCTATCTATAATGGGGCCTTGCAAATGAATGGTTTGGATCACCACAAAAAAGGTGGGACCCATGTGTTTGGGCCCTCAAGCTCATATAAGCTATATGAGCTTCAAGCTCACAATCATTTTCCTCTTATAACATAGCCCTAATACAACATTGCATCCCTCAACTACCCCTAATGTTGTAAAATGACATTTAAAAGAAATAAAGCCACTAAAATAACAACACCAAACACTATATAAGCAAGGGGCCAAATAAAGGAAACTCTACTCTAAAGGAGCCATGTGGGCCAATGTCAAATGCCAAGGGGATGCTCCTGCATCAACGGATTATAATTTTATTTTTTATTTTTTGAAAAGTGACATATTTTATTGATATTATAAAAACAATGGGGACCAGGAGTCCCAGCTTGTATTACAAAATATCATGTGAAGGGTAGAAGGGACATGAAAGCAAAACAAGAGACAGAAACACAACTCATTCTTTCCTCCTTAAATCCATGAAGGGCGCCTAGCTACCACCGCACCCCATTACCGCTCCCACCCAGGGGGAACCGCATCTCTCCAGCTCTTCCAGAGTGTGTTGGAG
The DNA here is from genome assembly GCF_043159265.1 of Tasmannia lanceolata. Taxonomy (NCBI): domain Eukaryota; kingdom Viridiplantae; phylum Streptophyta; class Magnoliopsida; order Canellales; family Winteraceae; genus Tasmannia; species Tasmannia lanceolata. Next base: position 19,000,304 of record NW_027518689.1, on the reverse strand, counting down.
GTGGGAAACAGGCAAACCTATGAGGGCGGAATCCAGATTTCTTTCCAAAAAACCAGGGCTTTTCCGGATCATGATCTTTTCTTCTCTGTGTCTAATAGTGAAATTCCAAGGGTAGGCTCGAGTACTTACTCTAATGGCAACTAATGAGGAGTGAACAATTAGGTTCCTAACAAGTTTTAATCTTTTGAAAACTCAAACCCAATTTTGAAGATTAAGAGATCAAAAAATAAAAATTAAGCTCACAAGTTAAATCCTAAGTGCAATAAAAGAAAGATAAGAGATAAGAGAGATTGCACCCGAGATTTAAAGTGGTTCGGTCCTCCAACGCGAGGCCTACTCCACTCCACCAACCAAACCCGTTGATGGCTTCACTATTTGATCTTCTTAACTTCGGCGAAGATCAATGCCGATTACAATTTCGATCGCCTTTAACCTTGGTGGCAATCTTCACCATGGAGAGTGGGCTCCGATTCTCCGACCACTCGTCCGAATACAATGTTCTTGAATAAGAAGGAAAGAACAAAAAATCCCTCACAAGGGTTTACAAGATTTGTAGAAGATGTACAAATTGAGCCTATGATCCAAATCCTAATCTTAGAGGATGAGAGGCATAAACAACCTTTGATTCACTCTTCGGATATACCAATAGGTTTTTAGAGTGTTAGGACACATTAATGGGAAGTTGGAAATACCCATATATATAGAAAAACCAAATATGACCGTTTGAGGGCATAGTGGTAATTTCTGCAAAAATCCCCAACGGCTATAATTCTTCCCGTTGTAGTGGTCTCGGAGTTTCGAGAATTTCTCTCGGAGTTCCGGGAATACAAACAGAAGATGAAAAAATTCTACTGGACCAAATCTTGGAGCTCCGAGGATTTTCTCGGAGTTCCGAGAAGCCTATCAGCAGCAGATTTTCAATTCTGTTTCTTGGGCTTCCAACTTTACACCAAGTTGGGATTGTTATGAGGGCTCCAAATTATTGGAACACCACAAGGACAATCTCTTAAACATTTTAGGGTGTGTGTGATTAACTTTATTTATGCCTCTAAAATCTAAACTAAGATTAGATCGTATACATTCTAAAATGACTTTGATCTTCAATGGCGATTCTCCAACTCTTCAATCGTCTTGGATCTTCGATGTCTTTGGCCTTCCGAATGTGGTCCAATGAGAGCTTCTTGGCCTCAATCAAAGCAATCTTGTTATAACACTATTATGATCTACAACTTAGACATTCAAACACATTAGTGATATAAAATCACTTGTGTATTAGAATCATCAAAATAAGATAGGAATGCCAAGGTGGGAACCATTGGGCTTACAATCTCTCCCTTTTTGATGATGACAAGCACAAGAGATTTTCCAATTAAAAGCACACATATATTTCCTTACACTAGATTTCTCTCCCCCTTTGGCATCTATCAAAAAGATGGGGTAAAAGAAAATTAAAGGGATAAAATTTTCAAATTCAAGCTCCCCCTTTTTCAAGGAAAAAAACAAACAAATCACTCCCCCTATTTAGAGTTTTTATTCAACACAAGAGGGGGTATTTAAATAGTCATAAAAAATATTCAATTTGAAGAACAAGCCTCTAATCTAAGCACATATGAAGAGAATCATATGGGGGCTTTGGGGACCCAAGCTTTCTTGGTTCCACCACAATCCCTAATTTTAGATGCACATTGGAATTGGTAATGACCATTGATTCCACAATAATGGCATCTAACATGAGGGTTAGATAGACTAGTCCTATCATAAAAAGCATGATTAGGTCTATCACTAGCATTCTTTAAGATTATGTCAATAATTTTATCACCATTTAGGAATCCATGGAGACAAAATCTTAATCTTTCATTCTAATTAAGAAGATGGGTTATTTGATTTAGAAAATCATTAGTGTCATCTTCAGAAGATTTGGAAGAGCTTGCTACATCTTGAAGTTTTGCAATTTGGCAAGTTTTCTCATCCAAACAACCCTTAAGGGTTTCAATCTTAAGTTTAAAAGTTTCAAGTTGTGCTTGAGATTTTGATATGGAAGAAGAAGATTCATTTTTCAAAAATTCAAGTTCATTTTCTAATTTTGAAATAGATTTTTTTTAACTTTATTTTTAGAAATTTGAGAATGCAAGGTTATGCACAATTCATCATAAGATATTTTGTCACTATCACTACTTGATGAATTACAAGAGGGGATAGAATTTACCTCATCTTCATGGGTGAATGCCATGAAGCAAAGATCATCTTTATTAGCTTCCCCTTCGCTTGAGCTTTTGCCCGACGTGCTTGACGCATCCCAAGCGGCGACAAGACCCTTGTTCTTCTTCCAATCCTTCTTCTTTCCCTTGTACTTTGAGGAAGATGAGTTGAGAAGAGGGCACTCCGGTCTTTTGTGACCCGTCTTCTTGCAATTGTAACATCTTACAACTCCCTCAACTTCATTTTCTTCTTTCTTCTTCTTTTTATCCTTTTTATGCTTCTTTCTCCATAAGCTTTTAAATTTTCTTAAAGCTTCTTATTCATCACTATCCGCCTCACTTGAGGATGATGAGTCCGCTTTCACCTTGAGTGCTAAGGATCTACTCTCTTTTTCTTTCTCTTTTGGCTTCTTCTCCTCTTGTCAGCTAGTGAGGAGCATCTCATGAGTGATAAGAGATCCTACAAGCTCCTCCATGGTTAGCGCCTTGAGATCCTTTGATTCTTGTATGGCGGTTACTTTTGGATCCCAATGTGGAGGAAGTGACCTAAGCAACTTACTCACAAGCTCATCAGTAGGATAAGATTTACCAAGATTAGCTAATTCATTTGAAATTTTAGAAAATCGGGTATACATTTCGGAAATCCTTTCATTTTGACCCATTCTAAACATTTCATATTTGCTCTTTAACAAGTTTATTTTGGAATCCTTGACTTGTGATATTCCCTCGTGGGTAACGGCAAGAGTATCCCAAATAACCTTGATGGAATAAAAAAGAGCTACTCTATTAAACTCCTCCGTAGATAAGACGCAAAACAAAGAGTTTATAGCTTTGTAATTTAAATTTGCATGCCTTTTCTCTATAACATTCCATTCTTCAAATGGTTTGGAAGGCAACGAGTATCCATTTTCAACAATGTGCCAAAGCTCAACATCTATCGAAAGAAGATAGATGCGCATCCTTGTCTTCCAATGTCCATAGTTGGACCCATCAAAGAAAGGAGGTTTAGTTGTGGAATGGCCTTCCGGAAGTCCGATTCCATTTATATTTGCCATTTCACAATTATAAAGTTGCCAAAGATCTTATGATCTTTCCCTTGTTAAAATTTTAAAAAATATTTACCAAAGATTTTAAGAAAAGAAAATCTTTTAAGAGCCAAGGCTCTGATACCATGTGAAATTCCAAGGGTAGGCTCGCGTACTTACTCTAATGGCAACTAATGAGGAGTGAACAATTAGGTTCCTAATAAGTTTTATTATTTTGAAAACTCAAACCCAATTTTGAAGATTAAGAGATCAAAAAGTAAAAATTAAGCTCACAAGTTAAATCCTAAGTGCAATAAAAGAAAGACAAGAGATAAGAGAGATTGCACCCGAGATTTAAAGTGGTTCGGTCCTCCAACGCGAGGCCTACTCCACTCCACCAATCAAACCCGTTGATGGCTTCACTATTTGATCTTCTTAACTTCGGCGAAGATCAATGCCGATTACAATTCCGATCGCCTTTAACCTTGGTGGCAATCTTCACCACGGAGAGTGGGCTCCGCTTCTCCGAACACTCGTCCAAATACAATGTTCTTGAATAAGAAGGAAAGAACAAAAAATCCCTCACAAGGGTTTACAAGATTTGTAGAAGATGTACAAATTGAGCCTATGATCCAAATCCTAATCTTAGAGGATGAGAGGCATAAACAAGCTTTGATTCACTCTTAGGATATACCAATAGGTTTTTAGAGTGTTAGGATACATTAATGGGAAGCTGGAAATACCCATATATATAGAAAAACCAAATATGACCGTTTGAGGGCATAGTGGTAATTTCTGCAAAAATCCCCAACGGCTATAATTCTTCCCGTTATAGTGGTCTCGGAGTTCCGAGAATTTCTCTCGGAGTTCCGGGAATACAAACAGAAGATGGAAAAATTCTACTAGACCAAATCTCGGAGCTCCGAGAATTTTCTCGGAGTTCTAAGAAGCCTATAAGCAGCAGATTTTCAATTCTGTTTCTTGGGCTTCCAACTTTACACCAAGTTGGGATTGTTATGAGGGTTCCAAATTGTCGGAACACCACAAGGACAATCTCTTAAACATTTTAGGGTTGTGAGATTAACTTTATTTATGCCTCTAAAATCTAAACTAAGATTGGATCATATACATTCTAAAATGACTTTGATCTTCATTGGCGATTCTCCAAGTCTTCAATCATCTTGGATCTTCGATGTCTTTGGCCTTCCAAATGTGGTCCAACGAGAGCTTCTTGGCCTCAATCCAAGCAATCTTGTCATAACACCATTATGATCTACAACTTAGACATTCAAACACATTAGTGATATAAAATCACTTGTGTATTGGAATCATCAAAATAAGATAGGAATGCCAAGGTGGGAACCATTGGGCTTACAAATAGCCACCTCCCTGGTAATCTCCCAAGTACGTTTCCTCCTAGCGCTTTCCTCACTCATGAGTAACTTGAAGAAGGGGGGGTGTTTGTGCCAATGCGAGTGGGTCTCTTCCACCGGGTAAAACCACAAACACTGTAGAAAGCGAAAGGGCAATCTCTAGCATCTTGCTTAAAGATTTTCCAATATTTCCTAATCACATCCCTCGATATTTTGTTATGGGTGGGATCATTGATGGACACCCTCTCTTCTTCATAGACCATTATCCTCATCCTATGGAGGATTCTTTCCAAAACCAGAATCTCCATGAATAGCTTCCTGGTCGGACCCCCCTGGCATGAGAGAGAGTCTTGCTGCGGGATTTCTGCCTACTCAAAGGTGAAGTGAAGCTGAATCGCCCAAGATACCCTTGGAACTCGACCGTCTCTCCCAAAGACACCGAGCTTCAGGGAATAAAACATTTTCCACTATTAAGTAAAGAGGCTCCTTTGTAAAGGAGATCCTCGCTTTCTCGATATTGTAACTTTAATTGCGTCACGCGCCAAAATGGGGTGAGAAATATTACCGTAGGTGATACGTCGCATACCCCACCATCCAAAATCGATGATACCAAGCTTATACAAAATACAAAAACCTCTTTAGGCCCAATCCTCAGTAATTGGGGGAGGGCCCCACCCACAGAGAGCTAGGTGAGGGCCCACAGGTACTTAGCCAAAGGCACAGACTACTCTGGATGGGGGAAAGGGTTTGTTCAACCATCCATTTTTCTTTAATTTCCGCTTAAGGGCAAGGAGGTCAAACTTCCTAAAGCCAAGGCCAGCAGGTGACAGATATTTCTGATATTTCTGACCAAAAACCTCCTTCCCCAAACCTTGGCCACCTACCGACAGTCCAATCTTGGGCAACACGCCATTACTTGATTGGACATAATTTGAATTTAGCAGGGGGCTCAACGGTACACCGGGGAGCTTATCCTGCTCCACCGGAATGTCGGGAGCCAGCGGCATTGCCGGCCTCCCCAACCCAGCAGGGATCTTTGCGGGGGGGGGGGGGATTTAGAACAACCGCCACCCTTTATGATCGGGAACTCTAGATTAACCGAGTACTCCACAAGATTCTCAATGGAAAGATTATATTTGGTTCCCGACATATTGTTTTTGCAGAGGAAACCAAGAGATGAAGAGAAAATTGGAGAAATCGTGATTTCAAGTACTGAAGAAACAACATGATACTTATCTCAAGGCATTCCACCAAGTCTTTTCTCTGGCATCTCACCGAAGATGAAGATTATGCTAGAATCACACTAGCAATACCGTAGGCATTGCACTCAGGTTCCAGACTTCGTACCTTGGAGAAGATCAAGACTTCTCACCTTGAGGATTAAGGCTTCACACCCACAAGTTTGCAAAACGGGAAAGAACAATCATTTTCATTCATTCTACCATCCATGGAATCAAAGTACCTTGAGGCTTATAATATACAACAAAAAGAAGAGAGAAAGTTCTATTACCTAAAAAGTTGTTCGATTTTAAAAATAAATGACGTTAGAAACTTATTCCCCACTTAAAATTCTTATAACACATGTGTGTTGCTTATTTAAAACAATCTTTAACTCAAAAAACTTAAGTGATTTTGATAGGAAAAAGACTGCGGTACCCCTACTACAACTTAAATGACTAAAAAGACACCCAAAAATTAAAATTTGGACGATAGAATGGTCCCGATCATACTTCCTCGCTTGAAAAGATTCGACCATGTTGAATATAATGATTAAGTTCTTCAAGGTATCTAGTTTGGAATGCTTTAAGATTGTTAGGAGAATTAGGGTTTAAGCAAGGATGCTTTATTGTTTTACAAGAAGGCATGCTTTGTTGTATTACAGAAAGATCACATCAATATGTGCGAGCACCTCAAGAGGACAATCTTCCTTGCCAGTAACTGTATCCTATGCAAGAGTGAAGAAGAATCTCTGGATCGTGTCCTATTACATTGCTCGTTCTCATTAGCTCCTCTATTTGTCTTTTAGTGGACATGGCTCAAATGGCTGAAGCCCGTTTTATTTATAGAACGGAATCCCATTTTCCTTCCAGTGCTGGAAAGAAAGAGAAGAACAATTGAATCTATGAAGAGAGAAAGAGGATGTATGGTAAAATAATAGCAGAAATCAAAACGGAATATATATTAGGGGGCACTGGGGCAGAAAGGAAGAGATTATCATGCATATGAGATTTTATATGGTGTAAGCCCTTATAGTCCTGTATTTTTTAAAAAGACTGTACAGACCATAGTATAGGATGATCCAAACAGTCCATTTGATTGGCCACAATGTAAATAGGTTGTGCCCAAAAAATCATTTCTATAGGATCATCCTAGCTCTCCGATCTATAGAGAAGCTGCATATTATGGAAATCTCTATAGATTGGAGGGCTAGGATCAGCCTATAGAAATGATTTTTGGGGAACAACCTATTAACGTTGTGTTCAATCATGGACTGTTTGGATCATCCTATGATGTGGTTCGTACAGTCCTTTTTGAAAAAATACGGGACTATAAGGGCTTACTCCATATAATTGGTGTCTGAGATGGTATGTGAGCCACTCTTCTACTTTGAACGGGATTTCACTAGCATGTTGTCATGGGGAAGGAATGCGGGCTTGGTCAGTGGAAATTGTCAAATATCATTTCCGAAACGGTCTGCAAATGGGTAAGCGGACAACATTTTTTTTAATAAAAGCTAGTCACCCTTTTTAGATAAATAAAAAATCACTTTCCATATTCAAATTCTAGCATTCCTTCTATGAACAAAATGAAAAAGCCAGATGGATATAGTGGCTCACTCACAAGCAGCTGTATCTTGTCAATGGCCCCAGCTTTATTCGTCAATGAAATTATGTGTTTTTAATATTGGAAAAAGAATCTTGATATTCATTTTTCCTTGTTTTAATATTGGCAATCCTTTGCTTTGTTTTAGACCTCCCTTTGACCTCATTACAGTTCCTAGTGTCTCAAAAATCAGCCGGGCAAATATGATCCGTCGTGCACAAATTAACGGAAAAGTAAAAACATAAACATAAGCTAAAGGATGAACACCGATATTTTACGTGGTTTGGCCAATGCCTACATGTTAGGAAATAATCCTAACGGTGGATGTGGCTTTTGCAAGATCGACGGTCAAGATCATTTGGTTAGTTAATTAGTTTTGTGAAAAGTCATTAATGAAAAGACTTTATGTGAAAAGGTATAAACGTAAAGAGACGTTTGGGGAGAGGGATCGGCGCGATGAGGAGTCGCATCTCTTCCCACAAACGCTTATAAAAAGGTACTCTTGGGTCCTATTTGTAGACAACGAATTTGTTTCCAAACTTTGAGAATCCACGCTTGAAGAGACAGGAAACCGGTCCCCATCACCGACTATTGTGTAGCAAAGAGAAACCTTAAGAGAAAGAAAAACAACATTCATGGCTTCCCGTATGTCTTTTTCTCATTTCAATTGATTCCATATTGTTATCGGTGATTTTCTCAATGTTGAATCGCTAAGATCCGTTGCCGGTGTTCATATTGTATAGAACACTATTGAAATATTCAAGAGGGGGGGTGAATTGATTTTAACACTAAATTAGCCCTTTTGAAAATTACCTATGAACCCTAATTGGAATTTTTCTTCACTTAATTAAATATTTGGTTAGTGCACATATAATTGAAAGCAAAATGAAATGCCAAACCAAAAACAATAATGAAAGTGCAAGACAAGAAAGAACACACCGATGTATAGTGGTTCGGGCAAAGCCCTACTCCACTTTTCTTAAGATCGTCCTTAAGGATTTCCACTATTGGAGACCTCCACGATGCCCGGCTCCGAGGCGGTTACACTTCCAAGGGATATTAAATGAGGATGCCCTTACACCTTTACAAAGACTCTCCTTCTCCGCCGAGTTCTAAGCGGTTGCTCTCTAGGGAATTAAAAAAAGGAATGCCCTAGCCACCTATACAAGAAGTGAAGATTGAATAGCTTAGCTTCTTCTTGAAAGCTTGATGCTCTTTGTAGATCCTTGATTGCTCTTCAATGATGGTAGTTGCAAGTGAAAGCTCTAAGTATCCCAACTCAAGAAATTTGCAAGTGCAAGGCAAGTTTGGGAAGAAAACAAAATATCAAGCACAAATAGATTGCAAGTTTTCTTTGATGCTCAAGTATGTTTTCAAAATGATCAAGAGAGAGGAAAAAATCCTCTAGATGTTGTATTTATAATCTCTCAAGAGAATATGACCGTTTGGGGGTGGAAATATCAAATTTCACAAATTAATTCAAATCCCAACGGCTATATTCTTACTTGTCGCGAGCTTCTCGGAGTTCCGAGAACCATTCTCGGAGCTCCGAGAAATTCTCGGAGCTCAGAGAAATTCTCGGAGCTCCGAGAAATTCTCGGAGCTCAGAGAAATTCTCGGAGCTCAGAGAAATTCTCGGAGTTCCGAGAAATATTCTCGGAGTTCCAAGAAAATGGCCAGAAGAACAAAATATTCTACTGGACCATTTCTCAGAGTTCCGAGAAAATGGCCAGAAGCTACTGGACCATTTCTCGGAGTTCCGAGCTCAGAGCTCCGAGAAAAATCTCGGAGTTCCGAGAAGCCTAAAAATCTGTATATTTTGAGATTTTATTTCTTGTTTGATTTTTGGCTTTTGGAACTCAACTCCTATGATAATTATGGAATGTTTATGAGGGTCCCAACATGTTGGTCCACCACATAATGATTCACTAAACTGTTGAAGATCTTTAAGTGTTGTGTGAAAACAATTTTGAAAAACACTTTGAAAACGTTTTGCCTTGACTTGAAAATCTAAAGAGAAGGGATGTACAATGATACCTATGCAACCTTCAATTCCTCTTTAGCTTTGGTCTTCAATTGATCTTCCATCTTTGTATGCTTGCTTGAGTGGTGATGTGAGCTCCACTTAGCTCCTTTGACTCTTGTTGGGTACATCTTCAAGCATGACCATGTTGTGTGTTGGTTTCTTCAATGATCAATCCTATCTTAAACACAACAATTCAAAGCAAATTGATTAGTATTCAAAAACACAATCAATTATGTTTAGAATCATCAAAACAAGATTGGAGAGTAGACCCTTGGGCTTACAATCTCCCCATTTTTGATGATGACAAACAAAATTGATTATGAGGTGTGTGTGGAGTGACATAGTAGGCAAGTGAATACTGGAACTCCCCCTCAATATATGCACACAGATAAATGATACAAGTTATAAGCATGTGGTGCATATAGTCAATTGAATAGATAATCAATTTCAAACCTTCTCCCCCTTTTGTCATCGACAAAAAGGGTGTAAAAAAAAATTTAGGAGTAGATAACTCCCCCTAAATCAATGCTTATGGTATAGAAATATATAGCCAAGTAATGCACATATACCTGTTCATGATCAAGATGTTGACAAATGTCAAATTGTTAGGTATTTTTAATTAAAGTGAAGGTACCTCTCCAACTTAGAGAACTAAGAAGGCTAAGAGTACCAATTGAGTGATTTTTAAGATTAAAAATTTGACATCTCATTCATGCAGATATTACCAAACAAAGATGATATATATAAATACTATATAGATAAGCTGATGAAAGGCACAAAGTATTTATTTGGAAATTTCTTTAACTTGATCTGCACTCCATATGTTTAAGGGACTTCGGATATAACAAATTCTATCATCACTAAGGGGTTTTGTAAAGATATCCGCTAATTGATCTTCAGTGTTGATATACTTTAAGCAAATATCCTCTTTTTGTGAGTGATCTCTAATGAAGTGGTGCCTAATCTCAATGTGTTTTGTTCTTGAGTGTTGTATGGGGTTCTTTGTTAAGCTTATAGCACTAGTATTGTCACATTGGATGAGAATATTTTCCATTTTGATTGCATAGTCCATCAATGTGCTTTTCATCCATAAGACTTGAGCACAGCAAGCTCCAGCTGCCACATATTCTGCTTCTGTTGTGGACAGAGCTACTGAATTTTGCTTCTTGCTAAACCATGAAACAAGTGATTTACCCAAGAATTGGCAAGTCCCACTAGTGCTTTTCCTATCTACTCTACATCCAGCAAAGTCTGCATCTGAATATCTGATGAGAGTGAAGGAAGATGATCTTTCATACCACAGTCCTAGACTTTTGGTTCCTCTTAAGTACTTGAAGATCTTCTTAACTGCTGATAGGTGAGACTCTTTAGGATCCGATTGAAATCAAGCACAGAGACAGACAGTAAACATAATGTCTGGTCTGCTGGCTGTCAAATAGAGCAAACTACCTATGATACCCCTATACAATTTCTGATTCACAGATTTGCCAAATTCATCCATTTCTAGCTTAGCAGTAGTACTCATGGGAATTCTTGATGTCTTACTGCTATCCATGCCATACTTCTTTAATAACTCCTTTGTATATTTTTCTTGATTTAAAAATATTCTATTTTTGTATTGTTTAATTTGGAGTCCTAAGAAATAGGTTAACTCGCCCATCATGCTCATTTCAAATTCATTTTTCATTAAAGTTGCAAATTCATCACATAATTTTTGATTGGTTGAGCCACATATGGTATCATCTACATATATCTGGACAAGGAGGATATCTTGATTTTCTCTTTTGATAAATAATATTTTATCCACCTTTCCCATCTCAAATCCTTTTTCAACCAAAAAAGTGCAAAGCCTCTCGTACCAAGCTCTAGGAGCTTGCTTTAACCCATACAAGGCTTTATCAAGTCTGAAGACATGATCTGGATGTTTGAAGTATTCAAAACTTGGAGGTTGCTCAACATACACTTCCTCCTGGATATAGCCATTTAGGAAGGCACTTTTGACATCCATTTGATATAATTTAAATCCTTTATGAGATGCATATGCCAAGAGTATCCTAATAGCCTCCATACGGGCAACAGGAGCAAATGTCTCATCATAGTCTATTCCCTCCTCCTGATTGTACCCTTGGGCTACCAGTCTAGCTTTATTTCTAGTGATAATTCAATTTTCATCCAATTTATTTCTGTACACCCATCTCGTGCCAATGACTGGATGATCACTAGGTCTAGGCACTAGCCTCCACACCTTGTTCCTTTCGAATTGACTTAACTCTTCTTGCATAGCGATCAACCAATATTCATCCTTTTCAGCTTCTTTGATGGATTTAGGTTCTAATTCGGATAGGAACGCCAAATTGTTACTCACACTACGATAGTATGATCTAGTTCTCACTGGCGATGTGGCATCACCTAAAATTTGGGATTCGGGATGATCTACCAATGTTCTCCTATCCCTAGGTAATGAGTTATCATTTTCATTTTCTACTTCCTCACTAGGTAGTGTATGACTTGTAGATGCATGAGGAGGGGCACTTAACTTAGGTAAGAGATGTTCATTAGGTTCATCCTCATCATGTGGCATTTTTTGAGGTGTTGGCTCTCTTTCATCAAATGTCACATGCATGGATTCTTCTACCACTAGGGCTCTCCTATTAAATACTCTATATGCCTTGCTATGAGAAGAATACCCTAAGAATATTCCATCATTCGACTTCCTATCAAATTTGTGTAGATTATCTTTGATGTTTAAAATGAAGCATTTACATCCAAACACTCTAAAATAGCTTATATTTGGTTTCAAGTTTTTTCAAAGCTCATATGGTGTTTTCTTAGACATTGGCCTTAAATATACCCTGTTTATGATATAGCAAGCGGTGCTAACCGCTTCCGCCCAAAAATATCTAGGGAGATCATTTTCATGCAACATTGTTCCAGCCATTTCTTGGAGAGTTCGATTCTTTCTTTCTACTACTCCATTTTGTTGAGGTGTTCTAGGTGCAGAAAAATTATGTTTTATGCCATGTTCATTACAATAAGTGTCAAAATGTACATTTTCAAATTCCGTTCCATGATCACTTCTAATGTAAGAGATAGCAATACCTCTTTCATTTTGTATTTGATTGCACAATATAAGGAAGTTTTCATAAGTTTCATCTTTGTGTGCTAGAAATATGACCCAAGTAAATCGTGAGTAGTCATCCACAACTACAAACACGTACCTCTTTCCACCTAGGCTACTAGTCTTCATTGGTCCAAAAAGATTCATATGAAGTAGCTCCAAGGGGTAGGAAGTTGAAATCATATTTTAGGTGCAAATGAGCTCTTTAATTGTTTTCCTAATTGACAAGTTCTACAAATGTGATCTTTGGTGTATTTGAACTTAGGCAATCCTCTAACAATTTCTTTTGAGGAGAGGGTCGAAATGAGATCCATTCCGGCATGACCCAACCTCCTATGCCATAGCTAAGAATCCTCACTAATGGCATTAAGACAAGTCATATTTTGGAGTCTAAGATCATCTAGTCCAATTGTGTAAATGTTATTGTCTCTAGAACCTACGATTTTACTTCTCCATCTATCTTATTTTTAACAATGCATTTATCGGGATTGAAGACAACTTCAAAACCATTATCACATAATTGACTAATGCTAATAAGATTATGGGACAAGCCATCAACAAAGAGTACATCATGTATGGGAGAGGTAGAGTTACCTATGGTGCCTTCACCTTTGACTTTTCCTTTCTTATCATCTCCAAAGGTAACTTCTCCACCATCCTTGAGTGATAGCGATGCGAATTGAGTAAGGTCTCCAGTCATGTGTCTAGAGCATCCACTATCAAGGTACCATGTGTTCCTCTTGTTGTGGCTTTTAAGGCATACCTACATATGAATAGGCAAGTGAGATCCCTTAGGTACCCAAATCTTCCTAATCTTGCTATGTTCATTTATTTTCACTTTAGAGTTCAACTTGATCTTATCTTGTTTAGCATGCAAGCAAGCTACCTTATAATGACCTTCTAGACCACAATAAAAGCAAATTTTGGTACCGCTAGAAGAAACCTTTTCAAGTTTGTTTTTATAGTTAGATATTGTGGTATTCCATTAATGTCCAAGTCCACTTTTGTCACTTGACATTCTTTGAAGATTAACAAGCTTATCCAATTTCAATTAACTATTTTCAAATTTTTCAAAAAAGTTTCTTTAGTTCATCATATTCAAATGATAGTCTACCATTTTCATGCTTTAGCTTGTTGTTTTCATTACAAAGTTCTTGTCGGTTTTCATTTAAGATTTTGATAGAAGCATTTAACTCATGAATTTTTACTTTGTATTTTTCATTTTTATCATCTAGAAATTCATGATCTTTCTTTAACCAACCAAATTCTTTTGTCATGTTAGCAAGAGAATTTTCAAGTTATGCAATTTTATCAAATTGAATTTCAAGTTCATCATTTGCATTTTGTAAGGAATCAAGAACTTCTTTTAAAACAATGACATCATTTAAAGTGTTTACCTCGTTATTGTCGTTTGTTGAGGCCATGAAGCACACATTCCTTGCCATCAAGCAATCTTCGCCATCATTTTGTTCACCTTCGCTTTCAATTTCCTCATCCCACGTGGCGGTCATTCCTTTCTTGCCTTCTTTTCTCTTGAAGCGGTTATTTGAAGTAGGTTCATTGTTGAGTGGATAATCCGGGCGAATGTGTCCAAGCTTCTTGCAACCGTAGCATCGGGGTTGAGAAGATCCATCACCAAGTTCTTCTTTCTTCTTGAATGGGGGATTTGTCCTTCTATTTCTCATGCCTCCCATGTTCCTTTGCAAGAATTTGATCCTTCTTGTTAGGAGGGCAACTTCATCTTCCATGTCTTCCTTTGCTTCTTCATTTTCACCTACATTACATGCAAAAGCAATTCCTTTTCCTTTTTCAATTTTAATTTCAATTTCGGGTGCTTTTGTTTTGAAAATCATTTCATGGGTGATCAAGGACCCTATTAGTTCATGTAGGTTCAATGTGTTCATATCCTTGGCTTCGGTGATTGCGGAGGTTTTGGATTCCCAAGACAAAGGTAGGGACCTAAGGATTTTAGTCACTAAATCTCTATTGGAAAATTGTTTTCCAAGACCCCTTAGTCAATTTACAAGATTGGTGAATCTAGTGTACATGTCGGCAATTGTTTCATCGGGTGTCATTTGAAAGAGTTCATATTGCCGAAAAAGATGGTTCATTTTAGATTCTTTGACTTGATTGGTTCCTTCATGGGTGACTTCTAAGGTATCCCAAATTTCCTTAGCCGAATTTAAATTTGATACTCTATTGAATTCTCCAGGAGATAGAGCACAAATAAGGGAATTCATAGCTTTGGCATTATAATTTGAAGCTTGTTGTTCGGCTTCGGTCCAATCATTTAGGTTTCTTGTGGGTAATATGTATTCATTATTAATGGCTCTCCACATTTGATAATCTTGGGTTAAAAAGATTTTCATTTTAGTTTTCCAAAAACCATAGTTTGTTCCATCAAAATAGGGTGGCCTAGTGTTTGAATAACCTTCATGGTGTTGAGGGTAGTTTGCCATTTTAGAATCTTTACTCTAGACCGGTTAGGGTTTTCTAAAAATTAGAGATGAGGCTTTGATACCAAATGAAATATTCAAGAGGGGGGGGTGAATTGATTTTAACACTAAATTAGCCCTTTTGAAAATTACCTATGAACCCTAATTGGAATTTTTCTTCACTTAATTAAATATTTGGTTAGTGCACATATAATTGAAAGCAAAATGAAATGCCAAACCAAAAACAATAATGAAAGTGCAAGACAAGAAAGAACACACCGATGTATAGTGGTTCGGGCAAAGCCCTACTCCACTCTTCTTAAGATCGTCCATAAGGATTTTCACTATTGGAGACCTCCACGATGCCCGGCTCCGAGGCGGTTACACTTCCAAGGGATATTAAATGAGGATGCCCTTACACCTTTACAAAGACTCTCCTTCTCTGCCGAGTTCTAAGCGGTTGCTCTCTAGGAAATTAAAAAAAGGAATGCCCTAGCCACCTATACAAGAAGTGAAGATTGAATAGCTTGGCTTCTTCTTGAAAGCTTGATGCTCTTTGTAGATCCTTGATTGCTCTTCAATTATGGTAGTTGCAAGTGAAAGCTCTAAGTATCCCAACTCAAGAAATTTGCAAGTGCAAGGCAAGTTTGGGAAGAAAACAAAATATCAAGCACAAATAGATTGCAAGTTTTCTTTGATGCTCAAGTATGTTTTCAAAATGATCAAGAGAGAGGAAAAAATCCTCTAGATGTTGTATTTATAATCTCTCAAGAGAATATGACCGTTTGGGGGTGGAAATATCAAGTTTCACAAATTAATTCAAATCCCAACGGCTATATTCTTACTTGTCGCGAGGTTCTCGAAGTTCCGAGAAATTCTCGGAGCTCCGAGAAATTCTCGGAGTTCCGAGAAATTCTCGGAGTTCCGAGAAATATTCTCGGAGTTCCGAGAAAACGGCCAAAAGAACAAAATATTCTACTTGACCATTTCTCGGAGTTCTGAGAAAATGGCCAGAAGCTACTGGACCATTTCTCGGAGTTCCAAGAGAACTCTCGGAGCTCCGAGAAAAATCTCGGAGTTCCGAGAAGCCTAAAAATCTGTATATTTTGAGATTTTATTTCTTGTTTGATTTTTGGCTTTTGGAACTCAACTCCTATGATAATTATGGAATGTTTATGAGGGTCCCAACATGTTGGTCCACCACATAATCATTCACTAAACCGTTGAAGATCTTTAAGTGTTGTGTGAAAACAATTTTGAAAAACACTTAGAAAAAGGTTTGCCTTGACTTGAAAATCTAAAGAGAAGGGATGTACAATGATACCTATGCAACCTTCAATTCCTCTTTAGCTTTGGTCTTCAATTGATCTTCCATCTTTGTATGCTCGCTTGAGTGATGATGTGAGCTTCACTTAGCTCATTTGATTCTTGTTGGGTACTTCTTCAAGCATAACCATGTTGTGTGTTGGTTTCTTCAATGATCAATCCTATCTTAAACACAACACTTCAAAGCAAATTGATTAGTATTCAAAAACACAATCAATTATGTTTAGAATCATCAAAACAAGATTGGAGAGTAGACCCTTGGGCTTACAACTATCATGTGGTATCATAGCCACGGTTTCGGCAAGAAAACGGCGAGAAAATCGCATTAAAATGGTGAAAATTGAAAGAAATAGGGTTTTTGGTATTAAAAACCTTTGTATTTTGAATGCCACTGACAAGTTACAAATCTGATCGATGATTGAGTGCCACTGAAACGTTGCTTGTGTTCTCACGAATCCAACGCAACAAACGGTTCGTCGATCCGACGTCTGGATTGTATTTGACGGCCATTTAAAGTTAAAAATTTGAGTTTTGGTAGTTTTAGGCCTTACCGGAAAACAGCGCACCGCCGGAAGACGGTTGCTCTTACTGGTGATTTTCCGGCATGTATGTGTAGTTCGTTGAGAGAGGGACCCAACGCCGTAAACGGCGCCTAAAATGGTTGAGAAATGAATTTCCTGTACTAAATCGAAATTTATTAAAAACAAGGATTTTCAGATGAAAATTTCAGATTTGTTGTCTTTTAGTGGATTGGAGACGACGGTGAATATTTTATAAAAAAAAAAATGGTAGTCACACTTCTGTTTGAAAGTGATACTCCACCTTCTTTATGATTAACTAATAAGGGCATATTTGGAATTGAACTATGAGAATGAAAAGTATTATTATAATAATAGAAGTATTATTATAATAAGAGAGTCATGTCCATTGTCTAACGTCATAGGACTGTTGTTTTTTATTAAAAACAAAATTTGAATTTGTATGTGACATATGCATGTCGTGGCTTCTATGAGGCCCACCCGACCACCCATGGGACCAACCTGCCTGACCCGAACCGGCCGGCCCGAACTGGTCCAACCACCTATTTTGGGCCGGTTCGGCCTAATTTTTGGGGATTCTCTCCCAAGTAGGACCGGTTCTTGGGGTTTTTGACCCTCCTGAACCTATTTTTGACATCGGTTTTGGGTTTTGAAACTTGGTTTTCAAAGTTACAGTATAATTTTCAAAACTTTGGATTTTTTTAATGTTTGGTTTTGAGTCAAATATTTGGTGATTCTATATAACCATCTATGGGACAAAAATTTTGACTTGAAAACACATTGGTTTTGTCAAATATACCTAAAACCTTTGTCTTTTGGTTAGTGAATTGGTTGTGTATATCTTTCAAAATCCTTATGCATTGATTTTGATATATTATGAAACTTGATTCCGTCTGGGAAACGGAATCGCTTAGGATTAGTGGTTTAAATAAAGAACAGTGTCACATATAGTGACACATTATGAACTACAAAACCACTTTAAGTTGCGTCTATTTGTCCAAGAGCAACACTCAGCCCAACGGATGACTGTTGCTTTGCACAAATATGTGGTGTGCGAGGGCTAGGCCTGGATAACTTGGTTTGGGGTTGCGCTTCTGCCCAACGGTGATGTGTACCTTAAGTATAGAGTTATTTGGCCCTAGTTAAATGTGTGTCGTGGCACGGCCCAACGGACGACCCATGATGATACGCTGGTGTCTCCCTAGAATCACATTTATGTGTTTCTGTGATTCTAGGCAATCCAACTGACTTCCTTAAAGATAAATTGACTTAAAAATGGAACCAAATGTGTAGCGTGGCATGGCCCAACGGACATCCCACGGTGACACACCGGGTGTTCCATTAAGAACACACTTATGTATTTTGTGTTTCTGTTTACTTTAGTCATTTATTTTAAAGTTGGATTACATTAAATCGTGGATTTTACTGAATAAACTCTTTTTGTGGATTTAAATGGTGTCTTAAATAGTGAGCAAAATTGTAACTGTCTGTCTTTTTCATCTACAGCATTGAACCCTAGTTCTATCTCTAGTTATTTGTCTGGGATCGAGGTTTTGAGTGGGACTAATTTCGAAAAATGGAAGGATCATATTCATATAGTCTTAGGGTGTTTGGACCTAGATTATGCACTTAGGAATGACAAACCTGAAGTGCCTTCTAATGAAAGTACTGCTGCGGATTTGGCTACCTATGAAAAATAGGAACGGTCAAACCGCATGAGCCTTATGATTATGAAAAGCACGATCTCTACCTCTATCCGAGGAGGCATTCCGGACTCAGAGGAAAATGAAGAATTTACTGCTAAAGAGTACCTACAGGCAGTAGAGGGTCAGTTTAAGGGATCGTCTAAGGCTCTTGCTAGTACACTGATGATGAAGACGATCACTATGAAGTACAATGGTAGTAGTGGTGTGAGAGAGCACATTATGCGAATGAATGACATGGCCTCCCAGCTAAAGAAAATGAACATGGAGATCTCTGAGGGTTTCCTTGTTCATTTCATCATGACATCTCTTCCTGCGTAGTTTACTCCATTTAAAATTAATTACAATACGCAGAAAGAGAAGTGGGAAATGAGTGAACTCATAGCCATGTGTGTTCAAGAAGAAGAGAGGTTGAAGACCGAGCAACCTGAAAGTGCTCATTACACCACAGAGGGAACATCGAAGGGTCACTTCAAGAAGAGAACCAAAGGAAAAGGGCTTTGGGAAAGGCAAGAAGAAGGTAGCAAATGGTTCGGCTCAGCAGGGCTTGACCGGTGGGATGAAAAGTCGCATTAGGTGCCATTTCTGTAAGAAACTTGGTCACATAAAGAAAGAGTGCTCCAAGTATGAAGAGTGGCTGCATAAGAAAGGTAATAATTCTGTTTTTGTTTGTCATGAATCTTTTCTTGTAGATGCTCCTAGAAATACCTGGTGGATAAATACAGGTTCCACTATTCACATCTCGAATTCCTTGCATGGATTTCAAGAGAGACGGAGACTCAGGAAAGGGGAGCGAACCATTAAGATGGGAAATGGAGTAGAAGCAGACGTCAAGGCTATTGGCACTTTTCGTCTTATATTAGATAGTGGCTTCATTATGTATTTGGAAGACACATTTTATGTACCTACCATGAGCAGAAACCTTATATCTGTATCTAGACTTGATTCCTCTGGATTTGAATTTAAATTTGGGAATAAAGGTTTTACATTACTCCATGATTCCAATGTTGTTGGTTCTGGTCCTCTTGTGGGCAATCTATATATGATTAATTTAGATAGCTCGTTTGCACATTCTCTGTTATCCATGCATGTGAATGAGGAAATTAGTTACCGTGGCAATAAACGGGGTTGAGTTGATGAAAACTCTTCCAGTTTGTGGCATAAGCGTTTAGGTCACATTTCCATTAGTCATTTGGAAAGACTGGTTAAGGATGGAGTTCTTCCTCCTCTTGACTTTTCTGATTTCGGGATTTGTAGGCAGTGTCTTAAAGGTAAACAAACCAAAACTAGTAAGAAGGGCGCCACTAAGAGTACCGGCCTGTTAGAAGTTATTCACACTGATATATGTGGGCCATTTCCTACTCCTGCCCAAGTGGCGAGAGATATTTCATTACCTTTATCGATGACTTTTCACGTTTTAGCTACGTCTATCTCATCAAAGAAAAGTCGGAAGCACTGGATACCTTTAAGATCTATAAGGTTGAGATTGAGTTACAACTTGACCGGAAGATTAAGGTTGTGAGGTCCGATAGAGGTGGGGAGTACTATGGCAGATATTCTGATACGGGCCGCAGTCCAGGTGCGTTCGCACTTTACTTAAAGGAGAACGGTATTGTCGCTCAGTACACGATGCCAGGTACACCTGAGCAAAATGGTGTTGCTGAGAGACGAAACCGTACTCTTATGGATATGGTGAGGAGCATGATTTGCAATTCACCATTGCCCGAGTCCTTGTGGGGAGAAGCATTGAAAACAGCCGTTCATATCCTAAACCGAGTACCGAGTAAAGCTGTGGCTAAGACCCCTTATGAGTTATGGGCCGGTAAAAAGCCTAAGCTGCATGTTTGGGGCTGTATGGCTGAAGCCAAAATATATAACCCACAGTTGAGAAAGTTAGACGCTAGGACCATCTCTTGTTACTTCATAGGTTACCCTGAACGGTCTAAGGGTTATAGGTTCTATAGTTCTACTCATAGCACCCAGATTGTAGAGACTAGATACGTTGTATTCTTAGAGGATAGTGATCTAAGTGGGAGTTTTGTGCCTAGGTCACTTACTTTTGAGGAGAACCGGGTATTTGTTCCAATACCGGTAATCCAAGAAAGAGTAGTGTCGATTCCTCCACCTGACGATATTGATGCACCAGATGGCACATTGGAGGTTTCGCCCCACATTCCTGATGCTCCAACGACGATTGTCGCTGAGCAACCTGTGCGTAGATCACAGAGAGAGAGGAGGTCAGCCATCTCAGATGACTATATTGTCTATTTAAACGAGTGTGACTACGACGGTGAAATGGATAATGATCCACTTTCATTTGGTCATGCCATAGTGACCGATCAGCTCAGTGGTTTGAAGCCATGAAGGATGAGTTGCTCTCGATGGAAAAGAACCGTGTCTGGGAACTCACCGAGTTATCTAAAGGGGTCAAGCCTGTAGGCTATAAATGGATCTTTAAGACCAAAAGAGACTCTAAGGGCGGGATTGAAAGATATAAGGCCAGACTAGTCGCTAAGGGGTTCACTCAGAAAGAGGGAATAGACTACAAAGAGACTTTCTCTCAAGTATCAAGGAAAGACTCTTTAAGGATAGTTATGGCTTTGGTGACTCATTATGACTTAGAGTTACACCAGATGGATGTGAAGACTGCATTTTTAAATGATGACCTTCATGAGGATGTCTATATGATTCAGCCTAAAGGTTTTAAGGCTGAGAGCGAAGAGCACCTAGTCTGTAGGCTTAAAAGTCAATTTACGGACTTAAGCAGGCTTCTAGGCAGTGGTATCTAAAATTTTATGACGTAGTGTCTAGTTTTGGGTTCAAGGAAAATGTTGTAGATCAATGCATATATCTTAAGATTAGTGAGAGTCGATTCATCATCCTAGTGTTATATGTTGATGATATACTACTTGCCAGTAGTAACCTGGGCATGCTGAAAGAAACAAAATAATTTCTCTCAAGGAATTTTGATATGAAAGATCTTGGTGAAGCTTCCTATGTCATAGGAATTGAGATTCATCGAGATAGGACTCGAGGATTGCTGAGATTATCTCAGAAGACCTATATAGAGAAAGTCCTTAAGAGATTCAGCATGGATAAATGCTCCCCTAGTCCTGCTCCTATAGTTAAGGGCGATATATTCAATCAGTTACAATGTCCCAGGAACGCACTGGAACGGGATGAGATGAGACATATTCCTTATGCTTCCGCTGTTGGTAGTCTCATGTATGCTCAAGTTTGTACCCGTCCAGATATTGCATTTGCAGTTGGCATGCTTGGGAGGTACCAGAGTGACCCAGGTTTGGATCACTGGAAGGCAGCCAAAAAGGTTATGTGTTACCTGCGAGGGACTTCAGATTACATGCTCACATTTAGGAGATCGGATAGCCTTGAGGTGATTGGCTATTCTGATTTCGACTTCGTTGGTTGTCGGGACACCCATCGGTCCACTTCTGGTTATATTTTTATGCTTTCAGGAGGACCTATTTCTTGGAGAAGCGTCAAACAGAGAATGACGGCTTCATCCACTATGGAGGCAGAGTTTATTTCATGTTCGAAGGCTTCGGCTCACGCCTTATGGCTGCGAAATTTTATTTCAGGGCTTCATTTGATTGATTCTATTGAGAGGCCGCTGAAACTTCTCTGTGATAATTCCGCTGCGGTTTTCTTTTCCAAGAACAAGTCTGGAGACGGCTCGAAGCATATAGATCTAAAGTATCTTGTTCTGAGGGAAAGAGTTCAGAATCAGCATGTATCTGTGGAATACATAAGCACCGCACCTATGTTGGCGGATCCCTTGACTAAAGGCTTGTCACCAAAGCTCTTCAGAGAGCATGTAGCATGCATGGGATTGGTTGACACTTTTGATAGCCTATGATAGTGGGAGTCTGCATTTGGTATTGAGATACACTGTAGTGATCACATTATATTTTATGATTCTGATATATATTATGATTATTTTCTACCGCTCCATTTCGTGCACATTTTGTAAATGGATTGTTAATAAGAGGTAGAATGTGTCAATATGACTGTTTTGGACCATGTTTACATCTTATGCATGTATACTTTTACATTCATGTTAGTAAGAATTACTAATAATATAATCATGGGGTAGGCTATTGGGTAGAGTTGGTGACCCAATGGTTACATGGTTTATTGTTGGTAGATTTTGCTAAATGGAATGTTGGATTTATTATCTAACTAATTTAAAGTTATGATCCTTATGTTTGGCTCAAAGATCTTGCTAGCCAAGTGGGAAAATGTTAGGAAATAATCCTAACGGTGGATGTGGCTTTTGCAAGATCGATGGTCAAAATCATTTGGTTAGTTAATTAGTTTTGTGAAAAGTCATTAATGAAAAGACTTTATGTGAAAAGGTATAAACGTAAAGAGACGTTTGGGGAGAGGGATCGGCGCGATGAGGAGTCGCATCTCTTCCCACAAACGCTTATAAAAAGGTACTCTTGGGTCCTATTTGCAGACAACGAATTTGTTTCCAAACTTTGAGAATCCACGCTTGAAGAGACAGGAAACCGGTCCCCATTACTGACTATTGTGTAGCAAAGAGAAACCTTAAGAGAAAGAAAAACAACATTCATGGCTTCCGGTATGTCTTTTTCTCATTTCAATTGATTCCATATTGTTATCGGTGATTTTCTCAATGTTGAATCGCTAAGATCCGTTGCCGGTGTTCATATTGTATAGAACACTATCACTACATCCACGGGGGAGTACACAATCTTCCACTATGAGAAAAACAATATACAAGGATTACAATAGATTAACCCGAAACTCACAAACCTACAACCCTTTCATTATCCTCTCAACCAAGATCTACACAAGAGAAACCCAAGGAAGATCCTAAAGAATAAACCCACGAGAAATCTTTCCTTCTCTCTTTCTCTCAAGCCATGAGGTAGCCAACACACCTCACATAGAGAAATAGCTGTGTCCTACTCTTTTTAGTCTCCTAGTCTCCCAATTCTATTAGGAAACACTTTCCAATTTTAGTTTCCTACTTGAAATAAACAAGAGGGGCGGGGTGAATTGATTTTAACACTAAATTAAGCCTTTTGCAAATTTAATTAGTGACCCTAATTTGAATTTTCTTCTCTAGATTAGATTTTTGGTTAGATCAAGTAAGATTAGAAACAAATCAAATACCAAACCAAATGACAAGAATGAAAGTGCAAGAAGAGGAAAGAACACACCGATATATAGTGGTTCGGGCAAAGCCCTACTCCACTCTTCTTAAGATCGTCCTTAAGGTTTTCCGCTATGTGAGACCTCTACGATGCCCGGCTCCGAGGTGATTACACTTTCAAGGGATATTAAATAAGGATGCCCTTACACCTTTACACCGACTCTCCTTCTTCGCCGAGTTCTAAGCGATTGCTCTCTAGGGTATTACAATAGGATGCCCTAGCCACCTTTACAAGAATAGAAGAGAAATAGCTTGGCTTCTTCTTGAAAGCTTGATGCTCTTTGTAGTCCCTTGATTGCTCTTCAATAGTGGTTGCAAGTGAAAGCTCTAAATACCAACTCAATAGATTTGCAAGTGAAAGGCAAGTTTGGGGAGAAAAACAAAATCCAAAGCTCAAATGGGTTGCAAGTTTTCTTGAATGCTTAAGGAAGGTTTTCAATTGTTCAAGAGGGAGGAAAATAATCCTCTTGATGTTATATATATAGCATTTTACAAAATATGACCGTTTGGGGGTGTTGATATCAAAAACCACAAATTAATTCAAATCCCAACGGCTATATTTTGGTCTGTCGCGATATTCTCGGAGTTCCGAGAGAACAGCCAGAAGATGGAATTTTTCTACTGGACCATTTCTCGGAGTTCCGAGAAAATGGCCAGAAGTTACTGGACCATTTCTCGGAGTTCCGAGAAGCCTAAATATCAGCAGATTTTGTGTTTTTATTGCTTGTTTGATTTTTGGCTTTTGGAACTCAAACCCTATGATAATTTTGGAATGTTTATGAGGGTCCCAACATGTTGGTCCACCACATAACCATTCACTAATCCATTTTAAGTTCTTAAGTGTTTTTGAAAAACTCTTTTAAAAACACTTTGCCTTGTCTTGGAAATCTAAAGAGAAAGGATGTACAATGATACCTATGTAACCTTCAACTTCTCTTTAATCCACTTAGCTCATTTGACTCTTGTGTTGGTACGTCTTCAAGCATGACCATGTAGTGTGTTGGTTTCTTCAATTGATCAGTCCTATCTTAAACACAACACTTCAAGGCAAATTGATTAGTATTCAATAACATAATCAATTATGTTTAGAATCATCAAAACAAGATAGGAGAGTAGACCCTTGGGCTTACAATCTCCCCCTTTTTTATAATGACAAACAAAATTGATTATGAGGTGTATGTGGAGTGACATAGTAGGCAAGTGAATGCTGGAACTCCCCCTCAATATATGCACACAGATAAATTATAACCATTAAAAGCATATGGTGCATATAGTCAATTGAATAGATAATCAATTTCAAACTTCTCCCCCTTTTGTCATCGACAGAAAGGGTGAACTAAAATGTAAAGCAATTTAGGAGTAAATGAAGATTGAGTTAGGTACTCCCCCTAAATCAATGCTTATGGTATAAAAATATTTAGCCAAGTAATGCATATATACCTGTTCATGATCGAGATGTTGACATAAGTCAAATTGTTAGGTATTTTTAATTAAAGTGAAGGTACCTCTCCAACTTAGAGAACTAAGAAGGCTAAGAGTACTAATTGAGTGATTTTTAAGATTAATATTTGACATCTCATTCATGCAGATACTACCAAACAAAGATGATATATATAAATACAATATATATAAGCTGGTGAAAGGCACAAAGTATTTATTTGGCAATTTCTTTGACTTGATCCGCACTCCAAATGTTTAAGGCACTTTGGATATAGCAAATTCTATCATCACTAAGGGGTTTTGTAAAGATATCCGCCAATTGATCCTCATTATTGATATATTTTAAGCAAATATCCCCTTTTTGTGAGTGATCTCTAATGAAGTGGTGCCTAATCTCAATATGTTTTGTTCTAGAGTGTTGTATGGGGTTCTTTGTTAAGCTTATAGCACTGGTATTGTCACATTGGATGAGAATATTTTCCATTTTAATTGCATAGTCCATCAATGTGCTTTTCATCCATAGGACTTGTGCACAGCAAGCTCCAGCTGCCACATATTCTGCTTCTGTTGTGGACAGAGCTACTGAATTTTGTTTCTTGCTAAACCATGAAACAAGTGATTTTCCCAAGAATTGACAAGTCCCACTAGTGCTTTTCCTATCCACTCTACATCCACCAAAGTCTGCATCTGAATATCCAATGAGAGTGAAGGCAGGTGATCTTTCATACCATAGTCCTAGACTTTGGGTTCCTTTTAAGAACTTGAAGATCTTCTTGACTGCAGATAGGTGAGACTCTTTTGGATCCGATTGAAATCGAGCACAGAGACAGACCGTAAACATAATGTCTGGTCTGCTGGCTGTCAAATAGAGTAAGCTGCCTATCATACCTCTATACATCTTTTGATCTATAGATTTGCCAAATTCATCATTTTCTAGCTTAGCAGTTGTACTCATGGAAATTCTTGATGTCTTACTGCTATCCATGCCATACTTCTTTAGTAACTCCTTTGTATATTTTTCTTGATTTATAAATATCCCATTTTGGTATTGTTTAATTTGGAGTCCTAAGAAGTAGGTTAACTCACCCATCATGCTCATTTTAAATTCATTTTTCATTAGAGTTGCAAATTCATCACACATTTTTTGATTAGTTGAGCCACAGATGGTGTCATCTATATAGATTTGTACAAGGAGGATATCTTGATTTTCTCTTTTGATAAATAAAGTTTTATCCACCTTTCCCATCTCAAATCCTTTTTCCACCAGGAAAGTGCAAAGCCTCTCATACCAAGCTCTAGGAGCTTGTTTTAATCCATATAAAGCTTTATCAAGCCTGAAGACATGATTTTGATGTTTGTAGTCCTCAAAACCTGGAGGTTGCTCAACATACACTTCCTCTTGGATATAGCCATTTAGGAAGGCACTTTTGACATCCATTTGACATAGTTTAAATCCTTTATGAGATGCATATGCCAAGAGTATCCTAATAGCTTCCATACGGGCAACAGGAGCAAACGTCTCATCATAGTCTATTCCTTCCTCCTGATTGTATCATTGGGCTACAAGCCTAGCTTTATTTCTAGTGATAATTCCATTTTCATCCAATTTGTTTCTATACACCCATCTCGTGCCAATGACTGGATGATCACTAGGTCTAGGTACTAGCCTCCACACCTTGTTCCTTTGGAATTGACTTAACTCTTCTTGCATAGCCATCAACCAATATTCATCATTTTCGGCTTCCTTGATGGACTTAGGCTCTAATTCGGATAGGAACGCCAAGTTATTGCTCACACTACGATAGTATGATCTAGTTCTTACCGGCGATGTGGCATCACCTAAGATTTGGGATTCAGGATGATCTACCAATATTCTCCTATCCCTAGGCAATGAGTCATCATCTACATTTTCTACTTTCTCATTAGGCAATGTATTACTCGTAGATGCATGGGAATGAACATTTGTCTTAGTTAATAGATGTTCAATAGGTTCATCCTCATCATGTGGCATTTCTTGAGATGTTAGCTCTCTCTCATCAAATGTCACATGCATGGATTCTTCTACAACTAGAGTTCTTCTATTAAATACTCTATATGCCTTGCTATGTGAAGAATACCCTAAGAATATGCCATCATCCGACTTCTTATCAAATTTGTGTAAATTATCTTTAATGTTCAAGATGAAGCATTTACATCCAAACACTCTAAAATAGCTTATATTTGGTTTCAAGTTTTTCCAAAGCTCATAAGGTGTTTTCTTAGAAATTGGCCTTATATATACCATATTTATGATATAGCAAGCGGTGCTAACCGCCTCTGCCCAAAAGTATCTAGGGAGATCATTTTCATGCAACATAGTTCTAGCCATTTCTTGGAGGGTTCGGTTCTTTCTTTCTACAACCCCATTTTGTTGAGGTGTCCCAGGTGCCGAAAAATTGTGTTTGATGCCATGTTCATTACAGTAAGTGTCAAAATGTACATTTTTAAATTCCGTTCCATGGTCACTTCTAATGTAAGATATGGCAATACCTTTTTCATTTTGTATTTGATTACACAATTTAAGGAAATTTTCATAGGTTTCATCTTTATGTGCTAAAAATATGACCCATGTAAATCGTGAGTAGTCATCTACGATGACAAACACGTACCTCTTTCCACCTAAGGTACTTGTCTTCATTGGTCCAAAAAGGTCCATATGAAGTAGTTGCAAGGGGTAGGTGGTTGAAATCATATTTTTAGGGGCAAATGAACTTTTTAATTATTTTCCTAATTGACAAGTTCTACAAATGTGATCTTTGGTGTATTTGAACTTAGGCAATCCTCTAACAATTTCTTTTGAGGAGAGGGTCGAAATGAGATCCATTCCGGCATGACCCAACCTCCTATGCCACAACCAAGAATCTTCACTAATGGCATTAAGACAAGTCACATTTTGGAGTCTAAGATCATCTAGTCCATCTATCTTATTTTTAACAATGCATTTGTCGGGGTTGAAGACTACTTCAAAACCATTATCACATAATTGACTAATGCTAATAAGATTATGGGATAAGCCATCAACATAAAGCACATCATGTATGGGAGAGGTAGAGTTACCTATGGTGCCTTCTCCTTTGACTTTTCCTTTCTTGTCATCTCCAAAGGTAACATCTCCACCATCCTTGAGTAATAGGGATGCAAATTGAGTGAGGTCTCCGGTCATATGTCTAGAGCATCCACTATCAAGGTACCATGTGTTCTTGTTATGGCTTTTAAGGCATACCTACATATGAATAGGCAAGTGAGATCCTTTAGGTACCCAAATCTTCTTAATGTTGCTATGTTCATTTATTTTCACTTTAGAGTTCAATTTGATTTTATCTTGTTTAGCATGCATGCAAGCAACTTTATAATGACCTTCTAAACCACAATAAAAGCAAGTTTTGGAACTACTAGAAGAAGCCTTTACAAGTTTGTTTTTATAGTTGGATATTGTAGTATTCCATTTGTGTCCAAGTCCACTTTTATCATGTGGCATTCTTTGAATGTTAACAAGCCTATCCAATTTCAATGAATTATGTTCAAAATTTTCAAATAGTTTCTTTAGTTTATCATATTCAAAAGATAGTTTACTATTTTCATGCTTTAGCTTGTTGTTTTCAATAGAAAGTTTTTGACGATTTTCATTTAAGATTTTGATAGAAGCATTTAAATCATGAATTTCAACTTTGTATTTTTCATTTTCATCCTCTAAAAATTCATGGTGTTTCTTTAACCAACCAAATTCTTTTGTCATGTTAGAGAGAGAATTTTCAAGTGATGCATTTTTATCAAATTCAATCTCAAGTTCATCATGTGCATTTTGCAAGGAATCTAGAACTTCTTTTAAAACAATGACATTATTTAAAGTATTTACCTCTTGATTGTCGTTTGTTGAGGCCATGGAGCAAACGTTTTCTTGCAATCAAGCAATCTTCTCCATCGTTTTGTTCGCCTTCACTTTCAATTTCCTCATCCCATGTGGCGGTCATTCCTTTCTTGCCTTCTCTTCTCTTGAAACGGTTGTTTGAAGAAGGCTCATTGTTGAGTGGACAATCCGGGCGAATGTGTCCAAGCTTCTTGCATCCATAGCATCGGGGTTGAGACGATCCATCACCGAGCTCTTCTTTCTTCTTGAATGGAGGATTGGTCCTTCTATTTTTCATGCCTCCCATGTTCCTTTGCAAGAATTTGATCCTTCTTGTTAGGAGGGCAACTTCATCTTCCATGTCTTCCTTTGCATCTTCATTGTCACCTACATTACAAGCAAAAGCAACTCCTTTTCCTTTTTCAATTTTAGTTTCAATTTCGGGTGCTTTTGTTTTGAAAATCATTTCATGGGTTATCAAGGACCCTATTAGTTCATCTAGGTTCAATGTATTCATGTCCTTGACTTCGGTGATTGCGGAGGTTTTGGATTCCCATGACAAAGGTAGGAATCTAAGAATTTTGGTCACTAAATCTCTATTTGAAAATTGCTTTCCAAGTCCCCTTAATCAATTTACAAGGTTCGTGAATCTAGTGTACATGTCGGCAATAGTTTCATCGGGTGTCATTTCAAAGAGTTCCTATTGCCAAAATAAGTGATTCATTTTAGATTCTTTGACTTGGTTGGTTCCCTCATGGGTGACTTCTAAGGTGTTCCAAATTTTCTTAGCCGAATTCAAATTTGACACTCTATTAAATTCTCCGGGAGACAAAGCATAAATTAGGGAATTCATGGCTTTGGCGTTATAGTTTGAGGCTTGTTGTTCGGCTTCGGTCCAATCATTTAGATTTCTAGTGGGTAATATATATTTATTATTAATTGCTCTCCACATTTGGTAATCTTGGGTTAAAAAGATTTTCATTTTGGTTTTCCAAAATTCATAGTTTGTTCCATCAAAGTAAGGTGGCCTAGTGTTTGAGTAACCTTCATGGTGTTGAGGATGGTTTGCCATTTTTAGAATCTTTACCCTAGACCGGTTAGGGTTTTAAAAATTAGAGACGAGGCTCTGATACCAATTGAAATAAACAAGAGAGAGGGGTGAATTGATTTTAACACTAAATTAGGCCTTTTGCAAATTTAATTAGTGACTCTAATTTGAATTTTCTTCTCTAGATTAGATTTTTGGTTAGATCAAGTAAGATTAGAAACAAATGAAATACCAAACCAAATGACAAGAATGAAAGTGCAAGAAGAGGAAAGAACACACCGATATATAGTGGTTCGGGCAAAGCCCTACTCCACTCTTCTTAAGATCGTCCTTAAGGTTTTCCACTATGCGAGACCTCCACGATGCCCGGCTCTGAGGCGATTACACTTCCAAGGGATATTAAATAAAGATGCCCTTACACCTTTACACCGACTCTCCTTCTTCGCCGAGTTCTAAGCGATTGCTCTCTAGGGTATTACAATAGGATGCCCTAGCCACCTTTACAAGAATAGAAGAGAAATGCTTGGCTTCTTCTTGAAAGCTTGACGCTCTTTGTAGTCCCTTGATTGCTCTTTAATAGTAGTTGCAAGTGAAAGCTCTAAATCCCAACTCAATAGATTTGCAAATGGAAGGCAAGTTTGGGGAGAAAAATAAAATCCAAAGCTCAAATGGGTTGCAAGTTTTCTTGAATGCTTAAGGAAGTTTTTCAATTGTTCAAGAGGGAGGAAAATAATCCTCTTGATGTTATATATATAGCATTTTACAAAATATGACTGTTTGGGGGTGTTGATATCAAAAACCATAAATTAATTCAAATCCCAACGACTATATTTTGGTCTGTCGCAAGGTTCTCGGTGCTCCGAGAACCATTCTCAGAGCTCCGAGAAATTCTCGGACTTCCGAGAGAACGGCCAGAAGATGGAATTTTTCTACTGGACCATTACTCGGAGTTCCGAGAAAATGGCCAGAAGGTACTGGACCATTTCTCGGAGTTCCGAGAAGCCTAAAAATCAGCAGATTTTGTGTTTTTATTGCTTGTTTGATTTTTGGCTTTTGGAACTCAAACCCTATGATAATTTTGGAATGTTTATGAGGGTCCCAACATGTTGGTCCACCACATAACCATTCACTAATCCATTTTAAGTTCTTAAGTGTGTTTGAAAAACTCTTTTAAAAACACTTTGCCTTGTCTTGGAAATCTAAAGAGAAAGGATGTACAATGATACCTATGTAACCTTCAACTTCTCTTTAGTCTTGGTCTTCAATTGATCTTCCATCTTTTGTATGCTTGCTTGAGAGATGATGTGAGCTCCACTTAGCTCCTTTGACTCTTGTGTTGGTACATCTTCAAGCATGACCATGTAGTGTGTTGGTTTCTTCAATTGATCAATCCTATCTTAAACACAACACTTCAAGGCAAATTGATTAGTATTCAATAACACAATCAATTATGTTTAGAATCATCAAAACAAGATAGGAGAGTAGGCCCTTGGGCTTACACTACTACAACTTGGTGAGCGTGGGAAATAAGGCAACTTTCCCAACACCTAGCACAGCTTCCAACAGCCAAAATGATAGAACTTTCAAGGGAGGAGTTCCAAGAACCAAAAGGTCATACATATTTGCTCCCTTGAAAAGGGAACTTCAAGAGAATAACGTATTATCTTTATCTTTTGAAAGAAAAACGAAGACAAAAAAAAAAACTAGTCATCTTTTCTCCCTCACAAGAGCCTGCATTCTTTTTCCTCCTTTTGATACATGTAGCCTTTGGTGTATAAGCAATTAAAACAAAAGAAAAAATAGGCAGGCCTGGCAATGGATTCAGATATATTTAGTTAGGGCATAGACAGTCAATGAGATCTGTTGTTTCAGGCAAAACTTCCATCTTTAAGTCCCTATTCGTTTTGGATTTTGAGAATTGAAATTTGAGTCAAAAACTGATAGTTGGACATCTGTTGTGTCCAACTATCAGTTTTGGACTCAAACTTCAATTCTTAAAACTAAAAGCGAACAGGGACTAGCATATAGCTATGAATAGTCATCGACTCCCGAGAAAGGGTACAAGAATCGGACCTATTATGTGACATACAATGCATTACAAATGAATGACAATTACGCTTCAAGCTTCAAGCGGGTTATTCTATTCCACCTCATATAGAGAAAATACATCTTGGCTATGGGAGGCTATTCTCCCATACGCAAATTTAGCAGCGATCACCAACTCTCCACATATTGAGAATTGATTATAGGCTCAAAAATGATTATTGGACTCCAAATCTAACACAATTTTAAGTCAAATAATCAGTTTGTTGAAATGATGTTATGGGCCGGGGATGAAAATAGATTAGTGAGAAATAAAGCTTTCATGACAATTTTCGACCCCACTAATTGTCAAATTGATATACACAGGGTAATCACGAATTCACCTCTAAGGTACAATAAAGCCCAGTAGAAAATCTACTAATGTCTTTTGGCATAATGCTCAGACGGCAACAGACCCAAAATACCTAATGGATTTATCATCTGTTAGGCACTATTTTTATTTCGGCAGAATAACATATAACCAGAGATAAAAAGGTGCCTTACAAAAGGCTTGTTGTTTTAAATCTGATGAGAAGAGTGGATGGGTGGGTTGAACCTTTATTGTTTGTTCTCCAACCTTGAAACCAAAGGTTCAATCTAACTTACCTACCCAAAAAAGAGAGAGAAGAATGGAGGGATATGATACTTATTAACTGCTCTCCACTCTTCTCGTTTTTCAATATGGGACTAAATTTTTAGTCTTCACGCAGCCACTTTTACACCTCTAAAAAAACTCAATCAAAATTCACCAAAACTGAATATGATCGTGACTGTCACATACGTCTGTCAACCCAGGACAAATGTCTATCGCACGGTATTTCAATTTTTCTCTAAAATAACTTCTCACTGCTCCCATTTTTCAAATATAAAACCTTTTTATTTTTAAAAACTTTTTCAAAACTCTTTTATTTTGAAAATCTCGGATGCAATTTTATACCCAAAGACAATTTCAAAATACAAAGCCAATAGGGCCCTAGGCCAACTTGAATCGTGGCATTAAATACCAAAAAGAGAACTAAAAAACAACTGAGGTTAATGAGTGAGGCACTCATGCTAATTAAGGCTCTTTCCTGAGGTTAATGAGGGAGGCACTCATGCTAATTAAGGCTCTGTCTTGAAAAGCCAAACGTAGGATTTTGTGGTATTTTTATAATGAGCTGACTTTTGCATGCATGTGAAAACAGCAACCTCAGATGAATTATACGAATAGGACAAAATCAACTGAAAATGAGCATGTGTGGCTGTTCTCTCATGCAAAAGTCAGTCAGTCGTAAAATGACTTTCCGATAAATTGTAATTTCCCTCACATTCTTTATGGGTGAGGCTTCAATGAAAGGTTTATAAACATCCTGTGTAATTTATTCGATGAACCAAAACATGGGATTTGCCGGGCAATTTAGTGGAAAGCCATTTCGTAGCTGGCTTTTGCATGAGAGAACAGCCGCACAGGCTCATTTTGCAGCAGATTTTGTCCTATTAAATTAATTCATCTGAGGTGGCTGTTCTCTCATGCAAAATGGCTTTCTGCAAAATTGCCTAGCAAATCTCCCAAAACATTCATTTTTTGAGTCTCAACTTTATCTGGCGTGCCTCAAAATCTAGCTCCATAGGATGAAATTAACCCTCTATATCTGTAGAGTGACAACACATTATACAAACCTTGGCAGATTGGAGGGTTAGGATCGTCTAGTGATATCATTTTAGTGGGAGCATCCTATTTAAGTTTGAGCCCAACAAATTAATGGTTCGGATCATTGAATAATGTGGGCCCAACGGTTACATTTTAAAATTAATGCATATACGCGCAGGTATAAAAAATCCCCTTTCACTTAGTATCCTTTGTCTTTGTTACTCCCTTTTCTAACATTTATTTAATCAATGGGAAGTGATAAATTCACCCCCTTTTCTTCCCCACAATGGAATCAGAATTGTGATCCCATTCCATTGTTATTCCCATTATCGGTTATCCTGTTAATGGAATCTCAATTCCATGGCCTAAAGTCTACCAAATTTCCTTGCCAGTGTGGTCCCTGTCAACATTGTGGTCACACATGTTGCTCATCAATTGATATCGAACGTAGAATTCTTGGTCTGCTATTTTAAAATCGGCAACTCCAGAATGTTTAAAGCCTTATTCATTTTGAATTTTCTCGTTTGGATACCTCATGCATTTGTATTTTGATTTGGATTTGAGTTTTCAATACAAAACACATCAATCAGCTTCATAATCATGTTTTAAGAGAGATAGAAAGAGAGAGAGAGTGAGGGAGGGAGGGAGGGATGCCTCGCTGCTGCCGGAGCAACGTCGAGGAGCGGTGACGGAAGTTGCCACAAACGTTGATTTCCAAATAATGTCTCGCAGAAAAGATTTGAAAATCGGAAATTTTTGCACTATTGTAACTGATTTGGAATTTCTAAGGATCTGATCTAGTTCAAAATATCAACTAAACCCAAATCTAAATCTTGCTGGTATCCAAACATGGCCTTAGGATTGATTTCGAATCCAAAAGTGATTATGGGTTTTGGACTCAAAATCAATTCTCAAAATCCAAAATGAAAAGGTCCTAAACAAGCCCAGGCAGACGTAATGATGTGGTCATTAAACCCTCCATTTGATGATAGAGATGAAAGAAATCGAACACCTGAGGCAGATATAGCAATCATTGTGGATGTCGTGATCACTATGAGCCTTTGAACATGATTAGGACCATGAGGTGGCAATTGGCCCAAAAATCCTCTAAGGGCATGTTTGGCAACCAAGAAAAAATATTCCATGGAATATTAGTGGGGCTAGTTGTCAGAGAAGGGTGAAGAGGGAGAGACTTAAAGAGGGTGCGAGTGAGGGGAGCATACACAGGAATAAAAAACCCAATTTGAAGTAGTGAATATTTTTTCACTTTTTCTCTGTTTCTTATGGATTTCTTATGCTCTTTCCACTGCTCCCCTCTCAAGTTCCTCCCCTTCCCTCCTCCTCAGCTCCTATCCCAAAATTGGTGAATATTCCATGGAATAATTTTTTTTCGTGGTTGCCAAACATGCCCTTCAAAGTTCCACCAAACTGGAGGCAATGAAGTCTTTCAAGGTGAAACAGAAGCAAATTTCTATGGAATCTCAAATTAAACGATGTGAAGGGTAAAAGTGAAGCTGAAGAAATGGTTTCTGTAAGTAGAAAAACTCTAGGGGGCTCATGAAGAAAATTTTGAAGATTAAGGAAGCATTTGCAGTCTATGGTAACTTAATTTAACGTAAAAAAAAAATCCACGGAGAAGGTGAGAAAGATTAATTCAAGGCGGAAAAACATCTCCAATAACAAAGAACGGTGTGGTTAAAGGTAACGAAGTTATTTATATGAGTTGTGAATGACTGTCGGAAAAATAGTGTAAGGATTTTCAATCAAAGGATCATCCACCATCTTCTGGCATCTCATCCTTTTCCTTCAACGCCTTAGCCATGCCTCATTGAATAAGGATGTGTAGACACCCCATTTTGACAGGGCCCTAAACCCGCGTATTCGAATGAAATCCCGGGGTCAGGCGGAAAATGAATGGAATTAATCCGAGCCTAACCCGATTGGCAGTTGAAAATCTCAACCCGAATTTCATTAATCAACCCGAGTCGCATTCCAACCCGTGTCTCGAGCTCGGGCCGGGCGTAGTTTAAAGAAATAAAAAAAAGAAGAAGAGGGAGGATGAATTAGCAAGGCCTGGGTGTGCCAATACTGGCTTACCATAGGCAAATCAAAAAAAAAAAAAATTTATTATTATTTTATTCCGCCCCCCTTTTTTACCCGAGCCCCCCCCCCCTGTAAAGATAAGAGTAGTTAAAATACACTAGATGGGGCTGTCTAGAGCAAAAAGGGGGGGGGGGCCAAGCATGTCATTCTCCAAAATAGGGGTTTGGGCAAAGACGAAATCAACCCATCTTTAAGGGTATTCTTGGATGTTCACATTGCTTGCTTGAGAAGCAATAATTCTAAGCCATAGGATCAACAAGGAAAATGTGTGGGTAGGATGAGATGAGAAAGAGATTTTCTAGGGTTTGTAAAGGCAAAGGAGAGGATCAAGGGTTGAGAATAACCAAGAAAAAGGATGCCACATAGATGGCTAGGATTAGACTTAGGGTTGTAACCCTAAGTATAAAACAAAGGGGAGTTCTTGCATGAAGGGAGAGGAACTCATTCATTATCAAAAGAAAAACAAAGAAAAAAAAAAAAACAGAGGGAGGAGCTCAGCCACCACCACCTCCCTCTTCCCCCGGCAGAAATCCGGCAAAACCCAAGCCAACCACCCCTACCAAAAACCACCCTGCCCAAACCCACCACTGCCGCCACCTTCTTCTCCGGCGAGCTTGCCGGAATCCGGCGAGCCTACAACCCCTTCTTCCTCCTCCATTCTTTTCTACCACCACCACCACCATTATCCGCCACCTCCATCATCCCTCAAAACCACCATTTCCACTCCTCCTCCCAGCAGACGCACCACCTCTGCAGCTCCTCCACCCCAAAACCCATTTTACCCAAACCCTCCATTTCTCTGCCATCCCCAACCTCCATTAAACCCACATCCGTGGAACCCTCTTCCCACAACCTCCGGCCGTTCCTCCTTCTCCGGCAACCTTGCCGGATTCCGGCCGAATCACCTCCACCTCCACAACCTCACCACCTTCAAACCATACACACAAAAAAAAAAGAGCAGAGGAGAGCAAAAAAAAAAAAAAAAGAAAAAAAATCAAGAACATCATCTTCTCCGGCAAAGCTTGCCGGATTTCAATCGCACCTCCCCTTTCTCCCCTATCTCCACCACCGAAACCACCCTCCTCCTCCACAGCCGCAACCTCCACCCTCAGCCAATCTCCACCGAACCACCACTCCCACCTTCTCAAACTAAATCCCCACCTCCGGCAACCCTGCTGCCACCATCGCCCTCTTCCCACCCCCCATCGCCACCTCCACCGACGACCATCCTCCTCCACAACCCATTTTTCTTTTTTTTACAAACCCTCTTCCGCCACCATCCTCTCAAACCCGAAATTCCCAAACCCAAAACCCACCACCATCCTCTCTAACCCGAAACCCGAAACCCAAAATCCTCCACCCACCTCCACCATCCTCCACCTCCAGCTCCACCACCACCCAACCCTTCGAAAATCCCCCACCGTCCTCCACCTTCACCTTCCTCAAAACCCGAAACCCGAAACCCATTTCCCCACCTCCAAAAATCAAAACCCACTTCGAAAACCCGCTTCGAAAACCCGCTTCGAAAACCTCCTTCACAGCCGCCCACCTCCAAGCCGCGACCGCACCCAAACCTCTCTCCACTTCCACCCACCTCCATCGCCACCGACACCACCCTTCACAAAACCCTCCACCATCTTCTCCTCCCTCCACCACCGCTCCCCCCATGCAAAAAAAAAGAAGAAAGAAAACAGAGCAGCAGAGAGAGAGAGAGAGAGAGAGCTGGGAGATTTCGGATCTCCTCCTTCGACAACATTGCCGGAGCTCTGTTCACCACCATCGCTGCTTGACCCCACCTCATCTTCATCTTCTCCGGTGATCCTCGCCGGAATCCGGCAAGCTCCTTTAAATTCGGCCCCATTTCCACCTCTATCCTCATGCCTTTCCCTTCGTCAGACCGTCTTCTCCATCTCCTTTGAAACCAAACCCCTGTTGCTTAAGCTCTAAACCCCTAGAACCCTGTTTTTTTCAGCCAAATCCCCATTAATTTTAGCCATTTTCTAGAACCCATCCACCATCATCTATTTCATCCGATCTCCTTCCATTACCTCTATCTTCAAACCCCTGTTATTTTAACCCCATTAAAAGTCAGATTTAAACCTTACTCTATTTAAGCCCCAAACCCATTTCACTTTCTTCCATACAGAACCCATATCCATCACTTACAGTCACCGTCATCCACCCTCTTGATTTTCATCTCCATAGCCATCAAAACCCTATTTCCATTTCCATTGCTCTCATTCCATTCACATACCTCTAACCCATTTTCACCTCTTAGATCCTACTATCCGAGCTCATTTAAAACTCTTCAATGGATGTACCTCGACGTTGCCGTCATCTTTGATCTTCTTCGGTTCCGATTGTTGTCCTTTGCGATTCCGGGGAATCCATCAATTGGCATCAACTCTTTCCGTTTGCAGAGGAGATCCCAGCAGAGAGAGAGTAGGAGAGATCCATCATATTTCCCGGCCAGATTCTTCGGCCTCTTCTCGCCGGTGCCGAATCTCCTACCTACAAACCCTCGGCATCATTTCCACCCTCATATCTCTGTCAAAGCTCAGGTAACTCCATTTCATTTCAATTCAAGCATGGTTGGTCTGGGTTTATTAGAGTAAATTGTGTCTATGACTTCTACCTTGTGGATTTCTGCCAATTTCATTTAAAATCCCCTTTTGCAAAATTTTAAGAGCACTTTTACAGGGCCATGCAGTTTGTTTTTCAAAATATTACTTCACTTTTGCAATAGCCCGTCATCATTTGTTGGTATGAGAGTGGCTTGTATCCTCCTCGTATTGAATTCCTTATTCAGTTGCCTATGATTTCCTTTGTTAAGATATCACTGTTGAAGCAAGTATAAAGCTAATAATCCAAAAGCTAAGCATGATAAAATGGATGAACAGTAAGTTGGGTATCAACCCAATCGAGGGAAGATCTTTAATTTGAGGTCCAATCTAGCTTATCTTAAGACGTGATGATTTTTTGCAATGGAAGCCTTCAATATTTCTTATAAAAGAAGTAGAATTTATTCCATTCGTATTTTTCCCTATGCTTCCAAGAGGTTTTTCTTTAATTTCCGTGACAATCACGAATTCCCTTCAAGACCCGTTTTGCGTTACACCTTGCGGTTGCGGGATTTAGTTTTCGAAGTTTTCATCTCCTTCGGGCGAAGGCTATGACGGAACGTATCTTGAGCCAACCCCTTCCCTTCCTGCCTTAGAGTTTTCGCAGGTTAAGGGATTTCTTCCTCTTTAGAGTCAGTCCTAGAGAGTTTAGGAGTCAGTCTTACCATCCTAGGGTCTAGGAGTCTGTCCTACCCCTGTAGAGTTTAGGATTCTGTCCTATCCCTTCATAAGATTTAGGATTCCGTCCTTCCATCTTTCGGAGTCAGTCTTGAGCATAGGAGTCAGTCTTTCAGTCCGTCAGGAGTCTATTCTATCATCATAAGGGTTAGGATTCTGTCCATCCCCTCATCAAGTCATGTGATTTTGTCCGCTCCTGCAAGGTATAGGATGCTGTCCAACCCTTGCAGAGTCGTGATTCTGTTCATTCCCCCGCAAAGCATAGGATGCTGTCCAACCTTTGCGGGATATCAGGAGACTGTCCTCCCCTTGTGATGATAGGATTCTGTCCTCTTGTGTTGAAAAAATCAAAAACACTTCGAAACATCAAAAATCTCAAAAATCTCGAGTCATTAGAGTGTAGTTAGGAAAATCTAGTCCGAACTACGGATGGCTTGATCCCTAGCTGAGGGGTACGTAGGCAGCTCAGGCGTGCTGCTGGCATCCTGAGTCCAGTCACCCTTTCACCATTTTTTTAAATCACCTTTTTTGTAAACATTTCTCACAACTTTCACAATTTCCACAACTTCACAACTTCACAACTTTCGCAAATTTCAAAAGTTGCCATAAGCTTTCAAATCTTCCCAAAATACAAAAATTCTTCAAAATAACCTTGCAAACGATTTTCAAAAGATCTTCCCATAGAGTTAGGAGTCTGTCCTAGGCGTTTGGGGTGTCTTAAAGTTAGGAGTCTGTCCTGATCTTGTGGATTTGTCATGCCTGGTCGTGTGAGTGTCCCTAGAGTTAGGAGGCCTCAGGTCGTGGTCGGTTAGACACTTAGTCGAGCCGATGACTAGATTAGAATGCGCTTAGATAGCCCATGGTTCTCTTTAAGACGCACAGCCTAGTCGCACATAGGGTGTAGGGTCCACTTGCATTAGTTAGGGCATATAGGGAGTCCTAAAAATTACCATTCACTTGAACTTAAGTAATGGCGCAAGAAGCTTTAAAAACTAGTCAGGTCTAGTTGATCGAGTCTAGGATAGTGGTCCTAGAAGGTTAGGCATTGTAGTTTAGCATAGGTCGCCGAACTACGTTGGCTCTGATTCTTCCCGAGGCCAGGATACGTAGTGCAGCTAAGATGGATGGCCATCTTGGTCCGAGTCAATTATCGCATTAGAGTCTAGGGTTTGTCATATTGTATATTTTGCTGTGTTTTCTTGCTTTCATGTATAGATCCTATACTTTTAGCTGTAGCATGCATGTGTTTGTCCACCAGAACATAGACACCAATTAGGCATGACACTCATAACCTAGCTATTCTTAGGTGTCATATCTTTCATTTCTTTTTGTATGTGCTTCTTATTCATCTCCGAGATATGCATGATTAGCTAGACGTTATCTCGGGGATATTCGTTCCCATTTCACATGATTTTTACCCAAAACTCTTCAAAGTTAATAATAAATGGCATAAGAGACCAGGTGCTCGCACTTGGGCGAATCGGGGGCGCCTAATCCCTTCCCCATTCGTCATCAGGCACGGACCTTTTATATCTCTGGTTATCTGTTGCGACAGAGCACGGCATGGGATCCAGGGCCCACTTCCTTGGATGGCGACTCTTTCTTTGTTTAAGGTGCGTCTCGAATCTGGGCTAGTTCCCGAATCGAGAGGTATCTCACTTCACATCGCCGCTCATGCTGTGAGGGGCACTCTTTCGAGAGTTCCTTGGTGGGGCTCTCCTTCACGTGGATGATCCTGAGACTCGCGTGGGGGCACGTCCCCCCGCCTCTCTCGGATCGGGGTCCACAGATTGGCGACTCTGCTGGGGAGTTTTTGAAACATTGCCTAACTCTGTAAAAATGCCATTTTTAATTAATTTTGAGGAAATTTGGGTCAAAACCAAGTTAAATGGGAACTTTATCGTTAGAAATCCATGGGCACCAAGTAGGTGCGTAAATAAAACAAGGGATTCACACACTGCACATCATGCATTATCATATTCTTTATTTCTTTCATTATTTTCATTATTGGCCTCAGGGAATAGATATGACGCGTACCAGATGGGTAATTATGACCTTGAGGGAACCGTTGTATCTATTTCCGAGCTATGCGCCGGAGCTGCAGCCGTAGACACTGGGTGTGCTGGTGTTCTACAGCAGCCGATGAGCAATGAACATACTTTGTATAATGCTGGGTGTGCTGGCGTTATACATCAAGGGTATGGTCATAAGCATAGTACCCTGCAGAGATGCCTGGGCCCTACTTTTACTTCATTATATTATGTATGTATATATTAGTTGCTCCCTTTAGAACCAAAATTAGGGAACCCTTGCTAGGACACTATATATATGTACTCATATAGGACGAACATGTGCGACCAGCATATGTGAGCCTAGGATAGAAGTCAGCCTACCTATGTAGTGTAGAAGGGTAAGCCACACCGTGGTTACCCGTCGCGTTATCTAGTACACTCACAAGCACTTTTGAGTCAAGATTTTATTGGCTCCGCTAGATCAGGTTAGGGCCGGTGCCCCTGGTTAGGATATGTATGTATATATGTACGTGTATGTGTTGTATTTATTCTCAGATTAGGACCTGTCTCCTAGATTAGGGTTTTGCGTCTGTCGCAGTCGTGCATTCCTTCAAATCTGATCGATGACCCTCACTCTTGCTTGGTTGTCAGCTAGATCATGATTTACCCTGTGATCTCTTATCATATGGTCACCCCGGTGTGTTAGGTTCATGTGTTTGAGTTGTTCTGGTCCATTATCATCAGGTAGAGTCTATTCCTTCTTCCAGTTTGGGTCTGGCCGACGGTTTTGTTCACCACCTTTCATGGTCATGGTCCAGTCCTTGATTCCTTATTTTCCTGATCGGTCTTTGTGCTAACTTGTTAGACCAGGGTCTGTCTATCAATAGAATTTTCTGGTCTAACTATCAGCTACATAGTTTCATTCCCCAGTCTTCAAAATGGTTAATCATTTTCCCTGGTCTTTATCCTGATCATGGTCTATGTTTTGTCTCCTGAGTGTACGGTGGTGTTGTTCTTTTGTACATGTATTACTCGCTGAGTCGATGTACAGTTTTGCCATCTTCTTGTACATACCCTATTTGTCGAGTCGGTCGTTCGGATCAGGCTCCCTTTTGCAGTAGGTGTTCCAAGTCTGATCCATCCTATTTGCACTACTTCGATGCAGTCGATAGTATTTCTTTTACCTTTGTTGAGACTATATCTGTCATTTTGTCCTCAGATTGTACAAATCTCCTTGGTATGTTCTGTTTTGTCGGTTGGTTAGATCAGAACCCTCTTTTCCAGTGAGGGATTCCTGGTTCAATCAATCATATGGACATTCTTTCAGAGTCACCTGGTTAGTGGTCTATACTCGTCACTCTCATGGCCATTCATGTGTCATAGATCCGTGTTGTGTGTGGATATTACTCATTGGGTTAGATTTTCGCTACTTGCATGCTCTGTCTTAGATGTGGTTGATGGCTTGTCCGCTGTCTCTATGACCATGATCTATCATTATCGATCTTCTTGATCATACAGTTGTCAATGTCCATCAT